>NW_024543063.1:36290000-37490000 GCF_018167655.1 Microtus oregoni
GCCCCTGGTTGAGGGCCTAGGCTACACATTCCCATCCACCCGCCTGCCCCTCACCCTCATCTATGGCCTTGCTTTCCTAATAGAGATAGCCCACTTCATTCTGGGCAGGTTCTACAACTTCCAGCCTTTCCTCACCCGAACGGAGGTTTATAAAACGGGTGTCACACATTACTTCAGCTTAGAGAAAGCCAAGAAAGAGCTAGGTTATGAGCCTCAGGTGTTTGACCTGCAGGAGGTGGTAGAGTGGTTTAAAGACCACGGCCACGGTAGAAGGTCTGGAGGTCAAGACTCAGAGTTTATTCTGTGGGACGGAATTCTGGTCCTACTCTTGGCGCTATCTCTTCTGACCTGGCTCCCTCCTTCCACGGTTCTGTCAGTGTGAAGAGAAACTACACGCAGGAGGTGAGCCTACTCTCTGGGGTGGTTTTCAAGGATGCAGGCTTTTAAAGATGTTTCATATTATTTGATACCACTCCTGGGTCTTCAAATTACTCCTTAACAATGAATCTTTAAACCCCATGGCCAGGGATGGGCTACCTCCTTATGAACTATTGGTCAGGGATGCCCCTAACATTTCCCAAACAATGTTGGCTGTTGCCAATGCTCCCGGCTGACCACCAGAACTAGATGGTAAGACCCTATTGCAGAAGGCACCATACTCTTTAACTGCAGCACAAGCTAGAACTGCTTGCTAAATTTCATGGTGCCAGAAGGTTCTGTGCAGACTGCAGGAGGAGAACAGTAGCTCAGCTATAGACCGTGCCTACTGCAATACCAATGACAGGCAGGGTGTAACCTTTGGTGCAATAGTGGCCTTCCATTAGGGGACTAACCACTACTTTCTAATTGGATTAGAGACCTGCTCCATGGGAGGGGCATTGCTCCTGGTGCTATAAACCTGTCCAGAAACTCTTAAAAAGGTCATAGCCAAGTGGGGCCCACTACTGTTATTCTGCTAGGTAGAGAAGTTGTGTCCAATAAACTGATTTCTATAGGTTTAGGTTTATACCCATAGGTTAGGGCTGCTCTTAGCTGGGATCAGAGAAGTTTCTCTCTGTAGTGATCAGCAGTTCATGCCCGGTCAAAGTGCCTAGGAGAAGTGAGTGTTGAATGCTCATCCATAGACAGGACATCTGTATCACCCCCTCCAAGTCTCAGGGGACTCAGTCGCAAGAGCAGTGGACAGAATACAAAGTCTGGAAGAAGGGGAGGAGCCTTGGAGTCTGTCTTCCAAGAGTGACATGACCTCTGTCCTCAGAACTAACGGTAGCTATGACTGCCTTTTCTAGACTGCGCAAGATAGGGCCTGTCACCATGTTTCCATGGGAGGGAGAAGAGCTGAGTGCCACTGGCGGTTTCTGGGGAGAGAGAGAGACTTTCTCTAGTGGTATAGTCGTGGCTAAGTTGCCCTGTGCTCCTGTGAGCAGTCCTAATAAAACTCATTGGGACACACACACACACAGAGACAGAGAGAGACAGAGACAGAGAGAAACAGACACAGAAAGAGACAGAGAGAGATGGTTTAGAATGGAATCTAGGAGGGAAGAGGTAGTGGGACCAAAGAGGGTATGGGGAGGGGTGAAGATGATCAAGCTACACTTTATACATGTATGAGACTGTCATAATGAAACTGTCATATATAATACATGCTAATAAAAAAGGGAAAAGGTGGATTCTTGGATTAACTATTCATTACTTTCCTCTGCCCCAACTGATCCTGTTGGGAGACAAGAAGACACAAAGTTTGAAGTTTGGTCTCTGTGCCCCTGAACCCTAGCTGGAGCCAGGGAAGGGCGTTAGTTGGATTAGAAATTCTAACTTGGATATCTCAAAGAGGAACCCGTGTTCACCCCATTCATTGCATGTGCATAAAACACTGAAATTCAGACCGCTATGGAATGACCCAGACTGACGTTTGGCTTGTATCCCTAACAGACCAATCTCAGGGGGCAGTGGCTACTTCCAGGGAAGATCTGACTGTGCACAGCATAGGTTTTGGGGTCCTCTAAAATCCCTGCCCTTTATGGTACAAGACCATCCCTCCCTGCGTGACCATGGGTCATATCTGTGTTGAAGCAGAGAGATCGACAGACAGCCTGCTGCATAGGACCCCTCTGAAGGGTAAATTAGATATCTGCAGCACATGCAGGCCACCACTTCCCAGTACTGTCACTGTACAGTCCTTCCCGAAGGAGTTTTTCCTAGGAGTAGTCTCTTTCGAGGGCCCTATTGTTACTGAACTCTCTGAAATGCCTGGAGTGTTCCCTAGGAGGCCGCGGCCGTGTGTGCTCAGTGTCTGTAACATTCCAGCGCGAGGGAACAGACGGACGTAGAGGGCGAGGCTCAGATCTGACGGTTAAGGGCAGTGCTCAAGCTCTCTGCGCTTTGAAATCTGAAATCACACTCACTCCACTTCAGTGCTGCCTGATGGGGCGGGTGTGGGCTCTGAAGGCAGCAAATGGGGAACAATGGCGGCATTGTCTGGCCGCCCCACGAACTGCTGCGGAAGACGTTTATATCGCACAGTTGCCCAGGATCAGAGCGGGAAGAAGAAAGTCTTTACCGTGCCAAGGTTTCGTCTCCAGGAAGGCAGTAGTGAAGTGGGTTGCTGCAGTGGATGGCACACACAGTTATTCTGGGAGGATCTGAGAAGATTCAAGGGGGCTGCACGGGTCCCCTTGAATAGAGCCTGGATTCTTCGGGGAATGCCCTGAACTTGATGCTATGAGACCCACATCATCAATGTTAATTTGTCCTTAGCATGTACCTGTAGCCTCTGGAGAACTTGGTTGTCTATGTCCGAAAAATAGGACTGACCACCCTGGCCTGTAGTAGGAGGCCACTTGTTTGTTCCCAGCTGCTCAGCCCCAAAATAATCACACAGAAACCATATTATTTGCAATACTGTTTGGCCAATAGCTTAAGCGTATTTCTGGCTAACTCATATCTTAAATTAACCCATCTCCATTAATCTGTGTATTGCCATGAAGCTGTGGCTTTACTGGGTAAAGTTTCAGCATCTGTCTCCCGCAAGGCTACATGGCGTCTCCCTGACTCTGCCTTCTTTCTCCCAGCTCTCAGTTTAGTTTTTCCCACCTACCTCTATTCTGCCCTGCACAAGCCTAAGGCAGTTTCTTTATTAACCAATGGTATTCACAGCATTCATAGGGGAATCCCATATCACTGGCCTTTTCTTCAAAGTAGTCCATCTCACAGTATTGTCTGAGAACCTAAAGGAGGAAGTGTTGGGAGTGCCTTTATCATAGGAATTTCCCCATAAGTGGTAGGAGGATGCCTTTGCTCTCAGGACAGTATTTTGTATTCTGTCTCTGGGCTCTCTGGGAAAAGTGGCTCTGCTATCCCATAGACTTTCAGACTAGAAGTGCCACAGGATGCCCATGGGAGAGGCTCCTGATACACAAGGCAAGTACCCTGTCGTTGAGAGCTACCACAGGCCCTTCAGAATGTGTTCTAAATGACATCACGTCTGGAGCTTCCTGAATGGCTCATTGCATGACAATGCAGGTCTCACTTCCATGTCACAGGTGCATCTCTATATGACTGCTGAACATTGTCTTGATGTAGTTATTGCTGTCCTCTAAAACAGGTAATTCAGAAGGCTAAGGTGGGTCTTGGGTGTCACATACTATCTCCCCACAGTACTGTTAGCAAAGATGAGTTCTATTCCACTTGGGAGGAAAGTTGACTGGAGGCCTTGGGGACCATCCCAGAGCCTGGGCTCCGGTGTCATCGCATCACTGATGTCCCTAGATTGGCAGCCCGTATGTGAAGTTCCAGTTCTAAGCCTGCTTCCTGCCTGCTCCAGATGCCTCCCCGTGTTTCATGTTCCTTCAATAGGATCTAATGGCGGTTATTACAAGAGCAATTATTTCGAACACTCTGTGTTTCTCATTAGTCTTATTGCCCTTCATCCCATCAGACAAAAGTGTCTCCCACAGACCTCTTTAAGACGAATCCTCTACTGGACCATCTGCCCAAACCACTGAGGGACAGTATCCTGAATTTCCTACAAAGCCTGTTGTCTGAAAGACCCCCTAGGATTCATAAGAGGCCCGAGTTCTTAAGAGACTTCGCGACCATAAACAAAATCACACACTACCATTTCCGCAGCCCTCCCTAATCAGGTTGCTGCCTTAGGAGGGCAAGCATGTAAGAGCTTCCCTGGCTTCCCCTCAGCAGAGACCTGAGCTCAGCTGACAGCATCTGGGCTCCTGGGTCACCCTGAAGTACAGCTAACAAGTGGGGTAGAGAAGAGCCTTGCTGGCGTCACTGTGGTCCCGTGATCCTCCTGATTTCAGCAAACCCACAGTCACCTAGGCCATGAGTATCGGTATTTCCTCTTCTGCGTGGGGCTTTTTGAGTCAGGTTTCCAGGAACTAGAAAAACACGTGTCTTAGGGTTTGCATGGCTCCTAAGCACCCGGGCCCGGGTGAGCACACCTGGGCTCTAAGCACCTGGGCCCGGGTGAGCACACCTGGGCTCTAAGCACCTGGGCCCGGGTGAGCACACCTGGGCTCCACGTTACACCCGTTTACCTCTACCGTCTTCCTGGCAAAGGGGGACTTTTTTGATAACACCTGCAAAACCGAACACTCACTTGAGGTTTCCTTCTTGAACGGATTCTTTCCGAGCTTCATGTTTGAGTCGTGTTATGCGAAGCCAAATGAACAGCCTAGCTCTCTTGTTCTCTAAGAAAAAGGACATAGTGTCTTCTTCCCCTAACACAGACACCCCATCACGGCAGGAGCTAGGCCTGCCCTGAGAACCAGAACAGTCTTTCTATCACGTGAGCAGTAAACGCTGCTGAACAGGTGTGTGCGTTGGCGGCCAGCTAGTCTCTCCCCTGAGACCACCAAGGACTTGCCTTTAAACCTGAGACTCTCAACTTTACCCAGCAAAAACACTCAAGGTCGAGTAAGTAATGCAGGCTTTGGGGACACCATATAAAATGGGAGCTGCACGAGCTCTGGAATTGACCCTTTCCTGTGGGAGCCCGGGAAATGACGGGGAGGGGATGACTGGAAGTGATGTCAGGAAATTTCACATATATTTTACAGTTGGGAGGCAGAAGGTCTGTTGGTTGGGAAGCCACCTCCAGAGGGGCGTGTGTGCATGCGCATTAGTGTATTTGTGTGTGCACACAAGTATCAGACAGAGGACAACTTTGAGTGTCCTTCCTCGGATGTCATCTGCATCTTGGTTGAGGGACAAGGTCTCTCGGTGACTAGAACCCTTACAAGTGGGCTGCGCCGGCTGCCATCAGGTATCTGCATATCTCAGAGCTTAGACATGTACACCACCATGCCTGGCTTCTTACAGAGATTATAGGAGTCAAACTATTTCAATTTCAAGGCCAGTTTACACCTGAACCATCTCCTCAGCCCCACTGGGTGTTTTTTTTTTTTTTTTTTATCTTCCACCAAGAAGGGACAAATGGTTTCAGACAGCAAATACATGTGCCCTTGAAAGATGCTCTGAGGTGTTCCTGAGCCCTGTGTGGGACCTCCCTTGCCTCAGCAGGTGCTCGGTACCCCTGGGCTAAGTGTGTGAAGGTTCAGAAGGGATTCACAAAAGAACCTGGGGTCCCTAAGGCCTCCTATCACCTCCTTTACGCAGGGCTGGATTGTTCTGTGGCCTGTTCTGTCTCTGGCCATCCTGGAGAGGTCCTCCCTTCAGCCACAAGTTTCCTGCAAGCACATTTGATTGAACCTGATCTTCTTGACCTAGCAGCTAAGAGATGCCTAGGAACGGTGGCCAATAGAAACCAACCCCATGTTTGTTGTTTGTTTGTGTGTTTGTTTTTTCAGGCTTTTGTTTCATTTGAGCATTTTATTGCTTTGTTTGTTTTTTGTTTTGATTTTTTTTTTACTTTTTTTTGTCTTGAGAGACAAAGAGAGTGTGAAGTTGAGTGGGTAGGGAAGTAGGGAAGATCAGGGAAGAGCTAGGTAGATGAAAAATTTGATTAAAATATATTCTATGAAAAAAATAGGGGTAAAGAGATAGTTCAGCTGTTGAGGGTGCTGGCTGCTCTTCCAGAGGACCCGGGTTCAATTCCCAGCACCCACATGGTGGCTCACAGCTGTCTGTAGCTCCAGTTTCAGGGGACCTGACACCCTCACATAGATATGTGTGCAGGTGAAACACCAATGCACATGGAGTAGAAATGAATGAATTTTTTTAACAATTAAGGCGAAAGATTTATACACTCTAAAGAGAAACCAGAGGATCCAGCCTGAAAGGTAAGTGTTTGCCAGGTGGTGCACGCCTTTAATCCCAGGAGGCAGAGGTAGAGAGATCTCTGTGAGTTCGAGGCCAGCCTGATATACAGAGCTAGTTCCAGGACAGCCAGGGCTACACAGAGAAACCCTGTCTTAAAATGAAAAGGAAAAAAGGAGGGTGGGAGGAAGGGAGAGAAGGAGGAAAATTTTAAATAAAAGAAATTTTTAAAATTAAAAATGGGCTCAACCAGTTCACAGCATCTCCAAACTTTACAGCTCTGTCACTGTCCCCTCTTGTATTTCAGAAACCCTGGGTGGGGTGAGGGACAGCGGCTGCATCTAAATGAACAGAGACCACAGCAGGTGTTTCTTCAGGAGTGGGCTTTTAAGGAGAAAGGGGGAAGTCTATGCTAGGGTGATTTGGTAAATCCTTCCTGTAGTCAGTGTAGCCAAAAGATGGATTTTGATAGCTGGACCTTGGAGTTTTAGTCAGGCACAAGGAAGTAGCCAAATAAGGGGATAGACCTTAGGGGCCAGCTTTAGGAATATAACCTAACACTTTAGCAAGGGAGAAGGAAGGAAAATGGTGCCATGTTTGCCGTGCTTTGACCTGCTAGAGAGTCCATCACTGGAAACCAGGAAATATACTTTGTCATTAAAACACATAACCGTGACTGAAGCCAAACCCAACTCATTACAAAATTACAACAGCAAAGTGATCTAACAAGAGATCTATCTGTAGATATTTACAATGTGTATTGTTCAGAAGCATGCAAGTAATTAAAATGCTCATTTCTAACGTCTAGAATTTTAATCATGGCAAACAGTCTCAATATCTTCCTCTCCTGTCTTCCAATGGAACCTCACAATAAAAACTTCTACATCCATGCGTTGTTGTTGTTGTTGTTGTGTGTGTCTTTTGTGTTCCTGGCAGCTCCTAGGAATTCACATCTGAGATAGATAACACGGCTTTTTTTGGGGGGGGGCGAATACTGGCCAGCTTTTACAAGAAATTACTCGCTGTGTTTCAGGGGTGATCACAGCCTGTCCCCCCACACTCGCACTATACTTTGCTCAACGTGTTCAACGTGAAGATAGTGACAGATGTCAAGCCATCATCTCTGTTCACTTAACTGCTCGGCTTTACGTTCTCAATGGGCAATTGCCCCCATTTGGTGGAGGCTTATGCTGTACGACACTCTCTGTGTTTTGGGGGCTCACTGGGTTTTCTCAGTACCATAACAACCAGGTACATTATCGCCACCTGTTTCCAGGGGAGGAGACTCAGGCTTGGGGAGACAGTGTGCTTTGCCCAATGTCACCCAGCTAAGAGGCCAAAGCTTACATTTGGGTCAGGCATGCTTGAATTTCAGAAACCTAACACCACCACCCCACCCCGCCGTTCTTTCTTCATGTGGTCGTATGTAGTCCAGGCTAGCCTTTAGCTCACTATGTGGCTAAAGATGACCTTGAACTTCTGATCCTTTGGCTTCCATCTCCTGAGTGCTAGGAGGCCATGGCCCACCAAGCTGGTTTATGCAGCTGAGGATGGAGCTCAGGGCTTCTTCATACGTGCTAAAGGATAGAGCTCATGGATTCTTCATACGTGCTAAGGGATGGTGCTCAGGGCTTCTTCATACGTGCTAAGTGAGTACTCTCCTAACTGAACTATACCCACTCTGTCCCCAAAACTCTTAACCACCATCTTCAAAGTGGCTTGATTATTCCAGTAGGGCAGAATTCAAAGCCAAACGTCACACAAACTGCACTGGCAGCAAAGATAAACAAACTGTTTTACTGCAAATGATGAGCGTCTGTATCAAGAACTCCTGCCCCCGCAAATTCCTAAGATACATGACAATCAAGCTATGGTACTATGGCAGAGACAGGGAAGATGTACATGAAGCTGAAGAAGTGTTTATTCTGGGGGGAGTGTGGCATGCTGGAGTCTAGACTGACCATCTTTGGGCATGCTCTGAGACTTCCGTTGGCACCCATCTATGTGCTGGCACGGGTCAGGCTGCCTGTGCCCTAATCTCCCCTTCAAATTGCTGTCTGGGGGAGCAGAGCCTGGGTATTGCTCACTGCTGGTCGACATTGCCTTCCCTGCAGTCTTGCACCTTGCTGAAGGTGGGACACAGACGTGAGAGAACCTTGCAAGGATTGGTGACAAGGCTTCAGCTAGCATCGCTTCCCCTAGATATTGTCGCTGTGCAGAAATGTGACCTTCTTTCATGTAACATGGAGGGCCGGCTTGTTGGGGTTTCTGTCCCACCCAGTACCCCACAGCCAGCAAGTCCCAGAGAAAATCACACAGAGATCTCCATAATTTATAAAACTGATTGGCCCATTAGCTCAGGCTTCTTGCTAACTCTTATAACTTATATCAACCCATTATTCTTATCTATGTTAGCCACATGGCTCAGTACCTTTCTTAGCCGGACAGGTTACATCTTGCTTCCCAGTGGTCTGGGCAGAAATGGAAGGAATGGACTTCCTCCTTCCTAGCATTCTCCTGTTCTCATCGCCCCACCTCTACTTCCTGTATGGCTGACCAGCCTATACTTTCTGCCTGGTCAATCAGCGTTTATTCAAAATATGATTGACAGAATACAGACAATTCTTCTGCACCACTTTTGGAGCTCCAGGAATGCCGAAGACTTTCTTTGTGGCTTTCCTTCTGTGTGGAAAAGAATTCTATGGCAGAGAGGGTTGGTCATTTGCTAGCACTTACGGACCTCTTCTGTGTGTGTGCATGTGTGTGCATGTGTATGCATGTGGAAACCAGGGGACGACCTCAAATGTCATTCCCCAGGCATTTTGCTTTTCGAGAAAGGATCTCTCAATGACCTAGAGGTCAACCAGCAGGCTAGGCTGGTCAGCCAGCTTACCCCAGGAGCCTCTGTCATCAGCTCCCCAGTACTGAGATTAACAGCACGGGCGGCTACTCCTGTTGTTTTCTGTCTGGTTTGTGTAGGTACTGTGCACTCACCTCGTGGCCTCATCTTTGCACAGCAAGAACTTTCCTGACTGAGCAGTCGTCACAGTCCCGTTTGGTGTGACTTAGCACAGTTATCTGTAAAGTGGAGATAATGCATTCCTGCTCTCTCCCCGGGGGACGTGTACGGATTCAATGACAAGCAAGCCTTCTGTATCCTGCACATGGGTCCTTAATTAAGAATGGCTCCTCCGAGAGCAGTAGAAGGGTTTGGATAAGGGAACTGGTGGGATGTGGGAAAGCTCCAAGGCAGGCACAGATGCTCGGCACACAATTAGGGATGCTGGGTTGGAGCCTGGATGGGAAGAGCTGAGCACACAGGTATGGCAGAAGCATCCCATCGATTCTCTGCAGCAAGACATTGCTAGTTCATTTGTTCTGGCTCTGACTGCCTCCATCCAACGTTGCTTTGAGCTACACTGAAAGTGGGAACTTTGCTTGAAGTTGGAGAGACCAATCCAGAGGATAAACAGTAATTGAGAGTTTTCTGTTCCAAGTTCTGAAAACTAGAGACGTCCCTATTGTTTCTTCCCTGACTTGAACTCACACAAGGCTCAGAAGTCAATCCCAAATGATGCATTGGCCCAGGCCTTGTTTCTGTGTATTCAGAATGCTTTGCTTTAAAAAATGTTTATTGGCACACTAATTACTTATTTTCTGGGTTGTGGGATATTTTGTTACACGCTTACTATATTTAAGGCGTAGATGACAGTTGTTGGCATAGTGACTATTTCTTTGTATTGGGAACAAAATCCTTTGAAGTATGCAGGGGAGTGTTGCTGACCGCGGCCACCCTGCTGTGCTGCAGAACAGTAATTCTGTTCTTCTCCATTGTGCTCCTAAACACATTAACCATCCTCTCTGTACCACCACCACCAGCACACCCACCCTTGCGCCTTCCCCATCCTCTAGTTACCACTACTCAAACATTTCCCTCTCCTGTCCGCAGCCTTAGCTTCTGCATGAGACACGAGACTCGGATGCATTTCTGGGTCTGACTTACTTCACTGCACACAGTGCCCTTAAGCTCCACTCACAGGGCCATAAATAATGAGTTTCACTATTTGGGGGGAGGAGGCAGAGTCTCACTTTGTAACTTGCTATGTAGACCAAGCTGGCCTTGAACTCACAGAGGTCCACCTGCCTCTGCCTCTGGAGTGCTGGTATTAAAGGTGTGTGCCACCATGTTTAGTAGGGTTTCACTTTTTCTATCTAAGTAATGTTTCCCTGGTTTTTATATCACATCCTGCTCATCTAACCCATTAAAGACCATATAGAGGATATTTTTTTGATTTTTAAAAGGTTTTCATTATATTTTGATTTTATTTTATTTTAGTTATTTCCTTTATGTGTTTGCATTTACTGTAGCTAGAATTTATTATGATTATTAACACACAATAATAACACAGATTATATTGCTGTATGTCCATACATAAATACACCATTCATTGAACATATCAATCCACCCTGCCTGTCTCCCACTCCTGTTTCCTCCTTTCCTGAGGGCACAGCCCCTAATGACCTCTTAACCTGGAAAGCCAGCTTTGCTTTCCCCCTAAGACAGGATACTGGTGTTTTGCCTAGCTTACTTCATTTAACACACTTATCTCCAGTTCCATCCATCTTCTTCCAAATGACCAGATCTCATCCTCTCTTACGGCTGAACAAGGATTCACAGTGTATATACTACATCTCTTTAGTCATTTGTCCCTTGACAAGCATCCAGGCTGAGTCCCTCCTGGCTCTTGTCCACAACAAGAACAACACAAACATGTTCATTGTGTTGTTATCTACCTATGCCTGTGTACCTGGTGTGGCGTTTGAATAAGAATGTCCCCCTAGAGGCTCAAATATTTGAATGCTCAGTCACCAGGGATTGGAACTCTTTGTTAGGATTAAAAGCCTTGTCACTGGAGTCCAGGCCACACTCAGTCTCTCTCTCTCTCTCTCTCTCTCTCTCTCTCTCTCTCTCCCTCTCTCTCTCTCTGCCTGTGGATCAGGATGTAGCTCTCAGCACTGCTCCAGCGCCATGCATGCTGCCATGACCCCCACCATGATGATGATAATAGGCTAAACTTCTGAAACTGTAAACCGGCCCCCAATTAAATGCTTTCTTTCCTAAGTGAAGCCGTGGTCATTGTGTCTCTTCACAGACAGCAGAGTGACTAGGACAACAAGGAGCAGGGCCTCTGGGTCCTGTCCGTTCCGCTTCCGGGCTAACTTCATGCCAACTGGTGGTGCGTAAGGACCGGTATTTGGAGGTGGTTTTGTTTTGTTTGTTTGTTTTATAATTCTGTTGTGAGATATACACATTATAATTCTTTAACAATTCCATGCATGTGTATAATGAATTTTTGTCATTTTCATTCTCCATACCCTCACATCCCTCTCCCACTGAAACCCCTATTCTTCCCAACAAACCCCTCCTGCTTTCCTGTCTTGGGGGGGGGGGGGAGAGGGAGAAAAAGAAGGAGGGAGGGAAAGAAAGAAACTGAGTTTCATTAGTACTGGGTGAAAGGTTATTTCCTGGAGCAAGAACAACTTAACAGTGGCCTCACCAGTTAAGAAACCAACTCCCCCTTCCCCAGCAACCATCAGCTCCAACAGTCCCTCAAGGAGAGCTGCAGCCCCGTGAGCTATGCCCTCTGCACAGTTGGAGGGTTAGCCAGGGCTCCAGTGGGTCCCCAGATGTTCCTAAAGAAAGAGATAAGAAGACAAAAGAATCCAAAATTGCCTTCTGTGAGAGAACATGGGGAACCAATGATCTGTCTCCTGATGTCCTCAGTCCTGGAATGCTCACAGAAGCTCACAGAACTCTCCATCCCTGGTCTCCAAAGGCTGATTCTGGAGAGCAGCACTCCTACCACCTCCCATGTCACAGCCTACACCTCTCGGGTGTTTCAGAGTCACCCCAAGATTGCCTCATGAGGCACACATGCTGAGGCAACACTGTAAAATATTCATGAGCCTTAGCCTGGGAAGATGTGGGCTGCTGTGACCCAGGAGCCATCCGAGCTCAGTTCATAGCACCCACCTCCAGATGGCCCCACCTATAGCGCCCCAAGAGTTTATTGGAGGCGCAGACAGACACGCTGGGTCTTTTACCTGTTTTGCATGTTATGTTTGGAAGACACTAGCTTCGCCAGGACAACTTTCTGACACTCTCTTCTTCCTTGACCCCATTGCTGGAGCTCTAGGGCAAAAGGCCAAGCTCCTGGAGTCCCGTGGACTGGGCTCAGCCAGCCATCCCCACACGTCAATAGAAGTCAACTAACTAGAGAGCCAAAGGAGGAGATTTAATCAGTGTGGCTATGAGAACAGGGCCCTGGGACCCCCAAGTCCATCTTTGGGAACTGACCTGAACTTTAGATTTGAAGAGTTGACAAACTGAGGCAGGGTTCAAGAGCTTAGCGTTACTAATCATTGCTGGTAGAGTGGGGACATGACCTGCTCTGTCAGGTCACTGAAGGAGTGATGACTGTCCTCACTTGAGGGGAGCAATTCAGCTACCACAAAGCGCCAGCCCCGCCCCAGGGCACAGTCTCCTCATTGCAAACAGTCGCCCTCTTTGGGAGGGTGGCCTATCCTGTGAGGCCCTGCTGTTGCTGTGAGCCAGGGTGACTGCTGGCTCAAGACTGGAGGCCTTTGAGGTCAGAGTGGGATGATCTGGACTCAATAGGAGCCTTGGTACCACCGGCCTGGCAGAGGGATAAGATGAGCTAGCTCCTACCAGTTGTCACGCAGGCACGGCCGCCACCCCAAATGATAAAGCTGTCTGTACACAGAGTTCGTCACGCGACTGGCCCCACACAATGGTGGGGTATGAAATGAAGGTGGCGGTGTCAGGCTTTCAACCTGCTGTGAGCTACACTGCCGGCCCAAGTGAGGAGTGGATGCTCTGTAGCAATCATAGCTTCAGGGCCTGGAGAGACTGCTCAGTGGTTAAGAGCAAGGAGAGCTCTTGCAAAGGTCCCAGGTTCAGTTCTCAGCACCTACATAGCAGCTCACAACTATCTGTAACTGTAGTTCTGGGGATCTGGTGCCCTCTTCGGGCTTCTACAGGCATATGGTGCTCAGACAGACATGCACACAAAACTCTCACACACACATATAAGAATTAAAATTTAAAAATTAATAATTATAAACCAGATTGGAGGGGGAAAACATATCTTGTACATGTATAGTGGAATGCACAAATAAACCCTAAATTTTGCATGCAGTAGTATTCAACCAACACTGAAATGTCAGTGTAGAATTCTCTAGTTAAAGAAAATGTTAATGATTCTCTATGTAGCCAGCAACTACAGATTGGCTGGTAGGAGAGTCCTCTGATGTGTGATAATCTAAACGGATGCACGAGGCCATAGTTCATCAAACGCAGATAAATACAAGGCAAGACACAAGGTGGAACCCAGCTGCCCAGTTCCTGGAAGTATCTACAACAAAGGGCTAACCACAGTCATATATCAGACTGTAACCGTTTGGACAAAGTTCTCCCACAAGAAGCCATTCTGCAGAAAAATAAATACTGATAAAAATTGTGTTGTACAATGATACATTGATAAAACTCCCAGTACCAACCTTGAGGTCACAACAAAAATGGCTCTCGGATTCTGTAGTGTGCTGCTAGCAACCTGGAGACCATTTCCATGGTTTTCAGTCATTTTCAATGAATTCAAGTGGAAGCTGGTATTTCAGTAGGTACACCTAAGCCCCAAAGCATTTTGGGGTTTTGTTTTTTTTTAAATATTTATTTATTTATTATGTATACAGCATTCCTTCCATGTATGTCTGCAGGCAGAAGAGGGCACCAGACCCCATTACAGCTGGTTGTGAGCCACCATATGGTTGCTGGGAATTGAACTCAGGACTTTTGAAAGAACAGTCAGTGCTCTTAACCTCTGAGCCATCTCTCCAGCCCCCTGGGGTTTTGTTTTTTAATGGTAAATATTTTGTTCATTTTCTTGACGTTGGATATGTGATCTGAATGCTCCTCTGGGTAGTTTTCTCTTACAGTGGCTGTCCCTGGGTTTGTAGCATCAATACGGCAGTTCCAGGCAACACACTGGACTTCCCATCATGCCTATTGCTCTTGATATTCAGCTTGTTTGGGAAGCACAGTGCCACCCAAGGCCAGCTCTACTGAGAAAGAGGACATGCTTCTTAGAAGTCCTGTTCCCAGCAGGTCTCCCTCCACAGGCTCCAGGATGATGATGTGTGACCTAATATGTGGTCTATTTTAGAGAAAGTTCCATGTGCTACTTGAAAGAATGTGCATTCTGCAGCTGCTGGACAGAATGTCCTGTCATGTATGTTGAGTGTATTTGATCTATAGTGTAGTTTAACTCTGATGCTTCATTTACAGGAGCTTACATCTCTCTTTAGGTTTATTGGTGATATATGAATAATATATAAATAAGTTTATATATGAATTACCTGGGGCTGGAGTGATGGCTCAGCATCTAAGAGCACATAATCCTCTTGCAGATGACTGTTCAGTTCCCAGCACCCACACTGGGCAATTTACAACCACCTGTAACTCCAGATCCAGGGATCCAATGATCCAATGCCCTCTTCTGGCCTCTGGGGGGCACTGCACACACACACACACACACACACACACACACACACACACACAAATCAAATCTTTTGACATTGACATTACTGGCTCTCATAATGTTTTTCTTTCTTCACCTCTGCATGGAGGAATCCCCCAGGCACAGTTTTTAATGTATGTCTGGAGTCTTGAGTCGCCTCAGTTCTTGGAAGGTCTCCATTTCTTTATCAGTTCTGAAAAGTGTCTTTCCAAAGGTTGGTCTTCAATTCCTTCAGTATCTCCCTTCCTTGAACAGACTGCATTTCCCCTCCAGTTCTTGGGATAAATCTCCTGATTATATTAACCTTGATTGGCAATTGCTTTTAATTTTTTCTCAAAGTGTAAAAATAGCATCCCATGTTTTTTTCCCCCATAGAGTTCCTGTTGAGAAATCTGCTGGTAGTCTAACAGGGGTGCCCTTAAATGAGGTTTGTCAATTACTCCTGAGGGGTCTAAAATTCTGCCCTGAACTTTTGGCTACGGTCTGTCAGCTGAGCATGTTTTCCAGTCTCTCTATTTGGGATTCTACAGTCCTTCTGTAAGTGCCCATGTCTTTTCTAGAGTTAGCAGGTTTTCTGCTATTATTTCATAGAGTTTTTAATTAATTGATGATTCCATACATGTGTATCCTACATCTGGCCAATAAGTTTTCTTTGCTCTTAAAGTTAGCATCTTTCCCTTTGAATATGACAACATAGCAAGCATTTGATCTTTTAATGGTATTCCTAATACCTTAGGGATTCTTTTTTTTTCTTTATTAATGTCTGAACATAGTAGTTTGAAAGATGTCTTCAAGCTCCAATCTGCTTTCTTGTGACCCCTACCCCATTGTTCTAGCGCCCAAACAAAACTGTACGTGACTGGCCACACCCCAGTCATGAGGTGACGACACACAGTTCCTGAGGACAGCATGAAGGCATGCTCCCCATGCTGCAGCATTTAGAGTGTCTGCAACAGTGTCACTGTGCTGAGTCACCTCTGGCTCTGGGGACAGCCATCCACTGAGCCCATTCAGCAGAATGTCTGTAGTGTGCTAGGGATAAGATTTTCAGGAGTCTCTGGCCTCTTAAGAAGTTAAAAATTATACAATAGCTCCCTGCCTTAGAGGGCTCCTGGCTTTCCGACCCTGCAGGCTCATCACAAAGTCAAGCAGTCCTTTTCCAAAGCCATGCTACCATGGAGACTTCAAAACCCTTTAAGACTGTGAGTCTTCAGCGGTTGAGACCCTTCAGGGCAGAGGACAGCCAGCACCTGCAATGATACTTTGCTGAACCCTTTCTGTCATCCTGACTCATGCAGAAGGGAATCGCCCAGCTGTGGAGCACCCCAGATGGATAGACAGCAGGTGATGGCCTCTGCCTTGCTGTACTGCTGCCCCAAGTCTCTGGGAATTTACAAGGATTGCATCTTTATACTGGTGATTTCTGGTTTGTTTGTTTTTTCCCATAACCTCTCCCCTTAATTTATAGTTGGAAACCTGTTGCTTTAGTTCTTTGCGAAAGGTCAAGTGGACACCTGTTTGGCCACGTTGTCCTGGCCCGCCCATGTATGCGTGGTGTAAGGCAGGGGTCAAGCCCAGGAGTGACACTAATATAAATGTGTTCAGTGGGCACAGAACAGGCCACACCAGTTATCCTAGTTTCATTTCTGTTTCTGCAATAGAATACCTTGACCAAAGCAAGATGGGGAATAAAGGGCCCATTTGGCTTATACTTCTGGGTTACAGTCCATAATTGTGGGGAATTCAAGGTAGGAACTTAAAGCTTCTATAGTCAAGAGCTGAGAGAATAAACACATGGCTCCTTTTACTATTCAGGATCTCACTAATTAGGGAATGGTACCTCCCACAATGGGCATCAATCAGTTCAGAAAAATCCCCCACATACATGCCCATGTGTCAAGCTGATCTAGACAGTTTCATCAACTGAAGCTCTTTCCAGGTGGCTCTAGGTTGTGAGAATTAAAACTATCACACCAGTGTTCAGAGTTCACAAAGCAACAGGCCACTGAGTGTCCACAGGACCCAATTTATGTGTCTATGGACAAGAATGATTTAAATTGTGGAAACAGTGGAAAGAATGGGGATCCTATAGACTCAGGTACCCTAGACTGTTTATGGCATGTTTATATATTGTTCTCTGAGTTCTCTTTTGAACCTGGTGTGGAAAGTCCTTCTGTATGTATTATTTCTATTGGTTAATGAATAAAGAAGCTACTTTGGCCTGTGATAGGGCAGAGTAGAGCTGGGGGGTGGGGGGATGACTAAAGTGAATGCTGACAAGCCACGTAGCCCTGTTTGGAGACAGGTGCAGGACAGAAACTTGCCGGTAAGCCACAGCCATGTGAATATACAGATTAATGGAGATGGGTTAATTTAAGATATATGAAAAAGCCAGAAATATGATTTAAGCTATTGGCCAAACAGTATTACAAATAATATAGTTTCTGAGTGATTACTTTGTGGCCTGGGCAGCCAGAAATGAACAAGTAGCCTCCAACTACATGAACCAGTAGCAACTTTTTTTTTTATCAGACCCTTATGAATGGGTTGGTGGAATTTTGGACGTCAGTTCCTGTGTTTGACTTTTAACTGTCCTTTTTGTAAAGATGATCATGTCACAGATCTAATTTCCTCCTTGTTTGTTACTATGCCTTATTCATGTTCTACCAGGAGGGTTGTTATGGTGTGTTCTAAAGTCTTTGACTGGTGTGACTAGTTTCATCACTGATGACTAAACAACAGTTTCCTGTGTGCCAGGCATAATAGCTGGCAAAGAAATGTCATGGTCGGCATTCCTAGCATTACCCCCACTTTGCTGAGAAACAAAGAGGATTAAAACAACCTTACTCTGTCTTTCTAGCTCTAAACCTTCCAAAGGCCAACAATTGCAGAAAGAGTCATGTGTTGATTTATAACTGTGGGGTTCTAAAGAGTGAGTCTTAGTGAAAGAAAGTGACTTTTCATCTAGAAAAAAAAATGTGAAAATAAAATAGAGAAACTTTTTGTAAAGGGTTGGGTGGAGAGTGTGACTTTACCCTTCTCATGGGTGACCTGTTTCTTCCTTTCATTTAGGAGCATAAAAAATGAAGAATGGCAGGCTTAGAAAATGCCTGGTAGACACTGTATTTATCAGATATTTTTATTCCTACTAATGTAACCATTTAATGTAACATTAACAATAGGCCATATCTACATGTCTCCTTCAGGTAACCATTTAATGCAACATTAACAATAGCAGATATCTATGTGGCTCATTCATGTAATTCTCTATGTATGCACAAGCATGTTATTCATATAAAATTAAGCTTTAATAATGAGATACTAGTTTGCATGTGTAGCTTTGTAAAGCCTGACGAAAATAAGAAATGTGAGTATTTCTGAGGGAGACAGTTGCTATGGGATGTGGCTCTTGAAGGAGATGTTTTGAAAATTAAAAGCCCAAAACAAGGGCTGGAGATGTCAGTGGTTAAGAGTACTTCCTGTTCTTGCAGAGGACCTGAGTTTGTTTCCCAACACCCACATCTGAAGGCTCACAACTGCCTGTACTCCAGCTCCAGGGGTTCTGATGCCCTCTTCTGACTTCCTCAGACACTGCGCTCACATATACAGACCTGCACTAAAGGCACAAATCTGTGTAATTTAAAAATCAATACAAAATCCCTTTAAAATGTTTAAATAAAACCCAATCCAAGTCAAATCAATGAGCGACTTCTAGATGCCAACTTTGTCACCTTACAGCTTTCTGGAATACTAACTTTTATGACTAGGCTATAGCTTGGGAGTTACCTCCAAGAAGTTCCGTATTGCCCACGTCCGGGGAATCCACATTTCTGCCATAGTGGTAAGGACTTGGGATCCTGGTAGCCATTCTAGCTGCTTCATGTAATTCAGAATATAACTGAGTGGCCCAAGACCAGCAATCTTAAAATGCCATCACTCAACTGTCTTTGACACGCATTTTACACATCTGTGAAAATTTCTAAACCATCTAAAACATCACATCTTCAAATAGAAGCAACATTCCTTTTCAGGGATCGTCAGGAGGCTGTGATTGACAGATACCCTCCCTTCCAAACCGACACACACAAGGCAACTTTGAATAGGGAATCTTCCTATTTTCCCTGTTGCTCCTGGAATTTTTATTTCCACCCTGTTTCCCCCTCAAATCTAGAGCCCAATTACTTTGGGTTTGCATGTCACTTAACCACAGCTATTAAGCAAAATTTACATATTATCCACTATCATGAGGCTCTAAGGTTTTAAAAAATTTTTAAATGAGCTTGATCAATAAAAATACAAGATACAAGTTGTAACGCATAAATCACTGAGCATCGTAAAAAGATTCATTGGAAACATGAGACGATAATCCTCCCAGTGATCCCACCTAGCTTTGGGTCAGCATTGCTGTTTTAGGAAGGAGCCAAAGCTCAGCCTCTGTTCTAGTTTCCCTTTTACATTTCTTTGGGGTGCCTTGTCGGTGAGCCCTGCTAGCACAGGTCAGGAAAGAGAGCAAGATAGCAGCATCGTTGAGCTCCCCTTCATGGGCGCATGCTAAAATGTCTGTGCAACTCATTCATGTAATTCTCTATGTTAAAAGACAAAAATCTACTGGATGTTCAGTCCATTCGGGATAGCAAAGAACCAGGAACCACCATTTGGGGGCTCATTGTGAAAGGGCTTGGACTCTGTTGTTTGATCATTTGCAATATTGTCTCTTTAAGGGTGAGAACAAACCCTCTGTTTAGGCAGATGAGTCTCAGGAAAGGAAGGATACAACAGGAAGGTTAGAATCTGCAAGGTGATGCCTGAAAAGTTCTAGAATGTTCTAGAATCATGGACTCTGTGGCTTTAAGACCCCTGGCCATGGTGACTTGAGTTTAGGGTGTAACCTGGTCAGGACGCACATAAATGGATAGATTCTGTTGTGCAGCTTTGTAAAAAGGAGCAGCTGGGAAGGCAGGAGCTGGAGAAT
Source organism: Microtus oregoni (assembly GCF_018167655.1). Taxonomy (NCBI): domain Eukaryota; kingdom Metazoa; phylum Chordata; class Mammalia; order Rodentia; family Cricetidae; genus Microtus; species Microtus oregoni. The sequence goes on from NW_024543063.1 coordinate 36,309,807, forward strand.
CATCTCAGAAGTTAGGACCACTTGCTGGTTTTGCAGAGGACCTGGGTTTGGTTTCTTGTATCCACATTATGTGGTCCACAACCACCTCTAACTCCAGCTCCAAGGAATCCAACACCCTCTTCTGGTCTCTGTGGGTACTGCACTTGTGTGCACATACCAACCCATAGACACACAAATGCACACAACTAAAAATAATAAATCTTTTAAAAAGAAAAATAAAAAGAAATCTCTCTCCAACACTTTCTACAGTAGACTGTACTGTGGGACAATGGTCTTGTCCCCGTAAAGATTTGCTACTTGTATTGGTTTAATAAAATGTTGATTGGCCATCAGCCAGGCAGGAAGTACAGGCAGCGCAACCAGAATAGAATTCTGGGAAGAGGAAAGGGTGGTCTACAGTGGTTACCCAGACGCAGAGGAAGCAAGATGAGAAAGACTCACTAATAAAAGGTACCAAGCCCCGTGGCATACACAGTCAAGAATTATGGGTTAATTTAAGATGTAAGAGGGTTCTTTTTTTTGGTTTTTTGAGACCGGGTTTCTCTGTAGCTTTGGAGCCTGTCCTGGAACTAGCTCTTGTAGACCAGGCTGTCCTTGAACTCACAAAGATCCACCTGCCTCTGCCTCCCAAGTGCTGGGATTAAAGGCGTGCACCACCACCTCCCGCCCTCTGTATGTTTCTTTGGGACTGAATGATCTATAGGACTGGGCGGGACAGAAACCTCTGTCAACAAAACTGGACCCATGCACCATGGTAAGCAGAGGATCCTGGTATCACCTTGGGAAATGCAAGGCTTTATAACCTGTTTAATTACCAAACACCCAGACCTCACAGCACACAAATATATAACTTTATCTACTGAAGTCTCCCACACCCAGTGACCTTGCCACCCCAGCTTTGTATTTTCTCAATGTTCCAAATCATACACCAAGGACAGTGAGCAAACCAGTGTCACCTAACAGTGTGCATGGTTGGTGTCACCAGCGCGGCTGTCACTCAAGATGCCCGTGGCCTGCTGTCTAGACAGTTAGGACACATGGCATCAGGACAGACTCACCTGACCTGACCCTTCCCTAAGAAAGCCCACTCGGACTCGGACACCAACCACCAACAGTCAAACCAACACATGACCCAATCCACCTCAGGATAGACGAGCCCCACCAAGCAGTCTCTATCAATGGACAAAGAGGAGGATGTTCTTACCAATTCCCTGCTACAGCTGTTCCTGCCTGCCCCTGCCCCTGCCCTGCAGAGTGTGGCTCTCCGTGGACGTCTTGCCTCCAGGGTCAAAGAGATGCTTCTTGTTGCCTTCTCCCGGCCCCCTCTCACTTTCTTTGATACGGCAGCAAAAATATCCATTTTAAGCAAATGAAGACTCCAGCCTCAGCAATTCGATTTTCAAACAGTAAGGTGGCAAGGGAAGCCGAGGGAGGGGTGGCAGCAGCCCAGGCTCTGCTGTGTAGAGGTGGCAATGGGATAGAAAGAAGTCAGGATGTTGCCACATGGGAGAAGTAAGTTCTAGCCACTACCTGGTCCCAGCCAGCGGGAAACTGCTACCGGAGCGTGGCATGTCCTTCCCCGCAGCCTTCTCCCAACCTTTCATCAAAGTTACTTTCTACTCCGCTATAATGAGGACTCCTTTCCTTCCTTGTCAATTATCAAATGAAATACAAAGTCGGGTTCAGAGGAGTCACAAGGGAACACTCCTCCTCAGGCTGTCATTAATGCGGTCCTGGCTTTGCGGGAGGTCTTTCTCTTCAGGAGCTCAAGGCTGGATGTGGTCCCTGAACCCTGTAACAGCTGCTTTCCTCCGAGGGCTCCTGACCTTGGCTTGGAAGTTGGTAATAAAGGAGTCCCGCTCAGGAAATTTTTGGAAAATGAAGAGACAGGGTCCTTTGGTCAGAAAGAAGTAACTTTTCATCTTTTCCCCCAGCAACACGCACGCACGCACGCACGCGCACGCACGCACGCAAGCGTGCGCGTTAGGCCCAGCGTCCTGGATGTCACCCAGGGGAGGAGAGAGCCCCGTGGGTTTCTGACCCCAGGTTCCACTCTGCCAGGAAGCAGCTTGCCTTTGGCTCCCTCCTCCAGCCCCCCGGCTCCTAGCTGTTAACCGCTATACCTGTTCTCCCAAGTCAATTTTCCACTCACTGAGAAGCTGTTTACTGCCTGCCTAGCTTCTCCTTTGAGGGTTTTATAAAGCTGGGGACTTACGGGATAGCACATGAGCCTGAGTTCTACCCCAGCAAAACGCACACACGCACAGACACACATACATAAACACATACACATGCATGCACACATACACATGTTAATTCCTGAAAGTACCGAAATGATGTCATCCAGTTGACCATGCACTGGGTGTGCCTGCCTCTCTGGAGTGACCATCGGCTTCCTGGACCATACTGACTTCACTGCCTTCAAAACTTAGCTTGATGCACCAGCAAGTTCAATAACTCAGAGAAATGTTATAAACCAACCTGTCAGCTTCCTCTTTTGACTAGCGATGATGCTGTTGGCTGTGGCCCCAGGACCTTTGCAGCAGCCTCCCACCAGACTCAGGAGGTCCTGGGTATGATGATGGGGGCAGGCTACAGCAGGATGTGCAAGAAGCTGGCATCCCAACACTCCAGTACCACCAGCCACGAGACAGAAACTGTCCTAAGAGCAGATTCCATGCTGATCTGTCTAGCCAACCTCCAAGCTGGTGATAGTTAACACACATTGAGCTGAGCCCCTGACCAGGCACCTTTGGGGTCCTGTGGAATCCAATGGCCTTAATCGTCGTCATTTGCCTCTTAGCTAAAATCCTTTTCAGAATCTAATGAATTAGTTCCCCGAGTCTCAGCTCATCCTCTGAGGAAGTCAATTACCTGGGTCATGGGCAGAATCCTGTTCACCACTGAGGAATTCCTGCTCGCTGTACAGATGTAGAGGAAGCTTAACGGCTTGAAACAGTTGTCTTTATTCAAATGAGGCCAGGGACAGGGGAGGGCAAACATGAGGAGCACAGTTTGGGGATCCTCTATCAGGAGTATAAGTTAAGAAAGTTGTCCAAGGTGAAAAAAAAAAAAACAGCAGGAAATGCGCCAACTCCTTCTGCCCAAAGGGGTGTCTTCAGTAATGTCATCTCAAAAGTGGCTCGGAGAGAGGACAATGGCTGTCACAGATGAGACTCTTCCTGGGGGCTGATCATAAAGCTCTCCCAAACCCAGACATACTCGTGCGTGTGCGCACACGCGCACACATACATGCTCACACACACACACCCATACACACACACCCATACACACACACACAGAGACACACAGCTTCTAGGAGTAGAACCTGCTGTTGCTGACTCTCTTCTCTCTCAACCTGAAAAGAAACAGATTGAATCCAATCAGTGGGTGTGATCCACCCTACCTAACAGGTCACTTGTGGCTGAGTGGAGGCAGCTCTGGGCTCCTCACACACCCTGAGACTCGGGAAATCTCCACTCCCTCCTTGGTAAACAAGGTGACAACAGCTTTTCTAAGGATCCAATGGGAACAGACCTTGGGGGGGTAGCTCGTGATGTGTTCTCTGAAGATGAGTTCATCTGATGCTTGGTCCAAGAATACGCAGCACCACTGGCTGCCTCTCTCACCCACCCCGTGTCCAGGACACAACCAGAAGCCTCCCCTGGGGAGAATTCTGCTCCGATCTGAACCACCTGGCCTACAGCTGACCACTCAGTAAGGACAACTCAGAAGTTAGTAGTCAGTGCGGCTTAATAGGAGAGTGCTTGCCTGGCCATTTATGAGGCTCCGGGTTTCCCCAGTACAGCCAAAGCAAACAATCGGTGCTCACCATAGACTGTCATTATTATTAGACTGAAATATCCGTGGAGAAAACAGGTTCTGCAGAATGGAAGCAGCAGGTTCTTGAGCATTATAAAAAGAAACCCCTAGTGCTGAGGTCATTGCTAGAAACTCCAAGACTGCACACACGGGGGTGACCATACCCACTGACACCTACCTCCGGTTACACTTCTCCTGGTACAGCTGCAGCTGGTTCTCGTTAACATTGAACTCCTTCACCAGGGCATCGCGGTTGGCTCCGCGCAGGTTCTGGTGCGTGTCATACAGGAAGAGTTGGTTATTGAGCTCTTCTTGCCGCCGCCTCAGTTGGCGACAGGAGGAGTAGAGTTCCTCTTCGCTCTCCTGGGGGTGGGGGGGAGGGAGGAAAACAACCCTGTGAGGGGCATCGGCCAAGCCAGCGTGGGAAACACACCTGGGCTCTCACAGGCGTGCCCCTGGGACAGAGCGAGGGGAGGGAGGGGGTTTGCAACGGGACCGCTCCCGGGAGTCCAGGGCCTAATTTAACCAAAGGTGACTGTGGCGACGCCGAAACTGGAGTCTCTCCTGTGGGCTCCAGTCTCTGCACCACCATCATGTCCTCCAGCAGGAGCTAGCAGCGGCTAAGGCCCTTGGTCTTCCGAACGCCACTTTTCTATGAAACCCTGAAACACAAGGGTACTGCACCCCTTTCTGAGTTGAACCTGCTTGTCACTTGGTCAGATCACCTTCCGGCTTTTTACCTAACTCCGTGGCTGTCAGTGCAGGACTACGTTCCCAGGGAAGAAAGGATGCCACAAGTGAGGGCAGAGGTGGCAGAAAGCAGACGATTTCATACTATGCAAGGGACTTAAAAGGCAAAGTAGAGCCCGGGAGATGCTCGCTCAATAAAGTTTTTGGGTTGTAAGCGTGAAGATGACCCGCGGAACCCTAAGCGGAGCAGGGCAAACTTATTATCAGCTCTGGGGAGGCAGAGACAGGTAGATTCAAGGGGCTCACTGGTCAGCCAGCCTCGCCTAATTAGTAAGCTTGGTGGCATTGAGAGACTACCTCAAAACCAAGGTGGAAGCTGGAGAGAAGACCCAGTCATTAAGAGTTCTTGCTGATCCTGCAGAGACCAGCGTTCAGTTCTAAACACCCGTATCAGGGCAATTCACAGTCACCCCTAACTCGGGCTCCGGAGAATCCAACACCCTCTTCTAGCCCCACAGGCACACAGACACACACTCATGACACTGGCTGTCTTGGGTTACACTTCTATAAACAGCTAGAAGTGGGGAGCAGGTGAGGAGCAGGCGCTTTGATACACAGTGGCACTTCCTGTGAACCCCACCTCTGGGTCACTGACTGCATCCCCATCCGTTTGCTGCCCTCTCACCGACGGACACGGCATCTCCGCCAGAGCTGCTCTTTCTTGGTTCATTCACACACAACTCCTCCATCCCAATGTTATCACATGACTGTAGCGTGGCAGTTCCCAAACCATGGGTCGTGACCCCTTTGGGAGTTAACGATCCTTTCACAGGGGTCACCTAAGACCCTCAGGAAGCACAAACACTCACGGTATGCTTCATAACAGTGCCAATCAGTTTATGAAGCAGCAATGAGAGTAATTTTATGATTGGGGGGTCACCCCCACATGAGGAACTGGATTAAAGGGTCGCACACTAGGAAGGCTGAGGACCACTGCTGTAGTGGTTTGTTGAGGATGGGTCTTCTGGCTCTACTTCCCACCAAGGCCCACCTACAGTTGTTCCTACCAGTTATTCATGGGAATGGCCAACTACTTGTTGCACACTGCCTTTCTGACCTGCCAAGAATTACCAGCATTCTAAGTGGATTCTAGAAAGGCAAATCCTTTCTAGAAAGTTCTCCATGCAAAGCATACCTCGAGCCGTCACAGCTTAGGAAATGAATTCCCTAAATAATAAGCCTCAGAAGTCAAAAATCGCTCCTTGATATGTGGGCTGCGGAAGGCGTGTTGCATCCGCAGGCATGAGAACATTAATCTTGTCCTCCAACTCCGCTAGGCCCTTGGGTGACCAGCGTACCATCAACGCACAGCAATACTTGGAAAGGAAATTTCTCTTTGGAGGTCTCAATGGCAGGCTTAAATGCTTCAGTAAATCATGTCATAAATGGATGTGCTGTCACCCAGGCTTCGGAGCGCAGAGTAGATTTAGGATAATCCTCGGGGCTTTTAGAATGGTAAACTACCGCTTCACATATAGCCGCCAGCTACGTTAGCCCCTAGCCAAAGGCAGACTGTCTTTTGAAGCTTGGCATTGACATCTCTCTGTAGCTACAGAAGCTGCCATCGCTTCCAAGAGAAGATTATTTCATCTACACAGAGACTACACCACACAGCCTCCTTCATCCGTAGTCAGGGGACTCTGACTGGTTCTCCTGGATAAATTGTTGCAAGCCCTGCATCAGCACCCTCCACTTCATCTCCCACTGTGATGCCATGAGCTGGCTTCTTCCTTTAAAGGCTATGAACCTCCCTGCTGACTCTGTTATTTTTTCCCCTGCAGCTTTCTCACCTCCCTCTTCCTTCACAGAACTGTGGAGAGTTGGGGCTTTGGTTAAGTGACTGCTATGACTGCCTTGATCTTCTAACCAGACCACTGGAGCTTCCTCCATATTGAAATAAGGTGTTTCATCTGCACTTACGGGAGTAGCTTTTTTCCCCCAAGAGCCTTTCCCTTGCATTCACAGCTTAACTGGTATGCGAGCCCTAGCTTCTGCTCTGTCTCCGCTCTCAACACGTCTTCCTTACTAAGCTGAGCCATTCCTAGCTTTTGATTTAAAGTGACAGATGTGTGGCTCTTCCTGCCACTGGGATATTTTATTAACTGATGCTCTTAATTGTGTCTCGGGGGATGAGGAGACCAGAGGAGAAGCAGGGAAGGACACTGGCCAGTCCACAGAACAGTCAGAACACAGACAATTATCAGTCCAGATTCTCACTGGGGAGCAGCCTGCGGCACCCCCCCAAACAGCCACAACAGCAAGATCAAAGATCACAGATCTTCACAGTGACCTTAATAATCCACCACATGCTGGAACACTGAAATATATTCAGATGGGACAGGAACACACAAAGCAATCCTGAACTGAGAGTAAAGGCTGCTTAAAGGGCACCATGCAGGATCGCCTCAAGCCTTCACTTTCCCAAATCCTCGACATATACAATGTTTGAGAAAATAAGGTTTGCATGCATAGGGTGTGACATATATTTCATTCGCAATTTTCAAGTAAGTTTTGCTTCTTATTTAGGATATTCTCTTTTTTTTATTGATTTTACTGAGCTCTACATTTTTCTCCGCTCCCCTCCCTGCCTCTCCCCTCCTCCCTTCAACCCTCCCCCAAGGTCCCCATGCTCCCAATTTACTCAGATCTTGTCTTTTTCTACTTTCTACTTCCCATGTAGATTAGATCTATGTAAGTCTCTCTTAGAGTCCGCATTGTTGTCTAGGTTCTCTGGGATTGTGGTTTGTAGGCTGGCTTTCTTTGTTTTATGTTAAAAAACCACCTATGAGTGAGTACATATGATAACTGTCTTTCTGTGGGATTTATTTTTATTGTATGTGTGTGAATATTTTGCCTGCATGTATGCATGTACACCATGTGCAGGTCTGGTGCCTGTGAAGAGGATCTTGGATTCCCTAGATCTGGAGTTTCAGGCAGTTGGGATCTGTCCTGCGAGTGCTGGGGACCAAACCCAGGTCCCCTGCAAGTGCAGTCAGTAACCTCTGAGCCATTTCTCTAGCCCTGGGAGTTCTTGTTTTCAAACACCAAGTATTCTCAACATCTGTCTAACTTGATGGTGTCACCAGCAATTTAAATACAGTCATAGTATTTAAAGGTACAGGAAGGTTTGCTTTGACCCAGGACACAATCAAGTTCACAAAATTCCCAAGTAAAGAGATTTTTATCCATTTGCAGAATGCAGAGGTTTGTATCTGAAGTCAAACAACGGTGGGCTTATTGTTGTGGGCACAGGATCACCTGGACTATGAAAACATTTTCTTGTGTTTTTACATTTATTTTCTTAGGGGCAGACGTCCCAGAGGGCAAGCAAGGAGGTCGAGATCAACTTAGAGAGTCAGGTCTCTCCTTCCAGCCTGTAGGTCCGGGGGCTTGGATTCAGCCCTCAGCTTCGAAACAAGCAGTTTTACCCACTGAGGACCTCAGCAGGCTCAAAGATGCAGCCTGAATCTGAATTAGCTCTGACTTCACAAATGTCTTCCTGCCATGTCTTTTGGAAACTCATTCTTGATCATTCCGAATTGTTCTTCTTGATGCTTTATAGGATTTTGTACTTTGTAGAGTCTCAGCGGTGATTGAGGCTGGGTGACAAGCTTGCGCAATCCTGCCCGCAGCCCACATCCTAGCTGGGACTACAGGCATGTGCCACTGTGGCTGGAAGCCTTTATTATTTAATTTTACAGTCCTGCTTTTCTCCATCCATTTCCAATGCTCCAATTTCTGCCTTTCGTAATTTGTGTTTAGGCTTCTTGAAAACTCTGCATTATTGGATTCCTGCCCTAATAAGAGTCCAGCCCAGTAGTCCAGTTAATCGGAAGTCCTTATCCATGTCACTGTGGTTACTATACATTCTGATTCCTGTTCTGATGCAACTCTTTGTTTGTTTACTCTCCTGGCTAAGTTTCTGTGCGTTCTTTCCTCCTTGTAGCCCCCGGGGGCCTCATGCATTTCCATAGAGTTGGGATTTTCAACCCATCTCATTTAAAATGGCATTTCTCTTTTACATCAAAATATCAAAATGATACTTCCCTCTTCAGGGCACCATCAGCCCAGTCCCCAGCCATCAGGGGTGAGGCCTTTAGGCCGCTTATTTGATCTGGTTTCCGATTAGAGAATCTTTTCATTATAGCGTACTTGTTTCATGTACACTTACTTGATAGCCTCACAAGACCTTCACCAGCGTTCTCACGCAGGTAAGACGCAATCACACACAGAGTTCCCTGGTTTTTCCACCACCGCACTTTACGGTCTAGAAGTGTCTTTTGTATGGGGGCCACCTAGGGGTGTTCTTCAGGTGAAATTCTTGTAAACTCAGAAACGCGTTTGTGGAGGGTGGGGTGTGCACAGAAGCCAACGGTCAATGTCAGGTGTCTCTCTCCATCCCTCTCCACCTTGTTTGTGTTAGAGACAGGATCTCACGGCGGAGCCCTGGCTGGCTGGGAAATGCAATCTCGAACTCACACAGCCATCTGCCTCTGCCTCTCCTGAAGCTGAGTGTTGAGATTAGAGGTGTGCACCACTAGGCCTTGGCCACCCTTTTTTTTGGGGGGGGGGGGTGTTTTGTTTTTGTTATGTTATTGTTTTGTTATTGTTGGTTTTTTGTTTGTTCTTGAGACAAGGTTGCTCACAGAACCCAGAGCCTAACCAGTCTATCCAGCCAAGGAGCTCCAAGGAGCTGCCTGTTCTACTTTTCCCAGAATGCAATGGGGTTATAGATGTGTTCCATATAGCCTGGCTTTTACGTGGGTACTGGAACCCAAATGCAGACACCTTATCAACGGAGCCATCTCCCCAGCCCTACACAAGCATTTTTACCGTCCTGACAGGTAGGCAGCAGAGCACTGTGTTAACTCCTCCTGCAAGCCTGCAGGGGGCGTGTTCCTGTCCTTCAATTTTCAATGCTAATAAGGACAAGTCGGATACTAGACTCTACCTTACACGTACTCTAGTGTGTTTGAGTGCCTGGTTCTTCATCCTCAAAGTTCAATATACTTTGGCTCTGCCTGCCAGTTTCTATTCATCCCATTGAATCAAGTGACCCTAGAGAGACTTGCCCTCTGCCAACTGCCTGATGAATGCCCAGCCTGTCATTCCCCATACAGTTTCCATCTCTAGTGGTGATGTTCTGGATTCTGAAGGATTTCGGCCACCCTTGTCTTAAACATAGGCCTCTTTCTTGACACTGAAATATTCATTAGATAAGTAGTCAGAGCTCCTTTTTTATTTCCAGTTCCAGAATTCTCTCCAGGGCTCCATTAAGAGCTCCCCACAGTGCCTGTGCCCTCTGTCTCGGAGCTCCCTGCCCACTGCTCACTCCAACTGCACAGTGGGTCTTTCTTCCTCTTGGTGTAGGTGCCAGTTTTGTCCAATGCAGCTTGGGACTTTGTCCCATCAGTATCCGTGTTATGTTATCGGATCTGTGGAGGCAGGCACAGTGGTATCTCTCTCTCTGGAGCTGCCATGACCAATCTCTATCTGGTACAGCACAAGGAGGGTCTTAATCTACGTCTTCAGATCCCTCCCCAGCATGGGCGGGGGGGGGGGGGAATAATTCTCAACTTCAAAAACTCCCAGACCAGCTCAGCTCTTGGTTCTCCAGAATTCGGGACTTATAAGCATGCCCCTTCCCAGCCTCACCGGAGGCTTTTTAGCATTTTTATTCCTCTGTTGTTTTACATGATTTTCAAAGCCACCAATGCATCATAGCTCTGCTCCAAAGAATCCAAACTTGGGCTGAACTGTGTCATCAGCTGTGATAAGCTGGCCTTCCTGAGGATCTCACTACCTCTGTCCCTCGCTCCCACCAGCCCAGGCCAAAACACAGTCCAACCCAAACCAGGCTCCTGGGGAAACTGGTTTTCTCAAAGATCCCTGCCAGGTACCAGCAGCTTGCTTGCTTCCTGGTGGTCAGGTGTGTGTTCAGCATCTCTCAAACGCAGAGCACCTGGGCAGAGAGCCCTTCCACTAAGTGTCAAGGCTGGCTCTAACATGCTGACCTAAAGATACTGCTGACTTTCAGAACATATTCCTCCTAAAGCAACGGTTCTCAACCTTCCTAACACTGGGGCCCTTCGGGCAGTTCCTCATGGTGTGGTGGCCCCCAACCATAAAATTATTTTCACTGCTACTGCGTAACTATAATTTGGCTACTGTCATGAATCGTTACATAAATATCTGATACGCAGTATACCTGCTACACAGCTCCTAGTTCAATTTCCGAAGGGGTCACGACCCACAGGTTGAGAACCACTGCTACAAAGAAAAAGGTGTGAGCCTTTCTTGTTCTTTGCTCCACCGTCCCACTGCCAAATATCTAGCCATCGGGAATATTTTTAATCAAAAAGAAGTTATGTGATGACCTTTATTATTTACAGAGTCAACAAAGACTAAAACCCTACCAACAACTAAAGCACCCGGCAGCGAGAGAGGGCCCGAGTGACTCGGGGACTACGGCTGATGAAACAAAGCATTGAGGGCTTTGAAAACCACACACCAGACAAGAGCTGCTTCAAGCCATCTGCGGGGGAAAAAGGGCACATGTGTGAAATCAACTTCACAAATATCACGTGCAGGAAAAAAAAAAAGAAAGAAAGAAAAAGCCAGGGCAAAGGGAACAGAGAGCTACTAACAGGCTGTTTGTGGGGATGTTTTCCCTCCCTCTTTTTTTTTTACCCTGCTCCCCAAATTAAATATAGCAAGGAATAAAACAGTACCAAAATACCACTTGAAAACGTATCTGGCAAACACGGTACGGGACTGAGGACTATTAAAGCCATTGTGGCATGTAAAGGGCCTCTATGGAAGAGATCTGAAATATTTATTGACAGATTTCTGAAGCTTTAAGCTCTCTTTCAACAAATACTTCATGGGAAAATTCCATCAGGGCTCTCAATGGATCCATCCCTTGCTCAGAAAAGGCTTGCTGGCTCTTGCACCCAGAGGTTATAGCGACAAACCCAACAAGGTTGGACCCTAAACGTCAAGGAGGAAGCCTAGCCGGCTGCGCGTGTGGCCTGTACCGCCTCTGAGAGAGGCCTTCATCCTGGCATGGATGGAAATGCCAACTGGCAGCTGGGGGTGGTACAGAACCAGGTGACAGATGCACAATTAAACAAAGGCTCAGAAGGCAGCAGCTGAGAAGAAAAGCGCACGCGCTCAGGCACATCTCTGAAGGAACAGACCTGGAAGAGAGGACCTTTCCATTCAGAACCTCCCCGCACTCAACAGTGGGGTCCCCCACACACCAAGCATCCCTCATCAAGGAAACCAAGGCTAGCTAAGCACAATTTTCTTTCAAATCTACTCATTCTCTCTGCTGTCGGTGATCCCTAATAATTTATTTATAACAGTTCTGGGGTGTTTACAACAGCTTTGCAAAGTGCTAGCCTCTGCCTTCTGCAGCCGTGTTTACTGCCTGGTTTCTCGATGAAACTGCCTGCAGATGGGCTTTATACGCACAGAGCCCCCCCCCCCCCCGCACAGCTTCTGCTCCCCCAGTCCCCCAGGCAATGGAGGGAAGAAGCCTCCACACCCGGCAGTGGACACTGGGGCAGGGCGCCTGACTCAGCAAAGCCTCCTCTGGCTTCCTTGTTTTCAAGGCTTCGGTTCTCACCCTGCGAAATTATCCGGTCCCACTCATTCCATATCTGGGAATGGAGCCTAAGCGAATAATTCAGACTTAAGTGAAGGGAAACCTACAAGGAGACGGGCCTGAGAGCCTGAGGGGTAAATGGGTTCCATCTAAACGTCTGACTTGGAGGAATACTGAGTTTATGGCCAATCTACTTAATGGCAGAATCTAATACAGAAAGGTGCTTAGAATCTCATTTTCAAGCGGCGGTTTCTCAGAGAAGGACATGGTCACCTGAGAGACGGGGGACAATGTCTGGAGGGAGTTTGTGCTGTTGTATGAGGTAGGTGCTGCTGGCATCTAGTGGACAAAAAGCGTGGATGCTACCAAACATCCTACAAAGATTTATCCTGGTGCCAAATCTGAGGAATGCCAAAGTCTGGTGTGTGCATGTGCGTGTGTGTGTGTTTACACTGGTTTGAACGAACACACACACACCTAGGAAATAAAGAAAGCAAATGAACTCGATATTGATTTTTCTTTTCTCTCCAAATATAATCTGTACACAGGGGTTTTTGTGTGTGTGTGTGTATGTGTGCGTGTGTATGCACATGTGCGTGTGTATGTATGTGTGCGCATATGCATATGGCTTTGTATGTATGCACATGCGTGTGGAGGCCAGAGGTCAATGTTAGGTGTCTTCTTCAGTTTCCCTCCATTTTACTGTTTGAGACAGGGTCCCTCACAGACCTGGGTTTCACTGATTGGCTAGCCTGGCCACCAAGCGCCAGGAGTCCTCTCCTCTCCAGTCCCTGCCCTGGCATTACAGATTAGCCCTGCTATGGCGTTTGGTGAGTGTCAAGGATCAGGACTCGGGTCTCTGCACCTGTGGCCACTCTACCAGCTGCTCCATCTCCCCAGCCCTTGGGGGTTTTGGTAATCATATGAAAAGGTTGTATCTTAATAGATTTACTAAGCCTCTTGGTCCTATTTATGATAAGCTGGCTTGTGCCTAATACATTCTGAAGAGGAGAGCTTTAAAACCCTGGAGGTCTTTTTCTAGTTCCATCCATGTGCATGCAAATTTCAAGGTGTGATTGTTTTTTACTGCTGAGTAGTACTCCAGAGTTGTGAGGCTTAGGCAGTCTGGGACCACTGGCAGTGGGACCAGGATTTATCTCTAGTGCTTGAACTGGCATCTAGGAGCACATTCTCTTTGGAGGGACACCTTGCTCAGCCTAGATATGGGGGGGGGGGGGGCTTGGTCTTGCCTTGAAGTGAAGTGTCAGACTTTGTTGGCTCCCCATGGGAAGCCTTACCCTTTCTGAGGAGTGGATGGGCGGGAGGAGGGGAGGGAGTGGGAATGGGGATAGCTATGTAAAATGAGAAAAGACTGTAGTTAAAAAAATTCTTAATAAAAAAATAAGTAATAAATAAACAAATAAAAACCCATGAAGTATTTTGCTCACTCAGCCACAGTAAGGAAGGACCTTACACAAATGCTCTTGCTTGGGCCTTTCTACCACAGCATGAACACAGAACTGGCTGGAAAGGGGTCGCACACCTGGACAATGTGCAGAGGGTGGGAAATGTTGGAAGACTCAGTCCTAAATGGGAGGCCTTCACCAAATCTCTCCCTTCAGGGATCAGGAAACCCCATGAAAGGGGAGATAGATTGTTAGAGCCAGTAAGGATGGAAGACACCAAGGAAAACAAGGCCTTCTAAATGCAATAGGACCAAGGCACATATGAACTCAGAGATACTGTGGCAGCATGCACAGGGCCTGCACGGGTCTGCACCAGATAGAGTCCCAGAGCTGAGAGAAGTGGATGCAAGTCCCCAGCACCTATCTCCAACTGATAACTACTCACAAATGTAAAATGACTTCTCTCCAATGGAGTCTCACTGGGAAACCTACCACTCTTAAGGGGAGACCCCATGCCCTGTGGTAGATGGCTATCACGAAACGGATTCAGTGGCATCTTGGGAGTTTCTTTGTCTCATTAAGTTTTGACAGGGTATTTTTTTAACCTTACAGGTCCTTTTCATTCATATATTTCCAGTTTTGTGTTTTAGGGGATTTCTCTGCCTATGTACACATGTGTCTCTGAGTCTATATGTGTGTGTGCCATGCTCTTTCTTTGACATTTTTTCCTGTTTCTTTGTTTTGTCCTATTCTGGTTTGGTCCTGTTTTATCCTATTTTATAATTATTCTTAAATGCTTGTTTGTTTTTTTTTTTTTTTTTTTTTTTTTGTTTTTCGAGACAGGGTTTCTCTGTGGTTTTTTGGAGCCTCTCCTGGAACTAGCTCTTGTAGACCAGGCTGGTCTCGAACTCACAGAGATCCGCCTGCCTCTGCCTCCCGAGTGCTGGGATTAAAGGCGTGCGCCACCACCGCCCGGCTGCTTGTTTGTTTTTTAACGAAGGAAAGGGTGTGAATTCCAATGGGAGAGAAGGTAGGGGGAAATCTTCAGAGGAGTTGGGAGAAGAGAAACCGTGATCAGAATATATTGTACAAAAAAATCTATTTTCAATAAAAGAAAGAAAAAAGAAACAAAAATCCTTGCTACATGGGTTAGCATCTATCGGAGCCTGGTACAAACTCATTGTGTTCTTCAGTATTGTTCAGTGAGGTCAAGATCTTTCTGTCACATCGACATATTATGATTTGAATGCAAAATGACCCACACAGACTCACATGTTTAAATATGTGGTCCCCAGCTGGTGGTAGGAAGCCGTGGAGGAAGTGGGTCATTGACGTCGGGCCTTGACATTTTTAGCTCAGTTCCACTTCCTATCTGGTCCCTGTTCCCCAATTCCTGAGCAAGTAGCTGTACAAATTCTCCCACCACACAGTCACTGTGCCTTCCCCACCACAGAGGACTGTATCACTTCCAACTGTGAGCCAAACAAACTCTCCTCCCTCAGGCTGTTCCTTGTCAGGACTTGGTCATGGTGATAAAAAGTGATTACAACATACAAACCAAGCTGGTTAGTCAGAGGAGAAGCTAAGACTCTTCAAGACTCTGGCAAACAAAAGGACCAGAATGAAGGCCCCTCTAGTGCAGAGAGTTATAGAGTCATGATACCCATGGGAATCAGGGATCCACCCTTCCCCCACACCGACCAGGATGACTTCATCGAATGTTCTTTTGGGTCATTGAAGCCGTGACCCAAGGCCAACAGGTGGGCAACACACCCAGAAAGCATGAACTCTTCTGGAAGAGCATCATGTGCCCAGGCTGTTGGTGACAAGTAACCATGAGGAACTTCTTCCAAGGACCCCCCCATAAAATCCTACAGCACTCTTCAAGAAAGGATGCTGAGGGGGGTAAGATCAGGACCTTGACTGGTCCAGGAAGGGTTTCAGCTCATCAGTCCACAGTACTTCTATTCTTTTCCCACCATGCCCAACTTGTCAGCGTCCCCCACTCACCAGGACTGGCCGCATCTCACAGAAAACCAGGAGGGAAGCCAACTCGATGTCTTCACTGTATCCATTCTTCAGAGGGACTGATCTAAACCCTGCAGCGGAAACACAAAGAGAAGAGCCAATGGCAGGCCATGAACATCAGCTCTTGGCTTTCTTGTGATAGCCTGGAGATGGCATGGCCATCCAGAGGGTAGAGAGGTCAGTGCGCCATGCTAGGGCCTGCGATCCGGATGCCCAAGTTCCCGTTCTAAGGTCAAAGGGGACTAGCATTCTTAACAAATCCACACAGGCCTATTAGTAAAGTTAAAAAAAAAAAAACACCTGCCAACTAGAAATGATTAGTTCAGAAGAAATCAAAACTGGCCCGACAAGATGGCTCAGTAGGTAGGTAAAGGTACCTACTGCCATGCCTGACAAACTGACTCCCATTTGAAACAGAGAGAGAAACAACCCCCACTCGTGTTTTATTATTTAAATTTTATAATTTAAGTTTAAATCTAAATATAGACACACAATTAATCAATGTAATTTTAGAAAGATGTAAGAATCTACATACTATCCGTCACTGAAAATAGGGTGGATGATACTACTGTGAATTAATTCCTTAAATACTCATGAAGTCGAAACACTCAGGACTATAATGAATCCTCAACCCACTGCCTCCACTCGGGTCTTTACAAAGCACAGGAGGGGATGGGCTTCTCTTCAATGATCTCCTATGTTACTATCACTTGGTAGCCGTAGCTGCACTGATCACCCTCTCTGGAACCCACTTCCTATTTACAACCAGGACCCAAGTGCGGTAGACCTTGAAACGTGTCTTCTAATTGAGGACTGACGCAGGGTGAACTGGAGCCGACTCCCCTTATCCCCACTAAATAACATTTCCGGCCACTCATCTCGACAGCTGGTTGACTGTCTTGTGTGAAAGTCCACGGAAAACATAGACCACTCGCTCCCTAGCCTACCGCACACAGCCGCGAGTGGTCTTTCCTCTCTAAGCAGATGCTGGTGTGCCTTTTAAAAAGCACAGATCCAGTGAACAGCCCTCGCAGCTTAAATTTAACCTTTTGTCTCAGTCACCCATTCTTCTTACCCCTTGCCCCCCCCCCGAAAGCTTTTTATTTACATGGTATTGGCTGAGCCTCCAGGATAAGCAAAACACACATTAGAGACACCCCCGTTTCCTTCTCCATCCATGTGTCAGCCTCCTTCTCTCAGGGAAGATCCACACTACCCAGTATTTTATCACGTGCATGTGCAAAGGTGAGGACAGTGTGCAGGAGCCAGTTCTATCCTTCCACCATATGCTTCCTGAGGGCTGATCCCAGGTTGTCAGGCTTGGCATTGAGCACCTTTCCCTGAGGAGCCACCTCACCAGTCCATCTTAACACCCTGAAACAGCATCTACTGAATCTCCCCTTCTGCTGCTCGGGAGGAGGCAGGGGCATGACCACCAACCTTGTGCTTTCCCTTTTAACCTCCCGGTTTTATAGTTTTCTAAAGATGTTATTGCTTCTACACCAACGCGGTAGGGAATCTTTGCATCCTGTTGACTTCTTTTAGAGCAAGCAAGCGAAGTAAGAACTCCCTGCGGCAGGGAGGAAGTCTTGAAAACAAGCTGCCCTATGCCCTGTTTAACAACCATGATTCTCCTACAAAGAAAGACTTGGGGATGCTTTTCTGACATTTTATAACTTAAATTTTTTTTTACAAAGCTAGAAGACCATGGTGAGGGACAATTATAGGCCAATACCTCTATCCTATTGTTAATCCTTTACCGTATACTTTTATCTTTATTGACTTATTTTGGAAGGGAGCATTGCAGCCATAGTGTACAGGTGGATGTCAGAAGACAGTCTGTAGGAATGATTTCTCCCCTTCCACCATGTGGGTCCCAGGGGTTGAACTCAGGTCATCAGACTTGGTGGCATGCACCTTTAGCCACTGAGCCAGCTTTTTAGCCCCTTTTATTATATTTTATCTTATCATATCCATCTCCTTTGTAGCTCCAAGCAAGACCAAGATGCCAGTATAGCAACATGCATCTCACTAATCAGAACTCAGTATTACTTTGGTCCTTTTTTTTTTTTCAAGACAGAGTTTCTTTGTGTAACAGCACTCACCATCTGGAGCTCACTCTGTAGACCAGGCTGGCCTCAAACTCACAGAGATCCACCTGCCTCTGCCTCCCGAGCACTGGGATTAAAGGTATGTGCCACCACCACCCAGCTGGTCTTGGATTTAAAAAAGCCATATGCAGTAAGTGTTCAAACATGGTGTTTAGTTGCACGATTCCCCTTGTGGTTTCGACTGAACTTCTTTGCGAATGTTTTAGTTGACTTTGTCCTCTTGTGTTCATGTGACAAAGAATCACTGATTGTGCGTTGTAAATGGAGCTGTCCTTTGAGTTTCTAGATGTCTGCTAGTCAGGGGTGGGTACAAAAACTCCTGGGCTACATTTTCCCCGCTGTAGCATTTGGGGGACATTCTGAGTTCATTAAATACTGTTGCACTGAAATGTCTGACCCATTTCCACCTGACGAGAGATGAGATTCTGGGTGGTGGTTAGTTCATTGGTTGCTCTGGTTTCTGTCTGGGTTGATAATCACAGAATGCCTGCAGTTTGGCCAAGCTTAATGGAGTTTGTGGCTCCTGTTAAGATGTGGTTGCAGAAGCAGATTCTGTAGCTGTCATCCCTTACAAGCCCCGCTAAGGCACAGCTCCTGCGCATCTCATGGGTTGACCTGGAGATGGGTTAGTGTCAATGGACTGTGAGAATAAACAGGACCTCAGGCTCTTCTGGGGTGGCCCAGGACATTGCCAGGTAGCTGTGGACTCCAGCCATGGGGCAGGACTGGCTGACAGTGGAGGCATGGGCTCTGCCCTTGGCTCCCCATACCTCGTCCTCCTTCCCAACTCTAAGAAGCTCTCGTGTGACCTACAGTCAAGGTATTTCTCAGTTTCACCAACAATACAAAAACTGTATTGTTTTTAGTTTTGTTTGTTTCACATGGAGAAGGGAAATGAAGAAAAGTCCATGTTGGGGGTGCTTTAAGTACCCACTTGAAGTAAGAGGCCCCTCAAGGACAGCCTACAGAGAGGGAAAAACAACAGGGCAAGTACCAGCTTGTGACCTTGAATGAGTTAGTTCAAGTCTCTAGGCTTTGAAGTGCTCAGATTTTAAAAGTAAAAATGATTTAATAAAAAACGAAAAGAAAAAGATAAGCAAGCCCTCACGGGCTTCCTGTGAGGATTAAATAAAAAGAAATGAAGGTAGCTGAGTGCAGTAAGTGTTGTCTCCCTCCTGAGCAGGGCCCAGCCAATTTGAAAGCTTAAATGCAGCCATCCTAACAATGGGCAAAGTTTATTTTCGAGTTTAGAAGGCCCTGGAAGCCATCTGCACAAAAGGACTATTCATTTTTTTTTTCCTGTCTCTCATGAATATAGATATGCTAGGAGCTGGCGAAGAAAGGAAGACCGTCCCTGCTGTGGTTATCTCCTGGTTAGAATGGGGTGGAGGCTCCCAGTATTAATCTTCCTTGATGCTTCCTTGTTGGTTTTCTCAATCTCTGGGCTAAATCATCTTAGGGGAACTGATTCCCTAGCAAGAAGGAAAGACCATGTGCCGTGAACTCTGACTTCATCCCAAGGGTGACCTCCCCCATCTTTCAAAGGATGGTAGAGTTAGGGGAAGAGCAAGATGGTCAGGACCCAGCTGGTCTAGCTCCTTAATGCCATGCAGGCATTAAGAGCAGAACCGCAAAGATTCTCCCAATGCTACTCTTCTTGTCAAGAAGAGGAGGGAGCATCATTTTTGAACCCTGTTTACTGGGCTAGTCTGAAAAAGCACATAGCCAACAGAGTCCACTAGCTCTGATGCCAACTGTAGCATCATCTGTAGTGCTGCTAACCACCAAGGGGTGTTGGCTATTATTATTATTATTATCGTAATGTATTCAAATGCTCTTCCTAAGCTGCTAAATAGGAATGAGTGGTGTAGGAGGTCCTTCTGTTGATACATTGCTTTCACTGGTTAATGAATAAAGAAACTGCCTTGGCCTTTTGATAGGGCAGAGCTTAGGTAGGTGAGGAAAAACAGAACTGAATGCTGGGAGGAAGAAAGCAGAGTCGAGAGAGACACCATGGAATCGCCAAAATCAGACATGCTGAATCTTTCCTGGGAAGCCACTGCCACATGGCAATACATAGATTAATAGAAATGGGCTAAGTCAAGGTGTAAGAGTTAGCCCAGAAGATGTTAGAGCTAACAGGCCAAGCAGTGATTTAATGAACACAGTTTCTGTGTGGTTATTTCGGGGCTAAGCTAGCCGGGCGGCCAGGACAAATAAGCAGGCCCCTCCCTACAACAAATGAGGTTTTACAGATCTAGCTCCCCAGACTCACTGGGGTGCTGGGGTCCTCTGCAGGCAGATGGGCAGCTGGGGCCCAACCCCCTTTGTTCAGCACTGCCCAGGTGTTCCCAGGGGGCGGGTTGATGCCAGAGCTCCACACTGGGCTGAATGGGAGCATCCCCTGGTGGACCCAGCAATCAGCATCCTCTAGCAGGAGGGGCTCTCAAGGAATGAGGAAAATGACTGGAGAAGCTGAGAGAATTTATGAGAGAAGAGGCAGCATGGTCCAAGTTTTCAAAAGTCCCAGTTCAGCACAGAATAGAGCCCAGGCTTCCAAACATCAAAAGACAGTAATTTGATAGAAATGACAAAAATGATAGTAATTTCTTTCTCTTGAAAAATGACTGCTCTGGGAACCCAGGAAACAGTGGCCTCCTGGGGAATCCGGAAGGATCTGTGAGGTCTGTCTCGTGAATCAGCAATGCTGGGGATAAAGAAGGAAGATATTCGCCATGAAGCTGGCCTGTGTGTTGGATCATATGTGAAATCCAGGGAGGAAGGAACAGAGAGAAACCATATCACTTAAGGATGGCCACCTTTCGAGAACTGCCAGGTCTGGCAAGACAGTCTTAGCTGCACTTGGAAAAATTCAATACAGCAAGTTTTGGTTGTTTTTCTTTTTTTTTCATACTTTTGAATTGTTTGAGAATGTCATATACGTACATAGTGTGCTTTGATCAAATCCAACCTAGTTCCTCCCAAGCAGCCCCCCACCAACTTCATGTGCTCTCTTTTTTAAACCCTCTGGGTGCACTTATGCATGGGTATGGGACCACCTATCGGAGCTGGGCTGGGTAACCTCTCAGGGACCGAGTCCCTGAAGAAGATGGGGCTTTCCCTCTCCTAGCAGCCACCAGTTGCTAACAACTCCTCAGCAAGGAGTGGGATTTCATGAGCCCTGACCCCATCTGTGCTGTGATTTGGGTTGGCTTGATATTGTACCCATCTTGTCTGGAGCTCTGATAATCTATCTCCTCTTCCTCAATGATCCCTGAGCTTTTGGGGAGGGGTAACATAGATGTCATAGAATAACATAGATGACATAGAACCAAGCACCCCACAGTCTCTTATTCTCTGCATTTATAACCATCTACCTCAAAAAGAAGCTTCTCTGATGAGGGCTGAGAGATGCCCAGATATATGGGTTTTTTATGTGGCTGGCTTTGACTGGGCCTTCGTAGGGCAGGAGGGGGTTTTGTATTGTGTTCGGCACGAAAATAAATCCAAGAATTAGGTCAACCTCCAAGTCTTGTAGAAGATGGTAAATTCAGAATGCTTAAGAGAGCTAGAGCCTGTGTTTGCTCAGGGCCTCATTCTTAGGATACTGGCCAGAGTCACGCATGGCTTGTGGAAGAACGTATTTCTTCACCTGCTAATGAAGACAAACTGCCTGAGGCAACTCACAATGAAATCAAACAGTGCCTGGTTGAAGATGGAGTAACTGATGCTTTGCTCACTGATAGCTAAAGGACTCAGCCTTTCTCCACGTTCTCCCCACCCTCGTGCTTACTGCCCACCTGACTGGCTTTGTTGTGACTTAACCTTTGCCAGGAAAGACGCTGGCGTGTTCTTTTTACAGCCTGCAGCACAGACCAAAGAACTTGGCTCCCCACATGGAACATCTTTGCTAATGGTCCTTACCTGACTTAATCCCTTTAATGGGGTACGTGGCATGAGCCAGGAAGTTGGGGTCACTGAACATATCCTCCTCGTACACCACAAAGCGGAGGAACGCAAGGTTTGGATCATAAATTTCAAATGTCACCTTCTCCTGCGTTGGAGCCCAGACAGGGCTGAGGCCGTTGTCATCTGGAAAAGACCAAAACTTGTTACCAATTCATGTGCCCTGCCTCCTCAGGGTAAGCCAGCCTCTGCAGCCTCAGCTTCAAATCCCTCCACAGTCTGGCAAATCAATTTGCATCCACACCCTAGTCCAAGAAACCCTGAAGGGTTATATTTGTTATTTCCTTCCCAACAAGCAATCCTGCTGCAGGCCAACCTTCTCACCTTGTGGGATAGGAGAAGGGAAGGGAAGTGGGGCAGGGGTAGGACAGAATTCAGTGCAGGGGTACCAAGAAAAGGGGGGAGCAGAGCCCCTGTGAGCCGCACCCCTTGGCCCGAAGAAAAAAGTGAGCTGGGGGTCTCAGAAGTGTGCTGGGCATTCTCATGGATGACCAGCCTTATATGGCAAGACCCACAGCAGACCTGCGACCCTATCAAAAGGCCAGTTTAATTGCTGTGCACCTGAGTTGTTCCCTGAGGGTGTCTAGCAGGCAGGTGGCTCTGATTCCTCAAAGAGAGGTTGGGGGAGCTGGGAGGGCTGGATAACAGCAAAAGTACATCATAAAATCCCCAAGGAATAGTAACCCACTTAGGAGTCTCCTCCCTTAACCTTCAAATGGAAGGACTAGCGGGATGACCCAGGTTCAGAGCCCAGAGTTCGGGTCCGAGCCAAGCCCATGTCTGTAAAGCAGTGCTGAGGGAGACACAGATAGACCCCTGGAGCCTAGCGGCCAGCCAATGTGCCTACAGACCAGCCAATGTGTCTACCAGCCAGCCAATGTGGCTGAATTGATGAGCTCCAGGTTCACAGAGAGATCCTGGCTGGTAAACTAGGGTGGAGAATGATCGAGGAAGTGATGTGATTGTTGACCTCTGACCTCTGCAAGTACCTGGGCACACCCACACAAACAGAAAGGGCCAGCTACTTACTCACAACCGTCGTCTTGAACTTGTTGCTGTCGTACTCGGCTCCACAGATTTCCACCTCCACAAAGGGACAGGCGATACTCCGCCCTAGTTTGGGGAGGTGGCGTGCACCAAGGACCTAGGACACAGAAGGCAACGACTGGAACTCTCCTGGATCCACACAGCACTGCTTCGTGGATTCTTTTAGGATTCCGGAGTCAGACTGCACAAGTTCACAGCTAGCCTTATCCCGTGGAGAAGTCACCACGGCACCCAGAAGCGTGGATGCCAATCCACCCAGAAGCGTGGATGCCGATCCACCAACCGTCACTGTCTGATGATAGGGAGGGGCAGTAGTTTCCCAGACCTTGACCAGAGCCGAGGCCATGTGACTCAGCCGGAGAAACTCACCTGAGCACAGGTACATGGCTACCCTGACAGTGCATTTCCCAGATGGGGAAAGTGGGGTGATCTGTTTATAGCGAACCCTTACACAGCCTTTGCTTCCTGCATTTCTAAAATGAGGTCTCTTTCATCCCGAACTAGCTTCAAACCTGTTATGTAGACAAGGCTGGCCTCACTCACCTTCATGACAATCCTCCTGCCTCTGTTTCCCTGGTGCTCCCAGAGCTTCATGCATGTTGGACAAACACTCCTAAAAACCAAGCTACATCCCCAGCCCATCTCACCTAAACTTCCTGGGTCTTCCAAACTCTCTCCCACATCTTCCCCAAGTGCTAAGGACTGGATTATAAGAGACCTCTGGCCTCTCCAAGGCAAAGGGGAGATGAACACCCCTCTTGGCCAGAGGCTGACCTCACAGGCACTCCAAGTGCCCATCTCACACCCAGACAAGGGCGAGTGACTGGAAGTGTTTACAGAGAGTCAGCCCAGAATGATCCTGGTGAACCACATGAGCCTGAAGTGCTGTCGAGACGGCAATGGCTGAACAGAGCCAAGAGTGTCACCAGTGTCCAAGGAGACCCGCCCAGCTGCCCGCTCTACCTTGACAGTGAGCGTCATCAGGATCTTCCTCTGGGACTCGGGTGGCATTGGGTCGTACTTCTCCGACCGCATGCTCTCAGGCTGAAGGACATAGCCCGTCCGCCCATTGAGTGAAAACAGCGCGTGGTTCATCTGCATGTACCTGTCTAAGAGGAGAGAGCAGGGATGCTACGGGGCAGCCGGGGAGCACCAGCTTCCAGGCACTCGTGGACATGGGTTACAGGGCCTCCCTATGATGATTTCAACTGTTCCAAAAGAACATCTGACCCCAAGGAAACATGGAGGGCATTTAAAAAACAACCCCACATCAGAAAAAGAAAAAAATATTGAAACTTTACTAAATTAGAATCTACTATAAAGGGATGTCAATCAGGGTAGAACACCTGCTTGGCACATGCAAGCCCCAAGCTCCAACCCCAGCACTTAGGAACACTGCCAGGTAAACCGTTAGAATCCAAGGTGGCTCAGAAAGCAGCCATGCAAGCCTGATGACCTGGGTGAGGTCCCCAGAACCCACAAAGAGATGGAAGGAGAGATTCTACAAAGATGTCCTCCGACTGTCCCACGTGTACCATGGCATACACGACCACACATACACACACAATAGTAGATTTGTTTTAACAGTCAGTTGTCTCAGTTCAAATAACAGGCAGATATTCAAAGGAATATAAGAAGCCAGCTTGGTGGGATGCGTTGGGCAAGAAGACCCATCGCTTTGCAGGAAGACTAAGGCAAACATCCCTTGAGTTGGTGAGGGGGAAAAGGCTAATGTCACTCAACACCTTGACTCAAAGTACAATTTAACGTCCGTTTTCAGCCGATGGGCAAAGATCGGAAGAGCCTCATAAAACTACAGGCGTGAAATCACACCAGAAGGCAGTGCCCATGCTTCCACCCAGTCTAGAAGAGGAACTGGGACAAGCACCAGGAGACAGGCGCTCAGTGGAATTCCTCAGGGCAGTTCATCAAAGTGAGAGCTTCCTGGGAATCGCCCCGTGAGTAAAGGATGTCTGCCCCACAACTGGGCACTAAGACCTAGAACAAGGTTCATGAGAGACCCAGGAGGCATTGGCATCTATGGTAGATGGGGATGGCACCTGACCTTCAGATGCCTAGAGCTGGGCTGGGCCAGCTGTTAAATGAACTTCAGCTCCCTTCTGTGGGATCCAAGTAGCTATAAGAGAATCCACAGGATGCAAAGAGCGGAATCCAAGAATTTGTGTGCATGAGTTTCCCTACCATGGAAATTGAGAGAGAGAGAGAGAGAGAGAGAGAGAGAGAGAGAGAGAGAGAGAGAGAGAGAAGAGTGTGTGTGTGAGCCTGAAGCCCTTAGAAAGGAAACAATACACAAAGAGGAGGGATAAGGCAACCATAGAACTCTTGGGTTCAGCCAAGCCTCAGGCTGCAAACCAATGCTACACTTACTAGTTAAAGAAGTTATTTTGTTTCCTTCCTAAGCCACAATGATAACTCTTCTGTCACTCATGAGCTTGGAGCCAACTTCAGTCAGGTGTCCACTCAGCTCAGGCGCTTTGCACTATCCCACCTTCAAGTTCAGCTTTGCCGGGCAAGCCCAATCACTTGTTCAGAAACACCACACCCACCAGCCGCCCAGCTGACTTGACCAGCTGTGACAGGGCCACTGCCCGGCCTGGACAGGCTGGCCACTGTAGTCCCTTACCTGCCGTCTGGAAATTGAGCGCCACCATCTGGGAGCCACACAGCCACAGGCGGAAGGGGTCATAGTTTGAAGAGTCAACTCTCTGTCCCTTCGGGTAGACACGCGTCAGGCCCTTCTGATTATACCGTAATAGATCGATGGGCTTCTGCCGGACAATGCTGTCCGCCTTTGTCTCCACAAAGGAGCGGATTTCTCGGAAGTCCGGGTTTTCTGCAAAGAGGAGGTGGTGGTTTAAATAAGTATGGCCTCCATAAGCCCATAGATCTGAATGCTTGGTCACCAGAAGGGAGGCACTATTTGGGAGTGTGGCTTCATTGGAGTAGGTGTGGCCTTGCTGGAGGAACTGTGTCACCTGGAGTGGGCTTTGAGGTTTCAAGGGCCCAAACGTGGCCCAATGGCTCTCTCTCTTCCTGCTGCCTAAGGATCCAGACACAGAATCCTCAGCTACCTCTCCAGCACCATGTCTGCATGTATGCTACCATGCTTCCCGCCATGATAACAATGGACTAAACCTCTGAATCTATAAATCAGCCCTAGTTAAATGTTTTCCTTTATAAGAGTTGTCACGGCCATAGCGTCTCTTTACAGCAGTAGAACATTGACCAAGACAGAGGAGAAGGTCACCCTTGCTTCTGGGTACAATGACAGAGGCCCAGGTAACAAAAGGAAACCAGTATTCTCTTGAAAAGACGCTGAAGGGATAGGAAGATTGCCCCTCGGTAAAGCGCCAAGTATGCAAGCAGGTCTTGAGTTTGAGCCCACAAGTTATGGGGAAAGGCCAGGCATGGCAGTGTGCACTTACAACCCCAGTGTGTGGGGCCTGCAGAAGCTAGCTGGCCAGCCAGTCTACCAGCTTGCTGACTCCAAGCCCAGTGGCAGAGTCCATCTCAAAAAAAGAAAGTAAGAAAGAAAGGAGGGAGGGAGGGAGAAAAGGAAGGAGGGAGGGAGGGAGGGAGAGAAAACAAGATGGACAGATGAGGAACAACAGCCAAGACTGGCCCCTGGCCTCCACACATACAACTACACACACACAGACACCCACCATGATGGGTCATTTTAATTGTCAATCTGACACAAACTGGAATGACCTGAGCAGAGAATCTCAGTGAGGGACTGTCTAGATCAGGTTAGCCTGTTGGCACATCTGTAGGGATGATCTTGACTGCTCTATCTGATGTGGGTAACCCCAAGCTGAAAGTGGGCAGCACCATTCCCTGGCTTGGGGCTCTGGACTGTGTGAGCACAGAGAAAGCTAGCTACATACTAGGCATGGATTAGCTTATTCTCTCTCGACGCTCACCCACGAGTGTGACGAGTGTGACTGTGACGTGACCAGGTATTTTATCACAGCGACGGGAATGAGACCAGGGGACATAAGTGAGAATGGCCCCTGTGTACTTGAACACTTAGTCCCCAGTCGGTGGCACTGTCAGGGGAGGTTTAGGAAGTGTGGAGTGCGGTCTTGATGGAGGACAAGTTTGAGGTTTCAAAGCCTCATGCCTTTCCTGGTTCTCTCTCTCTCTCTCTCTCTCTCTCTCTCTCTCTCATTCCTCTAGAACCTAGAACCCTAAGCCCAAATAATTCTTTGTTCTATGATAAGTTGGCTCAGTTGTCATGTTTTTCCAGAAAAGTTATGAACACACGCACACAAAGATACTTAAAGGCAGTGACAATCACATCTTAGCTGGTACCACTTGCCCTTAGCAACGTCTGGCACAACAAAGAGAGTCTCAGGCAATCAAAAGAGACCTGAATGCCCCGCAGCCTTTCCTTCTGAGCAGATTACAATTTGTTTTGTTTCGAACTGCCAATGTCCTGGCTGTGGGGATAGCAGAAGGGCTTCTGCCTAGATCCATTAGGAAGCAAAGCTAACGCTTGCCGTACTGTACCGGCCGCACCAGCCTCACAGCAAACCCCAGCTCACCCCCACTGGGTCTCGGGAGACTCACCCAAATGGTCCTTGGTTTTGCTGGTTGGCTTGCAGTAGACAACCAAGTCAGAGAGTTCGATGGCGATGGACTGGTTCCTCTCCCAGTACTTCATGTTGTTCTCCTGTGGAAACAGGTACCAGGACAGCGCTGAGCCAGCATCTGCACCATGCAATGTTCAGGCAGCATCTGTACCATGCCATGCTCCTGGAGTACCCAGGCAGTTCTCCCACACACAGCCTAAACACCCAGGGATGGGTGCTTTCCTGTCCTGAAGACAAATCCCCCTCCCTCTATCCTCTAAAGATTCTCCACCGTGCATGGGCTGGAGAGACGGCCCAATGGTTAGCGCAGCTCACTGTGCAACCATATCAACATGAGTTCAGATCCCAGCACCCACCTAAGAAGCCAGGTGTGGCCCTTCACAACTGCAACCTCAACACTGTGGTGGGGAAGAAGCAGGAGGATTACTAGGGCTTTCTGTTGCCAGTCTGACCCCCCCCAAAAAAAAACCTAAGTTCCAGGTTGAGCATGAAAGCCTGCCTCAAAGGGCTACATGAAGGAGAAACAGAGGATGGGACCCAACACCCTCCTCTGCCTTCCACACCCAAACATGGGCTCTCCTAGCCAAGCTCAGTGCAGAAGGCAGTCTCCTCAGGCCCAGAGCCCAGCACACGGACTAGGGGAAGAAAGAGCCCCCTCCACACACCCACTGTACCCCTATACAATGCCGTCAAGTTCCTACACAGAGCTGCCTTCTCACACAGCTCCAGACTCTAGCAGCCTCATGAGAGAATGCTTTTCAGAAGTGCATCAGCATCTAGGAGGTCACTGGCTTCCAGCCTCCTATGCTGAGTGCTTTAGGGATATTGTCTAGGTTGGTCCATACATCCCAAGAGACAGAATTACCTCCAACTCTGAACTACACAGCCAATGTCAAGACCAGATTTGTCTGGTCTTGCTGGCCTAACCCTAAGTTCCTGCTTTTACCCTGCCTGTCCCATGTTAGAACTCTGTCATCAATGGCCCCTCGATTAGAAATGGTGCCACTAGGTGCCTCCTGTAGCCAACACCAGAGTTTAGAATCCAGGGTCCCTCTGAAATATAACAATGGCCTCTGAACCCATGTCTGACCTCGGAAGAGCAGCATAGGCTGGGTCGGGCAGACCCCCTGTTCCCCTGTGTGCTTGGGTGACTCACCTTGGTGTCAATCTTCCACGTGATCTCGCGGATGCTCTGAAACCACTCAAACAGCTCCTCCACGCGATCAGTTGCAAACTCCACAGGAGGGTCCCCCTGCTTCTTCGGTTCCAGGACAAAGACAAATGCTTTCTGGTTCTTACCCTGGGGGATTTTCACTGTAGACAGAGGGTAAGGAAAGTCCTGATGGGCCCAACAGCTAACCACAGAGACCGTATCTCACACTGTCCTCCTCTCTAGGGACCTCACCAGAGCTGCCACAGCTACCGTCACAGTCCACGCTGATGGGGATCCCTGCCTTCCAGCAGGCAGTATCTGAACCTTTTGTACACGTTAGTGCTAAAGGTGAGCATTGGGCTGAGTTGTGGCCTCCAAAAAGATATGTCAGACCTCCGTCCCTATGAATGTAAACTTATTCAGAAATGGAATTTCCGCCAATGTACCAACTATCTCAAGGTAAGATTGCTGCACCTAGGATAAATCTTAATTCCAAGGAAAAACGTCCCTAGAAGAGAAAGGAGGGGGTAAGAGTGGAGACCCAGACAGAGAGACAGCCATGGGAGGATGGAGAAAGGTTGGGAACCATGTGGCCACTAGGTGGCGCATACCAAGATGGCCTGCAGGTGACAAGTAAAGAAGGTACCTTTAGGGAGGAACACCACGGTTACCCGGACCTGCCCAGCATTGGCGGCTGCACTTTGAGGTGACATCCCCAGCAGAAGACTACACGGTGTGTTTTCTAGCCTTTAGCAAACCTCGGGGGGACCTGGGGACACTAGACCTGTTACATTCATCTTACAGTGAGCTCGAGAAACTGAGGTGCAACAGACAGCAACATTTGGGAAGTCACGCTGGCAGAGCTGAAAGGTGGATCCAACCTAATGACAAGCCCCCCACAGCTGAGTGACAGTGTCATGTCTCCTAACAGGACAATACAGGGAAGGGGGCAACACAGGGCATCAGCTACAAAGGTGAGAACAGAGTCCCGGCGCATCTGGGAACTTGCCAGGGACTTGCCATTTTCTCACCTGGAGCAAAACCCCTCCACCTTCCCTGCCAGAGTCACAGGATAAGAAAAAGGGGAAGAAAATAAAGGCAGAAATAAAGTATTGGCCGTACTGGGAAGGGGATCTCAGGATTGCTATCACAGAAATCTGGGGGGGACCATGCTCGGGCCTCCCCAGGAAAGGGGGGACCCAGTTCAAGAATTAGTGGGCTGTGGGAACTCGGAGCTCAGCCGAGAAAGGAGCTTGGCCTTTATGTCTGGACCTATCTTCCTTGCGTACTTGCAGCTGCAGCCTTGGAAGCTGCAATGCACCCACTTAAATGTGCGCAGGCCCTGAACATGGGGAGCTGCGCCATGCAAATCATTGCTCTCTCCCCACAGATCACGTCCCTGGCGGCACACACGCTGAGGGCAGGACCAGAGAGAAGAGACGGGCACTCAGCCTTAGAAGCTTAGAGGCCAAAACTTCCAACCCCATGATCCACCACAGCCTGACCAAGAAACAGCTGAGCTCTCTGAAAAGCACGCAGACACAGGCAGATGTTGACAGGATGACAATAGCTGAGTCACCGGTGCTCTTAGGGGCCAGGCGGCCCTGTGTGAGCAGATGGTAGCAGCGGGCTCAGGGCCCCATCGGTTCCCATGCATTTGACTTTAGGCATCACGCCCCCTAAGTTTGGAGGCACAGGACTAGTGCCAGCCACCTCCCTGCTTGGGCTATCCTGAAGTCAGGCTTGGCAGGGTGGAATGGGTGGATCTGGAATGGCACCAGGCTAAGAAAACGTGTACATACCAACATTGTAGGTATTAAGGTCCAATATGCCTCTGCAGAGAGACCCAAGGGGATTGTCTTCAATAATCTGCGAAGAAACAAAACCCAATTCTCAGTAGTCATAAACAGAATAATAAAACGACAACCGGTTTCCGGAGCAGGCCATTTAGCGCCACCACGACCCGTGGCATTGCTGAAAATGCATATTCATTACAGCTTCCGCAGGGAGCGCACTAACACCAAAGCAGAGAGGACGGGGACCCAGCAGCGCCGAGGCGCCCACGGTCCCTGTGTCGCATTTTCCAATCCACAGAAACACACCTTGTGAACTCTCAGACAAATTTCAAACCCCAGCGCAGAGCCCTTATCTGATCCGCATTTGAAACGAGACCATTTGGCCCGCTGCTCCTCCAGCTCAAGAGCCTTCTGTGGCTCCCCATGTCCTCTGGAAAACAGCAGCTGGGGTCCGCCATCTGGTTTCCGAGGCTCTCCAAGCCTTGGGCAAAGCCCTGTTGCACCCTGGAAACATCCTGAGGTCCAGCTGAGATGGAGAAGCGGCTGCCATTGTACTATTCCAGCCTCCTCTGCCAGCCTTGTGATGACACAGAGAGACAGGGAGGGGTCCTAGCCCTGGCCCTGTTCCAATCCAGGCATCCTGGATACAACTGGCTTCCCATCACCACATTCTGGTTTAGGTTGTGCCTCCCTATGCCCACTGCTTGCGAATGAACCCCAGCTTCACTTTTAAAGCTCCAATGTTCCTTCCTCCAGGAAGCCCTTCCTGATTGCCTTGCCATTTTAGGGAATAAACACCATGGGCTCCAAAGGATTGTATGTCCACGTCACATACAGATGTGGCAGGCTGGTGGAGTCAAGGGGTCACCTCCTTCTACTGAGAGCATCCTGATCACAGGTGGCTAGGTACCGAAGCCTGGCTTACAAATTCACCAGAAGGCCCCATCTCACCTTCCAGCAAGGCACGGTTTCTTCCTCATGCCAAGCACGTTCTGCATGTCTGGCTTCCTAAACTGAACATGTTTCATTTGCACATTGCTTTGAGCAGAGGACAAATTCCCTGTCTGGCTACTTCCACTCCCATGGGAATTCTCCTGTGCTTTTCAGCCCAGGACCGCCTGATTAAAACACAACCGGCTCGTCATGGAGACTTTCACCCATTGCAACTTGAGGCCAGTCCCAATTTCTGTATCACTCTGCCTACTCCACTGCCAAACTCTGCAGAGAC
This sequence comes from Microtus oregoni, assembly GCF_018167655.1. Lineage (NCBI taxonomy): Eukaryota > Metazoa > Chordata > Mammalia > Rodentia > Cricetidae > Microtus > Microtus oregoni. The sequence goes on from NW_024543063.1 coordinate 36,341,339, forward strand.
ACCCCCGAGAGAGCTCAAGGACTCCTCCAGAGGCCTCAGCAACAGATGATGGAGACATACCTGCTTCTCCATCTCCTCAGCATCACCTGCTGAGATATCCTCAACGTAGTTGGATGGGAAGTACTGCTGGATCCGGGTCCCGTAGTCCCCTTTCCACCTGTGGAGAAGCACGGACACCGAGGGCTTAGCCGGCTCACCTCTGGAAGGGCCAAGTGACCAGAGAGGGCTGTCACGATCTGTGTGTGACAACAGCATGTCCAAGGGAGTCTGTGCCTTTTAAAAACACTTATGGTCGGATGGCTGAAAACTCCTGACTGGACTGTGGTATTGGCAACACTATGTGAAGTCGAAGCTTTCAGAGATTTAACAGGGGCCAAGGCCCTCCCAGAGATCCGCTGCCCCATCTGTGGGACGGCTCTGAGGAAGTTCTGGGGCCAAATGGCCTGCAATGAAACCCTTGTTGCTTGGGGCTGGAGAGATGGCTCAGCATCCATAACAGGTAGCTATAACTCCAGCTCCATGGGATCTTCTGCCCTCTTCTGGCCTCCATGGGCACTGCACTCTCGGGCACATACACAGAGAGGCATATATTTACTCATATGTAAAAAGTAATAAAAATAAATACTTTTGAAAAAGAAATCCCAGTTTCTTTGGTGACTATACCAGTGTTCTGTATTGCAGGCTCCTCATCTGTAAAATGGGACAATGCTGGAGCCGCTTGGAATTTATTAGAACTGTCTAGGTCTCTGTATGCCAAATGCTTTGAACAGTGTCCAGCACACAGCAGCGGTATGACAGTGTTCATGCTTAGGCTCAGCTCACAGTTCAGTATTAAACAGTCAGAATCTGTGGAAGTGCTGTGACCTTACCATACTGGGTACCCCCACGCTCCCCCACCAAGTCCATTCCTGAGAGCAGGGCCTCCTTCTATCAAACAGGCCACCCACTGGGCTGCTTTTCGCAGCCAGAGGCTCTTATCAAAAGCACTTCCAGCCACACCACAGAACAGCTCTCCATCCAAAGTCCAGCCTCCATAGCCTGGCACCACACCCTAGCTGGGTCTGAGCCCAGGGACTGTCTATGACTCAAACTTGACATCTACTCCAGAAGGCTCAGCTCCCAGGCCCGATAAGAGGCTACTAACCTGATAACCAAGCCTACTAACTTCCTAGGACTTGTCAGTATCTCCTCTACGGACCCTCTGTGACTGCCCCTGTCTTCTCTGGCCCCTGTGCGGTCACTGTCCGAGCAGACACACATTAACCTCACGTGGAACAATACATCTCTGCCTTCCCCATTGTCTGCTGAGATCTTCCTCATGGAAACCAGATTTATACACTTCGGCAGTGGTAAGGACTTAATTAACCTCTCCAGCCCGAACAAGCCAGACAAGGCCACGTGGTACCATCCACACAGTGGCTGCCAAGTGCTAGCCCTTTCTGCACCCCCATCACCCCCTTCCTTTCTGCAGACCATCTTATTCTTGGACTGCCTGGATTCTAGGACCAAGAACTTTATAACTGTTATCCATATGTAATTTTTAATATTCACACTGCTTTCACTCTCAAAACTGTCTCTACCTAAACAAAAATTATTCATTCCCCCAGTTGGTTTGGTTTATCAATCCCCAGCTGATCGGATACAAACAGACAACTAGGTGGGCCTCTTGCCATCTAAGAAAGAAGTAAGTGGCAGCTGGCATTTACCCACAGCCCCTTGCCAGATGAATCTATGCTGTCTTTTAATGTATCCCAGACAAAAGCCTTGGAGTTTTAGGAAAGTTCACATCGGAGCTGAGGGAAGGCACGGGACATGACAAAGCCTCCCACATGCTGAAGAACAATGTGACGTTGGAGTTCTCACCAAGGTTTACCCATACTCCCTCCCCCGGGTGCCTGGGGACTCCCCAGATCCAGGGACAAAAGAATGGTGGAGGATCACCTAGAGTTGAGAGTCTGATTTCTGGCTGTTCCACCCAGAGGGGAGAGTCTTGGGTACTGCCAAGCTCCTGCCTGGGGACAGGAGGTCAGAGGGCACCACTGTGGACAAGCTGATTCTGTGGGGACAGAGGCATCAGCAGAGAGACCTAGGGAGGCAGCTCCTCGCCCACTGGTCTGTCTTTGATGTCGGAAGCTAGGTAAGAACTGGTTTGGAATTAAGAGGGTCTTGCTGCAGGGTATCTGTCTACACTGCCTGAAGATGTGTCTATGTTTTGTTTCACCTGCCTAAGGCACCTGTGTTTAATAAAGAGCTGAATGGCCAATAGCTAGGCAGGAGGGAAGAGGCGGGGCTCCGAGCAGAGAGAGGAACTCAGGGGGATGAATCTAGGCACTCATGTAGAGGACCCAGGCTCAATTCCCAGCACCCACATGGTGGCTCCAAACCATCTGTAACTTCATTTGCAGGGGTTTCGATGCTCTGGGCTGGACTGAGTACCTGCATGTGCATGGTGCACATATGAACAAATAGACACACATAGAGACATAAGTGTTTGGGGTTTCTTTTCTTTTTCAGTCACACACAGGCTGTATAATCGCTGGAGCCTGCACAGTGACTACACTGCCTTGGGAAGTCTCGATGGCTGTGTCAGCCAAGTGGGACCCAAAGCAGTCTTCGCTTCACGGGACTGTCAGGAAGACTGGATTAGGCAACGTAGCAATTAGCAGAGTGCCTGGCATACAAAAGGACCTCAACAAACAGCAGGTGCCATTGCAACAATACAGTGAGTTTATGGTAATATGGACTGTACTATATGATGCACTGGCCACTGCAACAGTGTTCTCTATCTATTTTTCCAAAGGGCCCCTGCACAGAAACACCATCTCAGGGACTTAGCACAATAGGTCAAAGCCATTTGGAATGTGAGACACAAGAGAGCTCAGAGCTCCGCCCAGCTCCTTAGAGTCACCACAAGAAACCAGGCAAGTTAGCCTCCAAGATTCCCCATCCCCATACTTACCATCCCCCTGGCTCCTTGGAGACATTGTGGATAAGGGCACCACGGCAGAAGGTCAACTCATCGCTGCGCTTGGCTTTGTAGTCATAGAGCGCTTTCACAGTCCTCTGAGGCTTTGGGGGAAAACAGGAAGAAAAAGGACAGTTGGGAGACAGGAGTAGACACGGGGAAGCTGAACCTGTACCATTAAATTCTCATTAGGAAGCGAAAGATGTTGGCGGCCAAGGTTACAGAGCCATCTGCTGGCAAGAGTTGGTATTGCATAGGAGCCAAAGTCAAGCAAAGTTACCAGGAAGTGGGAGAGGACTAGTAACCTAACAAGGAGAAAGGGTCCATGGACAAAGGTGCAAAATTGCTAATTTCTCAACACCACCTCTTAGATTCAGCCACAACCACCACCTCAGAAGTCCCCAAAGAGCAACTTTACTCAATGACTCTCCTAGAATCATACACTGTTTCTTAGATATGCTGGGAACTCGATCACTATTTCTCCTTAGGAGGTTCCCCATTAACCATCTACACAGCATGGACAGTTGTCAAGAGTAGCTGAGATGCCAGGTGTAGTGGTGCCTACCCGTAGCTCCAGTATCTGAGAGGCTGAGGCAGGAGGATCACAAGTTCAAGACCTGCCTGAACGAAACAATGAGACTCTGTCTCAACATCCCCCCACCCTTTCCCCAGCAAAACAACAAAAGCTGGGCTCAGTATCAGCAGCAAGAAAGACAGGATTTATGTGGGGCAACATTTTCAAGGACTTTTCTAGATGCCTGCTGCTTGACACTAGTAAACACATGAAAAGGATGAACGCCACACAGCATGGAAATACTAATGGGGAACGCTCTAAAATTGTCAAGTACGTTTAGATTCTCAGCTTCCCTCTCCTCCCGGATAAAGGAGACAGGACTCAGGAAAACTACTTCCGGGAGACTAGATGCTGATCAGACCCGGAAGCTGGAACTGTTGCTCAGCCCATTCCAGTCTGTGCAAGCTGGAACCCGATAAACCTCCATTTCCCCATCAGAAACGGCGATCAAAGTTTTATATATTCCACAGGGTTCCTGAGAAAATTCAATGAAATAGTTCATGTGATGATAAAAAAAAAAATAGCTACACCCTGCATTTCCTAGGCATCCGCCATTCCGGAGTGTCGTCCTGAACCATTTACCCGCCACTGGCTCCATTAATTATCACAGCCACTTCAACAGGGAGCTGCTGCTACGGTGCCCTTTTTACAGATGAGAAAGCTGGGGCTCAGAGAGATGCAGAGCCTGTCGAAGGCCAAGCAACTAACGAATAGCTGAGCCTAGGTCAATGGTTTCGAGCTATTGTCATCTTCTACCAGATTCCATAAATGGCCATGCACCTTCTAGAAGCTCTGTCATGGAGAACTCCAACCGGACACTGGCCAGACTAGTCATGTTCTCCTGCCCCAGGGCATTCTGGGTGTAAAGGCCAGAGCCGGGCTCATGGTGACAGGGTGGCACAGTCGTGGCAGAGAGAGGTGCTACTGAGTGGCATTAGAGAGAGGCTGCTTTTCTGGGACAGCAAGAAAGGACCTCGGACTATAGAGAAATGAGTTAGCCGCTATGTGGACATTTAGGAACATGGCCAAGAGAGCTGGCTTCCAATCCAGCCGCCTGCAATGAACTCGGCAATAACTGAATAACCTCAATTCCCTCAGCTATAAAACGGGTACCAAAGAGGCACATGCTTTGTGGAGTTGGCATGAGGACCTAACCAAGGCTAAGTGCTTAGAACCACGCTGGACACTTGTCTTCAACACACCTTCCATGTTACCTCATGCTATCTTGCATGCTATCCTTCTAGTTCTGAGAACGTACCCAGTTCAGCCAAGACAACTCATCTAGACCGTCTTGTCAGGAGGAGGGGGTGCCACTGGAAATGTATCTGAGTGATAAATCACCTGCCTCGCTAGCATACAGGAGGCCTCAGGTTCCATCTCCAGCTCAGGGTTGGGAAATGGGGACTGCGACCTCATTCTTACGGCCCCTGCTCTCCCCCTATCATCTGCCTGAAGTTCCTTTGAGACAGTAGCCCCTGATTTGTGAAGCAATGTTTAAAAGGAAAGAGACGCAAACCCTTCAGCATAAACGGGGTCCATCACCCTGTAAGGAAGATGGAGGCCAGATCAACGTTCCTCTGCGGGCGCTGGATAAATGTCGAAAGCCTACAACAGATAGGCAAGCAGTGTCTCATCATAGCGCAGCCTTCTTTCTGAGAAGCTGTGGCTAACCTCTGCACATCCTTGCTGGCGCCTTCATTTCTCACTCTAGATCTGCATCCACGAGGGATTCGGAATTTCTTTTTTAAAAAGAAAAGAAACTGCAGTCTTGGATCTCAACAGAACCCACCAGCGAGAGCTGCACCCTAATCGTGTGCCAGACAAAAAAATCCGCTCTAGTTCTCTCCTCCGCCCCGGCCTGCCCCACTAAATTTGAGACAGAACCAAAGCGAGGAGGAGCTGGGGGCAAAAAGCAAAATCTACCTCTACCTACATGAATCTATGAGACAGAGGCAGGGTGGGAGTCCGAGATAACATTTGCCTTGCAAGGAGGTCAGCGAAGCAGACATAATTCATAAACACCTCAGGCTCAGTCAGTAAGCAGGAAAAAAAAATTATGGAAGATTTTTAATTAGAAGCTATTTGGCCCAAAGGTGGTTCACGGAAACTCGGGATTCTAGCAAGGCAAGGCTGCGTGTGGATGAGATTCTATTAACCTCAGTGGAACCACATGGCAGTCTGCCCGTCATCATCTGTCAAGAGAAATTTTAGTTACGGTCAGATGTTCCAGAACGCTCCCTGTTATAGCTGCTATGGAGACCAGTGGTGGGGCAGGGACTCTCTCTCAATCAAACAGATGGGACTGGTGCTCTACCATGGAAGGGTTGATTTCACTTGGGTCCACATACATCCTGCTGACGTCATAGAGAGAGTTGATGTCTCTTTCCTGAAAGACAAAAAAAAAGAGCAAAGGAAAGTCAATGGAAATGGCTCGGGGAATGTGGCTCAGCGGAAGAAGCCCTTGCCTGGCATGTGCAAGGCCCTGGATTCAGTTCCCAGGACCACCCAAACAGAAAATGTGGCATCCTAGGTTCCTGGAACGGCCCATGTCCATAGCCAGGCTACAGGCTTCCTCAGGGCATCCTGTTCTTTGGAAAGAAGGATTGGAACCTCATAGAATTTTCTTTGGCTCAGAGGTAGAGAAAGCAAGAAGCTTCAAAGAAGTTCCCCCAAATTTGGAAATAGACTTGAAGTTGTAGACACCTTTCCATGTCCCACAGGGTGCTAGGAACTCCTCATGACACCCTGCCCAAGGACAGCACATCCGAGGCTTGAGAGATTTACACCAGGGCAATTGGCAAACAGACCAGTGAGGCCTTTTTCCTGGAGTGGTATGCTAATCCTTGCAACAGCAGCCACCAAGGCCCCTCTCCTGCCCTGGCCCCTCCCCCAGCCTTCCTGTCCCTCTACCCAGGGCCACAGCTGCCACCCTTTCACAGTGTTGTCCTGTTAGAGTGCCTCCCCTGACCACTCCCCTGTCCACCATAGTGTCTCCTCCTCTTGCTATCAAGGTCTGGACTCTCCAGGGGAGCCCATGCTAACCAAAACTCCTCACTCTGGCACAATGTGTTCTCTCCTCTAGAGCCCGCTTTTTCTCAAAGCAGACTTTATAGACACTCTCTGTCCCATGGGAGGGACACAGGGTCTTAGGGCCTATTTCCTAGACCGATTTCTGTTGCTGTGATAAAAATATCCTGACCAAAACCACCTTAGAGAAGAAAGGGTTTCCTTGTAATTCTAGGTGGACAGTCCATCATCATGGGGACGTCAAGGCAGGAACTCAAATCATCTCATCCACAGTCAAGAGCGTAGAGAAAATAAAATACATACATCCTTGATTACTTAAACTCAGCCAGTTTTCTCCTCTCGTAGTGAGGAGTTCTGGACTCACTGTGCTACCCACAACAGGCACCCTCCTACATCAATTAACAGTCAAGACGGTCCCCCACAGACATGTCCTCAGCTGTCCTAGAAAATTTCTCTCTTAAGACTTTCTTCCTGCTGATTCTAGGCTGTGTCAAGTTGACAGTTGGTACTAACCAGCCTTCAGAGTCAATCTCTTCTCAAGAAATCAAGAGAACCTTCTGACAAGAAGCGAGATGCTATAGCAACTGTATCGGGTCTCTCCTGCACTCAGAATGGTACAACAAGCAGGAGAAGGGACTTACAATGGCCCGTCAGACCCTACATGAACCCTCCTCTCAGTCCCCATCCCGATCACTCATCACTCCAGGGGAGCTCATTTCATGCCTGCATCCTACCCCCTCAAGGCTTTTGCCCCTGCAATCCTTCCTCCTCCAGATGTCCACATAGCTCACTCCTCCTCAGTAAGATCTCCTCAGAACCTCTGAAAACTGCAGCCATTGCCCCATCTCTTTATACACGCCTGTGCCCTCCCAGCCTTTCCTCTTTAGCATGTAATCCCATCTGACATTGGCCGTGTGACTGTGGGTAGCATGAAGGCAGGGTCTTGGTGTGCTGCGGCTAATTCAGCATCCCCAGGACATCCCGTACCAGACACATGGTATGTATATAAGCGTGTGCATATTGCATATATACAATTTAGTCTGTGCAATAACTAACTCAATTCCCAAGAGAGTCAACCTACCATATTATATCGCTCCAGGAGCTCAGGGGTCACGGGATAGCGTAGCCTCATCTTGCGATAGAGCGCATGCTTTTCATAGTAGCTGACAAGCTCCACCAGGCTCTCAAAGTAGGCAGAGGTCCCCAGCACAAAGTGCCGGCCATCCCGGTTGATGCGACAGTGTTTCACCTTGCCCCTGGCCCTTAAGAGGGAGGACCACAAAGGATTAGCAACCAAGGATGCTAGCAGCTACACAATCACCACATAAGAACACCGATCGGCCACAACCTTGTTATTCACCCTTAGGGACTGAAATAGACAGAATTCAGTCCTCCTATGGAACATGAGACGGGAGATGTTTTCAATTCGGATCTGGAAGAATCCATATGGGATGATCAGCACCCAGCTCTTCTTCAATCAACTTGATTGAGGTGCCCTACTATGACCCACAAGCTAAACATGGCTCCCCTTGTCTTTTTTAATAAAGTTTTATTGAACCATGTTCACTGTTCATTTGAGTCTATGCTGTGGTCTTCTCTTGCATAGCTGCAGCAGGGTCCATGCAGCCTGTGAACCCTAAATTGTTTGCTTCACGGTCCTCCCACAAACTGCTTTCTGAGCTCTAAAACCTCCATCAGTTCCCAAGTCCTTGAATCTTGTCCCCAGTAGCCCAAAGTTGCAAAGACTCTTTTTCCAAAAGGAAGTAAGGGTTTTTTTTTTTTTTCTCATCTGTTTGAAACATGAGGCAGAAAAGATTCAAAACAGGACAGGCAAACAGATTCCTCAGTCTTACTAATTTAAAAGAGTAAGAGAAATTGAGCTCAATCCTAATTTCACAGCAAAGAATGTGCAGACTGGGGAGGTTCTGCTCTTCCAGAGGATCTGGGTTCGATTCCCAGCCCCTACATGGCAGCTCACAACTGTCTATTAACACCAGTTCCAGGGGATCTGACTCTCTGTTTCTGACCTCCATGGGCACCAGGCACACATGTGATACACAGATATACATGCAGGCAAAATACACTCAGAAATAAAGAAACAAGCAAACAAACAGAAATAAATTTAAAGAGTAAGAACCTTCCCTGTGTATACACCATAAAGAAATGACAGAACTCTAAGGCAATGGACAGACTAATTACCCCAAGGTTGTCATGACTCGTGCATACATGAGCCGAAACGCCACACTACAAATATGGACAGAGGTGGCGGCACACACCTTTGATCCCCACATTCACAGGAAGAGAGATGCAGACAGAACTCTGTGAGTTCCAGGTTAGAAAGAGCTACATAGTGACACCCTATCTCAACAGACAGACAGAAAGACAGACAGACTGACTATGCCTAGTACTTGGGATATACATCCTTCTTGTTGCTGTCCTCACCATTAGCAATGGGGTCAAGGACACGGAGCGGCATCTCTGCCTCCACCAGAAACTCCCTTCCTTGGGTCCCATACCTATCATTCTCCCACCTCCTCTGGGGAGCACTAACCCCCACATATACAACAGCACCTGCCTACCTGAAACAGATGGCACCTACCTGAAGGTGATGGCATAGGAATCGGTCCCCTCCCGCTTCCGGATGAGGAAGGCTCCGTCTCGGGGAATCCGCATCAGCATGTCCTCTGCTTCACCCCTGCTCAGCCTGTCGTAGTACCACCTGTGCCCAGAACAGGACAACAACCTGGTGAGAATCCTCCTAGCTGAGAGCCAGCAGGAGACAAAATACCAACAGGCAGGGACACCTAGGGCCTGACCGAGGAAACAGACACAGAAATTACACCGGGACTTCCCCAGCCATATGCACCTCCAAAGACAGCGATTCCTATTCAATTTTCCTGTTTTATTTTATTGCAGCACTGGGGAATAATCTAAGGTCACATGCATGCCAGGCAAGCACTCTCCCACGGACTATACCCTCAGCTTTATGCTTTTTCATTTCATATGAGGCAGGATCTTGTTAAGCTCTCTTCAGACACTGCTATATAACCCTAGCTGGCCTTGAACTTGCGATCTGCCTACAGCTCAGCCTCCCAACCAGCTGAGACTATGAGACTGAGCCAACATGACTGGAGGGAAGTCAGAGCGCCCCCCCCCGAGGAATATGAGGAGGTCTATATGAAACTTAGGAGAGTAAGTCTTCTCATCTGTGCCCACCTGCCCAGCCCCAAAGGCTGGCAGAACTACAACAGTGTACCTCGGGTCATCCAGGACACGGAACACAGGGAAGGTTCAGAAAGACTTTGGTTACAAAAGCTACTAGATGACAGGCTTTGAAAGGCAATTGGTATAAATAGGAAATTATTATTATTATTATTATTATTATTATCCAGCTTCCTCCAAAACAAAACACCTGCCTAAAGATTTTCTTGCATTTCTAGAGGTTGACCTCTTTGCCAGGCACGGCCTGCAAGGCTCCTTAGTGGATAAAGAAACGAGAAGAACAGGCCCTCGTGATTGCTCTTCGGTTTCCTTTGGCCACAAGAAGGAGCCCTGACAAGCACAGACACAGAAGGCTCAACCCAGCCTCTGAAATCAGAGCTCCAGACCTCAGGGTGCTGAAAAAGAAGGAAGGGAGAGGAAGCCATGGAGAAGAGAAAAGAAAAGAGAAAGTGAGAGCTGGGGAAAAAAAAAACAGGCGGTGGTGGCGTATGCCTTTAATCCCAGTACTCAGGAAACAGAGGAAGGTGGATCTCTGTGAGTTCGAGGCCAGCCTGGTCTACAGAGCGAGTTCTGGGACATTCGGGGTTACACAGAGAAACACTATTTTGAAAAACAACAGCGACAAAAGGGGGCCTGGAAAGATGGCTCAGCAATTAAGAGCACTAATGGCTCTTGCAGAGGATCCAGTTATGTTCCCAGCACCCACACAGTGGGTAACTGGTAACTGTCTGTGATTCTAGGTCTACAGGATCTGACACCCTCTCCTGGCCTCTGTGGGCATCGTACACACAGCACACATAAATACATGCAGGCAAAACTACTCATAACTTTTTAACTTAAAAAAAAAAAGTCATACAACTCTTGCAAGAGGACCTGAGTTCAGTACCCAGGATCCATGTCAGACAGCTCACAACCTCGTATAACTCTAGCTCCAGGGGCTCCAGCTCCCTCTGCTGGCCTCCATGAGCACTGTACATGCAAATACCCACACAGAGACCCCCACACACATACACATAAATAAAATAAATATTTTAAAGAGAGAGCAAGTGAGAGAAGAAAGAGAATGGGACAAAAGTCTGGCTGGCAGGAAGAGGACTCATGGTGGTCCTCAGGAATCCTAATGTCCCCAAAGGGCCAAACTGAATGGGCTCCTGGAAATGAAAACCCCATACAGGCACCTGGTGGGTATGACCCATGTGGGTGGGGTACCTCCCACCCAATCCCAGAACCTACGGCTTGGACTCATGTGGGTTGGGGTTGGGCACCGGGTCAGTGAGCCGCAGCTCGAACTCTGCACAGCGTAGGTGTGCCTCACGGTAGTGCTGGATGAGGGCGTAGATGCTGTTGAACGTGAGGTTGTCTGTCAGGTAGTACTTCATGGCCCCACCCTCCATGGTGGACCGGATTCGACAGTGCTGCACCCGACCAGACCGCCTGTCGGGAACAGGACAGGGACTTCATCAGAGCCAGGCAGGAGAGCAGCCTGATCACACCACCTCCCGCCCACCAGTCTTGGAGGAAGGGGGCCTTACCAGAAGGAGAGGGTGTAGTCATTGGGGAAGGTCTCGCTCTCCCGCACCAGAAAGGTGCCATCCTTGGCCCCTGTCTCAGCACAGTATTCTTGCAGCAGCTTCTCTGCGCTGGTCCTCCTCTCCACTTTCTTGTGGAACCATTTCTCCCCAAAATGCAGCTCCGTGGGAGGAGTGTCCTGAACCACAAGGAGTCATTACAGCTTGTGACAGCGCCCACTGCCCTCTCCTGACAACCAGAAGCCTGAGCTCACGCTGGGCTGGACTCGAGAAAAGCCCAAGAAGGGCAGCAGCTTGAAGGCAGAGCAGGGGGCGGGCCCATCACCTTCCCCGGGGAAAGCTGGTCCTAGATCTTTGGCCAGTCAGGGAGGAGGAAAGAACCTTGAATCTTATTGGTAAGCCCTAGGGCCAGCTAGCCAATCAGGAAGAGCTAGTTAAGTATGGCTACTCAAAGCAGTCACTCCTTCAGGATGAGGATGCTTGGCCAGCCCAGATATGATAAGACATACACTAAGTCTCCAGGTGGGGATTCTCCACCTACCTGGACCAGCTCCTCCTCCACAGTCTGTTCAATGTCGTCACTGAAGGACAGCTTGGCGTCAGCGATGGCACAGTAGTGGCGAGTCCATTTCTAGAGAGCCAGGCTGCCGTTAGTCTCCCCCAAGGTTTCAGCCCTATTGACTCTAGGGACCTGCGGGACAGCACCCCAGCATTCACTGGGGACTGCCCTGCCCCAGTTTTCACATTGATGATGATTTTACGAGATCTGCTCTTTAAAACATCTACTTCTGGATTCTAGGGATTTCTCAGGACTTTTTAAATCAGTGTCTAGGAGCAGGCGGGAATAAGGAGTCTCTGCTGCGCTGCCAGTTTGCAGGGAAGAGGAGACTATGCCACCTCGTGAATAGCTTTCCCCAATTCACCTAACTTTTCCCAGTCCTGGGGATCAAACCCAGGACCTTGTACATGTTAGGCAAGGGCTCTGCCACGGAGCTGTGTCCACAGCCTGCTCTGTAAGCCTTTCTGGATCACTTCAGCCAACTGACCTAACAACATGTTTACATTTCACCAATTGTTTTGAATTATTGTATAGAATAATGTTTTTTTGCTGGACACAGTGGTGTACATCTTTAATCCCAGCACACAGGGGCAGGTGAATCTCTGTGAGTTAGAGACCAGCCTGGTCTACAGAGCAAGTTTCAAATAGGGCCTCGTCCACTTCTACATCGCTCCCGCACAGGAAACACATGAAAATCTAGGTATATTTATATTTACATGAAGTTATATGTAACAAATACATAATAAATAAATATATTTTGAAAGGGTTTTTTGTCGGTTGGTTGGTGTGTGTGTGCGCGCGCACCCATGGAGGCCAGAAGAGGGCAGAAGATCCCCTGGAGCTGGAACTACAGATGGTTGTGAGCCACCCAACATGGATGCTGGGCACCAAACTCATGTACTCTGGAAGAGCAGCAAATGTTATTAACCACCCAAGTCATCTCTCCAGCTGCCAGATAGATATATAAGTATTTTTAAAACTCTCGAGTTTAAAAATATATGAGATAAAGCATCGATATTCTTATTTATCTCTTAAAATCCCAATCTCCAGATGTAAATGATACAATTTCATTCTTAGAGGCTGAATTAGACTCCACTGTGTATATATGTGGCATTTCATTCTGATTTACTTAAATTTTATCTATTTCATACTTGTTTTCTATTTCATTTCATTTATAGGATACTAGAATGGATATGGGATAAATTCAGGTGAATCTGGATGCCAGGAGGTGTGGAAGAAGCATTTAAAGCTTGAAATTTTTACTCCACCACAAATAATAATAACAACAACAATAATAATAAAGATAATGATGGTGATCTGGGGTGGGACAATTTCAGATCAGAAGGCAACCGCAAGTTAAGATTGCTAATATATATGCTGGGAAAAGGATATTATTAGTGAATGTTATAGTTCAAACCAAAACCTGTTCCTACAAGGACTATGTAATAAAGGGTTGCTTATAAGCGAGAGGGTTTCGGGGGGACCAGGCCACTGGGCACCCACTTCATAAAAGTGTTAATCAATTCATTGATAAGCTCATAACTGTATAGACAGTTGGAAGCTTGTGCTGGCTGAAGGAGGAGCCACTGAGGCCTTGCCTCTAAAGGGCTGACCTCTTATCCCTTATCAGCTCCCATCCACCACGAGGTGAGCCACTTGGCTCCTCCACACATTACCCATCGGAATGCTCTGCCTCACAATGAACCAACACAGAAGCAAGTGGTCTGAACTGAAGCTTCCAAGATCAAGAGCCAAAAGAACCCCTCTTTTCCCCAAGCGGCTTTCTCAGAGGGGCACTTGGTCACTGTGACGAACATCTGCCTAACACAGCGGGCAAGGGGTGAAGCAGAAATACAATCCACAACAAGCTAACAGTGTCACAGCACTGCGGATGTTCTGGTTGCTGTAGTTACAGCAGATGCTCCTGTTTGGGAAAGGTCCCTACAAGACCAAGGCAGAACAAGGGGTAAGGACACTCAGTCGTGATGCATCCTGAGAGTCATGAGTCTAGGGTGTGTGGCAGTCTACTGTGCTGGTCTGTGTTTAAGTACATATTAAATTGAATAAGAAGTTATTTGAAGGCATTACAATGCAATAAGAAGACAAGGCACACAGCTCCACACAGGGCAAAGGCAGGGATAGTGCTAGACTTTATGGCGGGAGCCTAAGACACCTGAGACTTAGCACCCACAGCTCTGTGTGAGGGGGACCCAGACACCTGAGAGTCAGCACCCACAGCTCTGGGAGGGGGACTTTCAGACAGCTGAGACTCAGCACCTACAGCTCTATGGAGTGGGGGGACCCCCAGACAGCTGAGAATCAGCACTCACAGCTCTGTGGGGGGAACCTCCCAGGCAGCTGAGTCAGCACTCACAGCTCTGAGAGGACTGGGGGATCCAGGCAGCTGAGAGTTGGCACCCACAGCTCTGGAGGATACCCCCAGACAGCTGAGAGTCAGCACCCACAGCTCTGGGGTAGGGGCAGGGGCACCCAGACAGCTGAGAGTCAGTACCCACAGCTCTGGGGCAGGGACAGGGGGACCCAGACAGCTGAGAGTCAGTACCCACAGCTCTGGGGGCGCGGGGGGCAGGAGGACCCAGGCCCACCTGGTCAATGGAGTCCCACATGTACAGCTCTCCCTGGGTCTTGTGCTCATCTTTTTTGTCCTCCACGTTGACATCGACATCACCTCGGGGGCCCAGCTTCTTATGCTGAAGGGGAGAAAGTTTACATAGCCCTCCTCGCTAAAGACCCAAGTTCAGAGTCTTTGAGGAGCAAGAATTCACCCGCCCTCAGCCACCCAGCAAGCACCTGCTCTCTGCTACCTCAGATCCGTTGATGGCTCAGCATTCCCTGTAATCTCAGCTCCATTCTTGGAGACCTCTCCTCCCTCAGGGGTACCCTGCTTGCTACTCAGTCTAAAATTAGCCCATCCCTCTCCCTTCCCATCCCTGCCTCTTTTTCAGCAGGAGTCACGCTTCTGTTTTCATATGCTTTAGAGTGGGCTTGAAGGGAGGGTGGGGACTGAGTGAAAGGGGAAAAAATGTTACTGACACTTGTAGATCAATATGATGCAGTATTTCCCATGTCCCTTCCCCCTTGCTAAATTCTAACTGTCACTTCTTAGAGGGTCTATGGAAGCCCCACTGAAAACCTCTGCCCTGTAGAGACAGGAGGATGTTAGCATCCTTGGTCCCCAAAGCCCTTTGGGAGCCAAGCCCCAAGCTCCTAGAATATTCTACCTCTTAATGAGGAATATAAATTCGTGCATGCTTTATTCCACTATTTATCTGGTCTCTTTACACTAACACAAATATGCAAAGGCTGAAGTTCCCAAGGGCAGATAAAATCACGCATCCCCTCCAAAGAACAGGAAAGCCAGCCTCAGCATCCCGCTGCCACTCACACCCTTTTTAAGCAGCTATCCATACCCCACAGAGTCTGAGAGCTCCCAAGGGCAGGAATGGGATCTGGGCCACTGGAATCCCTCCAACGCTCACACAAGACTGGCTCACATCAGGCCTGGTGAGGTTTACCCAAGAACGGATGAGTTCCATTTGTTTTTGTTCTAAAATTGGGTCTCACTAGGTAGCCCAGGCTGGCAGGAACCCACCACCCCCACTCCCAAGTTAGAATTGAGAGGATGAACATGGTGCCGAGCATGCTGCACGTACCCGCTCACAGCTGTTCCTTGTTACCGAGGTAACAAGGTAATTAGGTTCAATATCTCTCTCTCTCTCTCTCTCTCTCTCTCTCTCTCTCTCTCTCTCTCACACACACACACACACACACACACACCATTTCCAGAAGGGCACAGGGGCACCGAGAGGTTACGTGATCAAGGTTTGGCCCAAGATCAGAGACAAGGTAAAGAAGGCGAGACCTCGAGTATGGCATTGGGTCCTTAAGGATGCCTACCCCCCAGTAGACAGCGTCCCCCACACGTATACCTACCTTGATGATGATCTTCTCGCGAAGCTGGCTGGGTGAGGGGAGCTGGTCAGCGCTGGCCTCCGTGGGCTTCGTCAGCAGCAGGTCTCCTAACACTTCCTTGAACACCTTGGCCATGTAACGCTGCTGCTCCACACTGCAGTGCTCCTCAATGGACAAGATCACGGGGAAGCTGCAAGGGGCAGAGGACAGAGTCAGCCAGGAGACGGGAAGCAGGAATCTTGTAATTGCCCACACTGGTGAGCAAACGTCCATGTCTCAGGCACTGGGGCAGGACAGGTAATAAGTCAGTAATTGGGACCTCCAAAACATGGTTCCCAAATGAGCCCCCCTCTTTATAAATCCATGGCAGCGGTGTCTTTTCATCATGACAGGAAGCTGACAGAGTCGGAGTAGATGCTATACCATCTTTGTGAACACGGAGTCCCTCTGGGCTTCAGTGGCTGATGGAGGGAGGGACGCCCAAGAAAGGGCTGTGTGGAGAAGGGAACATGAGAGGCCTGCAGACTAACTAAAAGGCATCCTGGTGCAGGAAAAGACGTTCACAGAAGCCCCGCCCCAGTCCAGCGCCACCCCTACCCAACTCAAGGAACGTGAGCAGGAATTGCCTCAAAAACATCCGAGCCTGTTTACTGATTGCTGACCACGTGCGACACTAAGCACGTAGCATGCCTCACGCCATTTTAGTCTTCCGGCCCTGTGAGGTCCATGCAGTCATCACCATGGCTGGTAAGATGTGGTAATCACGGCAAAGAACCACAAAGGCGAACCATTCACAGACTCAAACTGGGAAAAAAGCACCTAGAACGCAGTCCCATGGGGTCTAAAGAGACGGCTCAGGGGTGGAGAGTTCATAATACTCTTCCAGAGAACCCCAGTTCAGCTCCCAAAACCCACATCTGGCCGCTCACAGCCACCTGTGACTCCAGCTGTGGGGATCCAGGGCCTTTGGCCTACTCTAGCACCTGAGCTCACACACACATACCCATACAAACACACACACACACACACACACACACACACATGCACACACACACATGCACACACACACATAATTAAAATAATAAACATAATTCTTAAGACCACTATCATTTCATAAAGCTACAAAGGCCACCTGCCAATAATTAGTCAAATGGAACCCAGGCTCCCCAGGGTTTAGGAGAACTGGGCAGTGTGTATATGCATGTGAGTATGTGTGTATCTGCGTCTGTCTGTCTGTCCACTCTCCAGCCCTATCAGCTTTCCCCTTTACAGACACGCCTCCGGAAAATCAGCCACTGACCTGGAGGTAACAAAGGCATGGTCTCGGATGGCCTGAACAACATCATCGAACTTGATCTTGGTGGTCCGTGTCCAGCCGTGATAGATGATGGGCTTCCCGTCAGGCCCGTCCCAGCAGTCCACTGGGGAGAAACCACAGGTGGCTCAGCACCAGCCAGCACAGCCACCAAGAGGGAGCAGGCAGACAGGACATGTGGCTGGGCTGAGAACATGAGGCTAGACCAGGTACCCACACCAGCTCCGTTCCCAGGGCTGACCCAGGCTTATCCGCACACACGTGGTCATTATCTACCGATCACAGAACTCAACATGCTTCCCTAAAACACTCCTTCCCATGCATCTTCCTTTGTAAGATGTTCCCAACAGGTTCTAGTTTCCCATGTCAGCTGTTCGAGGCTCCCCCTCACCAGGAGAAACAGCACGGAGCAATGAGCCAGTTTCTTAAAGGTTTGTGGTTAATTATGCAAACAGAATAAGACTGTGGGGGCTTGAACAACCCCCAGGACACAGGAGCTGGGGGCTTGTGACTTCATTTTCTTACATTTTTTTCTCAGAGAGAAAAAACTAGACCCAGGAGGTCCATATGTAACTGCCACGCCACTTGGCACAGGATAAGCAGGTTTGAAAACACTGGAGGCATGGTCTGTGGTCTGGACTGTTTTCTCAGCCACATACATGGTTATGACTGAGGAAAATGTTACCAGGGTTGGTTCCTGAAGGAGCACTCAATACGGCCAAGGAGGAGGTCCTTGGGTCACTGAGGGGGATATCCTTGACAGGGGTGGTGAGAGCCCAGCTTATTCCTCTTCCTCTCCTAGTTTGGTGGAAGCATTTGCTCTACCACATTTTCTTGTCATGGCCTGTCGTCAGAAGCCCCAAAACAATGCTCTGAATCCAAGATACAAAACCAGAAGAAAACAATAAACCTTCCACCACCACTAAGTTCATTATCTCAGGGGTTTTGTTACAGTGATAGGATACTAATCAGGTTGGGAAAGAAAGCCCAAAGATGGGCTGAACAGATAGTTCAAGAGATAAAGCATTTGCTGTACAAGTATGAGGACCAGAGTTCAAATCCCCAGAACCCATGTAGATGCTGGGCAAGTGGTGGTAAGGAATCCATGGGGGCAAGCTAGTTAGCTAGACTAGAGCTACAGGTTCACTGAGAGACCCTTCCTTCTGAACAGTGATTGTCAACTTCTGGTGTTTAAGCACATGGTGATGCACACACATGTAAACACACATGCTCGTGTATACACACACACACACACACACACACACACACACACACACACAAGAGCCATAGAGGTGATAAGAAAGGCAGACAGAAACAAGGGTCTGCTACCTGCCTGGCCACGGCTGTACCTGACTCTCTCTCTCTCTCTCTCTCTCTCTCTCTCTCTCTCTCTGTTTTTTGGGGTTTTTTGAGACAAGGTTTCTCTGTGCTTTGGAGCCTGTCCTGAACTAGCTCTTGTAGACCAGGCTGGCCTCAAACTCACAAGAGATCTACCTGCCTCTGCCTCCTGAGTGCTGGGATTAAAGGCGTGCGCCACCACAGTCCCTCTCAAGGCCTCACCTGTAGACAAGTGGCCCTGGGTGTGTCATGCTAACAGGGATGTATATCTGTGTTCCTCTTAGCAGAAAGTAACCCCTGCTGCTGGCCCCCAGCTGCCCAGTGTATCCGGACACTTTCTAGATGTCCCAACCTCCTTCCCAGATAGACGTCAATTCTTGCTTCGGGACAACTATCATCTAGGGGAAAAATCTCATCATCTTCTTCCCTAGAATTGCTCTGCATGAGGACCCCTCAGCCTGTCTCCCTTCCCTGCTCTCTCACCAATATTAAAGTCTTTAACACTGAAAAACAAATGCTGGGCTTCGTGGTTCTGCTCATCGCGCCTTCTTGGCCAGGACAGAATACTCACACTCTATGCAGCGACAGCCAGCACGCAGGCAGCGGATATATGCTTCTGTGGAGGACTCACTACGCAGCTGGTCCCCAGTGAGGTACCTGAAGGACAAAATGAGCCGCATCAGGGAGGCAGTACTGTACACAGTTCACGCTTCGAAACTGTGGTCACTTAAACAAAAATGCCCCCCCAAGCAATTAGGGAGTGGCGCTAGTAGGCTATGTGGCCTTGTTGGAGTGGGTGTGGGTTTGTTGGAGGAAGTGTGTCATGGGGGGCGGGCTTTGAGGTCTTAGATGCTCAAGCCAGGCCCAGTGTCTCATTCTTCCTTCCTGCTGCCTGAGGGTGCCAATGTGGAACTCTCAGCTCCTCTCCTGCACCAAGTCTGCCTGCATTCTACGATACTTCCAGCCATGATGATGATGGACTAAACCTCTGAACTGTAAGCCAGCCCCAATTAAATGTTTTCCTTTATAAGAGTTGCTGTGGCCGTGATGTCTCTTTGCAGCAATAGAAACTCTAAGACAGAGACCATCTGAGCCCAAGCCCCATGGGCCTGAGATCTTCTGATCTGGAAAGACACAGGCTAAGGTCTGAACCACATACATGCCATCCTGAGGCCTTGGGTTTGGGACCACCAATAAGATGTGCACAGTGACTTCCTAAGTGATCCATAGGCAATGAAGACGCTGTGTTCCTTCTTGGAGACCTGGGCTGAGCATGTCAGGAGCAATGGGGAAGCAGAGAGTAAGCTGTGGCCCTGTCACTGCCCACTGGGCTCTGGGTGCCAAAGAAATGAACCCTAGCTCCATCCATCCCTGAGGCTCAAGGCCAGCATAGGCAGGAGGCTCAACAACTCCTGGTAGAATGTATGGTGCCAGGAACCTAGTCAACAAAAACTGCCATAAAATAGGGTTGTTGTTGTTTTTTTAAAACAAACAGTAGTCATGTTTCTGAGTCTAATTTATTTCATTCAACATAATGATTTATGGTTCCATCCATTTTTTCACAAATGTAATAAATGATTTCATTTCCTTTACAGCTTTGTAAAATTCTATTGGATATACATGGTACACACACACACACACACACACACACACACAACATATGAATTACATTTTCTTTATCCAGTCTTTTGTTAGCCCATTTATTGCTTAGGTTATTTAGCATTGTTTTTGAGATTTTGACAGATACAAATAGTTGTATCCTTGCCTTCTCCCCATGCCACCCTCCCTCTCAGGATGTTCCTTAGCTCTCTCTAGGCTTGGAGAATCCACTGTCCTAAGATGAACTCAAGATGTACCACCTACCCGTTCCCCTGGAAAAGAGTTCCCCTTCCCAAATACCTAGGGGATGGCGCACTGCAGGTCTGGCTCATGCCTGTCTGCCCCTGAAAAGACACTTAGGGAAGTGCCCGTCAATAGCACTTTCCAACCTAAAGTCAAAGACTCCACCCGCATACGGAAATGACGTCAGAAGGCAACGTCTCTTCACTCCCTCAATTCACCCTCCTCTTTTCCAATCAGCAGAATTATCCGAAGAAGTGAATGAGAGCATGTCACTGGCTGAAGTGGCCGGAGGGTCCCTGCTGCCCTGTGACTTACAGACTTCTGCTCAGGCTGGCCGTCTATCTGGCCACTCTCCTCCCAGCCTCTTCACTCCAGCCTCAGAAATGCCTCCCCTCTGCTCCTGCTCCAGGACCTCTGCCCATGCAGCTCTGGGGATAAAACTCTCCTTCTCGTCAGGCCCTCTGTCCAGCCACCATCCCGTGCTTGGAGCTGACACTCAGTGAATGCCTTCCTCTCCGAGCACCTGAGAATGTGACTGCCCCTGCCTCCTCCACTGAGGAATCCTCACTCCTGGTAAGCAAAGAGCCTGGCCTGGGGTAGATGTTCTACAAACACCGGCTCCCTGGCTGAGTGAATGCTTCCATGGCAGGATGATCGAATCATAGAAAGCCAACTTTGCGAACTTGCTTTAGAAGGCCGTAGAGGACGCATAATCATCCCAATACTGCTGGAAAGAGAGCTGTGTTCTCCTACCCCTCTCCTGACCCCTCTAAACAATGTGGTCCTCCCTCCCCATCCCTTCACAGCCAGCTCTGTTGGGGCTGTGCACGGGGCACCAGCTGACTGGATCACTCTCAGTGCTGCGGGACCAGCCTGGGGTCACCCAAAAACTCACGTGTTGTGGGAAGAGGAGATCCAGTAATGTGACAAGGGGTTGTTCATGTCTTGCATGTCCACCACGTCATACTTCTCATCCCAGATGCTGTTCTCCCGTGAAAACAGGTACGTGAGGAACTGAAAGAGACACCAGGGTGGAGACATGGTAGGACAGGAGACTCAGAGTCTACCTGTTTCTAGCTAGTGTTCATGCATTGGTCAACTTGGACATATGGGACCAATAGCTGGTCCACAGACCTCAGGTTCCCGTGGTTTCAGTACAGATGACTCAGGCTGCATCCCTCCTTCTCAACATAAACCCTTCACAGACCTACAGATCATTTATTTCCCTTTTCCATGTGCATCCCAAAATGTCCACTGCTGCCAAAACACCAGCTGCCCACATGGGAGCATCACGTCATATCAGCTACTAACCATGGGTGAGTCCGACGCTCAGCATCAGAGACACAATTACAAACACGTGAATGTCAAGGGATGGAAAGATGCCGGGCCTAGGGGCCCAAGTCTGTTGGTCCAGATACTCAAAAGGATGAAGCAGGAGGATCACAGAGTCAAGGCTTCTCTGGGCTACCATGAGTTCAAATCCAGCATGAACAACTTACTGAGAACCTGCCTCAAAATGAAAAGTATAAGGGGACCTGAGGGATGAGTTGGTGGCAGAGTGCTTGGATAATGACTCTGAAGCCTTGGGTTAAAAAATGTGGGCTACTGAACAGAGAAGAGGGAACCGAATTTCCTATCCCAACTCTTAGCACCTTAGAAAGAAAGAGAAAGAGAGAGGGAGGGAGGGAGAGGGAGAGAAAGGGAGAGGGAGGGGGGGCTGGCTAGATGATTTCGTGGGGAAACTATGGGTTAAGAATGTTTCATGGGTTTGAACCCCAGAACCCACATGAAAGCTGGGTGCGGCAGTACATGCTGTAACCTCCGTGTTCCTCCCCTGAGGTGTGAACTGGAAACAAGAGACCCCCAGGAGCTTCAGGGCCAGTCAACCTGGCGCATGCCGCAGCCATGGAGACCCTGCTTCAAATAAGGTGGCAGACAAGAACCAACACCTACACACACACAAGAGTGGGGGGACAAAATGAACAGGTCCTGGGGTATAGGTCTGCGGTAGATCACCTGCTAGCATGCCAAAGGCCCTGGGTTCTACTACTGCCAACACAAAGAGGCAGAGAAGGGGCCCAGGAACTTTCCCATCTACCCACTCCTAACATTTAAAAAAAAGAAACCTCAGAAACACTGACTGACTCAGAAGTACATTTCACTGCTATAAATCAGACTGCCCCACCTGGCAGGTGATAATCCGCATCCCTTCTGTCCCTCCTCTGCCACCTGTACAAGGTCAACTGCTGTTTAGAAATGCCTTCCAGGCCCAACCATCTAAGCATTTGGGCTGTTTGGTTGGTTTCTCCCTGGTGGCGAACGCCCTCTAGTGGTGAAATCAATAAACTCCTCCCAGGAGAGAATCAAGAAAGAGAAAGGTGGGCACAGTCCTCACCCTGTAAAAACCACTCCCCAGAAGTCTGTCTCAGAGCACCTGACAATGACACCTTCTGAAGGGACACAGGAAGGAACAGGTGAGCACATAGGTACTGCTCACGTGACAAGCCCCAGCCCACTCACCTCGTCCACGAACAAGAAGGGCTCTGCGGTTTCCCTCATGGTGTCGTCAATGAACTTGGTCATCCGCTCCCGGACTTTGTTCAGATCCTGAGCCCATAGCTCCTTAAAGACGACAGAGACAACACAAAATCACCAAAGCAACAGGCTTCCTTTGCGGGACGTAGTCAAGGTAACCAAAGACTGAACCATCATCCAAGTTCCAATCTACCGGCCATCCAGGCCCACACACCAAAGCCCCATCCCAGCATGACCTTGGCCAGAGGTTAGCAAACACCTTCTGTGTGGACCACAGTGTTCCCTGCTGTCACCATTTAACAGCCATCACCGCGTGAAAGCAGCCACGGACCCAATACAGGCCATGAGAGTGACGGCACCCCAATAAACTTCATCTATGAAAGTAAAGCAACCACCAGCTTGTGAATGGGAGACCACTGTCTGCCAAGAACTTTCTGGGCTAGGTCACACTCTCTGGGTGTCAGCATGAAGTAGCCCAGGGAGCATGGTGAGTTATGCCGATATCGTGGTTTGATTGCAAATGTCCCCTACAGGCTCATGGGCACGGGCATGGCTTGTGTTCAGGTGGTGGTGCTCTCAGGGAAAGACCACAGAAACTTCTGCTGGTGGAAGTGTGGGCCTTCTGTATGGGGTCACGGGGTCATCCTGTGTATCACAGGGGAACATTTAACAGCATCTGTCTACCAGGCACCATCATGGTACCCAAGAACGTCCATACACACGGGGGTGACCACATGCCATCAGATAATGACATCCCAACAGGAAACTCCTGTGACTGCCTCAACGCAGGGAGCCAGCATGTCGCAGATGGCATCCTCTGTGGAGACTTCCATCTCATCCCCTAGAGGACCCGAGGCTTGGTCCGTCTAGTTACGTCCTCCCACCCAGGAGGGATGGCCTCCCTGGAAGATACTCCTGAGGTGGCTTCAGGGGAAGAGCTGACACCAGTCAGGTGAGGGATGTCTTGTTCAAGCCCTCAAGCCCCTGTCCTGCTCTGGCAGAGTCCCCTCAGCCACTGAAAGTGGCCATAGGAGATGGGGAACTTGCTGGGGCCCCACCCCACCTCAGGGAGGCCACCGGTGTGCTGTGACAGCAAGTGTCCAGAGAGCACTGTGTCCCTGACGCCACATCTTGCAATCCTCTCACCTGTTGTTCATGTAAAAGAAACCTCTGGAAGTCCTGCAGGTAGACAGCAGAGGCATCAGGCCGGTCTGTGTTCCTGCCCTCGGAGAAAGTGACAAGGTGGTTAGAAAGGACATTTGTGAGAAAAGGTCTACCTCCACCCTGAGGCCCCGCCCTATGCTCTGAGCACACCACTAATCTAGAAACAGAGACAGAAGAGGCTCAAAAAGAGACCCCAACAGGACATTCTTAGAGATCGTGGACAGCATTCAAGAGCTATAGAAGGTCTGAGGAGCCCTCAGATGGATAGAACCCGGAGACCAGAGCAGCAAGAGCCAAGGAAGTGACACACTGGGAAGAGACAGGAAGGGAGGGGAGTGGAGGGGAGGGGAGAGAAGAAAAGGGAGGGAAGAGGAGAGGAGACACAGTAGAGAGGAGGGGAGCAGAGCAGAGAGAAGGAAAGGGAGGGGAGGGGAAAGAAGTGACAGGAGAGGGGAGGGGAGCAGAGGGGAGAGAAGGAAAGGGAGGGGAGGGGAGCGAAGGGGAGGGCAAGGGGAAAAAAGAACCCTATTGGCTTGTCACATTCCCTAAAGCTTCAGGAAGGAAGCCTGAGGCTCACAGTTCTCTCTTCAGAAACCCCTAGACCTTCCTCACAACACTCCACATCCCACGGATGCTGTTCACTCACCCACACTGTGCAACAAACCCGGGGTCAGTAACTGCACACGGCACCCACCCACTACCACCACCACCACCAGAGGCCAGCTTGGCACACGGACACAGCCTTGGACAGCAAAGCGTCAGAGGAATCTCACCCAAGGATGAACACGGAGGAGTCCTTTTTGAATTCATCAAGTATCTGAAATGAGAAACAGGCAGAAAACAAGAGTATCACACCAAGCTCCGCATGGTATCAAGACTTCTGTTCCAAAGTTATCAATGGGCTGGAGAGACGGCTCAGCAGTTTGGAGCGTTTGTTGTTCCTGCAGAGGATCTGGGTTCAGTTCCCAGCACCAACATGGCAGTTCACAGCCATCTGTAACTCCAGTTCCAAAAGATCCAACACCTTCTGGACACCACAGGCACTAGGCACACACATGCAGGCAAAGGACTCAAACATATAAAATACAATAAGTCTAAATAATAATAAAGAAAAAGTTACATTATTAAAAAATTACAAGAAGGAAATGAGTGGCGGGGGTGGAGCGTGTGTCTGGGGAGGATGAGACAGAGGATCTTGACTTTAAGGCCAGCCTGGGCTACATAGTAAGACTACACCTCAAAAGACAAAGAGGAAGAGGAAGTGGGAGGGAGGAAGGAGAAGAAGAAGGAAGATGGAGGGAAAGAAAGGGCACAAATGAAGTAACAAAGCCATGGTGCACACGTGTGGAGGTCAGAGGACATCGAGCAGGACTCAGCTCACGCCTTCTACCGTGAGGGTCCCAGGAATCAAACTCAGGTCGTCAGGCTTGGCAGCAAGCCCCTCTACCCACAGAGCCCTCTCAGTGAAGCCGTTTTCACCACTGATGTTTTAAGAATTAACAGGAAGCATCTGTGGCTGGGCATCAGAGTCAGTTGGGAAATGTGCCAGGGGCACACGTCCTCCAGCAAAGCATCGCTCTGAGCTTTGGTCCCCACATCTAACCTTCCACAGCACCCCAGAAGGATGGAAATGTATCAGGCTCAGCACTGTGCTGTCATGTGACCCACCTAAGGAACTGTCAGCTGACAGCTCTGCTCACGTTACTAAGACCTAGCTGTATGAGTGTATCTTCCTGCTGCTGCCCAACCTTCCAACGTTAAGCCCCAAGAGCTGTAATGCAGGCAGGTGGTTAGACACAAGGAAGAACAGGCAACTAAAAGCTAGAATCCATTTGGCTGCGGAATGATCAAGTACCCGTTCCCTAGATATAGAAGTGAGGATCATAGGTCTCCATAACAACTCCAGGAAATCCAACTCCCCTACCCCATCCCCGGAGCTCAGGAGCCAGAACGATCTGCTAGCAGTTGGAGGAGGCATTGACTGTACAGAAGCAGGATGGTTCGGCAAGCCAGTGTAGGTTGAGCTGGCATCATTCAAATTCTAAAACCACGGAGTTACAAAATACAGCAGCTGGACTGTGGCGTATCACCCTACCGATGGGGGCGATTACAGCTGTCTGTGAACATAAATTGAAAGAGACTGCTGGGCCAGCCTGGGAAGATGGCAGCCATCCATTCCATGGGATGCTACAGGGAACTGTGGACCCAAGAATGGACAGATCCCAATATGGACGGGGGTGGGGGTGGGGGAAGGTTCTAAGAAGCCAAAAATCTGCAGGGTAATGGCGGTGCACGCCTTTAATCCCAACACCTGGGAGGCAGAGGCAAGCGGATCTCTGATTTGAGGCCAGCCTGCTCTACAGAGTTCCAGGACAGCCAGGGCTACATAGAGAAACCCTGGCTTGAAAAAACAAAAATGAAAAAGGAGGAGAGGGAGGAGGGGTAGGAGGATGAAGAGGAAGAGGAGTTGGAGGAGGAGGAGGAGGAGGAGCCAAAACTCTGGGCTTTAAATGGAGGCTGTTAATTTTCGAATGCTTAAACCCTGGCAGAATCAGGCTCAGTGTGGTCTTCTGAACACCAGAGGGCAGTCTTCGACACGGATGTTTCCACAGGGAGAAGAGGAGCAAACAGTATCTCCTTCCCCCTTCCTCCCCTACACCTTTCTTTCTCCCTCCCTTTCTCCCAGTCCTCTCCCTCTGTCTCCCTCTCTCTCCCCTTCTCTCCTTTCACAGGCAGGGGCACGCGTGCATGCACATCCACACACACACACACACACATACACACACTTTAAATAAAAAGAGTTGTAATAAAAAATTCAGGCTATAGCCGAGTGTAGTGGCATTGAGGAAGCTGAAATAGGAGAAAAGTTCATTTGAGGCCAACCTGGGCCACATAGCAAGGTCTAAGACAGCCTGGGCTACATAGTGAGGTCACTTCAACAAGAAATAATCTAAAACTGAAATACACCTTGGGCTGGGGAATAAGACCAAGATTGCTTAGTAACTAAGACAGGAAAGGACCTTCCGTGTCCTTAATGGGACATCCTAGTGGGAACATGGGAGACAGTGGCAAAGGGCATGTGTTGTGTACATGTGGTCCTGGGTTTGGTCCCAGCACCAATGAGAGAGAAAAGAAATAAATATAGTTCATGTGTAATTCGATCCCACCCACTCTCACCCCCACTGGCAGGTGAAGCAGCTGTGGGGCAGACCTTATTCTCAGGTTTTGCCTCTATATGCCCAACAGACAGCATTCTGAACTTTCTAGAAACACTATGGTAAAACTGACAACTCGTTATTTGTTCATTTTTCTTTCTATTCATGTGTGTTTGTGTGTGGGTATATGTGCATGAGTGCAGGTGTCATTGGCGGCCAGAAGAGGGCACTGTAGCCCCCAGAGCTGGAGTTCCAGGTGGTTGCACACCACCCCTCTGTGGGTGCTGGAAACTGAACTCCTCTCCAAGTGCCCTGGGCCTTCATAACCACCGAACTCTCCAGCTCCAGCCCCACAGCTTGAATGAATGGAGCTTTGCATAGTCTGGGCCAATTACCTAAGACGGCAGCTGTCACCATCAACGCTCACACACACACACTGTCATTGTGTGATGAAATGGCTGCATGCCTATGGTGGCCAGGGAGTAGAATGTGCTGGTTTGAATAAAAATGCCCCTAGAGATTCATATTTTTGCATGTTTGGTCCCCAGTTGGATAACTGACGGTAAGGACTAGGAGGTGTGGCCTTGTGAGAGCAGGTGTGGCCTCATTGGAGGAAGTGTGTCACTGGCCATGGGCTTTGCCAGTCCGCCGTTCCTTCCTGCTGCCATGCTCCCCACCATACTATAATGGACTAATAGTCTGAAACTCTAAGCAAGACCCCAATGAAAGGCTTGTTTTTAAAATAAGTATTGTCAAGCCAGGCGGTGGTGGTGCACGCCTTTAATCCCAGCACTCAGGAGGGAGAGGCAGGCGGATCTCTGTGAGTCTGAGACCAGCCTGGTCTACAAGAGCTAGTTCCAGGGCAGGCTCCAAAACCACAGAGAAACCCTGTCTCGAAAAACAAAATAAATAAATAAGTGTTGTTGTCTTGCCTATGGAGTCTCTTCACAGCAACGGAACAGTGACTAAGACTCTAGTTGATGTTGAAGTGCCCAATCCACCACGAAAGGTACCACAAGAACCCGAGCTGTGTACGGATAGCTGAACATGGGGAGTTAGCCAGTAAGCAGCTTTCCTCCAAGGTTCCTACCCTGACTTCTCTCAGTGATCCATCACAATTGCCAAACAAACCCAATGAAGAGCCAAACTAGCAAGCCAAGCAAGCCTCTAGACCGAGTTCAGTCCCCAGGAGCCACACAAAGATTGAAAGAGAACTGACCGACACACACGCAAACATGTATGAGATGATTGCTAATCCTATGTTTCACCCAAAGAACACCACTCACAACCTCCCAGACTAGGAGAGACGAATGTGGCTCTCATGTCTCAAAGACACAAAGCTCATCTAGGTGGAGCCTCCATGGAGGTCACTCAGCAGGGCCCTAGAATTTAGCCAGTGTTAGTTAGGCCTAATAAGCGATCTGGTGGCTTCAGCAAAACTGAGTTGCCAAATGCCATCTTCGGATCCAAATGAAAGTGTATCTTAATTTTAAAACAGCCTGATGCATCCATGTAAGAAAAGGAGAAGTCGGAGGCCGGCTCTATGGCTAGACTGCCTGCCTACCATGTACAAAGCCCTGGGTCACCCTGATTCTATAACCTGACCATGTCAACTGATTCTATAATCCCAGCACTCATGAGCTGGAGGCGGGAGGATTGGAAATTCAAAGCCAACTTTGCAGGGCAAGTTTGAGGCCAGCCTGGACTATAAGGGATCCTGTCTCAAAAATAACTAAAGCAATGAACCAATGAACATATAAAGCCCAGAGATGGCTATGAATAACTTGCTGGATTCCCTTCCAGAATGGCTTGGTGTTGCTGTGTGATTTATACTGTTTTCTTTTCATACACTTCAAAGTTCTGATCAAATTTATGATCATAGAATTCCCTCCAGGAAGGTCAGCAAGCCCCACCCACCCCCATATTGTCCCCACAGCTCTGCATGGTTAAGACAATTTGCCAGGCTCCTAAAGTCATCCACCGTCACGCTCATCTGTGCTTCTTTGACTCAGTGGGAAGCGGAACCCTTCCTGTGGGCTTCTCAGCTCTGCACCTGACTCAGAAACACAAGACGAGAGAGTCCTCTTACCGACTTTTGCTGGTCAAACATGAGCTTTTTATAGAAGAGATGGAACTGTTCAAAACTGAGCTCATCTTTCTGCGCACCGATTTCCTGTAAGTATAAAAGGCAAAAGTGATTGCATACAGCTAGGTATCCACCATCACACCTCTGCCCTCTTCCCTCTACCCTCTGCACACAAACAGAACGGCTGGAGTCAACCTGCAATCCTCTGAGCCCCAAATGACAGTGATTCCCCAGTCTCCTGCCTGGAAGAATACAGAGGATGCCTACCCTTGAGTCCCAGGGAACCCCAGGAGGGAAGTCTTGGCCAGTTTTTCAAGAGCCACATGGGATGACTCCCTTTTTTCGGGGGGAGGAGATACTTTCTTTTAGATTGCCAAATTCAGATATACTGATCAAGTACACATTTCTGACTAATGTGTATGTGTTAAGGCAGAAAGTGTGTGTGTGTGTGTGTGTGTGTGTATGTTTCTGTCTGTGTTGGAGTGGAAGTGCATGTGTGTGCCTGTGTGTGGACATGTGTATGCATGTGTATGTGTGTATCTGTGCATGTGGCTATATATGTGTGTGTGCTTGTGTGTGGACATGTGTATGTGTCTATATGTGCTTATCTGTGTATGTGGCTGTATATGTGTGTATGTGTGTATCTGTGCGTGTGTGTGTGTGTGTGTGTGTGAAGGCTAAAGGAAAACCTCAGTTGTCATTCCTCAACCAGCATCTACCATTTTGGGGTGGTTTCTTTGTGACTTTGGGGGGGTTGTTGTTGTTGTGGCTTTTTGTGTTGTCTTTTTTTTAAAAAAAAAAAAAACAAGGCTTCTCACTGGCCTGAAACACACCAAGAATGACAGGCCACCTGGCCAGCAGGTTCCAGAGATCCATCTTTCTCAGTCCCTCCAGCATAGGAATGACAAGAACACGCCAACCATGCCTACTATGTGTGTACACACATGTATGATACAGGCAGGATGCCACAGTGTGTGTAGAGGTCGGAGGACAATGTTACAAAATCAGCTCTCTCCTTCCTCCTTTACAAGGGCTCTAGGGATCGAACTCTGGCTGCCAAGCTTACAAGGTGGGCACTTCCACTCTCTGGGCCCTATCACCCCCTCAAAACCTAGCTCCTTTGACATGAGTTCTGAGACTTGAACTCAAGTCCTCAAGGAATTGACTGGCTGAGCTATCATCCTATCCCTAAGAAAAATGTATTTAAAAAAACCTAACTCACTCAGTCAGGAGTCAGAGGTCAGCCTTAATTAGTTGTTTTACGGCTTTAATCAACTCACTAGACTTTTAGACTCGTGGTGTCTTCATTTGTAAAATGGCAGCCCTATCGCCGCCCTCATAGGATGTCTCAGAAACCAAGGTAGTATCTTCAAAATGCCTGCCTCTTCATCTGCTTGAGAAAGCAAGACCGCATGGATGAGGCTGCTGCTCAGTGGTTAACAGCATGTATTGTTTTTGCAAAGGACCCAAGTACAGTTCCCAGCACCCACATCAAGTGGTTTTCACAACTACTGCAACTGCACCTCCAAGGGACCCCAATGCCTCTGCCTTCACGTACATACCCACACATAATTTAAAACTGAATTTAAAGAAAGCAAGATTGAGAATCGTATAGGGATTGACGACATTTATCTCTTCTCCCTCTCAATCTCTCAGATCCGCTTTCTGCTGTAATGAGTGGAGAACGGGGTAAAAGGGCAGGCCCGAGGATAGCACAGTTTGCATAAACATGGCCTGCTGTCCCAGGAGCTCACTGGTACCCAAAGGAATGCAGTTGTCTAGTAAGGGGAATCCCATGAATGGCAGCTGACACAAACACCCTAAGTGAGCCTCCTGAGGAGGCTCCTGGGATCCAATGTGCATTCCCTGACAGCATCTGTCTGCGGTGGGAAAGATGCACCAGCTCCATCCAGCCCTGCCCCACTGCACCCCAACATTCAAGGGGCAGAGAGACTCCACCGGCTGCCCCACCCACCTCTCCAGTGCAGAAGAACACAGCAAACTTCAGGGATGGGGGAAGGAAGGACAGACAGTTGGAAGAACGAGTGGTCGGAGGAAGAGGACAAAAAAAGAGTCGGGCCTAATGAGAATACAAAACACGATGGCAGATACCTCTGGTACCCGCTAGAAGGCATCTGCCACAGCATTTTACAGTGGGCCTGTGTGTTCCTGTTACAAAGGTAAGAGTCTGTGGGAAGGTCCTGGGAATGGTGACAGACAGACTAGTGGGGACAGAAACACACAGATGTTCCAAGTCCCACAGTCCAGCAAGCTAGGCTCCGCTCGCTCCGTCCTCGGCAAGTCCTCAGAAGGGCCCTCCGACAGCCACGGGGCTCCACTGGCTGGGTCGGGGTTGATGCGCTCCAGAGGCACTGGACTTGGCTAGGTGCCAATCCACAGAGCCCCAGGCCAGCATGGGTCTCTGAATGAGGCACTAAGCGGGTCTGAGTTCTAGTTCCCCGGCTGAGCTTCGGAACTCACCACCAGCTTGTCCTTGAGGAACTTGACGCTGCTCACTTTGAAGTTGACCAGGGGCAAGATGGCTTTCAGCTCTCGGAGGCTGATGCTGCAAAGAGAAGACCTCGGGTTCATCAGCCTCGGGGGTGGGTGGGAAGGGTGGCGCAACCCCATCGACACCCACCTTGACACCCCTCCATGAGAATTAAATAAGATACTATGCTGGGCAGTGGTGGCGCACGCCTTTAATCCCAGCACTTGGGAGGCAGAGGCAGGAGGATCTCTGAGTTCGAGGTCAGCCTGGTCTACAAGAGATAGTTCCAGGACAGGCTCCAAAGCTACAGAGAAACCCTGCCTCGGAAAACCAAAAAGAAAAAGGAAAAGAAATAAGATACAAGGGGGCCGGAAGGAAGGGACAGTCTGGAGAGGCTGGTCCCTACCCCTTGGTGAAGGTGGAAGACAAGAGTCATGTGGTAGGAGACAGCTCTGGACGCAAGTCATGGAGGAGACCCGATGTGGGCACAACACTATGAGCATCAGGCACCCGAAGAAGCTCAGAAACAACGCTCATGGGGTTTCAAAGTAAAGTAAACCAGAAAAGGGCAAACGTAAAGACAGACAGTACTGCTATGTGCCGGGAAGTTCGTCGTCATCCTCACCCAAGAAGGCTGACTGCATAGAAGCCAGTGGACTACAGAAGATGTCTCGCAGGGTAAGTGACATACCCTTTGGCCAGGGCAGGATGAAGACAGGGAAGCAGCAGGTGACAGACGTACGGCAAGACACAGGAGAGAAAAATTGAGACCATGCAGATGAAAGAGGAAGAAGTCAGAGGTCCCCAGGAGGAGCCCAGGAAAGGAAATGCCCACATCTGGAAACTGAGAATAAGGAGGGGACCCAAGAGTCAAGGCAGCTGCTTAGGGTCTGACTCACAGAGCAGGTGCAGGGGGCCTGAGCACCCGGGACATTGAGCCCAAACACTCCAACCCGACACCTGTCCAAAGGCACCACTTCAGACAACAGAGGCACTGGCCAAAGGGCTCCTTCAGATTCTTCATGCTAGGAACAACTGAGGCCCCTTCCAGAACTCCCTCCCCTCCCCCACCCCCAACAACACACATCCAGTCCAAGCACTTCCCAGCAGCTAGAAGGAGGGAAGGCAGCAACTCTTAGCTGCATCTGCCTCTGCCACTCCCAGGAGATGGAAAAAACGTCTTCCTCACAGGCCCATCCCATGCCAGGGGCCCCCAGGACCCAGTGACAGGTCCAAGCATACAAAGGAGACCTGACTCTCTGGACCCTCGTTCCAGAGGGAGAGCCAGCCTGTTGCCTGGACTCCCTGCAGCCATCAGTCTCTTCTCAGTGCCCAGTATCTGCTTCCTGGACACAAACCAACAACTCAGATTCCATCCTAGGCCTCAACTGGAAACCAGGGTTTTGGGAACTTAAAAAAACGAACAAACAAAAAATAACAGACAAACTTCCCCCAAGGGACAGCTGACACCCCTTCCATGCAGACATCATCAACCATGCAGATCACCAGAAGGCCAAGCTGGGTCCTGGGATTCTTCAAGGCCACTCCTTGAGTAGCCATCCCCAGTGGAGGCCCTGGAATCTGCCTGCCGTCCTGATGCTAAACAATCTCTTGCCCACAGCTTTTTATGATGATGATGACAATAGAGATTTAATGTGGAGTGTGTTCTGTAAGCCACGCCCTGTCCAGGCCCTTTGCCATGTGACCTCACTGAATCCCATAAACCAACATCCAGCCTGGATGACATCGTGGCTCTTCATAGATAGGGAAACTGAGGAAGAATAATCAATTACCCCAATATCACACAAGCAGTTATATATGTATTGAGACAGGGTTTCTCTGTAGCTTTGGAGTACTGCTTGTTGTCTGTCTGTTCCTGTCTCCCCGTCTTTCCACCCGCCATGTGTGTAAGTGTGTGTGTGTGTGTGTGTGTGTGTGTGTGTATGTGTGTGTGTGTGTCTATGTGCGTGTCTCTGTGTGTGTCTGTGTGTGTCTGTGTACATGTGTCTGTGTCTCTGTGCGTGTCTGTGTGTGTCTATATGTGTGTTTGTGCCTGTGTGTGTCTGTGTCTGTGTGTGTGTCTCTCTGTGCATGTGTCTGTGTGTGTGTCTGTGCGTGTGTCTCTGTGTCTGTGTGTGTGTCTGTGCGTGTGTCTCTGTGTCTGTGTGTGTGTCTCTGTGTCTGCGCGTGTGTCTCTATGTCTGTGTGTGTGTCTCTGTGTGTGTCTCTGTGTCTGTGTGTGTGTCTGTGCGTGTGTCTCTGTGTCTGTGCGTGTGTCTCTGTGTCTGTGTGTGTGTCTGTGCGTGTGTCTCTGTGTCTGTGCATTGAGACAGGCTCTCACCACATAGTCCTCAGCATCTAAGGGCGAGAACGACGGATGTGCATCACCAAGCCTGGCTAACCTCACAGAACTTGCTAGGGTGATGTATATGTTCTATATCTGTGTGGCTCAGCACACCAGCAGCCAACCACACACACAGCCACTGTGTTGGAGGTCCTGGGCCATCCACTGCATCTGTGACTAACTAAAGGGCCCACGTACTCAGCAACTCCTGCATCCACTGTGTAGCTGAAGGGGTCTGCTTCCTGAGGCCGTTTGGGGATCCAAAGTCACTTCCCAAGGATATGTCAGAATGAAAATTCTTTGGGTCTGTACCCCCCACATCCACAACTCCATAGAGGAGGCAGGGGGCTAGTTCACCATGCCCTTAAGGGACTGAGAATTCCCCTTCCTTGAGGACTTACTTCTCAGCCCTGGACTACCTAGTGAAACCCTGTGTCAAAAGGAGGCGCTGGAACTGGAGAATTTACACTAGCTGCTCTTCGAGAGGACCTGGGTTCCGTTCCCTGCACCCACATGGCAGTTCACAACCATCTGTAACTCCAGTCCCAGTGGACCCTACCTCGACTGCTTGGGCACCAAATAGACACACAGTGCACACAATGCATACCTGCAAACAAAACACTCATACACATAAAATAATAAACCTCTTTTTCTAAAAAAAAAAAAAATCCCATACCCAAAACACTGGCCAGGGCAACGGAATTGACACAGGTGTGGTCTCCCCGCTATTAACCACACGAAACCTATTTGCATTCAGGAGCTAAGCAAGCTCTGAGCTCTCCGTCTCCCCACCTGCAGTGCTCTGCCTCCCGAATCCCTGCAGACCCAACAGTCTTCCCTCAATCCCAACAGAGCTGAAGAAGGAAGTCTGTTCTGCTTATGCAAATTCAGTGGTATCGGGGGGAGGGGGCGGCAAAGATGGAGGGAAAGAGAGCATTGGCAAGGATGAGGAAGAGACAGACCTATGTGAGGGTGTATGAGGGACTGTGTGAGGACACCACCATCATGGAAAATGACTCAGGAAGGAGTTTCTCAGAATGTTAACCAGGCTTCACTTCTCCAGCAGGAAGAGCGGGTACCCCAGCAGGTGTTCCCCATGTGTGCACCATGAGTCACTACGGCAGAAGAAGCCCAAGAGTGAACAAGCTTCGGGATAGTATTCAGTCTCAAAAAAAGAAAGCAATTCTGCTCCTCCAGAGACTGAGGCAGGAGGATCACAAGTTCAAGACTTGCTGCCTGGACAACCATGCGAGACCTCGTCTCAAAGAAAAAGTAAGAAGGCCGCAGATATAGGGGTACAGCTCAACAGGAGAGGGCTTTGCCCACAGGGTGGATAAACCCTGAAGACCTTATTCTAAGTGAACTCAAATCAGCAAGAGCGCGAGGGGCAATGGATTACAACTGCATTTATAGGAGGCACCGAATCGTACAAAGCAATGACTCCCAGGAGTCCGGGAGGGAGGGGCTGGGGAGTAGGAGTTTAAGGAGAACTGTGACAATGAGATGGAACTCACAGTCAGCGCTGAAGATGCAACGTGGCAACAGTTGCACAACACAATTAACCCCATAGAACTGTGCACTTAAACCCCACTTAAAAGGTAAGCATGCATAATGTGGCTACAAACAGGCCATTATCCTCAACACACTGGGCTGCCTTAGGCAAGTGACTTGACATCTCTGGGCCTCTGTGTCTTCAATGTAAGATGGGGGCCTAGCTCAAGAATAGGCTGGGAGCATTTGCTTCACGCGGTGGCTGTTGGCGAGCGAGTTCTCCCCGAAAGCCAGCTGCTACCTTTTTGCTCTGGGAGAAACTGAGAAGCTGGACAGGGCTTGGGCCAAGGAAAACACCTGGAGTTCGAGCTAGGCCAGTCCATTCTTGCCCTTGGCAGCTCCTGGGTTTTCAGCCGGGAAACCAGGCTTAGTCAGCGACTGTAGGCGACAGGAAAGGGAGGGAAACTGGCCAGACTGCCCTTTCTGCTCTTCCTGAAGCGCTTGGGTCAACGTTCCTTTTGAAATATCCCTGGAGCCTCCTGGAGAGGGTGGGGCTTTCCAATTCTCAGTGTTGACAAGCAGAAGGGACTGCTGGAATGGAGCTGGGGGAGAAAACGGGGGAGGCACAGACAGGGACCTCTGCCAGAAACAGGTCCCCTCTTGGCTGATGGGAAGATGGGATTCTAGACAGGATTTGGAGAATCCATCCTTCGCAAGAGACAGGTGTCCATCTCCGCCCCCAAAGAAGAGACAGAAGGAGACAACTCCATCACCATGGAGACAGTGGTGTTCAGAGCAGCACAGTCTCAGAGAAGACAGCATCCTAAGGCCTCAGTATGGAATAGTTCATAGCACCCGCTAGATCCACGCTGGGACCACCAGAGGGCAGTCAGGTGCGGGTAGACATGGTGATGGTGGATGGGAGGAAGATGCAGAAGAAAGAACACATGGGCATCGGGGTTACAGGTCACAGATGCCCCAGCTGGGTACACTAAACAAGAGAGAGAAGAGGACAGGAGATAATGGCGATGCCCAATGAGAGCAAGTCACCTTCACGACACAGGGACAAAACGGGAGAGCTGGTGTCCTTTAAGTTCTGCCTCAAATACGAAACCAAAAATAAAAGAGAAAGAACTTGTTTGTTTGAAGCAGGGCCTCACGTGACCCAAGCTGGCTTCACACTTTACGCAGCAGGTGATGACCGTGACCTTCTGACCCTCCTGCTTTATTCGGTCCCCTGAGCACTAGAATGACAGGCACTATACACTTTTCACGTCCACTCACGTTGGGATGGAAGCCGGGGTTGCATGCACGCTAGGCAAGCACTATACCAACTAAGCCACATTTCAGTATGAAAATAAGCTTTTTTAAATTTAAAACAAAAGATCAAATGTGAGACAAAATGAGACAAGGATTATAGAGTTAACACTGTCTGGCTACTATGTTCTCCACAGCTCTGTGAAAGGTGGTTTTGGGTTGTGTTTTGTTTTACTGCTTTGTTTTGAGGGTTCGGTTATTTTATTTTATGTGTGCGAGTGTTCTGCCTCTGTGTATGTATGTGTACTACATGTGTGCCTGGTGCCTAGGAAGGTCAGAAGATGGTGTTGAATGCCTTAGAACTACAGTTATGAATGGCCATGAGGCACCATGTTGTGCTGAGAAGCAAACCCAGGTCCTCTGCAAGAGCGAAGATTGATCTTTACTGTTGAGCCATCTCTCCAGCCCCTGAGTGGCTTTTATCGCTTCATCGTTAATCAGAACCAGGAAATAAACAGATGGTCAGTCACCAGCACAGAAAGAAATGCAAATGTATGCAAAAGATCCCGTGGCTATCCATCCTTCAGGCTAACAAAGAACAAAGACAGAGCAGAGGAGGGAGTGGAGCAAAGGAACCACACTGGACCACAGCTGGAACTCTACCCACAGTTTTCCTAGCAGCATCTTTCCTGGAATTCACACAAAATCAGGAGCTACTATACATCCGCCAATAGGCAAACAGTTCCTAGGTTAGCACTGCCTTCACCTAAGGAAAAACCCAAGCTGAAATCTGTTTTAAAAATCCAGACCTGGAGGTATAAGTTTCTCAGACCAGCTACTCAGGGCACTGAGGTAGGAAGACTGAAAGTTCAAAGCCAGCCAGGGATACAGAGTTAGAGGCCAGCCTGGACAATATAGTAAGATTCTGTCTCAAAAGAAAAAGGAAGAAGAAGGCTGCTAGAGACATTGCCTCGTGGTAGAGTGCCTGCCTAGAATCCGTCAGTGAGGAGCTGGGGTCATGGCTCAGAGGTAGAGTGACAGCCTGGCATGCAGTAGGCCTTAGGTTCAATACCAGGTACAGAAGGAGAGGGCAAAGGGAGGGAACGGGGAAAGGTAGAGACAGAAAATTGGAGGGAGGGAGAAAAGGTGGGAGGGGGAGGGGAGGGAGGAGAGGGAGGGAGGGAGGGAGGGAAGGAGAAAGCAGGAGAGGGAGGAAGGGAAGAAGGAAGAAAGGGAGACAGTAAGGGAGGGAAGGAGAGGGAAGGAAGAGGACGAGAAGAAGAGAGAGAGGGAAGGGAGAGAAGAAATGAAACCAGTCTCTGACACAGAGCCCTGTGTGCTGACATGGTTCTATCTGCCTGGGTCTGTGAGACGCACTGAAGGGCATGTCATAACATCTTTTCCCTCATCCTAGCCCAGCATCACTGAACAAAGCTCGCTACCCTAGGACCGGTCTCTCCCAGGCACACGATGTTTCCTGGGTTCCAGTCTTCACCTCTGCAGCTGGACTGGGGCTCTCCATCACGCAGACAAGTCATTCACCATGGATCCCAGAATCTGAGACCCTTTCCACCACAGGACATGTACCATACGTGCTCCCCTAAAACAAGCAAGTATCAGAGTTCAAAGAAAACTGCCGAACTGTTAATCGTCCTTACCTGTTTCTTCTGGTTTGATCTACTGAATAAATCTGCTTTCTCAGCCAACTGCGAAGAGATTTGGGGTCAAAAGGAGAAAAACATCAGAAAACACAGCAAGTCCAAAGAGCGCCAAAGAACAGAGTGACCAAAATGAGAAGAGGGTCCCAACCCCATCCACAGGGCAGTTTGGGAGTCTATTGCTTGAGACCCCTCTCTGAAACCAAGGGCCCATTTACACATGAGATAAAGTGGGGTCTCCATACAGAACAATTCCCTGCCACTAATTCCAAAACAGCTGAGAAGAAAAGCAAAGGAGAAAGTGACCCAGCCCAGAATCCTGTGCACACATGTCACACTGAACTTGCCACCATGGGATGGCTGTCCCCAGACTCAGCTTCGGTCCACTTCATCCATCATTAAATCCTTGCAGGAGAAAGACCTACCCTTCACACATAAATGTATGCACAGACCCACACACAGATGCCTACATACCTGTATACATGAGCACACATGTATATGTATCTCTGCATTGTATGTGAATATGTGTATATGTATAAACGCATACACTGTGAACACATGTACAGATATACAAATATATATGCATATGCAAATATGGTCACACATACACACACACGCACATAATAGGCATACAGAAACACAGACATGAACAGATATTTAAATGCATGCAGATATACACAGAAAGATTCATACGCACATGCACAAGTACATACACCAATGGGTGTTTCCACTCGACTGAGGTACCCTGCTCACACCAAAGGCCAGGGCTAAACACTAGGGGGAGAGAGACTCTCATCTGGAACATTGGAGAGTCCTCAGCCACTAACCAGTACTGCCATACAGGTGTGATGAGCGTGAAGCCCAAACGTCTGTCACATTTGCTCCCTTTGGTCTACATTCCCAAAGGCCCCAGAAGAAAGGAGGAAGAGAACAAGGAAGGTGTGTACCTCTCAATCATGGTGGGAGTAGATGCACTCATCGCTTCCTGATGAAGGATCTTCAAGCCAGAGAGCCACTTCATCGCATCCTCCTTTGAGTCGGCTGTAGACAGAATGGGAGAGAGAGGACTGTAGTGACATATCATTTGTAGTTTAATAAAGAGAGCTTGCCTGAAGATCAGAAAAGTAAAACAGCCACACTGGCCAGACTTACAGACCAGGCAGCAAGGACACACACCTTTCAGTAGCCATAATGACACACACACTTAATCCCAAGTATCTTGCCATAGAAACTGGGCAGTAACAGTGCACGCCTTTAATTCCAGAACTAGAGAGGATTTTAAGACGGGAGGAGGCAGCTCTCAGGGTCAGTCTCATTCAGAGGTTTCCTGGAGAAAGGATCACCATTTTCAGACTGAGGTAGAGGTAAGAACCAGTGGCTGGCTGTTTTGCTTTTCTGACCTTCAGGTTGAACCCCAATATCTGTCTCTGAGTTTTTCTTAGTCATGCTTGAGAGAGTGTGTGAACCCCTGGGTGACTTCTGTTTCCATAGAGGCTGGAACCTGGGACCTTGTGAATGGAATCTCTACCACTGAGCTATGACCCCAGCTCACTCTTCAGCTTTGTGATGGACACACCACAAGGATGGCCAGAAATCTCATCTCCACATATGTGAGTCTGTATGTTCTCAAACATGTGTTATATGTACATATTGCTGTGTGCACATTGTGTTACATCATGTATACAAGCATTGTGTAGTATGTGTATGTATGTGAATGCACTGCATGTATGTGTGTGTTGTGTGTGTATTTCCATATGTGTTATGTGCATACATCAAAGTGTGTGCTTTACACATCTGTGGTATGAACATGCATGTATATGTGTTTATATGCTATATGGAATAAGGTATATGTGGTGTGTACATGCATGTGTGTGTTGTGTGTGTGTCATGTGCATGTGTTGTGTACATATTTGCTGTATTCACAAGTATGTGCTGTAAACATGTGTATGTGTTGTGTTCATGCATACATGCACATATACATGTGTATGCATACATATCTGTGCAATGCACATGCATGTATGTATGCTAAGCTTGTTTATGCATATGTGTAGTTTTGTGTTCTGTGTGTATAAGTATGCTGTGTGCATGCATGTGTGTACCATGTGCCTGAATGTATATGCATGCTTTGTACATGTCTGCACATGCATGTATGTGTGTACTATGTGTATGCATGTTCTGTATGTATGCATGCATGCATGCATACTCTATTCTATACAGGCATGTGTAAGTGCTGCATAAATGTGTGTGCTTTGTGCATGCATCCGTGTGTGCTGTGTACATGTGTGCATATGCATATATATATATGTTCTCTGTGCCTGCATATGCACCGAAGGTCTCAGGACAGTCCATCCAGATCAGTCTTTGCTGTGCAGCAGCTGCTACAGGAAAGCAAGTGACATTTTTGTCCAGCAGAGCCTAGCCTGCAGTGACCACACTAACCACCTTATTCAACCTCAGCTTGAGCCAGGCCGACACACAGCATACTTCTCACAACGTCCCAAGCAGAAAGCCACGTCATTCCCCCCAGTTCACAGCCAAGCTAACTGCTGCTCGGAAAGGTTAAATGCTGTGCCCAAGACACAGCTAGAAATCAGCAGGGCTGGGGCTCAAGACGAAGTGTCGAGAACACGTACTAGCGGGCATACAGATACAAGTATCCTCTCCCAGAGATCTCTCAGAAGGAAAAGGAGGCCCAGGGAGGGAGCTGGGCAGACAAATCTGCACCCACTTGCCAAACTGAGCGTGCTGAGGACGAACTGGGTGCCGTAGAAGATGGTGAAACAGCACTCTCCCTTGTGGCGGGAGACCGAGGCCTTGGCTCGCTCAAAATCCTTGGAGTTCTTCCCTGGACGGATTTCCTTTATCTCCATGATGTCCACTGCAAGGAAGCAAACACAAGCCCATCAGGATCGCCAGATCACAGCAATTGATCAGCTGGACACCTGTGTTGGTTTTATTGTGGGGGGGGAAGGGGATGGAGGGTTGTAAGCTAGAAACCAGTTCCCCATCCATCACACTCTTAGGGATACTGGGATGACAAGAGACTTCAAGCCCTGACCAAGTCCAGCACCCAGAGGTTGGAAGTCACCTCCCAGGCCTCAGTGATGGCTATACATCGCAAAACTCTTCACATCCATGGTTGATTCTTCCCAGGCCTATGGATGATCAGCAGATGAAGTCTGTGAGTAGCTGAGGGGTTTCTCCTGCCTGTTCACCCCCTTTCAGCGACCCAGAACCCCCAGGAAGATAGAAGACCCCCCCCATCAACTGTGGGGTGTGCTGTTAAGACACGCCCATCTACCAAGCTAAGAAACTGCTATGACATCTTTAGTGCCATGCCCAGCAGGAACCCTACAGCAGGCAGGCACATCTCACAGAGTGACCCTGCCACCTCAGGCCACCTCAGGCACAGAACAACACAGAAACCGATTTGACCCAAGACTGGGATAAGAGCCCAGGGTCGGGGAGACAGACTGCACATTCCTGGGGCCATCCAATTCACAAGACATGACACAGCTGACAGATGACACCCAGGCTGAGATACCCTGAGCCAGCCTGAGATTGTCACACGACCTCCCCATCAGAGCAGTGGCTTCAGGCAGTGATGTCACTTTGCCAGCCTCTGTTTCTGTCAAGCACAGGCACGACAACATTACTCGGACACAGGACTTCACTGAGGGTGGAATGAATGTGTGTTCCCAACTAAGACATCCCCAGCCATCGCCGGGGGGATGGGTGGGGGATTTCAGATAGGATCTCAATATGTAACCCAGACTGGTCTCAAATTCACAAACCTCCTGCCTCAGCTTCTTAAATACTGAGATTACAGGTATATGTCTATACCTAACAGCACCTAGTAAGTTTGACCAAAGTGCAGAAACTTCTATGTGTGTGTTACCTACTCATTCTTAAATCATTAAGACAATTAAGCAAGGATGGACAGGAGTCATTAAATGAATGAATGATTTTATGACTAAATAAATAAATATAATACAGTGTGGGGCCAGCAAGACGGCTCAGCAGGTAAAGGCTAACGACCCGAGCTCAATCCCAGAACCTACACAATGGCAGGAGAGAAGTGACTCCTGCGAGTTGTCCTCTGACCTCCAAACTGACACTTTTACTTTTCACTACCTGGGTATCAGCATTACCATCCATGCAAAAATGCATCCTCCAGACCTCAGACATCCAGCAGGAGGTTCAAGTGCAGGCACCAATGCAAACAGTGAGGGCTTACATCTGCAGGCAGCAAGAGAGGCACGCCCCCACCGCTCTGCTTGTTAAAGATGACCCTGTGGCAAAGCTGGTGCCCCCTCTCTGGGTCCCTTCTGACTCTTCATGCTCACATCTAATAGCCTGGCATTACACTAACAGAGCTGAAATTCAGCTGGTGTTTTGACAGACTGTCTCATTACCATCTCCATGACAACAAAAAATAGAGAAAGCACAGAAGAAAATGGTAGCTCAGAACCACTACTGTACTGTGTGTGTGTTATGTGGATATGTACATGATCATGTGTATACATGGTGGGGGGTGCCCGTGTGTGTGCACATGGTGCACATAAAGGTCAGAGGTCAACACCAGGCATCGATGCTGAGGAAACGGGTTGGGTGCTCACACTGAGTGACAGTCCTGCTCCCTTTGTATTATGAATATGATGGGATACATTGCGAAGCCCC
This sequence comes from Microtus oregoni, assembly GCF_018167655.1. Classification (NCBI taxonomy): domain Eukaryota; kingdom Metazoa; phylum Chordata; class Mammalia; order Rodentia; family Cricetidae; genus Microtus; species Microtus oregoni. The sequence continues at coordinate 36,384,504 of NW_024543063.1, forward strand.
ACAAAGTTGCCATTCTTCATGTTCTCAGAAACGTAATAGATTTAGGGGATGGGGAGATGGCTCCATGGGCCATGCGCTTGTTATGCAAGCATCAGGACCTGAGTTCAGATCCCCAGCACCCACATAAAAGCTGGGTATGGCTACATGCATCTGTAACATTGGCCCTGGGGGTTAGAGACAGGCAGGTCCCTGGGGCTCGCCAGCCAACCCGTCTAGACGAAATGGGAGGCTCTGGGCTTAGTGAGAAACTCTGTCTCAAAGAGAATAAAGACGGAGAAAAAACAGAGGCAAAAAAACTGATGTTGATCTCTGGCCTCACACAGGCATGCTTGCACAGATACACATGCATGTGCACGCACAGACACACACACACACACCCCACAAAGAAATATATTCAGTCCAGCCAAGGAGAAACAGCCATATTTGCACATGTGTCTACAACAGCACAAGGAGGCACAGCAGGTGAACCCCCTCCCCGTTTCCTGACAACAGCTACCAATAATGGGAAGGCTATGGGGCAGGAGGGTCAGGGGTCACTGTCTGTGCCGGTGGGGATTTCTGCCTAGGGCACAGTTAGCAAAGCCACCACCTGCCTTTGTGAAGCAGGCTCAGGGCAGCTGAGCTCGGACTGTGTGCTCTTGTGTGGTGTGGCTCCGTGGCTGAGCTTCCTGCTTGAAGAAATGAGATAACAGCCACAAGGGAGGCCTGGTCTTTGCATGTCCCGCCCCTTCCTGGCATCCTCTCGGGTCTTCCCCAGGTCCAGATACCCTCCCAACCCTGGTTCCTGGAGTTAACCAGCCTCCCACTTCCTGCCCTCCCCACCCTTGGGTGGGGGGTCCCCACTACCACTCTTCCTCTCGGTCCCTAGCCTTATATCATCCACCTCTGACTGCCCTGGCTGAGATGTGACATTCTGTTCTCATACATCAGTCTCCTCACCAGCATGGTGGCTCATACCTATTAGCACGAGGCTCAGGAAGCTGAGACACAAGGATCAGGAGTTCAAAACCAGCCTGTGCTTCCTGAGACTCTGCCTCAAAAACCAGACAACAAAAAGCCTTCTTGTCTCTTTGCTCCTCCCATTCCTGATCTCCAGCCTCCTGGAGGGTACCCTTGGGGGTATCCTCCAAACCCTCACACCCAGAAGGTGGCCCTCTTTCCAACGCCTGACCTTAAATGGCACTGACTGCCAACAAACAGAATCTTCACAGAGTCTCAAGACACAGTCGAGGGGAAAGACAGAGGGAGAGCCAGACAGCTGCATACGCGTGCTGTGACCCTTCCTTGTCAACTTGTCATTTGCCCGCTCCCATGTGGTCCCAGCGCCACAACGAGCCAGCACAAGGGACGTCAGGATGAAGTAACGGACAAGGCTCTGCCCCGGAAGCCTGTTGGGTGTGCATGTGCTGGTCTGGCCCAAGCCTTGAAGACGGGCTCAGGCTAGGAAGAGAGGACAGAGCCCGTGAGGTAGTCCAAAGACCCCAGTTCAAACCCCAGCTCCGCTTTCCACTGTTCTGTGGGGTTGGGGACCCGGCTTAGCCATCTCCCTATCTCAGTTCTCCACAGATGGTGACTTTGTCCCACTACTCTGTGAACCAAAGGAAACAAGCCATGGCCCCAGGAGGTGTCTGTGAAAGTTTATTCAGCTACTGGGCAGACACTCTGTTCCACCTCTCAACAGCTCCCTCCACTGGCTTCACTTTGTATAAGGAGACCCAGGACAGTGACTCAGTCAGGGACCCGCTTAAAGAAACCAAAGGAGCCAGGCTGATCCACACATAGTTGTGTCTTGCCACACACTGGAGACCGATCTATCCCACAGCAGTCAGAGTAGCCTAGAGATTTGGAAGCATCCAGAAGACCTAGGCTTAAAGCCCAGCTCTTTCTCTCCTGGCTGTGTTGCCCGGGGTAGGTCACTTTCTTCTGGTTTGGCTGCACTGCTCCATGAGTAAATGCAGAGCTAGATAGAGCCTTCTGAACGAAGTCTTAGATATTAAAAATTACTTGGAAACTGGGGCTATAGCTCCAGTATACAAGCATGAGGTCTCGAGTTCAATCCCCCAGAATCTGCAGTGTAGTGATGCATGCTTATAATTCCAGCACTGAGGAGATGGAGACAGGAGACTCCGTGAGGCTCACTGGATACCCAAGGTTGTCCTCTGACCCCATATGCATAAGTACACACACACACATGCACACGCACGCTCATGCATGCACACATGCGCACACATACAATCTCAAGCACTAAGGATGGAGAGGAAAGACTGCTCTTAGTTAAAAACAGCAACACCTGTTTCAGAGACTGTGCAAGGAGCCCAGGTGAGAGATCAGCCAGGCCTCCTGGTTTTATGTAGAGATTGCTGGTAACCACGCCCACAGGAACCTCATCCACAGAGCAGTGAAGGCTTACATTTGCAGAGGTGTCAGTCCCTGGGTGAGTCCGAGGTGACAGAAGCTTCCCACACCCCACCCTCTGCCCAGCCACACCCTGTCTAGGCAGAGACAGGGACACTTTCTGATGGTGAGCCAGGGATAAGTCCGGCCATGCTGACCTCCTGTCCTTTTCTGGTTCTACCGACCCCTCCATAGCCACCTGCCTTGCTCTGCTTTCTGCCACTCGGGGAGGGCAGGCTACAGGCCACCTGGGAGCACCCAAGAGTGCTGGGGATGGAGTAGGCAAGGCAGAGACCAGGGTGCAATTCCAAGCCTGCTCTCCAGGCAGCTCACCGAGCATGAGCCCATGATCCCGGCACACTCTGGTAGGTGTCTTCCACTCCTTGTGTCTGGAGCGGACATGCAGATCGGCTGGCAGAGTGCTTGCCTGGTATGCACAGGGAGGGCCCTGGGTTCCAGGCCAGCGGAACAACTGGGCATAATGATGCACACTTGCAATCTCAGCACTCGGGTGATTAAGGCAGGAAAATCAGAAGTTCAAGATCATCCTTGGTTACAGAGTAAATCTGAGGCCAGCCTGGGCTGCACGCTACGCGGTCGCTTCCTATCCACCACCTCCCTCCTTTTTTCTTTCCAGCTCAGTTGCTTGCAAGTTCAGGGAGGAAGAGGAGTTTTCTCCTCGGGTCACTGACAGAGACATCTCAGCCCAGAGGAGAAGGAAGCCAAAGTCCCTGCACAAGACCCATCAATAGAAATAGAGGTCAGAGCAAGGTCATTTGGAGAAGGGGCTGGGTTAGGAGACTCAGAGAGCAGTCTAGGTCCAGACTGGGAGATGGTACCACAGAGATGTGATTATATCCTCTCCATTTGTGTTGTCCACACAGTAGAAGAGGTCTTTTAAAGAATCAGCCAGCATTTCAGAAGTTGAGGATATATATAGGCAAACAGTTCCTTAAGTAAACAGTTCCTTAAGTCTCTTCCTGTGGATACAAACTTCTACGCATGCCGCATGCTTTAAAACTAAATCATCACTGGGACGTGATTCCATTCCTGGTGACCATGTAAAAGCCAGGCACGGTGGTGTGGATCTGTAGCCCTGGCACTTGGCATACAGAGACGGGTGCAGCCTGCCAGCCAGTCAAGCTAAGTCAGGTGCACCAGATCCAGTAGGAGACCCAGGCTCAGAAACTAAGGTACAGGAAATGGAGACATTGCTGAGAGGTTAAGAGCATTTGTTACTCTTGTAGAGGACCGTGGTCTGGTGCCTAGCACCCAGAAGGTGGTTCCCATCTATCTATAACGCCGGTTCCCGGGGGACTCCAGTGCCCTCTACTGGCCTCCATAGGTACTACATGCACGTAGCACTTCTAAATGCAGGCAAGCAAAATACCCATATACATGTATAATAATAAATCTTTAAAAGAAAACAAGATAGAGAGTGCTATATAAAGACACCTGCCTGACATTGACCTCTGACCTACAACAGACACACACACACCTGGCTATGACACCTGCCCCTGAGTTGCTCCTCTAGGCACAGAGGATTAAGTCCTCATCCCTCCACCGGCTACTTCTCTGTTCCTGAAGCTGACTCCGCCCTCCACCCTTTAAGGACCACACTATTTCCAGCAAGGCCAGAAATAGATGCTCTTGTGGCCTCCTGATAAGGAGGATGCTGGAACCCAGAGGAAGTGCCTGTAACAGGGCCAGAGTTGGCCTGGCACTGGGTGGTCTTTGGGAAAGGGCATGGTTTCTGAAATTAGCTGGGAACACAGTCGTGATGGGCACCAGGATGGCCGGGCATGCTGAGCTATCAGACATGGGAAGCTGGGGTCCCGTCTCAAAGGCACCTACCACTGGCCTCGGTCAGCCAGTGGCCCTATGTACCACACACATACATGCACGCACATACGCACGCACACAGTCTTTGAGGCTCTGTGGTCTTTACAGGAAAAGGAAGGTTCTTAGAACACTGACCGTTATCTCTGTTTCTACCAACAGATACAGAGAACTTTCTACTGCTTTGTCTCCCATGGACAGTGTTGCTCCTCATCTTCTTTCCCAGGACCTGCCTCTTGGTGCCAGAGAAAACCAAAGAGGAGAAAGGGGAAGAACCCTCAAGTCTGGGCAACACAGCGTGTTTCTGTTACTTGTGTCCATGTGTAAGGCTACGTTATCTTCAGTGCATCACACGCGGGGAAACTAAGGCAGACAGGAAATGACCCGCTCTAGGTCACATTGATCAAGCCAGAATTTGAACCTGCGTGATCTAACTCCAAATCATATTACTTTTTTTTTTTCAGTACTAGGAGTTGAACTCAGGGCTTCACACAGGCTAGGTAGGTAAGTGCTCTACCACTGAGCCACATCCCCAGCCCCCAAGTCAGGACTCTTCCTTAACTGCTAGCCAGGGAAAGAGGGCGTTCAAAGACCCAAAATCCTCTCCCCTGAAGCTTCTCATGGCTGCTCACATCCAGAAAGTCTTAGCTCCAGAAATGAAACAAACCTGTGGTTGCTACAGACACACATACAAAGGTGCACACACACACGCATGCACTCGCGCACACATGCCAACACAAGGGAAATGGTTCAGCAGGATAGGGGTGGCTCTAGCACCTGGGGACCCAGGGTCCAGTCCCACCTCCACTTGCTCACTATGTAACTTTGAAGAAGCTGCACTAACTAACTCTCCCACATCCTGAGAGGACAGCAACTGAAAGTCCCCAGGGCATGAAAACCCCCGAATACCACAGATTCGGAGTAAAGCCGGCTCTAGCCTTGACCTTTGTGGCCCAGGAGACAAACTATAAATGGCTAATACTAACGGTTGTATTGCACTTCCCCACCAAAAAAAAAAATTTTAAATTCAAATATGTCCTAGCCCCCAGGACCTATGAATACAACTTTCTTTGGAAATAGGGCCCTTGAGGATGCAGCCAAGTTAAGACTGAAGCATGTTAAAGCAGGCAGAATGAGAATTAGTGCCTAGCACCTTTGCGAGGAGAAAGAAGACAGGTGTGGTGACACTTGCCTGTCATCCCAGCACTCAGGAGGGCTGATCAGGAAGACCAACAGCTCCAAGCCAGCTTGGGCTACAAAGTAAGCGGTAAGTTCCAAACCAGCCTAGGATATAGAGGGAGACATAGCAAGAGACCGTATATCAAAGAAGCAAGGGCTGGGGTGTAGTTCCAGAACAGAATGCTTGCCTAAATCATGCCTAAATCTAGAGCCTCAATTGCCAATATTAAAGGGACCAAAAACAAAGGGTAGGGGGGAATTTGAACCAAGTCACACACAGCTGGAAGAGGACCATCTACTGACAGAAGCAGAGATGGGAGAGAACATGTCATACCAAGATCTGCCAGCCATCGCCAGAGGAGAGCAAGGCAAGGCAAGGCTTCCCCAGGTCTTCAGGGGACCACAGCCCTGCCAGCACCTCCGGGCCAGCCACCTACCCTCAAGAGTGAGAGAATGAGCCTCCGCCATATTAAACCAGCCAGCGGCACGTGTGGACACCAACATGGTCCTACAGAATGCTCTAGATACTTCTGCCCTTGACAACTGTGACTCAGTTCTCTGGGGGTGGTGGCCTTGGCCAAAGCATCCCGCTCTGTGCTCTCAGTAGCCCTATGACAGAGTCATTAGGACACTCATTTGCAGATGTGAAAACTAAACTTCAGAGCGGGCGAGAAGTTTACCCAAGGTCACACGCTCCAAGACAGAGCCAACACCCAAAACAAGGAGGCGGCGCCATGGGGCCCCGGCTTCCTCTACCTTTCTCTGCCGAGAGAACTGCAGTGTCCTAGAGACCAGGGGAGCAAGGCACTTTCTCTCTGTGCCTGCAGGGTCAAATCCAGGCTCTAGAGAGCAAAGTAATGCAAAGACTCCATTAGAAGAATCCATCCAAGTCCTAAGCAAAGACGTCCTCCTTGCTACCCAATAGAAATCAGAGTAAACTACAACCAAATCAACCAAAGCACACCTCAGCTTACCACCTAGGAGGCTATGGGCTGACAAGGGGGCTTTAAAGGACAGCATCCTTCAAAACATACCTGTCCAATCACCTTGCAAATAATTACATGTACACCCACAGATTAGCACTGACTACTTAGGGCATTGCTTCCTTGTGTGCTGGGCAGTGGTCACTGCAAACACTCTTAGCTGGCCAAGGGACTGAGACTTAGTCGCTGTGGAGTGCCTAACCTTACATGAGACATCCACATCATTCTCTCCAAGGCTCAGGCAAGATCATGGGAGAGGGGGCAGGCAGTAAGAGCCAGAGGAGGGGGAGAAGCATTGCTGTCTTTCAGTATGAGACGGCCATTGTATAAGAGTTGTGAATCCCTATACAAGACTTGCACAAGATTGCGCCCAACATTCTATCATGGAGGGGGCGGGACTGACATTGTCACACCCCTCCCCAAGGGTTTATAGGCAGCTAATGGTTGCTGGGGAAAGAGAGACCTTTTCTTTTTTCTTTATCTTTTTCCCAAGATAGGGTTTCCACTGTGTAGTCCTGACTGTCCTGGAACTTACTCTGTAGACCAGGCTGGTCTTGAACTCATAGAGATTCACCTTCTCTGTTTCCTGAGTGCTGGATTATAAGCATGTGCCACCAAGCACAGTGGGGAGACATTTTCTTTACTGGTGTGGCTATTGGTCAGGCAGGTTCTTATGCTTCTGGGTGCAACCTCTGATCTCTATAAGTTACCCTAATTAAACTGCCTCGGTCACACACACACACAAAGACTTGAAGACAGAAGGGAGCAGGTGAGCATAGGACCAGTATGGAGGACAAGAGAAGATTTGGGAGTGAATGTGAGGGGGGGGGAACACTAAATTCATGTATGAAAATGCATAAATAATACTGGCCAATAAAAATTAAAAAATTATTTAAAAAAATAAAAAGGAAGGTTCTTGAGCCCAAGAGCTCCCCCTCCAAGAAAGACTCCCTGCCATCCTCAGACTTCACACAAGCCTGCTTACTCAAGGTTCAGGGTCCCTCAGTCCCAGGAAAAGGTCTTTCCAGAGTCCCTCCGCCACTCTGAGATGTGAAACTTTTCACTTCTTCCATTTTGCAGAAGAGGAAACTGGCTTGAGCAGGTTGGACAAGCTCTGCCTGATCCCTGCTGGTCTAGAGAGAGCTCAGCTCCTACGCCAAGACACGCACACCCACGGACGGAGGGATGGTCATTCCATCAGCAGCCTGGAGAAAGCGGAGCGCTGTCAAGGTCAAGCGCCAGCCAGAAACGTTTGACTTGGACAGAGAAAAGACAGGGCTTCCTCGAGGTAGATGCCAGCTCCAGCCTCCCCAGCCCCTTCATCTTCCCGCCAGTCCCTGAGAAGAAAGTCCCTTTATCTCGAGCCACCCGCAGAAGGTGCAGCCATGAAGTCAGGGTCACCTGGTTGGGTTTGGATGCCAAAGTAATCAAGGTGGTGGATAGACCTCCCCGTGGTGAGAGGTTCGAAGACAGGAAGAGCAGGGCCATTTCCTCAGCCTTCCTCTTTTCAAAGGGACCCCCACAAGGCCTCTCCAAACACCTTGGGGTGAGCACGTTAGACGACAGCCAGGCCCTTTCCTTAAAGCCAAGGAAATCTCTACTCTACGTGTGAGTGGGAACTCCAAAAGCCAAAGTCAGTCATCTGCTAAGTCAAGCGGGATGTCTCTCTTCCCGCTGCTTCAAAGTCTCCAGCTCACTGGGAAAGGCCACGCTAACTCAGAAACCTTAGACCGAGATACATCCACAAGATAAGGGTGCTAATGAGGTGTGGGAAGAGTGTAGAAGTCCTCATGACCCTATCCCCACCCAAGCCACTGCATATATAGCTCCTTGAGACTGAGAAACCTTGAGGGGGGCATGGATCTTACTAGTTTTATCTTTTGGAGTGGTGTGTATGTGTGCGTGTTGCATGCATTAGTTCGTGTGGGTATGTGCAAATGTGTGCTCTATGTACTACTGAGTGCAGGTGTGTACATGTGTGCGCACATGTATGTCTTGTATGCACTAGTTAGTGTGGCTGTGTGCATGTATATGTGTGTGTTTGCAGGTGCATTTGCACATATGTGGAGGCCCGAGGTTGACATCAAGTGTCTTCCTCTATTGCTCCTTTTGAAGCAGGGTCGCTCACTAACCCTGAAATTCTTCAGTTTGGCTTGGCTGGCTGGTCCGTGAACTTCAGGATCCGAGGTCTCTGCCCCTTCAGCCCTGCAGTTATAAACCACAATGGCCAGCTTTTTCAATGGGTACAGGGGACCCGAACTTAGGTTTTTGTGATTGTACGGCAGGCACTTTATCCACTGAGCCATCTCCTCAGCCCTCTCCTTTAAAAGACTGTTTTTTCCCAAAGAGCCCTTCTGGAAGCGAAGAGCCCTTGTGTTGGGAGCACTGCCTTAAGACAGAGACAAGGGAAGGAGTCAGCTCTGAAGGCAGCAGCTCGGCAAGGCAGCTCAATCAGGACCGAGTGCACCACATGCAGGCCTGGCTCTGAGAGCCGCCTCTCTGAACCTCCCCTTCCTCTCCCCAGACTTCCTCTTTCATGCTTCTTGCCACAATTTACAATAACCACTCAAGGTCCTTGGTTGACTATTGGGGCCCGGCGTCTGGCTGCACACACAAGGGACAGTCAAGTAGCCACTTCTGGCACATATCCTGTCGTCTCCAGCTGACTATCACCCACATGGACCAGGTGGCCTCTGCCTCATCCTTAGCTTTGCAGAAAGAAGTTCTTGTCAAGACAAGGCATGGGGTCAGCTTTCTATCAGACTCCCGGAAGTTTAACTAAAGTCAGGGCTAGGCCTGTAGCTTAGCTGGGAGCATGTTTGCCTAGCGTGCACAAGACCCTAGGTATGGTGCCCCGTATCTGTCATCCCGGCACTCGCGGTGGGGGGGGGGGGGGGGGGCGAAAGATCTGAAGTTCAAAATCATCCTCAAGTAGATAGCAAGTCCTAGACCAGCTTGGGCTATATCAGACCCTGTCTCAGAAATAAATAAATGAATTTATATTATGTTCAAAAAGAAATGTATAAGATTCGCTGCTACTGTATCTGAGGATTATTCCTGAAAAGTAGAAGCCATGTGAGGGAGGGGCCGGAAGGCCTCTGAAAATGTCCACCAACTCCACACCGTGACAGTAGCGATACCTGGGCAAGCATTCACGGCGAATGAAGGGTTCTGAAGTACCCTCTCCTTGGCATCTCAGGCTTTTACGATCAGCCCATTCCTCAGAGGAGAGGACTGAGGCTAGAGCCTGACTTCTTCCACGCTCCCTCACTCATAACTGGGGACCCAGTGGGGTTCCTACAGGGGAGCTGCCTGCAGAAAGGGCTCCCTTGTGATAGGGGGAGGGCATGGCCCAGCCCCAGCCTGACTCTTGCAAATGAGTCCCCACTGTGGTTAGCAGGCCAACCCTTCATTTCCCCACCAGGTTCAGCACTTTGCAAACCAAGACTAGGCAGGCCAGGGTGGCCTCCCGGCAGTTCCGGCTGCAGCCAGTGGGGAGGTGAGCAGTCTCTTCCCTCTCAGAGAGGCAAGACCAGGGCAAGAGGAGGAGCCTAGGTGTCCGGACCACGAGCTGCACGAATACGATGACTTTAGTTTGCTGCATGACCTGATCCACAACCTGTCTTCCCTCTTCCCAGCGATGGCCAGGGTCCCTAACAACCCTGCTGGGTCATGCACACCACTCGTCACCCCTCCGGTCTCCACTTCCTGTTGGTAAAATGAAAACCATACTCAACAGGGACATGAGGGCTTAAAGACGTGAGTTCAGGTCCAGAAGATCAGTGAGTGCCTGACACAAGCGATCAATGCTGTCTGCCATTCAAGGGTTCTCCAGGTCAATGATGGTGCCAGACCCAGCTGCCAGGCATTGTTCTGGGAGGCCGGGGACAAAGCAGATTCCAGACCTGCCCTTGGTAAATCAGTATATATAGCATCTGACAGTGATAAACACTGCAAAACTTAACCAAAGCAGGGTGAGGCATGATGGGAAGGGGGGAGGGCTCTCTGAGTGATCAGGGAGGTCACCCCTAGGAGGTGACATCTAAGCTGACATCTCAGAAAGATTATTCTAGAAGTTACAGATCTCCTACATAGGAAGGTGAAAAAGACAAGATCTCCTGAGGAAACTGGGAGCGTGGAGATCATGAGAGAGGGGATAAGGGGAGAGGGGAGGAAAAGAGGGGAGTGAAGAAAAATGTATAGTTCAATAAAAGCAATAAAAAATAAATAAAAATAAAATAGATCAGTCAGGCAAAAAAAAAAAAGTTGCAGCTCTCAACTCGGTCGGCAAAGCACTGGCTGCGCAAGCCTAAGGGCCTGAGTGTGCATCCTCAGCATCCAGGTAACAGATGTGTGTGCAATGTCTGCACACAGCCCGGGGGAGAAAAGGGAAAGGGGATTTACAGGCCAGCCAGCCTCGCTGGAACAGCAAACTCCAGGATTACTGAGAAACTCTGTCTTGGAAAACAAGGTATGGACGCAGGTGAGACGGAGAGATGTCAACCCTCTGACATCCACAAGCACATGCATGGGCAAGCAAACCACACGCATGCATTACACTGCCACACACATAAACACAGTAGGGGCTTGAGAGGTGGCTCAGTGGTTAAGAGCATTTACTGCGCTTGTTGAGGTCCTGGGTTCAGTTCCCAGCACCTCCATCAGGTGGCTCAGAATCCAGCTCCAGGAGATCACATGCCCTCCTCTGGTGTCTAAGGAAGCCTGCACAGCATGGTACGCATAAATTCAGGTAGGCACACACATATACACATTTACAAAACAAATTTAAAATAAGAATTCTTCTAGGCAGAGCAACAGTAGGTGCAAAGATGTTAAGCTGGAGGAATGGAAGGTGTATTCTGGGGAAAACAATGTCATCCCCTGCTGGGACACACTGCAACTGTTTCCTGGAGCCTTCAAGTCACCCTATGCCTGCATATATCCTCTGCAGCCTGGACATCTGCTCACACCAGCTCCATACCCCCCCCCCCATACACTGGTAGCTTCTTGCATCCAGAATCTAGCCCCTCCCTTTCTCAGGACTTCTCAGTGTGGTCCATTATCCCCATAGGGTCCTCTGGAGCTTTCTGTGACCCTCAGCAGGTGACTTTGCCAATTACAAATTGGCTGTTCCCTCCCTGACACTGGAAGGAAGGCTTGCCAGGTTTTAGTCTGCAACCAAGACATTCAAGAACGTGCCAGATTTCCACCGAGTAGGGACTTGGTTGAAAAAGCAGAGCAAGCCCCCTCCCTGACTTAGTTACTTTTCCATGGCTGTAATAGAACATCATGACCCAGGCAACTTATAAAAGAAGGTGTTCAATTTGGCTTTTCGCTCCAGAGGGTTAGAGTCCATGATAGTGGCACAAAGGAATAGCTGGGAGTTCACATCTTTACCCACAACCCACAAGGCAGAGTGAGAGCCCTGGGAACTGCAGAAATCTTTTGAAACCTCAAAGCCCACCCCCCACCCCTCCCACTCCTGGTGCTGCACCTCCTCCAACAAGGCCACGCCTCCTTATCCCTCCAGAATGGTTGCACCAACTGGAGAACAAGCATTCAAATATATGAGCCAATGGGAACCATTTTCGTTCCAACCACCACACCTACCTGGATTGGGCACATGTTGGTGGGGCTAGACACGCATTGCCTCGCCCCCAGGACCCTGTTCTGACCCTGTTTTGGCTGTGGCCTACAACCGACACGCTTGCTCACAAGGAAGCCAAGGGCTCAAATGAAGACCTGGTTCTCAGACAGTGAGTGACCCGGCCCTCAGCAGGGCACCACAGCCAAGAACAACAGAAAGAAACAGACCTGGGCACTGAGCACTGAGGTGTAAGTGCCGAGCAGGTGCCTGGAACAGAAGTACATAAACAGAGAGAGGTGCAAAGCTGGGGTGCAGCAGCTGGGAGCAATGTGCTCCTTTTTTTTTTTTTTTTTTTGGTTTTTCGAGACAGGGTTTCTCTGTGGCTTTAGGGCCTGTCCTGGAATTAGCTCTGTAGACCAGGTTGGTCTCGAACTAACAGAGATCCGCCTGCCTCTGCCTCCCGAGTGCTGGGATTAAAGGCGTGCGCCACCACCGCCCGGCTCAATGTGCTCCTTTCTACAAGGTCTGACTATGTAGCCCAGGCTGGACCCAAACTCATGGTGATCCTCCTGCCTCAGCCTCTCAAGTGCTAGGGATACAGGTATGAGCTCCACACCATTCATAGACCATTTTTATTGAGTGTTACTTTATTGCCCTACTGTGTACAAGACTCTGAGTTTGGTCCTGGCACAAAAAACAAACAAACCAAGAAGAACCCAAGGTAAGAGGGAGGGAAGTAGATAGATATATTTATCATATATCTCAGATTATATATATAAAATGATAAAAATACCAAGATATGGCCAAACTAGGTAAATGCATGACACTATTTATAGTGTTTTCTGTTTGTTTGGTGTTTACATTTAAAATATTTCATAACGGCAAAACATGAACATGTATTAATTAAAATAAACACCTGGGTAGTGTTGGCACATGACTTTAATTCCAGCACTCAGGAGGCAAAGACAGGTGGATCTACAGAGTCGAGTTCCAGGACAGCCAAGGCTATACAGGGAAAGTCTGTCTCCAAAACAAAATAAGATACTAGCCACCTCCATATAACAGAACAAAAGCCACAGAAGCAGAAGAAGACAGAGTGGGCCAGGCAGTGGTGTCATATGCCCTTTAATCCAGCACTCAGGCAGATCTCTGTGAGTTCAAGGACAGCCTGGTCTACAGAGTGAGTTCCAGGGCAGCCAGGGCTACAGAGAGAAACCCTGATAAAATAAATTTAAAAAGAGAGGGGTGTCAGGGGCAGCAGGCAGTCCCAGGCACACCCCTTATTATTAAAACTCAGACTTCCTTGCTGTTTTTCGGTCTATAGGTGTCTACAAAACACTGTCTGCAATAGAATTCAGCAGAGAAGTGGTGACCCAGACACACTATGACACTGGGAAGCCATGGAAGAAGGGTGTAGTGACCATTTAGACTAACGACAGCCAAGCAACCATGCAGATGTAGCAGACATCAATCCCAGCACTTGGGAGTGAGGCTGGGGCAGGAGCTTTAAGACCAGTCTGGACTACACACCAAGTTCAAAGCAAGCCCAGGCTACACAAAAAACAAAACAAGGGTCAGTGGAAGACCTCGCCATGTAGGCTGACAACCTGAGTTTAATACCTGGATCCCACAGTGGAAAGACAACCAGCTCCCAAAAGTTGCCCTCTGACCTCCAGATGTTGTGGACTGTGTGGTTACACACACACATACACACATGCACGCACACACACCCCAGTACAAACACCAACACCACCAATAATAATAATATTTTAAATATGAATAAATAAAACCACCACCACCATCACCCCCTAAAAAAAATCCTGTTTAAGTACATGAATGTGTTGGGGCCGGAGAGATGGCTCATGGTTAGAACACTGGCTGCTCTTTCAGAGGACCAGAGTTCAGTTCCCAGCACCCACATGGCAGCTTGCAACCATCTGTCACTCCAATTCCAGAGGATCTGACACCCTCATGCAGACATACATGCAGGCAAAACATCAATCAATGCTCATACAAAAAAAAAAATAAGTACATTATTTTAAAAAGGAAAGTATATGAGTTGTGTGTGTGTGTAATCCTAGAGGAGAAATTGCATTGTTTTCAAACACACTCTAAAGAGTAAATACTTCTTACCAGTAGGATTTGTAAAGAGAACACTCCTCCCACTAATACTGGACATGATAGGAATCAGTAACAGAGCAAAAACAGGACTCTTGGCTCCGATGTGTCAGAGGCTAAATAAACAAAAAACAGAGGAGTCTCCACCACAGGGCATTCTGCAGCAGCCAAAAGGGACACATTAAATTACCTGCATTGATTGGCAGGATTGGTAAAATGTCCCAAACAGCATGTAAGCAAAGGCGAAGCCTTGTATGTTAAGAGGGCAGGGGTGGCAGATGATGCTCAGCTAGCAGCGTGCTTTGCCCAGTGTCCACAGAGCCCTGGGTTTGATTCCCAGAACTCATAAGACTGGGTGTGCTAGCCCATGCCTGTCATCCCAGCACTCAGAAGGTAGGGAGAAGAAGGTCAGAAGTTCAAGAGGATCCTTGGTGGTATAACAAGTTCAAAGCCACTGTAGGGTATGTGAGAGGACTCTAACTCAATAAGGGGAGAAGGAAGGGAGGGGAAGAAAGGAAGAGAAGAGAGGGAAGAGGAGAAGATGGGACCAGCTAGGGAGAGAGGGTCCTAAGAGCAGCAACCATCTGGCCAGGGCCCAGCCTAGATCTGATGGCCCTGAGGTGGTTTGTTCTATAATTAACCATTATACTGCACACCTAAATATGATGCTTCAAATACCCTTATGGATTAAGATGGCCAGGAAGATGAGCACAGCCTTTTCCTCATGCTGATGAAACACTCCCAGCTTCTCCACCACATTTGCAGCCGCTCTTCCCGCTGCTCTTTCTACCTTTATTGTCTTGTTTCGTTTTAGAAAAAGCCAATGAATACTCTCTGACCATAGGGCCTTGCCACCTACTGGGACACACAAGCTACTCTCTTAGGTCCCTTCTACACCTGCCAAAGTGCAGCTCCCGACTGAAGCCAGGTGGCCAGGTGTGCCTAAACAAAGCAAATACGCAGGGGCCCAAAACAGTGGGCTAGATGTCAGGGTGCTTGCCTAGCTTGCAATGCCACCCTACAAACAGGTCTCTGGTGATGAGCCCGGAGCTTCTCTCTGTCTGTCTATCTGTCTGTCTGTCTGTCTGCCTGTCTGTCTGTCTCTCTCTCCCTTCTGCACCCTTTTTCGTTTTCTGAAGTTGAACAACTCATAAAAAGAAATAATGCACACTAAGAGGAGTGACTTCAGTGTTCTAGAATGTTCACCAGGCAGTCTGAAGCCGCTGGTCAACCTCCACAGCTGAACTCTACAAGGCTCCTATGGAAGGAAAATGAGTTTTATAACTTCTGATGTCTTCCGAGGACCCCGCTGCAGCCGCCACCACCACCACCAAACCAGGCCACATGCCGATCAGCACTGTGGTTGATGACAGCAGAGGAAGAGTCCTCGCCCAGCTGCTCAGAGCTGTGAACGTGCTCAGCTGCCTGGAGCAGCCTGCAGCTTGTGAGTCACAGCAGCTGCCAGGGTGTCCCTTAGGTCAAGACAGAGGTGTTCGTCTATTTGTTTGACTAACTCGACACTTTAAGCGTGAGATCTCACCTTAACAACTTGCCACCCCAGCCACGGGCCTTTGGAGCCTGCACCTGCAGTGGAAGGAATGATGTCCACCCTCTAGCAGGCAAGCCATGGCTCAGCAGGTCCCTCCTGGAAGGTTGTTTGAACTCATTTGTCCCCTGGCTGCAATCTACTCTCCTTAGGACAGCTGGGAGGAGATCCAGACAAGTTCAGGGCCAAGTGCCCTGTGGACAATTGTCTGATCCGGCAGGAGAATGGCAATGCTTGAATAGGAGGTGGGAGATGAACTCTGGAAAACCCCAGTTGCTCCAAATTGTTTCTGGTTGCCCCCAGAGTTACCCTAAAGAATCACAGCCAAGGCCCAGCTCACTGAGTGACTTCAGGAAGCACCTACTGCCTTTTGACACTTGATTCTACCTGTGAAATGGGTAGATGCCTCAAGAAGTATCAGGATTCTTCAAGGACCAAGGACAGGGTCCTGTCCTAGTGTTTGGTACTGAACAGGACACAGCATGTCTTACCCCAACTCCTGCCCCATGCCACCTAGGTGAACAGTTGTACCTTCTTCCAACCACTTCTTATGTGGTAATGCATGTGTTCGAAAACCCCCCTAAAAGCCGGACTGTTGTGGTACATGCCTTTAATCCCAGCACTCGGGAGGCAGAGACAGGTGGATCTCTGTGAGTTTGAGGCCAGTTTGGTCTACAAGAGCTAGTTCCAGGATAGCCAGGGCTATACAGAGAAACCCTGTCTCGAAAAGCCCCTGCCCCCGCCAAAAAAAAAAAAAAAAAAAAAAACCACCTAAAAGATAAATGCTGTTATGATTCCCACCATGCCCAAGGGAACAAGACCTCAAACACAGGTAAGCAGAGCTGGGAGTAGATAGCAAGAAGTCTGCCTCTGAGACATCCCTCGTTTTCACTATATGGCTGGGGTTGGGGCGGCTTTGAGCTCAGAAGGCAAAGGCTCCATGACTGAGCGCCACTCCAGCCCCAGAACGAAGCCTGCTGATGAGCAGGGGTTCTCCAAGGCTGCCCTGGGGCTGTATCTCAGTTGATGGAGTGCCTACTTACCCTGCCCCACCCCAGCCCTGGTGTAGTGGCTTCTACCTGTTATCCTGGAAGTCTGGAGGTGGAGGTAGGCAGATCAGAAGTTCAAGGTCATCGCAGACTACCTTAGTGAGTCTGAGGTCAGGCTAGGCTAGAGTTCAGGTCTCCCAAACAAACAAATAAAAACTTACAAGCCTTGCTGTCTAAGGTCACCTGAGGTAGGGGTTTAAGGATGGGGCTGTGAGTTGCCATCTGGCTTTCAAAGCAGGGAGAGTGTTTCTCCTTCTTTGTCCCGTGGCTACTTTCGCCAACTTCAAAGTCAACATCTTTATGTTTCTCTTCTTCCCAGCCCTGTGAGTTCTCGTTTGCCATCCAGGACTCTCTCCCCAGTTCGGGGCACTTCACCTTAACCACAACTGTCATGGCCTTGGAGGTCTGTACTCTGCCTAGACAGTATCACCAATAAAAGGTGACGTCATAAGGCAGGACAAGGAGGGGGACGAAGAACACCAGATGCCAACCAGAGATGCCCCTAGCATGGGCTGCCCTGTTTAGCTTCCGTGTGGCTCTTTAATTCTAGTAACTACTGTGTTTAGTAGTCCAGTCCCTCCGTATGCTGTAACTCATGGCACGGCATGTAAGAAACACACACAGGAGGGTCACAACCCAGCCAAACACAGTCATAGCAAAGACTTATGGGCCATACCTAGAGTTTTCCACCAAGCCCAAGCCGGGCGTCTTTCTGGCAGAGAAGGCTTTCTTTCTAAGGTTCACACCTTCAGGAGCCAGAAATAACAGCTTTTTTATTTTGCTTTTTTTAATCTCTATGTGTATGTGTGTTTGTATGTCTGAGTACATGTAGTATACGTGTGTCTGTGTACACACTCGTGCATGTGTGGAGGCCAAAAACCTACTTCCGCTATATTCATATACCACTTCTCACCTTACTTTCTGGTTTTCCTTGTTTTTGTTTTGCTTTGGGTTTTGGTTTTTTTTTTTTTTTTTTCTAAGATAGGGTTTCTCTGTGTCACCCTGGCTGTCCTGGAATTTGCTCTGTAGCTCAGGCTGACCTCGAACTCAGAGATCCGCCTGCCTCTGCTTCCCGAGACCTGGGATTAATGGTGTGTGCCACCACTGCCCAGCTTCCACCTTGGTTTCTGAGACAGGCTCGCTCGCTGCTTAGGGAGCAAACCCCCAGAATCCTTGTCTTTAACCCCTCCGTGCTCGGTTAACACACCATGCCACTGTGACTGGCTTTTTTTATGTGGGTGCTGGGATCTGAGCTCAGGTCCTCCTGCTTGTTCAGTAAACACTTTACCCACTGAGTCGTCTCCCAGCCCCTCCCCCCACTCATGCACATGTTTATGTGTGTAGTGTGTGTGTGTGTGTGTGTGTGTGTATGCACACACGTGTGCAAGAACACCTGCTTTTAGGGGTCTTCCACAATCACCCCCTGCCTCGCTCACTGGGGCATGATCTCTCAGTTGAACACAGAGCTCACAAGTACAGCTTGTCTAGCACCTCACTCTAAGGACCCCGCCCCACCTTCTGAGCACTGGAATGACAGGCAGGCCACCATGCCCATCCCTCCCATATATATACGGAGGTGCTAGGGATTCGAACACAGGTCCTGATGCTTGCATGGCAAGCACTTTGCCCACTGAGCCATCTCCCCAGCCCCAAACCCTTCTTTTACAAACCAGATCCCATTCTGTAGCCCTGACTAGCCTGAACTCACTGTGGGGCCCAGACTGACCTCAGAGTCCCTAGTGTTGGGATTACCGGCATTTGCTGCCACACCCAACAGGAGCTTTACAACTTGAAGTCCATGCCACAGGGCAAAGGAAGGGAGGTGCTGCCATAAGAGCGCCCTGTTCCCACCCCTACCCTCAGCTGACCCTGACCCTGGAAAAGGCAGGTGGTGGCAGGCAGAACAGTGCAGAGCCTGGCCAGATGGGGAGGTGGCTGCCACCAGCTGAAAGAAGCAGTTCTACAGCAGATACTAGCTTAACCCATATGGCCATAAAAGCCCGTCTACGAGGCCACCCTCAGAACACCAGACGCCTTGGCCTTAGAGGTCACGTCTGAGGAAGCTGGGGACAGAAACACCAAGAAGTGACCAGCTATCAAGCTACCTAGCAAGCACTGGACAAGCTCAAGATCCTGCCTCTGCCTCTGCCTCTGCTTCAACACACTAACCAGTTGCCACGTGGAAGTCAGTCTCATTGGGCTGAAATAGAGGTGCTCTGAGCCCTGCTACTCCCTGAGGGTCCAGGCTCCTTCTTCATGTATGTTCTTCATATATGTGAGACAAGCATTCTGGCAACTGAGCTGCAAAACCCCAGCCCCATCCAGATACCTTACCACACAACCCCGTCCCCTCCCATGTATCACTTCAACCTCTGCTCCTGTCCCCAGCCATGGCCCTGTGCTCAACTGATCTGCTTGTCACCAGACCTCTTGAATACACCGGATCTACCTGGATACCCCAGGACCCTCCCCCGGCTCAGCCTGCCCCACTTGACTGCACCCATAGTCATCCCGGGGTCCACGGGTTTTGGGCTTTGAGAGGAGGTGGTTATGGAAGTCACTGCCCATGCCTGCACTCTCCTTCCCAGTGGTCCACAGGGGAGGGGGAAGCTTTGGATGTATCTTCTCAGAAAAATGTAGGACTTAGTCCCATTCCCCTCCCTGCCGACCACACTAATGAAGCTCCCTGGAACAGAGTACAAGTTGGAGACCAAGAAGAGAGGAGGAAAGAAAAACAGAAGAGAGACAGAGACGCACCAAGGCGGTGTCTCTGCCACGTGTCCAGTACAGTGTAGGCTGCGCTTCATACGTCCCGGAAGGTCTACTCTCATCTTCCTCACCATTGTGGCTCAGAGAAGCTGAGGAGCCTGACCCAAGTCACACAGCTTGCAAAATGGCAGGTCAGGGATTCAAACCTGAGCCTCTCTGGCTCTCATTTTGTGATGCTCTGAACCAAATGCTTGGATCCTTTTAAGTCTCTTGGGTTTTTTTTTTTCTTTTTCTCCAAAAACTTATTTGCAGAAGAACCTTTCCTTCTGGGTAGGAAATTATGCAAAGCATTTGCCTCTGCACCCACTGGCTTGGTAACTTAGAAAATGATCTATTTTGGGGCTTTGTGCACCAGTGACCCAAAGCTCCCCACCCTCTGCCATGCCTTTTTCTACACAGCCACTTCCTGAGGCCCAGAGGAGAGGCTGGAGGGCCAGCCCAGCAAGGGCAGGGTGCAGAGCAAATGGTGAAGCCTCATGGAGTCCATCAGGAACCCAGGACCCAGCTCCAAACGAAAGGCAGCCATCTGAGAAGAGGCAGCAGCTGCCCACGAACCTGGGACCGAGAGGAAGGGCAGCTGAGCCCTCCCCAAAGGCTGTGTACCTCCAAGTTCACAACGTCGTTCTGCTCATCTACACTGCCCTCTAACATCCTCCTGTTAGGTTTTAGGGAAGGAGAAGGAGGGGATTCGAGACCAAGAGGGGTTGAGCTGGGTTCAAACACCCCCAGGCAAGAGATTTCAGGTGTCTACAACAGTGAATAAGGAGAACTGGAGAGGAGAATTTTTGCCTCTCGGGGCAGAGCAGGGTGCCTACTTTGAAAGGTCTCTGAGTGGAGGGAAGGTCTTGCACCACCAGGAAGCAGACTTAGCTAACATATGCTACACGATCAAGGTAGGAGAGTGGAGCTATGTAACAGGGTAGGGAATGGGGCCCAGTTAAAGGACACGTAACCCATACAATATGACAGTAGTCAGGCTGTCTCGAACCCCTAGCGATGGAAGTGAGCAAGCTGTTCCCCGGTTTGTAGCCCTTGCCGGTTACCTGAAGGGACCAGCTAGCTTCTCGAATACCTGTATTACGGTTTGGAGCAGTTTGCTACACAGCAATAGGTAAAAACCATGGAGGCCACTCATTTCGCGTGTGCACCATGCATGGCTGTGCACAGCCTGGTTCCTCGGGTCTTAACTCACTTCATCCACACAGCAATGTGGTAAAGAGGTCGACACTGTCCCTTGTTTTATAGAAGGGGATGGTGGCATGCCCAGGGTTACCCATCAGGAGTGTGTATTCAGACAGTGGAGCGGTATTCTGCACTGGAGAAATCCACCTTACTTCTACTAGCTGATCTGTATCCAAGAGTTCAAGAACAAGTAGCTGAGGTTGATTCTCAGCATCAGCTTTGGGCTTCCACATGAACTCACACACGTACACATGCCTATACACATGCGAACTCACATATCCTCACATACAACAGACGCAAGACAATAGGGAAAAAAATAACTGTCTCACAAACAAAAGCCACTTACACACTAACTCCCATGATGTTCCTTCCTCTCCTCCTCATCCTGAGTCAGAGAGATGGGTTGGGCAGCCCATAGTTTCCATGGAAACTCAAGACAAGGGGCATCCTCACACAACCTATTCGAGACATTTCCTCTACCCACAGCACCAACCAAGCCTGCCACATCTGAGGAAGGGTGTTCCCGGATAGTTGGCTCTGGCCTGGCTCTTGTCCAGGCCACAGAAGGTTCTGGAAACATAGCGCTTGCTGAACACATATAGCTCCACTTCACTTTAGCAGATAGGGGGTGGGGGGTGGCAAGGAATATGGCGTCCACCTATCGGTGTATAACATGTGCCTGGACTGTGCTGGTCTTCACACCAGGCCTTGGAATAACAGCAGCAACTAACAGCCCTTCTCAGAGCTGACTGAAGGAGGGAAATCCTAACTACCCTTACAGATTGTAATTATAGCATGACCAAATCCCAAAAAGAAGGAAACAAACGGGGGGGAGCCAGGCAGGGGCCTGGAAGGAAGAAGCAACTGAGCCTTGAGCCCTCCCAAGCAGAACGGGCCTCCCTGATGCGCAGCCCTGAGGCCCAGAGGACTGTGGCAACAGCTGAGCAAAGAAACCCCTCGGTCCCCACAACAGCCCAAGAAGCAGGTGTTGCAACCCTCAATGAACAGACCAAACACGCCAGCCGCAGAGAGGAAGTGTTGGAGCCTAGGTCCCAAAGAGAGGAAGGACCAGAGATGAGATGACAGCCAGCTCCATCTTGCTCCTTCACTCCCTGCATGGGACTTCCCTTCCCCTTAGCTTCTAGGGCTCGTGTTGGTCCCCTGTCCCCCAAAGTCACAGAGTCACAAGACGAACTATCAAACAGGGCTGACCTGCCTTGGCCAGACACACAGTATATTCTCAGTCGACATGCAAAGGGACTGTGGATATGCTTCAGCAGGCAGAGGGGCTTGCATAGCATGCACACAGCCCAGGATTCGAACCCCGGTACCACATAAACAGGACATAGTAGTGCATGCCTGCAATCCCAGCACTAGGGAGGAAGAGGCGAGAGAATCAGAAATCCAGGCTGTGTTCAAAGCTTGCCTAGGACCGGGCAGCGGTGGAGGCTCAGGAGGCAGAGGCAGGCGGATATCTATGAGTTCAAGGCTAACCTGGTCTACAAGAGCTAGTTCCAGGATAGGTGCCAAAGCTGCAGAGAAACTCTGTCCCAAAAAAAAATTCAAAATAAAAAAAAAGCATTTTTGTCTTTTTGTTTCAAAGTGAGAGAGAATGTTGGGTAGGTAGGGGGTGAGAAGGATTTGTGAGAAATTTGGGGAAGGAGAAATATGATGCAAATATATTATATAAAAACATAAAAATAAAAAAGTAACAGCAAACTAATTGTGAAACAAAAGAATCACGCCGCCTTCTTTGATGCGCCACATACGCCATCCGCGTCTTGAAGGACAGGTGAGGCCTGGAAATGTCTACTACCAGTTTGTTTCCTGAGGCTCTGGCAGTCAATGGGACCCAGGACCACTTCAAAGCCCCACAAGAAGTGGGTAGACAGCCCCTCCCGGGTCAGCGGTGGTCAAGGAGGCCACCACGAGACAGTGAAACTCAAGAGCAAGGCTGAAACCACTCTACTGTGCTCCTCGGGCTAGTGACCGCTTTGGACATCAAGAGGACAAGACAAAAGTGAAACTGTGTACATCAGAGCCCAGACCTCAAGAAACCTTGGGGCCCTCGGTCTATTCCCTAGGAGCCTAGCATGTGAGAAAGCTCACTGGATTGCCCCGGAAGAAGAGGCCACATAAAGAACAAGACACCAGTGACACACCCCAAAGAGCCTTAGAGCTGTGTTCTAGACAGCCCAATACTCCGAGGTCAAGGCCTGGTGAGCTGCTCCTGGCTACCCTGGCTACCACGGGTCTGCACTGTGAGAACCAGCCTTGAGGTTTGCTTTGGCTGAGACGACATGCAGAATGACCCCTACCTTCTGTTGTCACGTATCGTCCACCCCAGCCTTCAGCAGACTGTCTGGGTAGGGTCTTTGATCAACACCAGTTGGGGCACAGACACACCTGTCCATCAAGTCCTCCTGATATCCCCGCCCACAGAGGGGTTTTTCTGAACCTGTTATTTGGTGGGTTTTGCCACATTACCAAAGAAAATTGATGCCATCCCAATTTGTTCCCAGATTCAAGAATACATTCTCTTCCGGGATGACTAACACAGATTCTGGCCTTGTCCTAGATTCCAGAGAATCAAAACCATCCCCTAACAACGATCCCAACAATGGAAGCGTTCAGCTGAAGTGCTGAGCCCAGTGGTTCACACACCCGGACTCTGGTTTCCCTACCGACACATGGGGTAGGTACCACTCTTTGCCAGCCCTTTGCTGATGCTTCCCTGAGAAAGGGACAGAACTTCCCAGGGTCCCCCTAAAGCAGCAGAAATCACCCTCATTTTCACTATGATGCGCTTGTCTGAGTGGTAGCCAGCATCTGCTGGCTCATCACCGATGAAGGGCGAGATGCAATATCAACACCGTGTCTCCTTCTGGCCATTCAAAACAGTTCCTAGCTCCTGGGTGCTGAAGCAATGGCTATTCAGTGGATAACTGAGTAACATAAAGAAGAAATGACAGAGGAAGGCACTGTGCTTGGAGCCACTTTAACCGGAAAAGCAGTCCCTCCCTCTCTCTATCTGCCCCACCCTCTATGTGTAAGGGGACAACAGTAGGCCACAGACCAAGGTCTCGGTTTGGGAACATGAGACCCTCCTGGCACTGAATCCAGTGCCCTCCCCACCTCTTTCTTCTGCAAGTTCTAACCTCAAAGCAGCATGGGGTCCACTCCCTGTAAGGTTAAGGTAACTCCGCACAGGCGACACAGCCTCCAGACAGATGCACGTTCCTCTTCCCCCAGAGAAGAAGCTGGTGGTGGATGAGCCACACACGTGTCTTCACATGTGACCTTGTAGAGTTTAGAGTGTAATCACCATAGCAACTACCTTACATAGACCACCGCACAGCATGACGAACAAGGAGACAGGCGATGGCAAACAGGAATGGGACCACCTGCTAGGCCTGTGCCACCCACTCTGGTTCTTACCCACCACAGGAGGCTGCAGAGAATTGGCCTGAATTGAGACAACCGATATGTGATATAGGTATAACACACACACACACACACACACACACACACACACACACACACACCCCAGGGTCTGGGGAGATACCTGGGAGATGGCTCATTGGGTAAAGTGCTTGCTAAACGAGTATGCAGCCCAGAGTTCAGATCTCTAGGACAAGAAAGAAGCCTGGTGGGTCTGGCAGCCCCCCTGTAATCCCAGAGCGGAGTAAGCTGGCTATTCAGACTAGTCAAAGTAGTGAGCTCCGGGTTCAGAGAGAGATCCTGCCTACACACACACACAGTGGAGGCTGACTGATACCTGACAACCCCGAGTCTCCACATACCCACACAAGCGCACACCATGCCAATAGCTGGAGAGAAGGCGCAGTTAGTAAAATACTAGCTACACAAGCATGAGAACCTGAGCATGGTTCTCAGAAGGCACATACAAAGATGTGGCGGAAGCTGGAGAGATGGCTCTGCAGTGAAGAGCATTGGCTGCCCTTTCGAAGGACCCGAGTCCAATTCCCAGCAACCACACGGTGGCTCACAACCATCTGTAATGAGATTTCGCACCTTCTTCTGGTGTACAAGCATAAATGCAGACCAAATACTGTATATGTAATAAATAAAACAAAACCAGGCATGGTGGCAAGTGCTTGTAATCCCAGTGCTGAGGAGAAGACACAGGAGGGTCTGAGCATTGCGGCTGGCCAGCCTAGCCAATCAAGTGAGCTCCACGTTCAGTGAGAGACCCTGTCTCAGGACAAAAAAAAAAAAAAAAGTAGAAACATTTCTAATTGGGAGGTTTGACTGAAAATTACAATTAACTTATTTTTGTGTGTTCAGAGAAATAAGTCAAACATTTTAAAGCTAACTTTAAAAAAAAAACATTGTGGTTAATTTTACTTATTTAACCCACTGGTTGTCATTCTGTAACAACTTGTATAAATGGTAAGTTTTGAAAGTGTCATCATTTTACTTAAATATAAAATTCCACATGTACTAAAATGCAAAAAGGTTTTGTTAATAAAATTTATTTATATTTATTTTTAAAAATAAATAAATAAGGTGGTGTGGGGTGGTGATGACACATTTTTTTAATCCCAGCACTCAGGAGGCAGATGCAGGTGGATCTCTGAGTTCAGGATCCTGAATTTAAACCTGGTCTACAGAGTGAGTCCCAGGACAGCCACGGCTAACAGAGAAACCCTGTCTTGAAAACCCAAACAAATATTTTTTTTAAAAAAATTAAGGTGGAGAGCAACTGAGGAAGTCTCCTGAATTGGCTCCTGGGACACACACACACACACACACACACACACACAAGTACACACACTCGGTCTAAGTGTGATAACATCTGTAATTCCAGCACTATGAAGACAGAAGAAGGACACTGGGTTTCATGCATCATAGCTTAAAAAATTAGATCCCTGTCTCAAAAACAAACAAAAATCAGTGGATTTTGAAGAGTCAGACCAAAAACAATAATGTAAAATGTCTCAATGGAGCTGGAGAGATGGCTCAGTGGTTAAGAGTACTTGCCACTCTTGCAGAAGACCCAGGTTTGGTTCCCAGCACCCACATGGTGGCTCCCAACCATGGATAACTCCAGTTCCAGGGGATCTGACACCTTCTTCTGACCTCCATGGATGCCAGGCACATATGTGGTACACAGGCACACATGCAGACAAGATTTTTAAATGTCTCAGGGCTGGAGAGTTGGCACAATGGTTAATAACTTGCTCTTGCAGAGTCACAGGTTCAATTCCCAGCACCCACATAATGACTCATAACCATCTGTAACTACAATCTCAGGGTATCTGATGTCCTCTTCTGACCTCAGCAGGCACCAGGCATGCACGTGGCACACATACATACAGGCAGGAGAAACATACATACAAAACAATAAAATAATTTTTATTAAATGCCTCATTAATTATAGAATCTATGTTACAACAACACCAGCTACACTGAATTCAGTATAACATGTTTAGTTTCATCCATCACTTCTTACCCTTTTTTTAATGTGTTAGCTAGCAAACTTTAAACTGCACACATGGTCTGCACTGAGGTCATCTGAATATGGCTGGTCCAGAAGCGGCTGCATGTGGCTTCAACAAGAGGGAAGACAAGGAGGTGGGTGGGGGCAGGGAAGGAGTTCAGATCTTTGGCCCACTTTTAACTGGGTTGCCTGTCCTCTGCTGAGTTCTGAAACTTCTTGTTTTGGATACAGGTCCTTTGTCAGCCGTGTTTTGCCAACATCCTCTCCCAGCCTGGAGCTTATCTTTTCTATCTCTTAATCTAAAGGTTTGGGGCACAAGGTGATTGGGGACAACTGTCTGATGCAGCTCCCCAAAGACCTGGTGACGTGGTCTGGCCCCTCAAGAGTCAAAAGCCAGTAGTGATGCCTAAACACTACTGAGACTGTCCAGATGCACCACCTGGTCACAGGTCCCCAGAGGGAGGCTGACACGTGGCAGCCACTCTATCAACTCCTTCAACATGCCCCAGGGCTGGTGTGAGTTGACACACCCCTTCCATGTTCTTCTCACAGACTGCTGGTCAAATGGCAGACAGAGGAGCTTGGGGTGCAGTTAGAAAACGGGGAGACATCTTTGGTCATACAGATATGAGGTGACTATGGTCACTAAACACAGACACCCTGGGCTGAAGCACCAAATGTGACATGAGGAGGGTCTATGCCACACCTCCCCTGAGACATCCAAAGTTGAACAAGTACCAAGCAAACAGAGGTAAGCTGCTGCCTGTGAACACAGCACCTTTGGGGCCGAGGGTATAGCTCAACGGTAGAGCAGCCGCCAACCAAAAGACCCCTAGTTTTGTCCCTAGTGACACACACACACAGAGAGACACTATAATAAGTAAATGTTAAAAAAATTAAAATTTCAGTTGGGAGGTGGCACACGCCTTTAATCCCAGCACTCAAGAGGCAGAGGCAGGTGGATCTCTGTGAGTTCAAGGCCAGCCTGGTCAACAGAGCAAGTTCCAGGACAGGCTCCAAAGCTACACAGAGAAACCCTGTCTCAAAAAATACCAATAAATATATAAATAAATAGAATTTCAGTGGTACATTGGAGCACTGGACTGAAATCTCAAGGTCCAAATCAGGAGCAGAAGGAGAGAGAGCACAAGCAAGAAACTCAGGACCGCGAGGGGTGCACCCACACACTGAGACAATGGGGATGTTCTATCGGGAACTCACCAAGGTCAGCTGGCCTGGGTCTGAAAAAGCATGGGATAAAACCGGACTTGCTGAACATAGTGGACAATGAAAACTGCTGAGAACTCAAGAACAATGGCAATCGGTTTTTGATCCTACTGCACGTACTGGCTTTGGGGGAGCCTAGGCAGTTTGGATGCTCACCTTACTAGACCTGGATGGAGGTGGGTGGTCCTTGGACTTCCCACAGGTCAGGGAACCCTGATTGCTCTTCGAGCTGATGAGGGAGGGGGATTTGATCGGGGGAGGGGGAGGGAAATGGGAGGCGGTGGCGGGGAGGAGGCAGAAATCTTTAATAAATAAATAAATTTAAAAAAAAGAATTTCAGTGGTACTTTGAGGAACAGAGAGGACTCTAAGCCTGAGTAGGAGGCAGGAAGGGGCAGGTCCAACAGCATACAGCTATTAAACTTCTCCTGGGAGCCACTGGAGCCAAAGCCAGAAGAAACAACACGCCACCATCCACTCCAGTCAGTTCTGCTAGGCAACTCTTATAGGCCCTAATATTGAAACCACATTCCCATCTGAAAGTCATGCTAGCCTCACTGTGTGTGCGTTCACACCTATGGTATCCTCACTGTGTGTTCACACCTATAGTATTCTCTGTGTGTGTGCTCACACCTATGGTATCCTCACTGTGTGTTCACACCTATAGTATTCTCTGTGTGTGTGCTCACACCTATGGTATCCTCACTGTGTGTGCATTCACACCTATGGTATCCTCACTGTGTGTGCGTTCACACCTATGGTATCCTCACTGTGTGTTCACACCTATAGTATTCTCTGTGTGTGTGCTCACACCTATGGTATACTCACTCTGTGTGTGTGCTCACACCTATGGTATCCTCACTGTGTGTTCACACCTATAGTATTCTCTGTGTGTGTGCTCACACCTATGGTATCCTCACTGTGTGTGTGCCCACACCTATGGTAGCCTCACTCTGTGTGTGTGCTCACACCTATGGTAGCCTCACTCTGTGTGTGTGCTCACACCTATGGTAGCCTCTGTGTGTGTGTTCACACCTATAGTATTCTCTGTGTGTGTGCTCACACATATGGTATCCTCACTCTGGGTGTGTGCTCACACCTATGGTATCCTCACTCTGTGTGTGTTCACACCTATGGTATCCTCACTCTGTTTGTGTGCCCACACCTATGGTATCCTCACTCTGTGTGTGTGTGCCCACACCTATGGTATCCTCACTCTGTGTGTGTGTTCACACCTATGGTATCCTCACTCTATGTGTGTGCTCACACCTATGGTATCCTCACTCTGTGTGTGTGCTCACACCTATGGTATCCTCACTCTGTGTGTGTGCTCACACCTATGGTATCCTCACTGTGTGTGTGCTCACACCTATGGTATCCTCACTGTGTGTGCTCACACCTATGGTATCCTCACTGTGTGTGTGCTCACTCCTATGGTATCCTCACTGTGTGTGTGCTCACACCTATGGTATCCTCACTCTGTGTGTGCTCACACCTATGGTATCCTCACTCTGTGTGTGTGCTCACACCTATGGTATCCTCACTGTGTGTGTGCTCACTCCTATGGTAGCCTCACTCTGTGTGTGCTCACACCTATGGTATCCTCACTCTGTGTGTGTGCTCACACCTATGGTATCCTCACTCTGTGTGTGCTCACACCTATGGTATCCTCACTCTGTGTGTGTGCTCACACCTATGGTATCCTCACTCTGTGTGTGCTCACACCTATGGTATCCTCACTCTGTGTGTGTGCTCACACCTATAGTCCTGTCACAGTCTCTGTTTTGCTGCTGGGGTGAAAGGCACCTCACGGGAGGACAAGTTTATTTTAGCTCAAAGATCCCGGTCACAGCCCCTCCACGTGACCCCTCCACATGACCCCTCCACGTGAGGACATCGCAGTGGCAGGTGCTCCAGACAGATGGTCACATTGTACTCAGCTCACTCCCTATTCATTCAATCCTGGGCCCAGCCTATGAATCTACCTTCAATTAAGAGGACCTTTCCCCTTAATTAGCCCAATTAAGAAACCGCCCTCAGGCCAGCCTACTACAGCCCCACTCCTCATGGAGAAGCCCTTCCCAGGTAGTCCTAGATTATGTCAGGTTGACAACTCAAACTATCGCCAGGGGCCAGTGATATGGCTCAGCAGGTAAGGGTGCCTGTCACCAAGCCTGAGGACCCGAGTTTGATCCTAGTGGAAGGAAAAAACAGATTCCCAAGTCATCCTCTGACCTCTTCACAAGTGCCATGCATGTTTGCATGTACACACACACACACAAATTTACAAACGTGTACTAAAAAAGGATCCTGTGAAACTAGCCGTCAGACATGTCCATGTATGTACAGTTACGCATGCGAAGATGTACATGTAGAAACCAGATGTGAAACTCGGGTCGCAAGAGCCAGCCACCTGGTTTCTTTAAGCCATGCTCTCTCACCTGGAGAGATAGGAGGCTGAGCAGCAAGCCCCAGGAATCCATTCCTGCTCCACTCCCCGGCGGCGACAGGATTACAAACATGTCCGAACTACATCCCGCTGGGGACTGAACTCCGGTCCGCCTGCCTGCGCCCACCCCGGACTGCCTGACTTCCCTCCACATCAGACCTCTCATGGTGAGGAGACTGGAAAACGGCATCTACTTCCCATGTGGATTAAAAGAAAGAGTGGGTTGACCGCCTCAGCCACAATAAAGGCTCCAGAGCTTTCCCCACTTGCATACCATCAAGCCGATGCCAAGGCAGGCTCCACACACAACCCTCCAGCCAAGAGGAGCTGGCCAGTCCTAAGGTTTGGAGGCCTGGGCCAGAACAAACACCCTGAGGGCGGGAAGGATTCGCCTCGGCAACACCACCACACTTGACTGAAGCACACCCGGTTTCTGCTGCTCAACTTTAAGTCTCTAAAAGTTGAAGTCTGCCCTGGCGAGGGTGGGTGACGGGTAGAGAAGGTACAAGCGTCCTGGGGAAAACTCACCACACTGCGCCCAAGCCCACCACACACACAGCTGTGTTTAGAAATCTATCCTATGAAAAACAGAAAATTTGCCTAAGTTTAGCTATTTAAAAAAAAAAAAAAACATTTGGCACTGGAAAACACGAGACTACGTAATATCCGAAAAGTAGGACATTGGTTTAAGAAACAAACCTAAACACTAGACTCATTTCAAACAACACGGAAGAGAGACAGGCGCGGAGCAGATTTTCACCACCGGACACTGAAAGGCCCATCTAGCACACGAATTTGTTGAGTGAAATATGTTTAAATAAAGGACGGGGGAACTGGGAGATGGCTCCACAGACAGAGCGCTTGCCACTGAGTTCGGATCCCCAGCAAACAACATATAAACGGATGGATGGATGGATGGATGGATGGATGATGGATGGATGGATGATGGATGGATGATGGGTGGAATGGATGGATGGATGGATGGATGGATGGTTGGTTTGGAGGGCACACCTGTAATATTCCCTGCCAGGGAGATGGAGACCTGAGGATCCCTGAGGCTTACAGGAAGCCAGTATAGCTGAGTCAGTAAGATTCAGTGAGAGACCCTCTCTCAAGAGATGGAGACCTGAGGATCCCTGGGGCTCACAGGAAGCCAGTCTAGCTGAGTCAGTAAGATTCAGTGAGAGACCCTCTCTCAAAAAACAAAGGAGAGGGTAATTAAGGAAGACCCCCCACGCCTGTGCACACACAGAATAGAAAAAGATTTACTACAAAAGTTTCTAAAATCAACAAAAATGGTCATCAGACACAGGACAAAATGCAAGTTGTTTGAGAGCTACATATTATCCAGAGGGTTTGTGGGTTTTGTTTTTGTTTTTTTGTAGCAAGACAAACAAAATATCTGTCTATTGTGGATTAAATCTTTGTTTTGTTGAGACAGGATGCTACCATGTAGCACTGGCTGACCTGATACTATGTAGACCAGGCTGGCCGGGTACTTCATATGCCAACCAGGCTGACCTTAAACTTATAGTGATCCTACTGCCTCTGCTGCCCAAGAGCTGGGATTACAGAAGTTCAAAATGACCACTACTCAATTGCCATACTAATTTCTCTAAGGAGGGAGGGGTGTGCACAAGACTTAGCTGTATTTTTATAAAAATAAACTTTATAAAGATAGAAAAAGTCAGTGTTTCAGCTTATCCACACTGGTTAGGCGAACATATTAGTTTCCATCCTGTTGTAACCCATAGCTTAAGATAACTCTAATTCATCATCTCAGGACCTGTTCTTTGTGAAGGCTTCAAAACCAGCTCCCTTGACAGTTTGTTTCTAGACACTGCCTGCATTCCTCGGCCTATGGCCCCTTTCTTCAAAGCCAACAAAATACCATCTGCTTCTGTCGAACTTTGACCTTCACACCTGTGAGAATCTCTGTGATTACATCAGACCTAGCTCCATCATCCAGGATCATTGTAGCATCTGAAGACCTCTGCCAAGAGCCTTTCGACAGATAGGGCGGCACACTCAAAAGATTCCGGGGCTTAACACGTGAATGTCTTCTGGGAGAGGGCATAACAGATTCACAGCTATGAACTGAACAGCCTCTTATTCACCTTGCGTGCCTGGGGCCATACATCTAGCACAACCCTGTAATGTGGAACATGGCTAATTCCCCTTAGACTCCTGACATCCTGCAGGTGGGCACCCTAACAGCCTGTTCTGCAGATGGGAAACAAACCTAAACTGAAGAGCTGAGCTTTAAAGGCAGGCCATCCGATCCTAACAATCTCTCCATTTCTTCCTGCACACTAGGGATTAGATCTAGGACCCCACGTATGCACAGCAAATGCTCGACCACTGACCTCTCTCTATCCCAGCCACTCTCTGCCCCCATCCCTTTCATTTATTTTGTGGGCATGCCATGGCACACAAGGGGAGGTCAGAAGGCAGCCTGAGGAAGCTTGCTCTCTCCTCCCACCATGTGGGTCCCAGGAATCGAACTCAGGCAGTCAGTCCCTTTACTCACTGAGCCACCTTGCCAGCCCCAGCTGTGTTTCCGCTCATTCACACACTTCTTTTAAACTTTTATTTTGAGATACGGCCCTGCTATGCTGCCCAGGCTGGCCTTGCATTTACTGTATCTTTCCTTTTTTCTTGTTTTGTTTTGAAGGGAGAGACAGGAGGGTCTCATGTAGCCCAGGCTGTCTCAAGAGCTCCCTATGTAACCAGCTGATCAGGAACTCCTGGTTCTCCTGTCCCCATCTCGCAAGTGCTGGGATTACAGGTATGCGCTACCCCACCCAACTCTGAGCTCACTTTGTAGTTCAGGCAGGCCTGGAACCTGGTATCCTCCTGCCTCTGGCTCCTAAACGGTTGGGGCAACGGACCAGAGAGAGAGGACTGTGCCCTGAAATCCAGCCAAGTCCTTGTTCTACAGCACGGAACACCTGCCACACGATCTTCGATCTCAGCCTTGGTATTTAAATCAGTTTATCACTATGTAACTGTCATCAAATGGCAAGGATGAAAACAGGCAAATTCAAGTATAATATAAAAGACAGCGTTTTATAAAAACACTAGATCTCACATTATTAAAAAAAGAAGAGTTTAGCCATCTCGACACACTTCTCCCGGGTGGAAGGACTAAGTGGATGTTCTCACCCCATTGTAGTTTTAAATGCTTCTACTGATGAGTTCATGAAACTCTCTACAGTGGGGGCAGGGAGCTGGTGGGGGGCGAGGGAGGGCTCACTTAGGGATGACTCTGAGCTCACTTCCACAGCAAACCCTCAGGACACATAGCCGGTACTTCTTACTACCTTAGGGGACAGAAATCCCCTCCAGTGCATCTGCGTGACTCTACAGGGGGATGAGGCTGGCAGCAGGACAGGCTGTGGGTGCTGCTGAGACCAGAGAGACCTCAGCTCCTGAGCCTGGAGAAGACACCCACCCTGCCTCTCCCCCCCTCCCCCCCCCCCGCCTTGTAGTTGGAGTGCATGCTAGCCCCTCCTCCTGCTGCTAAGGTAAGGTTGCTACTTTCTTTTCTACAGATTACTAAGCTCCATTTTCTTTGGTCTCCGCACAGAATCCCTCATATGAGCCTGTCACACCCGCCCCCCCCCAATGTACACCCACCCGTGACCACCAGAACAACTTAGAGGTGCAGGCTGCAGCTTCTTCTCACCGCTGCAGAGCCACATGCTGAACCGACAGCACTGGAGCTGCTTGCAGAACCATACACCGCAGGTGCATGCCACTTCTGCAAGCCCACAACAGTCCAGGCCTCCCCAGCCTGTGGAAGGAAGAAGGCAAGGAGACAGGCTGCCCATCACACAGTCTCACATTTTGGGTCTACTCTGGCAGGACCCCCAACTTGGCCACAGCACAGCAGGAGGCATGCCCCACCAATGAGCGCAGGCTACACCTGGGGTCCCCTCCACATCTCTTACACTGGCACCTGCTGGTGACCTGCCATTTCAGCCACCATCTGAGAGATGCCCTGTTAAGAACCTTCCATCTCCTCTTACAAGCATTCATAAGTTCAGTCCCTGTGACACCTTAGGGATTAATATGCTCTATTGTCCCTCTGTCTTACCCATGAGAAAACTGAAGCCCCAGTTTTACAGATGACAGGTGGTGCGTGCCTGTAATCCCAGCATCTGGGAGGTGGAAGCAGGAGACTCTCTACAAGCTTAAGGGCACCATGAACTGGAGAGCAAGACCTTGGAACAAGGAAAGGAAGAAAAGGGAAAAGGAAAAATAGAGAGAAGACAGGCAAAAAAGGACACAACACAATCACATTGTGTGGATGAAGAGAGGGATAGCTTGGAGGTGCTGTCTCTGAGACCCAGACACTGATATAATCAGGGTCAAACCTGGAGAACCAAGGGTACATGTAGGTCCCTTTCCTGATTAGCCTATCAAGCAGATAACTAGTGGAGGTTGGACTCTCCCTTCTAAGCAGCCAGTCTCCTCCTTGCCAAGCCCACAGTCCAGGGTGAGCTCTAGCCCTGATGCCCAGGACTGCCCACAAACAGGGCAGTTGGCGCCAGAGCATCTAACTTTGTCCACAGTGACACAGTGCTCTGTTGATTCTGGGCTGCAGTCTGTAGTCACATCCAAGATAAGACAGGTGGTGAGGACAAACTCTCTCCAAAAGGTTTCACCAATGGGCACCCTTTGGAGCTGGGGGGATGGCTCTGTAATAACATGCTCACTGCATAAGCATGAGGGCTCAAACTCAATCCCTGGTACCTACATAAAAATGTCTCATGGGCTGGTGTGCACTTGCAATCCCAGCACTGGGGGGATAAGTCAGTGAAGACCCCTGGAGCTCACTGGCCAGTCAGCCTGGCCTATTTGGCAAGCCCAAGCCCTCTTGAGAGTTCTTTGGGTCTTTAGGAAATCATTACTGTCCTGTTTCTTCTGTACTTCTATGCACAAACAAGCAGCAGGCGGTGTGACCCAGACTAGGTCCTCTGAGTGTTCTCTGAACAATAGCAGAGACCAGGACAGGACAAGGTGCTCAGATAACAAGGCAAAACAAGTTCCCAGCACCAGCCCGATGCAGAGCAGCACCACCAAGAATCAAGTACCAATGGCCTCCAGTGCAGCTGCTCCAGTGCAGAAGAGGTATGCCAGAGGGGACCAGCAGGTGCAAAATAAATAAATAAAAATAAATAAATGAGGATTCTTCTAGAACCAGAGCTTCTGGATAAGGCCTCCCAGGTCCTCTCTGCAGGGCTGTATGCCTAAAACAATAGCAAAGGAAAGCATCCTGGGGCGGAAAGGGTTTATTTGGTTTCCATATCCTGAATCACAGTCTGTTGAGGAAAACCAAAGCAGAAACTCAAACAGGGCAGGAAGCTGGAGGCAGGAACTGATGCAGGGGCCATGGAGGAATGCTTCTGCCTGGCTTGTTCCTTATAGCTTGCTCAGTCTGCTTTTTTAAAGTACTAGGGTCCACCAGCCCATGGGGTGGCCCCACCCATAATGGACCAGGCGCTCCCACATCAATCGCTAAGAAAATGCTTGCTTCTAGCCTGTGGTGGTTTCAAAGGGAGTGGCACTATTAGGAGGTGTGGCCTTGTTAGAGGAAGTGTGTCACTGTGGGGATGGGCTTTGAGGTCTCTTCTGCTCAAGCTTCCCTCAGTGTAACAATTAGTTGACTTCCTGCTGCCTTCTGGTTGAGACTAGGGCTCTCAGTTCCAGCATCACATCTGCCTCCACGCCTCCATGCTCCCCACCATGATTATAATGGACTAAACCTCCGAAACTGTAAGCAAGCCACCCAGATTAAATGTTTTCTTTGTAAAGATTGCCACGGCCATGGTGTCTCTTCACAGCAATAAAACCTTAAGACCCAGCCTGACCTTTTTTTTATATATATATATAATTTATATTTTATTTTAGATTCACTGGTATTTTGCCTGCATGGATGAGTGCGTGAGGTTATCAGAAGCCCTGGAACTGGAGATATAGACAGTTGTGAGCTCCCTTGTGGGAGCTGGGAATTGAACCCCGGTCCTTTGGAAGAAACCAGTGCTCCTAACCACTGAACCATCTCTCCACTCGCTGATATTTTATTTTTTCAATTTTATTAGCTTTTTTAAATTGAAAATTTATTTGAAAAATATATTATTGAAAAGTTATTTGAAAAATAAGCTGAAATATATTATTTTCTATATAATATATTCTGATTGCAGTTTTCCCTCCCCTAACTCCTCCCAGATCCTATCCACCCACCGAAATCCACACTTTCTTTCATTAGAAAACAGACATCTTTTCTTTTTCTTTTTTTTTTTTTTTTTTTTTTTTTTTTTGGTTTTTCGAGACAGGGTTTCTCTGTAGCTTTGGTGCCTGTCCTGGAACTAGCTCTTGTAGACCAGGTTGGCCTCGAACTCCCAGAGATCCGCCTGCCTCTGCCTTTCGAGTGCTGGGATTAAAGGCGTGAGCCACCACCGCCCGGCACAGACATCATTTTTAAGTAATTAATTAATATTAATTAGCATAAAATGAAAACAAACCAAAATAGGACAAAACAAACAAAAACCCACAATACCATGTAGTTCATTTTGTGTTAACCATCTTCTGACGGGTATGGGGCCCGCCCTGACCTGTGGTTTTTATACCCAGTGAGATTCTGTTAGAAAAAAACTAATTTTTCCTTTATGAGTGTTTACCAGTTGGAGGTAGCTTCTTGGTTAGGGATGACGGTTTGTGTGCACTTCCCCTCTCAGCCCTGGAATCCCCTATGACTTAGACCTATGCCGGCCCTGTGCATGCTGCCAGTCTCTGTGAGTTTGTGTGCATGTTAGTTCTTTTGCATCTAGACGGCCTTGGTTCCTTGGTATCCTCCATCCCTATGCCTCTTACAATCTTCCTCTTCTTCCACAGAATTGCCTGAGCCCCGAGGGGAGACATTTGATGGAGACATCCCTTTTAGGACTGAGTGTTCCCAGGTCCTCACTCTTTGCACACTGCCCAGCTGTGGGTCTCTGTATTTGTTCCCATCCATTGCAGGAGGCAGGGGGAAGATTCTCTGATGATGAATGAGCGAGACACTTATCTCTGAGTAAGCAGAATGTTACTGGGAGTCTGTTTTGCTACATTCCTTTAGCAGAACAGTATTTTTGTTTCATCCTAGGCCCGTGGCCTGTCTAGTGTCAGATTCTTAGCCACCCAAGCAGTATCAAGCAAGAATACCATCTGCTGGAGTGAACCCTAAAACTCAATCAGATGACAGTTGGTTACTCCTACAACTTTGATGCCACAGTTGCACCCGTGTATCTTGTAGGAAGGTCACCACTGTAGATAAAAGGATTTGTAGCTGGGTTACTGTTTGCCTTCCCTCACTAATAGCATGCAGAGTACCTTCCAGTACCAGGAGCACAGACTAGTCGGGAGGGGTGAAGACTCTAGGTAGGCAACAGTTCAATTTCTTGATGTTCAGTGGGTTATATAGGTGTTGTCTTTAGCGACTGGGCCTAGACATCAGTTTGTGGGAAACAATCCATTGATTTGTTACAACCAATCTAACGGAAGTATTTTCTCAATGGGGGTTCCCTCTTTCAACGACCCTAGGTTTTGTCAAATTGACATAAAACTAGCTAGTACAACATCCAAGGATGGACTTCAGAAAGAAGCAGGAAACACGAAAACCTTCCTTTCTTCCCTTGTCCAGCAATCAGTCTGCATACTTTGCCCAGGTTCCTCCTCAGCCATTCGGTCTCCACCCACACCCAGAGGACAATCTGGAGTCTCCTCCCACTTGGTGCATCCAGCACCCCACAGAATGTGACCTCTGCACATGGGGATTGTGGCTTTTCCCTCTTGCTGTAGTGTAGTGTGACGGAGGCCTCCATGCTGGAGCCAAGCTGGGAACACTTGAGCCGCATATGGAGTGAAAGCACCGTGAGGGGACAGTGGCAAATTTGATCCGGAAGATTTGAGACCACCAGTCACCCCTTGCACTGGTC
The DNA here is from genome assembly GCF_018167655.1 of Microtus oregoni. NCBI lineage: Eukaryota > Metazoa > Chordata > Mammalia > Rodentia > Cricetidae > Microtus > Microtus oregoni. The sequence continues at coordinate 36,422,271 of NW_024543063.1, forward strand.
CCCCAGGACTTAATCTCCCCATACATAAAATGAGTGCAATCCCTACTGTTTAGTGACCATGACGACTGAAAAATTTGTGTGCAGGGTATGTTTACTCGGGGGCCAGCACACAACGAACATTATTAGAATGCTCTCACCAACATCATCACCATCATCGTCACCAACAGTGTCACAACTGACACAATCATCCTTATGACCATAGCACAGTCTCTTCCACCACCTCCCTCCACCACCATCAGCACCATCAGCACCACCATCAGCACCATCAGCATCACTGTCACCGTAATCCTCATCACCAGACCCAGAAACACACCAGCTAAGGACCACCACCAGTGCCTCGGGCCGGGCCACAAGGAGTAGGCTGACTGAGTCCACTCCAGATCTGACCCACCATCTGCTCATTTGCATTTATGGCTCCCACAGTTCCTGCTTCGATATGCCATCCTTGCTGGCCAGCTGCAAATCCTGCCCCTCACGCTCCACACAGGTAGCTCTTCTGCTGTAGCTCAAGGCCTTCCCTTGTCACCACTGGGTTCCCACTGGGTCCCCACACTCAGGTAGACAGCACCTTTTCTGCTGTCACCAAATACAAATGGTGTGGGAGGTCCTTCTATCTATGTGTTGCTTTTATTGGTTAATGGATAAAGAACTGCTTTGAGCCTATGGCAAGAGCAGAACAGAACTAGGCAGGAAAGGCTAGGCTGTATGCTGGGAGAAAGAGGGCAGAGTCAGAGAGAAGACATGGAGCTGCAGGAAACAGACCTGGGAACTTTACCCAGTAAACCACAGTCACGTGGCGATATACAGATTAATAGAAATGGGTTAAATTAATATAAGAGTTAGCCAATAAGAAGCTAGAACTAATGGGCCAAGCAGTAATTTAAACAATATGGTTTCTGTGTGATTATTTCAGGTCTAAGCTAGCCGGGCGGCCAGGAAGAACAAGCGGCCTCCTCCAACATACAAAACGCAGCAATGGCACTAACCACACAGTCCTGACAAGTTAGTCTCTGTCCCACCTTCTCTCTTGTGCAGGAACTCCATCTCTCTTCTTTCTCACCCCCCTTCCCCTCCTTCTCTCTCTCCTCTTTCTCCTCTCTTCTTCCCCTTTCTCTTCAGCAGAATCTATACTCAGTTTGATGTCAAATAGGAACAGGAGTTAACTCCCACAGACGTTTCCAGAGAAAACTGCTGATACCTATGACACTCCACAGCTCGAAGTAAAGCCAGCATGTATTCAGACAGCTGGTCATTGAAGCCCCACTAACACACTGTACCAGACAGTTTTTTGTGGAAAGGCTGTCCTGTACCCTGATATCTATGTATGGGATGTCAGTGGTACCCCTACTTCAGCTGTGCCAACCAAACATGGCTCTAGACATTGTCACATGCTCTTGGGGTGAGGGAGAGGCAAACCACTGAGACTGTAAAGCAGTCACTGCCCTAGGTGGCAGGACTCGGTACCTCAGCAGGCCTACAAGCGGGTATCTACTGCAATGGTTAATCTTCACTGTTAACTTGACAAGACTCAAATCACTCTGGAAACAGACCTCCTGACCTATCTGTGAGGGGGTTTCTAGACTGAGTTAACTTAGTGGGAAGATGCATGGGAACTGTGGGCGGCACCATCCCATGCTCTGGGGTCCCAGACTGAATATAAAGAAGAAGACCGCACTCATCTCTCTCCACTTCCCGATTCAGGAGGCAGTGTGACCAGCTGCCTCGGAGCCCTGCTGCCATTCTTTCTCCATCACTGTCTGCGCCAGGATGAATACTCTCTTTTTTAAATTGCCTCTTGTCAAGTATTTTGTCTCGGTAGTGAGAATAATAACAGGTGATCTGAAGAAGATTGGCCCCTGTAGGGGAGGGAGGGAGCAATGTGGCGCCCACCTTTAATCTTAGCACTGGGGAGACAGAGGCAAGTGGATCTGAGCGTTCCAGATTAGCCTGACCCACAAAGTGAGTTCCTGGACAACCAGGGCTACACAGAAAAAACTGTCTGGGAGCCCCCTTGCACCCCCACAAAAGAATGGCCCCCATAGGCTGATATAGGTGAATGCTGAGTCACCAAGGAGGGGCAGTCTTTAATTGGATTAGCAGAATTAGAAGGTGTGGCCTTGTTGGAGAAAGTATGTCACTGGGGTGGGCCTTAAGGTGTTCAAAATCCCATACCCAGTCCACTATTTCTCTCTCTCTCTCTCTCTCTCTCTCTCTCTCTCTCTCTCTCGATAAAGTTCCCAATACTTCCCCAGTACCATGCCTGCCATGAAACCTCTAAAACTGTGAGCAAGCCCCCAATTAAGTGTGTGAGTTGCCTTGGTCATGGTGTCTCTTCACAGCAATAGAACAGTGACTAAGACAATAACTAATACATTTATCCAAAAGTCACACCGCACTTGCTAGGGACCCTAAAATTGCATGCCCATATAACCCTCACGTACACCCATTCCCTACAGATCCCACAGTGGCCAGCAGATTCCTGCTGCCTAGGAGCTCTTAAATGAACCCTGTCCTCACTCTTTGCAGCAGGAGACCAGAAGGGGCACTGACTGTCCCCAGTCAGTCCTAAGGCCTGCTCCTTCTAAAGGGTCCAGTGGAGCCTCTCGTCAAAGCTTTTCGTCTCGATGGCTTTTCTGCCTCTCCACAGATGCCCTCACCCCCAGGAACGCCTATCACAGCCTGCTCAAAGTCGCAATGCCAGTTTCTCTTTTAGATCTGGCTCCTCTGTCCACCAGAGAACGCAGGCAAGGAAGGAGGGTAGATACTTCAATGTAGAGGGAAAGCAGAAGCAGCAGTAACGGCTGCAGAAACCAGAGGAGTACGACACAAGGGTTTCTCAAGTGCTGTAGAGCAGGGGAGACCCCTCTGACGAGGCGCCTCATCGCTCACTCCCAGCCACAGTGTGTGTAGTGGCAACACTGTCCCATCTACAGAGAAAGAAATGCAAACACAGAAAGGTCAAGCCAGCAAACAGGAAGTCAAGACACCTACCGGTTCCCAGCAGGACACTGTGGGCTCCTGAGCATTTGCATCTAATTTAGCAACTGCCGCAGCCCTACCAGGTACCTGGCAGAGCTATCTCCAAACTAGGGTAGGTTGAGAGGGAAAGAGGCATGCACGTTGTCACACACACACACACACACACACACACACAATAAATTGTTTCTTTAAAAATCTTATTAAGAAATTACTCAACTCTGGTAGCGAGTGGACAGGTATAGAAGTCTATGGCAGTGTAGATGCAGGTGTGGGGACAAACCCCAGGGCTCAAGCGCAAAAGGAAGCTGCTGCTTTTGTGGCGCGATACCAAACTGCCCTACAAGGTTAAGATACACTGTACCCTTGACCTCGGGCACCCACACCTGTGCACGCGGAAACGAAGCAAGGGCTGCATCTCGTCTCTCTGTGCGTGACCCATGAATTTCACACCAAGCATATGGGGTCCACATAAAAACCTCTTCCCAGCATAGAGAGAAGACTCCATGGCTAAGAGCACTCACTGCTCTGGCAGAGGACCTGGGTTTAGTTCCCAGCACCCACATCAGAGGACCGGCTGATGTCCATAGACACCTGCACACCCGTGCACATAAACTCATGCAAGTACACATCTGTAAGGATAAATTTAAATTTAAAAATCAATAAATAAATCTTTTTTTTTTTTTTGATTTTTCGAGACAGGGTTTCTCCGTAGCTTTTGGTTCCTGTCCTGGAACTAGCTCTTGTAGACCAGGCTGGCCTCGAACTCACAGAGATCCGCCTGCCTCTGCCTCCCGAGTGCTGGGATTAAAGGCGTGCGCCACCACCGCCCGGCTAAATAAATCTTTAAAAATAAAAAAAAAAAACCCTGACTTTAAATCTTTAAAAAGATATTCTAAATCTTTAAAAATATGGCTGGGCGGTGGTGGTGCACACCTTTAATCCCAGCATTCAGGAGGCAGAGGCAGGAGAATTCCTGTGCTTTTGAGGCCAGCCTGGTCTACAGAGAAACTGTCTCAAAAAAACAAACAAACAAACAAACAAAACAAATAAAAAGAAAAGGTGCATGTCACTTTACCTGACCCAGCATTCTCTTGAACCCATAATCCTCCTGCCTCCAAAGGGCTGGGATTACTGGTTTGAGCCACCACACCTGGGCTTGCATTTGTCTCTTTAAATCATGAACTATAAGTATGTCAAGTTGATTTTGTTTCAATAAAATCAGGACTTTTTAAGAAGACTGCAAAAAAAAGAACTTTGTTTCCGCTAGTAAACTACACAACAGGTCCTACCGGGGTTAAACTGTTACAAAGCGGCCAGGTCCCAGAGAGCAAGAGACAGATCTGTGTGCTGACAAGGAGCCAGCCCCAGGCGAAAAGAAACCAAGGAGCAGAAGGCAGCAGCTGCCATTTGCAATACATAGTTAAACACCCATTCCAGGAATGTAGAACATTAGCAGAAGACAGAATCCGCTGCTTGTGAGCTTGACATCATTCGCTTCATCTGTCTACCACCTCCATCAGATTGTCCTGTGGCCCTGTCTGCGGGGCATTTTCTCCAGTGCAAACCACTGTGGGAGGTGGCAATTCTAGGGTAGCTGGCTGACAAGCCAGAGATGGTAAGAAGCTGAGTTAATAAGCTGTGTTCTTCCAATGCATCTCTTCACTTCTGCTTTGAGTTCCTGGCCTGGCTTTCCTCAGTGATGAGCTGTACCTGTAAGCTGAAATTAATCTTTTCCTACCCTATTTACTATTGTTCACAGTGTGTATGACAACAGAGCTTACATAGGGTATGGGTGAAGGGTCAGAGGTGAAAGGCACTCCAAGAGTGCTTTATATTTTAGACAAGATCTCACTTACAATCCTCCTGTCTCAGCCTTCTGGGAGCTAGTATTTTAAAGGTACATTTATAGTTTTTCCATGAAAAGCTACTCAGGGGGCTGCCAAGATGGCTCTGTGGATAAAGACTCTTGCCACCAAGCCTGATGACTTAAATTTGATCCCTGGGACCCACGTGGTAAAAGGAGAGGATCAACTCCTATGTAAGTTGTCCTCTGGCCTTCACATACATCCCAAAACACACATATATGCAAAGAAATTACTATAAAAAAAATCTTGGTAACTGTTCAATAGGGACCTGGAAACGGGTCATTTGGCAGAGTGTTTGCCTCACGTGTACAAAGCCCGGGTTCCATCCTTGGCACTGAATTAAAGAAAAAAAAAAGCAGAAGAGCATTGTGGTTGTGATACACACCTCTTATCCCAGCCCTGAGAGCTAATGGCAGGAAGATCATAAACTGAAAGTCATCCTTAGCTACGTTCTGGGCTAGCTTGGGCTACATGAGGTCCTTCTAAAGCAAGCATGACTGGCAGGATCACCCAGTGGCAAAAGGTATTTGTCCCCAAACCTGCTAACCTGAGTTCTGTCCCCAGAACCAACAAGGAGGTGAGAACGACTCCCACACGTGGTCCCCCGACATCTCTACCAATGCCGTGAGCACGGACACAACCACGCATGCAGACCAGAAATAAACAAAACACATCTTAATAAATAAAATTAAAGCACACGTCTGCAACTGAAAACTGCTTAAGTGTCGTGACTCTGTTTGCTACAGGCGATCTCCTCAGAGAGCCCAAGAACTGAGCCAACAGCCCAGTGTAAGGGACGGGCATGAGGGAGGGCAGAGCCAGGACCAGAGCACCATCTGAAAGCTGCAAAACTTTTCCCCCTGTGCCTTTAAACACCAGAGTAAAAACCTCTTGCTGCTGCAGTTTGCAATAAAATAAATAAATAAATAAATTATTAACCTTTTGGCTACCAAGCTCCCAGCCTCCCCAGGCCCCAGTGAGGCCTTCGGAAGCCAGACAGCTAGACAGCTATGGGAACCACATGAACCCTGCTGTTTCAATATCATGGCCGAGTTGACCAACTGGGGTTGCTGTCATTTCACAAGAACTTCCCTGGATCAACTTCCCCCACCTGCTCTCAACCCCACCCCCACCCACATAAAGTGAAAACACTTTTGTCTTTAAAAGTAGGGAGACCAAACCAACATTCACCCTGACAAAATGAGGCAGATAAAGGCCAGAGGATACACAGGCTCTTCTCTGGAGGGCAGGGCCGATGGCCCTCACCGCCCGGCCCAGCAAGTACTCACAGAAGCCCTCGATCTTGTCCGCTGTCTTGCTCCATGCCACCTGCCGAGTCTCCATGATCACCTGCACCGTCCTACGCTCTGAGGTGCCCTTGCGGGCACTGAACACAGTCATCACCGTCCCAAGCTCCAGGGCTCGCTTGATCTGACTCTTCTCATATTCTGGGAGGGTGTCCACGTTGATCATGGTGGTCATTGTCGGCCACTCCAGAGAGAGAGAAGCAGCAGGAGAAATACAGAGGCTGTGAGGGAAAGAAGCAGGAGAAAGAAAAAAAAAGGGACTGAGTTTCTCTAACAGAGGTGGGTGAGTAAATGAGCTGTCTATCAGTATCGGGAGGCAAGAGCCTGTCTCATTCCCATCGGACTAAGTGACAGTTGAAGGTTCTAGTGCTGAGAACCCTTAGTCCCTCAGAGAGTGGAGCCGGAAGGCAGAGGTTTAAGTGAAGTCTGGGCAAAGAGCAGGTCCCTGGCTAGCCTCAGTGACCCATCGACCCCACCACTGCTAGACAAACTTTGAATAACCAAATCACCACAGCTTCATAGGTCACCCTCCTCTCTTCTTGTCCAAATTTGAATAACCAAAGCAGTTCAGTTAGGTAACCTCCGCTCTCCAATGGTGCATCTCACCTGCTAGAAGACTCCTCGCTACCCATTTACAGCAAAATTAGAGCAAATGGTTCCTCTGCACAACAACGAGGCCGAAAGGGCAGAAAATGCCCAGGCCTGGCACCCCCCAACAAACCCAGGGGTGGAGTCCTGCTTTTCCACTCCTCCAGTTCCATTCCATCCCTTCTTCTTTTTATTTATGGTTTTTCTATCGTTGTTGTTGTTGTCATTGCTCTTTTGAGACAGGGTTTCTCTGGGTAGTCCTGGAACTCATTCTGTAGACCAGGCTGGCTTTGAACTCAGAGATCCGCCTGCCTCTGCCTCCTGAGTGCTGGGATTAAAGGTGCATGCCACACCAGCTCATCCCATCCCTTCTTTAGAGTAAAGTTCTGGCCATTTCAAAGTCCCAAGGGGAACCTGCTGCCTCCAACAACACATCTTATCCAGAGGTCTTGGGAGCAGGGCAGTCCAGCAGGTAGCTGGTACTTAAGAGAGTGCTCCAATCATTATCTGGACTTTCTTCTTCTCCCAAAGCCACTACAGGCGTAGTATCATAGCACGGACGGTACACTTGCCTTCTCCAGGGAGCTCTCTCCTGGGCCCTGAGCCCTGCTTCTTGCCCTGGGCCTCTGAGATTCTGAGCCCAGTGGCTGGCGGCATTTTAGAATACAAATCCAGTTCCGTCACTCCTCAGCCCAAAGCCCTATAGCCCTTGAGTCTGCTAGATGGGGCGTTGTACCTGTACCAGGGGCACCACGCCCTTTGGGCCTCATTTCCAGCCATGCAAAGGAAGGTAACATTACCTCCCTCATGGAGTTGTGAGCACTCAACAAGATTACCTGTCACCTCAGGCCCTCAACATAAGGACAAAAGACACTTGTGATGATGCATGCCCTAGCACTTGGAAGCAGGGAGCAGGGGTATCAAATCAGGGTCAACCTCGGCTACACAGTGAGTTAGAGGCTACCCTAGGCTACATAAGACAGTATCTCAAAACAGTAGGAAGAAAAAGTTGGATGGAGAGAGGGCTCAGCAGTTAAGAACACCTGTTGCTCTTGCAGAGGACCCTGGGTTCAGTTCCCAGCATCCATGTCAGGCAGCTCACAACCACCCATAACCCCAGCTCCAGAGGCGGCCTAATGCCCTCTTCTGACCTCCACAGGCACCAGGCACTCACATGACACATAAACAGACATGCATGAAAATACTCAAAAAAAAAATTAACTAAGAGGGTGCACTATGGGTCTGTAATCTCAGCTCCTCCTGCCAGGTCCCACGGTTGTTACTCCGTATCCACTGAGGTTACCAAGCAGCACTAAAGAGCTATCCCAGGCCAAAGAACTGGAAGTGAGAGGCAGGCACTGGACTAGGGCTGTTAGGGCCTCTAACTTGCTCAATCACTAGACAACCTGCCCTGAGTCTCAATCCTCTCACGTGCAAAATGGGGCTGAATTACCCTAGGGTATGGACCACCAGTGTGGTTTTTAGGGACTGAGAGCTGACGGATTAGTGTTTAGGAGCGGCAGGGCATGCTGATACACTCCACAGTGTACCAGCCAGGTAGCCGGCACTCTCGGTATCAACTCCACTTGGCTTGGGAACTAGGATGCAAACTCCAGGGAGCAGGGAGAGGCCCAGGCCTTGCCCTTTGCCCTTTGCCCCTTCATCTACACGTCACATACATGTCTGTTTATGTGGGAGTGCTAGGCATGTGAAGTCATTCTTGCCACTGTTCCCGGTCTATTGCCTAAACACACCAAGGCAGAATCCAGCACAGTGCCACCCTCTAGGAACAGTAAGACGAGCTCGGATTTAGTCCTTAGCACCCCATAAATAGGGCATGGTGAAGTCTAGAAGCCCAGCACTAGGAAGGTGGGAGCAAGATCAGAAGGTCAAGGTCAGCCACAGTTAAGGCCAGCTTGACCTATACCAGACCCTATCAAAATAAAAATGGGCGTGGTGGCACACACCTGTAACCCCAGCACTTGGGAGGCAGAAGCAGGAGGGCTGTTAAGAGTTCAAGCCCAGCCTGGATGACAGAGTGAGACCCTGTTGGAAGAAGAGCCTTTTAGTCCAAGGGAACAGGCTCTGATAGAGACCAGGATGCAAGCTCAGAAAGGACACCCTGAGCTCTCCTGCCCCTTCAGGAGCTACCTCACACACTGCTACACTGACGCTATCAGTTACCCAGGTGAGCACTGGGTATGTTAAAAGGAGGATTCCCGGGCTATTTCGTTGTTTTGGAAAGAGAAACCAGAAGCAACGTGGAAGCTGCTAGGCCCCCTGGAAAGGAGCTGTTAATCCATGCTCCCCCAGACATCACACCGGGTCACCCTAGGTACTTCACTGACAAATGTCTGGGGAACAGGGCTGAGGATATGGCTCAGGGGTAGAGCGTTTGCCCACCAAGAGCAGAGCCCTGAGTTCAACTCCCACCGCCACTGAGGGAAGGGAGGGAAAGCCTGAGGTTTAAAAACTCAAAAAGTCCATCCAGAGAGGAGAAAAATCACACTACTGAGGTCACACATGCAGGCTGACACAAAACATGAAGACAGTCGTTTGAAGCTGATCCTTCAATGCCTGCTTTCTGGAACTCAGAATTCTGGCAGAATTTAACCAAATCCTAACAAAACTGGCTACCCCTTTAAAGAGTGGGTCAGGAACTGGTTTGTCCAAGGTCACACATTTTACAAGTGAAGAACCAGGCCTTGAAGCTGGTCCCCAAAATACAGCTCGGAAATGTACAGAATGTTCCAATCAGACATCTCCTCAGGTCCCCACTGCCAGGAACCCAGGAAAGGTTCCCCAGTGAGACAAAAGCCTGGCTCTCAAACCCTGAAGCAACACCACGCTGCGAACAGATCCTGGATGGAGCACCAGCTTGTGTACAGCTCAGGTAGAATTCCAAGCCTTAGCACCCACGGCAAGAAGGTCTCCAGGTTACTGTGACCCCAGAGCAGGACCCTAGCCATAGGACAACTCCCTCTTTGCTTCTGTTCTAATGAAATAGCCTGGAGACCCATCCTCCCCTCTGTGGGTAACCTGGTCAACACAAGCATGGCCGGGAGGGAGGGATAAGAAGAGACTTCATTTTCACACTTCCATGGCCTTCACACTTTGAAACCAACTTCTCGTACGCAAGAACCCCAAAACAGGAAACAGGGAGCGTCCTTCTCTTGAACACTCTCTGCACATTTGGGTCAGTGCTGGTTTTTCAGCCAAAACCCCAAAGAATTCTCCTAGACTTTGGCTCAGAACCCTTGCATATTGCCTGTCCCTCCTACTGCAGGAGGATTGGCTGGAATTCATCTCCATTCATTCATCCTAAAGCATCCGGGGAAGCCAAGTTCCAACCCAAGAACCAAGCAATGTCCACCACAAGAGCTGGAAGTGAAAACAGGTTTGACATCTTTAAGGGCACCTGTAAGCATCTTCTAAAGTATAACTATGCAAATTTTTGATCCAGCAAGCACGCATGTGCCGAGAGACATCCATGAAGATGCTCAACACATGCGCAGAGAGACATCTGTGAAGATGCTCATAGGACCATAAAACCAGGAAACACTGACTCCTCATCTCTGGGGGTGAGGGGGGAAAGAACCCTTGTATAAATAATGGAAATGCTCAGGCCAGGGTTATTGGTACACACCAGTTGTCCCAGCGCTTGGGAGGTGGAGGCAAGAAGATCAAAAAGTTCAAGGCCAAACTGAACTACACAATAAGACCCTGTCTTAAAAATCTTAAAATGTATAGGAGCTATGGAAAAGAATGAACTTCTAGCCGGGTGGTGGTGATTCACCCTTTAATCCCAGCACTTGGGAGGCAGAGGCAGGCGGATCTCTGTAAGATTGAGGCCAGTCTGGTCTATAGAGCTAGTTCCAGGACAGCAAGGGCGATGATTACACAGAGAAACCCTGTCTCGAAAGACCAAAAGAAAACAAAAGAATTTATAAGCAATTTGATCTCGGGAAATTCGTAAGTTATTTTGATAAAAAGAAACTTACAAACCAGTGAGTTATAAATGTTGTTGTTATTGCAATGCATTCAAACATTAAAAATTTTACAAAGGTTGCTTGTAAATCCAGAGGAAGGATCACTGGGAGCGACTGGGAAGAACCACATGGATCGGTCCACTTTATGTTAATTGATACAGAAAAGCCCTTATGTGTTTGCAGAAGTTTTCCTACCAGTAACTTCCCACCAACTCCACCCAGGAGGGGCGAAGGGGTGCTTCATCAGTCACTCCTGTTCAGGCTCCTCCAAAGGACCTCACACACCCCGCCTCGCCTCGCCTCTCCTCGCCTCGCCTGAGAGGCAGCAGCACCCAGCAATTTTAAGCATCAGTAAGATCTACAAACAAAATCCCCTGGGGCTGCTACGCTGAGGCTCACAACCGTGCAAAATGGCTAACAGCCTAGGGGCATCCCGGACCCTAACATCCTGTAAGTGACCCGCAGAAGCAAAAGCAGAGGCCATGCATGACCTGCGCCCACCAGAAAGAGCCTTTTTCCGCCAGGGTCAGGAACTTCAGGGCACCTCTTTAAAACAAACTCTGGGCCAGCACAGCGCCAGGAGAGAAAACTGGACTCGGAGGGGCTCACATTTTTGTGTCACAAAAATGGAACTGAAAGTCAAATGTAGGTCTCAGAGAGGAGGCCACCTGTTTTTCGGGAGTGTCGCCCCCACACCCTGACAGTCTCTCACTAATTTGAGATCAGGGTACCGAAAGGGCCCGCCCTGGCCTCTACAGACATCAACCTCCGGGGTCCATATGCAACCCACCTTTCCCTCGAATTGTGGTTCCCCGCGGGGCAAACGACCCCTTGGAGATTCCCCAAGCCGAACAGATAAGCGCATTTCTGAGTACAGGTGCGGGAGGGGCGGGTCTTGGGAATCGCGTGTGGAGAAAGGGCAGCTCCGCCCCGACCCTTGAACCACCTGTGTGCTACTGTCCCGAGTTCAAAATTAAGGGTCCGGGCTGTCCCACAAGCAGGGATGTGCCTCCAGAGCAGGACCCTCAGCAGCAGGAGCCTTGAAGGCCAACACTCTAGTGACCCCAGCACCCGGAGCCGCGTCTCTCATTCAAACCCTGGTTGGCCACCATACGCCTCGGAGAGGTGGCGCCAGCCCGGGGGAGGAAGTGGCCGGCGGCTGGGCCGGGTTGTCCCCAAGCAGGGTTCCCCAGGGCACACCCGGCCACCTGCTTGTATAGCGCACCCCAGCCCTGCCCTTGCCCTCTGCCTCGCGCTCTGTCGCAGTCCCCACCCGATGCGCGGTGCCAGCTCGCGGGTCCCTCCCGAGCGCACGCAGGTACCCGGGTGCCCAGTCCCTCAAGACCACTCACCTGATCGTGCCACCGGAGCACAGCCACCCGCCCGATCCCTGGGCCTGCCAGCCACGGGTGGGGGCGGGGGGGGGGGCGCACAGGGGTCCCCGCGTGCAGCAGCCGCCTGGGGCCGGGACTGTCCGGTAGCACACGTCTTGTTCAGCCGGGCTCCTACTTCTGCTTTGGCAGCGGTCGCGCCACGTGACTCCTCGGGGCCGCCCCCCTCAACGCGCCGCCCCGTCCCAAGGCGGGTCCCGACCCGCCAGAGCACCCCAAAAGCTCACGCCCTGAGCCAAGCCTCTGCCCGCCTAGGGGGAAACTGAGGCAGCCCCGGGATAACCTACCTAGCTGCAATAACTTAGCCAAATGAACAAAAATTTTCCAGGAACATCAGCGTGTTGGGGACACCTCTGCATACAGATATCCTGCATGCATTTACTATTTCCTCCACTCGGAGCTGACAGAGTTGAAGTCAATGCATTTCTTCCTACCTTAGACGTCATAAGTAAACCAGCCTCAGTTTCCCTCTCTGCAAAACAGATAAAAAAACAGTGCCAGGCCCAATGTTTGTTGCAAAGAGTAACTGGACACTAGAGAATTGGCGCCTTGGTTTGGGGTTTTTTGTTGTTGTTGTTGTTGTTTGTTTGTTTGGGGGGGTGTTTTTGTTGTTGTTTTTTTTTGTTTGTTTGTTTGGTTGGTTGGTTTTTCGAGACAGGATAACAGAGCCCTGGCTGTTCCAGAAGTCACTCTAGATCATGCTGGCCTCAAACGCAAAGAAACTCTCCTGCCTCTGTCTCCCTAGAACTGGGATTAAAGACCTGCACCACCGCTGTCTGTCTTACATTTTGTTAATCTTTTTTCTTGTTTTACTCTTTTCTTTCTTTCTTTTTAATTTCTTGTTTGTTTGTTTTAGATATGGTCTCTCTGTGTAGTCCTGGCTATCTTAGAGCCTGATACCTACACCAGGCTGGCCTCGAACTCACAGAGATCTACCTGCTTCTGCCTTCCGAGTATTGGCATCAAAGGCATGTGCTACCACTGCCCGACTCACACTAAATCTCTCATCAAAGAGACTATGATAACATCAACCACCTGATTCATGGGCCCATCCTCAGAAATAATGACTAAACTGGAAGGGGGGGGCACTTTAGTATGTTTTTAAAGAACTTCAACTTGTATTATCATTAGGGGATTTTATTCCGATTGAGACAAAGTCTCACTATGTATCCCTGACCAGCCGGAAACTCGCCATGTAGCCCAGGCTGTCCTCAAATTCAGTTACCTTCCATCTTCTTCCTCCTAAGTATTGGAATTACAGGTGTGAGCTACCATACCTAGTTTTGTTTTGTTTGGGGGATTTTGTTATTGTTGTTGTTATTGATAGTGGTGATGAATTTTTGTTTTGGGGTGTGTGTGTGGTTTGGGGAGCCTTGCTCTCTCATGCTACCCTGTGCTTGGACTTGACTGGCTAGTGCTGGACAGACAACCTCATGAAGATCACGAGCAAACATGGCTACAGCTTCACCACAGTGGCTTCCTGGGAAATCGTGAATGTCAAAGAGACGCCATGCTGTGCCATCCTGGACTTCAAGGAGTAGATGGCCACTGGGGCCTCTTCTGCTTGCCTTCGAGATGAGACAGAAGCTTCCTAATGGCATGGTTCCAGCCTTGATTCCGGGTCACTCACCTTCCATTCATGCACAGTGAGAAGGACCCGAGGGGAAAGGCACTTGCCACCAAGCCTGCCAACCTGTGTTCTGGTCCAGGGACCCACGTGATGTCAGGAGGGACTCCCGGTAGCTCTCCTCTGACCTCCATAGCTGTGCTGTGGCACTCCCAAGCTTTCTTATGAAATGAATGAATTAATGCAATAGAGACTCAAGGTCACTAAAGACAACAGGGCGTGGGACATGACAAGTCACGGCTGACAAGTCAGGGCTCTCTCTTTGGAGCAGAGCAGTGGATCTCAACCTTCCTAAAGGCTGCCACCCTTTAAAACAACTCCTCATGCTGTGCCGACCCCCAGCCAAGAGATTATTTCATTGCTACTTCATAACTATAATTTTGCTACTGTTACGAATCGTAGTGTAAATATTCTTGGCAAAGGGGTCACAGCCCAGAGGTTGAGAACCGCTGGAGTAGAACATGCTAGAACCACACAACATCACACTTCAGTTGACAAACGAGGCAGCAAGCCTGTCACACAAGGGCTACTGGTCTCACAGACTTGAAGGCGACAACGTGCCACAGCACAAACCCACCAGTGAGCCGCAGTTGCTTCTTCCAGATCTGAAGGAGCTCTCAAACCTGGGCCTCCTCACCCCTGAAGTGGTCAGGTCCAAACGACTATCCTGCCCCTGGCTGGGCCTTACCATTCTGAACCCGCAGCCCTGGCACCAATAGTGACAAGAAAAAGCCCAAGTGCCTTTGAGTCTGGTTCCCTTTCCTGGCATTGTTCAAAGTACGTAGCCCCTGGGGACAGGCTGAGTCCCAGCTGCTGCGAACTGGGCTCTGGGAGAGGAAGTACCACCCAGAACTGGTTGGCAAACCTGGCAGCTTCCAGAGCAGGCAGGTCCAACCCCTCCGACACTTCCATGGAGACTGACTAGGGAGGACCTGGGACTTTACTGCTGTCATTGCAGATCTCCGGCTTCTCAAACCTGTAATCCTGCTGAGACTGGTTTAGTCAATCAACCAACACAAACCAAGTACCTCGCAAGGAGCCAGGCACTGCTTGGCTCCAGGGCTTGCTGCCCAAATCACCGCAGCCCAATCCAGTGAGCCTAGAGTGGGTTGGCGGGCTAGACAAAAAAGGTACTCCTGAGTCAGATCACAATCCCAGTTTTAGTACTCACCTCTGTGTGGCCTGTATAGACCGACGTCATGGTTGCTCCACATTGTGGTTAAGGCAAAAGGTTTTATTATAGATACACCATGAGAAAGAACAGCCAGAGGCATTTGGAAGAGTCCAGAGCAGAAAGAGAAAGAAGTAGACTAAACGTGACCAACAGACTGGCCCCCTATCCCTTAGAGAAGCAGAAACAGAGGAGAGAGAGAGAGAGAGAGAGAGAGAGAGAGAGAGAGACAGAGACAGAGAGAGACAGAGACAGAGAGAGACAGAGAGAGAGAGAGATGAAGGGGGAAGATTTGGGCAGGGGAGACAGAGAGTATATTGAAAATAACAGGGTTATAAGGTTAATGCCTGTACTAGAGGGGGTTTAGGGTGAGAAGAGAAGAGTTGGGACACAGCATGGACTCTGAAATGTGTAGCAGGTGCTTTTCTTAGGGGTCCTGGAGGCAGCAGTACTTGGGTATGCTAACAGGCACCACAAACAGCTGACTGTCCTTTCTACCAGTGATAAGGAGTCCTTTTTGCCGAGGGGAACTGGCTGCACAAGTTCCTGAGGAATGCTGGCTTTTGTCTCGCCACCAGAAACCCTCCAGTAGTCCAGGACTTCCTTTTGGAATCCGTGGAACTGGAATTTCTTTTGGACCTGACATGGCCCTGTACAAAACTCCTGACTTTGGTAAGCCTCATTCACCTTCCAGCTCGGGGGAACAGGGTTGCTGTCAGGTGATGCGTCAGGTGAGCAGGTCCTGGACTGGGTACTTCCTACGAACCATTACTGGTCAGATAGGACTCTAGGGTTGACAGTGCAGTTCCCACATGAGGGAGGGTGTTCAGCACTCTGCACTGCCCTGCTGTGATGCAAGCTGTTGCATGTGACATCAAGATTAATGGTTCAAAATCAAGAGAAACTATATAGTTAACCAGTCATAGTGGCACATGCCTGTGATCCCGGCACTCAAGGGCTGAGGCTGGAGAAGGATGAGTTCAAAGCCAATCTGGGGTATATAGAAACATTCTTATCTTGTATGCTTTGTTTTTTTGTTTGTTTGTTTGTTTGTTTTTTGTTTTTTGTTAGAAATGGGGTCTCAGGGCTGGAGAGATGGCTCAAAGGTTAAGAGCACTAGCTGCTCTTCCAGAGGTCCTGAGTTCAATTCCCAGTAACCATATGGTGGCTCACAACCATTCATAATGAGACCTGGTACCCTCTTCTGGCCTACAGGCATACATGCAGACAGAACACCGTATACAAAATAAATAAATAAATATTAAAAGGAAGGAAGGAAGGAAAGAAGGAAGGAAGAAAGTCGGTCTCACTATGTAGCCCTGGCTGTCCTGGAACTCACTCTGTAGACCAGGCTGGCCTCAAACCCAGAGATCCACCTGCCTCTGCCTCCAGAGTGCTGGGAACTAATGGTATGAGATCCTTCTTTAAAAAAATCAAAGAGAGGGCACTTAGCAGATAAAAATTACTTGGCTCTAACCTGACTTAAATTCAGTCCCTGGGATCCACGTGACGGAAGGCGAGAATAACGCGCACAAGTTGTCCTTTGTCTTGTACACATGAACCATGGTATATGTATGCCCATGCACACACATACAATCAGTGTTGTCTAAAAATCCAAGAGATGGGCTGGGGATGCAGCTCATCTGGTAGAGTTCTTTCTGACATACAAGACGCCCTGGGTTCCATCCCCAGCAGCTCATAAACCCAATGTCTTATTTTCTTCTCTAGTTGCTAGCATAAAAATATCTTGATAGAAGCAGCTTAGGAGAGAAAGAGCTTATTTTGGCTCTCAGGTCCGGGTCACAGTCCAGGCCAGCAGGGATGTCACAGTGGCAGAAGTTTGAGAGAGATGCTCACATGCCATCCATTATCAGAAATGGAAAGCAGTGCGTTGATTCATGCATGCCAGTGCCCAGTTTGATTTTTCAGGATCCCTTGCCTAGGGAATGGCAGCACCCACAGTGGAAAGGTCTTCCCAGCTCAATAACTATAGTTGAAAGCTCAGCCCAGTGACTCTGGAGGCAGACGTAGGTGGATCTCTGTGAGTTCATGGCCAGTCTAGTTGACATAGCAAGTTCCCAGCCAGCCAAGGTATCATTGTGAGACCCTGTTTCTAAGTAAATTAAGTAAGTAAATAAGACAACCCACAACAGACAAGCCCTCAAGTCAACCTGATCTAGAAAATGCCCTTACTGAGAGTCTCTTCACAGTGATTTTAGACTGTATCAAGTTGACAATTAAAACTAGCTAGCACACTGGGTTAGGTGGCCTGTCTCTGTAATCCCAGCACTTGGGAGGTGAAAGAGAAAGGACCGGAAGTTCAAGGTGATCCTCAACTAAACTACATAGTGGGTTGGAGGTTCGTCAGGGACACAATGAAACTCTGCTTCAAAAAATACAAACCAGAGAAAGAGAGGTTAAGAACGCCAGTCCTGAAAACAAGTAGACAGGGATGCTACTCCTGGCTCTGTCACATGTTTGTCTGTGTCCCCAGAATGTGACTTAGTCTCTCTGAGTCTCAGTCTTCCAGGTTGTACGGAAGACAGCACTACAGACTCCCTAAAGGCTGGGCTTCTACAAACCCTATGCACTGATAGGCTGAGTGAAGCCGAGGGTGGGATGGAGGTGGACATGGCAGAATCAGAATCTCAAAAGCTTGGGGTGTAGCTCAGGGATAGAGTGCTGGCCTAACATGAGCAGAGCTCATAGCACCATACACCAGTGCCAAGAGAGAAACAAACATAACAAAGTTCCAGGGGCTGCAGAGATGGCTCAGTGGTCAAAGCACTTGCTGTTCTTACAGATAACCCAGGTGAAGGCTCATGACCAGCTGTAACTCCAGTTCCAGGAGATCTAGTGCCCTCTCTGGCCTCTTTAGGCTCTACATGTATATAGGACATGTAGATACATGTAAGCAACACACTCATACACATGAAGTAAATAAGTAGTTTTTTTTTTTTAAATAAAGACCTTGGAGTGGTTTTCCCATTCGAATCTGAAACAGCTCCTAGAGGTTCCTGTTTTGATCCTTGGTCCCCAGGCACTATTTGGGGGAGTCCATGGAACCTTTAAAAGGTAGAGCAGGCCTTTGAGAGTTACAGGCTGGCCTGTTCCCTGGAGCTGTTTCTGTCAAGCATTGGGGTCACGCTGGTGGAAGAGTAAAGCAATTAGAATGGAGGCTGTCCGTGCCTGCTGTCTTTGGCCACTGGACCCCATGGAGTTTTTTAAAAGTCCCAAAGACGCAGTTCCCTGGAAACCTCATTCTTGGCCATAACTCGATCTCAAGTGCCAGCTGCCTCAACTTTCTCCAATGAGATTCCTTTGTCTGGGCACTTGAGATGAGACCCCCCCCCTCTGTAGTTAGATGTTTTTGGGGCCACCAGCCTAAAAATAATAACACAGAGACATAATTAATTATGAAAGCTTGGTCTTTCGCTTGGGCTTGTTCCCGACTAGCTCTTATAAATTAAAGTAACCTATTTCTATTATCTACGTTCTGCCATGTGGCTTTAACCTCTCTCCCCTTCTGTTTGTCCAACTTGCTCTGCATCTCATCTAGCTGGCATCTCCCTGCCTCTCTTCTTCCCAGAGTTCCATTCTCCCCTCGGAAATCCCGCCTATTCTCTCCCGTCTAGTTATTGGCCATTTAACTCTTTATTAAACCAATCAGAAGGCACCTGAGGCAGAGACACATCTTTACCTATACAAAAATATTATCCACAACGTCGCTCCCCTATTTCATGCAAGTGTTCCTGTGTACACGTGACCCAACAAGGGGACAGGAAGCTGCTAGTGGGAGGACTTGGGAAATGACATCACAGAGACAATCCTCAGTGTCCTCGGGTCTCATGAGGGACCATGAAGTGGCTCAGAGGAAATCATCTAGGCACCTCTTCCCCTCTCCCTGCCTCTTCTTTCATTTTGCAGTGTTGCCATGATTAATTTTAGTTGCAAACATGGCGGAACCTAAAATCACCTGGGAAGTCTCGATGGGGGATGGTTTAGATGAGGAACACATGGTTACTTGGAACCGAACTCTGGGGCTCAGGAAGAACAGCCATGCTCTTAACTGCTGATCCATCTCTCCAGCCCAGCCCTGTTTTGGTTTTGGAGAAGGTTTCATACAGCCCAAGCTGGCCTTGAACTCTACGTAGCTGAGAAAGACCTTGAATGCCCAATATTCCTATCTCTACCTCCCACGTGCTGGGATTACAGGCACCACACAACTGGCTTGGAGGTCATCCCTTTCGTTTCCACCACAGGCCAGGAAGCTAAAGCTCAGATCTTTGACCAATTCAACAAACTCTGAGCCCTATCACTAGTCATAGGGGAGAAAAGAAATAAACAGAACATTTTTAAAAAATATTTATTTATTTATTATGTATACAATATTCTGTCTGTGTGCATGTCTGCAGGCCAGAAGAGGGCACCAGACCTCTTTACAGATGGTTGTGAGCCACCATGTGGTTGCCGGGAATTGAACTCAAGACCTTTGGAAGAGCAGGCAATGCTCTTAACCACTGAGCCATCTCTCCAGCCCTTAAACAGAACATTTTTATATACTACATTTTGAAGACAGGTTTGAATTCCATATTATAGAAAATAATGTAGAAGAGCATGCTATTCTTAGTTTAGCAAGAGTCCTTTCTATTGTCTATTCTGAGTTAACCTTCTCAGTCCAGATGCCCCTGAAAGAACACAAGACAGATAGCCAGAGACACCACCTACACTCAGTGTTTCCAATAGTGTCTGAGGGCTGGCGAGATGTCACAGCAGGAGAATACTTGCTGCCAGGCTTCATAGCCTGGGACGTATATGGTAAAAAGAGAGAACTGGCCCCTGCAAGTTGCCCTCTGACCTCCAGATGGCATACATGTACCCACACACAGATACACACGCACACACATATAATTTTTTTTAAAATGTTTTAATGTTTAAAAAAATTAGGGCTGGGGAGATGGATCAGTGGCTAAGAGCACAGGCTGCCAAACATGCAGGCAAAACCGCCAATGCACATGAAATAAAAATAAATTTTAAAAAGTTAAAGAAAAACAGGAACCATCAATAAGCCAGGGAAGATGGCTTAATCAGTAAAGTGTTTACAGGGCTAGCTTAAGGATCTAAATTCAATACTCAGATCCCACAAAGAAGCCAGACGTCACAATGTGTGATTGTAATTCCAGCATGGGGGAGGTAGAGACAAAAGAATCCTTGGGACTCACTAGCTAGTCAGCCTAGGTAAATCTGCAAGCCCCAGGCCAGTGAGAGACTATCTCAAAAAAAAAAAAAACCAAGGTGGACAGATTCTAAGCAAGGATACCCGAGGTTGTCCTCTGGCCTGTGTATGCATGTACATCTCATGTACATATACATACAGCACAAGCATGCCCCTCAATATGAGGGAAGAAGGGAGAGAGAAAAAGGAGAAGAGCAAGCAGAGTCGAGAGTACTCACGCCAGGGAAGATGTGCAGTGACTGGCCAGAAAGCACAGAGCCTGGTGGTCTGTTTGGGGAAAAGCCAATCAGCTTATAGAAAGATTATGTGGATAAAAAAATCAAAAGGTTCCAGTAACCTTACCTGTGTTTATGCAAGGGAAATTAAAAAAAAATACATCCATGAAATGATCTGAACAGTGATGTTGGCAGAAATTCCATATATAGTTGCTGGCAATCATAGGATGAGCCCACATGCCTCTCAACTCATAGAGGGCAAAAAAGGATCACAGCCAGCAAGGAGACTTATTCCCAAAGCCCACTGAGCCTGGGTCTGCAATGTTTCATGCTAAGCCAAAGATGCCATGATCAAGGGGCCACAAACTCTGATTTGTTGTCTGGTTGGTTTTTAAGTTTTCTTTCTCTTTTCTTTTCTTTTTTTTCAGTGCTGGGAATGGAACGCAGAGTCTTAAGTGTGTTAGGCAAGCACTCTACCATTGAGCCACACTCCCAGGCCCTCAGGGGGGAGGGAGTGAGAGGGGTTCTAGACAGGGACCTTACTACTGAGCCACATTGCCCAGTTCTAATCCTGTTCTTAGGACATTCAGGAACAGGCAGAACCACAGAGACAGAAGACAAGTCTATGATGAACTGGGGCTGAGACAGGAAGAAGGCTAATAAAACAATATAAGACACTTCCAGGGGAGAGATGGAATTGTTTTATATGGATTTTATTATTTTTGATTATGCATATATTATGTGTATGTGTGTGCATATGTGCCACGTGTGTGCAGGTGCCAGCGAAGGCCAAAAGAGAGCCTAGGACCCCCTGCAGCTGGAGCTGCCGATGGTACTGAGCACCTGACCTGAGCACCGAGAACTAAACTCAGGTCCTCTGCAAGAGTGGCAGGCACGCTTAGCCACTGAGCATCCCCGCAGACCTGACCCTCTGACTTTATACCTGCCCGAACTCTGAGGATGATACCCAAAAGGATGGATTTTACTGCCTAAAATCATGCTTTCTAATCTAAGATGGGAAATGATTAAGCCAGGCATAATGGCCCACAACTTTAATCTCAGGAAGCAGGAGTTCAAGGCCAGCCTAGGTTATGCAGTAAGTGTCAAGCTGGCCAGAGCTACACGGCAAGATTCTGAAAAAAAAAAAAAAAAAGTTTTGTAAAGATTTTAAAAAAATAAAGTCGAGCTGGGCGATGGTGGTGCACGCCTTTAATCCCAGCACTCGGGAGGCAGAGGCGGGCAGATCTCTGTGAGTTCGAGACCAGCCTGGTCTACAGAGCTAGTTCCAGGACAGGCTCCAAAGCCACAGAGAAACCCTGTCTCGAAAAACAAAAAACAAAAAAAATAAAATAAAATAAAGTGACCCACTAAGGAAAGGGGAGAGGGCAGGGTCAAAGCGGCTGGGAAGATGGAGGAAGCCTCCCTGAGGTCATGACCTTAAGCTGAGCCTGGCAAAGGGCAGAGTAAGTGGGTTGACTGGGGTGAAGGGATGACGAAAGAGTTCCACGAAGCAGGAACAGCAGGAACGGCAGGCACACCCTGGGATAGGACTCAGCTGGGCTGGAATGAATGGTGCTGGCCCCAAGAAATGCCATTCAACAAACCAGAGATTTTTCAGGCAGTGTCTGTGGAACCTCGCTAAGGCATGTGTTGGGCAATAGGAGCTACAAAAGGTTTCGAATCAGATCAGTGCACTGAACAGAACTCAACTTAAGGAAAAAGCTATTCTGTAAAGAGAAAGGAGGATGATTTAAGCAGCAAACATGAACCTAATACCAGCAGTGCACAGGGCACCGTTCTAGAAGCTGAGATCGGGAAACAGAAAAAGAACAAGGTGTGGTGGCATAGGCTTTCAATGCTGAGTCAGGGAGACCATAGCCTAAGAGTTCAGAGTCAGCCTGGGTCATCTAGGGAAACCCTGTCTTAGAGAGGGAAGACAGAAGAAAGAGGTCGGGGAGATGACTCGGTAAAGCGCATGCTATGTAAGAATGAGAATGTGAGTTCGGATCCCCAGCACTGTGTAAGGCTGCATACGGCAACCTGCTTCTGTAATCCCAGTTCTGGGGAAGGTGAGATAAAAGACCCTTAGCAGCTTGCTGGCCAGCTGGTCTAGCAGAATTGTCAAGCTCCATTCGGTGAGAGGCTCTGTCTCAAAAACTAAGGTGGAAAGGAATTGAGGAAGGAAGACCGTCAACGTGGGCCTCTGGCCTTCACGATTACACACACGCACGCACAGAGGTATAATCACTACACACACAACACTACCACTACATACACCTACGAGAGACAGAGAGCCAGACACACACAAGGGCAGGGGAAGGGGCGGGGGGATCAGTCCTGTAGCACTTCCATTCCACCAGGGTAGACGGGCCATAAACAGGAAGCTCATATATGAGATTATCATCTCAGGTGAATAAAGTGGATGAGGAGGGAGGAATCAGGGCACAGTGCCGAGGTTCCTGGACAAGCTGGCATTCGGCCAGCACCAAACAGCAGGAAGAGGCAGCTGACCCACGGTCTGAAAGACCAGCGTAAAGCATTGCATCTCCCCTCCAGCCCTGCTGACTCCTGGCTGGGTGACTAGCAACAATGTCCCAGTGCAGAGGAACTGCCTGAGTCACAGTGGGAAAGTTTCCTCTTGGCACTGAAGGTCGTGGCTGTTGCCATTATAAACAGTGCCCATGTTGATACAATCACACAGGACTCCAGGACGCACCTGGAAAAGCAAGTCTGACATTCAGATTTAAACCACACACCCCAAAACAGGAGGTAAGCAGGGAAAGAAACTCTCCCTGCAGCCTCCTTGCTGGGCAGACAACCTCCCTCCCAGGTTCTTCAGTCTGGACCCTCCTGAAGAGTCACCACCAGTGTCCCCGGGAGACTTTCCATTACGAACTGAGCCTCTAAGTCAGGTCTGATGGGATTGCCAGCCCATCCACCATACCTACTGGGGCATGATGAAATTAAAGTCAGGAATAAGTCACCAAGTTGGTGAGGGAGAGGGAGGTGGTGAACGTAGGCTGTCGGCTCTGACTGTACATGCTTAACCATGTCCACACATCACCTTGCACATGTAACTCATGTCACCAGAAGAATGATAGTTACACACTTCTGAAACACTGACTTGTTCGTATGCATGGGCTATGCCACCTTTAGATATCAGTCAAGCCATCTTTCTGTGTTCGGGGCAGCCTTTCGTAAGAGGACGCACCTGTCTAAAGCGGAAGCGGAATCCTGCTTTCCCAGCTCCCTTGCAGCTGCGATAGCAATGCTCGCTTCTGCTCCATCACCGAGGCACGAGCACTAGACGCCTGTTTAGAAGGCAGCTAGAAAAGCGAGTATAAGAAGGCACACATCTGGAGAAGGAGGACAGAAGCACCTGGCACCTGCAGAGTGCCAGACCAAAGGTGCCAGCATCCTTAGGCCTCCAGAACCTGCCTAGAATCCTTTTTTAATTTTTCTTTTGAGGTAGTGTATCTTATATTCCAGGCTGATCCCCATCTGTAGCCCAAGATGATTTCTGCCTCCACCCTCCCAAGTGCTGGGATCACAGCTTCAACCACCACAACAACATATTTATTTTTTTCAGTGAGGTGCTGGATTTGAACCCAGAGCTTTGCACATGCTGAAACAATCAGTCTACCAACTCAGCTACGGCCTTTTTATACCTTTTTATAACTTTTTATACCTATTTTTGTCTACACCTCAAGAACCCTCTTGCTCTGTTTTCTTCCAACTGATGGCTAGTTGTATTTAAAAATGATTCTTCCTAAAAGAAGCCCCTTGCAAATCCAAAATCAGGAAGGGGCTGCCTTGAGATAAACACCGAGCATAACAGTCACAACGTTGCTAAGGGTAAACCATACTGTGGTAATAGGATTACCCGAGGAAGGCCATCAAGTAAGGAGACAGAGCGGAGGAGATGGCTGAGGAGCAAAGGTGCTGATACTTGGCTCACACAGCACACCCACAGTAAGCGAATATTTGGCTTGCACATCCATGCACACATAAAGTAAGTGAATATTTTTTATCAGTATGGAGTCTGCCTGCATGTATGTCTGGGTACCACACGCATGCCTGGTGCCGGAAGAGGACAGACAAGGATATTGGCTCCCCTGAGACCAGGTTAGTGAGCTATCGCGTGGATGCTGAGAAAGAAACCCAAGTCCTCCGGAAGAGCAACCAATGCTCTTAACTGCTGAGGTGGTTGGTGGTTTGGATGAGAATGACCCCCCGTAGGATCCTATGTTTGAAGGCTTGATCCCTGGTAGAATTATCTGGGGAAAGATTAGGAGGCAGTTCCTCATTGGGAAAGGAACACATAGGGAAGAGGGGAGGTGACAGGCGTGGGAGGGGATAGAAGAAGCTGAAGTGAGAGTCACAGAATGGGCTGTATACATGGATGATATTGTCAAAAAGGGTAAATTGAATTTTAAGATGCATACGTGTAGCTCCAGTAGAGGTGACGGCTCAGGTCTACCAGCAGAGGTTGTGGCTCAGGTCTGCCAGCAGAGGTGGCGGGTCAGGTCTGCCAGCAGAGGTGGCTGCTCAGGTCTACCAGCAGAGGTGGTGGCTCAGGTCTGCCATCTAAACCCACAGGAGCTGAAGCAGAAAGATCGTAAATTAGAGGTCGACCTGAGCCTCATGACAAAACCTCCAAAAAACAAAGCAGAGACTGGGGGCTGGAGAGATGTCAGTCATGAGCCCTGGCTGCTCTTCCTGAGGATCTGGGTTCGATTCCCAACACTCACATGGTGGTTCGCAACTGTCTATAACTGCAGTCCCAAGGGATCTGACCCCCTCTCTGACCTCCATGGGCACTAAGTATTCATATGGTACACAGACATCCATGCAGGCCAAACATTCACACACATAAATGATAAACTATTAACAGGGAGTGTTGGGATGCAACCCAGTTGGCAGAGTGCTTGCCTGGCACACAAAATGCCCTGGCTTAGCTCTCTGGCACCAAATAAACTGAGAGACTGAGAGAGGCAGCACACACCTGTAATCCCAGCACTGCGGAGATTGGGGACAGGAGGATCGGAAGTCAATCCCCAGATACACAAGAATTTAAGGCAATCATCCAGCAGCAATCTCCCAGGGCTGGGATTATGGGCTTGAGTTACCAAGTTTGGCTTATAAAGAATTCTATAATTAAAAGACAACACAATTAAATGTGAATAAAGAATTCAAAGAGAGTCGGGTGTTGGCGGCGCACACCTTTAATCCCAGTACTCAGGAAGCAAAGACAGGCGGATCTCTGTGAGTTCGAGGCCAACTTGGTCTACAAGAGCTAGTTCCCGGACAGCCAGGGCTGTTACACAGAGAAACCCTGTCTCAAAATAAAATAACAAACAAACAAAAAGAATCCAAAGAGATATTTACTCACTGAAAATAGACATGGCCAAAAAATACATGTAGAGGTCTTGGGAATGGTACACTGAAATTATGAGAGGTTGCTTCACACCTGCAAGGACAGCATAGAGAGAGTTTTGCTGGCCTCAAACTCTTAATCCTCCTGCCTCATTCCCCCCAAGTGCAATGATGACAGCCATAACTCACTACATCCAAGTGGAATGCTAACTGAAAAAACAGAGGTGGGCCCAGTGGCTCAGGCCTATCATCCCATCTCTCTTACAGTTGAGGCAGAAGGGTCACAAGTTCAAGACCTGCCTCGGATACAGAGTAAATCCAAGCAAGGATAGACGGAGCTAGTTAGTGAAATCCTATCTCAAATAAAAAGTGAAATGAGGCCTGGGGTTACAGTTTAGTGGTAGACCGCCTGCCCAGTATGCAGGAAACCCTGGATTCAATCCTCCGTTCTGTAAAATGAATAGGCCAAACTAAATAAATAAGTAAAGAGTTGCTGTCAAGTGTGAGGATACTACATCGAGGTGGGGGGAGGGTAGCATGGTGACGTTGCTGTCAAAGCACCTGCTAGTTGTTCTAAGGCTAAACACAGACTCGTGTGTGACTCAGCCCTCCCACTCCTAGGTAAATACCAGAGAAATGAAGGCTTGTCCACACAGAGACCTGTGTATGAATAGTTGTGTTATTTACAGTCTCCAAGGCTGGAAAGAACCCAGATGCCCGTCCACAGATCAACAGGTCAATAAAAAGTGATCTGTTCACACAATAAAATATTACTCAGCCATAAAAAAGAGAGGAAGTGTAGTTCCATACTACTTCATGAGCTGATCTTGACAATAGAAGGTTAAAGTAACTAGTCAAGGAAAAACACACACAAGGGGATTCCGCTTTACACGAAATACCCAGAATAAGCCCACTTTCAGAGAGAAATGAGGGCTGGGATTTGAAGGGAAGCAGGAGATGACATGAGAGTGATTGCTTGACCAGAATGGCTGGTGACAGGTTCAAAGGTTGTGGCAGAGGTCACCGTGACCTTGGGAACACACTAAACACTGTGGAGTTACCTCTTGCGAGTGCACTGCATGCAAGGGGACTCATAGCTCCATGAAGCTGCCTTTAAAAATACAGAGCAACAAGAAATGTAAGTACTGGCCCATGTCTGTAATTCTAGTGCTCGGAAGGTCAAGGCAGGAGAATCAGGAGTTCAAGACCACCCTCAGATATATGTCAAGTTTGAAGTTAACCCTACCGGAGACACTGTCTCAAAACTAAAATAGGACTAGGGAGATAGTTTAGTCTACAAAATGCTTACCACACAAGCATGAGGACCTGTTTGATCCCTGGAACCAGCATTAATGGAAAAAGAAGAGCTGGCCATGGTGGTACATGCTGGTGCATTCTTGTAACCCCAACACTTCGGTAGGGATGGGCACTGGAGAATCCCTAGGGCTCACCAGCCAGCCAGCCTAGCCTGCTGGGAAAGTTCCAGGCTAGTGAGAGACCCCATGTCACCAAAAAAAAAAAAAAAAAAAAGGACGGTGTTTTCAGGAACAACACTTGAGGTTTCTCTCTGCCTTCTGCACACGTGCATATGCGCCACACACATACAACCACTAACATATGAACATGCATGCCTACACTTATACATACTAAATATATGAATTTTTTTCTTTTATTTATTTATTTTTTGGTTTTTCGAGACAGGGTTTCTCTGTTTTCTCTGTAGCTTTGGAGCCTGTCCTGGGACTCCCTTTGTAGACCAGGCTGGCCTCAAACTCACAGAGATCCTCCTGCCTCTGCCTCCCGAGTGCTGGGATTACAGGTGTGAGCCACCACCGTCCTGTAAATATATAAATATATAAATGTTTTAAAAGTTGGGGCTGGGGATGTAACCAGGAGCATAGATAAGATGAAGACTTCCCTAGCATGCATAAAGCCCTGGGTTTGATCCCCAGCACACCCAAAACTAGGCATGCTGGTGTAGACCTGTAACCCCAGCACTTGAGAGAAAGGGGCAGGAGGACCAGAAGTTCAGGTCATTCTTACCTACACGGAGAATCTGAGAGCAGCCTGGGCTACAGGAGAACTTGACTGGAAAAGAACTAAAACTGGAGCGTGGAGAGATGGCTCAGTAATAAAGCGCTTGCTTGCAAGCATGAGGTCTTGGGTTCAGAACCCATTGGGCATAGTGGCACCCATTTTTAACCCCTCTGACTCCAGGAAGCAGAAGCAGGAAGATCTCTGTGAGTTCAAGGCCAGCCTGTTCTACATAGCAAGTTCCAGGACAGCCAGGGTTGCACAATGAGACTATGTCACAAAAAAAACAAAACAAAACAAAAAAAAAACCCAGTGATGACAAGACGGGAGACTGAGTCATGCAGACCCTTCTAACTCTGCCTCCAGCATGCTGGGATGAGAGTTGTGGGTTACCACACCCAGTTGCTGTATTTCTTCTTGAAATACTCTACTCAATTCTACTTAGTACCCTACCATAGGCAACAGCAGTGCTGGGCATATCTGGTCTTGCCCCTTTTGTGGGAAGCACTGGGTGGGTCAGGGGTCCACCCCAGGAGCTGTCAGTCCTCCACTGGAGCAGCGATGGCGCCTGCTTCCCAGGCCCTGATGCTAAAAGACTGCACAATGAAGTACACTGCTTTGTGAATGTCCAAAGGGACCACTACAAGCTTGGTGTGAGATGAAAGGAGCAGAGAAGCCATGGATGCAGAAGGAAGAGCCTGAAGCAGGAAGGCTGCATGAAATCAGAAAGACAATGGAGGAAGTATTCCCTGTAGGGGTAGGCTTTGAGGTCTCATATATGCTCAAACCACACCCAGTGCTACAGTTCACTTCCTTTTGTCTTCTGATGAAGACGTAGCCAGCACCATGTCGGCATGAATGCCACCATGCTCCCAGCAATGAAGATAATGAACTGAATCTCTGTACTGTATGCCTTCACTTCAATTAAATGTTTTCCTTTTTAAGAGTTGCCGTGGTCATGATTTCTCTTCATAGCAATAGAAACTCTGACTAAGACACAGGCTTCATTCACCTCTTTGATTCTGAAAGGGTGAGAGCACACTCACCCCTTCATCTGTGCTCCTCACTCCTCCATCATCCCTTCATTGTGCTCCTCAATCTTCCATCATCCCTTCACTGTGCTCCTCACTCCTCCATCATCCTTCACCTGTGCTCCTCACTCCTCCATCCCCCTCACCTATGTTCCTCACTCCTCCATCCCCCTCACCTATGCTCCTCACTCCTCCATAGCTTCCTTCACCTGTGCTCCTCAATCCTCCATCATCCCTTCACCTGTGCTCCTCACTCCTCCATCATCCCTTCACCTGTGCTCCTCACTCCTCCATAGCTTCCATTACCTGTGCTCATTGCTCCTCCAGCATCCCTCCCCCACTTCATCCTGACCTGGGCTCCTCATCTCCTGGCCTCACTTTTTCCCTTGCAAACTGGGCTTCCAGAATGGTTCAGTCATAAAGAATGAGTATGGTCAAATGTGAGAGCGACTCCTCTGGGCCTGAGTCTTGCTGGCACCCACAGACTGAACCTCAGGGTCCCTCATCATTATTCCCTAGCTTTGATCTTCAGTGGCTCAAGCCGTGCACGGTGAGATAAAAAAAAAAAAAAATGAAGTCAAAGAAGAAATCTTGAGTCCTTGGAGGGAGAGGCCAGCCTCCAAAGGACGTTCCTTGGAGGGGTGGGACCCATGCACTGCCACCAAGACAGTGAGAGCTGATTGCAGCCTGCCCCTCCCCAGAGCCCAGGAATTAGCCTCCCCTTCTTTCTGAGTAGGGATCTAAGGATTGAAGGGACTGCACCCCTGTGAAACTAAATAAATCCCACCACGGGTGGGGCGGTGAGGGGTGGAGGAAGTGGGCGGAGCCAGGGTCTGACCCCTTTATATGTGTCTCTTGATTTCCCACAGCCCTGTTCCTAGTATGGCAGAGTGAGACTTCCCCATGCCTGTCCTGCTAAAGACCCCAGGTCATCACAAATGATCCGGCAACCGCACCTATTTTGGGACAGTCCCCCAAAACACTGCAAACAAGTACCCCAACAGGGACTCACACTTCAGTACTCAGAGAGGCGCACCCTCCACCCTGGTCAAGTGTCAGAAGCAGGACAGCAATACCCTGACATGGACAGGCAAACAAAATGTGGTATGTCTGCGAGGGAGAACAATATTCAGTCAGGAAAAGGAGGGCAGTTTTCTTATCTGCTACATTGCCCATGAGCCTTGAGGACATTTTTCTAAGGTAAATAAACCCGGTCACTAAAGGACAAGTCTCATACAAGCAGAGTTAAAGAAGGACCCCAGAGGGGTCACATCCTGAGAGAAAGGGGAAGGACAGGGCCAGAGGTGGGGAGCAGAATGCAGAGTCATCATTTAATGGGGCCAGAGTTTGGGTCTGGGAAGATGAGAAGATTCCAAAAAAGGATGGCCACAATGGCTGCATGACATAATAAAATTAGACACAAAAAAGGAGACATTATAGCACACAATTAGGAAATTAAGGGAACCAATACGATCATACTTTAAAATTCAATATTCCAGCTGGGCAGTGATGGTGACTACGCCTCCCCAGTGCTGAGGAGGCAGAGGCGGGCAGATCTCTGTGAGCCAACATGGTCTACGAGTTCCAGAACAGCCAGGGCTACACAGAGAAACCCTGTCTCAAAAAAACAAAAAGAAACAAAAAGTTCAGTATTCCACCAACCTGGAAAACATGGGATACATGTGTATTTCTAGACATAGGCAACCTACTTAAGTCCAGATGAAGTAAAAATCCTAATGGAACCACAGCCTTTAATGAGATAAAAACAATCATTAAAATGTCCCCAGATAAGCCCAGGGTCAGGTGGACTGAGATCAGAATTTACCAAACCCTAAAAGAGACCTGACACCCTTACCCCTTAAAACATTCCAGACAAGAGAGACTGAAAGAACATTTCCAAATTCCCTCTTTCTCTCTGAAGGCACTGTTACCCTGATCAACTCAACAACAAAAGAAAATTGTAAGCTTGCACTTCTGTTGAATATGGAGGTAAAAATTCTCAATGAGACAAGCAATTCAAGAACACATCAAAATATTATCCATCATGATCAACTCGGCTTCATCTCAGAGATGGGGGGATGGTTCAACAGACATAATAAACCAATACACAGAATCTATTATATGATAGATTAAAGGACAAACACCCCATTATCATCTCATGAAATGAAGAAAGGTCTTTTGAAAAATTCCAACAAATCTTCATGATAAAAGTCCATGAAGACATTGGGAGCCACTCCTGGGAGAGTTCCTGAGGCCCCTTTTTCTTCTTGACCAAGGCCACTGCTCTGCTACACACAGCCACAGCCGTCTCCCTCCCTCCACCCACCCAGGGGAAGAGGAAGTGGTCAGAGGCCAGCAAAGGAGAGCCTGAAAGAGGACATGTCCCAACTTGGGCCGCCCCCTCCCCTCTGCGGAAGAGTGGACTTGAGTCGGGGTGTCCAGAGTTTCCCCACTCTGCCAAACTCCAACACTGACACACAGGCCTCCAGGTCCAAGTGCAGGGGAGGGGCGTGGAAACCCCAAAACCAACACCCAGTCCTCTTTAGGCTCAGAGAGGATGGAGCACCATAGAGCGCTGAAGAATGTGTCTCGGGGGTCGGGCGTTTGAATCCGGGCTCCGGGACTTAGTGACAGAGTCCCGCTGACAGCTGAGGTGAGAACCCACGAGGCACAGCGAGTTCAAGGTGTTGTCAGCATGAGCAGTCAGAGTTAAAGAGATGCCAGCGCTGTTACATACCAGGGGCGTCTCTGGAATGAGGGCTCGGTTTAGGGCATTGTCAGAGAAAACCAACTGGGAGAAGGGTAAGACTTATGAAACTCTGCGTGTGTTGTATACATGTGCGTGTCCAGGTGTGTCAGTGCTCACGTAAAAACGGAGGTCAGGGGTCAAAGTTGCCTGTTGTCCTCACACTCACCTTCTGTTTTTGGTTTCTCGAGACAGGGTTTCTTTGTGTATCTGTGTAGCGTTGAAGACTGTCTTGGAACTAGCTCTTGTAGACCAGGCTGGTCTCAAACTCACAGAGATCCGCCTGCCTCTGCCTCCCAAGTGCTGGAATTAAAAGTGTGCACCACCACTGCCCGGGCTCCAAGGAACCTGGAGATCACCGATTCAACTAGATAGTTCTCCAGGGAGACCTAGGGATCCTCCTGACCCTGCCCCCTCAGTACTGGGATTACCTGCGTGTGCCACCATGTTTAGTATTGTTTCCTTTTTCTCTTGATTGGGGACAGAGTCTCAGGATCTCACTATGTAATCTTGGCTGGCCTGGAACTGGCCTTGAAGTCACAGAGATCCACCTGCCTCTTCCTTCCCAGTGCTGGCTTGAAATAAAGGCGTCTTCCACCACACTCGCACCGTGTTTGGCTTTGGGAGATCCAAGCTGGGATCCTAATTCTTGGTCAGCAAGCACTTAACTTTTATCTCTCCAGGCTCACCCCGCCCCCGCCTCCCAGAAACTCTTAAGGACCTCCTCTATTTGCAGACGTTACACAACCTAATCACCAAATACTTACAGGGCCTCAGGAGCAGCAGAGCCTCGCTGCCTTCCGGGATGGAGTCAGTTTATTCAAGTGTGAGTGAGACAGAATGGGTCTAGACAGGTGCCATCGCACAGCTGTGTACAGCTGTTACTCTCTTTGGATGTGGGGATTTAGGAGTCACAAAAACAAATCCTACCCAGAAACTCCAAATCCAGCCATGAAAGCCACATAAACTACCTTCCCCAGAATGCACCACTCTGGACTACATTTCCTGGACTGTAGAGAGATCTTGTTGTGGCCTTATCTCTGACTCTGGTGACTTCTGGGAGTTGTGGTCTCCACCTGTACTAGAGACTGAAACCCATGGGTCAAGAAAGACTACCCATGGTTGTCTCAGCTGAAGCCTCAGCCGGGCAGTGGTGGTGCACGCCTTTAATCCCAGCACTCAGGAGGCAGAGGCAGGTGGATCTCTGTGAGTTCCAAGCCAGCCTGGTCTACAGAGTGAGTTCCAGGACAGTCAGGGCTGTTACACAGAGAAACCCTGTATGGAAAAACCAAAACAAATAAAGAAAAAAAAGCAGGAGCCTCAGGCTGGAGAGATGGCTCAGAGGTTAAGAGCATTGCCTGCTCTTCCAGAGGTCCTGAGTTCAATTCCCAGCAACCACATGATGCTTCACAACCATCTGTAATGAGGTCGGGTGCCCTCTTCTGGCCTTCAGGCATACACGCAGACTGAATATTGTATACATAATGAATGAATGACTAAATAAATAAATAAAGTTATTTAAAAAAAAGCAGGAGCCTCACGTGGACAAATATTTGTGTTTGTAAAGCCAGAGACTCTGAGACCCTGAGGCACCTTGCATCTCACTTCAGCCCTGACTGATTTTACTTGAGGCCACTCCTGAGACTCATGGGGCTATAGAATTGACCCTCTTGAGGGCAGACAATAAGCATTTTTATCTCTTTCCCTAGAACCTAGCCACATGCCAGCCTCCACCAGGATGCCCTTGGAGTATCCACCACATGACCAGCTATCAGTGGCCAGTGGTCCAGTCCCTGGCCAGTGTTATTTGGAACACAGCTCTGAGCTGTTCTCGTCATCCAGATGGACCTGAACAGAGTTCAAAGTTGGGAAGACCAAATGATCAGGAGGGTTTTCAGTCTTATGAGGCTGCCTGGGGCCAACGAAATGGCTTAGTGGGTAAGGCACTTGCCCTGCAAGCCTGGAGACCTGAGTTTGATCCCCAGTGGAAGGACTGACTCCTACAAATTGTCCTCTGACCTCCACCGATGTAGTAGCATGCATGTCCACACTCATACCTGCAATACATAAACAATAATAAATCAAATATAATAAAAGGAAAAGAGATTTCCAGTGGTTACAGGTCATCCAAGAAGGCTACCCTCCTTCCTAGTCATTGGACAGCTAGGCTGGGCCATGTGCCTGTCCTGTCCAGTGAATGGGAGTTGGAGAAAGACCATTTACTGGTTTAGACTAGTCAAGATCCAGATCCTGGGGTAGGACCTCCTGACCTGGGCTCTGCCAAGAGGAGCGGACCCTTTGGCACGCTGACCAGAGTGCTTTTCTTCTCACAGGCCTGAAGTGACCAGGGTGTGAAACCAGCCATGTGCCCAGGTTCATTACGGCAAGCACTCGATGGTTCTTACACTCTCCAGAAGGATAGCAAAATAACAAGAACGTTCTAGAGCATTCTTTGAAAAAAAGCATACCAATACTGAGGTTAGAGTATTGCTTGAGAAAACCCAGCATTTTTCTCCTTTTCCTTTACCATTGACTCCCAAGCACCCAGAGTCCTTTGCTGTTGAGACACTATGCAATTCAGGCTGACTTGTAGCCCACCGTCCTCCTGCCTCAGCCTGCCTAGTACTAGGATTACAGCTTTGCACCACTACGCCCAGTGAGGACCCCTTGTTTTCTCCTCTTTCTTCCTTCCTCTAGTCTTTCAAAAATTATACTTCCTAGCCAGGCATGAGGGAGAATGCTTACAATCCCAACACTAAAGAAGACCACAGCTTCAAGACCAGCCTCCACTACCGATCAAGTTCTGAGCCAGCCTGGGCTACATGAGCTGCTGTCCTCAAAGTAAGAAGTGTCACAACCCTTTTCTGGTTGTGATATTTGGGGCAGCTCACATCTGTCTGGCTTTCTTCCCACACATGCCTCCCCACCCTCAGGACCACCTGTCCTACTTATAGAATACCAAACCATTTTGGAAATTCAGGGTTACAAGTAAGGAAAACCACTCCTTCTGGTCATTGTTCCATAGAGGGTATAAATGATTGAAGCTAAGGGGATGTCTCAGTGGGTAGGAATGCTTGCTAAGCAAGCATGAGGATCTGAGTTCAAATCCCCAGTACCTGTGGTATTTTTTTTTTTTAGAAAGGAAAAGGACAGGTGTGACTGTACACATGCCTGGAGACCCAGCACTAAAGGTGTTGGAAACAGGAGGATACCTAAGAGTTGCTGGCTGCCAGCCTAACCCCAGGTTCAGAGAGAGACCCTTTCTCAAGGGAATAACAGAGTGAGCAAACAGAACAGATGATAGCCTTCTCTGGCCTCTGTGTGAATCTACGTGCTCGTGTATGTGCACACGTTGCACACACACAAAGTATATAAGAAGCTCTTATTTACATAATAATAATTATTTACATAATAATGCTTCTACTACACTGGCTCTTCCACAGAAGCTAGAGACGGTGTACTGCACACGAGGGAGTGTGACAGTCACATGCAAACATGATGTGCCTTCGTACACGGGACCCAGCATCCAAGGATTTGTGCACCTGTTGGGGGAAATGGGTCCCCGTGTACTGAGAATGTTCTTTAGAGAAGTTGGCTCAGATCCCCTGTACAGAGAAAGCCCAGGTCTCCTAACTGAGCCCACTTAAGAGATAGGCAGACTCCGATCAGAGCCAACACCAAGAGGACAAGAGGGACATCAGAGCCACTCCTAGTCACTTGAAGATCATTTGAAGTGGACTCTGGGGCCCTGTGATGAAAGGTACAGAGGTGTGCAGCCGCTCCTTACGGCCAGAGGGACCAACCCGGGTGGGTAGTGAGCTCCCTGGCACGGTGGTCATCTCATCATCTTGAACCTTCCCACGGCTTTCAGCATCTACCTGCTCAGCCTGGTCACTGAGAGGCTTTGTTCTAGCTTTTCCATCACCCACACATCCCACCAACCCTTCAGGGCTCTGCCTGTTTGGAGAGGCCTCACTCCTTCAGCTTCCAGGCCTTTGACTACACAGGTCTTTCTGCTGGGCCCTCATCTATGGCAGGGTGGGTACTGGGCAGTGAAATACATGAAGAATCTGCTAACCAGGGACTGGGAACTGAAAAGATAGAATGGGAATACCATGATTCCAAGTCCCCATGTCACCCCACACTGTCTCTCCCGATCAGAGAATGGCACCGTTATTCCAGGGGAAGCTGAGAGGAATGGTGTCATGGCCACTCCACAGAGTAGTACTGGAAGCATCTAGACTTTGGGGGGTGGTGGGCCCCTCCAGTTTTGATGGAGGAAGGTCATTGGCTAATAAAAGAACTGCCTTGGCCCATTTTATTGGTTAGAGGATAGGTGGGAGGAGTAAACAGAACAGAACGCTGGGAGGAAGAGGAAGTGAGCTCAGAGACTCGACAGCTCTCCTCTCGGGAGAGGCCTGAGAGAGATGCCATGCTCCTGGCTCCTGGGCAGACGCACACTATGAAGCTCCGACCCAGGATGGGCATAGGCTAGAATCTTCCCGGTAAGCGCACCTAGGGGCGCAACACAGATGATTAGAAATGGGCTAAATTAATATGTGAGAATTAGCCTAGAAGAGAATGGGCCAAGCAGTGATTAAATGAATACAGTGTCCGTGTAATTATTTCGGGGCATAAGCTAGCCGGGCAGGCGGCTGGGGTGTTGGGGACGCAGCCCCGCCGCCGCCCCTATTACTACACAGTTTAGAATGCAGCCTGCTTTTGGTGTCCTCTGGAAAATGCTGAAGACTCTTAGAGAACTTTCCAGAAATGGAGTTTTGAGGTTCCACCTCAGGGAAAAGCTCTAGCCGGAAGACCTGAAGTTGAGCTCTGCCTCACTACCCTGTCAGCTGTGTGACTCTGGATCAGTTACTGCCCCCCTCTGGGCCTCTTTCTTCTTCTTGAAGATGAGCTAGCCGTGTTTGAATTCTCCATCCCTTGGGTCATAGGTTCTCTCTAGGGAAAAGCAGAGAAGAACTACAGCCTAGGTTGTGGGAAGCCCCAAACTGCCTGGGCTCCAGCAGCACCTCTGAGAGCTAAAACAATGGGAGGGCTCCCTTTCCCAGCCTGACCCTAAAAGCTATCACCCCAGAATGCACGGACTCTGTGGTCCGGTTTTCTTCATTGCCAGGCAGCTAAACACAGCCTCCACCCCCTCCGGTCCCCATCAAGTTCTTCCCCAGCTGTCACTTCCCTGTCTGTGGTCTCTGCATCGGTCTGGTGCGCGTTCTTATCTAATAAGTACCCAAAATTCACTGGGGCAGCAGCTGCCAATCAGGGTGACTGTGACCCCAAGGTAGGTTGTCTAGACTGAGAAAGTAAAAACCTGCTTGGGACATAGTGGCACAAAAAGACGTGAACTGCTTATCAGTAGTTAAAGGGAATGAACAGCCCGCGTCTTATGTTCCAGCGCCATGTCTAGGGGACATCTGCCTGCCTGGAGACATGCTGTCTGTCTCACCTGGTAATGGATGCTTCCGGAGAGCAATGCCATCAAGGCAAGGGTGCAGGGTGGTCCCGTGGCAGACAGCCATCTAGCCCCAGGTGCCAGGAGTACTGACACCCATACCCGTGTCCACACACACCAGAGAATTCCCAGGACCACACCTGAAGCCACACTGGTCGTCCTATGGTCAGGTCAGGGAAACCAAAGCACTATTCCTCTGTCTGTTGCCGTCTTGGGCTGTGGTTTCTCTCTGCTACACTCAAGGCTGTGCAGAGACATCCAGGAAACGAGGAAGCAGGAAGGGAGGGGTGGAGCCTCCAGTGTCCCCAGGTCCCAGCCCCTCTCTTGGCCACCACCACTGGGCATTCTGAGAACCCCTAGGGCTGAGTAGGTCTGTTCTCACAGGTGCTGGTGAAATGCCAGGCTGTTACTCACGGGGCCACCAGGGGGCAGCAGAGACTGGAAAGTGCCCGAAGATTCTGCTCGCCCCAACTCCAGGTCTAAAGTGCACGCCAGGCAGAGGTGGTGGTCTTGGAAGCTCTCAGGGGATTCTATTTCCCAGATAGGATTGAGAACCACGGGTCCAAGGCCCTGATTTCTGGCACCGTTTGTGTAGCAGCGACCCAAGGGTAGCTGAGAAACTACCAATGTGAAGGCCACACACGTGTGATCTATAAGCTGTAGTGAAAGCAAGGACGTTCTGATGCGTGCACCATATACGCATGGAGGCGGGGCTCACTACCTTCCTCTTGGTTTAGTCACGTGTCTAATGCTGCCAAGACAAGAGAAGCAGGCTTTTGATTAAGGAGAAGGAAGTATTTCAGGAATATAATCCTGTTTTGCGTGGATTAGAACATCACATGAAGGGCTGTTGAAATGGCTCAGTGGGGTAAAGGGGCCTGTGGTCAAACCTGATGACCTGAGTTCAAACCCTGGGTCCCACAGAGTAGAAGAAACCCAACTTCCACAAATGGTGCTCTGGCCTCTACACATGTGGCACACACACACACACACACACACACACACACTCAAACAATAAATAAATAGATGTTAAAATATTTCATGGAGAATGGCTTGCTTTTCAAATGGTCCTGGGGATGGAACCCAGGGTCTTGTGTATGCTAAGTAGCTCTTCTTCTGGGGAACAACTTCCTCAGTCCCCAAAAAATACATTTTTTTCTAACTATTTTTTGGGGGTGGGGGTTGAGACAGGATTTCTCTGTAGCTTTGTAGTTCTGTCCTGGAATGCTCTCTGCAGATCAGGCTGACCTCAAGCTCACAGACATCTGCCTGCCTCTGCCTCTCGAGTGCTGGGATTAATGGATAATTTAAAAGACAATTTAAATGAAATGGAAAATGTGAAAAAGTTACCAGGTGAACCCAGATGGTCCTGACTTCAAAATGTAAGCGCAAGAATGATCAAGGGAGGGGGGAGGGGAAATAAACCAATATGGCGGCCTCCAAATGCTTATGACGGGTGAAATAGCAAACTGTGGGATATGGGCTCCTCAGGTCAGGATGCTTGCCACCAAGCTTAACACCACGGTTTAAGTTGGGCGGTGATGGCGCACGCCTTTACTCCAGTTCTCTGGAGGCAGAGGCAGAGTTCAAGGCTAGCCTGGTCTACAGAGTGAGTTCCAGGACAGCCAGGGCTACACTGAGAAACCCTGTCTCCACCCTTCCCCCCAGCCTCCCCATTCAAATTACAAAAACAAAAACCTGGGTTTAATCCCTGGGACTCACATGGTAGAAGGAGAAAACCAACTCCCAAATGTCATCCTTTATGCTCCACTTGTACACTGTGGCATGCGTGCGCTTGCGTGCATGGATGCATACATACATACATACACACACACACAGTAGACAAAACACAATAAACAATTGTAGTCTGGGTCCTGTCTAGACAGTGGGATATTAGGCAGCCACAAAAGGAAGGCAGTAGTGACACATGCCAGAATAAGGATGACCCTAGAAACGTGCTCGGTGAGATAAGCTGGGTACAAGGGGACATATAGTGTTTGGATACATTTAATGCAAGGTCCACAGAGTGGCTAAATGGAGCAGACGGAGACCCACAGCAGAAAGGAACTGTCGGGCACTGAGAGAGGTGGCGGAAGTGAGGAGTTAGTGACCCGTGCTCAGAGTGTGTCCTTAGGTCCCAGACTCCATTTCCAGCACTGTATCACACTCATTTAGGATATGCATGTTTTTATTACTTTTATTTAGTGCGTGGCGGGGGGAGCACACACATTCCATAACACACACGTGGAGGTCAGAGGACAGCTTACGTGAGCTGGTTCTCTCCTTCCATCATGAAGGTCCTGGGGATTGAACTCAGATCATCTGGCTTAGTGGTAAGCGCCCTCATCCAATCCAGTGAGCCATCCGATTGTCCAGTGCTTGCTTGCCAAGTGCACCAGAAACAACAATGTTCTAAATCTCTTAGCCAGGTAATTTTAAATGTTTTGGGGCTCTTCCATGCAGGAGAGAGAGAAAGAGGGGGGGAGGGAGGAAGGGAGGGTGAGAGGGAGGGAGGGAGGGTGGGTGGGAGGGAGGGAGGGTGGGAGGGAGGGAGGGAATGAATTCAGGGCTAGTCTCAGGTCTTGTCAGTCTTGGTACCCTGGGGAAACAGCTGGTGCCTCCAGATGTTTATCTCTTCATCCAGAGATTTTTTTTTTTATTGAGAAAAGGAAGAAAAAAAAAAAAAACAAGTTTCCACCTCCTCCCAGCCTCCCATTTCCCTCCCCCTCCTCCCACCCTTCTCCCCCTCCTCCCATCCTTCTCCCCCTCCTCTCACTCCTCTCCCCCTCCCTCTCCAGTCCAAAGAGCAGTCAGGGTTCCCTGCCCTGTGGTAAGTCCTAGGTCCTCCCCCCTCCGTCCATATCTAGGAAGGTGAACATCCAAACTGGCTAGGCTCCCCCAAAGCCAGTACGTGCAGTAGGATCAAAACCCCGTGCCACAGAGATCGTCAAAGCTCACACCTGGACCAGCACTGGAACAGCAACCAGAGAAGCTGCAATGACCAACCAGTGTCAAGGGATGGGAGAGCATCCTTTATCCATCCTCACACCCATGTTGTTGGGGGGAGAATGTGCAGGGGCAGGGAAGGAGTGGGGATCTGGCTCGAGGTAGAAGCCTTCTCCAGCCAGATTAATAACAGCACCATTAAATCAGAAAGAAGGATATGGCAGAGCCGCATAAGGTGAGAGCAGAACCACAGCTTGCGGGCCTCAGCCCCTTCTCCGAGTCTACAGCCTAGAAACTCTAGGGGTCCCCCTGCAGCATCCCCTTCAGGAGCGACCGACAAGGGCAGCTGAGCCCTTCTGCTGGCCTCCTACACTCTTCCATCCCCTGGCTGCTCTGTTTTCTAATGTAAGCACCGCCCCCCAGAAACATCTATAGAGACCTCTTCTTGGGCATGGCAATACCCCAGTGCTTCACCGGTTAAGAAGCCTTGGCAAAGTTCAGAAACCCTTTCTCCTACATGCCCACCCCCCTCTTTTCCTTCCCTCTTTAAGACAAAGTCTCTGTAGCCCGGGCTAGTCTCTAACTCACTACGTAGTGGAGAACAGCCTGGAAATTCTGATCCTTCCACCTCCATCTTCCAAGGGCTGCAGTACAGGTGTCCACCACCTCATCCAGTTCTAGCAGGTGCCTGGGAACGAATCC
This sequence comes from Microtus oregoni, assembly GCF_018167655.1. Classification (NCBI taxonomy): domain Eukaryota; kingdom Metazoa; phylum Chordata; class Mammalia; order Rodentia; family Cricetidae; genus Microtus; species Microtus oregoni. The sequence goes on from NW_024543063.1 coordinate 36,462,941, forward strand.
AGGGCTTTGTGGATGCTAAGGCAAGCACTCTATGAACTGAGCTACAGCCCCGGCCCAGAAGTGTTCTCTTTGTCCCTTCTTGGCTGCTTCAGAAAAGGAAGGCTGCAAGGAGACCCCTGGAGAGTTTCCAGGTTGTAGACTCTGAGATGATAATCCCCGCATGTGCCCCAAAGTAGGAAAGCCAGGGATCTAGCTCAAGGATTTCCCATCCTTCAACCTCAGAAGCCAGTGCAAGAAAGCAGCCATATCTGAGGCCCGGGACAGGCAGGGTGTCTGGTCTGGAACCCTAACTCCTTGCAGGACCGTGCTCCCCGCTGAGCTGAAGCCTGTGGACCTCAGCCCACTCTTTCTGATTGCTTCAGCTTTGCTCAGCCTTCCCAGCCTGGTGGGAGGGGGGGGGGGGGCTGCAGCAGCTGCCTCCTGCAAGGGAAGCTGGGTCTCCATGGCAACATTGACGTCAGGGCCCCAGGTTGGGAATGCGGCCTCCCGCCCCCAGTGGCCAGCTTGGCCCAGCCTCAGCCCTGATCTGCAGCAGCTGGGACCCCAGAGTGTTGGAGTCACTGGCCTTGCCCTCTGATCTGACCCGTTTGGGGATGCGGGGATGCCGAAGGCTCTCATCAGGTGTGAGCAACTTGGTGGTCCTTCCTCATTTGCCGGCCCCCACTTTGTCCTCAAAGTGCCCTCAGCTGACTGCTTGCTTAACAGGCCCTGCTTCCTGCTCCTTCTACCATCAGGGGCCCCTCCCAGAGAGCGCGTGCACGTAATGAGAATGAGGGGAAGGGGCCAGGAAGGCAAACAATTCCAGTTTATCATTTAGCCCTCTGCTCTACATTCGACTCCAGTCCACTGTTCTAGGATAAAGACCCAAGAGGCCTTAACCCTCTCTCTGGTCGACCCAGAGGTCTTCCCTCCTGCTTCTCCTGTCCCTCCAAAGTGCCTGGCCCCACTTAAAGTGTCGGCTCATGCTCTTTCCTACCTGGAAGACTCTTCATCAACACTTTGGGGAGTCATTCCTGGCTCTCCTCGAGGCCTGCCCCTGAGCCCAGGTTCCTCTCAGAGGCTCTCATGGCGGCCTGTTTCCGATCCACTTTCCTCATGGCCGTTCCTGAAAATTGGCTGCCTCCTCCCTCAGACTGTGTGGCGTGAGGTCCCACAAGGCACTCTTGAGTCCCCAGAGAGCCTTGTGTACAATAGATGTCCCCCACCTCCATCCCTTTCTCCTTCCTTCTTCTCTCAAAGACACACAAATACATGAACACACACGTGCACGTGCGCGCGCGCACACACACACACACACACACACACACACACATGTGCACGCAAACACTGGCAAGATGGTTCAGCCGGTAAAAACACCTGCCCTCAAGCCTAACGATTTCAGTTCAATCCCCAGTTTCCACGTGGTGGAAGGCGAGCGCTCGCTCCCACAGTCTTTTCCTCAACCTCCACTTGTACACTGTGGTGTGCGGTACACCCCGACACATACCCATAACTGAACATAATAAAAAGAATTTCAAATCACACTTTTTTGTGTGTGGTACTATGTGGTACACGGAATCCAGGGCCTCCTGTGTGCTAGGCAAGGGCTTTACCCTGGGCTCCATGTGGAGACCCCGCTCCCCTACATCCACACACAGCCCTGACACTCAGTCCATCGATCAGCCAGATGGGTGCACACCGCACCAATTTTCCTTGTATCTTGGAGTCACACAGACACCAGAGTCGTCTCAGACGCCTTCATTGTCCCAGATGAAATCTGGTTGCATTAGCTAGTGTCCTGCTGCTCATCCTCAGGTCCACTTCTGTCCCTATGAATCCCTGTCCTGGATGCATGGAGCCATCAAACTGTGTGAGTGAGGTTGTGCCCAACAAAGAGAGGAATGCTCCTGTAGTAGCCACAAGAGGGACTACCAGAATTCTAAGGAATCTCTGACCTGACTGCCCAGGAACACACTGAATTATTCAAAATAGAAGCAAAAAAGAAAAAAAAAATCCAGGTTGGGGATTTGGCTGGGGCATGACTCAGTGCTAGGGTGCTTGCCCAGCCTGCTCAGGTCTTTAGGTCTCCGCATTTCCCCAAATCCAGACTCACCCTCCAATCCTGGATGTCCGCTATGGCACCTGACTCACGGGCTCTGTTCCATCACCCACCACGCCAGCATGTGTCACTCATCCATGTATCCATTCAGTTATACCATATCAGTGCGTAGGGCAGAGCTGCTTCTCCTTCCTGACGGATGGGCAGTAGGCTGCCGTATCCGGGCCTGCTGCATTCTGTGCCTGGCTGGTCAAAGCCTTGGAGTTTACCCCATGCCCATAAAGCCAGTCATGGTGGTATGCAGCCGCAAACCTAGCTCTCAGGAAGGCGAAACACTGGAAAGGGGAAGTTCAGGTTCATTCTTGGCTATATAGGGGGTCATGGGCTAGCCTGGGCTAAAGGAGACCCTGTTAAAGGGAGAGATTGGGGCCGAGGAGGAGATGGAGTCTGCACAAAACATGAACGTGTGTACTGTTTTGCCTAAACCAGTGGTTCTCAACCTTCCTAATGCTGCGACTCTTTAATACGGTCCCTCACATCATGGTGACCCCCAGTCATAACTGAAAATTTACTACTGTTATGAATCATAATGTAAATATCTGCGTTTTTTGATGGTTTAGGTGGTCCCTGTAAAAAGGTCATTCAACTCCAAGGGGTCGCGACCCACAGATTGAGAACCACTGTGACCTAAGCCATAAAATACAATTATTTCTGTTGCTTTGTATCTCGCCTTATGAGTCACCGTGAGCTGCTTTGAGCACAGGGCAGGATGCATGTGGGTTATCAGTGAACACTCCACCCCTTTCTGAGAGACCTGACCTGAGCCTCTGTGGATGCTGGTATCCCGGGAGAAGGGCCTGGAAGCTGTCCCCTGTGGATGTGAAGGGATGAAAGCCTACACTCTGCCATAAAACAGTGATACTTGCTCTGGGGTGGGGCCTCAGGCGAGGCCTGTGAACCTGAACTCTGCCAGGCAGCCCTACCATTTCCACATGCATATACACATACACGGACACACACACAGCCTGTGGTCCTTCTTCTGAAAGCCATGTCTCTGTTAACGGGTCTCAGGGACGCTATCTGATCATGTGGCTCCAGGGTCCTAGGTAGCCGTGTGAGCAGTGCCTTCACCAAAACTCACGTTTGGCACTCTGCCCTCAAAGTCCCAAATTCTTGATTTCCAAATAGGACACCTCTCTAATCTCACCTCTGGCTCCCACTAATGCTGCTGCACCTCCCAGTTGAGGCTTCTCCAAGGCGGGGTGTAGAAATCACTTAAGAACCTCGGTCATCTACAGATTTGCTGCAGGTGTTTAGGGCAAGCCCAAGCTGCTGCATGGCAAAGGGGCCTTCCAAGACCTGAGCGCTGTCGGTCCTAAGCTCTACAGAGCCAGTTCCAGGACAGGCTCCAAAGCTACAGAGAAACCCTGTCTCGAAAAAAACAAACCAAAACAAAAAAACCACAATCTTTTCACATTTTACATACCTATCCCAGTTCCCACTTCCTCCTCCGGCTCCCCCCCACCTTCCTTCTTCTTCTCCTTCTCCTTCTTCTTCTTTGTTTTTCAAAACAGGGTTTCTCTGTGTATCTCTGGCTGTCCTGGAACTCACTCTGTTGTCCAGGCTGGGCCTCAAACTCACAGAGATCCACCTGCCTCTGCCTCCCTGAGTGCTGAGATTAAAGGCCTGCACCACCATCGCCCACCCACCTCTTCTTTTTTTTAAACATTTGTTCTGTCTGCCTTCAGGCCACAAGAGGGCGCCAGATCTCAGTACAGCTGGTTGTAAGCCACCATGCGGTTTCTAGGAATTGGACTCAGGTCCTCTGGAAGAACAGTCAGTGCTCCTAATCCTCTGAGCCCTCGCTCCAGTCCTAGCAGCCAGGCTTTTAAAGCAGAGGTCTGAAACTTGACTGCACAGTAAAATTATCTGGGAAGCTTCTAGATCTTGCATTACCAGTCCCCACCCCCACCCCTGCCCCAGAACAGCTTGTTTAGTATGTTCAATTTTCCATGAGAACCCAGTGTGCAGCCAGCCTCAAAGGCAGAATGTCACATATACAGGAATCACCTAGGAGACCTGATAAGCGCCCAGAGTCTTCAGAGGGTCTGGGGGAGCCCAAGAGTCTGCAGTTAGGACTGTCACTACCATCATGCAGACCATGTCAACTTCTTTCCTGGCTAGTATCATCCACATTAGAGTAGGGACAGAGAAGAAAGCCAGCGTTAGTTTTAGGATGGTATCCAAATCTAGAGAGAAATTTCTGAGAAACAACCCAAAGCTACATACCCCAACATAAACACCTGTGCAGCGCACAGGGAGTTCTTTCTTTTATAGTACAGATTTTAATCTTTATTACTATTTCCCAGCAGGTGGCAGTAGAGAGTCTAAGCCTACCTATTCAGAGGTGGTTTTGTAAGGACTTCCATAGGTGAGAAGATTGTGTACCCTTAAAACATTCTTTTTTTGGGGGGAGGGGGCAGGGGAGGCAGGCATAGTGGTGGACACCTGTAATTTCACCACTCAGGAAACTGAAGCAGGAGGATCGCTGCGAATTCGAGGTCAGCCAAGCCTGCGTGGTGATTTCCAGGTCAGTTAGGGCAATAGCAGTAACAATAAAAACTCCCAAAACTGCAAACAAAGGAAAACAAACTGCAGAAAATATTGCCTCAATCAGCTGCAGGGGCATGGTGTTGGACAGCTCTAATCTCAGCACTCAGGAAATGGAGGCAGGAGGATAGCTACGAATTTGAGGCCAGCCCAGTCTGCATAGTGACTTCTAGGTCAGCCAAGACTCCCCTGTTAGACTCTGTCTCAAACAACAACAATAGCAACCAGGAAAACCCCGAAAAGTAAAACTGCAGAAAATATAGACCCCAACCCCGGGCCTCAATCAGCCGCATTGTTTTTTGTTTGGGGTTACAGAGATGTTGACACCCCGACACTCAGAAGGCCGTCGGCATGGCACGGCCCTCTTGGCTCAGTTGTGTTGCACGTATGAGCTCACATGCTTGCTGCACACACCTGTGACACTAATAAACCTTTAAAGGTTATTTTTAATTATGGGTATGGGTGTATGTATATGCAAATGAACACAAGGCCCTTGGCGTCCAGAAGAAGGTGTCCATCCCACCCCATCCCCCAAAATGGAGTTACTAGGTACTGCAAGTCAACCAATGGAATGCTGGGAACCAAATTCTGGTCCTCTGCAAGAGGAGCAAGTGCACTAATTTGCTGAGGTCTCACCAGCCACTTAGTAACCCTCACAGTGCACTTCCTAGTGGCACATGGAGCCGGCGCCATGCCATGGAACTGCTCTCTCTCTCTCTCCCTGTTAACCCCAAGAGGAACCCCCTGTACCCATGGGTAGCCAGTCCACTCACCCCAGCCCTGACAAACATCAGTTGGCTTTCCAGTAGTCTGGACGTGCCGAGAAGCAGGCCTGGCCTTTCATGTCTGGTCGCTTTTCCTCAGGGCTATGTTTTGACGTATATTCATATCATAGGATATATCATTATTTCTTTTCTTTTCTGTAAACAATTTAGTGTGTGTGTGTGTGTGTGTGTGTGTGTGTGTGTGTGTGTGTGCGTGCATATGCTAAGGCACATGAGTAGCGGTCAGAGGACAACTTGTGGGAGTTGTTTCTCTCTATCCACCATGTGGGTTCCAGGGATAGAATTCAGATCTTCAGGCTTGGCAGCAAACACTTTTGCCTGCTAAGCCACCTTGCTGGCCCCCTTCTTTCCTTTTTATGAGCAAATAATATTCCAGTCTATATGGGCCTCTTACACCCTAGGCAAGTGCTTTATTATCGAGCGACACCCCTAGCCCTGGTTTGGAGCTATGTGGGCTGCTTCCCTCTGATGCAAATCTTCAAGAGTTGTTGTGTGATGTGTCACACGGCTCTCATTTGCAGAGGAGAGCATCACGAGTATCTAGCTACCAGATCACCACAGACCAAGCTGTGGAGCGCTCAGATCCCTTCCCGTCCTATCCACGTCAGTAACAAGCCACTCCCAGATAGCACCATGGAGATTTCTGTCATTGCTGAGGGTTTGCACCTGCTCAAGAACTTTCTAGAGGCGAGCCATTCCTGTGCGCCTGACTCCTTTCACTTGGTTCCCCCTCCCTCGCCCCGCCCCAATTATCTGTCATTGTATTCGGTGCTATTTCTTGCCATGTACGTGAATACGCCATTGTGTGTATTCCTGGAGTGACCCAGACATTTGAGCGGTCCAGTCGTATATCTGCCCCACAGTGTTTACCATCGGTGGGCCTGTTTTCCTTTAAGTCACGCACTATAAAACCTTGCTGGTGGACTGGATGTGTGAGTTCAGTTCTAAAGATGTCTAGGGACACAGCTGCTGGCTACAGAGTGCCTATCTGTTTAGTTTGTGCAGACAGGCCTGCAAAAGCAGCTGGTCCACTCTGCTTCCACCTGCTGAGGACAAGTTTTCTTAGCAGCCCCTCCCGCCGACTCTGAGAACCAGCTGACTGACAGCTCTTCCAGCATAGCCAGGCAGCACAGGAACCTGGTGACGACACAGCTCTCTTGGGAGGCGCTTCTTAGACTGCCCTGGAGGGCGCCCTCCACCTCACCTGGTCCCAATCCTAACATGACTGGCCACTCTCTTAGTGGAGCAGTATATGCTGCGACTGTCACCTACCTGTGCCACTAAGTTCTTTAGCACCTCCAAAGGGCTCCTCTCACCCAGCCTAGGCCTGAGATCACATGAAATGTCACACACCAGCATCCAGTGTGCCCAAGGTTGGCTATGGGGACGATGAGGCAATCCAGGTTTTGAGAGTACCCCTTTTGACTGTGTCCCCTTAGTGAGGCCTGTCCTGCTCCATGGAAGCCCAAACTTGGGCTTCACCACACCATACCGACTGGTGTGGCCTCAGCCGGGGAGCTGGTCCCTGGCCTTTCTACACACAGGCAGTGGGAAAACCCAGGAGAGGAAGGGGTGTGCAGGGCGGTCTTAGAGTCAGGCCTCGGGTGACAAGGGCTGTCAGGTGGAGGATCAGGTTGTCTGGGTGGACAGAGGGACCGGGACACATACATAGCACACATCAGACTAACTCAGGGAAGTGGGGACATCCACAACAGCTTGAGAGATGGTGGAAACTCTCTGTGGTGCAGGCGTTTGTGTAGAAGACATCCTGTCTTCCTCACATATTTGCCACTTTAGAGTTTTGATACAGGATCTTCCGCTGAATCCGGAATTTACTGGCTCAGCTATGCTGACCAACCTGGTCAGCCTGTTTCCACCACCCCAAGCTCAGGGTCTTTTGTTTTGTTTTTTCCAGACAGGGTTTCTCTGTGGCTTTGGAGCCTGTCCTGGAATTAGCTCTGTAGACCAGGCTGGTCTCGAACTCACAGACATCCGCCTGCCTCTGCCTCCCGAGTGCTGGGATTAAAGGCGTGCGCCACCATCGCCCCGCTAAGCACAGGGGTTTTAAGTGCAAGCATGCCTCTGTGCGTGGCTCTGTATGCAGGTGCTGGGGATCCGGGCTCAGGTCCACACGTTGTTTACTTACCAAGCCTGTTACCTGCTAAGCTTTGCCCCCCCCCCCCCGCCTCGCTCTTTTTAGTTTGGACACACGTTCTCACCACACAGCTTAGGCTGGCCTGGGTCTAAGTGGCCTACACTAGCCTTGAACTCCAGATAGCTTCCTGCTTTTGCTTCAAGCGCCGGGATTACGGGTGTGTGCCACCATGCTTGGCGAATCTCGTCTCTTTTCAGACAAATTGAACTTGCTTCTTGGAGACACCCCTGGGAAGAAGCAAGGGATGACCAAGGGCTGGACTCCAGCCTACTAGGACCCTCTGGAGAGTGGCAGGGGCTTGGGTGTTTCAAATAGGATTTTACAGAGGGTAGTGACGTTGTCCCAGAAAAGTGTCGTGGTAGGGCTAGTTGTTACAATGGCCGAGAGTGCTACTGACAGGCAATGGCCAGGGACTCTGTTTGTCAGACCTCACAACGGGTGACAGACTCAGGCCCTATGGTCAAGGCCCCAGAGAGAGAAGCTAGTCTTCAGGTGTGTCCCGGCCCTTGAATGGGGCTTTTCCCCATTTCCATCTCCATCCCCTCCCCCAACTACAGAGCAAGGCCAGCCTTTGATGAGTCACTTACAGTTTATTTTTGCCTGAAAGTATTTCACATCTCTTTGTACACAGCTACGTGACAGTATTTATTATTAACCATCAAGAAAAGCAACAGTGCAGGGGATGGGGTGGGGTGGGATGTCTTAGTTCTTCTTCTTCTTCTTTTTTTTTTTTAAACTTTTTAAAATTTTTTTCCTTTTTTTTTTCCCTTTTGGTTTTTTTTTTTTTAATTATTTTTATTTTTCTGCTTCTGTTTCTCTCTGCACCAGGGTGCTGTGAAGTACGGAACCGGGGTTGGAGTTGGGGAAGAAAGCAACAACAGAAACCAACAGAGAAACAAACACAAAACAGAACTCACTCCACGCACACACAGGCACACGCACAAAAGAAAACCTGCCACGGAAAGGGAATTAAGACTGAGACCGAAACCCAAAGTCTCTGTTTTTCTTTTTTTTGTGTGTGGTTTTTTTTTTCCTTTTTTAAAAAAATGAGGGCATCGTTGGAGGGGGGGTAATAAAGTCTACCTGGCAAAGTATAAAACAACCGAAGCATGGTTTCCATCGAATAAGATTAAATAGATATAAAACAATTAACATCGACCGGTGGGTTTGGTTTGGAGGTGCCAGGGAGGGGAAATACTTGTGCTAAACGAACAGAAAAAAGGAAGAGAGGGGACCCCAAAAGAATTGTCAAAGGGGGCTGTTCTGTACAGTGAGGGCTTGGTAAGAAAAGCCAACTGTTTGAAAAAGAAATGAGGTTGGTCTGCCTCGGGGCGCATGGGTGAGGGGGTGCCGCAGTGATCGCGCGCTAGTGGAGAGGCATGGACAGTCGGGTCGGGCTCTTCTCTCCCAAGAGACCATGCAAAGAGGTGGGAGTGGGGCATGCGTGAGGGAGCCACAGGGTGGGGAGGCCACAGGTCGCGAGTCTCAGTAGGGGCCAGGGACAGCTAAAGACGGGTGGGGACGGCAGCAGGACCTTGGAGGACCAACACTTCTATGAGTATAAAGGGAGGAAAGGCCAGGACCCTTCCAGATTTACAGAAGCAGCGGAGGGGAGGAGTGAGCTACAATATGGAGACCCTATCTCCTTCCTCCTCCTCCCCCAGGTTGAACCCCCCCCCCCCCACGAGGAAGCTGGAAATATCTGGAAATAATACAGAGTAGCAAGTGGGCAGACTGACTGACTGACGGGGAGAGCACTGGCATACAGAGTCCATTAAGAAAAAAAGCAATTAATTTTCCAAAGGCCTTTTTTTTTTCTCTCTCTGTTGCTTTTTGTTTGTCTGTTTGTTTCCTTTAAAAACCCAAACCAAAACACCACTAAGCACTAACCCGACAGCTGACTGGTCCAGACAGTACTACACGCCAGGGGGCAGGTGGGGAGGGAGGGCTGGGCAAAGACTTCATAAATAAGAGCGGGTCCCAGACCCGCAATTTGTCAACATTTCTTAAATAGGTGCGTTATTTAAATCTTATGTACAACAAGAACCACTTTGCATAGCGATGGTGGGGACATAGGACGATGGGGTGACAATGACTGAGAATTCCTGTCCCAAAGTCAGGGGCGAGATCTCGACTCGGTGCACCTCCCGGAAGAAACAAGCATCCTCCTTCTGGCCCGAGTCATGGCATCAGGCTGGATGAATGCCCCCACACAAGGCATCACACAACAAAGGCAGAGAAAACCCACACAGGGATCCCCGCCCGCCCCTCCCCTGCCCTCCCTACCCGCTGTTCTTCTTCTTGTTGCCACCAAGGCTGCTTTTGATCAAGGTCTAAGGTTCCGATATGAAGCTCTAAGAATTAGGCGGGGGCTGGGCGTGCTGAGGATCCCCCACCCCTCCCCCCCTCCGCCCCCCAAGACTCCCCCATCTAACCCACAGCCAGTTGCTGGGGCCATCCCAGGACCCACTGCTCTACAGCTATTAGTCAAGAGTCGTTTTTTTTTTTTTGTTTTGTTTTGTTTTGTTTTTGTGCGACACCATCCATGCACACAGGGGCTTCACCAGGCTTCGGTGTAGCGGACATCCACCTCCTTCAGATTAGGAAGTTTGGCCTGTGGGTGATAAGAAGGTACCTCGTCAAATACCAACCATAGGGTAGACAGCCTGATCCTCGGGGGGAGGGGGAGCTGGAGTGTGTGTGGGTCTCTTACCACCTACACCCTCTCCATTGTGAGGCTGTGGGCTCTCAAGGCTCTGGAAGGGGCTGGTGACCTTAAACACAGCACAGGACATGTGGCCTCAGAGACATTAGGCAGTAGCTGCAGAAACCACAGCCCCGTGGAATCACAGTTGCTGAGAGACTTCGCTGCATATCTGGAGTCCTGAGGGTTGTTGTCTCATGACTGTAGCCACACTGAGTCCCGCCCTTGGCTCCCAAGTGGCGTTAAGGATTAACCCTGACATTCAAGGAAAGCCCTGTAATAGACTATATATTCCTAGGTCCCTTCCCATTGTTAAATGAGATTGGGCAGAGTGGATAAGGTCCCAAGGCAGCAACAGAAGCTGGCCTGGACTCTTCGTCTTGGAATCCTCTGTTCTTAAACAAAAATATGGTCCCACCTGACACTTTTATTAATTTATTTATTTGAGACAGAGCCTCACGCAGTCCAGGCTGGCCTCAAACAGCTACGAAGCAAATGACCTCCTACTTCTAATTCTTCTGCCTTCAGCTCCGAGTGATGCAATTACAAGCATGGACTACCTCATCCGTTCTATATGGACCTGGGCATGGGGCACACAGTGCTCACCAGACAAGCGTTCTAGCCACTGAGCCCATCCGCAGTCCAATCCACTTGCAAGACTCTTCTCAGTCCCTGCCCTCTGTTCCTGCTGGCAGACTAGTCTCTCAACAGCTGGCTTTTCCTTCACTTACAGAGGCATCTGTCTCATTAATGGTGTCCTGCCTTTACTTCCTGCCTTCCCAACATCCCTTACGCCCACCAGCCCTATTTAATAACACACACACGCGCTTTCATGCACGCCAGGACACACAGAGACAAAGGTGGCCTGCTTATTGCCCTGTCCTATGCCCAACAATCTTCAATGGTTTCGCCTGCCCAGACAGAAGCTGCAAGCTGGGGCCTGTGGTCACCAGTACAAAGCTGGGAAACATCTTCAAGTCACGCTTGCCAGTCTAGGAGGCTGTGCAGAAAAATACAGATGTCTAGGTTCTTTTGGAAAACAAAGCAAAACAAAACAAAACCACCAAAAAACAAAACAGGAGGGCTGGGCCAGACTGCCTACTGAACCATGTGGATTTGCCTGTCATTTAGCACAAACATCTTTCTTCAAAAGTCAGGCAGTTCCTAGATGCCCCAGCAGAGGAAAGAGGGAGGTTGGTTAAAAGTTGGTATCACTGACTTGGAACCATGACGCTCTAGAGTGTAAAAAAATAGTTAAGGGGCCGGGCAGAGGGCTCAGCAGGTAAAGGGGCTTGTTGGACAAATCTAGAGACCCTGAATTTGATCCCTGGAGCTCATGTAAAGGAGGAAGGAGAGAACTGACTGCACATAGCTGTCCTCTGACCGCTGTGCCTGTGCCATGGGCAGCATGTGCGCGCGCGCGCGCGCGCGCGCGCGCGCGCGCGCGCGCACACACACACACACAACGTAATATTTTATGAAAGATAGTAGGGGCTAGAGCGATGACTCAGTGACTGCTCCTCCAGAGACCAGAGTTAGGTTCTTAGCATCCCTGTCAGGTCGTTTGCAACCACTGGCAACTCCAGCTCCAGGACATTTGATGCCTTCTGAATGCACCCATACACGTGACACACACACATTCTCTCTCTCTCTCTCTCTCTCTCTCTTTCTCCCCCTCCCTCTCAAAATGAAAAGACAAGTAAGTGATTTGTCCTCCTAAGCACTAGCTCCCACTCCCCTCTTCCACTTGATTTCACTGTCGCTGTGGCTCTGGGGAACTGGAGCACAGGATGCCGTGAGAGCCATGCTTCTCATGCCGCTACACGCACGGGTGCCCCTCAGTGTGTGTGTGTGTGTGTGTGTGTGTGTGTGTGTGTAAATGCACAGATGGAACTAGCAGGTGCAAGTCCTGGTGGCCACACTTCTTTCAAGTCTGACCCAGTGCTGAAAACACTGGCCGGCAGAGGCACCCTGAGTTGTGTCTGGCTCCACCGTTTCACCTTTACCTCTCCCACTGAATGCCCTCCCCCTGTGACTCCTAAGTTCTGTGCCTCCTGGGAATCATGACCTCTCTGATCACACATCATGGCAGCCGCTGTCTGGCCTTCGTTCCCTGCCTGGGCATGGCAGGTGTTACTACATCCATGCCTGAATCAAAGAGCAAGCCCAGCTGTGGCTGGGAAGGTCAAAGAGAGTGACTGATAGTGGTTAGAGGGCCACCAGGAGACCCTGGCAAAGGAGGGTCCTGACCAAGGGTTCCAGAGGGCTCTCTGGCAGTGGCTTCTAGGACGTGGGGGTGTCTCTGAGATCCAAAGCTGGATGTGCCGAAGGCCCTGCCTCCACCTCGCTAAGTGTTCCGATGGATGAAATGTCCCAGGTGCCACATGCAGGGCCTCCTCCTCTCCCTACTCAGTTGCCAGGCCCAGTCCTGGCGGCCTGCAACAGCCTAGAGAACACATGACCTGTGTCTGCCCTGGCTACTGCTCCCATAAGTCATCTCCCAAACAACAGCTAGGTTTTCAAAAGTAGAACTTGGCACCTCACTGAGAACCTCAGGGGTATTCTGGGGGGGGGAAAGATCCAGTCTTTCTGTGACTCAATGAGGATTTCTATGGTCCTCCTTGTCTGTCACACTCCAGTTGTGCTCGCTATAGCCAGGGCCTCCCTGTCACCCTGGACACCCCAGGCTTCTTATCCTTCGGATTCAACATCTGTGGCCTCTTCTTGGAAGGGACAGAGCCCTGGCCGGCTTCCTTTGTCACTGCCCTCACCCCTACCCATCTTTATCTGCTTCTGGTGCACCAGCCCTTATGATGGAGAAGCTTCTCTAAGGGTGGCCAATGGGGGAGGGGTGGCCAGAAAGGGAGGGGATGGTCAGGGAGGGGAGACCCAGCAGGGAGGACTTACCTTCAGATCCTCGTAGGTGTCAGCCGAGAGCTTGGTGCTGTTCATATTTAAACTGCAAAGACTCTTCATGGCTGGGTAAAGAGAGACAGGCAATGAGGCCACATGAAAAGGCTACAGCAGGATGGGGACACTCAAGCTGCAGGCCGCTCTCAGTGTGGATGGGGAAGGAGCCGCTATGGTTGTGGGTTCAGCCGTCATGACCACCAGGGCTGTCTATTTTAAGCTCTGGGGGTCAGAGCTGGGCCTTTTCTTGGTCCCCAACCTCTGACCTTCTCTCCCCTTCAGCGTCAGACTTGCCCTGGGGATCCTGAATACTCCCTGCCTGGCATTGCTGACCCACGTCTCTCACTGTTGGTCTCAAGAGCCAACATCAAGTTGGGGTTCATGTTGGACCATGCAGGTGTTTGCTGGAGACACATCCAAAGGCTTATACTGAGATGCTGGGGTGGGGTGGGGGCGTGACATGACAGACCAATGGGGGTTCTGCACTGTTAATTAGACCTAGAACCCCCCTCGCGCGCGCACACACACACACACACACACGTACGTTTCCTGTAGGAATATCCTGCAGGGAATGACTCAAATGTCACTCATGTTCCCCGTATCAGAGCTCCCACCATCCAGAACTGTAGGACTGTCACAGCCACTTCTGTGATCTACGGTTACACTCCTTCTGCCACCTCCCAGAGGCCTGCTTGGCCATTCTACCACTGAGTCACAAGGCCTCTTGTCTAAGGAAGCAAGTTAGAAAACGGCACATGTGGATTCCCAGGCTCACAGCCCCCTTGAGCAGAGCTGTACGGAACCAGTATCCTAGACCCTGTCCCAGGCCTCTCAAGCTGGACAGGCCCAGGAATGCCTGGGGACCCAGGGGCACAGGGGTGCGTTTCTGAGCAGCTAGCAAGGCTGGAGCTGCTGGCTGGGACACCAGTGACAATGGTGGGTTTTGGTGGCTGGACGGAAGGCACGGGCTAGTCTCACAAACGTCCCTGTTTCCTCTAGATGGCTAGTTCCCCGAGGGCAGGGACACCCCCTCTGCTTGTTCCCAGCACCTTGTCTGTGCCAACGTGCAACGGGTCTGCTACAAACTGGTTAATAATGAACCACCTGCTTCCTTCTCAGGGTGCGCAGCTGGGGGAGGGGGGTCAGCCCACCTGCCGCAGACCGGGTACTCACAGCTGAGGGCCAGCAGGCCGGCGTCGGTGACTGGGGTCTCACACAGGTTCAGCACCTGGAGCATAGTGAGGTGTTCCGACAGGAGCCGCAGGCCGGCGTCTCCAAACTGTGGGGCACACGGGTTCTTAGCCTCTGCAGGCCCAGGGGAGGGGACCCTAAGGCTGGGCAGGAGTGGGAGGGGGTGGGATCTATCTATGAGGCCATGCCCTCTTTTCAGCACACAGCCCTCCTTCCTGAGTTCAGATCTAGTTTCTCACCAGGACATAGGCCAGGCAAGGGCCTCTATCAGAGTCTGAACTTAGGCTCTGAAACCTGAAAGCAGTGCTCAGGTGGCCCTTCCAAGAGATGGAGGAGCCTGTGTATCCCATAGGGCTAGGCCAGTGGTACCATGCTGGGATCCAGCAGGCTCCAAGAGAATACTCATGTATCCCTCCTCCCTGTCAGGCTGGAGAGGCCTAAGGTGAACTCTCAGCCCCGTATCTTCCAACTCAGGAGCCTGTGCAATGTTCCCAATTGGGAAATGGGCTGCCAAGTGGCATGGGAACTCCAACTTCCTCCTGTCTGGGGGAATGGGTTAGGGTTACACATGCAGAGTAAGTGGCTAGGCCCATGAGCTCTGGGCATGGGAGGTGAGGGGGAGGACAGGGCGCGGGGTGTGGGCGGGGCGGCACCTGCGTGGACCACAGATTGAGCTGCTTGAGGGAAGGCAGTTTGATGAGGTGCTCGGCGCAGGCACTGGTGACGTTGGTGAAGGCCAAGCTGAGGTTCTCCAGGTTTCCAAAGGAGCCAGAGCTCAGCAGGCGGGCCAGGTCCGCGTCCTGCAGTGGGTGGGCATGATGCTCAGGGCAGGCTGGGGCATTTACCAGGGAGGCCTCACGCCCACTCCCCCCAGTCTTGTCTGCAGCCGACACGGGTTCTCTGACCACACCGAGGTCTTTGTGTCCCCAGGAGCTGAAAGGTGGTGGCTCAGCCTTGTGGTGTGACTCATAGCTTGAGTCACGGCTGGGCTGCAACCAAGGCCAGCACCCTCCCAAGCAGAGCGTGCACATTCACATGCGTGGTGTGCCTGCATGTGTGTGTGTGTGTGCACGTGTGTGCGCGCGCGTGCAAATGCAGAGGCATGCACACCCCGTGGCCAGCAGCTCATGTGGAGTTTCCATGTGAAGAGCTGGTTGCTGCCCTCAGTCCCAAGTCAGCAGAGAGCCACCTGTGCCGCAGACCCTGGACTGAGGGTCTTTATTTTGACCTTGAGCTGTGCCCCGAGTTACAGCTAACTTCCCAGCCTCCTCTGCAGCTAATTATGGCCAGGTGCTGAATATGGAGAATGAGATGCACATGGAACTTCTAAGAAGAATCTCTAAGGGAAGGGCGGGCTGTTCCCTGTCACTTCCTCCTTCCTTGCTGGCTGGGAAGGAGCCACAGTGGCTGGAGCCTGGGCAGGCTTCCTGGTCCATGAGCAGGAAGCCATGCCTTGAGGAGAGTGGGGTAGCAGGAAATTAGATTCCCAAAAGACCTCAGAAAATGGGAAAACGGTGTGCAGATCTCATAGGGTAGTAAAAGTCAGGCGGACTAACAGTCCAGGGCTTAGTAGCTATTGTTACCATGGTTACTAGCAACCCCTCGGTAATACTGCCGATGTCACCAGCAATCTTTTGTCTTTTTTGAGGGGCTGAAGACTGAACCCGGAGCCTCCACGCATGCTAAACTGGGGCTCCACCCATGAGCTGCGACCGCAGCCTCAATATCAAAGACAAGCTTCGGCATAATATCTTCAATTCTGCTTGGTTTCCATCTCTTCCTCTTCGGCCCAATTACCTCCTAGAGGAGCTGGCCCGTCTCCCGGTCCCATAGTCATACCTTCTCTCCCCTCCTGGCCATCTCTCACCCCGGCATCTGGACAGTTCACTTCCCTGCTCCACCCATCTTGCCCCGCCCCGCCCCACCCCACCCCCACAGAGACAGAAACTGACTTACCGTGGACTTGGAGGGCAGTGTTAGCCTAGTGGGCCCGCCTTTCCTTTGCTGCAACAGAAATGAGACCAGGTGAGTCGTATGACCCCTCTGCCACCAGCCCCTTGGGCAGAAGACACCGTGACGGTCACCGCCTATGGCATAGGTGACACCAAGAAACACCGGCAGAGGCGGAAGTGCGGGTGCTCTGATTGGAAGGGACATCACCCAGCCAATTCTCGCTGGGGGAAGTGGCGCCCACTTCCGTCTCAAATGACAGACAGGTTTTACACCAGAGGTCTGATGGTAGAGACCTGGGCTGTGCACACCTTCTACAAAGAGCCACACAGTGGGGAGGGGAGGGTGGCTCCAGGGGAAAGGACAGCCCTCACGGGCCTGTGTGCACCCATGCAGAGACAGCCTCTCAGCTAGGACGGGGTATGACAACACCGGGGCCTCTGCAACGAAGCGGATGTGGGTTGTGTGACATCGGCCCACAGGCTTTACCTCTTCTGCGCCCGCCCGTCTAGAACCCTGTGCGAAGGGCAGGGAACAAACCCAAACGCTCTGGGTGTGGAGAAGCAGTCACAGGGGGCCACCCCGTGTTCTGGGAACAGCGGGCAGTGGCAAGGACTTACCAGCTCCTTCAGCTCCCGCTGCCGGTCGCACAGCTGCTCGTACATGCGCTTGCCCACGTCTGTGCTCTCCAGCGTGGAGATGATCTGCAACTGGGTGTCATTGTTGTCGATGATGTTGTATTCCAGCATCAGGCACAGGATCTGCAGGAGTCAGGAGGCTGTGTCAGGGAGTAGCCTGCCACAGGACCTTGGCGTACGCTACTCCCCCACGTTCAGAGTACTCTGCCTTTGCCCCCGGGTTAACGTTTCAACCCTACCTCCAGGGAAATGTAGGCTTTCCCCCATGGGCCAGTAAATTCTTTTCTGTTCGCATCCCCTTGACTGATGGGCGGCTTGGTGACTACTTTCTAGAGGGTAGAATGTGGCAAGGAGGCGCTCCCCAATTCTGACAGCTCTTATAAACTGTTGTCCATGGGACAGACGTTCTGTTAGTGTCTGGCTTTGGGGGACCTCGTGGAGTAGTGGGGAAGAGGAGACCGAGGAGGAACAGTTGGGCCCCGGGCTTGTCCTCTTGGAAACTGAGCAATCATCCTAAAGCCACACAAAGCAGACAAGCTGGGGCTGCCAACTTCTGAGGGACTGAGAAAAAAAGTCTTGCAAAGGATGCCACGGGCTTTAACCCCTATGGCAATTTCTGGAAACTCTAAAGGAGAACAACTCAGGCAAGCCTAGCTACCCCTTTGTCTGTTAACGGTTCTGTGCTTCAAGAGGAGACAGTTGCTATGTAGTAATAGGTAATCAGAGCAGAAACCTGGAGATCGCTGTGATCGACACGGTGAATGAACCAGCAGTGGCCTGAGAAGGGCAGCCGCACGCTCAAGAGGCTGCAACCACACCTGCCTTGCCCACCCTGCCTGCTCCTTATATGGACCCCGTGTGAGGACACCCGGGCCAGGACCTCACCTCCGCCATGGTCTGGTTCCCTCTCAGTGCCAGGAGCATGCAGGGGCCCAGCTTGTTTTCCGCCAGCGAGAGCAGAAACTTTTTGGTCTTGTAACAGGAGCCCATGAGGATGTGCACCTGGGAGGCAAGAAGACCGAGGTGAAGCAACCGGGGTACCACCGCAGTGCCGTCCGTGACCCTCAGTGCCAGCCTCTGTGGGCAGGGACAGGTGGGGAACCTCCCTGCTTGTGCCAACAGCCTGATCTCCCATGACTGTCACGCCATCCCTACGGACGGAAACCTTCTCCCAAGGAGAATAGTGACTGAGGACACGTTTAACACTGGACACATATGAGACCACACTGGGACGGGCTGCAGGCAGCAGGCGCAGTCACGCAGACAGATGAGACAGAGGTCACTGGAGCTGTCCAGGGGTGCAGAGCTAGCATGAAAGGGCAGAGATGAAACTGTAGGTCACATGTTCCAGAGGCGGTGGTGCTGGTGGTAGCAGAGCCGCGAACCTGAATGTTGGAATGTTTCTGCATAGGATGGTAACACTCACATTCTATCTACTCTACTACAGGAAAAAAAAAAAGGAGCCCCCCCCCCCACCTCTTGCTGGGGGCTGCTGTATTGGGTCCCGTGAATTCTTAGCATTGAGGGTACCAGGTAGAAATTTCTAGGCAGTTCTTGCTAGGTGGGAGAACAACAGGCTGGACTCAGGTGGCAGTTAGGCTGTCCTGTGCCCTGCTTTCTCTGCACTACTAAAAGATGCTTTGAGAGATCACCCACCCAGCAAAGCCTGCTCTCTCCTGAGATACGCTGGACGGGGTGTTGCTTGTATTTAGTTAGAGGTGAGGTCACAAGAGCAAGGGCTCCCCGAGCTGTCCACAGAGAGACCAAACATCCTGCAACTTCATACAATAGCAAGGGCCTTCTGGAAACGGCAGCCTAACCCAGGAACCACTTCTCGCCATGTGTCTCCATGGAAACATTTCTATCCCCACGGGTGCCTGCTTCCTTCCCTGTCTATATATTCTTCTGGACCATCGTTAACAACTCTGGCGTACACATGAAATCACTTGTGCGGGAGCTGACTCCCCGTGTCCTCTCTCACACTGAGCCTCCGCAGGAAGGGGTGGGGGAGACAGCGAGCACTGCCAACGGTAAAGCTGTGATATCAGGAGAAGCCAGACATGACAAGTAGGCAATTGGGCATGTTTATAGGTACATGGGACACGCTTAGAAAGCAGGTAGGTCCAGGGCAGCAGGGAGGGGTTTGGAGCAGATTCGTAAGGAAAAAGACCTAAATTAGACCCCCTCTCTTTTTTTTTTTGTTTTTAGAGACGGGGGTTTCTCTGTAGCTTTGGAGCCTGTCCTGGAACTTGCTCTGTAGACCAGGCTGGTCTTGAACTCACAGAGATCTGCCTGCCCCTGCCCCTGTGCTGGGATTAAAGGCGTGCGCCACCACCGCCCAGCTTAAAAATAGACCCCTTGAAGTGGTGTCTCAGAGGATATGATTATTTATCGTCATTGCACAGATCTTGCTCAAATTCACTGTGGTGACTGTCTAACCTGCAAATTAGTCTCCATCAGTCTCTAGTAAAGACAGGAATAGCCTGAGCAGGCTCAGGGGTCTCGGAGTCCTGGTGGCTCAGTGACTATCTCACGCCTGCCACAACACATAATTGCTCTGATGCTCCGGGACGTCTCTTTGTCTTGTTTTTACATATGAGGAAGCTGGAGCCCAGACAGGTGAGTCAGCACACAAGGTCAGCTGGTGGAAAACTGGGCAGTGACCTAAGGCCCAGGTCTAGCTGACGCCTGCATTTTCTGCACATCACATGACCCCAGAAGGCTATGCGATCTGTGAATGGAGTTGGGTGTGTCAACAGTGACTGAGGTCACTGGCCACTTGGGCAGAACTTCTGTCCTGGGGAAAGAGCAGCCTGAGTCCCTTTGCTACAGAAGAAGTCACTACCTCTAGATAGTAGCTTGGCCTAGAAAAGGGCGTGCCAACAAGTCCTGTCAAAAGAGCCACTGGACCTCTCTGGACCTCTGTTGTGGCCCAAGGGTGATTCTGTGACATTGGTTCTCAACTGTGGGTTGTGACCCCTTTGGGGGATGCTGAATGACCTTTTCATGGGGGGGGGGGGAAACACATATAAAATATTTACATTAAGATTCATAAAATTACAGTTACGAAGTAGGAACAAAATAACTATGGTTGGGGGTCACCACAACATGAGGAACTATATTAAAGGGTCACAGCATTAGGAAGGTTGAGAACCACTATGCTATGGTAAGAAAGCACCAGAAGCCACTGTGGATGCAGTGACTGACTCAGTGACCTCAATCCCTTCACCTAGGGTGGTGATGACCCTGAGTCTGGCTCCCAAGTCCCCCATTGTGAGGACTGGCTGAGCAGGTGGCACTGCAGTCAGTACCTCGTGACAAGCTGCATCTGTCCATTGCACAGAAAATCACCATGACAACCAAGAGTGATCTTGGACCCTCAGCTGCCTGGATTGTAAAATGGAGGGACAGTGAAGGTCCTCACTTCCCAGAGCAGGTGACAGGCTGGGGGTGCGTCAGGCTCTTGGCTCAGGTAAGCAGGAATGCGTGACACTCCCCCTTCGGCCCCCTCCCTCTTCGTAGCTGGCACTGTGCTGGCCAGAAGACTTGCAGGCAGGGCCACACAACCGTTGGCTGCTGTGCAACTCAGGATGGAAGAAGCCCAACGCCCACCAGCAGCTTCCTGCGGGGACCCCACGTACCATGCTGGCAAACAGCTCCCCATCATCGTCGCAGGCCACCCCTCCAGGGCTGTAGAGCTGGAACCAGCCATCCTTGCCGGCCCGCACACTCAGCAGGCACGAGTGGACCTGTGGGCAGAGGACAGACACACGGTCAGATTGAAACAGGTACAAAGGAAACGTGAATGGCATCAACAAGCCAGGCAGTCAGGAAGGACACGAACTTCCTTCAGCCCCACAACCATTGACCTCCGACTAAGTCCCACAGACCTTCGGGGAAGTCCAGCCATGTGTCCTCAGCTTCTTAGAACAGCCACGAGGCCGACTTAGCTGAGGAAAGCTCTGAGGGAGACAGGGCTGTGGCCTCCCAGGGCAGAGCGGCCCCGAACAGGCCCTGTCTCCCTACTTTTTTCTGTGTTTCTCTCTGGGTGGGCCACTTCCTCTCTCTTCTGCTTTGGTCTCTGCCGTCTCTGTGCCCAGGGCTCTCTCTTGCTCTCTGCCCCTCCCTGTCTGGGGTTTATCAACTAACCTTAGGCTTGGGGTGTTTGCCTTCTTCTGCCCCACTTCCCACCTTTCTTCCGTGGGCAGTCTTCCCTCTAGGCCTGTCCTAAGAATCTCAAGCTTTCTCTAGCCCTGAGATTCTCTTCTGTGAGGTCCTCACCCCCTTATCTGCCTGTCTGTCTTTCTCTACTGAAGGGTCTCTGTCTAGACTGGGGACAATATTAGAGGCCAAAGAACAGCCCTCCTGTCCCTTCCCAGAGTGGTGAGTAGGTACAAGGACGTCACACCTATACCCACGGTGCACATGTGCACGCGCGTGCACACACACACCTGCTCATTATGCCCTCCCTCCAACTCCTCAGAACAGATTTTAAGTCGGGACTGATCGTCAACTCGAGGGTGAGGCCCAAGGCTACCGAGTCATTTGTGCGCAGATAGGTCTGTCACTGTCCCAAAAACAGACAGCGAGTCTCCATGGAGATACTCCTTGCTACTGTCTGAATAGCCAAAGTGACTGTCTAAGGCCACACCTGGATGATTACACACAAGACCAGGCCCTACTGTAGAAAAAAAGGAAGAAAAAAAAAAAGGCTTACTTCCTGTCTTGGATCCTCTGCAAACCTCTGAATCACATACTTCAGTTCCCTGGAAGGAAGAGGGATGGGTCATTTGCAGGCCTGAGTGGACGTGTGGACGTGGGGTTGGAGGAGGGTGGAAGAAAGTCAAGGCACACTGGACATTTCCTAGCAGGGACTGGATGTGAGTCATAGGAGACTGTGCAGGAGGTCCCTCTGCAGCCTCCCAAAGTGCATGTGACCCCAAGAATGGGCAGAGGGAGGCTGGCGGTGGCAGGGGTGTGACAGTGACCCAGAGCAGGGGGCACTCGAAGCAGGAGAAGGCGGGGTGGCTTCTCTGGCATACTCACTTGGTGAACTTCTCATGCGCGAGAGCTCTGTACCAAAACCAAAGAGACAAGACAGTTAGGCGTCTGATGCACAATGCTCAACACACCCTCCAGGGACATCGAGACTGTAGCTCTGATTAGAAGAACATAGAGGACATTGACAAAAAAATGTGGCTATCTTGTCCCTCCCTGTGACAAGGTGAGGATCACAGTTACGTGAATAGGCTGAGCCCCCAGTGTCCCCACAGCCAACAAACACCAGGTCCACACCAGTCAACTGCAGAGGCACTAGCCGGGTGCGGGGGTGCACGAACGTGAAGGCACATGCGGGCTCCAGGGACCCAGGTGTGTTTGCTAATTGTTCCACAATTAAGACAAGGCTGCACTAATTACCAGCGCACATTGCCAGGCAATCAGGGACCATTCTTCCAAGTGAATTGCATCATGGGCCACTGTCAAGCGAGTCCTAGGGCCTGTGGGGACAGCTGCTGCAGCCAATGATGCCACAGAGAGGGGAGGCTCTAAGGAGTCGGATTTCTCCAGTCTCCATTCTTGGGGGCCCTGAGGGAGCTAGCGGGGCCAGCAAATGGGGCAATTACTGGGTGTAATGTCCCCCTCCGAGGAGCTGCATTCACAAACACAGGCTCGCTAATGGGCTCTGCAGAGAGCCCCAAGTGCCTCCCAAGGCCCAGCAGCTTCCAATCCTGTCAAAACAGGCCCGCAGGCATGTGAAGCCGGTGGCTCAGCTGAAGCTCTGGGCAGGCTGTGACCCACCATCACCCAACTGTTTCCCATGATGCACTTCCTGTTAGGAGGAGGGTGGTGAAAGAGAGGCAGAGGGTGCATCCATTTCTGGCACATTCAGAGTGTGCTGTGAGCTAACGGTGGGCATTAAGGCACAGTGAGTGTAGCTAGCTTTCCCCTGCAGAGTCCAGAAATGCTCTTATGTGTGCATTTTCCTTTCTTTGTTGGTGCTAGAGATTGACCCCCGAGCACCGCACGTGCTAGGTGTTCTCCAGCCTTCCCTCCCTTCTTTGGCAGACAGGGTTTTGCTGGGTTGCTCACACTAGCCTGGAACTGTAACTATAACAATGGTTATCAACCTATGGGTCGCAACCCCATTGGGAGTGAATGACAGATATCGAATAGCAGATATCCTGCATATCAGATATTTATATTACAATCTATAACAGTAGCAAAACTACGGTTAATACAAGATTTAATTTTATGGTTGGGAGTCACCGCAACATGAGGAACTGTATTAAAGGGTTGCAGCGTTAGGAAGGTTGAGAACCACTGATTTACAGGCATGTGCTACCATGCCTGACGTGGTAATATATCAACTGTGGAGTTTTACTGTCCCCCAGGGAGGGAGGGTATTATTGTTCGCACTTGGTGCATAATTAAAACCTGTTAAAGCGACCATAGGTTAGGCACGGTAAAGATAGCTCTGACCTCCTCTGAGTCTAAGGGTTCCCTATGTCGCAACCACATATTCTATGAGACTATTCTGACCACATTCTCGGTGTTTCAGAGGCTCACAAAGTCAGGCCACATCTCCATGTCTTGGCTGTGGGCCCCAGCTCCGCTCTGTAACACTGTGAGCCTCTGGAACCGACACCACCCCCTCCCATTCAGACAGGGCGTGGTGGGACTTACTCTTTGGGGAATGGAATGGGCTGAAGCAAGCTGGCCAGAGACGGCCTCCAATCATCATAGTCAGACCTAGGATGAGAGAGGAAGTCGGTGAGGAGTGGCCTCAGGGAGGTTTTCCACAAGCAATCCTGCACGACCGTAAGACGGCAAGTATCTGGTGTTATCACACAACGTGGATGCTGCCCCACCTACTTCCTGGACAGTGTCCACAGCACAGCATGAATCAATAAAGAACATTCCAGACTCACACAAGAACCAAGGGGCGACTATCTAGCTCCCCAGGATCGCATACCCCCCTTGTTCAGAACTGAGACTTTCCTGTCTCAGTTCATTGCTCTTTTGAGCTATCACCGAGGGTGAGGGACTGATCTAGGTCTTTAATCCCTAAATCCATGTTGATGCCCCAGACCTTAAGACCTCAGCATGTGACATCTGGAGAGACAGAGGGCCTCTAGGTTGGACCCTGACCCAATCTGATTGACATGAGAAGTATGTATAGAGAAAAGCCCCCCAAGAACTTAGAGAAAGGGAACCAGGGCAGGCTAGCCTGCCACACCTTCACCTGTCTCCTCAGAACTAAGAAGAAGACACTGTAGTTATAGCCACACGGCCTGTGATGAGGTCACAGTAGTTCAAATATGTCTCCCATCGCTGGCTGACAGATCCAAAGGGAAGCCTACAGACCAATTCGAGAAAACCAACCAACCAACCAACCAACCAACCAACCAACCAGTTTGAGGCATTGTCCTCATCTACCAGAAACTTCTTTCTTTTTAGACAGGGTCTCAAGGCCAGTGAGACGGCTCTGTGGGTAAATGTGCTTTGTCCCCAAGCCTGACAACCCGAGTTCATGTTTGAGCCCCAGAATTCACATGTTTGAAGAAGAAAACTAACCCCTGCACAATGTCCCCTGACCTCCACAGGTATGCCGTGGTATTTGAATTGAATGCACACATGCATTCGGCAGCTCAAGAGCAAACCTCAAGGTAGTCTGTTTTCATGGCACGAATCTCATCTTTTCAGTGGCTGGGTGGATAGCTGGCCCCGGGCTTAGAGTCTTATTCTCGGTCTTCTTTGACATTCAGAATTCAGGTTTCCTGCCATCACCTCCACTAATGAGCTTCCCACATGGTCCATCCCCTGCTCCCACTCCTTCTTGATCTTCCAATCCCATTCAATCTATTGGTTTTGATTTTGAGATAGGTATCTCATGTAGCCCAGGCTAGTCCTGGACTTGCTATGTCGCTGAGGTCCTCCTGCGTCCACCTAGGATTTCAGGCATGCTTTACCATGTGTTGATTTGTGCAGTGGTAAGAGTGGACACCAGGACGCTGAAAGCGAGGCAAGCGCACTCACTACCAACGTAGTCACGTCTGGTTCACCCTTCTTGATTTTTTTTACACTGCCGATAACCTGCCCAGCCGTGTATACTCTGTCCCTCTGTCTGGGCTTCCCATAGAAACACAGCCTGCTATTTTTCAGCCCCAGAACAAATGCTTCCTTCTAACAAAGCACAGCTCAGATAACCCTTGGCTCTGGACTATTCCCGCCCTACCGGCCTCTGAATGAACCCACGAGAAATGCCTTCAGGACCCAGATCACACCCTGGAAGGCTCTAAGGAAAGGCCCAGATGGACAACATGGAAAAGAATTGCCAGAAGGATCTGGTAGTGTTAGATAAAGTCATAACAGTGATATGGCTGACACCTAGGCACGTACTGTGCCCCCGCAGAGGGCTCAGATTTGATCACTTCATCTCTGCGACACCCTCAAGAGGTGGGGGAAAGGGATGTCTGGGTTCGGCAGTAGGAGGTGAGGGGCATGATAGCCTGTTGCACTGTGTGCTGGAGGCTGCTAGACCTGTGGGCTGTGCCAATCGACGGTCTCAGAGCTCAGAGGCCCCAGGGATGTATGCTGGAATGCCTGCTCTCCCTGGTTCCTTTCTGGGTGTGTGTGTTGCGGGCGGGGGCGGGGGTCACTTATTTATGCAATGAACTTGCCTTCCTATGATGAGATCCCCGCCACCCTTAACTATATGGACCCATGGTCAGCACATCAAAATGTGACTTCCTATGTTGTGTCCACTGTGTACCACATGCTTTCTTCTGAGGCCCTCCTAGAATCTTCCTGGTCAGGTGGGGGTCACTGTCATTGCTTTAGAAACACAAATGCTGGAGCGTAGGCATCTCAGCCTTGGTCTCAGGTCAGAACTGAGCCTTGAACCTGTTCTGTTCCTGGCTCCTGTCTATGTTCTGCCTACTAGGCAGTCCAGCGCCTCACTAGAAGGTGACCAGGTCATACCTGCAGGAGAAAGCTACACTTGTTGGGTCTTTTTTTCTATTAAAAAACAAAAGTTTTTTTTTTATTTTTATTTTTTACCCCACCCCAAAAAACAAAAGTTTTACAGGGGCCGGAGAGATGACTCAGTGGTTAAGAGCACTGACTGCTCTTCTAGAGGACCTGGGTTCAATTTCTGCACCCACACTGCAGTTCACAACTGTGTGTGACTCCAAAATCTGACACCCTCACACAGACATACATGCAGGCAAAACACCAAAGCACATTAAAAAAAAAAAAGTTTACAAAATAAAATTTGGAAGCTTGGGAGGGGAATGGCTTACTAGGCAAGAGTGCTTATGAGGTCCTGAGTTCGAAACGCAGCACCATGTCAAAAGCACACGCCTGTCATCCTAATGTTGAGGTGAGCAGGATCACGGGGGCTTGCTACCTGCCTGCCTAGCTCCAGATTTAGTGAGACCCTGTCTCAGGGAACAAGGCAGAGAGCGACAGAGTAGGACGCTGAATGTTGTCTTCTTGACTTCACGTGTATATGTGAGATACATGCGCACACCACACATGTATACTATACATACATAGAAACAGTTAAGATTTGTTCTGTGTAGAAAGGCTTTCAGAGGACTGGAGAGGTGGCTCAGAGGCTAAGAGCACTGACTGCTCTTCCAGAGGTCCTGAGTTCAATTCCCAGCAACCACATGGTGGCTCCAAACCATCTGTAATGAGATCTGGCACACTCCTCTGGCGTGTGGGTATACATGGAGGCAGAAATTGTATACATAATAAATAAATAAATCTTTAAAAAAAAAGAAAGAAAGGCTATCAGAGACCCCTAAGGAGATTTAAACACTTAAGTCAGAATGTGGTTGAGGGAGTGGACATGGGGCTCCTGGGGGCCTCAGAATCAGGGGCATCATCTCCTTTCACCTCGGCTGCTCTTTCTGCCTGGATGGAAGTATGTCTCACTGCCATGGTTACACGTGAGTCCGTGGTTTCAATACTGCATCCCACTACACCCTGCTCTTCAGGTCACTCCTTTGGGCACGTGGTGCTCCTCATACTGAGAGATTGACAGCTGGGACCTTTGTCTTCAAGCACAGACCCTGGCTTACCATCGACAGGCAACAAATGCTTCAAGAATATGTGGATTAGTGCTTGGATGGATGGATGGATGGATGGATGGATGGATGGATGGATGCGCTGACTGATTAGTGCTTATACGGATGGATGGATGGATGGATGGATGGATGGATGGATGGAGACCCTGAAAAAGCTCTGAGCTTTCCTTACTGAAGACCCCAGGCCTGGTCTTGGCCAACTCAGACTACTCCAGGCTGGCCCAAAGCAGGTCAATCCTGATGTGTCTTTGGAGTATGGTCCCTTCTTCAAGGGTTGCCAGGGGAGGCTTGTGGTGGCTTTTCAGAGGTGTCACATTCCAGTGATGCCAGAGCATACCTTGGAGAGCTTGTGGTAAAAGGTAAAAAATAAAGCACTGTCTGACTGGCCATACTGACCCATATTCCCCGTGGCCAGTGGTATACCCAGAGTTCTGAGTGTGGCTTTCCTCACCCTTACAATGTCCAAAGGGCCACTTTCATTCCACACCATATCACCTTCCCTTCTTGGTTTTTTTTCACTCACTATGTAGACCAGGCAGGCCTCGAACTCAGAGATCAGCCTGCCTCTGCCTCCTGAGCACCTGGACTAAAGGCCTGCACCACCCCTCCTGGCTCTATCTTCTTCCCTTCTTTACCTCTCATCTGGATTGAGCCAAATGTTCACTCTCACCAAGAACCATGGGACAATGGAGAAAACATCCCGTTACTGACACCTCACAGCAGTCCTCCACGTAGAGGGCAAGAGAAGCAACCTGAGGCCCAGAGGAGCCAGGAGCACCATCTCAGGTTACTCAACAGATAAATCCGTGTCTATTAGACACCGGCTTTTTGCCACCCTCAAGCGTGCTGAGTGCCACAGTGTTTGTTTCCTAAGATGTCAAGAAATTATAACTGTGCCTTATCCCAACTCTATCCTAGGACAGGAAACACCGCTATGCTACAATCACCAGTTGTGGTGACTCCCCTATACTGAGTGAACCTCTACGTGTGTTGCTCACACTATGCCATCATGGGCTGGCTGGAGGGCTAAACTCAGGGAGGTCAGATGACAAGTTCCTGTCACAGATTAGAAAGTAGCACCGGGGAACATGCACCCAGCTCTCTAGGACCTAAACCTGCTTTCCTTGACACAAGACACACTGAAGCCCTCTGAACCGCATGGGATTATTGAGATCCAGCAAGTCTGAGGGCCTGCAGACCACAGATCTAGGAGTCAGCCTGGTTTGACAAAGTTTGGAAACTTGGTCTCATTCTAGTGTGACCCTTCTTGGCTTTATCAGACTGTTCCAGGCCTGGGCATGGCCCCTGACCCCTGGCCCATGCCCCGGAGTTGCAGCAGAAAAGGAGTTCTGGTCAACCGGATGGAGCAGAACACTCATTCATGAACATTTGTAAATGAAGTAACGTCTGTCAGTGGTGAGAGGCTTTCAGGCCTGCACGCTCCCGGGGGGGGGGGGGGGGGGGGAAATTACCCACATGGTAAGGTGCCTGGGGCCCACGGGAGACAGCCCAAGGCAGCCAGCTCTGACCTGGAAGGCTGCTGCCATGAGGGTAGCTCAGAGGAGCCCACAGCCAAGAGCCTGGGGAGACTCAGAGTGCTGTGGCTTTGGCCAGGAAAGAAACGAGACTCCTCTCTGCCCTATGAAACCTGGATCTGAGCTCGGTTCTCGGTGCTCTGAAGGCATTTTGGAAGTTTCTTCCTTTGGCTGTAGGATCAATAAATTGGGTTGTACCCTCCCTCGGCCTCAGCTGAGGGGACACAAAGAGGCTGGCACTGATTTTGAAGAGCCCCCTAGTCCTCTTAAGGACAACAGGAAGTACAGACAGGTGACTGCTGCCGTCACATTCTCCCTCAACCACAGGAGTCCTTGGTCTAACTAACCATGTATACACACATGTATACACATTCAGCTTTAGACACCACAGTCCTTACCTGGGAGCACAAAAAACCCT
This sequence comes from Microtus oregoni, assembly GCF_018167655.1. Classification (NCBI taxonomy): domain Eukaryota; kingdom Metazoa; phylum Chordata; class Mammalia; order Rodentia; family Cricetidae; genus Microtus; species Microtus oregoni. The sequence goes on from NW_024543063.1 coordinate 36,491,969, forward strand.
GTTGTGCCCTCCCGCACCCCACATTCTGGTTTACAAGTCAGGTGGACAGAATACCCCAGTGGGCTTTCCCCTCCCACCTTTCCCATTCTGGTTTATGAGTCAGGTGGCTGGAAACTCACACAGTGTGAGTAGGACTGAGAACAAACAGATGTTATGAGACCGGTAACACCACAGGATGCTGGAGATGCTGGAGGACTCCCTCCGCCCCCCGCCACACTCGCAGATACACTTGACTTTTTGCTTTGTTTTTGAAATAGGGTCTCACTCAGTAGCTCATGTTGACCTGGTACTCACTATATAACCCAGGTAGCCCTTGAACTTGCAGCCATCCTCCTGCCTTAGTATCGGAACACTCTTGTTGCTAACACACTTGCCTCTACGCACATCTAACTTGAGCGTGCACACACAGGCTCCTCGGCCACAGCCACCCCTATAGGACTCAGGCTGGCAGCAGGACCAGACTCCCGGCCACTGCCATCCCCATGGCAGCGGGGTGGGTTCCAGGGTACTCACAGCAGCTTGAGGATCTCCACGTGGCAGCCAAGTGTGCGGCCGGCCTGGGGGCCCAGCTCGATGCTCATGGTGCCACATGCTGGGCTCACCATGAGGCAGTCGATGAGGTTGGGCTCACTGTCGTTGCCCGTGCTGGCCGTCAGCGCCGGCTTGGCAGTGCTGGTGCGCTCCACCTCCACGTGGACCTCGCTGGAGGCCACAACCACCGACTTGAGCCGTGGCTCCGACAGTGTGGCTTCCTGAGACACCAGGTCGGGGCTGGGGTGCAGCAGGCGCAGAGGTAAGGTGGGCTTCCGGTCGCATGGTTGCTGGCAGCCGTTCCGGATCTCCTTCAGACTGGGGGAGTTGTCGCGGCTGGAGAGGGAGAAGAGAGACGTCAAGTGTGGGCAGGGGTCAGCCTTGGCGACCAGAAAGCCCAGCACTGAGCAGAGATGAATGAATGTCTATCCTCGGGATGCTGAGGCAGGAGGATACCCGCAAGTTTAAGGCTGGTCTAGACTACATAGTCAGTCCCCGTCTCAGCAAAGGAAACTGAAAACCAGAGGCCATTGGGGACACAAGCCCAGATTTCCTGAGCGTTCATGCATCAGCTCAGGGGAGCTTCAGGTTGCTCTAAAAGCCCTGGAAAAGGACCACAGATGTAGAGCTGTCATGAAGTCCATTAGGACTGAAGAAGTGGAACGCGTGTGCACAGCTCGGGAAGAGGAACACTGAATCTGGAGTCCAGAGTGGTCTGCCATCTCCATAACCCATCACAGCTTAGCACAGTGGGCACTCAACATACACCTGATCAACAAATGGGCATTCACCTGTGACAGCCACCTCGTGCTGGTGCATCTAGACCAATGCCACCTCACGCTGTGACACCCACCTGGTGCTGGTGCACCCAGACCGAAGCCACCCCCCACTGTGACAGTCGCCTATCACTGGTACACCCGTACCAACACCCCCCCCTGGGTCTTTCCTGACACACCTGTGACACTTGAGCAATCCAGTCCCGCTCCACTTGTTCTCTAAGGTGAAGCTGCCCCTCTCACCTTGATGCCACCATGCCCTTCAGGAACCATTTCATTGCCTGCCCAGCCAGGTGAGAAAACACAGCGTCCACCCTTCTCCTGGGAGCTAATAGTCCATGTCCATGGCTCCCAAGACCCACATTCTAGTGGGCCTGGACTCCCCAGGGGTCCTTTTGGAGCCCCCCTCTACATTCTGGCATCTCCAATTGTCTGGAGGTTTCTAACGCTTGTGCTAGGTGTCATAGGGTGGTGACTGAGGAATTGGGCTTTTTGGGCCACAGTTGCTTAGAAAACGTGAGATCAAACACTGCTTTCTGGAACTTCTTTGCAGCAGGACTTGTCGGAGCCCTGACCTGATAAAGCCCCTTCCAAAGCTCCCCTCAATTCCTGGGACAGCATCCTCAGACATGGCGACAGCAGCAACAGGATCTGGGGCTGGTGTCCACGCTGCCGGGCACCGGGTTTCACACAGGCTCTCACAGATACAATCTCCCAGGGGCATGGGAGTCAGACTCCACAGGGCTAAGTGATTTCTCTCAACATCACAGCCTCTGAGTCTGAGCAGCCAGATCTGGAGCCTGCCCTCTGCTCTAGGAGCTAAGGTACCACTAAAAAGTTAAGTTTCCAAGACCGCTGGTTTCTCCTCCAGGAAGTCCCCTTTGATTTCCTCTTCCTGCCATGGACACGTTCCTCACCTGAACTCCAAAAGCTTATCTTTTTTCCTATCCTAGTGGACACTACCTTTCCCTCAACCAGGGCACTTCTGAAATATCCCCAGACTCAAGGAGCTCAGCCCTAGGGAGGCGGACACCAACAAATGCCAGGGCATCCACACGACTGAGCACAGCAGGTAGCGGAAGCTTGTAACTAAGCCTGACAACCTAGTTCAATCCTTACTTAGACCCTGCAAGGTGACAGGTTAGAACGACTCTTTTAAGTCATTCTCTGGCCACATGAGCCTTCCGGCAACAAACAAACGCAAAAAAGAAAAAAATTAGTGCTTACAAAAAGAAAAAAGGAAATAAAGAAAAAGAAAGAGCTACTTGCTTAGGTCCCTCTCAAACCTGTCACACGTGCGCCACGTCCCCAAAGAGAAGCAAACACATACATACTTTGGTGTAGAGGGCTGGGCCTCGCACTGGCGTTCCACGTGGCAGCCCCAGGGCTATGTGCAGAATTTGAGAACAAACTCGGGGAAGGCCTGAATTCATTTTGCACCTGCCGGGAGCTAGGGTTGAGCACAGCCCACTGAGGGCGCTCAATAAACACGTATTGGCTTTGATGGGGGAAAGCAATCACTGGCTTCTGGAAACCTGTGAACTCCACAGTGGGCGGAAGCCGCATGCGGTCTGTGAGGTGGGGCCTGCGCATCTCCGTGGGCTCAGACCTCATCTGCTCCCCCGTGCTCGGCACTCCAGCTCCCTCTGTTTGCCTCTGCTGGGGTCGAGGAGTGGATTTTCAAGGCCTCTTGGCTCTGCTCGGTGATTTTCCAGACAGCCACGCTAACCTGGGTCAGGCTGTCTGTTCTTTGAGTGCGGAACATCGTGTGCTCACCGGGAGTGGTGCGGAGGCCTGGAGGACACTGGGAGGGACTGACCAATGGGCCAAAAGGAAACAACTCGGCAGAACCAGGCCTGGGGGGGAGTCGTGCCATCAGCTGGGACCCCCAACTCTCGAGGACTTCCAAAGGCTCAGCTGCGCTCCGCTGGGAGCCAAGGCCAGCCTGCGTGGGAGGAACAGCAACCTATTGTATCTGCCTCATGCCTTCATCATGACCGGTCCCTCATAATGGAGGCTCTGCAGCCTGTCTCTCACCCAGCAGCAGGAGAGGGGTAGTGCTGGAAGGGAAATCCCCAGAACATCCCTCCGCTACCTAAACTTACTGTTGACTCACCCATGTTCTCAGAAAACGTAACCTAGGCCACCTTCCTCTTAAGCGTGTCCTCTGGCTCAGCATCTGCCACGGGTCAGTCTGCAAACCTCGCGCCCCACACCCACATGCTGAACATAAACCTCATTTTTTATTCGTGTCATTAGTGTGTGTGTGAGTGTGGTGTCGTGTGAGTATGCCTGCTTGCATGTCTGTGAGTGCCTGTATGTGTGGGTACACGGAGTGGCCAAGGGTCAATGCTGGGTGGTCTTCCTTTATTACTCCCCACCTTATCTACTGAAGTGGAGTCTCTCATTCGAACCCAGAACTTGCCAATTTCCCTGGCCTAGCTAGCCAGCTTGCTCTGGGGGGGACCCATCACATCACTAGGGATTACAAATGGCTCCATGCCCACTCATAAAAGCCCAGCTTTTACAGGGGCTCTAGGGATCTGAACTCTGGTACTCACACTGGGACCGCAAGCACTTGACCTGCCGAGCTCTACCTGCTGCCGACACCATCCCAGGGGAGGTCCCTTCTTCTTCTTCTTCGGCTTCTCTGTCTCTGGTCTTAGCCACACTAATTGCCTTGGCTCCTCCTCTGCAGGGACCCTCTGCCCATGAGTAGCAAACAAACTCCCGAATCCCCCCCAATAAAGTCTGCATGTAACTTCAGCAGGCCGGGTAGCTGCCTCTGTGGCAGGTGTTCAGGACCACAGATGGGAAAATGCTGTGCTGGCCATCAAGAGCCACCCCTGGGCCTTTGCATATGCTGTTTCCTCTGCCCAAACTCCTCTTTCTCTTTCTTGCCTCCCTACTCGTCTATTGTCTTCATAGCGCCTCCCTGGAGGACCCTTCTAACTTTCTTCTGGCAAGCGTTCTCTTCTGTGGCTAGGGGTCCAAACAAACACCTCCAAGACCACACCAATCAGTCAGGAAAGGCAGCAGGGCCAGGGTATCCTTTCCTTTCTTTTTTCTAAGCTGTAGAGCCCTGTCTTGTGCTGGCAAAAGGCCAACAGCCACTTCTCTAGGACAAAAGTGCCTCCCCCATCCTCCGTCTATAGCAGCATCAACCAGTTGCTTTGGTGTAAATCCCACCTCACATGACCCCACGCTGCCGAGGTGATGACACCACCAACTGTGGCACATCCCGAGACAGACAGGAGCTGGTATTCCTATGGGATGGAGCGGCACAGCCTTTGAGCTGACCCCTGGGATGTGGCCACCCTTTCCAAAACAAGGAAATAGTTTATTATTGCCTGAGGTCTCCTCGCGATGTCAGGACCAGGACCAAGAATAATAATCCTCCACTCTCGCGCCCTGCTACCTAGGAACACCCCTCATCTGTCAACACCCCTTTCCTGTCCTTCTTTGCCTGCTGGTTTTAGTAGCGCTATTTGCTCAAGGCCAGTGACCCCAAAGGCACTCGGGCCCTTTTGTTGAGAGAATACCTCAGTACATGTTCTCCCCCCCACCCCACCCCTGCTCCGGACACCGCCCCGCTCTGATAGAGTCTAGATGGTGGGGGCCCCTTGGAATTGTGTAGCGCTTCAATTGAACAACGAGGTAGCTGCAGCAGACTCCACCATGTCCTGCATCGGCCTCTGAGGACCTAAGAGACTACTATAGAAAGCTGTTCACAGATCAATGATACCCGTGTGCCCCTAAAGAGCCTCAACCAGGACAAATGGAGTCAGTATCGAAACTGGGTGGAAGGTGGGGGTGACAAAGCATACAACAAGCATGCCCCGCCTAGTCTCCTGCATCAGGGGTCCCAGGTGAGGGACACAGCAACTGCCCCCAGTAGCCACAGATGCCACCTACCTCCTAGGCACTTAAGTCTTCCTGGGGCTCCTCTCCCAGGCAAGCACCCATAGTAAGCGGCTTCTGGCCCCCTCACTACTCCGTTTCACCTTGTGTACGCCTGTCTCCCCACCTGAGAAGGTTCTGGTGTAGTCAGAGATCCATACATGTCCCCCAAGAACAGTCACCCCAGGAGGGGAAATGCTCACAGGCACAAGGCAGTCACTTCCTAGGGTCACTGAACATGGTACTCTTCTGCAGCAGGCTCTTGAGAAACAACCAAGACCCAAGTTCCAAAATGGCAGTGCTGGGGACACGCCTAATGCCCCCTCCCCTATGCACACACAAGTACACACGTGTATACACACATCTGTTTCTCTTTTTTTGCGAGACAGGTTCACACTATGTAGCCCTAAACCTGCAATCCTCCTCCCTCAGACTCCAGGGTGCTGGAATGACAAGCGCCTAGAATGACACACATATCCACATATCTGAGCGGTCCTTCATGCCACCTTCTTCAGTGTGTCACCCTGCCCCAGAGTGAGCAACCTTCAGCATAAAATACTCGTAACTAGAGCCCAGGTGCCTTGTGGCCTTGCAGTGACTGATACCGGATGTCACGTCGTCTTCTCAGCCCTACACCAGGGCTGAGCCCACACCAATGGGCAGAGGCATTGGGCAAACAGCATAAAGTCAAGGTGGCAACAGCTGCTCCACCTTCCCTCCGGAGAGGGGTGACCAGCCACCCTCTTCAGCAACACACTCCCAGGACAAGGTGGCACTGCGCCCCCACCCAGACCAACGCAGCACAGTAACACTGACCTGTTGATGAACTCTTCATAGCAGGAGTAGATGGCAGCCAGGCACACGGCCACAAGGTTGGGCAGGACCCGGGGATGCGGGCAGTGCCCTGTGGGGCCATGCATGCTGGAAGAGAGCAGAGGGACGGTGAGGAGGCTGTGGAGTAGCTGTTGGCCTGAGGTACGGCTGAGGCGCTAAGGTACTGCCCAGGTGTGAGACTACCTGCTCCGCCGGCCCTGTGGAGGCCAGGTGGCAAGACTGTGTCATGTGGCTGGTGACTCAGGACTACAGTCCCGGCTAAGAATGGGCAGAGCTGGGAGCTAGCTGAGCGGCTTGGCCAGCTGCTTAGACTCTACCCCTACACCCTGAGCTGTGTGGAAAGAGACAAGCCCTCCTCAGTTCACGAGAACATCTGAGAAGAAAACCTCACAGAAAACAGGTCAAGGTTAGAAGGCAGCAAGTGCTGTTCTTGTCCCTGGTCCATGTTAAACATCCACAGCCCCAGACGAATGGGGGTTCAGAGACAAGCACATGATCCAGGAGATCCCCTCCAGGAGGCTAAGGGCTTCCTCCTGAGTTATTTATTTGCATAACCCTCTTCCGGGATCACAGAGGAACAATGACAGGCTCGGTGTCACGCAACAAGCAAGGAGCTGGGACCAGGCAGGGCTGGGAGTGTCGGGTGGAGTGCACCTCCTATAAGGTGAGACCCTGATCGTCCCTGTGTATCACAAACCATGTAGTGTGGGTCAGGGAGAGGAGGGGGTGGGCGGGTAGGAGGGACACACCTTTGAATGAACTTCTTGACCACTTCCATGCCTGCATTGAGCTCATTCAGGGCGAGAATGTACTCCTGGGTGAAGAGCCTCAGCCTTGGGCACTTCCCGAAGTCCTGCAAGGACAACAAAGGCAGAGTTACAGAGGCCTGGCTAGCAGGAGCTGGGGAAGGCAGACAGCACACACCAGCACTCACACCTCTAATGACCACCCCCCCCCCCCCCCGGTCAGTAGGGGTCCTGGTGCAGGCTGCATGTTCCTATCCCACGGCTCTGCCGGGCAGGCAGAGGTCCTCCACCGGACCTTGAGTGGCAGATGTCCTGCCTGGTCCCTGGTCACCCTGGGAAACTATAAGTTCTTTGGAGGTAGCCACCTGCATCTCTGAGCTGGTGTCTGAGGCACTCAGCCATCAGAGAGACTCCAGTGTAGTTACAGTGAGGAGGGCTACTCATCTCCTGGGGTTGGGAGTAGGTAACTTGGTTCCGGGCAAGTGTAGTTCCACATATCCTGCTACAGGCAGAGATGAGACACTTTCTCCCAGGTGGAGGAGTGAGAGGGGAAGCTGGCTTTGGAGTGGCGATGGACGAGGCATAGTCCCTCAGGGGTTTCCTTTGGTTTGGTAGACCTCAGACACCCCTGGTCTCCAGAGCAAAGAGTGTATGAAGACCACAACCACCTTTAAGGCACGGGGGAGACAGGAATGATGGCGTGCACCTGCGATCTTAGCTCTTGAGAGGCTGAGGCAGGAAGTTTGTGAGTCTGAGACCAGTCTGGGCTCCACAGTGAGACCCATGTACAAACAAGGATGCTAGTGGTGATTGGGAGCTGGAAAGAGGTGTGGGTGTTAGGCGTGGGCGTGCAGGAAGGCAGGCAGTGTGTAAGAACACAGCGAGGGAAGGGCAGTGTGGCTGCGTCACTGAAGGTGGGTCAGGAAGGAGGCAGCAGCAACGAGGAGGAAGATGGGCACTTAAAAAGGCAACCCTCCTAACCTGGGGGACAGCCGCATCGAGAGCCACAGGCGCCCATCTGTGACTGCACTTGAGACTTAATTATGGGCCCTGGCCAAGGACAAAGGGATTCTTCCTGCTCTAGCCGAGTGGCATAATATGAGAGTGACATCAGCACGTGTGGTCAGAGCAAGCCCGACCAGGAGGGAGAAGCCAAGTACCTAGAGTGGTGCAGGGGCTTGGTGAGTCCTGGACTTGTCTAGAGAAAAGGGCGATGAAGGAAGAGGGAAGCACTCTTAGAAAAGGCCTTTCAGGTCTTACTGTCCATCTGTGCTCGCTCCCATGCTCAGTGAGGGGTGGGATGGTGAACATCGACAGGTACCAGCCCACAGTGCCCTGCCATAGGTGTATAGTCTGGTCAGTGGGAGGAAGGACACACTCTTCCTCCAGCTCTGGAAAAATGATGCATTCGGCCAGCAAGAGGGTGACAGTTGGTGTCACCCAACTCATCCTCCCCGGCTCAACAGGGACCTATTTAAAAATCACCTTGCGGATCAGTGGCAGAGCCCTGGGTTCAATCCCCAGCACAGGAGTCCGGGTGTTGCTTTACTTACAGTGTACTCTCGAAGGTCGTTTGTTTACACAGGGGAAGAACAGGGAGGAGCCTAAGTGGTGTACACACACACTCACGCACAGGCACGCGTGCAGACGATGGGCATGCACACATACGACACCGAGCTAGGAATGGAGTCCAGCAGGCGGACTTCGAGGCAGGTCATCTGGCCTTCCTGTCTAGGGAGATGCCCACAGTTCTCTGTTCTCTGACAAGAGGTGACAGAAAAGCTGTGTGGCCTCAGTCTGTCAAGCCAACCTGGGCTGCTCTGAAGGGCCCTGTGGGATGAAGAATGGTGAACCCATCTCTAACCCCATCCCCCTCTAGGGTGGCATGAGTCTGCAGACACTGCTTCCCTGAACCCTGTTAAGGATGTGTGGTCATGAGACTCTAAGCCGCGGCTTTACGTTTCCCGCTCTTCCCCTGGTTCCTTTCTGTGCTTCCTTCCTGTCAACCTGAGTATGGCCAAGATCCTCCAAGAGTCAAATGTGGCCCAGATAGTTAATGTCCCTGATGCCTGTGGGGGTTGAGGAGACATCATTTAAAAGCCAGGCCAGCAGACAATGTAAATTATGCATTTGCCCTGGAGGTATTTCTTATTTGTATTGAAAATATTACCCCACGGTCACTCCTGGAAGCCCATGAAATGAACCAAGCACAAGGCTAACAGTGTGTGGCTGAGCCCTTGGGGGCCAGACTGTTAACTTTTCCCTTTAAGGCCGCTTCCCCAAAGAACCCTTATGAGATGTTTATTGACTACCAATGAAAACGCAGAATTGCTTATGCCCGCGAGTAGCAGGATCTATTCACGGTACCCACACGGTTCCCAGTTGTTTCTACTGCCTGGAGCACTAAGTAGCAAAACTCTCCCTGAGGCTGCAGGTGTGCCGCACTGGATTAATGACATCTGTCACAAATACAGCCGGCGGGGTAGTGCAACTGCCAAGCACTTTCACTCCTGACTGGGGGAGGGGTTTCACTATACACATCTCCCACTACCACCAGGGGTTTGCTGAGGGCACAGGATAGTGTGCGGCACATGGACTGATTTTCCAGGTTGTCTTTTCTCAGTCTTTTCATGTACCCAGGCAACCTTAAAAAAAATCCAGCCAGTCGATGGCTGGCTCAGGACCACTCGAGGTGACTGACCTTAGATGTCCACTTTCCACATCATACACACTCGCGGTGACACAGACCCTGTGACCCTGCCTAGTCTTTCGGGTCTCAGACTTCTATGTATATAATGTCAGAGAGCTGTCACTGAGTTAATGACACCATGTTGTTTGGCTCCAAAAAGGTGCAAATTAAATCTCCAGGAACAAGTTTGTTATTCTTAGGCCTTGTCTGCGTTGCAGGCCTGTGATCAGCCGGCAGGTCTTGGCCATTGAGGCTCAGTTGCCCTACGTGTAGCACTGAGAAAATAGCTGTCATTCTTACATAAAGTGCCACACAGATGTTGATTGCTGGGTCCTCGAAGGGGAGAATTAAGTTCCGTCTTGTATGTTTTCAAAAACGAACTAAACTATACTCTCTTTCGATTTCCATCACTTACCCCTAATGTGTGTGCCATCTTTGTAAAAGACAGGGCCTCATGTAGAACACACTGGCCTTAAGTTCATCATGTAGTTGAGAATGACCTTGAACTGACTGGCCTGCCTTCGCCTCCCCAGGGCTAGGACTGGAGGGGTAATTACCACACCTGGTTTATGAGGCGCTGGACACAGACCCTAGGGCCTCATGCATGCTGAACTGCATCTTCAGCCCTTTCAAGGCCCTCTGTCTGTTCTGGGCTAGCATGTGACAGTTGTCCTATGTCCTTCCTCTGACCTGGGCTCAAACTTTCCTTATTTTAATGACCTGGGCAGATATTTTGTTTCCTAAGATTGGACCGGGGCGACAGGCTACAGGGGGAGAGATCCTCAGAGTAAGGGTCCAGCGGTCACCACTGTGATGTTGATATTTATGCAAAGGCCACATTTTCTAGGCTTTTCCCACTGAAGCTGCTCTCACCCCTCTCCATCCTGCCCTCCAGAAGGAAGTCACTGCGCTTGCCCATCCTTCAAGAGTGAAGAGTCCCACTCCACATCCTGGAGAGCTGAGTACCACCTATGCCCCAACAGTGGGGACCACGCTGTATGGAAGCCACGCCCCCAGCCACAACATCTATTCTCACCTACTGGAGAGACTTTCCTGCCTGCTTTCGTGAAGAAAAACAACAGCCCTGGAGAACAGGCTACACACCACAGCAGCAGCTCCTGAAACAAGCACCGGCCACACCTGCCCACCCGAGGCTGTCCAGTCACTCACCATGTTATGCTTAAGGATCCTCTGAACCACCGGGGTGAACACCTCGATAACCACCATGGACCGGGGCCGCTCTCTGCAGTGCTGGGGGGGAGAGGGACATAGTCAGTGCAAGCTGGGGGAGCCCCACCCACAGCCCGCTGCTCCCAGAGGCCAGGGGAAGTCACCAAGCCCAACAAGGACGTAGGTTCCCTTGCTGAATGTGGCCGCAGCTTACTTAGGAAAACCGTATGCTTTAGAGCAGGCTGAGGCTCACGGCAAAATCGCCAAATGGAGACGTGTCACGGTTTCCCCATCTGCCAACTGCTCACAGTACACTTGTTGCAAGTGATTAGCCTATTCTGGCATGTCACAGGGCCCAGTCAACACAGGGTGGCCTCTGGGCATATACTCTAAGGGTCTGGACCCAAGGCCAAGAATATACACATCACCATGACAAGTTCTGCCTTGATCTCTGTTTGCTTAGCACCTTGCCCTTCCTCCAGCCTTTGCAACCACTGAACTCCGAACCTCCCTAGCAGCCTGCCCCTCCTAGAGCTGTACACAGAGGTGAACAGGGCCTGTCTGAAACAAGGAGACAGAAGAGTAGTCGATTCTTTTTTTTTTTTTAATGTAGAGCCTGAATGTTTTTATGCAATGTTTTCAGTGTGCTGATTTTGACAGCTTCCTGGTCCTGGCGTCATGCCAGCGCTCGAAGTTTTGGGTTTTGGAGCATCATGGATTTCAGATTTGGGGACTATAGATTCTTAACTCATAGCTGAAATCACAAAGACACGCATGCTGCACAGCATGGTGTTCCCGAGTGCTAACACTCCCGGGGTGTGAGGCTAGAGCTCCCTGCTGGCTGGCTGCAGCTCCACTCTTTGCCCGCTTCCTCTTTTGAGACAGGCCATCCTCCTGCCTCAGTCTTCCCACCGCTGGGATTACAGGTATGCACCACCACACCTGGCTTCTCATTTCTTGGTAATGCTGAGGAAGAGTACCCTGATGGGCTCAGGGAAATGACTCAGTAAAGCCCGTGCTGGAGGCTATCCCCAGACCCCAGGCACAAGGCAGGAGGGACGGTTCCATGGTTATGAGGGAATTAAGTCAGAAAGGGTAAAGCTGCAAAAGATATGAGTTTGGTTCCCAGCACCCACACCGGGCAGTTCCCAGCCACCTGTAAACTCCAGCTCCAGGGACCTGGTGCCCCCTTCTGGCCTCCATGGGAACCCACAGAAATATAACATGTGACTACATTTACACATAAATAAAAATGAAAACCAAAAATGCTTGTAATTCCAGCACCAGAGAGGAAAAGACAGAGAGGGGCTCGCTGGTCAGCCAGTCTAGCCAATTGGCAAGCCCCACCTAAGTGAAGAAACCCTGTTGTCAAAACACACAATCTGCCCGAGGAAAGGCACCTGAGGCTGTCCTCTGATTTCTACATACACGTGCATACATGTGCATGTACTCAGGCACACACATGCACAGATCCCGTCATACAGGCAGACCCGAGTCAATTTATCCACTCACTTACGGAGGAACACCTCGGTTACTTCAGAGTTCTGGAAACTGACTAAAGCCGCTATACACATCTGTGGGTGGACTTAGGTTTCTAACTCGACTGGGTGAAAACCACAGGGCATCCTGCTTTTCTTTTACTAAGTAAGAAAAAAAAAAAACACAGACGGGATAGGATCTTTTGTTGCTTTTGGTTTGACCTCGAATGTTCACCATTTCAGATGGGTCTTTTCTCCCTCGAATTGCATTCCTTATGTAAGATCCAGCAGGGCTGTCTGAGAAGCTGAAGAACACTCTGGATGTGGGGCAGCCTCTGACTTTCCAGTGGCTGCTGTCAGTATCTTGCAGGAGTCCACAGGCCAAGCTTGGCTCTTCCTTCCTCACCATCATGGAATCCCTCACACTAGCTTTTAAGACAGCATTTCACATAGTCCAGGTTGGCCTGGAATTTACTGTGTAGCCACGGATGACTCTGACACTCTGATTCTCCCGTCTTCATTTCTCGAGTGCCGGGAATTACAGATGTGAGCGATCACCCCAGTTTTATGCAGCAGTAGGAATCAACGTGAGGCTCGGTGCGTCTGTGCTAGGGAAGCTACACCCTCCGTCCTCTGGTGCCTTGTCTTGAAGAAGCTGAGCAGACAAGCTTGCTTGCCCCACTGACCTTACCCCACTGACCTGATTGTATATACGAGCCCCATAGCCCCAGAGGAATTCTATCTGCAGCTCTTAGTGAGACCAGTGGACCTGGGAGAAAGAGCCCAGGGCTTTTCTGGGAAATGAGAACAGCAAAATTTCCTCAGGCCTTTGTGTTCAGGGCCTGGAAGTCCAGCAGCAAGGACTGTCTGGAGCTCCTCAGAGAGGCCCTGGAGGCTGGTGAGGAGGCCATTGAAGCTATAAAGCTCCTCTCTCTGGACTCAGCCTCCAAGGGGAAGATAGACTGATGCCCCAGGCAGTGGGCAGATAGATACTCATCTCTTCCAGTTAGGTTTCAGCAGGGACTGCCTGGCAAGGTCTGTTTTCTTCTACTTTACTTCCTGCTAGCAGGGACCCCAGGGAAAGACTTACTTTGGGGGACTGGTGAAGCACAGCAGGTAAGGCCACCAAGCATGACAACCTGAGTCTGATCCCCCAAATCTACAAGGTGGGAAGAAAGCACCAACTCCAACAAGTTATCCTGTGACCCCCAACACACTCATCACAGCACAGGTATGCACAAACACATAGAATAAGTAATACATTTTTAAAAAGACTTTGAACACAGGTCAATTTTCTAGAATAAACATTTGTAACCATACAACAAGGAAAAAACCACAAGCTTGAGAGGCCTGCTTGGGGCTTGTGTGGATAAAACTGAGCAGCAGGCTGTGAAGAAGCTCACTGATCCTACAGGAGTCTAAGGCTCGGCCTCTCTTATTCCACCTGCCTAGGAGCTGACTCTGGATGGTGGTGGGGGAAGCCTCTCTCCTGTGTGGACTCGTCATGCTGATGGGTGCTCGCACGCATGGACCCGAGGGCCCACATTTCCTATACTGCATGAAAAAGGGGCTTCTGTGCTCGGTCCTGAAGAACTCCCTCTGGATGCCATGGGCTGGCCAATGCATGAGTCACTGGGAAAGGGGTCTCCTTATAGGAGAAGCAGAGCCAAAGAGAACACAGTCTTGCCCCATCTTCCAAGCCCCCCACCCCCAGCACTCTGCTGCTAGCCATTGACGGGCCAGAAAAACTAGGGTTTCTGTCAAGAACCCTGTTCCTGCTTTATATGCTTATTTCATGATAAGCATAGCCTACATGTTCCCAATGGGCAGCATGGGGCTGTAGAAGGGGGCAGGGGTCCCACATAGTGCTTAAGGGAACCATGCAGTAGGGACAAAGGTTTGTCTGCAAGCTAAGACCTGGCAGTGCTGGAGGGGTGAAAGATATAAGCACCTGTCTTTCTAAGGATATCAAGTTATTACAGGACACACACAGAGGAGAGAGAGAGAGAGAGAGAGAGAGAGAGAGAGAGAGAGAGAGAACACAAAGGACAGACAGGTTTGTGGGTCAGCCCAGCCCCCCAGGCTGCTCCGCTGTTGTTCTGGAAAGGCCCTGTCCCCTGGTGTGGCTGGCTATGTTACATACAAACTGCTGTGAGGTTGGCATCAGGTCCCTGGGCATGTTGCCCTGCTCTGTGGCTCCTCCAAGCTGACCTGGCACATGTTGCCAGTTTCCCTTGTCCAGGGAAAGCCCTGCAGTCAGGCCCCTACCCTGGGCCAGCCAGTGCTCAAAGGAACCTCAGCTAAGAATAACCCAGCTCTGACGTCAGGAATCCAGAAGACTGGCTGCAAGCTGCCTCCCAAGACAGCCAGGAATAGTCCACAGAAAAGCCAGACGCCAGGTTCTTCCTTAGCCTGTCTGTCAGAGGACAGCAGCCCCCCAGACGGGTACCCACAAAGCCTCCTGCTTGCACCCGGGCCCCTGACTAGGTTGTGCATTCAGACCCACTCTGGTTTGCACACCGTGGTGATGGTGGCCTTTAGTGGCCCACTGCAGTGACACCATACCTTGCAGAAGAATTCACAGAGATCCGGTGGTGGGTGGTTGTTTTCCAGCAGAGGCGCAATTGCCTACAAGAAAATGAACAGCCATCAGTCTGCAGGACCTGGTGGAGGTGGGGGTGGGGGTGGGGTGGGAGTAAGGGGCGTGGCCTGCAGATCAGAGCCCCTTGCAATGAAATGAAAACACCCCAACACCCCTCTACCCTCGGCTGGGTAGAGCTCCTTTTCTAATGTACAGACCAGACTCCAGAGTGCAGGAAGGCTACAACCTTGACCCACAGTGCTAGCTAGCTTCAGGGGCTTTATGCCTAGCTGGCATGTATCCATATTGCCTGAAAGTCCACAACTCCTGACTTATCAGCAGGACAACTTATTGGGTGAACACGATGTCATTTTAAACACGGAATTTGGGGGGCTGGAGAGATGCTCAGTGGTTAAGAACACTGGCTGCTCTCCCAGAGGACCCAAGTTCAATTCCCGGCACCCACGTGGTAGCTCACAACTGTTTGTAACTCCAGATCCAACACCTTCATACCAGCAAACCAATGTACACGAAATAAAAATAAATCATTAAAAAAAATAAACAAGGGATCCGGGCACCTTCTATGTTCCTATGGGGGAGGGGATCCATTGGAACCAGTGGCTTTGTTTCAAGTATAGTCCAAAAAGTCTCTGCGGTTATCAGAGAGTGGGGTTCCTCAGCCATCAGGCTGAATGCGCTTTGTGGGGTGCCAGTCTGGTGTATTATGGCAGGCCCAGCAGAACCTGTGGCCTCACCTTGTTGAATGTGACAACACACACTGTATCTAAGCACATCTCAGTTCACATCAAGGACGGGTGCCCCCCTCCCCACCCCACTCCCATGCCGAGGAACTGCTTAGCAAGTCTCCTTGGGGCTTGTGGTGTCACGAGGGCCTGGCTGGTTCTAGGCGAGCCGTGGAAAAGACTGCATAATGTTGGTAAGCCAGGTCCAGGAGTCATTCCGGCTGCCTGGGAGGCTGAGGCAGGGGGACTGCACTACAGAATTCAAGGACAGAGACATCAAGACCTTACGCTAAAAGAAGTCACAACAAAAAAGTGCCTAGATGTTGCTCGGTGGCAGGGTGCTTACCTAGTCTGTGTGAGGCTCTGGGTTCAATGCCAGGCACCAGGGAGGAGGGAGGAGAGATCAAGAGACTGAGATTGCTGGCAACCAGGCACTCAGGTGGGCAGTCCTCTGAGATGAAGCTGCCACAACTCAGACCAATAGGCAGAGCCATGCTCAGACCTCCCCTCTTTTATCTACTCCTAGACTATCCAGCATGGTGGCCACCAGCCACAGGTGACACCTCCCATTTCAACTGACACAATACCAACAATTTTTGGAAGGAATAAAAAAGATTATCATCTTGTCATTCTGGCTCCATTTCTGCTGCTGGGCAAGTCCCAGAGGACTCAGATCAGGGGTTCCCGGCCCAGTGCAGGGCTAGTGACACCTCTCACCATCCCACCCCATGCAGATGACAGAATGACAGTGTTTGCAATGAGTCTCCAGTGCCCCACACGCCAGCCTCTGTGTGATGAGTACCGATCCGCTGAGAACGGAGGATTGAGTTAGGAGAGGCGAAGGCACAGGCCCAGGGTGGCAAGCAGCAGAGCCAGGACTCAGAGCCCACTCTGATGACCTCACGCGTGGGTCACTGTTTGCTTTAGGTATACAGCTCCACTCTTCACATCACCATGGAACAGATCAGAGTATAGGGACAATGACTACATTGAAGGAGAAACTGGGCAATGAGGGACAGCATGATATGGAAGACAGCGGTAGGCGTCCTGTGACCTGATCAGCCTGGACACTGCCTCCGTTATCTGCTGCCTTTTTTCTGTCTCCTGGAAGCAGACATGTCCCACTCTCCACCCCAGGGCCAGATGACCGAGCATGGCCCTGTTCGTTAAACAAAGGAAGGCTTCAGGTCACGGCGGCAACAACAGGATGGGAGGCCCCTTCTCTGCCCATGAGGCACTGCCCATATTCTACATGGGCACCAGTGCAGGACAGGGTGTGGTCCCCTTGGATTGGGTCATTCTAGTCCCTTAGTGCCAGGTTTTCCTAATGGAAGTGAACTACAGTGCGGGGTTAGGGAGCTTGTTTAGCAATGACAACAGTTGTCAAGCGCCACATTCAAGCCACGCCCTCACCTGATCCTTACACCCACAGGTACAGTTAAAGAGACAGTGGGTCATAGGGGTTTGCCGGGTCTTGGCAGAGCATAAAGTGATGAGTTTATTTAAATATACTGATATAATCAATAAGCAAGCTCTCATTTTTGTGGACTCTTTCTAGAAGCCAGATCCTTTGCTTGGCATGTTAGGTATGATGGCTCAGAAAATCCTGAGCTGCCAGTGAGAAAGGCACCAAACTGGCATCTTATGGAGTCTGGGCACTGAGGTCACTGGGCTGGAAAGGACAGCAGCGAAATAAAAATAACAAGCATGTCCAGCTTGTAGCCCTTGGATCGTCATGAATGCAGTCCACAAAATCCTGAACTTAAAAACATGACGAGAGCTGCTGGTGAGACGCTTGGAGGGTTAAGGGATTGCTGTGCAAGTTTCATGGCCCGAGTTTGGTCCCAGGAACCCACACAGAAAGGACGAGTGAACTGTCTCCACAGAGTTGCCTGCTGATCTCCACACATACCCCACGGCACACATGCCCCCCCCACCATGTACACACACACACAGTAATTAAATTTAAAACACTGAGGTATTTTGGTAATTATTTTGGAAACTCAACACAAGGTTTCTGTGCATGAATTTTGCAGATGACAACACTGTGTCATGATGTCAAAAGGTTGGACGTGCCTGCGAGAGGCATCTTTATGAAGCAGGTTTCATGAGAGTGCATTGGGCCTAAGGAGTACCTGGTACACTGTGAGATATTTCTGTCCCAAAGGCCTCTTGAGAGTGAAGGATTTGTCACACTCTGACAATGCCCAGGGTACCTTCAAAATGAGGGATTTCCCTCTGCGGATGTCATTATACAGAGGGAGAGGCATTTGAGCATGAAATTTACAAGAAAGGCCTGAAAGGATCTCCAGGCCACACTGACAGGTGGGGTGACAGATGTGGAACACGTCCCTTGTCACACTGCTCTCAAGAAGAACCAGACCCATGCCCGAAGCCGTTACCGTGGGTAAACAGCCTCTGAAGATGGCAGTGGGAGGTAAGTGTTTCACCACATGCCCCACCCCTGACCGGGGCACTCTAGGCTGGGACTCTACCCCCAAGCCAATGCTGCACACCCCTTTGGACTTTTTTTCTATCCAGAGAAGTCTCATTAAGTTGGACAGACTTGTCTCGAACTCATCATGTAGCCCAAGCAGGTTTTGAACTTGCGATCCTTCTGCCTTCGTCTCCTTAGTAGCTAGGAAAATACACCTGTGCCACCAGGCTTAGCTCAAAACCTACTTCACAACAATAACAACGATGACGAAGGTACAGCAAAATACTAGCAATATCAAGGTTAAGTCAGTCCTCTGTCTATGGGCTCCTCACCTGTGCATTCAACAACCACGGCACAAATTAGTTAGAGGAGAAAAAAAACTGTGTCTGGACAGAAAGTAGAGACTTCTGTTCATGAGGTACAACCATGGGGCAGCTAGCACCTGTGAACACGGTACCAGATGGTGTAAACTGCGAGATGAGGCAGCACGCACAGGAGGCTGTGCAGAGGCTACGCGTCAACGCCATCCCATCTCCCACTAGAGGCTCAGACACTTGTAGAGTCTGACATCCTCAAGGGGTCCTCAAATCACCCACAAATCCTGAGAGTGACTATTTTTTTCCTGTCTTGAACATTTTCCCCCTTTCTGATTTTTGGTGGTGCTGGGAATTGAACCTGGGACCTTGCACATGCGAGCTTAGCATCCTAGGTGTGTATGAATGTGCAACACATGAGTGCCCGGAGCTACGGAAGGCTGTGAGCCACTATGGGTGCTGGGAAACGAAACTGGGTCCTCTGAAAAAGTAACGAGTGCTTTCAACCACTGAGCCGTCGCTCTAGCCCAGTGGTTCTCAACCTTCCTAACGCTGCGACCCGTTAATACAGTACCTCATGTTGTGGGGACCACCCCCCAGCCATAAAATTATCTCGTTGCTACTTCATAACTGTAATTTTGCTACTGTTATGAAAGATGGCTCAGCAGTTAAGAATACTGTCTGCTCTTCCAAAGCTTCTGAGTTCAAATCCCAGCAATCATACGGTGGCTCACAACCATCTGTAATGAGATCTGGTGCCCTCTTGAGGAAGAGACCTGGTCAGTCATCCTCATCAATTTAGATCATGAAACCCAATATGGATAAGTTCAACAGAAGGGCCATATATGGGCTGCCCATGCATGCTTCAACATTGCCAGGGCATAAATTTCATTTTTTTTCATGAATCATAATGCAATATCTGATATGCAACCCCTGGGAAAGGATTGGTCAAAGGTCGTGACCCGAAGGTTGAGAACCACTAGGATCTAGTCCAAGGATAACTGTTTTAACAGCACTAAAATTTTTCCATGCAGGTTAAAGAGATGGTTGCTCTTGCAGACGACCGGGTTCAGTTCCCAAGAACAATATGATAAGATTCAAAATAAGATCCAAAGGGCCCTTCTGACTTCCATTGCCATGGCTGGCATATGATACACAGACACACAGGCAGGTAAAACACCCACACACATAAGTACACACAGGCAAAACCAC
The DNA here is from genome assembly GCF_018167655.1 of Microtus oregoni. Classification (NCBI taxonomy): domain Eukaryota; kingdom Metazoa; phylum Chordata; class Mammalia; order Rodentia; family Cricetidae; genus Microtus; species Microtus oregoni. The sequence continues at coordinate 36,511,380 of NW_024543063.1, forward strand.
CACACACAGAAAATAAAAAAGTTTTAAAGTTCTTTAAGTAATGATCACAGCCAGGCCTACATTCTCTGAGTTTGTTAACATTAAGTCTGCTTTCTTCACCATCACGGACAGTGGGCCAGGGCAGGATGTGTGTGCCTGCTTGTATGTCTCTACTGACAGCCAATGGTAGCCACTGATGACTTTTACAGCCTGGGGATCTGGCTGGTGAAATGAAAAGAGCTAACTCAAATTCTGCTGGACAAGTAGGTACACAGAGAATGACCAAGCGCTGCTACAGGGGACTGACTGTCAAGAGGTTAACTATGAGGACAGAACTCTGGCTGGAGGGAGGCTCCAGGAGACATGGTAAGGATGCTAAGCCCTAAAGATGGTAGCTGTGGCAGTGGAGAGGACAGGGATAGGTGTGTGTGTGTGTGTGCGCGTGCGCGCACAAAACACACTATAATCTGGAGACGGGGGAGGGGAAGGGATATGGAGGGCTTAATGTGGCCATTTCAGCTAGGTTCCTCAGAATAAGCTTCTCCTGAAATCGTCTATGAGTGGGGCACTTTCATGCTCCCTCCTGGTCATGGTGTCCAACAGGACATGGGGACACAACCTCCTCTGCAGCACTCACTCAGACTGCCACTGACCCAGCTGGCTGTACCACTGTCTTTGTGCACACAGGTCCTTTCTCTTACCGCCTTTCCCTGGGGTGACACTCCCACCCTTCAAGACAACCTGGTTCTGGAAGCACCCCGACTGGTCAAGCAGACCAACTGCCCCTCCCCTGGGCTCCTCCGTCACCCAGAACCGCCCCCGCCCTTGGCTCAGGCATGTTTTTTATCATAACTGAGTTGCCGGGGCCCTGGAATCCACAACGCAGGTGGCCCATGGCAGGGCTGGCCTCTGGTGGGGGCAGAGCTGGGGTTTGGCACACTCATTCCCACAGGCAGTGAAGGCCTGCCACACCAGCTGGTTCACTGACAGGACACCGTGAGACGGCGCTGTCAAGAGCAGTCAACGGGAGCTGTGGCGGGTGCACCAGTTATGAGCCAGGTGCCAGACCAGGAAAAGAAGTGCCACTGACCCCACTGAGACGTGAAAGGCAAGCAAGCTCACCTCCTGATGGAACACAGGGCCTGGCTCTGCTGGAGAAGCTCAAAGGGCACCGGGGGCTGGCATGTTACCCCCAAACTGCAGCCCCTCCTCACAGGCTCACCCTCTGATCTCCAGAACAGTGTCCCGCTTGGCTTCCAATTCCAGTTCTGTTCCCCAGCTTCCTGCTCCCTCAGGCTTTATGGTCTAGCAATGCCGAAGTTCCCACAGGACACCATGTGGCTTTAACCTCTGCACCATTGAATACATTGTTTGCTCTTCCCAGGATGCCTTTCCGCATCTAACAAACTCCTATTGATGCTTCAAAGCCCAGCTCAGATGTCACTGCCCTGGGAAACTTGCTGGCTCTCTCCCCCCCAGGATTCTGTCACTCCACTATCCACCCACGCTATCTACCTCTACTTTGCAGCAATAACATCTGTCATCCTACAGCAGGTGAATCTGTGACAGCAGGGTTGTCCCTACCACTTAAGAATGCGGGTAACAGAACAGGACACAGATGCAATCCCTCTTCTCTCTTGTCATTACAGTGTCTCAGAGCTTAGAACGGCCCAGGAAAATATTTTACCCAAAGGTGCTTAGAACACTGTTGAATTCTGAGAAAGATGACCTTATGTGTGTACTAGAGGGGTTTTCAGTCATGGATTAATTAGGGGACATAACTGGCATAAGAGAGGGTTTACCTGTCCGGTGAGTGACAGGGTGATGTCTCTAAGTGAAAGCCACACCTCCCTGGAGACTTGGGAATCAAAGGGTGACAGAGACCCGCTTGCAGTGAACCCCAAAGGCTGGCCATCACAACCATCTCCAGTCAGCTCTGCGCTCTACACTGAGGCAGGATGGGGCGTGGGCAGCTAAGTGATCTCAATGGCCAGGGCCGTGGCACAGCCTAGCGGTTTAGGCACCAGACCGGGGCTTTAGCGGGATGAGGGAATGGGACGGGGGTTGGCAACTTACCACAATGATGTTCTCATGCTCCTGAGTGGTCAGGTTTGTGTTCTAAAGGACAGAGAAAGAAGGGAAGCACAATCAACAAAACTGGGCATTGGACCGCAGGGATCTCCAGCACGGCAAAATGTCTTCGGTCTTTAGCGGTCCTCAGCCCCCACCCCCAATCCCTTCTTCACTCAACACAGCAGGCTAATTCTGGGACAGGGCAGAACAATGAGAACATCCCAGCTAGCTTAAACTGTCCACTGAACACAGCCCAGATTGACCTGTGGGAATGTCTGCAGGGGACTGTCTTGATTTGATAGCTGATTGATGTAGCAGGGCACAGCCCACTGTGGGCAGCACCACGATCTTCCCAGATGGTCCTAGGCTGTAAAAGAAAGCTCTCTGAGCACAAGCCCAAGCGAGCCAGCCAGCAGCAGAGGTCCTCTGCGGTCCCCTCTTCAAGTTCTTGAGTTCCCGCCCTGACTTCCCTCAATGACTGACTGCAACCTGTAAACTGAAGTATAGCCTTCCGTTCCCTAAGTCACTTCCGGTCAAGGTGTTTTTATCAGAGCTACAGAAAGGAAACCATAGTAGATAAAGGTAAACTGAGCTTCCCTGCCCACGTCTCACAGCTCCGAGGCCTGGGGTGACTCAGGTCTCTGGGGGTCCTGATACCTGCACCTCATGGGGCTGTGATTTGAGGGTGGATTTAGACTTAGAACACTGCTTAGCATCAGAGGGCGGGTTCAAAACCCATAAGGAAGAAAAAAAAGACCTTCTGCGAGTTTCCAGTAGGCGCTGGGTAAACCGTTTATTTTAGATCAATAATAGAGTATTCCAGCGGTTCTCAGAGTAGGCTCCTAAGCCACGAGCGCCCCAAAGATGTTCCAGCTAAACACACATTTGAACAACGCACGTCTAAAACAAAACTAGGTTAATAACCCTGTTTTGGTTTATGTTGCTGCCGTGGTTTTCCCTGTTCTGGATCTGGAATCCTTTAAACTGCCTATGTTGTTGGCTTCCTGCGCGTATGTGAAGAAATGGCAGGAACCCTGGGAAAACTCAAAGCGCCTGCTGCGTTCTCTTTTACGTCTACCTTGTCTCTCCTGGAAGGCACGGGCTGTCACCAGCGTCCACTTGCATTTCTCAACAGCCACATTTGGAGCTTAGGGTTGGCATGACGCAGGGCCCTTGCCCCTACCGTTACAACAGCCGATGGGAGTAGGGGCAGCCAGGAGACCAGGACCAGCTGAGGTCAAAGGAAAGGTACCAAGCCGGACATCTGCCTCTGCCCAGCAATCTGGGGTACAGGAGGCGGAGACAAGGGCCACCATCTTCAGTGTCTGGGACAAGCAGAGGGGTGTTTCTCTGACTGTGATACTTTAATCTTTCTGGGAGGCCTGTGTCTAGTGGAAGGTTAAAAAACACGAGTAGATGAAAGCCAGCTCTGCTCGTCCCTGATGGAGGCAATGAGCTTTCTGCTTGGTCCACGAAGTCTGTTTCACTTTTACTTTGAAAACCTACTCTATTACATTTATTTCGGGGGTGGGTGTGCACGCATTTCACAGCACCAAGTAAAGTGCAGGTCAGAGGACAACTCCCAGGAGATGCTTTTCCAGTAGCTATGGGGTCAGTTCTGGAACTCGCTCTGTAGACCAGGCTGGCCTTGAACTCACAGAGATCCACCTGCCTCTGCCTCCCGAGTGCTGGGATTAAAGGCGTGCGTCACACCGCCTGGCAGATTGCTTTTTTTAAAAGATAAATTTATTTTATGTGTATCAGTGTTTTAACTGCATGTATGTATATGCACAGTTTTAAGTTTCCATGTAGTTAGTGGCTGGGAACTGAGCCTGGGTCCTCTGCAAGGGCAGCAAGGAATCTTAACCACTGAGCCACCACTCCAGGCATCATTTGTTTATTTGCATCTATTTATTTATTTGTTTGTTTGTTTCTGAGGCAGGATCTCACGTAGCCCAGACTGGCCTGGAACTCACTATATCACTAAAGGATGAAACTAAACTCTGGATCTTTGGCCTCTAACTCACAAGGGTGAGGTGGTGTGTCCGCACCTCACCCAGTTCCTACATGGGATGCAAACCTGGTTACTGGGTGGACCTAGAGGTGGTCCCTAGTATCAGCTGTGTAGCTCGGTGAGCTACTGCCCAACGTCAACTTGTTAAGATTTAGAATCGCCATGGAAACAGGAATCTGGCCATGTCTCTGAGAAAGTTTCTAATTTGGTTTAACTGAGGTAGGAAAACCCACCCTACATGGGCAGCACCATCTCTGGGCTGGGGTCCTGGACTGAATGGAAAGAGAAAGTGAGCTGAGTACCAACGTTCTCTCTCTCTCTCTCTCTCTCTCTCTCTCTCTCTCTCTCCCTCTTTCTCTCCCTCCCTCCCTCCCTCCTGACTGTGCTGTGGATGCGGTGTGTTCAGCTGTCTCCAGCTCCTGCCGCCCTGCCTTCCCCACCAAGGTGGACTGCACTTTCAAATGGCGAGCCCAAATCCACCTTCCTTACGCCGCTCCTGTCAGATCAACTGTAAACTCAATAACACACAACTGGAGATCCATCTGCCCGAGCCTCTTTCCCTCACACTGGGTTAGTAGCCTGAACTCAGGGCTGGACACTGGGCAGGCAGGAGGCCCTGAGATTTGGAACCGTGACTGTGATTCACACCAGTTCACACCAGCACATGGCCCTCCTTAGAACAAAGCTCTCTCCCACTCGTGTATCCCACCCCACTTGTCCGTCTGCCACTGCCACCACTTTCTAATCTTAACCCCCCCAGGGGAGGGACCCCCAACATTCTGTATCAAAGAGGACCCGAGTTCCTGGGCTACAAGGTGGTGGCCAGCCTAGGACAGCCGAGAAATGCCGATGGAATGAGCATTCAGAAGTTTGAAGGGAGCATGCACGGGAGTGGACTGGGACACGAGGGATGACACTCTCCAGAGAGAGGGGGATGGGGACATCACTCAGGTGGTAGCTATTTTAAATAGGGAGTCAGCAACCCTTGCTTCCCCAGGGGTCAGGCAGGTGCATCCACAGGAGCGGTGTGGCTATTTGTAGAATGCAGGAAACAGCGCTGAGGGCAGGACACAGATCCCAGTGGGTTGCAGTGGGGTCTGGGAATACTCGTCCAACGCATTTGGGGCTGACTAAGGATGCCTCTCCATGACTGCGGCAGCCCCCGATGAACGTGGGCTGGGAGGCCAGGGTCTTGGTACTACTCTCCCCTGTCCATATTCGTGCCTGGCAGTTGGCGCAAGCTCTAGCAGAGGGCTGCCTGGCATGGTGGGTGGCGCTAGCCAGCCCAGAACAGGATGCTGAGTAGCGGTAGCTGCCCAATGTACCCTGATTTTCCGTCTTTAAAGAGAACCTGGAAATGGCCATTGTGCTGAAGTCCGATTCTTTTTTACTTTTTGGCCTTGTTTTATTGTTTGACAATTTTGTATATGTATGGCAATTTCCTGCCACCCCTTGACACGCACACAGTCTGGTTTTAAAACCTCAAGCGAGGCAAACAATGCCTATCTGTGGATATCTGGGGGTGAATGGGACAGAATGCTAAGAAGGGCTGAATGAAATCAGAATGAGATGCTGCCTCAGCTGGACAGAGCAGGATGGAGGGGTTCATCTAGGCAGTGGCTCTCAACCTGCGGGTGACCCCTTTAGGGGAGCAAACGACCCTTTCACAGATATTTGCATTCCAATTCATAACAGTACCAAAGGAAGTTATGAAGTAGCAATGAATATAATTGTGTTGAGGGCCACCACAACAAGAGGAACTGTATTACAGTGCTGCAGCGTTAGGAAGGTTGAGAACCTCTGATCTAGGGCCTTAGAGGACCAAAGTTGGCATCTGACCATGGTAGCTGCAGCGGCTGCTGTCAGAACCACCACTCAAATCTTGGGTCTGACCGAGGACTTAGCAAAGGCAACAGTCACCCTATACCTCCAGACAAGCCGGAGGCAACAGGAGCCACCAAGGCTCACTCTCGATGCCCTCAAGACTTCCTTAGTAACCACAGGGAGATGGCACACCACGGGTAGATCTCTTTTGATCACTCAGATGGGGCTAGGAACGAAATGGAAGTAAAGATAGACAACTTAAAGGGGAGAGAACCACGTCAAACTCGGGGAAGGGGGGAGACACCTTACCTCAGAGAGCAGTTTTGAGACGATTTCCAGTGGGGCCTGGTTGATGGAATCATCCTGCAGTGGGGACGTGAGGGCCATGTCCACCAGCGTCCGTATCTCCTTCAAGACAACCTCCCAGCGGCTGGGGTTACTCAGGACTTTCTTGTATTTATATATCTTTTTCTGGGTGGAGAGAGAGATGGGAATACATCACCGATTTAGCAAAAGACTCAAGATGATCAAAGAACCTCTCTGGCTGGGGTGAAAAGGTCCTGGGAAGCTGTCAACCTGGATTGAGCTCTTCCCCAAAAGGAAATGGATGCATGAAGAAAGCAACAGGCTCCGTCCAAGGTCAAGGGTGCGTCTGCAGACAGGCAGGCTCCGAACGCCAGGACAGCAATTTCCCACCCTGCTCCCGATGACACATGAAAAAGAATTAGGAGACTGCTCTTTTAGGTCGTGTCTTCTGCCAAACTCAGTCCCCAAGTCGCCAAGCACAGTACGGGTGGGAGTGTTCCCGTCCCACAGAAAGCTTTCTATGAGCAGATCCTATGAGGTCTCTTGGCAAGTGGCATTCAGACAAAGAATAGGATGGTCAGGATGAAGGCCAGAATTTAGCTTCAGCCAGGTGGAGAATGAGTCCAGGATGGCCCAAGGAAGCCAAGCGAGGAAGACAGAGGTATGCTCACCTCCATCAGCGGCGCAGCCTCCAAACCCAAATGCAGGGCAGGGGCTGCTGCCTCCTGGATTTGAGGCCCCGTTAGTTCCGCCTCTCTGACATCATGGAAACAGAGGCCTTGAAGGGCGGAGGTCCAAGTCAAGTGCTCCCCTCCCCGTGGCTGCCTGCCTGGCCCTGCGCCGCCTTGCTTGCTGGGACTCTCAACAGAACGAGCTTCATCACTTAGTGCTAAACTCCCTGCTCCGTGGGGAAAGTGTAATCTCAGAGTCACCGCACCCCGTGCCAGCAGCCAGATGGGGTGACATGCCACAACCTCTGAGCCCAAGACTGAATGAGGAAAGGGGAAAAGAGGAGGGGAAGCTCTTGGGGTCTTCCTCTGCTGTTTCTGAATTAAGAATTACAAAATGACTTTAGGACCTGGGCTGAAATGGAAGAGGGGAAGGCACATCCCAAATGCAACAGGATGGGGATGGGAACAGGAAGACAATGGCTCCTTTTAGCTGTTATTTCACCTGAAGGGCCCTAGGTCCCACGTTCATAAATTAGGATATGGGAGGTGTTAGAGAGCTGCCTCCCAGACTCAGTGGGACCCACATCCATCTTTGGACCACATAGTTCATTTCCTTTATGCAGTTACGCACATGTGCACCCACTCCAGACAAAACATCCAACACAAATGAAACTCGATTCTTGTCTCTCTCAAACACGTACAACTCGCAGGAGCACAAACGGTATCCTCCATCCTTTCTCACATACTCGGTGCTTTCGTAGGGCTGCCTACTTGCTGGCTGATTCCCTGCTGCCTGCCACCTGCATCACATACAGAAACTTATATCTATGGGGTGTTTTGTGTTCTGCTGAGGAAGGACATCAAGCAACTCAGGGTGGCCTGAAACTCGCTATTTAGTCCAGGTTAACCTTAAACTGCTCATCTTCCTGCTCCTGCTCCGCCTTCCGGGTATTGGGTTTACAGGTGTGTGCCACCACGCCCATCTCTCTGTGGTGTTTTTTTTTTTAAAATGCCCCTTCCCCCTTTGTCCTTTCTTTCCTCACTCTAGTCCTCTCAACCACCAACCTGCCTTCCCTCTCCCTCTTCTCCCACCTCCTTGACCCCATGGCTCTGTGCTGGAGCCCTGGGTTCTCCACGGCTCGCCTTGGAGGCTACACTGGGCTACAGAAGTGAAAGCAGCATTGTGCACAGCACAGGGGGTGGAAGAGAAGCAGGAATGACCACGGGCTTCCACATTCAAAGGATGGAGGAGGCGTGGCAAGCTCTGCTGGTACCGGGCACCCCAGTGACAAGTAAATCGCTTGTGCTGGTGAAGAGGGTGGCCATGAGTGTGTCCCTAACTCCATTATTTTAATAACATGATGTTACAGCCAGGTCTACACCAGGCTCCTCCGGACCTGTCATTAGCTCTTTCCTCGATGCTGTTGACTGATCGTCCCCTGAGCTCTGGGCTCTCAATGTGTACTAGAAAACCATGTCCTTGTCAAAAGACCAATAAATTAGTTTTTGAAAGTTTCACCACACAATGAGAATCATCAAGACAATCCATCCTCAGGTCATCCCACAGACTCAACTTGTGCACGGTGGAAGCTCCCCTAATTCTTTTGTTGGCCAGCTGCAAGCTATTATGTTTCAAAGAGGAATTACTTAATGATTTCTGTAGAAATGATGTTCACTCATTTAAAAAAATTGAAACCATACTGAAAAGCGCAAAGAGGAGGGGGAAAAAAAACTCCTACAGCCCAGAAAGAGCTGTAATTAATATATGTGGCCAGCACAGTAATGGCCAACCCTCATATAAACTCCGCAAAGCAGGGTTGGCTGTGGTGCCACATGTCTGTAATCCAAGCACTCAATCGGAAACCAGAGACCATGGGTTTGCCGTGAGATGGCTCGTCCAGTAAAACGCTTGCTGGGCAAGCATGCACGGTGGTATGTGCCTATCATCTCAACGCTGAGGTGAAGACAGCAGGGTACTTAGGGCTTGCTGGCCAGCCAATTCCAGCTGAGTCAGTGTGCTCCAGCCTCAGTGTGAGAGTCAGTAAGGCAGTTTCTCTCTCTCTCTCTCTCTCTCTCTCTCTCTCTCTCTCTCACACACACACACACACACACACACACTTTGAGGCCATTTGGGCTACACAAAAAGAGACCCCATTTCAAACAAGAACTCTGCAAAAATATAAGCAGCCTATGAAGGGGGCAGCCACAGACTGCTTTCAGAACAGAGACCATAGAGTAGTGGTTCTCAACCTGAGCGGTGAGACTCCCACAGGGCCCAGATCAGATATTTACATTACAATTCGCAACAGCAGCAAATATGCAGTTACAAAGTAACAACAGAAATAATTTTGATGGTGGAGGGGGCATCACCAGGACTCACCACCACATAAGGAACTGTATTAAAAGGGCCACAGCACTGGGAGTGTTGAAAACCACCGCCCACAGAGACAGAGGAAGGAAGTCAGAGGCAAGCAGGACTGCCTATCTTCAGTGACAGAGGAATAAGGACTAACTAACCCTTACCGTCAGTGACCTGGCCGTGGTCCTGACTGACAGGCCCTCCTTAGAGCTAAGGGATAAGTTTGTTGTGTAATCAAGACACCTCCCTTAGAGACAGCGTTCAGATGAGGTGCCAAGGCCGTGACAAGGGCTAGCATTCAGTTAGCACATGACGGGAGTAGGCACAGTGCTAGCGAGGTCCTGATGCGTACTGTCTGGTTCAGTTATGAGACCCAAGGAACAGGATTCCTGGCCCAGGTTAGAGCATCCTACAAACAGACTCTCAGTCAAAGGACTGAGTTCAAATAACTTAGGACTGGCACAGCAAAGAAAGGAGTGAGGCAGAGGCGGGGAGAGGCCTTTCTCCTCATTGGCCATCTCAAGGCAACACGGAGCCATCCATGGAAGCTCAGCCAGAGCTCTCACTACAGCTCCAGCTGCTTTACCTGCCAGTCTGATCTAGAAGGACAGGGACTTTGCTGAGATGGACTTAAGTGACCTTGAATGGATCATTCTAGGCCTTCTACCCAGTGAAACAGATCATGCTTGTCTCTGTATATAAAAACAAATTAAAAACCCCAAAACTTTAAGATCTTGGTGGGGGGGGGGCATACAACCAATATGTAGGGTACCTTCTACCCTGATGATATGGGCACCTAGCAATGTCATCTATGTGGGTAGCAGGAATTCAACCCTCAAACACAGGCAGACTTGCCTGCAATTCAGGGAGCATATTTCCTTTAGTCTAACACACGTGTCTTTCTGGAGCCTAAGCCAAGATGCTCTCAGGGCCACAAACGCTCAGGCAAGGTCATGGTATCCATGGTGAACAGTGCAAAAGCAGATGGCGGCAGGAATGGGACAGAGTGGCCATAGCATCTGCTGGAGGACAGTTGGAAACTTGATTCACAAGACTGTCACAGCCAGGAGGGAGAAGGAACCAGCCTAAATCCAAGCATCCATAAAGAGTCAAATTGGTACATGAGTCAAAACTGGCTGTCGAGTCTCTAAAGGTCTCACACTCTCCATCACAGCCCTTGGGACCAGTGGTGTCAAAGGGAGAGACAGGGTGGGCCAGCCAAGAGACACTAAAGAAGGTGTCATCGATGCTTGGTGGTAGGGTAAGAGCCAGGAAAAAACCCACGGGCTGGACACAGGTGACCAGTGGGTGGGAAGTATGAGAGGGGACGGCAGGAGCAGCAGGTAGGAGGGTCACGATGCTGCAGACAGACAGGGAGTGGGTGGGGCAGACCATCCAGGGTTCTGGGTCCTTAGCCACACCCCAGGTGACGTGTTAGAAGCATCCTTCTGATGAGCTCAGCAGGCGATGAGTCATGGTGGGGCTAAGATGAGGCCACTTCTGGAATCCTAGCTCCCTAGAGGCAATGCGGTCTCTTCCCACTGAGTCTGCTCTGCCACGAGCCAGGAGCTGGGGAAGGGGGAACAGGTGTCTTGAAGCTGTCTTATGGCTGGGCACATGACGGATGTTATAAGGCTTGACTCAGTGCAGGGCGGACAACCTGAAGCCCGTGTTCAAACCCGGCCGTGGCTGTTTGTATACAAGGACACCAAAAAAGTGGGTTCTCTAAGAGTTGTAAAACCCAAAGCAAATATAATATGCAGCAGAAACTGAGTGTGGCCCTCAGAGCCCCAAAGAGCTGCCATCTGGCCCTTCACCAGCAGAGCTTTGCCAAGCCCTGGCTCATGAGTCAGATACCAGACTGGGAGTAGAAAAGATGCTCACAGCTCACAGCTGGCCGTGGTGGCAACCACACCTGTCACACCAGCACTGTGGGGAGTGGAGGCAGGAGGAGCAGGAACTCAAGGACGCCTTCGGCTCTGTGAGAGTTCAAGCCCAGCCCAGACAACTTTGAGGTGGTGTGTCAAAGGAAAACAAACAACAAAAGGCAAAGCAAGCAAAGAAAACAGAAAAGTGAGGGGGAAGGAAAGATGCTTACCATGATAAGCTACTGGGGAAATATACATTACACTGGTACAGAGGTACCATTTCACGTCTCCTGAGGTGACTGTGACGGGAAAGACAGTACCAAGTGTTGACGGGGTCAAACCAATCCTTGCGCATTGCTCTTGTGAAGTAAAAATGTACAGCTCACAGCGACATCATACAACAGTCCCTGGTTCCCGCCCTCTTGTGCTGGGGGGGGGGGGTCAAAGCCCAGAATGTTGCATGTGTTCTCACCACTGAGCTATGCCCTTGCCTGTTTGACAGTCTGAAGATGCCAAGCATGCACTGACCGCACAGGTCAGTGGCTCTGTTTCTAGAAGTCTGCCTGAGAAAAAAGGAAAGCCTAGTCCCACACAGATAGCACACGAGTGACCATGAACAAAATCAACGTCCTTCAGCGAATGTATAACTCAACACAATGGGGTAGAGCCACGTAATGGAAAAAGAACCGAGTGCATCCTACGACAGCCTAGGTTACCTCATTTCCACTGTGTCTAGTGACAGAAGGCAGACCTAAGACATACAGTTGGCCAAGCCATAAATTTACTAAAACCATTAAGTTGCATGCTCACGATGACTGATCTTAATGCCACGTAACATACACCTCAAATAAGCTATTTTTAAACTATATATAATGCCATCTAGGAGGACAGAGGCGAGTAGACAAAGCCAAAGGTAGCATGGCTTGTTAAGAGTATGGGGTTTGTTGCAATAAGCAGACTTTAGTTCAAATCTAAACTCTCTCTCTACCATCTACCCATTCATCCATCCCTCCGTTATTTATCTGCCTACCCTTCACCCACCCACCCATCTACTCACCCTTTCATTCACAACCCACCCATTTCACCTTTCTACCATCTACTTATCCACTGAGCCTTCATCTATCTACCCATTCATCGGCTTACCCGTCTGTACCCATCTATTCACCTACCCATCGCCCATTTCCCTACCCATCCTTCCTCTCGGTTTCCGCACTCATCCAGCCGTCTCCACCATCCACTTACTCATGTATCCATCCTGCGCCCATCCGTCCGCCCACTCACCCACCGACTTACTACCCAGCCAACAAAGACTACGTGAAGCCTTCTATTATAACGCGCCAAGTATTGTGCTAAGTCCTACGGAGACTGTGGTAAGGGGAGCAGACAGGCCCTGGGATTTACAGCCTATTGTCTGACTGCAGTCCCTCATCTGCAAAGCAGTAAAATGATATCTACGTGTAAAGGCCGGCTGGGATTCCCCCACGAAAGAACACACATGAAGTACTTCATCTACTTCCCGGCTACACAGCTAGAGAGAGATAACATTACCTACCAAGTCGTAGGAGGGAGTGGTCCAGAGCAGGCAAGACTAAGATAGACCCTCAGCATTTGTGGCAAAACGCCCCCCTGCCCCCCCAGCCAACAATAAACAGAACCAGCAGGCAGAGCCTCCTGTTTCCCTTCTGGCAGAGCCAGTCACTCCATGGCTGTCCTCACCCTCTCTGCTTGTCAAGGAAGGGACGTTACCTGGGCAACACCAGCCATCTCTCTGGAAACTGCTCCTGTGGCAGAAGCAGGCACAAGACACTGGGGTTCTCCACGTCTGAGAAGAGTGGAGTCTCTTAGCTCTTCCACAGGAGACAAGCTGTCATCAGGTGGGTGTCCCTCCCCTCACTGGGAGAGGTGTGGCTCAGAATGTACTGGAAAGGCTCTTCCCAAGGATGGGGGCCACAGCTCTGCTGCTTGCTGCAGCCCGAGGCTCGCGTGCACACAAGTACGCATGCTCCTCGTCACTTGTCACGGGTACTCTGAGGAGCTGCGGAGGGGAGGACGTCCCTACGGTGGTGGAGCTTAGCAAGCTAGGGAGGAGGATGTGGACTAGCTTTGACACTTTATTTCCAGGTCCCGCGCGGAGTTGCCCAGCCTGTCTGAAAGCTACTGGCCCCAGGGGGCTTCTGACAGTCAACTTAATTAGAACGAAGTCCAGCTCCTCAGCCACACAATCACTCGGCAGCTGCTAGTGGCCGCTACAACAGGCGGGCGCAGATGAAGGACACTCTTGTCACCACAGAAAGAACTATGGGGCAGTGCCATGCCCCTGTCACCATGCCCAAGGTCCAATTCATCTGCAGGCAGCATTGTGCTCAGCACAAGGAAACAGTCTTTATCTGCTTCCTCCCATAGGGGACATGAGTACTCTAAAGTTCCAGCTACTAGGTGTGTCCAAATTTTTGACACTGCAACATGACACTGCCACCTACAAAGTTCACAGAACGAACACACACACACACACACACACACACACACACACACACACGCCCGTCCGCCCCTTATAATGCTGAGTAATTTAATACTTTTGTGTTAGGCCACATTCCTCTTATATATGAGCTATGGGGTACAGACTGGACAGGCACCCTTCCTCAGGCTTTTCCTCCAAAGTGCGGTTTCACAGTGAATTGTCCCCTACAGACTCATGGGTTTGAGCACTTGGCTCCAGCCGTCGGTGCTGTTCTGGGAGTTGGTGAGACCTTCTGGGTGTGGGGCCTCGTTGTTGGAAGCAGGCTGGAAGGGTAGGGGCATGGAGGCTGCAGGTGGGCTCTGCTTCTGGCTCCATCGCTCTACTCCTCAGCTGGCAATCATGTAACAAGCAGCTACCACCTGTTCGCTGTCATGTCTGCTTCCCTGTGATGGGCTGTGGGCACAAACAGACGGCCCTCTTCCCTCCCTGAAGCTGTCAGGGACTCTATCACGGTGACAGGATAAGTTACTAATTTACGTGGTGACCCCCAGAGTCCCTTGCACACCCAGTAAGACAGGAAGGCTGATTACACCCCTGTCCTGACTCTATACTTGCTATGGCCTGTGGATGTTGGTGCGGGCAGACAAACGGCCTTCTAGACCTATCATATACATGTATGAAATTGTCATAATGAAGCCCATCATTATGACTAAATTAACAAGCTAATAAAAGCATCAAAATGCTGGAAACGCAAGTTGATTTTATCACAGGGTGGGCCCTTCTGATCTAGAAACATTCACAGATCATGGTGAATCTGTTTCCCTCTGATGAGGATCCTTCCCTTGCCTCAGGCTTGAAAGATGAAACAAAACCTTTCCTTCTCAAGTTGCTTTTGGTCGTGGTGTTTATCACAGCAACAGAGAGGAAATGGATACCTGAGAAAGCTTGTGACCCTGGTTGACTGGGGACTCCAAGGCTGGGAGTCAGCCCTTCTGTCTTTTGTTGTACGTGCCTGTCCATTATTTTTAAGGTGAAAGTCTGACCCCAATGAACCACCAACCATCCCTACACATACAGTTCGGTGGCCCTGACCATGTCCTGTACAGCTGTCATCCCAAAGGAAACTGAGGACGCCCAACAGTCAATGCCTCTTCCCCTTCAACAGCTAGTCTCCAGGTTTCTGAAGAGGCCACGGAACTGGAGTCAGACAAGCATGTGACCCTTTGAGCCAGACCTTTCCCACTCAGCAAGATGGATTCACGGTTGACAGGCAACCTAGTGACTGTCAATATCCATTCCCTCTCATGATGTGGAGTTCATCGTGGTGGCCAGGTCGACTGTTGCTGAGCTGCTTGTCTATTGATAAGGGCTGGGCTGTTCCCACCTCCTGCCTCTGTTCTTCTGCGACCATCTGGATGGCTACCACCCCGTCCTGTGACCTCTGCTGAGCTGTGTGGGTCTTTCAGGGAACCTAGATTTGGCCCGAAATCAGAGGACTTCATTTTTTTTTCAGATGTAGGGGGCAGGGAGGAGACAGAAAGCACCCCAGCAATGCTACCAATTAGATAACAATGGCTACTCCTTAGTCAAGAGCAGCTGCGGTGCATGATGGCCTTCACTCTTCCTTCTGAAGGGTCTGCACTTAACACCTAACATGTTAGCTTCACGTGTGCGCATATGTGTGTATGTGCAGGGACTCAGGTGTGAGGGTACAAGTGGAAGCCAGAGGTTAGCCTTGGGTGCCATTCTTCAGAAGCTGATCATCTTGTTTCTTGAGACCGGGTCTCTCACTGGCCTGGAACTTGCTAAGTGAGCAAGTAGGAATTCACCTGTTGGCCCTGGGATCTCCAGAGCACACCATCATGCCTGGCTTTTTCACATGGGTTCCGGGGACTGAACTCACGTCGGTCTCCAAGCTTGCAAGACAAGCTTTACTTACTAAGTTATCCCCTCAGGCCCTCACATAAACTTCCGTAATCTCAAAAGCATCTCAGGGAAGGTGAACCCCACTTTACAGATGAGAAAACTGAGGCAGAGAGGTTAAGCCACACAGCCAGTCGTAGCAAGAGAACTAGGGTAGCCATGTTTGTACCCTGAGTGTCTGACCTCACGCTATCAATCACGGAGGATGTACCCAGGACTGGAGAGATGGCTCAGCAATTAAGAGCACTGACTCCTCTTCTCAAGAACCTAAATCCCAGCACCTAAAGGGTGGTTCACAACCATCTGTACCTACAGTACCAGGGGGTTTGACTGACGCTATGGGCACCAGGTACAGACATATCTGCAGTGAACACCTACACACATAAAATAAATACAATAACAACTTTAGAAACCTATGCCTTCCCGTCAGTTGGACAGCCTAGTTGATGTGTGGCCGAGAAGCCAGCTCCTGGGGAGATGGGTATTTTGTCTGGAAAAGGTCTCAGCTTCAGCTCTCAGCCTAAGTGACCACCATAGGCAGCTTCCCTGTCGCTATTACTGCTGCCAAGGAAACAGCAGGACCCAGGTGGGTGTCCTGTTCTACTGGCTCTGGGCATCAGCTGGTTGCCTGGGTAACCATGAGTCTGGCTGGTGAAGATGACCCACCTAGGTGTCAGGCTCCCGGCTGGGTACCAAATCCCACGCGCACTGCATCCCAGGCACAAACTGATCATCACACAGATGTGCGATGCTTTCCACTGAGTTCATGTTGCTTGGAGGCAGGGACGAGGCTTCTACTTTCTCTGCAATATTGCAAAGGGTAGCTGAGCCACTTGGTGCAATGAAATCGCTGCTGGTGGTCTGTTCAAGGCAGGGAGGAGAATCCTAAACCTCCGCATCAGCACCAGAGGCACAGCCTTCAAACAACTGCCATGGACCGGGAACCCTGGGGGTCTGGGCCAAATGCAGACTTAGCCTTACAGATCTGGGCAAGGGCTGTCAGGAAGCCCTGGAGACTCTAGAGCCCTGTAAAAAAACAAGATCCAACCCGCACGCCTGTTGGCTGGCTGTGAGGTAGACACATCCCAACCTGTTGGCATAGATAAGGATGGAAGGGACCTCTTCCTTTTCCAGAGTGACTCTGCTGGCAGTGTGGGTTGACCTGTGTCTCCCCAGGAGTTATACCCCAGTTATAACTCCAGGTATCTGACTGTGACCTTAGTAGAAATTGGGTATTTATGGATGGGATCAAATAAGATGAGGTCATGCTTGATTATGCTGGGTCCTTAACTGGTGCCCTTACAATAATCCACATGGAAACTCTCTCTCCTTCTTTCCTCCCCCTCCCCTCTCTCACACACACACACACTACTACTACTACATGTATAAGCAGACATAAGCAGAGAATGGAGCTGTGTGGCCAGAAGGAAGGAGGGGAGGGCCAAGGGTTGCTTGTAGCCCCCAGAAACTGTACAAAATCAGGCAAGGATGCTCCCGGAGACTCCAAGGGAACAGGCCCTGCTCACACCTCGACTCTGGACTCTGCCCCAGAACATTGAGAGAGTGAGTTCTAATATATATTTTTTTAAACAGCTGGAGCTAGAGGTCCTGGGAAACCTGCATTCCTGGGGAGCAGCAGGTGGGGGCTGGCCTGCAGTCCAGACCCCTAGCCCCTCGCATCTAGCTGTTCCTTGAGCCACGCTGATCCATCTAGCCCCATCACGTCATCAATGACCCTCAGCTCATCCTCCATTTGCTAGGTGCCAGGTCTTCCTTTCCTTAGTCGTCCTGGTGGTCGGCTCCCTCTGACTCCTCAGGGGGCTGTGGAATCTACATTATCACCCCAAAGCCTGCCCTGGCCCTTGCTGCAATGCACAAGCCCTAGTCCTGTGTGGCCTCAAGTGGGCGGAGCCCAGCCATCCGGAACCCTCCACACCTGCATCATCTGTGATGTCAGAAGGAGCTACCTGGGGACCTGGCAGGGTACAGGAAGAATATCCAGGAGAATTCGGACAGGGACGTCAGCCTCAGCTGACGTACGGTCCTTGGCAATGAGAAGCCACGGGGGAAGATTCTACATCTTCCTTCCACAACAGCACAGACCATCAAACCACCAACAAATCAAGGCTTCTTCCCATAAGCTTCCCCAGCGCTAATGCCCATCCTGAACAACCCTGCTAGGACCCTCAGTTCTGCCCACACATAAGAAGCATCTTAAGGCTTAAGAGACTCCATGCCAGCCTGGTACACTGTAGATGGGTGGTACTCAGACATTAGGTGTGTACCAGCATAGTGAATGAGTTTATCCCTGTTCAATAGCATTGTTCACAACAGCCAGTAGGCAGAAGCAACGCAAGTTCACAACGTCATGAACCAACGGCGGCACACGTACATACACATCGGAGTATTACTCAACCTTCAAAAGGACAGCAATGCTGACACGTGCTATAGCATACATGACCTGAAAGACATTCTGCTGAGTGACATACGGCCAAGTCTCGTGGGATTCCACTCATGTTAAGGTGCTGAGCGTAGCCAGCTTTTGGGGACAGCATGTTGAATGACAGTTGTTGGGGGTTGGGTCAGGGAAACAGGGCATTGTTTTTGAATGGGGATAGAGCCCCCGATTGGGATGACAAGGCTGGTGGTGACGGTATCACCACAGTGAGAACATACTCATATGCGTGCAGGTGGCAGGCGGGCTGGGCATTTTCTAGAAGCCTCGTCTGTGCCGCTTCCACCGTCTTCACACGACTGAGCCATCACACAGCACGCCAAGGAAGTCTGGGCTCCTCGTGTCAGCTACAGAACCAGTGCTCCAGCATGTGTAGGTTCGAGCACCCGGCTCTCCCTTCTCAACATGCTGGGAACTACTCCACACCAGTGCCTACTGCTCTCCCTCCTGCCCACTTCTGCAAGCCACCTCACACACAGTACCAGAGGCAGGACATTCTAGAAGATGCCAAAATGAGGCCCACTGAGGTCTTGCCACCCAACTTGGGGGTCACTCGCAGTACTTTTGGCTTGGTGACTTCAATCGCAGGCATTCTTGACTGACCAGGGCCCGACCCGTGACAAACACTCGTGCTCTGATAGGCTGGAGCGGGGCCTCTCGCTCAACATTAAAGCCAGGTGGAGTTGCTCAGCGCAAACACTTGTGATGGTTCATCTTCACTGCCAGCGTGGCAGGACTTGGAATCACTGGGAGACATACCGCAGGCATGTCTTGTGAAGGTGTTTCCAAGAGACCTGACTGGGATGGGAAGACCCACTGTCACTGTAGCTGACCATTTAATGGGCCGGGGTCCCAGACTGAATAAAATGGCGTTTAGCACCAGCATTCACATCTCCTTCTGCTTCCTGCCTGTGGACACACTGTGACCAGCTCCCTCAGCTGCCATATCTCTCTTGGCACTGTGGGCTGTATACATGAGCTATGAGCCAACAGAAACCCTTCTTTAAGTTGCTTAAAAAAATATTTTAAAGATTTACTTATTTTATGTGTATGAGTATTTTGCCCGCCTGCATGTATGTGCACCGTATGTAAGTCTAGTGCCTTCCAGGGTCAGAAGAGTGTGGATTCCTGGAACTGGAGTTACAGAGTTATGAGGCACCACATGGGTGCTGGGCAACCTCCGCCAAGCTGCAGGCATGACATCCTGTCACCGGGCCTGGATGACAGGACTTGGAGAAGGACCAGGGTCTCAAATGTACAGTTGGCCTCTGTGCGCATTTGTGACAGCCTGTGATGTTTGAGCTGGGTTAGAATGAGGAGTGATCCTTGTACCTTCTCCTGACCTCGTGCTAGGCAACTGTACTTTCCGGGAGGGAGATGGGGTTCAGACAGTAACTGAGAACCCCAGGAAAACCCGACCGTTTTCCGGGAGTGTGGGCTCCAGGTAGCTCATCATGGTGAATTCTAAGTCACCAATATGAGGGGAGGGGACACAACAGAGGATCCAGAGAACACATTCAGGCATTGGCACTTGACCTAAGGCTCTGAGGGACATAGCAATGAGGAAAGAGGGAGGCGTCAGATTCTGAGGTGGAATTCGGGCTTGGCTGCATGAGAAAATTATTCCATGAGGACTGGTTCTATTCTTTGTAAAATGTCACACCAGCCAGGGACACTGTGCGGCTTAGACAAGATGACAGATGGAATGGACAGAATCTAGTAGTCACTCAACAAACACTTACTGTGCTTTCCATTTTCTCTGGCTGTTGAAGCCTGGGTTGCACTAGTCATCTGGAGAGAATGTTGGTTCGACATAGTGTAAGTGGTCCTACCTCAGTTCATGACTTAGATTTGAATTTCTTTTATTTATTTGAGATAGGGTCACATGTGGCCAGACTGGCCTTGAATTTACTTCATAACCAAGAGTGACCTTGAATGTCTGACCCTCCTGGCTGCATTTCCCAAATTCCCAGATTACAAAGTGTACATCACTTTACCTGGTTTATGGAGTGCTGGGAATTGAACTCAAGGCTTTGTGTATGCTCGGCATACACTCTACCAATTGAGCCACCATGCAGCAGCTCTGTTAGGAGTGGACTTGCGTCTCCACGAGTGGGTATCTCTGTTTGTCTATGGGGCTCGGCATGTGCTAGGACTACAGTGAAGGTTCGAAACACCGATGCTTCAGGGTCTTGGTGACAGAGTTGTGACACCAACACCAGCCAGTCAGCTTCTCCCGGAGTCTCCCCTTCCCCGGACCTGTGCCACCGCCCCACTGGGCATGCGTCACCTCTGGAAGGGTGAGGGTGAATTCCTCTGTGGGGACAGCTGTGGTTGCTCTTTAAAGTCTCTGCCTAGCCTCGTTTCCAAGCCAATGGGCGGGCAGGAGCCACTGAGGCCAATACAAAACTGCAGGCCACTGTCATCTCCTCCACTGGGCCACTCAACCACCATGCCACCCTGAAAGCAAGACGGCATCCCCAGATCAGAGCACCCCACTGTCACCACAGCCTCCTGAGGAACAGAGGTCAGGTCAAACGATGACGCTGTCTTCTGGTTATGTCTGGAAAACTCATCCACAAAGACAAGGAGGGGGGAAAAATCAAATAAAATTCTGCCTTAAAGGGCAGAAAGCGGGCTTACCCACAAACCATGTATGTGAAAACCCTCCCTGTGCGGCTCGGTGACTCATCGGTCCCCATCAAAGTGTGTGCTGATGACACATGGAAGCTCCAGTCCCCTCCTTGCTTAAAAGAAAAAACAACCCACAGATGCCACTTCTTTCCTGAATGCTGGGAGAGAGAGCCACCATGCTGCTTCAGGGACCCAGGCGGGCTTTCATACCGAAGGGGAAGGAATCTCAGTGCTGTCAGGGTCTCTAGGAGGGCTGGGGAAGGACGAAGGTTCGAGGGCAGGCTCGGAGGTCCGAGAACATAGTGAAAACCCAGCTCCTCCATTTTCTCTCACGTGCATGTGTGTGTCATGCGTGGACATGTGTGGGGGCTCAGGAATTGTCACCTGGACTTCCTTCCTTGCTCTCTTCTAAGGCAAGGTCTCTCACTAGAACCTGGGGCTTGCTGACTAGGTGAGGCTGACGGGTCAGTAAGCCCTGGGGATCTGTCTGTCTCTGCCCCTCTGATGCTGAGGCTACAAGTATGTTTAAAAAGGGGGGGGGGCTCCTGAGGGTGAAACTCAGGTCTTCATGCTCAGCTATTTTTCCCCCTCCTTCCCCCACTCTCTAACCTTGCTGCTTGGGGCTGGTCACTGTATCTGTCTGGGTTCCAGATGTTTGGCCTATGGAATAGGGAGACGCATCAGGTCCCCAGGGTGAGGACTAGGTATCAAAGCCCATGTGCTGTTTGTAGATAGTAGACATTCAAATTCTCTCCCCTGGTCCTTGACGAAACCCCATTTCCCAATATGAATGCCAGTGAATTACTGAAGACCCGAAGCCCTATCTAGCTGCTCTGAGCAGAATCTAGCAGCCTTTCTTCACCTGTGGCCTGGTCTCCGCTACCTAGGCTCCACAGTGCTGGCCAACCAGTGGCTTCACATCGGACAGATGCTGAGAGAAGCAGCCGCAGGGAGAAAGTCCTTGTTTGGCTCACATCTTCAAAGGTTGTAACCCAGAGCCATCTGGCTCCACTGTTTCTGGACTTAAGGTATGGCAGGGTGACCAAGGAGGAATGTCTTATGGCCTAGGCGCCTGTTCAACTCAAAGCAGCCAAGAAGCAGAGAAAAGGACAGAGAAAGGGAGAGGAGAAAAGCGCTAGCCACACTCCTAGGGGCTTACTTCCTCTGGGGAAGCCCCACCTCCTAAAGTGTCCATCAATTCTCAATAATGGTATCAAATCCTGCGTGGGTGGTAATCACTTCCGAAGAGCCCATCAGCTGGCAAACCTGCTGTACAGATCAGCCTTTGAGTGACATCTCCCATGCAAACCATAGCGCTGTGTCATAAAAACATTAACTAGAGGGAACCGGGCAGTGGGGGCACATGCCTTTAACCGCAGCACTCGGGAGGCGGAGGTAGGCAGGTCTCTGAGTTTGAGGCCAGTCTGGGCTACAGAGTGAGTTCTAGGATGACCATGGTTACACAGAGAAATCTTGTCTCAGAAAAACCAACGAGCAAACAAATGGAAGTCTCCAGAACTGCATTGTTCATAAGTGTATCATCCAGGACTGTTTTGAGCAGTCTAATGGACAGGAGCTACTCTCTCTCTCTTCTGGTCAGGTGCAGTGTACCCACACTGTGTAGGCCACTAGCCCGTCAGTGGCTATCTCCTTAACCAGAGCTGGTGTGGCGCCAGTGTTTGCACTCAACTCACCCTCCTTTGACCTAACAATGGCTCCTGGGTGCACACGCTGTGACTGATGCAAAGAACAGCTTCAGGACATCAAACAAGCACAGATATGGCCTCTGGTACTGGGCAGTCTGGACCTTGGCAGGTAAGGCATCACACAGACACAGAGCTCGGGACCTTTGGGAGGATTGAAGCGAGGGAGACAGTGGATCTCTTCCTGCATCTACAGAGACACGCTACCATATAGAAAAGCCAGAGAACCGAGGACCCAAAGAGTGAGGTGAGGAAAATGATGTCTGCGTGATGTTTTCAAAAGAAGACAGCCCAAGCAGCCCGCTAGGCTGCCGTCAGGGACAGTTCATGGCGGAGATACAGGCTGGAGAAGGGAGACTCGGTTTTCATTCATAGTTTTCCCTGATTTTAAAGGACCGCCACAGACCTGGGCAGGGTTCAGTTTGTTTGTTTTATTTTTTCCAAATTTATTTTTTTATTTGAGAATTTCATACATGAGTATTGTATTGACATCACCCCCCTACCAACTGCTACTACCATCTCTACCTTTATCCCCTCAAAACCATAACTTCTTTAGTTAATACTGCTAAATGTACATATATAACCTATTATAAGACTAAACTGCATATATATATATATATATATATATATATATATATATATACACACACACACAACCTATTGAATCTATTGGTCCTATGTAGACGTGTTTAGGGTGACCACTGGGGATTGGATAATCTATCAGGGAGCTTGTCCCTCTCCCAGTAGCCACCAATTGCCTGTAGTTCTTCATCTAAAGGTGGGGCCTTGGAAAATTTCCTGCATCTCATTGGTACAACAACGGGTACCATTATGCAGGTCTTGTTTAGGCAACTATACTGTTGAAATTTCGTGAGTCCAACGTCCCTGTCGTATCTCGATATATGCTATCTAACACGTGGTCCTGGTCCTCTGGCTCTTAGAATCTGTCCCCTATACCAAAATGTTCCCTAAGTCTAGTGAAGATGACAATCAACTCTGCACACTTGACAGTTAAGATCTGTGTGCTTTGTTACATATGATCATAGTTCAAGTTTTAAAATCATAAAAAGTGTGAACAGGTCCACAGCAAGTAGAAATTCTTTTGAAGTTTATCCTTTTCAATCTTCAAAATGGGGACTCTCATCCCCTCCTCCCAGAAGCAGTGGGTATCAACTACTCAGGAGAAAGAGTGGACAGCTTCCACTCACAGTGACTATCTGGTGACCATTGCCCCACAGCCTGGCAACTAACTCCCACGCACCCGCAGTGGGAATGTGGGCACAAACACCAGAGTGTTCCTGCCTGTACCAGGCCTAACAGGACGTGTCCTGTCACCAGAGGATTAACAAGCTGAGCCACACCCACAGCAGAACAAACGTCACCCAGCACAAACAGAATATAGCGTCACCACATGAACAAGAACACGTCCAAGTCTCACAAACCCAATTTTCAGCCTACAAGCCCAAGGCACAAATAAGTCCATTCATAATAGTGAATTCAAGCAGGCCAGACTAACAATAGATGCTTCTAGGTGTGTGGGCATTGGAGACCCACGGTGGGTAGGGTCCTCACACTTCAGGTTCCCTGGGGAGAGTTCTCTGGGTCACCTCTTTTGGTCTGTATGCTTCTCTCGAGGCTCCCGGGAGGAGCCATTCTAAAGGACAGAAGCACCTGTGCCAAGCCTCATCTGGGGTCGAGTACTGACTTACCTAGCACAGAATCTGGGAGAGGTGAGAGGGTGGGGAAGTAGGGAGACTGTAGGCTCAGGGTGGGGTGCTGTCCTTCTCACCTCCATAACCCTGCCAAATTCTGAAGAAGAAGCTGAAAGGAAGGACAAAGCTAACCCAGAGGCCACCTGCCTAGGTTTGTGTTCCTGTCCCGCCTGTGTTAGGGGGGCACTGAATCTGTTTGCTCTTCAGCTCCTTTTTCAAGATGAGCCTCATTAAGCCTTGGGGTTCCATGGCATCCCCCCAGCATGGTTCCCAACATCAGACAGTGGCTAGTAATTGTTTTTATTTTCTCTAGCATACAGAAAGCCTGAGAGCATTGACTCTCCTCCCCAAGGCCACCCAGCCTCTGCCACTTGTTAGTTTCAATCCCAGGAGCTCCCCTTGTTGTTAGTTACAGGGACCCCAGTGACTCTTTGAGGGGCCACACTGAGGCTGGAAGACACTAAGGACTAGCAGCCCTGTCCACCAAAGGCCTCCACACTTGGGTCCTCCTAAACCAGCCACCTTTGCTCTCTGGGACACCACAAGGCCTTCCAGCAATGCTGGAGTCTGGCGACTTCTTACAGTTCAACTTTTACAAGGGTCCCGGAGCCACTCTGACCCTTCTGGGAATGAAGGCCAAGAGCTAATGTGGATAGGTGAGGCAGACACGTAGCTGGGTTGTAAAAGGACCAAGGCCCTGTCCTGCTTCTCCTTCCTTCTTAGAGGGCAGGATACTTGCGAGTCATACAAGAGGGCTAATCCAGCGACTGGGAAGTGAGGGGCCGGGCCAGGTCCAGGCACTGGGTAAACGGGAGTGGTGTAGTATATATGGGCAGGTGTGGGAGCTAGGCAGACGGCCAGGGACAGGTGACCAACCAACCTTCACCCATAGCCCTCCAGACATCTGGAAGGCCTGGAAGGACATGCAAAGCTCTAGACACGCAGTACCGAGGAGGGACCAGGGTCTGTGAGAGCTAATTTTCTGGGGAAGGAGGGAGCTATTCTCACGCCCCTCCCCCTGGCTATTAGACTATTGGAAAAAAAAATGGGCCCCAAGCAATTAGAATTTCTCCTAGAATTCATGCTGAGGGAAAGAAAAGGCTGGAGTGGGTGGGGGGGTGGCAGTCAGAGAAGGAACACGGATCCCTCCAAGAGAATGCACACAGTTATGACAGCTCCTCAGACCACCTCATGGGTGAGTCTGGAGCAGAGACAATGAGGGGCCAAGGACTGGTGGGGCTACCCCTCCACAAGGGCTGCTTAGTTGTGTGCTTCTATCGCTAAACCTCATATTGCTATCTTGAAGATGGACTTCGGGGGTTGGGTTACTGGGACTCTTGGTCCCTCCTTTCCGTTTCTCACTATTCCGTGTCTGTTTAATTGGCATACAGACAGTGGTGGCCAACCTTATATTGTTAGGCTGCCAGGGCCCGGGATCTGACCCTATTAATTCCTATGGGGTTATGTGTATGGGGGGTGTGAATGCGTGTAGCAGCTTCTGAACCACATTAGGAGGCGAAGGCTGGGCTGCAGAGTACCAGTTGCATAGATGAGGGTAAGGTACCCAGCTAGGGGTTCACCACCAGCCGTAGCTACTCCTCAAGGTATCCAGGCAGGCTTGCCCCTCACGGGTGTGTGTACTGGGACCTCTTCTCTCCAGAGCCCAGAGAGAAAAACAGGCCAGTTTCTCACAGTTTTGTAAGCACGGGTCGTGCCCTTCCAGCCTGGAACACAGTCGATGCCACACAACCTAGGCTGGCCCCTCATAGTGTTACACACATGCCCTGGTGCACACAGTGGGCCTGTCCTTGCACAGTAACATATATTAGGATGGGTCATTCTCTTTTGGGCCTTGAACACACCTTATGGCCCTGTACAATACAACAGGCCTGTTCCCTCACAGGGTTGAACAACAGGCCTGTCTCCTTACAGCCTTACACATGGATTGGCCTGACTCCCAGAGCTTTGTACACACACAGGCTCTTATCTATCCTCTCAGACTTTGTATACAAAACAGGCCTGTCTCTGTATACATGACAGGCTGTTCCCTCGAAGCCTCATGCACACGTAAGCTATCTCTGCAGACCCTGGCCTCTGAGGGCCTGGGCAGGAGCAAGGAGGAGGATCTGAGTCAGAACTGAGGCCTCATTAACTTTGTGTGACTGTTTATGTTTCAAACCCAAGGGAATTGGCCCCAAGGGCCTACTGCTTAAACCAAACAGGACAGCCTCCCCAGGGAGCCCTCAGGACCGCAGGCTGGGCTCCTGGGGGTTTGGGTAGGGCAGAACAGCTCTTTCCCATCCCATTCCTAGGACAGGAGGTGCATGTCCCCTATTCCATCATGGGACTCCAGGCTTCCCTAGGCTTCCCTGACCAAGGCAGCTGTGGGCAAGAGCAAAGCTCTTTCCAGGAAGAGGGAAGTGGAAGGGAGAAAAAAAGGACTCAGGGCTCATGGCCTCATGTCTCCTCAGAGCAACTGCTGGCTTGCGAGAATCTATCCAGGTAGAGAAAACGGTAGTGAAGGAACCTCTCAGCCAAGAGGGCCATGATGGCAGCAGGAAACACACAAGGAGATCCCTGTAGAGATCTCCTGACTATAAAAAAAAAACGGCAAGACTCCTACAAGGGGGCGCAGCATCCCTTGGCTGAGGAGCCCTGCCCTTCTGAGGGCCACACACTGCCGTTGCAGCTAAGTCTTCTTAAGACCCAATTTTGCCCTCCTGAGGAAACACACTGCCCTGGGCAAGTCTAGGCAAGTTAAACTGGGAGACACAGTATCTGAGCGGAGTGCCGTCACGGCACGAAAAGAGCACACGCTATCTATATATACTCCCTGCTGTAGGCCACAGGCAGGAAACTCACAAATTCAAACCGTAGCTGTGGAATCGCTAAATGTCCTAAATTCTGATGTTCTGTTGTCAGCTTTTCCTTGCCCTCTGTGTTAAAAAGGAAAAAAGAAACAAGTAAAGAAAACAGAGGAGAACTCACTCCACAGTGGCAGCCTTTACCCACGGAGGAAAAGAGTGGCCGGGCTGTCTCAGGCACAGAGAGGGGGGTCACATCCCGAACGGGCTGATGAGTCCAAACCTCAGGCTGTTTGACAGAGAGGGGGCAGAATGGACCCACAGGACTGGATTAAAGTTGCCGTGTAACCATGGGCAAGCTGTCCGGCCGCTCTGAGCTCTAGTTCCCATACTGGCTGAATGACAGAAGAACAGAAGTGTGCAAGCCAGGCCCGACACGTTACGGACTTTATGTGAACAAACACCCAGATCTGTTTGGATTGGGACAAGGAAAGGTAAGGGTTCGAATCCAGGCCTTCCAGCTGGCATTGCTAGGTGGAAGTATTCCCCCAAACAGCTTATGATTCTCTGTCACTCTGCAGGGACAGACAGCAAGTCTTAATAACCCTCGCCAAACTCAAACCAGACCTCCAGGAGCCATCATTAAATCAAATTGCCATACCTGGTGGCCGCATACCCGAATCATTGGGGGTCACCTAACCCAGGTAGCATCTCACACAAACTTATATGGTGGGAAGAAGAGTCACCCACCTCCTGGAGGAAGGGACAGAGCCCGGTGAACCCAGTGCCATCCTCTAGTAACTGTGGCTTGGTTTCCCCAGGTATTTTTAAAGAAAGTAGTTTTTGTGTTTTTTTTTTTTTTTAAGATTTATTTATTTATTATGTACACAGTGTTCAGCCTCCATGCCTGCAGGCCAGAAGAGGGCACCAGATCTCATTACAGATGGTTGTGAGCCATCATGTGGTTGCTGGGAACTGAACTCAGGACCTCCAGCCCCTTAAAGAAAGTTTTCACTGACTGAATTTAGGGATTATAAAAATGCTAGACACCATGATAATGGAGGTTCAGGTCCTTCTAGAATTGCTGAAAACCCAAGAGCATTCTCCCCAGTTCTCTGGGTTCACTTTGTAAACCCCACACATAATCCTAGGTTAGAATGCTGAGATAATCTTTCCGC
This sequence comes from Microtus oregoni, assembly GCF_018167655.1. Lineage (NCBI taxonomy): Eukaryota > Metazoa > Chordata > Mammalia > Rodentia > Cricetidae > Microtus > Microtus oregoni. The sequence continues at coordinate 36,539,341 of NW_024543063.1, forward strand.
CAAAACCTCTTAAACTTTCATTTCCTTGTAAGCCTCAACCTGGAGACAATCCTCCTGCCTCAGACTCCAAAGTCCTAGAAACATAGACATGTGTCACTAAGCGTGAAATTCCACTGCACGCCTCTTATCTTGGTTACCTCTTGAAACTTCAGAAGCACAGCCAAAGAGGCGTACCTGGCATGCAGGGAAACATTCACCTCAACAGGCTGGCAATGAGTCAGGACCCTTCACCCCCCTCATCCCTTGCAGACTGAGCCCCCCTTTCCAGGACTAAGTCTGGCACAGATAGGAATGAACGTCACAGGGGCATGCCACCGGTGATATGGAGAGCAGGAACCTTGCCCAGCTGTCAGTACACAGTAGGAGCTCAATAAGTGCAGCCTCATGCTAACAATTCATGCTTAGCTCAGACTTGGCACCAGGAGTGTAGAGCAAGAAGATGGACAGGTAACAGGGGAGGAGATGAAGATCTCTCAGGGACAGTCACGTGATTTTCTGGGCACTCCTTCAGCTTAGTGCATGCTGCCAGCTTCCAAGATCCTCTAGGCCACTATGAAGACACCCCGTGACACGGTCCACACCTACAATGATGGGTTCTGAACCACAGCTTAGAAGGCAGGGGAGGGAGACAAGAGACATTCGAGAATGCACTACCCATGCCCTGTGACCCGACTCCATTACCTGGGCCACTGAACACAACAGAACTGGATCCTGGCGGGGGTGATGGTGGTGGTCCAGGCCTAAGAAGTGACAGCAGGTGCCTGTCTTCTCCAAGTGAAAGAAGCTTGAAACTTCACAGATTGAGAAGGGAGTAAGTGAAGCTGGGAAGCCAGCCCACCAAAAGGAGCAAAGATGGTGAACAAGAGAAGGGTTTTTCAACCTCTGCTGAACTCCTGTTCCATGCAGCTTCAAAACTTCTTGCTCAAAGAACGTTCTGGAACCCAGAGTGCAACCTCCCTGAACCCCAGGTTTGCCCTCCCTCTGATGAAAGCAGATCTAGGACCCTTCTTGAAGCAAGGGACCAGCTAGAAGGTTCTAAGATGAGCAGCCACCACCAAGGACCTGCTTCTATCACAAGGCACAAAGAACTTGGGGAGGCCGCAGAAACTCCCAGCAGCAGCAGAGATCCCTCACTGAGCCACCCACGAGGCAATGTTCCCCCACTTCAGGCCAGCTCTCAGCCATCACTCTCTAAGCCCCAAGGAGCCACTGCAAACCGGAAGCAGGGCCCCGACTTACCTTCCACTGCAGAGAATGGAACCACTGATCTCGCAGGTAGCTGTTGGCAGCCTGTAACAACAAGAACAGAAGAATGGCAGGTCATTTTCTAGAATGTCTCAGACCATCTTACTGCCCTCCACATAAGTCCCTAACCACTGCCATTTGCCCTGAGGCCCTGGCTTGCCTCCTGAAAAATTGTGCACTGACCCTCAAGAGTAAAATCAGAACAGAAGACATGGCTGCCAGTATGGGATAGTTTGGCTGGGTACAATAGTCTCCACCCTGCTGGCTGGAACACTTTCCCTGTGCTTATACATATTGGACCTTGGATGGTGAGAACTGGCCGAAGATGAGAGAGTTGAGTGATTGGTGCCTCTGTTCTGCCAGAACTGTCCAGGAACCTGGCCTGTCACACCTGGGGTTCCCTCAACATTCCCCACAATGGGCTTCCAACACCTCGAACGTATGTACCAGAGCTGAGCCTAGGAAAGACCCAGGTCCAGGTCACAACCCTGATCACATCCTAGGTATGAGCAAGACATCCAACGACGACATAAGGCCTCCAGAGGCCTGTGAAGAGAAGCACCCCCACTCACAGCCTGGGGCTCACCTGCAACCCCAGCTCTGGTCAGCACTGGCTCAGTATCTGGTCTCCTGACAATGGGCCACGGGGTGTACAACAGCGGAATGGAGCAAGCACCTTGCAGAGGCTCCACAAAGGTTCTCCCTTTAGCCCCGGCCACTGTGTGTGTTGATTTCTCTGGGGTTAATAATTTCCACAGTTAGCTCTACCATGGAGACTCACCAGTCTCATGAGCAAGTATAAACCAGGATGGGCCAGCTCCAGCACAGCCCCGGTCCACAGCCTTGTCTATGCTTCAACATATCACAGTGGAGAAGAAAACTCATGGGGGAAGGGAGCCCTCCAAAAAAACACATACACACTAATCACCTGTGGTGCTGCTATCCTGTGGGGGTAGAGAGTCCACAGATGGTACATCAAGGCTCTCGTGACAGGGAGATCACCCTGGACTGTGTAGTGGCCCCGTGGGATCACAGGGTCCGTGTAAAAGGGAGGCAGAAGGGCCTATCACACTGAAGCAGGGAGACGATCAAGGTCATAGACTCCAAGGAGCACCCAGAAGCTAGGAAAGGAAAGGAGACAGACTCTCTTCTGGGCCTCAGAAGCAGAGCCCTGGCCACATCCTGATGCTGGCATGTGGCACCTGGGATCCCACCAGGCAACTTCAGAAGATCCAACTGATCTTGGGATGAGAGTCAAGCCCAACCTACTCTGAGCTCCACTGTTACCTTTCTGATATGGACCTGGGGCTGAGATGTCACATGCAGCCCACAGTCTCGTTCCTAGCTCCTTTCCTTCCCACACACAGGACAAGTGCACACAGCTGAGGGACTTGGCCATGAGTGTGAGCTGGTGTGATGTGAAAGGGCACAAGCTTTGCTCTTAAGAGCCAGTGCATGGCTTGGCCCTGTTTCCTCCCATGCAGTAGCAGCCGAAATATCTCAAATGTCTGCTCGAGAACAGAGGCCCAGATGAGGTAGGTAAGTAGACAGATGGGTAAGTGGGTGGATGGGTGGATGGGTAGATGGATGGATGGATGGATGGATGGATGGATGGCTGGATGGATGGATGGATTGGTAGGTGGATGGGTGGATGGATGGATGGATGGATGGGTGGACGGACGGATGGATGGACGGACGGTCGGACAGACGGATGTGTATGTGGATGGATGGACGGACGGACGGATGGATGTGTATGTGAAAGGATGGATGGACGGACGGACGGACAGACGGATGTGTACGTGAATGGATGGATGGATGGATGGATGGATGAGGTAGCTATGTTGACAGATGTAAGCAGACAGGTACATTCACAGATGGATGGATGCACAGGCATAGGAGAGGAAAAAAGAGAGGCAAACCTTAGGATTGGTGAAGCATCCATATACCCATTTCATGGAACTTCAAAGAACCCTTCAGCTCTGACACCCTCCTCACCACCATGCTTTTGCCGGGTCTCCTAAAACAAGCATGGTGGTATGTCCCTGGACACCTGTGTATCAGGTTTGGACTATCTCGACTCCGTGGCAACCAAGGAGACAAGTACTATGGTCCAGTTACAGGTGAAGAAATGAGGTTCTGAAGTTTCCCACTGCTCAGGGCACTTGGCCAGTGGAGCAGACTTGGATCACACCTCAGGCCCATCTCCCTCCTAGCCTGCTTGCCCCAATACCCCCTAGGGAGCAGGCGAACCGTGTATGTACCTGGCTCTTGTGGGTATGGGCTGTGGCTCTGGGAGATGCTTGATAGTCAATGAAAAACACGGCACCTATGCCCAGTACCAAGTAGCCACCATGGAAAGCAGAGTGGGCCAGGCAGTGTGTGAAAAAGGTGAGCTTTCTTTCAGTAGAGGATGCCAAGAGACGTTCTGGAGGCCCAGGACAGGCCTCCCCAAGTGGCTTCTGGCAGGTGGCAACTTGGCCTGGCTGCACTGCAGCCAGAAGGAGCATCTGTCTATGAAGTTCCCTTGTAGCCAGGGTGGCAGCAGAAGAGGGTCAGGACAAGCCAGATCCCAGGGAATACTGGGCACAGCGAGGGAGGGCCTGGAGGGTGACTTGGGAGGAGAAGCCTCAGGAACCCCAGAGGGAGCTCACAGCCCACCTTGCCCCCATGGCTCCAGGCTTGCTCTGGTGGCTCTCTGACGGTGCCTGGTGATAACCTTCCCACAGGGCTGGCTCCAGGGAAGCCTGTCCAACTTCCTCCGCAGAGGCTGCCAAGTTCTAGTTCATTGTTGCATTGTCCGAGAGGTGAGAAAAACAGTCCGGAGCCTGCGGGGACTGTTCCCAAGTTCAGTTTCCTGGCCCAATCTCCAGGAAAACCAGCAAAGAGCAGCCGGGAAGGCTCTCTCCCTCTGTCTCTCTCTCTCCCTCTCACTTCCAGTAAGAAAGGAACCCATCCTGTCCCAATTCCTGCTAGCTACTGGTGTATATAGTAAACAGCTGTACATCTCCCATGGGGCTTTTGAGATTGGCAATGGGGGGTGGGGACACTGCTGGAAAGAAAGGTCCACTTGTCCTCCTGACACAAGCCACCTCGGGCGCAGTCTACTCTTCCTACAGGCGGACCCTCTGCCTCGAGGATATCAGCACTTCATGGTTCCCTGGAGCTCAGACTGTACCAGAAGCCACCAGCAATGTGGCCCACATAGGACATACACAGTGTAGGTGCTTAGGAGCTGGCCTCCTCACAATAGTGTTGACAAGAGGGTGGTAAGAGAGAAATAAGATTAGCAGGCCTCTGCTGTTGCCGGAGCCTCTAACACAGACTTAGGAAGCTCAGACTGAAATCACAAAGAGTCCAGGAGCACTGACTGGCCCCCATGCTGGCCACTGGTGCCTTGTTGACTGCACCTGCAGGAGGACTGCACGGTGATACACCTAAGCGATGTGTGGAAAGGCTTACTCAGCCTTCCTGGAACCCCATGCTCAGGTCCCAGGGGCTGGACTTCTAGGAAGACAGACTATTGATCTAAGAAAGCCAAATGGGAAAGGCGATCCCCAGGAGGACACTGGGATGGGAGGGTGATAAAGAGAAAGAGAGAGATGCCCTGAGGCTGAGACTTTAGAGAAAAAGAAACAGAGAAAGCTGGAGAGGGAGGGAGGAAGAAAAGAGCAGAGAGAAAGGCAAGAAACAGAAGGGAAACAAGGGTGGAGAGACAGAAAGACAGACACAGAGACAGAAGATGATGGGGGAGGGAGACGGAGGGCTAGACAGCACAGATACAGCAGAGCCCTGGCACTTGGCATGGCTCGGCGCTGAGAAAGAGCAATTCCCAATCAATAGCACCAATTAAACCCAAGATCACACCACCGCAGGGGCTGGTGGCTGCAGTGTTCACTCTCGGCTCAAAACCCTCCAGGGCTATCACACAGACCCACCCTTCAGCATACCTGGCTGCTTCCCAGGTCCCTTCCCACCCTGGGGTAAAGAAGACATAGTCACAGTCTCTTGAGGTTGCTTTTGGTGACACCTGGGCTCTGGGTCCCAATACAGCATGTCATTCAAGAATGAAGACAAAGCCAAGGCCCCAACATCCATCACACACAGCATGTGAACCAAAATGCCCAGCAAAGGCCCTAGCCGGCACCTCTGTCATCCCCCTAGGCACAGGTGGCCACGCTAGTCTGCCTCCCTTGGCCTGACAGAGATGCAAGCAGGAAAGAGGTCAGGAGCAGGGCTACACCCACCTAGCTCTCTGAAGGGAGACTGCGCTGCTTCCCTGAGTTGGTAGCTGCTGCGGCCTCCTCTCCTCTCTTCTCCTTCTTCCCTCCTCGGCTGCTCCTGCCTCTGACTGAACAGCCACCAAGCAGGGGCGGCAAGCGTGGAGGACGCTGGGGCAGCCTGGTTTGTCAGCCCACAGGGGGAGCTCTGACGTGTAGCTCAGCCCACTGCAGCCTGGGAGAGAGTCATCACTGCCGCCAGCCAGGGCCATGTCCAGGTTAAAGGGACATGCCCAGAGCCTTGCTCCTCTGACCCAGGGTGATGTTCTAGCCTTCCTTGGGGGCGGGGGAAAGGCTGCCCTCTCCAGTCCCAGAAATAAAAGGCTCTCCTCCCTGTGAGCAGGGACCACCATCAACAGAGAAACCAGAGCTTCCTGACTATTTCACACACCCAGCCTTATTTCACACAGCCCCTTAGCCTCTAATCTGTCTAGTGTCCCCTCTGTCCCTTAAGAGCTTCTTACTGCTCCCTTGTGCCCTCAGGATATATAGTGGGAGTTTGACAAGACTGTAACATCTAGACAGTGATGGGCATCAACGCCACTCTCCACTGCAGCAGAGAGCTACCTCCCCACACTTAACACTAGATGTGCCCCCCATGGGGCACCCTACTCATATACCCCTGTACCCCACGCATGCATCCCTGGGGGCCCATCTGTCTCCTGGGGACTCAGTGAGTCACCCCACCCCCCAGTCCTCTGGGACATGCCTGTGTCTGAGTTGCATGTCAGCAATCATGTGTTTATGGCTTGGTCTCCCCAGAGGCTGACAGTGACGGTGAGGATGGGGCTTGCGGGGCCCAGGCTTGAAGCTGCATAATTCAGCAGTAAAAACATTCCAGAAGACTGTCCTGCTGCCCTTCAGCGTCCTCCTTGTCTCTGTCTCCTTTTCTGCTCATGGGGTCACTCACCCCTACTGGGCCTGGCATTGCCCAACCTCGCATGGACCCAGTACTACAGACATCAACTGGGCAATGGACAAGAGAAGCAGAAGAGGCAGTGGCTGAGTATGTACCCCCTAAAAACAGGGAACAAAGAGGGCATTGGGGAGCTCTGCTGGCCAGAGGGAACATGACGAGGAATGGGGGGCTGAATTTGAAAATGGGCTATGGCAGGCATGGCTTCTTGGCATCGTCCAAGAGAAAACAGCAAGGATAGGGACATGTCACACAATGTCCCTTTGCGCTGCTGTGGCAACTGGCTTCTAGCTGCTACTTCCCCTCTCCTGGCTCTTGGTGGTACCAGAAGGACCATCAGCTGCCGTGGCCCAACGTAGACAGGGAGCCAGAGCAGAGTGCACTCCCAAGGAATTAGATGGTGTAAGCAGTGTCTTAGTGTGGTCACCACCCCCTTTCCCACAATGATGCCAACAGAGAGGGAGGGGCAAAGCCTAAGTGCTGAAGACATCACCCATCATCTGGATCCAGCTGTTCTTGCAGTTCTCTCCTGGACTTCTCAGTGATCTTAGTAGCATAACAGTTCTATAAAGCTTGTGTCATTTCCAACTGATGTCCTCGCGGACATATACAGTCAGTATGCCCATTGTAAAAAAAACAAAAACCACCACCACAACAAAAAACCTAAACCAACAAAATCATATACAGGCCACACCCTCACTTGAGTCCAGCAAAGAGAAGATTCATAACAAAGTGCTTCTCACAACTTTTAAGGCCTGACAACTGGTCCATGGACCTCGGTTTCCCTATTTGCAAAATGGAAACAGGAGAATTGATTTTCTGGGCTCGGGAAAACTAGCAAGCTCCTAGACAGTGGGCATGTAGCAGGTGCTTCATTCATGCACAGCCCTCCTCCTGCCCTCCTGAGAGCCCTTCTTTATACCTTCCTGATGGTCTGTTTTGACAAAAGCGACTGTCTACAGAGGGAGCGGGTGGGGGGGAATATGCTCGTTCGTGTTTACGCATCTTACCTGCAGCAGGACGGTCCCCCCAGGGATCGTGAGCTGTAAACAGTACTTCGGGGCGTTCTCCCAGGACAGCGGCTGAACATCTTCAATGGCGCTGTAGGAGACCGAGTTTTCCATGTACCCGGACGGCTGGAGCAAAGAGAGAAGAGAGAAATAAGCCTAGGTTACAAGAGCTGGCACAGCCTCCATCTCAGAAGCCAATGCTGGTGTGAGCATTGAACAGACGACGTGAGCACAGAAATGCAGCTAGTCCAGGACCAAAGGAAGGGCAGAGTTCTCGGCTGTCAGCATCCTACTGTGCAAAAGGGCTGTAAAGGAAACTCATTCTACATCTAGGGTGCAAAATAAAGAGGCAAGGGAACCCTGAGGGCAAGGGTGAAGGGTCATCCCCTGGTGACCACACGGCCCAGCTAGACTCTCAATATCCCTCCCCAGCACAGCATCCTCCAATGGCTCCTATGCCCATGGGGTCACTACCCACTGCAGTCCACGGAAGGGACCTCTAACCCATCCTGTTCCTTCCTCACACCTCCAAAGTCCACAGAGAGTATGCTGTCTTTCTCAGGATCTGGTCCCCTACATGGTTCAATAGCACATGTTGGGAAAATGTGTAAAAAAGGCAGCCACGGCCAAGGGTTGGGAGAAGGCAACAGGAGCCTAAAGTTATTCACACTGCCCTCTAAGAGAGTCCCATTCTCTCAGAGAAGCATGGGGTGTAGGGTGGCCTGGGAGGACGACACAGGATCTTCCACCTCCAAGATGTCAGAGCTCAGGAGAATCAGAAGAAAACCAAGTGAAGACTAATAGCAGCCTCCCCCAGACCCTTGCCTATGCACACAGTGCTCTAAGAACCCCATGAGTTGCTTTAGGGAGGAGGTGTCAGGGCCATCCGTAGAGCACAAAGGACTTGTGACCTTCCCATGGCCATGACGGAACTTATCCACTGTAATACACTGAAACAGGAAGGTGTGGTCTCAAGTCCATGACCCAGCTGAGTATTTTACCACAGACACTTTAGATCTCTGACCATTGCTTCTCTTCCCATTGACGCATAGTAGACATGGGAAGAGCTGATGGCTAAATTGCCTCAGCTTTCCTGGTACGGGTGGTCAACGGTTTTGAAATAGCTGACCAGCTTAGGTTGATCAACAGATATCCACCGAGCTTCTAGTATATTCTGAGGGTCGTGATAGGTAGGTAGCACAAGCCTGGAGTTCAGTGGGGTGGACAGACAACAAATAAAAGACATCCAAGAGTAACCTGGGGAGAGTTGAATGGGGGAACCAAAGTGGGGCTTAGTGATAGGGGCAGAGAGGAGAGGCCACTGCATAAACTCGAGGCCAACACAAAGGCCCAGGGGCAGGAAAAGCAAGAGGACTGAGGTAGAGGGCTAGGCACGGCTCAGGTGGCAACGGTCCACTTCTAGAAGAGCTTATAGGTCCATCTGGGGTCTTGGGACCACATCCCCAAGGGGAAGGTGCTGCAGGAAAATCTGACATTATCCCTAAAGCCAACAGGAATACGGAGGTGGGAGGTAGCTCGCCCCAAGCCTTTCAGGCCAGTGCACTGCCCTTCAGCAAGGCCTACAGACCACAGTACGTCTTGCCAGTGTGTGGAGTAAGTACCCTTTCCTGCCCTGTACATCGGAATCACTTCCTGTCCCCCTTGGCACTAGCCCAGTGACATGGCCCAGTGTTTCAATAACACAGCTCAGCCCTGCCCCTCGCTGGGGGAGATATTTAATTTCAAATATTTACTGTGCTTACTGATGACAGTCCCATCTCTCAGCTGGCTGTTATGTACAACAGGGACATGAGCCTTTGCCATCCTGTTCAGCGAGCCTAATTCTCAGAATGGCTGTCATTTTAACAAATGAGGTGCCAGCCCACAACACACCTGGGAAGGTGGGCCTTCATTATTAAGTTAAAGGCCCTCTTTAGGAAACACTGGCAGCCGTCCAGCCCTTTCCCTTCCAAAAGGCTAGTGAGCCCAACCGCCCTCAGTATCCACAGAAGCCAGAGGAGCAGGGCTGCAGTGTTGGCCACAAAGACGCAGAGTCCAAGATGCCTGTCCCTCGGTTCACCATGGGAGATCTACCACTGTGTCAAAGGGCATGGCAGGATCACAAAGGACCTGGACCACCCAGACTCACAGCAGCAGAAAAAGCCTACAGGCTTTGCTCTCTAAAAGCCTCCATGGAGACCTCTGGCCGAGCTATGGCCCTAGCGCCTTCAGAGGGACACAGCCGGTGTTCCCCCTGTGCAGACCACCTCCGTACCTGGAGGCTGCTGCAGGGCCACTTCCACTCAGCGACCTGGCCAGGCTGTCCAAAAGCAGCTTGGAGCAGAAGCAGCGAGCAAAGTTTTCTGGGAAAAGGCTGGGTATAAATAAGCACCCGTTGTTTTGCAAAAAAACAGACTGATCGCTCTTCCACGGACTGCCTCGGCGCTTGGCCCCAAGCCGTCTTCAGAGCCATTAAGCCCTACGTTTTTTGAGTTCCTTACAGTTTGTCATTAAGAGAGTTACTGCACCTCTCTGAACCTGGCTCCTCTGATGGTAATTTAATAAACAGGATGGCAGAGACTACTTCAGGGGACCTAATTTGCTAAGGACTTACTTAGCTCAGTGTCTGGAACCTACTGGAGAGATCAATAAGATGGCTATACTTTACTTCTGGTATACCCTTCCCTAAATCCCCAAATCCAACTGAGGACCGTTCCTCAAGATGCCTGCCTAAGCCAGACATGCTGGGGCTCACCTGTCACCCCAACATTCAAAAGGTGGCAGCAGGGAGACTGAGAACGTGAGGCTAGTCTGGGCTATCTAGTAAACTTGGGTGCCCGGCACTCGCTGAAGGAAGACAAGGGATACCTAAGCAAGTGTCCCAGCCAGAAGGCAGGATGAGAGACACTGTCATGGAATCTGGGAACACAAAAGGGTCACTGGGCGGAACCTAAGATGACTGAACAGGTCCTGGACCTCAACAGTAAGTAACACAGAAGTATTGGGTCCTCAAGTCAGGGCCACACTTGTCCATGGGTGTGGCTCACTTAGAAGAGACAGAGGTGGCACAAGGGACACTGTTTTCATCTCTACTTTCCTCTACATCCAGGGTTTCTCTGTGGTCACTGTATATCAAGCTACACTGATGACAGCCTCTGCCCAGGGGGTCCTCACTGAGGCAGGAAATTTGAGGTTTGCAGTGCAAACAGGACATGCGGGAGATGTGCCACACCGCTGAGACAATGTTACCCACAGCAATGGTGACACAGTGGCCAGAGTCAACAGCACGCAGGAGGTGAACCAGAAAGAAGGACAGCTGAGTCTTCCAAGGGAAACGGGGAAAGGCAGCCCTAGGCACAGCTAAGAGATCACAGGTTTTTCAGAGTCGAGCCCACAGGGCAATGTTCCTGTCGCAGGGTACCCTAGAATCCCCAGAACTCCAGGGATGGAATCAGATGGGTGGCTATCACATCCTGGGACTGTACGGAAGCAGATGGGAACCTCCAGGCTGCATGGGTGGGCAGGGCTGATGGGAGGCAGGGCACACTTACAGGAGTGACTGAAACCAGCTCACCCCAAGAGACTGCTCCTCCTGCTGGTTTCATCTGCCAGCACTCAGGATCTGTGCGCTAATGGGTAGATGTCACTCTTTGGAAGTGACAACTCACACTTGACTAACAAATGCAGCGTGGGAAGGTGAGGGACGGAATCTAAGCATCTGGATAAAATTAAATCAAGAGCACTCAGGAACGGAGCCTGAAGGCACAAGCCCATAAAACCAGTTGAGTCTGGAGACAAAGGCAAAAAGATCACAAAATTCAAGGGTGGCTAGGACTACAGAGAGAGCTCAGGGCTAGCCTAGGCAGACAGGACGGTCAGAAAATAAAGAGGGCCCAGGATGCAGTTCAGTGGAAGAATGCTTGACTAGCATGTGTGAGGCACTAGGTTCAATTCCCAATCTCTCTCTCTCTCTCTCTCTCTCTCTCTCTCTCTCTTTCTCTCTCTCTCACACACACACACACACACACACACACACACATTTACTAATATTTCAGTATATTTCTTTCACTTTAATTTTTACTATGCGTATATAATTCTGTATCTGTGTATGTGTGGTGTGTGCCACGTATACATATACAGAGGCCAGAAGACACCAGGTGCCCTGCAATAAAGCTACCATCTTGAAACGGGTGTGTGTGTGTGGGGGGGGTCCTCATTCAACCTGGAGCTGGCCTGCTTTGGCCTAGACTCATTTGGTTCCTATGGGGACCCCCCCCCCCCGTCACTACTGAGACACTGGAGTCACAGGTGTGCATTACCATGCTTGGCTTTACCATGACGCTGGGATTCCAAGCTCAGGTCCTCGTGCTCGAGAAACAAGGGCTCTTACCCACTGAGCCATCCTGCAGCTTCTCCCGATTATTCGTAAACATAATTTGTATTGCTCTTTGTTTATCTACTGTGCACAAATGTACACACACAGAGACACCACAGTTTATATGTGGCAATCAGAGGACAACTTGTGGGAGTCACTTCTCTCCTTCCACCCAGGGATCAACCTCAGGTCATCAAGCCTGCCGCCTTTACGTCACGCTCACCACCTTTGCCCACTGAGTCATTTTGCCAGCCCCAAACAACTTTTTGCTGAGTCCCAAACAAAGATTTCGCTTGTGCTGTACCTATGGGCATCTGCTCCGAGTTTCTCTCTGCTCCCGCCCTTTCTGCCATGGACAGAACCACCGCCATTCTGTTTTGCATGAGCAATAAACAACCCTGAAGTGAACATCCTTGCGAAGCCTGTTTTTCTAGCCTATATTTAGGATTATTTCTTTAGGCCGGATTCCCAGAAATGGAATTACTGGGACAAAGGGTGAGTGCATGTTTTCCACTGTTGCCAAATTACTCTCATTAGAGAGATATTAAGGAGTCTTGGGAGCCCTGGCCAGGGATGAGGGACCCATGACCTTGACTGCTGGCTGTCTTGCTGCTACTCTCGGCCTCATTCTAACCAGGTGGGTTTGGCACTAGAGTTTCTGAACTGAACACCATGCTGGGTCATCACGTGCTGGGTGCTGAGGGCACGGACATCCATCACCCAGGGTCCCGGTTCTTGGGGTGTAGCCTTCCAGGACACTGCGAGTTGGGCATTGGGGACACTGCCCTCTCATGGGAGGTGGAGACAAGTCTCTGAGTTGTAGCTGTGTTCCTCCGCTATGGGACAAATATGGCTAGTTTGAGAGGGCCTTTGCTTCCCAGACAATGAAGAAAACTGCCCTGTAGGATTCTGGGATAAGCCTGGCTCAAAAACCTCCCAAGTTAGCTGGAGCCGCCTCACCGGGGTTCCCTGTCCACTCCCCATACCTTCAGAGCTAATGTTTACATCAGCTGTTTCCTCAGACTTCTCACCCAGTGGGGTGCTCAGAAACGGGGTGACTACCTAACAGCCTTCACCATCCTGCCTTTCAGAGATCAGTTCTGCCAATCCCAGCCTATTGCTGGTTTCCATGGTGATTAAGAGAGCATGACTCATGAGTTTCCAGCCCCCAGGACGAGGCTCCAGGCTGACTCAAGACATAAATCCTAATGGGGTGGGGGCTCCCGCACCCCAAAAGGAAAAGCCTATCTGGAAACTCCCTCTATTTCTGCCACTCCAGACTGGAGCCGCTAAATGCTGGAGAAGTCTCATCCTGGTCTGGGTTGTGAGCGGAGGACTGGTTGTCACCCTGGCAGGCGGCTGAGTGGAAGCTATCTGAGTCATCATTCGGGGGAGGCCAAGATGTGGAGCAGGGTCCAATGGCGCCATCATACCGGCAGCAGGAAGCTTTGCTCTGGTCCCCAGAAGCAATGTCACGTGTCGTGACAGGGAGCCCCTTCCAGCCCAGGTGGCCAAGCAACACTGATAAGATCAAGGGCAGTATTGCATCTGTGTCCTCAATGGTGGTTTTGTCAACTGGCTAAGTATAGAAGACGGGGCCTCAGTCTCCACCAAAACTGGGGGGAAGCACACAGTGTTCAGTTAACCATGAGCCCTCTGGGACGCAGGGGCACCCATGATGTCAAGAAGCCAACACCTTGTAGGGAACCTCACAACCATTAATGCAGCCTGCCACTTGCTGCTCCAGCCCCCAATACCTAACCCATCATTTTCTGCTGGTATGAATCTGCCTACTCGGGATGCTGCTACACTGGTATACAGCTGAGGACCCGCCTTATCCCTGTTTGTGGCTGAACTACCTCACTATGTGGAGCCTACATGATCTACCTACTGATAGACACTTGAACCTCCTATCTTTCCATGATTGTGAAACACCTCTGTCCAATTATCTTTCCAATGGGGTGACAGGGAGATACCTACCTCACAAACACAGTCTCCACCAGGCCTATTCCACTCTCTTAAGCACTGTGCCCAAAGCCCCACCCTCTCTAAGCATAGGTGCCCACGTGACCACTCCTGCCTCACTCAACCACACCGCGATGTTATGGCAAGAGAGCTGTAGTCACCCTGAGGAAATTGAGTAAGAGAGAGGCGATGACAGGTCACAGGCTTCCTGCTTGCCACCATGATCCAATTTTGCAACCACCAATATAGAGACCTGGACGATTCCATCCGTCGTGGGCAGCACCGACAACCTCAAGTGTGCAGCATGCAGAATGAGGTTAAGGCCAGTAGGTTCAGAGGTCTGGCCTCCCCCCTGCTGGAAAGAGTGTGGGGTCCCTGCACACCTATAACAGTAGCTACGCTAGAGTTGGGTTCCAGTCCCTTAAAAAAAAATCCCCTACAGCTGGGGCCAGAGGGCAAGGCCATCCCAGGGCTCCATGGGGACAATTAGGAGGCATACAGGGGGCTCATTAATCAAGAAGGCAGCCGCGGCAGCTGCCCCCTTTTATGGCCAAATGCCTCAAGAAGTTTAGCAACAGAGCCAAGGCCAGCTATTTCCACATCCAGAACCTTCTAAGCCCCGTCTTCTCTGCAGGCATGGGAAGGGTGGGAATCTGGTCCCCAGGCCTGGCACTTGGCACCTCTCCCACCATGTGCCTTTGCCACCGGAACGGTTGATGAATGACTCAAAGGCGTCCCCAAGTCAGCACCAGTTTTCCCGACAGTCCACAGCTATGTCTAAAAACCCTAACAGCCAGGCAGGTAGGATGTAGGCTGCCTACAGGTCCAAGGGACCCTGGAGAGAGCCTCCCTCCCCAGGGACCTCTACTGTTGGAGGAAGATTTGGAGCCCAGGGCATACAGTATGAACAGCAGGTGAGCCTATCTTATGCACACTGGACTCGTCTTGCACATACACACTCTCGTGGCAGCCACCGCCCAGACCAGCTTAAGAGCGCCCCCATCATCCCAGAGGCCCTGAACCAACTGTCTAGGGGTGTCAGCAAGTCTGGCATCTAATCACTGTAGGCTAGCACAGCACCTTCTTGGCTTTCCTGCAAGTAGGGCCCCATAGTAGTATGCATTCACGATGGCCACGTGAGTCCTTGCAGGATCTTAGGGGCACATCTGCTGCTAGCCTTGAGCAAAGTTCGCCATGTCCCATTGAGGCTGAGCAATGTCCCCATGCTATGCTATATGTATATGGTCTGTTCATGGATGTGTCTATAGCCGTGGCTTGGGGAGGGCGGCCTGTCAGCATTCCTGTACAGGTTTCATAGATGGCATTAGCACTCTGTTGGGTAAATACCCAGGAATATAAAAACCCTGGGTTTCAGGGTAAAGCACCTAAGTTATAGGGGAATTTCAGGGAAGACTATAAAATGATTGGGCTGCCCTTTCCTGGGAAAATGAGCCTTGGGTAGCCAGAGATTTTTAAGTTTGGGGGACAGGACTAGGTAACAAGGGGACTTGACTATCTCCACACCTGAAGTGTGCCCTTTATATGGGGGGGGGGCTCTTCTGGGATCACTGACAGGTGGACATTGCTCTGCAAGCTGTCCTAGAGCCTCAGAGGAGGCAATAATGATCAGAGACTTCTCCAGGGACCTTGGGCACCTGCTCATGTGGCAGAAAGGTGGCCGTTCTTCTCCACACTCGAGACACAGGCAGGGACGAGAGGCCCATCTGCTCCAAAGCTGAGAGCCTGGAGTGGCAGGCCCGAGGGCAGCCGAGTCCCACACCAACACCAGGTTGTCCACTCAGCATCCATTAATGCCCCAGATGCAAAGATACTGAAGTGAGCTGGTGAGTTTGCAGAACACGAGATTCAGAAACATATACTAGATGATGGTGAAACTCGGCCATCAACGGTATGGTAAAATGGAAGCCTGCTCTGGAGGCTCAGGAACGTGGGGATGATCCTGACCTTGAACCCTTTCTCCATAGCAGGCCCCTGTTAGGCCCTATGCACTATTATTACACACGGGCAGCAGAGCCTATGAAGGGGGAGGAGGTAGCGGTCACTGGGGGTATGCCCTCATTCCCCTTCCCCCTACTTCCTGGCAACTGTGAAGTGAGCAGATTTGCTCTGCTGATAGAAACTCCCGCACGATTCTACCTCATTGCAGGCCCAAAGCAACATGGATAGGTAACCATACACTAAAGTCTCCCAAAACATGAGCCCTTTCTCTTATAAGCTGACTGTCCTGATGTGGAATTCCTCTGTATATGCTGTGATTACCTTTAACGAATAAAGAAAACTGGTTTGAGCCTACAGCAAGGCAGAACTTAGCTGGTGGGGAAAACCAAACTGAATGCTGAGAGAAAGAAGGGTGGAGTCAAAGAGAAGTCGTGTAGCCCCGCTGGAAACAGACACTGGAAACTTTACCTGGGTAAGCCGCAGCTACGTGGCAACACACATATTACTAGAAATGGGTTAAATTAAGATGTAAGAGTTAGTCAATAAGAAGCTAGAGCTAATGGGCCAAGCAGTGTTTTCTGTGTGATTATTTCAGGAGTCTGGGCAGCCAGGAAACAAACAGCGGCCTTCCTCACAACACTGTCCCCAGGAAAAGAATGCTGACAGGAACAAGAGTTTCTGTGGGTTCATAATCATGAAGCTGTTCCCTGTGCATCCATCAGCACCAGGTCTGGCTGAGATAAGCTAAGGCCCACAGCCCTATCTCCAGCCAACAAGGTCCCTTCTAAGGTCTAAGCCCCACCCTTGGCCATAACCCTAAATTCAATGGAAGCACCATGTAAATTCTGCAGAAATTTCCCAGGACCAGTTCAGGGGAAAGTTCCCCAGACCCACTGACCTCCAGGAGATGGGACATTTCCTCCCAGAGCTATCCTCATCCACTTGGGGAAGGAGAGACGCTGGGGTGACAGAGACGTGAGAGCTATGAGGGGCTAGCCCACCATCATCACTCTCTTTAGCAAGTGTGATCTGTAGCCTGTCCATAGGTCCTCTGTCACAGAAGAGGTAGAGGTGGAGCAGTACCTTCCAGAAAGACAGCCAAAAGAAAATGGGAGGTGGGGGAATGAGGAGAACATGAACAACATTCCAGTCTAGGCTGAGGCTCTGGGAGGTGTGGGGGTGCCAGGGTTCCCCAAGAGTAGTAGATCTGGGACTACCATTCAGCAGTCCTGCAGCCCTTCGGTTCAACCTGGGAACCGAGCAGACAAGGGTTTTGCCCTGTACCCTCTGTTATCCCTCAGTGTCTCAGTTTGCCCTCACCTGGTAGTAACTCACATGGAAGACCCAGGGCAGCAGTCAGCCTATGGTCACGCAGGTCTTCATGGCAGAACTGTCTTTTTTTTTTTTTTTTTTTTTTTTTTTTTGGTTTTTCGAGACAGGGTTTCTCTGTGGCTTTGGAGCCTCAGAACTGTCTTTTACTTTGAATTTTTTTAGAGTATGGGTGGGTGGATGACATGTACATGTATGTGGATATATGTGGCTGCCACAGGAAAATCTCAGACGTTACTCTTCGGGAGTCACCCACCTTGTTTTCTGAGACAGGCTCCCCCACCGGCTAGAAGTAAGCAGGCAAGGCCAGCTGACTGAAGACACTCCCATCTACCATGCCTGGCTGTTTACATGGGCACTGGGGAATTGAACTCAGGTCCTCTGACAATTTGCCTACTGAGTCATCTCTCTGGCCCTCTACTGGGATTTGATGCAAGCAGAAAGAGGGCCCTGGGCTACTCTGGTTGATACCCACAGATGTTTGCTTTTCCTGGGTTTATCAAGCTGTTACCCTGCTCTGGATGAAGGCCCGTAAATATGGACCTGGACTAGAGCAGAAAAGGGGGTGTCTCAGCTTTGCTTTGTGGTTTTCCCTTGTGTGTGTGCCAGGACCCCTTTACACAGACAGAGCCCACGTGTGCCAAGCACAGGTGCACCAGGATGGTGGATGCACCGGTGATTGAGACCTGATCCCGTGGACAGGAAGTACATGCAGACCGCAAAGAAGGGGTGTTTAGGACTGCCTCAGTTGCTCTCAAAGCACAGTAACCGCTGGTCGCCTGTGCCGGCATGTCTGCTGTGACAAGCCAACATTCCGATCAGCAGCAGCCCTTTCTGACCGTTTTTGCATCTGCTTGAACTGTAACGGTAAGAGACACACAGTTGCAAGGCAAAAGTCCAATATGTCACCTTAGCTCTGCCTCTCCCTGGCTGGGGCCTGGGCTAGACCATCTGGGGACCGGGAATGGCACGAGAGGATGGGGAGAATGGCCGCTGTGAGGCGCAAGAGGACTGAGGGCCAAACCCACGTCTGGCACACAGTGGGAGCTCATCCATGTCAATCTATTGTGTATGTGATAGTTCACAGCTCTGCTCCCATGGAATTCCCCGGAGAATGGTGGCGACAGGGAGATAACTATTCAAAGCGTGTGGGACACTCAGTAACGGACAGATATGAACAAGAACATGCTTAAGGTGGACAAAAGGTGGAGGCAAGAACAGGGCAGGCAGGTTAAAGAAGGAACTCGAGTTACTAGGAAAGGAGGGAGCCAGGGGCTCCACCAGGAGGGTTGGAGGAGACAAGGAACATTGTGTACTGGTTAATCTCCTGTCCACTTGACACAAGTTAGAATCATCTGGGGGGATGAGGCGACTTCAATTAAGGAATTGCCACCATCAGATTAGCCTATAAACAAGTCTGTGGAGGCATTTTCTTGATTAGTGATTGATGGGGGAGGGACTAGCATTCCGTAGGTGGTGCCATTCCTAGGCAGGTGGTCCTGGGTTCTATAAGAAAGCAGGCTGAGCAAACCACCGGGAGCAAGTTAGCAAGCAGAACCCAAACCCCTGCCCCCAGCTGCTTCTGGGTCACGGTGTTTCATCACAACAACAGAGCCTGGCCAAGTAACCCTGATGCAGGCCCATCCAGGCATCAGCCCAGCACAATACCACCCCCATGGGTTAGAACTAAGAAGAACCTCACACACCACTTACAGCAAGAGCTTACACTGGATTTGTTTCATTAAGACAGAGGCTCAGGTAGCCCCGCCAAGTCTTGAACTCACTATGTCAGCAAGGAAGACCCTGACCAACTAATGATCCTCCTGCCTCCACCTCTGGTGTGTTGAGGTTACAGGGATGGAAAGATTTTAAAGGGAAGCCTTTGGCCTCAGAGAGGCACTTGCAAACCCCCATGACCGCTTCACAGTAGAGACATCCAGAAATGGGCTTTTGCTGGCTAAAACAACAAGAAACAGGTCTGCAGCTAACACTCAGCTGGCAGAGTGCTCAACTGGCATACACAGAGCCCTGGGTTCCATCCTGAGAACCACATAAACCGCGCATGGTATACAGAGCTCGGCTGTAACCCCAGCTCTCAGGAGGTAGAGGCAGTAAGATCAGAAGTTCAAGGTCAGCCTAGGCTACTGAGCCTAGAAGAACAAAACAATACGGCCATTTCCTTTTCTGCCACCTGGACATCAGCCTTGGGGAGGGGAGTGTTAGCTCTCACAGCCCACAAGCGCCACCAGTCCCTTCTCATGTCCCATGGGCCTCCCTCTGTCTGACCCCGGCGGCCTTCTGTCTCCCAGGACCTTCGCTCTACAAAGCCGGGTTCTCCGGAAGCCGAGGCCAGCAGGGCAGACTCTTAGACAAATAAACTCAATGTTTCTCTTCGGTTCTTGGCAAAGCCTAGCTGGACTCAGGAGCCCGTGTGTGTTTCATGGATGGGAAGTCCCTGGCGGGTCTTTCCTCGAGCTGCAGGCTTCCAGCCAGGCTTCCAGAATGGGTGACAATGGGTGCCGAGGGAACTGAGCCCATGTACACACAGTTAGGCGCTCCTGCACAGACCCTGGGATTATCTCCAAGAAGGCTCATGGCATACATGCTGGGGCATATGTTACAAAACCAGGTGGGCTGGAGGAAAATTCTAGAATGTCGGTGCACACTACTTAAGACACTTGACAGCTCTCCCTGACTTCTAAACTGAGTTTTGTCACTGGGGAAATAGGGATAAGAGTGGTGTCCACATCAAGGGGCCTCTACAACCTAGTAATTGTCACAGCTCGAAAGAGAAAGGGCTTTGTAGGCTGGCGACTCAGGGGACCCAGGGCCAGGCACTGAGAGGGAGACTCCCATGTGTACCTCTGTGTGACCAAGACTCATCACCCCATCCACCTACCTGCATGCATTCTATCTGTGGGAACTCAGCCTAGCACACACACACAGGTAGAAGCCACACCAAAACTACCCAGGGACTGAAAGGACATGAGGGACCAATCAGAACCACAGCAGCGTGCAGGGCATGAGCACAGCCCATGTGTGAAGTCACACAGTTCCCTTTTCATGTACAACACCCTCCCCCACCCAGCCCAGTTGTCTGGGGTCCAGACCAGGTAACTGGTGTTATTCAGTCTAATGGAAGACATCAAAAGGCAACACCCAAGCAGCCCCACGGATGCTATCTCACGTGACCTGCCCTGCACAGTCTGTAAAGGGTGAACAATGCATTCCAAAAGGCCAAAGTGAACACAGAGAATTCCAGGACACCAGCAATTCGAATCCAGCCACCTCTCCTGTGTCCTCCACATCCTAGCTTCTTTTACCAGCCCTTATGAGAGCGCCCTTTCGGGACTAGAACTTTGAAGATCACAGACGAGAGCAACAGACAGATCACAAACCTAGCAAGCCCTGCATAGAGCTGCCAGTCTCTCTTGAGTGACAGAAGGAGAGAACCAAGACCTCAAGACGTCTTCAGAGACTACTTCCAGCGGGTCATTAGCCGACAGGTGGCTGGGGTGGGGAGTGATGGAAGACTGGTTTTTCAGATGTGGGCTCCGGGAGGCCTGTGTCATCGGTACACAGTGACTGTTTTCACTACCCATGGCCTCGTGATGTCCACGGGGACCTCCAAGGCTACTCGAGCCAGAGTCCGATAGGTGAAGGGTTTGCGAGGGCTGCTCCACTCTTGGCTTGACGACAGTCACCCACTGACCTGGAGTTTGCTTCCTTTGTTTCATGTGCAGATAGCTAGATCGCCAGAGATTTATGAGTACTTCCTGTGGGGTTCAGCTGGTGTGGTCCAGGCACTGGAGACACATCCACACACAACACAGAGCTCTTGACCTCCAACACATGAGCTGAACCCCAAATCTCACCACTTGAATACGCCGCCCCACTGTCATGGCCCTGCTGGTTGCCAGGATTAGGGCTTCTTGGCTGCGATGAAACCCAGGTCTCCATGCTTGCACACTAAACTCTACCAATGGAGCCATCTCCCAGCCTGCCCTTCACCCCGTCCGTGGCTTCAAACTAAAAAGCAAAACTGGAAGCTGATTGAGAACTCAGATGCAGCCCAGGACGGGTGCGAGGGAGCCGCAAGAATAGACCGGCGGCTCATCAATCCAAAACCAACTAAGAGCATAAGAACAGGACTTGCTTCATTCCATAGGGTCCATAGCTGAAAGACTGGCCCAGGGCCCAGCCTGAGGGATCAGGGAGCAGTCACACAGGCCTGAGGTCTTCCCAGCACTGCCACCATCAATGTGAAGATAAAGGAAGCCGGTGATCCAATGCCTGATCAGATAGCCAAGGTTTCGAGAGGCTATGGCAGCCAGCACTTACCACCTCACTCCACCCAGGGGTAAGGCTCATGAGAGATTTTCAGATCGGTTCTGATCCAGACACATTTTCCTGGTGAGCACTCAGGAGACGCAGAGAAGAGTCTTGGTTCTTTTCTAGCTCTCACTGGAGCATCGCTTGCTGCACACTGCCACCGTCAGGAGCTCCCAAGCAGTGGAGAGAGGCTGTCCCCAGCAATGCAGCGCCACCGGCAGCACGCTCTGGGCTTTCAGTCTGTCACTTTCCAACTGTGAGGCACTCCAGTGTCCTGAGGACAGCATTGGAGTCTCACACCTGTCCTAACTCCACTGTCTCTGGCACTCAAACCATTCTGGGCAGTGCTCAGCATTGGAAAAGTGGCTTCTAGACTATGATCACCCCCAGTGGGGCCACCCAGCATGGGGCTGATGCCCATTGGGGACACTGCTTTCTGCACCTCTGGGCCATGTTTAGGAGTAGCATGCTTGCTGGAGAGTGGCCTTGGAGTGAGCTGGTGTTACTGCTTATAAACAAGGCCCCATGGTGCTGGTGTCTCTAAGTCCCCATAGCTGACACAGCGAGCAGGTAACAGATGCTTTTACAGCAGGCCTTGAATGCAGAGGTTTCTGGGTACCCACCCCTCCAGCCCGACTGACTTAGAGGCCTTTACAGCATGGCCTTCGCTCAACTGGTCAAGCCTGGCCTCTGTTGGGAGGGCCTGGCCACCTACAAGCAAACATCCCAGGAGGAATTACAATGAGGAGATGGAGTCGGTGCTGGGGCTGGGACACTAACATGGAAGGCACCCCTGAGGAGGAAAACAAAAGCAGGATGGGAAGGGCTCCGGGATCAGATTTCCCAGATTCTAGCCTCAACTCTGGATGTGAGGTGGTTCCATCCTTCAGTGCCTCAGTTTCCCCATCAGGGTCTACCACAGATGTCAAAGGGATAGATATGGATTCAGAGTCCCTAAAAGTCACTTACCACTGACCCCCACCACTCTTTATCTGCACAACTGTGGGCAGATGAGACCCACCCCTCAGAGACCTTCCTGTGGGGGGGCAGCAGTGCCTCCCTTACTCCCTGCTGTGGAAATCTGAATAGTCTGCCTTTGGACACAAGGTCTCACGCAGTCAAGGATGGCCCCAAACTTGACGGTAACCGATCCTCCTGTCTCCGCCTCCTGGGTGCCAGGATCACAGGCATGCTTCGGGTCTCATCTGAACTCTCATTTTAGGGATGGGGAAGGGAAGTGGTCCACAGAGAAGGAGTCAGAACCCACTGTACTGAGCTCAGGGTGAGCAACACCTGTAACCGTCCACCCAGGCCCCTCCTACTCTCAGTCGTCTCAGAGAAGACAGAGTAGATAGGACTAGAAAGACCTCAGATGTCAGGCAGGAGCCGATGGTTCCAGAGCAGTAAGATGGCTCCACGGGCAAAAACCGCCTGCCACCAAGCCTGATGACCTGAGTGTTCAATTCCTGGGATCCGCATGGCGGGCAAAGAAAACTGTCTTCTGATGTCACACAAATAAACTAAATAAAATGGGGGGGGGGGGCGCACACAACACAAAAACGTAAAAAGACGCCAGGCTCTGACAACAGGGCACTCACGCTCACGTTCAAATCCTGGCTTAGCCTCTCAGCAGCTGCGTGCCCTTGAGCAATTCACTGTCTTGAGATTCAATGTCCAGTACACAGCAGTGCATTTTATCAGTCTGAAGACGCAGCTGAACTTCCCTTGAGAATAGGCGTCTTCCCAGCAATCACGGGCTGACGGCAAATACCGGCACATACGACAGTGCTATAGCTTAGACGGGATGCTAAGTGCCGGCCCTCAGCACAGCACCCTGGGGAACTGGCTTGGCAGGGAATGCTCCCTTTGCCATCTTAGCAGCTGACCAGCCTGTGCCATCAAGCTGAGTGTGCGTGAAGGAACAACTGTGGGCGGGCACCTCCCCACCAACCCACCCTGAGAGACCAGTGATTTATTTGCCCCATCCCCCACAGCCACCACCAGACCTGAAGGCCACACTGTGGAAGGGACCAATCACACAACTTGACCCCAGACCCTTTCCTGCACAGCACATGACAGGACAGAGGGGCTTGTCATCTGTCAGTGCGTCAGACAGTACGTACGTCCACAGGGCAGTGTGTCGGTGTGCAAGTCAGTGGGGCACGATGTGCAGCTGACCCTGGCTGCGGCCCCAAGGGCCTCACTTGTTTACTGTGGCTCTGATGAAGTCAGTCTTGGGGGACCATCCCTCCAGGGCTGACGTCACCGCTCGAGAGACCCAGAGGCTCCACTAGGAAATATCTTTCTCCCTCAAGATGCTACTAACCCTTGTGTTGCAAACTGTACCTGCACAGTGATCAGGAATGGCAACATAGGGTTTGATGTAAGTCTCTCAATCCCACCTACTCATAAGGCTCTGAGCCTGGCGGAGCTCCCAAGAAAGCCTCCAGCTTCCTAGTCTGCTGCTATGTGGTACCAACTTGATGGCTTGCCTCAGCTTCCCTCTTCTAAAGAACGGGGATAGTCAATGTAGGGAAGGCTCAGCGGGGGAGTCAGGGATGTGTCTAACTCAAAGTAAGGGCTCAGTTAATCTTCGCTCTCAATCAGGTAACTCTGAGAACACTCCAGAACCAGGAGGCATTCCTACCATCGATTTCCTCTATCAAAAGGAACAATCAGTACCCTTCTCAAAGGACTAAGGGAAACAGGAAGGAGCAGGACCCCACTGTACGATGATGCCCTGCAGATGTCCCCAGAAAGCAATTCGTGGGCACCAGTGTATAGGTCCCAAGGGGATGACATGGTCCCTCTCTTGTGGAGCAGTGTGGCTGGTCCTAGCACTCAGTGTTACCAGTTCGACCATGGTCCCTTTGTCCATCCATCTGTGAGTCCTGAAGGGCAGGGACAGGACTTGGCTTAGAGTCACTATGCTCCTATAGTCAGGCATATGAGAGGTGGGTGCATGCAGCCAGCAAGCAGCCGGAGGGGCCTCAGTCAACGTCAATGCCATGTTCTTAGAGAATCTCCACCATCTCTCCTCCCTCTTTCTCTTGATGCACCACTAGAGTTTTCCAGCTGCCCAGTAAAGCCTCTGCCAGCTTCCTAGCTCCCGCTAAGCCACTGCCTTTCTCTGGTGTACTAGCCGGCATCCTGAGCTGTCAGGGCAGGGCCCCGGAACAATCTCAGGCTTTGCCGGTCCCGCTGAGTGACGTGCCAGGTGCCAGGCCTGGAATCCATGCCACATCCTCCTGCCAGCTAGTGGGACTCCTGGGGCTATGAAGCCTGTTGGTGCCAGGCGAGGGCGGTCCCAGGACAGTCTGGTAGCCTGGACGAGGGGGCCACACAGTCACCAGCAGACCTGATGACAAAGGAGAATACACAGCCATCCCAAGATAATAAAGGTCAGGCTGGTGCACCAGCAGTGTGGATCCTACAGACCAGCATTGCCCAAGACTTTCTAGAATACCCACTGTAACTTAAGACATACTGTTACCCATAACTCATGTAGTTGAGGGTGGGCATGAATCCTCGTGCCTGATCCTCCTGCCCCCACCTCTCAAGGGCTAGGATTGCAGGTGTCTACCTCCACATCCCGTTTATGCAGTCCCGGGATGGAGCCCAGGCACTCAGCATGCCAGGAGAACACTCACTAGTCATCCTATTCCCAGTCCTCTCCTGAGCACTTAGAATGTGGCCATTGTGACCAGGGAACTGAATTCCTTAGTTCAGCTGATCTTAACCATCCTCTGCAGCTGGGCCATTGTCTCAGGCCAAGCCCAGGGTTTAGGGTTCCTATACTGTACCCTAAGTAGTTGACAGAGAATAGCGAGGGAACAGGAGGAAGCATAGCACCAACGCCAGGGGCCCCGCTGCCTGAGACGGTGTTCAACCTGAAGCCCAGGCCAGGTGTGTCATGAAATGCTTGACAGACATCAACACCCTTCACTGTCAAAGCCACCAGGAACAAACTGGCGGTGACACCTATCTTACAAAGCACGAGGGTGGGGTTGGGAAAGCTGGAGTCACTGTCACTTGCCATAGGGACAGGGGACTGAACTCTGGTCTGAGCGCTCAGAGTCATATAACAGCTGCCTGGCTGCACCACCTACCCTTCCCTCCCTGTCAGAGCCATCTCTGAGGGGGTGCATTCACTCTGTTCCCAGCAGGAGGGCTAGGTTACCCCCTGCGTGGAGAGCTGACAGAAAGGAGCTTCTGAAGAAGACGGTGGGCTGGCTTGAGGACCAGTGAGCAGCTTGCCCAAAATGTACTGAAATTTAGAGTTCAATCAGTGTGGTTCTAAATTAAAGCGCATTTCCAATTTCTCCTCCCCAGAGGGCCTCCCCCAAAAGAAACATGACCTTCCATTGGTGCAGGCTGTGGGTCTGCTTTTCTCAATCTGTGCCTATGCCGTGGTGGGTGGGCACTGCCACACCTGCCTAGTACCTGCCCCACCCCTTCCCCAGTCAATCCCCAAAGCCATCACCAGGAAAATTAACAGGTAGCTTTGCACGCCTTTCAAAACTACAAGCCACGCCCTCTTTCCAAGGAAGAAATCTGGAGTTCAGAAGCCCTCAATCTGACCCAAATGAAGGTCAAGTTCCTCTCCGTCTCTGGAGGATTGGAGCACACCTGTCATCCTGGCACTCTCAGAGGTGCGGGCAGGAAGATCAGTAGTTCAAGGCTACAGAACAGTTTGAAGGCCAGCCTGGGTTGCAGGAGACCCTATCTCAGAGAAGACCCTTCTGACCTTGTGGCTTCATTTCAAAACCAGGGAGTTCCGATTTAATTATATTTTCAACGTGTTTTCCACTTCACCATTACAGTCTGACTACAAGGGCCAGGGGCCATCTGATTATATGTTTTGCATTTATATGCTCCTCCCATCTGGCACTCGGAGAAATCTGGACATGAGGGAGAGGGACCAACATGTCAATATGTAGGGAATAGAGGGCTTTCCCCATGCGGGAACTCTGCGCTAACACAGGGAAGTCGCAGGCACAGTGGGTTGGGCCGGGTGCTCACTCTTTATAAGAGCTGCTCCCTTCTGTGAGAATTGCTGCCTATTTCACAACCACGGCCAGGGACCTTGGCCTCTACTGACTCTGGAATACTGCTTCGCGAGGCAAGTAGCTCTAGGAAATGGAGGAAGATAACAAGGGGGCAAATTCCACATGGCCCAGGCAGGTGGGGCACCCTGAGCCAGGGGGCATCCAGTCTCAACTCTAGCATGTGAGAGAAGCCCCACTGCCCAGGAATGTTGCAGACAAGGAAGAGAGGATGTGCAGTCATGTTCAAAATCCCACCGGCTCCCACCCACTTTGCTCTGTCAGAGGCTAGAAGCCAGCAAATGGAGTTTTTGTGAGACCCTAAGTATCGCATCTGATCAGCCCAGGGAGACTCTCTGGGGAAAGGAGCTTTTATCAAGGCAGACTCCATCCGTACACAACATGGAGATCTCATTACTCCAGGCGAGACCTAGGGACAGAGCCCAAGGTGGTAGCTGCCAGCAACCGCAGCTCTGGAGATCCAAGGAGACAGCCTCTACCTGTGTGGAAAGATGCGCTTAGGTCCTCGGAGTCATGGAAATGGTGTGTCAGAGAATCCAGAAAGAGAAAGGGAACCTGCCCAAGGCTAGGTAGGATGAACCTCAAAATGACTGAGAAGCAGCTAGGGGAGGAGTCAAGAATGTGTGTGGCCGACTGTACAGGGGCCCAAGGGAAGACTAAAAGCCAGGGCAGCAGATAGAGATGGTGGGAGATGGACCAGGATCCAGCAACCCTAAAGGGTTAGTTACAAACAGGTCCACATGCTGGAATAAGAGCCTGGGGTTTCCTTACCATGTATGCAGAGGCTCCTGGTTTGACAGTCCAGGATGCCAAGACACAGTTGGCCAGGTCTCTGAAGAGGACACACGCACACATGGGATACCCTGGTGTGTGAGGTGAGTTTACGTGAGACAAATGGACCATAGGACGGCTGTGTCGCTACTGACCTGCCTGAACACCTCACCTCTCTCCTGAAGGGAGGAGAACAGTTAGTTCACAG
Organism: Microtus oregoni; assembly: GCF_018167655.1. NCBI lineage: Eukaryota > Metazoa > Chordata > Mammalia > Rodentia > Cricetidae > Microtus > Microtus oregoni. The sequence continues at coordinate 36,566,794 of NW_024543063.1, forward strand.
ACCCAGGACGTATCCAAACTTACAAGGCTCAGGAAGTTCCTGAAAGCCATGAGGTTTGCAAGTAATAATTCCTGGGAAGAGCAGACTACCTGACCAGCCAAGCTGCCTCCAAGTTCTGTAGGGAGCTCCAGGGAGGGACACAGTGGTCACAAGTCACCCGACATACATGCCGGGTGGACTTTTCCGTGATAAAACTGGCTTTGAGTCACCCACACTTTTCTAGGTGACGCCAGGAAACCCTTTGCTTCACTAAGCTAGGCACGTGGAGAATTTTTTCTTTAGTCCGTGGCCTGTGTCCTAACTGGGATGAACTGGGTCCTCTCACTGGGATGTTCGTGCTTTCCCGGGAAGCCACACCACTGGTCTTGGGGCATTACGCAGCAAATGCAAAGCCAGCCTCCAATCACAACCTTCAATTCTTCAAGACCAATGGAAGGCAGACAGCCAAACGGTAGGCTTTACAAAGTTCCCGTCCATGGCCCCCACGCCCAGGTTCCTCTGTTTCCTGACTACAGCTACTACTTGGTTCTAACCCCCTGCTTTTTCTCTGGAGTGCTTTCTCTGTTCTAGGGATCAGGTTTCTCCTGCAGGCTCCTCGGAGCCAAGGCTGTTTTTCTCAGGCTCCCTGACTGAGTTTGGCAGTGCTGGTCATATCCGCTCTAGACTGACCGGCATTGGGCTCTGACTGGGGTCAGGGGTCACTGGGTGGGAGATCCCAAAGGGCAGTTGGTCTCTCACCATATCTTCTCAAGGGCACAAAAGCTCCTGGCCTGGCCAAGGTCATACCCAGCAGGAATTTTGACTATGGAGTTCCTCCTCCCCTCAGCTTCCTCCCGTATTTTTGGAAGGTAAGCTTCATAGAAGAGCCTGGAGTTAGGGGTGGCCAATACTATTCCTATTTACCAAACAGTGAGTGCTTATGAACGGCACCTGCTATGTTCTCAGGGGCCTGAGTACAAGAAGAGATAACAGGAGGGGCCCAGAGGCTGTGCGGACTAGTTCTGAACGTCAACTTGCTAGGAACTAACACTACCTGAGAGGACTCAGCTGAGGACCGCCGAGATCGGGCTGGTTGATGGAGGATTACCTTCATTATTAACTGATTAGAAAGACTCAGCTCACCGTGGGTGGGAGCATTCCTTGGGTAGAGTTATAGGAGTCAGGAAACAACTAGAAAGCCGACCAGCAGGCAATGTGGCCCCATCAATGTGACGTGATCAGCTGCTTGAGCTCCTGACTTGATTTCCCCTCCATGAGGGGCTGTACCTGGAATTGTAAGTTCCAGATCCCCTTCCCCTATATTGCTTTCGGTCAGCGTGTTTTATCAAAGCCACAAATGACAAGCAGAACAGGAGACAAGTCAAGCGGAGGAAAGTGTCTGTAGGAGCACTGTGGGAGACCCTTCCTGGCAAAGCTGACTGCCACATGGAGTCTGTTTCCTAGGGAACTGTGCCTCCTGTTTCTCTCATCTCTGCCTCTGCTATTGGGATGTAGAATGGTCTTTCACACTGCCAAGGCCTGTAGATCCTTGTCTTCCTGCTCCGTGTGGGTCTCCCCGTGAGGTGGCGGCTACGTCTTCTTGATTCCCCCTTGCTCTTTCCGTATGAAAGCCACTTAACCCTTTCCTGACCAGCTATGCTGCTGGTAGCATCGTGTGCCTTCTGGTCTGGCTGACGGAGAGGCCGGTTTGTTTGTCGGTTTTCCTGTGTGCAAAGGTTGCTTTGTTAATGTAGCCAAGTCCCGCCTTGCCTTACTCGGCGGCTTCTGTCTCCTCACAGAGAGAGCCACGGTTTGGGCAGTTGTTGACCTGGGAGGCTGATCACCACCAACTGACTGAAAAGCCAGGACCGAAATGTAAAAGTTTCCGCTCTCCTCCCTTTTCCCCTGGCCAGCCAAGGGCCGTGCCTTCCTCTAGGCCTTCACTCTGTGGGACCACCCCCTCCCCTGGAGCTCCTGCCTGGCACATAGGGAGAGTGACTCACTGCTGAGGCACGGTGCCCTTGCCCTGGACCCTTGCCACATGGTGAAAGGATAGAGTCCACGAGAAGATGGCAGGGCCCCTGCTGGAGAGTCCCCTGCATAGGATGGGAGATCAAGCTAGCTCCCAGTGCCCCTGCAGAGGGCAGGCCTGCAGCCAGAGGCAGGAGTGTGAGGGGTAGAAAACTCCACCCAGCACAACAGGGGGCACACAGTCAGAGCTGAGGTGAGGTAGAATTCCCTCCTCTCATTCTCTCTGCAGTAGCCCAAGCAACTTCCCAGATTCTGCAGGAACTCTGCCATCAGAAGCAAAGCCTTGGCCTCTCTGGACGTCAGTCATCAGGTCTGCAAAATGGGTCTCTTTGTTACTTCCAGCGTTGAAAGTCACCAAGGACCAAATAAATCACAGCTGCACAGAGACCAGTTCCCAGCATCTCGGGTTAAGTATAGAAACATGCTGGTCTCTGCCCTGACCAAGAGATGTGATTTGATGGAAACAAGATGAGTAGAGCCAGGCACAGAGAGATCAAGAAGGAGAGGATTGTGGGAGTGAGATCCAGGAGCAAGGGGCAGTAGGAAGGGGTGCCACAGCTTTGTTCTGGGCTAGGCCTCTGGGAGCCTGTGCACACACACATCCCGTCCAAGAGTGGTAAACTGAGGCCCACATGGTAGCCTGCCCAAAGCTGCACAGGAAGGGAGGCACGATGGCAGTGCCTGACACACAACCTTGCCTGACCCTCACTTCCGGGGCCCAGGTTCATCGCCCGCACACACATTCTACCTAGCAAGAGACTGGTGTGTCCACGGCAAGGGCGCTTCTCAGGCAGGCGTTACCGCCTCACGCTCCTGGCTCCTTCTCCCCCACAAGGGTCCTTCAGCCACGTAGCAAGGGAGCTGAGGCCTGGTGACCACAGGCTTCCCAAGGCAGGGCCTACCCTGACCGCAGATGCCCGGAACTTCATTTCAGATTCTCCCAGCGTGGTGCCCACCTCTAAGGACCCTGTGAGCAGTCGATGATGGCGAGACACAAGGCTGCAGAGCCATCTGTGAGGCTCCCATGCATCGTATGTGCAACACCAGCCGGCATTCCAGACGGTTCCCCAGCCTGGTGTCTCCCTCGAAAAGTAACCATCATTCACTCCATCCTGTATCACAGCAAGGAGCTTTGCCTGCCCTTGAATTTTGCATAATGGACTCGTGCTATTGGTCTAACGTCACTCGGCAAGCTATGCTGTTGTTCATGACCCAATAGTATTCCACACGGGGACTCTTATTTAATTTGCTCCTGGGCTCTCTTGAGAATAGGCCCATGGGGCTCTTCTCTGACAATGCTTATTTATGTCTTTTGGTGGGCCAAAGCACTCAGTCTCCTAGAAAATATAACCAGAAACAGAATCATGGGTCCTGATTCTATGAGGGAAAATATTAGACCTGGGCTTAAGAGGCAGACAATTGAAAACTCATGGTATCCAAAGAAACGGAGAGGTCTGGTGACGTGCTCAGAGCACACAGCAAGGCCGAGCCATCGAACGACTGCGTGTGAGCGTGCATGGCCCCAGCTTCACGTGAGTGGACACTGGACGGGAGGAGACAGAAGCGCCCAGTGGGGGAGATGACAGTGTGCCATCACTCCTTACAAGAACAGCAAGGCCCCAACCTGTCCCAGGAGGCTGGAGACCAGGTACAGAGCTGGCTGGCTGAGCAAACAGAAGCGCATGAATGAGGCCTAAGTCCACCGAACCCCAGGCACATAATTTTATCTGGAAGACAGCGCGTCCAGCCATCCCGGCGCGCCCTCCTCCTCAAGGCGAGGGCGGCCTCAGCTCAGAAGCGCCTTTGTCTCTCCCCGGATGGTACGAGACAGGGTGGCAGAGGACTAGCTTGTGCAAACAAATGACAGGCCACGGTCTCCCTGGTCCCCCGCTGATCGCTTCAGCTCAAAGAACCACCTATTTGCCCGGGTCTTCTAAGTTTCTCACTGACGTTTTCATGGCTGGGTGTGTGAGGCCAGGAACGGCTCTCTGGCCCTGGTCCTAAAACCTGTGGGACAAGTGACATGTCCACTTTTGTGACCTGAGTACCCACTCCCTGTCAGAAGATGGGTGAGGGCCAGTGTGTCCCTGAAGGAGGTCACTCTGTGTTCCAGGCAGGACCTAGATGGGAAGAGATGAACGGGGGTGGGGAGGGGCCTGGGAGTGGATCAAACAGGGAACCTAGCTCTTTCTGAGTGAGGCAGATGAACCACTACTTCCTGAGTGGCTCACCCACCACCACCACTGGCTTAAGGCTGTCTGTCACCATGGTAGACTCCAAAGTCTGCCTTGTCTTCATGGTGGCCGGTCCAGGGGTCTGTCTCTGCCCTAGCCCCCCTTCTGGGCTATGGGGTCGCTGCTAAGGATGCTGAAGCCAGAGTTCTATGGAGGGGACAGAGCCGGGGAAGATGCAGGTACACAGATGGGGTGAGGTGTCAGTCTCTGCCTGCAGGCACCCCTGTGGACCTCTTGTGGAGCTGACAGAAACAGCATGGGACCCAGAGTTTCAACTTCAAGCAGCGCGCATCTTGGCTTTGCAGTCTAAGCAGGAGTTAATCCCGTCAAAACCTCTGGGAGGTATCTGCTTCCATGTGTCTTCTTCTCTGGCGTTTCCAAAAGGTGGTAGTCATGGAAACGATGGGCCTTGCTGACGTGTGTTTGTGTTTAGCGTTCATGGACTCTGACACAGCCAGCAGAGCTGAAAACCAGTAGTAACTTCACCAAGTACATACGGTAGGGAGCTCTTAAAGAGCCCAAGCAGCGGTGGCAGCGGCGGCGGCTGGTGATGATGATGGTGATTATGATGATGACGACAATGATTTGCCCTTGTTCTCTTCTCTGAGCTGCCCACCTGGCAGTGAGGGTCTAGAGTTGAGCATCTCAGTCAGGCCTCCTTCACACCGAATGCAAGGAAGGCAAATCCTGTGTAGCGGCCCAGCAGCCTTTATCCAGGCACGCCAGAAAGCCAGAAGACCAGCACACAAGAAGGAAGTCCTGGTATCCCTGGGCAGCAGGAATGGTTCTGGAGTAAGGTTGCTAGGTAACTGCTTCCCTGTCCTTGACCAACACAGGGAGAAACCTGGGCTCCTTATCTGCAGGGCTCAGGGGCCTGTGTTTGGAGGGGCTCACTTTCAAAAGGGTAAAGGACCTTCGGGGACAAGCACTAGAGGGCATCAAAGGCAGGAAGCAACAGGCCTACTGTGTGCGGCTTCCCATCATCCTCTTCTGACAGTCTTTGAAGTATGGTAGGTTTCAAAGAAAGGCAAAGCTCAGAGAAAAGGATAGCAGATCATCGTGGTCATCACTATCACAGTCGCCATCGGCGGCAGCAGCTTGGGCTCTTTAGGGCTCCCTACCATAAGTCCTCAGCAATGTTACTACTGTAACAAAAAAGGCTCTTTGGGGGTGCCCATGCGCCAAGCCACGAGCAAACACGACACGCTGAGGGCTATGGGCAGTTCTACCCATAGCATCAGCCCACATCCTCCCCCACTCTGGGCTTCACACATTCTAACCCAGGGGACCGCCGCATGTGCTGGCACTATGGACATGGGGACTTCCTGGCAGTGGGAGCTGGCCCGGCCCTGCAGGGCATCATCAGGTGGCTGGAATGTAAGATGGCAAAGTGGCAACCTAGACCGGGGTAGTGGTGCCTCAAGAGGTGAGCAAAAGAATTACCATGTGATCCCACAAACCCATTCCAAGTGCACGGGGCAAGAATGGTGGGCAGATCTCAACGTGACATCCATGGTCCCTACAGCGTCCCATATTAAAAGCCAACACATGGAAGCAACTCAAATGGCCACTGACAATGAAATGGACACCGCCATGTGGCCCATACATGCAAGAGCCACGATACCCAAGAGTGTGGTACATGCTCTAAAATGGTTAGACACCAAGGACATTGTGCTTAGTGAGACCAACCAATCACAAAGGACAAACCGCCTTGGATTCGCCACAGAGGATCTGGAGTGGGTCAAAGTCACAGAGACAGAAAGTAAAAGAACTACCAGGGCTGGAAACAGGGCGTTCATGTTTAGTAGCAGAAGCTCTCCGCCAGGCCACAGAGCCATGGGCCCTTAGAAATAGTTAGGACTTAACAACTTTGATACAGGGTCTTTTCCCACAACTTTAAAAATGACTCTGCCCCTTAGAAAATGTCTCCTGGCGGAGGGTTACTCACGCCTAGTGGAGGCCCAAGACTACGCCTGTCACCCATGCACGGGACCCCTTTCCACATCAGGTGTCTCTCCCCTATAGAACACTGGCCTCTTGCAGTCATTTCACAGGGAGGTTCTTAGTGTAGCAGGCAGAGGCCCCCACTCCCTACCTCCATAAAAAGCTCTCTGGATTTCGGTGTGAGGAAACCTTTCAAGAAAAAGAAGAGCACCTTCTGGTGGCTGTGAAGACAGGGAAAATCAGGAACAACAGACTCTTGGGCATTCACAGTTGACTCTTTGAGCTCTGATTCCAGGGCACTGCAACTCATTGAGATCCATGCTTCCTGGCCTCTAGGCTAGGACATCTGCTCACATCATCCTCCCCTTCCAGAGACTCGCCAGTTTAAGGGAACACCAGCCAGCGTTCTGGAGATCAACCCTCTACGAAGCTTCCTTCTATAAGCGTGATAAAAACACACACACAATAAACCAGTGTGTGTGTGTGTGTGTGTGTGTGTGTACACGCGGGCGGGTGTAGTTCAGGTACTCCTTAACTCACTACACTGCTAAGGATAACCTTGAACTCCCGCTTCTACTGCCTCCACCCCCACCCCACTGGATTAATAGGCTCGTGACACAACGCCTGGTTTACACGGTGCTAAAGACTTGGAACGGATGGCCTCACGCATGTCAGGTGATCATGCTACCAGCTGACTCACATCCCCAGACCTTTTCAGTGCCAAGTTCAGTGGCTTTAAGCACACTCCCCCCATTGTGCAACCATCACTGTCCCTTTGGAGGATTAAGTTGTCTTCTGAAACAGATATATTGTTGCCATTTAGTTCTCACTCCTCTTCCTCCCACCCTGCACCTGCCCGGCTTCCTTCCATCACTGATGCTCATGTAAAACCCAGTGAGGTATTATCTCACACCATTAGGGTGGCCACCATCCACAAACCAGACACTAAGTGTTGGCAAAGCCATGGAGCATCTGGGGACTGCTGACGGGGGGTGGCAAACAGTGTTGGTCTCTTACAGTCAACGGAGATACCACATAACCCCATGAGGCCCCTATAATACACAAGAAAACAGGGACTCAGATTTGAACGCCTGTGTTCAAAGAGGTGCTATTCACAAACCCCAAAAGGTCAAAGCACGTGAGCATCTTCCGGTTCTCGTCACAGCAAGCATCAGACTGATAACCATCTCCTTACTGGTACTCATGACATGGGAGACAGGTCAGGTCCTTTACACCCCCATGCGGAGATGGTGACCACAGCGATGCACCCGCTGTCTGAAGTGTCCTCTGCATCAGTTCTCTCTGTGTTCCTCAGGAACAAGGTGGCTGCAGTTAGGGGAAAAGGGACAGTGACAGCCGCAAGCACATACTCACTAGGTGCTCACTGGACACCACATTTACCTCCTGGCTGTCACTGTCACGCTTATCCCATGGGGAGGTTTTACCACTGACTTGCAGAACTGAGAAGGTCGAGGTGCAGGAAGACTCAGCAGACTGAGACAGGAACACTCCGGCATGGTAATGGGCAAGCCAGAGTGGCGCCATGGTCACTGGGTCCTCTGCTAGAAATATCTGACAGAGACACTTGAGTCTAAAGTTTTAAAAGACATGGTCCACCATGTCAAGGCAGAGTTCACTATGACTGGGGGGCGGGAGGGTGTTGTTGGAAGATTCACACATCATGACAGACGAGGAAGGAGAGAATGGGGCCAGAACCAGAGATGAGCAATCCGCTTCAAGGGCCTGCTCCTCTGACCTACTTTCCACCGGTGAGGCCTTATTACCCTTAAGGGTTCCACAGCCTCTCAAAATAGTGCCACAAGCCAGGGAACAAGGATTCCAACTATGTACCTGTAGGGACATTTCATCTCCAAACCACAACCCCGCCATAGGGCCACAAGGCTGGAAGGCCCTCCTGCCGAGGGAAGCCACGGCACAAACCACATCCTAGATTTTACATGTCTAGCCTTAGTTTACAGTTTCTCCCCCTACCGCTAATGGTATTTGCTCATCCATGGAAGGTTCTAGCGAACATCTAACATGTGTCCAAAAGAGACGTGGCACGCTCCTCTAGCTGGAACCAGAGTGGCTGGCTGCGCTTCTGACTACACACTAGGAAGCTGTGTGGCACTGGACAGATAAAGATGCACCCAGAGCATCAATTCTCCACAATGTGGGATGAAGTCAATGACACTCACGCTGGCGGCTTTTAAAATTGTGATCGGGAGCTTACGCGACGTGTTTAGTCACACGCAGAACCCACGGACAGAGCACAGGGACCAATAAAAACCCACCTGACCAGAAGACAACCCAGCCTTCCATGAGCCAAGGGAGACCGTATAACTCAGATTCCATGCCATCTACTGCCTATAAAGCAGGCCCTTACTTACCTAGCATTCGGCAACCTGAGCATTCGGTGTCTCTTGGATCTGGCTGGGGTTTACTGCCCAAGTCTGTGGGGCCATGTACCAAGTAGCAAGTAGCTAGTCACCATATAGCATCACTGCCTACAACCCCCAAAAAAGCATGTGTGCATACATGCACGCGCACACACACAGAAAGAAGGAAATCCCCTTACCTGGGCTAGGAGGAGCCTGCATTCCCAGAACCTCAGTGACCCCTGGGAGCAAAGCACCTAGTCCTGATTCTGTTCCCTGTCACTCGTTACAACAGTAACGCCATCTTGTGACTCTGCATGGAGGAAAATGACAGGCCCGCTTCCCTCTCCCCCTGGGATGCTTCAGATGCTGAAGATCCGAGAGGCGGTCTTGTGGAGTCACAGTTCCATGGCTGGGAACACTGACTGCAAACGTGAGGAGCCAAGACCAGAAGGGGTGCTCACCCCATGTAGAGGTGCGGTGGTCTCTCATGGATTGGCCACTTGACAAGATTTAGAATCAAAATAGAAGCAAATCTCTGGGCATGTCTGTGAGGTTTTAGGTTAGGTTCGTTGGAGTGGGAAGGTCTAACTTTAATGTGGATGGATTCCATGAACTGGGGTCCTGGGCTAAATAAAAAGGAGGAAGTGTGCTTAGGACAAGCATCAATCGCTCTCAGTTCCCTGATGGGGGAAATAGAATGAGCAGCTGCCTCATGCTCCAGCTACCATGACTCCACCATCATCAGGGACTGCTGGTCATGGCAGGTGCCAGACCTGATACTCCCAGTTCTGGTTGGGGTGGCAAGCCATTATCAGCTTTGCCCAAACAATCAGATAATATCCACCCTACAGACAGGATCCCAGGCCCACAGAAAGCGAAAGCAGCTCACCCAAACTCCCATGGCCAAGAAAGTAACCACAGAAAGAAAATATCTCCTTGAAGTGGATGACTAAGGAAAATGACAAGCAAAGTGACAGTCCTGGGCCAGAAGGCAGAGTTTGGGAAATTGAGATGAATGCAAGCAGACAGATTCAACCACTTGGCTGTCTCCAAAGTTCTGACATACCTAGCAGTGGCTTCTAGAGGTGTGCTATGAAGGACTCCACAGTTGCATCTAGGCTCAATGGGAAAGAGCAGCGAGTGATTATTGATGTCTGCCTTGGGCACAGCAGTGGAAAATGTGGTGGTACCCACTGTATGCACTCACCATCTTTTGTCATTCATTTGTTGTGCACTCTTATGACTTGGGGGGAACCTCTCTGAATATCTGTTAGTTTCCCCCTTGCATTCAACAGGCTCAGACTTACTCAATGCAAGATAACCAGTAGCAATGTCTTTTGAAGAGAGTATTTTCCCTGATGCTAAATCACATAACCGGTACTTGTTATCCAAAGATAAAACTTAATTCTCCCACTTGATAAACACTTTGTGTGTGTGTGTGTATGCACGTGCGTGTGTGTGTATGTGTGTGTGTGTGTGTGTGTGTGTGTGTGTGTGTGAGAGAGAGAGAGAGAGAGAGAGAGAGAGAGAAAAGATTATGTCTACATGCTCATGGGTGTGTACATGCATGTGAGTTTGGAGGCCAGTGGTCAACCTCAGTTGTCCTTCCTCAGAAGCCAGAAAGTCACATGCTTTCTAAGACAGTGCCTCTCACCGGCCTGGATCTCACCAGTTAGGCAAGGCTGACTGGTCAATACACACCCCCAGGGATGATGCTCCCATCCCTGCTCCCTCAGCACTGAGATGACAACCACATGCCACCACGCCCAATTTGTTATACATGGACTTTGGGGACCAAACCCAGGTCCTCAGGCTTACAAGACAAGAACCTCACCAACCGAGCCACCTCTCCCACCCGATGTCCACTTCTTGAGCACTGACTGTGTGCAAGGGTCACAGCTCTTATTTACCTTTTTTTTTTTTTGGTTTTTCGAGACAGGGTTTCTCTGTGGCCTTGGAGCCTGTCCTGGAACTAGCTCTGTAGACCAGGTTGGTCTCGAACTCACAGAGATCCGCCTGCCTCTGCCTCCCGAGTGCTGGGATTAAAGGCGTGCGCCACCATCGCCCGGCTCTCTTATTTACCTTAAAAGAGACAAATGAAGATAACCTACCAATTAAGCGTTATTATAAATGTCTTAAAAATAAGAGAACGGGGCCATGATGTGGCCAATACAACGCGCTCTTCCTGGGCCTCCCTAACAGAGACTGAACTGAACTGTGGTGTGGAAAATGACTTTTGTGCTCACAGCCCACTGGAGATGCTTGCACACTGGCCCTGCTGCCTAGAAGGGTGTTAAACAGCTAAGGAATGTGGGCACATGATACAAACGGGCCGCAGGAAGCCCCGCTGCTCCAGCACACAAAGCTAAGGGTGGTACTCCCTCCAGCGGTCTGCTTGCTGATTAGAAGCTCATGTCCCATTCTTTGATTTTTCCACTCCAAAGAATCATCTCTGGCCATGTTGCCTATAGCTCTTGGCCAGGAGTGAGGACCTGGGGGAGAGCAAAGCCAGCAGGCCTGCACAAGAGTAGGAAGGATGGCGTGTCTGTCTAAGGCGGGAGTGCACACACAATCTGTTCTCTAGGCTATAGTTACCTGTCTCCCTGCCGGCCCAAGCAACATCTCACAGCACTGGGCTAGAGGGAGCCACAGTGCGTCACGGTCACCTGCCCTGTTTGAGGCTGGCACCAGCCTGGCAGTAGAGTCTACTTGAAATGCATAGCGTTTGTCAGAAAAGTCTAAAACAACCGTCCTTTCTGGCTGGGCAGGAGGCAGACATCATGAACCAGCACTTCCTCGGTGCAAATGGCTATCCAGTGGCCAGAGGCCTGTTTCCCACATCACTGCGGCCAAGGCCAATGATTCTCCCAGAGTCCTAGCCGGCTCTGGTGATTGGACCCAACAGGACATGAGGAGGTTGCCAAACTCCCACCTTCCACAAATGCAGTGGGGTGGTGGGTAGGCTACAATTAAGAAAAAAACACAAACACAGCACAGCTCCCATTATCAGGGTGAGGTCCAGGTTGCCAGAAGCCAAACAAGTTGCCCATGGCAACTTCTACTCCCCAGCCTACCTTCTGTACCAATAACTTCTTAGCCCCCCAGTCAGCAGCAGATGGGTCACTGTCTAAGACGGATCTTTCCTGTCCCTCCTGGTGACTAGGCCACCCAAAGAAACACACCTGACACCCTCCCGCCACACCTCTATATAGTTCCGTCTCCTGCTCTGAGCCAGAGGACACATAATAAGGAAAGAAGCCTGCCTCTGTAAACTCCAGCAGGTCAGGACACCTGCAAAGGAGATGTGTGGCATGAAGTGGGAGAACGGCTTGCTTGGCTCCTCTTCCTGAGCACCAGTGGCCTACGGAACTGGGTAAAAGACCTACCATCCAAATATGTTCTTCCACTAATCCCCAAAACCTCTGAAATGACATCTCGTGTGGCAAAGGGGCCCCTGTCGGCGTAAAACAAAGAAGGTCACCTGGGTTATCAGGGTGAGCTCAGGGCTCCTGAGAGAAACAGGCAGAGAGAAGAATCAGGAGTGAGGTGAAGACAAAGACACGGGCTAAAGAAGCAGACATCCCTAGAATTGTCTGGGGGAATTCTACCACAGACAGAGGACTTTGCCTGAGCCAAAGAATAGCCATGGTAACATCGTTTTTCCCATACACGGAAGAGGGAAAGGACCGTAAAGCCGCTTGCCAGACACTTGTCCCACATGTGTCTCAGAGGCACATGCCCGCGGCTGCTACTCTACACGCCCTGGGCGAGTTGTACCTCTGGGCGTCTGCCCCCAAGGACCAAAGGTCTTCGTCTCTTTACTTTACAGCCAGGCCCAATCTGCCACATGTATGGCCACGACTCTCGAAGGCTGATGGGTATTTTTTCAGAGCTTTATGGTCCCATTTGTCACTGGCTAATTAGCCGGGAGTGACTAATCAGAAAACAGTGGTGCAGAGCAAACCCTCCTGTGTTCTTGGCTTTCTGTTGCCCATGGTTACCCAAGAACCCTTTGGATGTCACGGATGGAGCTGGGGGAGGGGAACAGAATAAGGCTCAGGTTTTCTTTGTCCTGTTCTGGGCGAATGTGGCGAGTCTTAGGGCTCTACCCAGGGAAAGGTGCTGGGGCACCTGCTTCATGTCACGACAGTGTGTAGACAAAAGTCGGGGTCCTCAAGGCCCCTCACTGCAGCTTTCTAGTCATCGCTAGCTTGCAAGCTGAGCTGCGGAAGCATGAAGAGCTCTTCTCCTGGCAACGGCAGCCACGTGACATTGCTGCGGGCAGAGGCCAGGTAGACATTCAGGGACTCAGGGACACAATAAGACCCTCAACCTTGTCCTCTCCAGAACCAAAGCACTGACAGAGAAGCAAAAGAGGGGGCTACTAAGTCCCCTGCTGCCCTCTCATACTGCAGGGAACAAGACAGACAGACAGACACACACACACACACACACACCCCTGAGCCAGGCCCCCAGCCACCCTCAGTTCTCATGAACACTGTACACCATGGCTGTCTGGAAGCTCCCACTTCACAGGGTAGGACACTAACGCTTGGGCACTGTGCACTGTGGAGGGACAAGGCAAAGGGAGCGCTGACACTTCCACGTGACAATTCAGTCCTAGGAGAAACGAGAGACTGACACACTTGCACGCACACCCTTGTAACAGATATGTGTGCGTGTATACCTATGAGCATAAATGTGCATCTGAGCACACGGACAACAAATGTGTACAAACGCACACAGAACACATGTGTAGGACAAGCGTGTACATATGCACAAGCACACACATAATACACACACAGCTTCCCAACATAAAAGGGGATATCCATGAACTTTCAAAGAAGCTGGCAGTACCCCATATCTTTCTAGGGAGCCAGGCCCTGTCCTGGCTCTGCCACCCCACTCCACCCTATCCACTTCTCACTCCCCAGGTTTAGCAAAGGCCATCCCCATGGCTGCTGGCCTTTGTCCACAGAAATAGACAAGAAGTCTCAGCAGGGCTTCTTGGGACCAGTGGGATGTCACTTGGGGGTGCCACTACAACATCCCTCACACACGCCACTAAATTCATCTCTGCAGGATCCTCTATATATGACGGCCTCCTGGGGGGTCACATGGCTGACTGATGCTGGCAAGGAAAAGTGGGAGATGTAGGGCTTAGTATTTCCTAACGGCTCTCCGCCCCACCGGCTCCTGGCCTGGTAATAAAAGTGAGATGAAGAAAGAACAGATGGGAAACAGACACCCTCATTGGCAGGGCTGGCGTTCTCCAGGGTAAAGGTCGGCCTGCAGAGAGCTTCGCCAGCTCAGCGGGGTTAGTTATTGCCTTGTGGGAGCAAATGTCCCCCCACCAAGGCTGAGGCAGGTCACCCAGTGCTCCACAGGGCCCAGGGAAGCAGGGACCAACTTAGGGTTGGGGACCGTTCCCTTGTACCCCTCAAAGCCCTGCACTTTAGGGTCTGTCTGATGACCCTAATGAGGTCAAAGAAGCCTCTTCTCTGACCACGTTTTCTAGGCACTCTTTCTTTTTTCTTTTAAATTGAGACAGGGTCTCACTGTGTAGCCCTGGCTGACCTTGAACTCACAGAGATCTGCCCATCTCTGTCTCCCAAGTGCTGGTAGACCCTGACCTTCCCATCCCAGCCAATGGTAAAGCAGTTGCAGCTGAGCGTCTGGGCCCAAGCAACAAGGCCTGGGTTCAAATTCCAGCAAAGACTGGTGTGCTCAGATACCCGTGTGATCCTTGAGGGTTCATTGTGGAAAAGGCTGTTTATGCAAACATTAGGACCCAAGTTCCAACTCGCACTCAAATAAAAAGCCAGGTGTGGTAGTGTGCACTTATAATCCAGCCCTGGGGAAGCAGAGACAGGCAAGGTCCCTAGGCTTACAGGGTCAGCCAGGCTGGCCTACCCAGCAAGTTCCAGGACCAAAAAACAAAACAAGGTTGACCTATAGCCACCACATGCATACACACATAGGTTCACTCAACTCCACACACACACACACACACACCCATGTCCCAACACACAAATCAACATATGCACACATAAACACACAAACACAAGGGGACAGGTGACCAAAAAAATAATTGGATCGCTGTGTATGAAAATGAGCTCTCAAAGGGGGCATCTGATGACATCTTTGGTTGTCACACCATGGGAAGGAAAAAACGGGGCCGGGATCAAGAGTGTGAAAGGTCGGTACATGGCTGAACACCCTACAATGCGCAGGATAGAAGATGGATACAGCCTTAACACATCAGTATCATAGCCATAACCTCTTACTATTAAGACCTCATAGTGCCACACGAGGCGCGGGTCAGGGTAAATCCCTTGACAAGAGAATGTTGCTGTTGCCACATGCTCTGTGTCCATGCTGAAGAGGAGCTGGGATCAGAGTCACGGCCCTCAGGTGACAGTGAGGGCACAACACAGCTCTAGGTCTGTCCCTTTCTCCCAGGACACCTGGCCTTGATGCACAAGAGAGCCTGGGGCCTAACGTCCCAAGTAACCACTACACAGGAGCCTCAGCTTCTGTGAGCTGTTTCTGTCTGCCAACCATTTCAGAAAGAGGATGTATCCTGGGTTGTTTTCTTGGACATCAAATGGACAGACTCGAGGCGTTAGGCCCCGTAGATCACTCCCTTCCTCTTTCTCTTCCTGCTCTACCTTCTGCTCCAAATGAGGGGTTCCCAAGACCCAGTTTTCCTTCTTACAGTGATGTCTAGTCCTACCCTCCAACAAGCTACTGCCTCTGGCTGTGGGATCCTCCACCTAGCATACCAGGGTTTATAGACCATTTGGCCAGAGGTAGCAGAAGCTAGGGAGGTAGGTATCTCTCTCCAGTTTCTTCCACCACACACCAAGCTGCATGTATAGCCCATACTATATACAGGATCTGTGCACTCCAACCATAACCACCTCCCTGCCTCTCCAGATCCCTCCACAGGCAGGCCTTATCACAACTGTCCCCAGGGCCCAGGACTCTGTCCTCTTCCTGACCCAGTCACACTGCATCCTCTCTGCCTCTCGAGGCTCAGCAGTGGCCGTGGTATTCCCACATCATGAAGGGACATGTACTGATCTCGATCCAACTCCATATGACCAGAAAGAAGTGCCCTGCCAGCAGGGCCGCTGTAGCCCGGGACCAGGTCAGAGAAGCAGAACTCTGTCATGGTAGTCTGCTTAGTTCCACACGCTACAATCTGACTTTGAGCGCTGTAACAAGCTCGGCCCCCGGAAAAGAGGCTTGTTACATCTGAACTGCGCCGTCTACTTCCATTTTGCTTTAATTGCATGGACAGACCTGTTGTGTGACCCAGCCCTACCTCGCCCACGTCTACTGGACCGGGCACAGTAGATGGGCAGGTGGGTACATAAATGACAACCAATAGAACCCGTGCTTGACAACCGACTGACCCTCCGTGATCGCTGGGGCTACAGTCAAGGTCTCCATCACACTCTGAGGACTGGCTACACAAAGGCTTTTCTTCCCGTCTGTATTGAATTCTTAGTAAATACCAGCCGAAGAAAGGAAGTCGGGAACCAATGAGCGGCTTGTGACTCAGACATTGTCTCTTCCTCGCCAAGCCTCAGAACCCAGCCACATCCTCCCCTCCCCTGGCTGAGCAGACAGCTCTTCCCACCTGCACCGCTGTGAGCCAAGCACCTTTTCCTGTGGTCCTCTCCCACCCCAGACACACCACCACCATACCCCCCCCAACCCCGCCACGGAGGAAGAAGTAAGGTATGCCTGCCTTCCCTTGACTCAGAGAACAAGACTTCGTCTCCCTCTTCCTCTTCCCCTGAGCTTTGGCTCCCTGCCTTCTGCTCGGGTGATGGGGTCCCCTGAAGAGTTTACAAAATATATTATATATAACTTACAAGGGTGAACTTGGAGTCTGCTATATACCAAATGTCTTTCATCTCTGGAGGTTGGTGGCGATGCTCCTGAGGCCTTTACTCACAGTGAGCATCATCACGTCCCACCCACCCACCGCCTCATCCCATTTCCTGCCAATGTAGGTCACGCTGGATTCTCCTGTGTTCACTAGATCTGCCTCCGGTGAGGGGGTGACTCTGTCTAAGACAAATCTGGAAGTTCTCTCCTGGCATGTAAAGACCCTGTGCACTCTCATTCAGCCGAGACCCAGACTGTACCCACACTTGGAAATCTGTGCTGAGGTCTCTGGGCACGCAGGGGTAACAGTGTAGTTCCTATATACAATCATGCCCCTTGTGGGCTCAAAAGTCACCCTTCCAGAGAAGCAATGCCAAGGACAGGAGGACTAAACAGATCTGCCAGTGCAAAACAGGGCCGTATCTTCCCACCCTCCGTCCTGCCTGGCTGGACCCTCCACTTTCACCTCAAGCAGGAGTGCCCTTGCAGCTAAGGAGAGTGATGGGTGTCCGAAGTCAAACACAGCGGAGCCCACCATTTTCCAAGGATAGGACAGGCAAGGCACTGGGAGGGGAGGCCTCAGGCTGGACAGAGGAAAAGAAGAAATTGTTGGTTGCGGCCTGTTCCTGCAGAGGCCTAGGAGTGCGTAAGAATAAGTGCTCTCTGGGTGCCAGCAAGGGGTTGCCTAAGGCCTGGGGAGCCAAGGGGAATTGGCAGGCATGGAGAATGAAAAGTTTGAGCCAAACTTGGATTTGCTGCCTGAAAAATGAGGAGCTGAACTTTGTCTTGCAAAGCGTCTAAAGAACTAAGTACCACATGAACGTTACCTACTTCAGAGGTCAGGAGCACAGCCCCGCACACACAGCATACACATCCATGCAAAGAACACACAATGTTCACAAACATGCGTGTGTAGACCCACCCACCTAGCATGCACGCATTCATGCATGGCACACATACATCCACACAGATATGCAGCACACACAATGACATATAATGGCATACAGAATCACCACAACACATACATACAGCATGCACATTCATACATGTTCCTTCACGCACATTCACACATACCCTAGCTACATAAACATTAACCCGTGAGTTTACAAGACCCCATCACACACACATTTCACACACATACACAGAATACTCTACACATATACACACCAATATGTAACTTACCTATATCAGTGCATATTTATGCACAGCACCACACCCCTATAAACATACAATATGCACATGTTGTGTGGGCCTGTACACACACCTTTAAACATCAACACACGTGCACTTACATGCATGACCACACATTAGTGTGCATATATACAAAGTCCCACATCTTAATGCACATATATAATGCATACTTACACACACACACAATACTGAACACACACACACACACACACTACACAGCTTCATACACCTGAGCTCACATTTATATGTGAGCAAACACGGCTGGTATTTCTTGGCAGCTTATACTGCACCTAGTGCAGAAACAGGGACTTCCAGGACCCAAGCCACAGCAAAAAGGAAGTGCTATAGCATACACACAGAGCCTAGAGGCCAGCAATAGGCTGCCTGGAGATGGTATGCTCACAAACAAGCAGATTTTACACACTTGAGGCACGCTGCCTGAGCTCAAGCAGCACCATGTCACCTCTGCAAGCCAGCACCACCTCATGCAGTGCTGAAGACTTAGCAGTAAGAGCCCCTTCTTTTTCATGCCTGCGACCTCCCATCCCTGGTGTCATTTCAGGACTACCTTCCTTCCCTCATGTGAAAGACACTCACACAGACGCGGGGGCCTGTCTGTGAATTTAGGCTGACTTATGCAGGTCAGAACAGATTCCGAAGAAAGAGAAGATGGCCAAACAAGGGCAGCTTGACCCTGCCCAAGGCCAAAGCTTTATTCTGCTCAGGACCATTCGGGGGGAACCGAGGGACTGTATTAAAAAGGAAACAGTTTCCTGACAAAGCCTGCTCACGTTGACGGGTTCTCATGCCGGGTGGGTGCATTAAAAAGCTCCTTGAAGTCGCTTCATCTCGCTAGGATGTAAAGTGTTGTCCCTCGGTGTGGCTACACCAGTGGTAGGAGCCCACTATGCCTCCTCTCCAGGAGGGAAACAGAAGGACACTGAAGAGACTTGAAGGGCCACAGCAAGGTGCCAGGAGTCAAAGTCAGCACGCGCACACACACACACACACACACACCTTCTCTACACAGCTCTGCTGTGTAGAACACGCTGGCCTTGAACTCACACAGATTCCTCTGCCTCTACCTCCCAGGTGCTTAAATTAAAGGCGTGTGCCCCTATCTATCACCCAGGCAAGTCAATTTCTTAAACAATGAGTCACGTTTCCTTATTTCCTTGGAAGGAAAGACGTGAGCAAACCGGGAAATTCTCTTTGTCACAGAAAAGTCCAAACATCTTGACTTGACAGAGAATTATTTTATCCTCACCCTAACTCTGAGAACCTGAGACCCTGAGGGAGGAAGTCACTTGTCTGAAGTCACTGAATCAGAACTGAAGGTCACCCCACGACTCTGACCTCCTGCCGTCTCTGTATGTCCAGCCTTGTTGCAGTGAGGCTTGCTTGCTTCCCAGGGCCTGGGAGGCCAGGGTCAGAGTCCTGGGTAGCCCTGAACATCAATGTCAGATGAGGACCAATGTGATGTCTAGCAGGACGGCATATGCACAACTGTTTCTTAATGTTCTTCCAAGGCCTCTAAGGAGGAATCTCTATCGGTCACCTGACCCTGGATGTGACCAGGGTAGAAATGGCATTGCTCTGCTCAGGGCAAGGACAGTCATGGAACCAGGCCTGAGTGCCTATGTCAGCTTAGAACTGGTCCTCAGGTTCTCAAGGCCAGGTTCAGCCTGCAGACCCGAAAGAATGTCTCTAGCAGAGCCAAAACTGCTGTCAGGTGCCAGGACACCGGGCCCACGGTTTCCTACCTTGTGAATGCCACTGGACATGGTTAGATCAAGGCTCCTTCCTGTAACTATGGGATAGCAGCTCCCTTAGGCCACACCCAGATTCATCTCAACTATCAACCGGATGAGATCCAGGAAATGAACCTCTGAGCATGACTTATAAGATCATCTTTATTACCGTCAATGGAGGTGACAAGACTTGCCCACTGTGGGCAGAACCATCCCCTATGCTGGGATCATGGCCGCAACAGAGAGGAGGAAACCAGCTGAGAATCGACACTCAAGTCTGCTTCCTGCAGCCTCCCTTTTCCTACCGTGTAGACTGTAGGTCCTTAGGGTACAAACCAAAACCAATCCTTTTCTCTGTAAGTTGCTTCTAGTCAGGTGCTTATCCATAAGAAAGCCAGTAAGAGACATGCCCATGGGTGGTCGCTTCTTACTCTAGGCTTAGAGCTAAGGGTTGACTTGTGAACACGTGGCTCCGGACCTTGCACTACTCAAGAGATGGGTGACAAAGACATGATCCTTTCATGTCAAATGAAACACCCCCATGAGGACAGCTGTCTATCCCACCACCAATGGTGACAGCTCTCACTGTTTGACACAGAACTGGCCATAAAGCTAAGAAAGGGGTAGGAGTGGGAGGGTGATGGGGTACGAATGAGGAATATAGAGGTCGACATTAGCAAGAACAGCTTGCCGCTCCAGACTGGAGAAGGTCATTCACTGTGGGAAATAGTGGAGGAATGGGAAGGGGGTGTGCACACACTCAGGTGATGCCGGAAAAGGTCAGAAAAGCCGGCCTACACAGAACCATCCATCCATCCCTGCCCTGAGGTTCAAAGTCAGAATTAGCAAGGTTTCCCAAAAGCAAGAAGACTATATATAACCATTCCTGAGCAGAGGGCAACTTCATCTTTTTTGACTCATGACATTTCTAGTAACGACTCAGCAACCTGGGTTTCCAAAACTACCCTTGAGAGCAACGCCCCTCCCCAAGGGCCCTGAAAATGTCACTAACCCCTATTGGAAAGCCTACTTACCGTAGGACACAGACCCTGCTGGGCATGAGGAAATGATCCCACACGGTTTCTCTGACCCTGCAGCGCCTGCCTATAAAATCCCTGTGGCCAGGACTTCTCCCTGGTGGCTGCCCCCAACTGCGCTGCTCTGAGCAAGACTCGGAGGCGTCACCGTCACTCGCGTGGGGATCCCCGCCTGAAGAAGCATTTGGACATGGCGGAGGTTCTGGGCTGTCTGAACCCAGGGCAGTCACGTCCCACCAGTGTGTGCTCTTTCCCGGCTGTCTAATCCAATTTCCTGTGTGTATGAATATAAACACTGTTGTCTGACCCACAATGAACTTATAAACAGCCTGATGATATCAGCCTTAATAGATGGGGTTCCCAAGAGCAGAAGAACGCTGTTACTTTTACTTCCATTGAAGATGGACTCAATTTCCACGGAGTAGACATAAAAATTAATGGCCTTCGAAGGAATCAACTTGACTGTGAGAAGAATCAAGATAACGGTATTATTGCCCAAGATCACTGCAGTCTGGGTTTTGAATGTCACGTGTGGGCTGTGACCTTAATGCCATCTTGCGGTTTCTTGGAATAAGGCCACTCTCCTGAGTTCTTTGGAGTGGACAGAACATCAGCGTGACCTGGATGAACTGTCGGAGAAAAAGAGATCGCCACCGGAAAGCTGAAAGAAACTTACAGGACCATACCGGCCGGGGGGAAAAAAAATCTTACAAAACTGTTATCTAATCATCTCCCTTCCCAAACCCCATTCTTCTCTCTCTCTCAATATCTCTCTCTCTCTCTCTCTCTCTCTCTCTCTCTCTCTCAATATCTCTCTCTGTCTCTCTCTCTCTGTCTCTCTGTCTCTCTCTCTCTCAGCATTGCAGATTGCACCTAGGTCCTTGCCAAAGCTAAACAATCACTGGACATGAAGCTCCAGGCTCAGCTTTAGGCTCCTGCTCTCAGAGCAGAACTGAGACGGCAGGTAGTTCGCGCCCAGTCCCACCCCATCAGTTCTGGGGTCTCTGGCAAGATCCTTTAAAAGCCTTAGTCACTCAAAAACCACATCACACGGAGAGTCCAAAGAGAACCCATATGCTGTGTGATCACACCTCTGTGGCAGGTACAAAAGGGCGGAACTGTGTGACCCTGGCACCAGGAGGGAAAATGGGGGCGGCGATTGCAGCCCGGTGTGTGGGGAGAGGTACAGGTTACACTGTACCTGTATCGGTTATTGCTTGTGACAACTGCACGCTGCTGGATACGTCCACATCTGCAACATCTGTTTTCTGTGAAGTGCCGGTCTGTCTAGGTTTTCTCATGTGTAGACTGGGAGGTACGTACCGTGCTGGAAAGGCTCATGCCACATCCCATGGCTTCTGCCTCTGGAAGGTTCCACCCACTTCACCCAAAGGTCATGAGCACAGAGCCCATCCCGGGCAGCTGCCCTGGGCTGCGCTTAGGACAACTTGAAACTGCAGGTCAGCTGCAGGTCAGGAATGCGACAACACAGACAGAACTAGCAGCTGACTGAGGCGAGAAATCCTGGCCAGGTGTGGTGGAGCACACCTATGACCTCGGCACTGAGGCAGGGGGATCGTGAGTTCAAAGCCAGCCTGCACAGCGAAGCTGTTTCAGAAATGCTGAGGGAGGGATCAGTTCTACAGGACATGTAGTTTACCACAATTTCATAAAAGTAATAAACACAAAACCTGAAGGAGTGTTCGACTCTCAGAGCCAAGTGCACACACACAAACTACAGGCAAGGAAGGAGGAAGAAGGGGGGGAGGCACCAAGGGCCGCCAGGGGACAGCGGAGGTGCCTGCTCCAGGACGGGACAGGCGGGAGAAACGCGTAACCTCCAGTGAGTGAGAAGCCTGCCCCCAGCTCCTCCAGTCACCCTCCATGAAGGTTCCAAGGACACGCTTTCCAGCGTCCACCCAGACCTTTCTTTGTCTAATTTTTAGGTAATTAAAACACCTCTGATTCCCAGGGTTTTGCAGGGAGATTCAGCCTAACATTGGCTGTGTTCAGCTGCTTTGCAGACTCGGGGCCACACTGCTTGGGGTCCTCAGTACAAACTCATCCTGCATGTTGGGACTCAGGAGTCAATAAATCCAGGCCCTTATCTCTGAGGTCCTTGATAGGGTAACTCTCTGGGAGGGGGCCTCGGGTGGTCTTCCCTCAATTCCCCTGAAACCTCGGGACGTGTGAACTGACCTTAAGCCTCACAGTTCAGGGGAGCAGATGCGTGAAATGCCTTGTAGCTCTAGGAGCTCGCCAGCCTGTTTCATTTGGATCTCAGTATACAGGGGAGATAAGATAGGTGATAGTGGGATATTTGCTAAAATAATAATAATAATAACAACTGATAAAATAATGACTGGCACTCTGAAATGACAAGTTTACTGAAAATCAGCGTTGAGCCGGACTTGCCAGTGGTTCAGACCTTTAATCCCAGCACTCGGGAGACAGAAGCAAGAGGATCTCTCTGAGTTCAAGACCAGCCTGGTCTACACAGTGAGACCCTGTGACAGGGTACTGGAGCTAGAAAAATCAACACTGAAGAAAAACAACTACATTAGCATCGGCAGGTTGTGAGTTTTTGGTTTACGAATATGGCAGGCATGGTACTCTGAGGTGTGTGTTTAATCTCTTCTTGGTGGTAGCTGTACACAGCTCTTATTTGTACCTAGCTCTTAGAGAGAGAACTTAATATACTAAGAAGGAGCCCAGAGACTTAGTCAAGAGGTACAGCCACAGGACGAACCATTAAACAGTGGTTCTCCACCTAGCTGTGTTACTTTGGGCAAGTGGCTTGAACTCTCTGTTCCTTCATCTTTCCTATGAAAGAGTTCCGAGTAAAAACACCATGAACGCAGAATAAGTAAAATAGCATGGTGTTAAACCAAGGCTGGTGAATCCCAGGGAACTCACAGACAATACCTGGGAGTCCAGAAGAACCCAGTGCCTGGCCGGAAGTGAGAGCTCAAAGTGGCAGAGAAGCAGGAACTCAGTTAACTGGGGGGGGGTCCCTCGCCCCTTACACTCAAAACCAACTCTAGAGTAGTAGCAGCTATGCCCCCTTTTTTTAAGGACAGAATAATTTAAAGCATGAGGACACAGGATCAGATCCCAGCACCCACATTAAAAGCTGAGCAGGTCGTGAATACCTGTATCCCAGGGCTGAAGGAGGTGAACGGGAGTTTGGGGGGGGGGGGGCTTCCTGAGCAGTCAGCCCGCCAAATTGGTGAATTCCAGGCTCAATAAATAAGGTGGACAGAGGCTAAGGAGGATACCCTCAGTCAACCTTGGGAATCCTCAGGTGTGTGTACACACACACACACCACACACACACATACACACACACATGCACACATACACAGCATCAACAGGTTTTCTGTATTTAAAAAAAAAAAAGACAGGCTCACAAACCGCTTTTCAACAAAGGCTCCCTCACAATTAAAAAGGAAAACAGAACAACAGCAAAACGAATAGAAAATAAAGAATTGCAGGACAGACCCTGGTGAGGACCACCAAGGACCTTCCCACACTGTCAGGGCGATCAAGCAAGCACAGCCTCGTTCCCACGGCCAGCCTGCCAAGGGTACATTCCTGAAAGACCTGGCCAGGAGACACAGCCTGGCCACAAGACAGCCTGGGACGTGCCCAGGTGCAGGAAGCCAGACTCAGACATGTGGCCACAGACTAGAGCGACGCCCCTTCTCATCCACAAAGTGGGCAGGGGCAGCTAGCTGCCATGCGGCACCTCTCCTGTGCTGCTGGGCAGCAGGAGGCAAGGGAAGAAGATGCTGCCCCACCCCAACCCAGGTAGCAGTCTCCCAGTGACAGGCAAGAAGGAGGGGGGAGGCTCTGCTCGCTCTTGGTCTCCTTCAGACAAGCACCCCTGCCATCCTGCATGGACATGCCCCCCTAGATGCGCTCTGAAGCCTTCTGGTGTGAGCACTCCACACCAAAAGCTCCTGATGACATCAGTAAAAAACAGTCAGGCGTCCAGCAGCCGCCTGTACTTAAGCAAGCGGACTTTAATGAGCACAGTAAGGCCTGCAGGGCTCCGCGAATTCGGTTGTTCATGGCACAGCTATTCAATGAGCACCTAACACGTGTCAGCTGGGGGTGGGGGCGGGGAGGACAGGGATGACAAGCAAACCCCAGCTTTCCCAGTGGGCGGAGACAAGGACAAAATAAAAACACCAGGCCCGTTCCCTTCCGATAAGTGCTGAGACGGAAAGCAAGAAATAAATGGAGCAGGGGAAGGGCCAACGTTGTAGATGGTTGAGAAATGGAAGGCCTAAGAAGGTGACTGCTAAGGAGGAGATGGTCGGGGAGCAAAAGAGGCTCAGAAGGGGCAAGTCCACCAAGGAGGTGTGACTCATTACTGCCAGCGAGAGGTGAGCTCTGCCTGTCACGGGAGGCAGCACCGGGCACCAAGGTCTCGCGATTAATCATTGAGAGACTAGGTAGGCAGTGCAGAATGAGAAAAGCGCCCAGAGAGACATACATACCCACTCTCATCCCCAGCGTCACTGTGAGATGCCTCCAACCTGTCTGGTGCTGGTAGCTAACCCCTGAACCCCAAGACACCTGGCTGGACGTCCCCACTGACACACTGCTCAGCACCAGGCCCCCATCCCTGGCGTCCCCTCCCTTAGCTCCACAGAAGTTTCTCAGAGAGTCTCGGCAGCCAGCAGAACAGAGGGGAGGGCAGCAGGAGGCTCACAGCTTTTTATGGGACTTAAAAAAGAGATTTAAGACACTACAAACAAGTTAGGCACCTATTGGTTGGACTTGATTTATTGGCGTGGCAGAAGTCATTCAGAAATATTTTCAAATCAGTGATGACCAGCATTCTAGAAGACAATTGTGTGTGTGTGTGTGTGTGTGTGTGTGTGTGTGTGTGTGTGAGAGAGAGAGAGAGAGAGAGAGAGAGAGAGACGGGGGGGGGGGGGCCTTCCATGGACAAAGGTGCACACACTGAGCATGGCTTTCCACAGAAGTCCAAAGGTGAACTGTTTGTTTTACTGGTAATCTAATAATTAGGAAGCTTTCGCCGTCAGCATAAAGATAAGGGGGGGGGGGGGGAAGCACAGAACTCTGACTGAGCTCCAAGCCTCCTCTTTGAAGCCCTGCTCCCACAGGTGTGAGCTGTGACCTCGGGCGTGTCTAAGCTTCCTCCTGGGCCTCGGTTTCCTTGTCTTCAGATTACCGTGAACACTCCAAAAGAACGGACAGGGAGCGCGGATCAACTTCAAACCTGACACACGCCAGAGCCACCCACGAGGCTTCACTGTGGAGGGTGGGCCAGACCCACGTAAGCAAATTTACGAGCCGTTTCTAAATGCAAAAGGCGGCACAGGTGAGATCAACAACTGGCCCCCAAGTAGTAATTTGCAACCGACAACGGCGTTGCCCAGCCAGGCAGGCCTTTTTTGCTTTCTGAGCAAGCTTGGTTGGAATCAGCCAGTCTGAGAAGCTGCCGACGAGCAGGCTGACCTTGAAACCTGGAAGGCAGATTGACAGATTCTGAACTCAGTGAACCAGGTTCCTAGGCAGAGGTCAGACAGCAGGCAAAGGTAGGTGCTGCCTCCGAACCCCCATGAGCCATAACCAATCGGGCAGGCACCGCACTATGCAGGGAAGACTGGTCATGGTAGGCAGTAGTACCAGGGCTGACTGAAGAGTCAAGACCCAGAACCACCACAGAAAAAGCTCACAGGCCAGGTAGCTTAAAACAGGAGAAGTTGAACCTGAGACACAGGCCTGTCGACCTGGTTCCTCGGAAGACACGGGGGGTGGGGGGAGATCAAAAGGTCAAGACTGGCCACACAGGAGGATCACAAGTTCAAGGCTGGCCTGCGAAACTTAGTGAGCCCTCCATTCAAAATGAAAACTAAAAAGACATCAAGAGTATAGCTCAATAGCACACAGTACTTGCCAAGTCTAAGTAAGTGAGGCCCTGGGTTCTATGCCTCAGCACTGAAGAAAACAATAAAACAGTCTTTTCTCTCCTGAGGCCAAGCAGACCCTAATCAATGTGTCAGCAGGGCTGGCTCCCTCGGGTGTTCTCAAAACCCGTCTCTGCCTCTCCAGCCCTCACGGCTGCACCCAGAGTGCCCTCTGCCTCACAGGTCCATCTTAAACTACGATACCACCCAGACCCTATACTCCAACAAGATCGTCTCCCAGGCACACGAGATCACACTTACACATACCTCTTGGGAGATACCATCACCTTGTACAGTGACCACCATAATCAAGATAATGATTGTCCTCCAAAAGGCCCATGTGCTTAGAAAGACTGTCTCATCCCCCCACCCTATTGGTGGTAGAACCTTGATAAGGTATGTCTCATGGAATGTCTTAGGTCATTGAAGGGGATAATGGAACCCCCGGTGCATCCTCTTCCTCCCAATTCCATCTGGCCATGACATAAAGGAGTTTCCTCAAGCCCCTATTCCTTACTGGGCTGTCAGAAGCCCAAAGCAATGGGTCAGAGATAGAAACCTCCAAATCTGTGAGCCAAGATAACCCGTGTTCCTTTAAAGCAGACTCATCTCGGGCCGGTTGTTACAGTAGCAGACGGCTGCTGACTCACACTGATTATGGATGAACAAGCTGCCACCGGTCAGTGCCCAGTGGCAATGCTGCAGCAATGGGGAGGACAGCCTGCAACACAGAAGGACCCTGCTGCCCCAGCAGGAAGTGCTTGCAAAAGCAGGGTGCCCGTAGTATGGTGCGCACCAAAGCTGCAGTGGCTAACATGTGGAGGCTTCCAGTTCAGATGATATTTCCCCTTCCAGGAGACACGGGAGCCTTGGAGGCCCCGGGAGAAGAGCCGTGGGAGGGGGGCGGGAGGCTGAGGTGGGGGCTGAGTAAAGGAGCAGGCTGTCGTGAGCAGGAGCGGGAGGCGACGCATCGCAGGCACTGTCAGGAGCGGCAGCGGAGGGTGTGGGTGAGTCACCCAGGCAGACGGGCCACGCGCCGATCCCACAAAAGACAGATCCTCCTACCCGAGAGATGTGTTTGACTTCAGCAAAGTACGGGTTGCATGATACTCCCGACACACCCCACCTTCCTGCTCCACGCAGGGGGTGGGAGACGAGTCCCAAGGGACCCAGCACCATTCCTAGGACTTCCCCCCAAAGCGGGCTCCTACTCCTATCCCACTCGGCGATAGGGAGAATCAGAAGTCTTGGGAAGAAGGCTCAAACCTCATGGCACGCAGGACCCCAGCGAGGACGGGGCTGAATCTGTGATTTCCCTTGAGCCTAAAAGAAGCCTTAACTCTGACGGCCTTCTTCAAAGAACCCAGGCTGATGGCAAGGTGTGCCCTGTAGAGGTTCTCAGGTTAGACAGACAGACCCTAGCACTGGTTTCTAGAAAGCCCCACACCTGCCCACTTAACAGGTTCTCAGAGCTACACAGACCTGGTGACTTGTCCTTGTCCTCTCAGAGGTCTAGGGTGGCCCCAATGGGCTGTACCAAGGGTAATGGACAGGGTGGGGCCAGCTACCCCTGGGGGTCCAATGGGGATTTTTTAAAAGGGCCTTCCAGAGGTCCTAGCACCTTTAGGTGTGTGGTGCATCTCTCCTGCCAAGAGAAATTTCACGTTTCCTCTCTCTGCTTTGTCACGTGTTCCTGTGCTTGGCTCTCCTGCCACCACGGTCACACTGTCCCCGCCCCAATTCTCCGCATGGGCCTCCGTATCTCAAGACTCTGGACACAGCTGATCCAAAAAATCCTTGCGTGGCATGGGGTTAATGCTCCCGCTCTGGAGACTAGAACGAGAACATCTTCAGGGGCGTCATTCCACACACTGCCTGGCTGTCCCCCACATTCCCACACCACACTCCTTGGACTGTGGCAAAGCGGACCTGCCGAACCCCACAGACACATCATCCACCTGGCCCCTGATACCCCACCATCACACAGAGTGACCAAGGATCACTGAGTGTCCCAGGCAATGCCCACCTCTCGGTCTCCCTCTCCTGAGCCATCATATACCTGCACTCCACTAGCCTCCCACAAGGATCCATCCAGGACAAAGTCCAGATGCGGCACCTAGTGTGGCCTCCCTCTCTTCCTTGTTTCCCTCGCCTGGCCCAGACATCTCTCTTTCCATTCCATGCTGTATCATAGACGTCTACTGTGATGGCTGGTATCAGCTGCCAGCGTTGACCGGCTCTAGAATCATCAAGAAAACAACCCTCTGGGCATGCTTTGAGGGAACTTGGAGCTAGGGACTGCAGGGAGAAGGAGAAAGTGAACCAGGCACCAGCATCCACCTCCCCTGCTGTCATGGCTACCCTGCCATGATGGTCTACACCCTCAAACCATGACCCTGTATAAACCCTTCCTGCCTACCTTAAGTTGTTCAGATACTGTCACATCGACAGGACTGGTACATCTCCTTACTTATTTGTCTTCTCCCAAGGGAAAGATCAAAGGAGAGGACCACTCTCATCCATCTGTGTCTAACCCAAGGTTTGATTCATACTGAGTATTCAGGAAGTGGGGAAGAGGATGGGTGGATGGAGGATGGATGGATGGATGATGGATGGATGGATGGATGGATGGATGGATGATGGATGGATGGACGGAAGGACAGATGGACGGACGGACAAGCAAAACAGAAGGGACAAGGGAGAGAACATGGCTGAATACCTAACCCAACTTTTAAGCTCTCTAAACATAATGTTGAGTCTAAGAAGGGAGTGGCAAGGAGACTGTGAATTAAGGCCACCGCCTGTGTTCAGAGAAATCAGCTAAACAGGGGCCACCAGTGGGAAAGGAGCTCAAAGAATGCCCAAGAGGAAAACCCCAGCCGTCAGGCAGCTGTGACCCGAGCGAGGCCAGGAACCAGGTTTCCAGGAATGGGTCACAACCAACCAGAATTAGCAAGAAGTAAAATAAGTACAACTCTTTCAATTGCCTAGACCAATTAGAAAGCAAATCTCTGTGTGTGCCACCATAACCCCAGAAGTCAAGGCAGCAAGACGACCAGAGTTTTGAGACCAGTCTGGGCTAGTAACGAGACATTCTCTCCGTGAACAAGCAGGAAATAAACGCCAGCACTGCTTCTGGCCAGACACACCAGCAGTGACACCTATCCAGTTTGTGTCTTGTTGACCAGAGCTAAGCATGGGTTAAGGAATTCCCAGCTTTGCAAAGCCCCAGTTTCTATACACAGCCAGCGTTATAAGGGCTCTCCGAGATTCCTCGCATCTGGGTAGTCCTGCAGCAGGCAGAGCCCCCTTGGTACTGAAGAGAGAAGAGAGTCTGTCTCCCAAGACCAGAAAAGCAATTCAATCCCCCGGGTATGAATGATAATTTCAAAGCATCTTATTGTAAAAGACTTCAAGCACCAAGGAATGCTGAAAACTTACACAACCACCAAAATGGCTAAAGTTGAAAGTTGACAATAACAAATGTTGACACAGATGTGAAGCAGCAAGACATCATCATACTTGTTCGGGAGGCGGGGGATAGGGGGAGGATGAATGGGTGCAACCAATGTGAATAATTGCTTGGCATTAGCTCACAGCACAAGCGGCTTGTGCATCGAGCCAGAGGCCAGTGGGGTTCATTCCTAAGCCTGTGTCACCAAAACCCCACATGTGCTCCTTGAAGGCTGTATGAAACTAGGTCCCTAGAAATACTGCTCCCTAAAAGCCTAAGAAAGGAGACAGCTCGGGTGCTGATGCAGGTATTTATGTGTGGTCGGGTCTCTCCTTCCACCATGTAGATCCCAGGGTTCAAACTCAGCCTATCAGGCTTGGCAGCAAACACCTTAATCTGCTGAGTCATCTCACTAATTGCCCAAATGGTGAATTCTCAGAGTTACATAGCAACAAAGATATCTATAAAAAAAAAAAAAAAAAAAAAGAACACCTTCAGCTCTGAACAGAACACAGATGAGGCTCATAAACATCATGTCAAACCAAAGAGGCTGCTAGGAAATAGTTCGCGTCAATTTGTTTGTGAAACTGACTCTTAAAGGGAACCACATAGACACAGGCAGTGGTCAGGAAAATTAGGGGAGAATAAGAAGGGTGGTAACTGGAAGAGGGGAAGGGGACGCCAGAGGGCTTTGGGGTTGCGGGCCTCGATGGCGGGTACATGGAGTGTGAGAATTCACTAGGATAGTTGATTTCAACTGTGTCCTTTTTAAAATAAATAATAGGGCTGAGGAGATAGATAGAGCTTGGTCAGCAAAGTGCCAGGTGTGTGAGCAATGGGGACCTGTGTGGGCATTGGGGACCTGTGTGAGCATTGGGGACCTGTGTGAGCATTGAGGACCTGTGTGGGCATTGAGGACCTGTGTGAGCATTGGGGACCTGTGTGAGCATTGGGGACCTGTGTGAGCATTGGGGACCTGTGTGGGCATTGGGGACCTGTGTGAGCATTGGGGACCTGTGTGAGCATTGGGGACCTGTGTGGGCATTGAGGACCTGTGTGAGCATTGGGGACCTGAGTTCAATTTCCACAATCTACAGGGGGAAGAAGCAAAAATAAAGCCAAGCATGGCAGTGCACACCTATAATCCCAATGCTGGGCAGGCAGAGACAAGAGGACCCCTGGAGTTCACTGGCCTGCCAGTGTGGCCCACTCAGGGAGTTCCAAGTCAGTGAGACACTCTCTTAAATAATAACAACAACAACAAGGTGGGTGGCACCTGGGGAGTAACACCTGTGGCTGACCTCTGACCTCCACCCACATATATAATCCACAAGCACACACCAAAAAAATTAGAATAACAGCTGGGGATACAGCTCAATGGTAGAAAATTAGCATGAGTGGGGCTCTGGCTTTGAACACAGCACCGGTGGGGGGGGGGGGGCATAATTAATACTGCTACAAGGAGAGTAGGAAAAATTTCGAGAGATTCCACAGGAGGATGGATACCCATGCCGGCCTCCTGGGTTCCACAATGAACACATTAGGTTCTCGTTCTACCGGGCCCTGTATCGCCCATTCCTTTACTACTACTGATAAATGCCACTTCTGACACAAAGTTGGGAGTTCTCAGGGCTCAGCCTGCTCCCCTCCCTGCGTCCGGACTAGCCTCTGACTCCCTTTCCCAGGCGCACTCAGGTGAGCGGGCCAGCTGGGGACAAGAGCGCTCTGATGACAACAGAACCAGGCAAACACATTCCTCTTCAGGTCCAGACCTGCCCGGCTGCACGTGCTGTCTGGGCTCTACCTGCACCTCGTTGCTTCCCCAGGGAAGCCAATGGCAGCGGCTCACACACCCTGCTTGCTCACTGCGGGAAGTCCCAACAGCTCCCAACACGTCCAGAGCCATTCCAGAACTAAGAGCAGATTCCCAGTGATTATACAGGAACAACGAGGAGGGGCTGAGGCCAGCACACAGGAAGCCTTCTGTACCCGGTGGCACTACCTGCATACAGCACTAACTACCTGTACCTGGGTTGTACCCTACTCCTCCCAGGGGACTTCGAAGCACCTGTTTGTGCTGGGCTCCCTAGCAACTGATCAAGCTTTCTTTTGCGGGGAGGGGTATCTCATATACACCAGGTCGGCCACAATCTCCTAAGCCTCCTTCTTCCATCTCCCAGGTGCTGGGATTATAGGCATGCAGTACCACACCTGGCTAGAACAATGGTTTGGGTTTTGGTTTTAAAATAGAAAGGCCATTCAGAGGAAGTTACACAGAAGGTGGACCACGTAGAAATGTGCTTATCAGAATTTAATCTTCAAATCTGTGGCTGAGTACCAGATGTCCTTCTTACGAACCTACCAAATGACAAACTCCAACCATGGCTCAGATGACTGTAACTTTGGAGCAGCGGTGAAGGTAATGGCGTCCCCAGCTCTCCATGACCTCGGCTGATTTCCATGATGACATCATGATATCCTTTGATTTCTGTAGGTGATCAGGTCACACCACCTACAACCATCCTCCAAGGAAAGGTCTTACAGGTAAAGCGGCTGCCAGGCCCTTGAATTCTATACAAGAACCCGAGGCTGCCAATCTCAAAGTCGGAGCTTTTCTTCTGTGACCTCTGTTTTACTCCTGGTGATGAAGTATTCTTGTATCCAGGAAGACAAGGACACCGAAAAGAGGGAGCCTAAGCAACAGGTGTGTGTCACAGCCCTGATCAACACTGTCCCAACAACCAGAAGGTTGTTGAGGGACAACTCAAATGCACACGTTCGTTCATTCACGATGGAGTATCACTCCCGGCTTAAAAAAGAAGGAAATTGGAATCAGGTATGGTGGCACTCCAGTAGCCAAGGCGGGGCTATTAAGAGTTCAAGGCCAAGCTACACAGTGAGACCCTGTTTTCAAAAACCAAAGGAAGGAAATCAACACACACAGTACAACAGATGAACCTTGAAGGCTGTTTTGTTGAGAGAAATGAGCCGGTCCCAAGAAGCCAAATCTTGCTTAAAAGTCTCATTCAGAAACCAAAAGTAGACGGGTGAAGGGTCATTGCTGGGAAAGGAAATGGAAGCTGGTGTTTAATGGGACAGAGACAAGGCTCAGGGGGTAAAAGTGCTTGCTGCCAGCTGGGTGGTGGTGGCCCATGCCTTTAGTCCCAACACTCAGGAGGCAGAAGCAGGTGAATTGCTGAGTTGAGACCAGCCTCCTGTACGGAGTGAGTTCCAAGACAACCAGGGCTACACAGAGAAACCCTGTCATGAAACCTCCCTCATCCCATCCCCCCACCCCACCCTCGAGAGTGCTGGGTGCCAAGCCTGACAGCCGAATTCCTCTCCAGAACTCACAAGGTGAAAAGCAGAATGCTGACACACACAAGCTGCCCTCCAACCTCTGAGCTCTGTGTCAAACTCGGGCCACTCCTAAAAATACGTCACTGTCATTTTAAAACACTGGAGGAAGATGTCAGGCCCAGCTGGAGCCGGACAGTGAGTGAGTGGAAGCCTAAGGGGCTATGCATGATAACAACAGTTAAAACAGCTGGGCCCAGCTGAGGCTGGAACGGGCCCTGCACCCCAGTTAGACAGGGCCACTCAGAGCTGCAATGTTGCACCATTTCCAGGTTGGGCCACCTTGGGCAAGTCACTTCACCTCTCTGACCTCCATTTCCACATCTGTGAAACGACAGGAGTTGTGGCTGTGGCCGCCATGGCGCACTGACTCAAGGTTTCCTGGCAACCCAAAGAAGCTGGTAAGACTGCAGTTAGCATGACAGATGTCACAGCTTGGCTAACTTGCCCAAGACCACCGGCTGGGGCATGGCGGAGTCCACCTGGCCAAGGAATGCAGACACCATGTTCTCTCTGAGTCTGTTTGTCCCTCCAATCTATGGCAGGCCAGCCATCGCCTGGGTTTCTAGCTTCATGTCTCCCCCAGAGACCCCGTGGAATAGGACCTCCCTACATGTGTGCTGGGCAACTAACTCAAGATGGGGCTGACACTGGCATCTTGTAGGCAAGGGGGTACTGCAGCTTCTCCAGGGGCTGCTTGCAGGTCCCCAGACCTGGCCTGTGGCAGACCATTGCTCTCCTGGTACCAAGGAAGCCACAGCTAAAAGGGCGGACAGACAAACTCACCAGGATGTTTGTGCATAGAGGCTACCCGTGGGCACTTG
The DNA here is from genome assembly GCF_018167655.1 of Microtus oregoni. NCBI lineage: Eukaryota > Metazoa > Chordata > Mammalia > Rodentia > Cricetidae > Microtus > Microtus oregoni. Next base: position 36,600,824 of record NW_024543063.1, read on the forward strand.
CTTACACACCTGGGGACACACCTATGACTGAAGGACACTGGGTAAGAGAGGTTCACCGCAGCATGGGAGGAAGTGTGCTCACTATGGACAGAGGGAGGTGAGAAGCTGTATGCAGTGGGGGTTCCAGCCCCTGGCAGCGGGGAGGCACCACAGCAGTTAAGGGTCAGTCAGGGAAATAGGCACAGCGATCCCCAAACCAGAAGCTCGTCCTCACCGTTCTTTTCCAGACAGCTCAGCCTTGAGGCCACTGTGCCCTCTGAGGGAGGGGCTTGGCAGTGGCCTATGTAAAGCAAACATAGTTGGATCGGTGGCTGTGGGAACTTGGATTTGTCGGGTTGGCTTAGTCAGCCACCTGGCCAGAGCTCAGGGAAGCTGGAGGTGGTGCAGGGGAGCCCTGCGTTTGAAGCCAAGCCAAGTGGAGGCAGGAAGGCCGCCAAGGCCACCCAGTGGCAGTGGGTCTATGGTGGGCTGTCCCTGGAATGGACTGAGATGGCAAAAGAGCTACTGGGTAAGGGGCATAGCTCTATGGTAGAGTCCTGCCTAGCATTCATGCGGCCCTGTGGTCAGTGCAGAAAGGAGCCAAATCCCTAAGAACTGATGATCTTGAACACTCACACAGAGGTAAACTGTGGGTACACCTGAAAAGTATAGCTAACATACTCAGAGAGGCAAATGGTTAAGATCGAGACTACTATGATCTACTCTGTGTGTGTGTGTGTGTGAGAGAGAGAGAGAGAGAGAGAGAGAGAGAGAGAGAGAGAGAGAGAAGGATGTGTGTGTATTTAATGTAAAAATCCACAGTACATTTTTAGGGGACCCTGGAGGGTCAGGGAACTGGAAGTGATCACTGAGGTAGCAATACCTTTTCCATGGATACCTTACTTATGTTTGAAAGTCATTAGAGACAGCAGAATGCTACGGGTAATCAGGTCCGGAGGTGGAGATGCTTTAGCATCTTTAGCTAACAAGGGAACTCCTCAAAAACGGCAGTTGCACAGCACAAGTAAGGGGGGCGGGGTCATTTGTATTTTCAATTTTCAGAATTTGTGAAGATGATGTCGTCTAACCCGGCCCCCAGGGCTGGTGGCAGCACCCTCCTGCTGAGAATCAGGGTACCCTGGCCCTGCTAGAGCATCATCCCTGGCTTCCGCTTCCCCTGGGCCAAGGAGAGACCTTGGACACAGCAACTTATGTGTGCCCTACCCAGACCTGCCTTCTCCACAATGGGCACCTGAGGTCCAAGGTCCTTCAAGGGAGGGGACAAGCACAACAGCATCCAGTCAGCTTTCACTCCTTTCAGATTCAATCTAGATGAGGGGCTGATGACAGGGTCCAACCCACCAGCCACACTCCAGGAGCCCAGTGACATCATCGATCACCAGTCGGAGCTGCTGATAGGCCAGAGAGAAGTTGTTGCCATGTGGGACGGACAAGATTCCAGCTGGAGGCTGAGACACAGGGCACTTCTCATCTAGCCCAGGGGTACCCAGGACCAGATGGTACTCTAAATCCACCCCTCCGCTATAAATTGACCCTAGAACTCATGGAACCCCAGAGATTCATTGTCTCCTTCTCCCTCATAGATATAAGGCGGTGTATCTCCCTGGACCTTGCCCTGCTCCGTAACAGACCCCCCACACCCTTCCACAGAGACGCCCATCTGTCGACTGATAAAGCCATTAAGGAAAAAGTGTATTGATACTGACTACACCCGGCTGTTTGTCTTGATCTCAGTAAGTTTCTGAGGAAGAAGAAGATTCTGGGAAGGCCTACCCACCCCTAACTCTGGCCATTTTGAAATCCCGATGCAAATGTGTAGGGCTTAAAAGCCATTTGTCTTCTGCTAACTCAGTTACCTCATACGCACTTACATATTAACCATACAAAGGTCAGAGAAGCCTCCCTTCCAGAGGGACTTTTTGAGAGGGCTGCCACAGACTCAGCCCACAAGGCTCAAACACGAGCTACCCATGCCCGTCCCAGCTAAACTGTTCAGGCAGACAGGCGCCTCTTCCCTCTGGAAGCAAAAGCTGTCCCCGTCCTGTGCAGTCTGTCCTTCCACTAATCAACAGTGAAATTTCTGACAGGCAGCTGGCTTCTGCACTCGGCCCGGTACACGGCAATCATGGGGGCAGCTCCAGTTTCTTGCCGGGAGGAGGCTGGGGGAGGAGAATGAGAAGCCACCAGATAACTGAAACCTCGGTTGTCTTCCTGCCACTGCGGACCATCACCATAGAAACCACATCCTGCCGCTACCATGGCAACCATGCAGTACCAGCCTCTTCGCAAGCAATGATGCAGAGGCCACTCAGGAAGGCTGCTGCTGCAAGGCCTTGGAGCTAAGTGCCCTGCGGTCCCCGTCATGGGGCCAGGAAGTGACAGCAAGGAGCCTTCCAAGTGATGCAGTTGAGCGTTTAAAAGCTTACTTCCTGCTCATTAGGGACTTGACCCCCCACACCCTCCGAATTAAATACGTCCCAGTTCCCTGGCAGAAGCATCAGTTAGGAGGCTGGGGGATGGGACAGGACACCAGGCTTCTTCTGAGGGTGGCTGTGGCTGAGGTGAAGAGCACGGGACAATTAGGAGGAGAGGGTGGGAGGGGCTCGCCTCGGTAAAGGTGCACACTTGCTTCAACCATTCTACAGGGTCAGACACTGGGGGCTTAGACCCTTCCAGAAGGAAGGCTCTATCCTCCCAGTCCTCCTGACGAGCCTGATTTCTAACCTCATTTCAAAGGTGAATGGGGTGCAGAGAGTCTATATGATTAGCCCATGGGGCGGGGAGGAGGGTGTCACACAGCATAAAGGGCTGGGTTGATTTTCTCTCCAACGATCAGGCCCTGAAAATTTCTAGCTACGACAGTCACACTCGATACAGAGTCTCCGAGCTTATTTAAAACAGCCAGCACTGACTTCTTAATAAGTGTAATTTTAATTAAACGTTCATGGCTGCTCCACTGAGAGGACGCTGTGTGTCAGGCTTTGTGTTTGTTTCTCCCACAGTGGAGACCACGGCAGGTAGGAAAATGGCGGCTCACAGACATGAGTCTGTCGGGGGGCTCACAACAGGTAAGAGACAAATGTGGGGTACACACGCCTGGCAGTAGAGCTCCGCAGATAACGACAACACAGAGGCCACTCGGGATGAGGCCAGGTGGCCAAGACGATTCCTAGAAACCTGGCAACAGAGACAAACAGTAGCATGTGTGTATACAAACTCACACAGACACTACGCACACAAACTCACATGCTACACACACACTCACGCAAGCTCTCTCTCACACATAAACTCACATGCTATTCACACTCACATGCTCACTCTCACACACGCACTACATACACACTCACACAAGCTCGCTCTCTCTCTCTCACACACACACACACTACATACCCTGCACCTGAGCACAGTCTCCCTAACTACACCTGTGTCACCCCACTGCTCCAGTCCCAGGCAGAAGGCCAGCTTAAGGTCAGCTTTAGCCATGCCACCTCTGGTCACGGCCCTTTGGTATGGGCAGACCTTCCTGGTCCCACTTCATCCCTCTGAGGGCTTGAGGAGAAGGCATGAGCACCTCAGAAAGCCTCTTCCAGTACTTCACACATGTGAAACCTGCTGTTTTTTATTACATTAGCGTGTGTGTGTGTGTGTGTGTGTGTGTGTGTGTGTTAAAGCCACAGCATGAGGTCAAAAAACAACAAAGGAGTTGGTTCTCCTCTTCCACCACATGGTTTTGGAGATTTAACTCAGGCCATAAGGGCTGGTAGCAGGGGCCTTGGCCCACTGAGACATCTTGGCTAGTCACCTGGTTTTGTTGTTGTTGTTATTGATGGTGTTGATGGCAGCACCATACAGTCTGATGGTGGCCACTTCTGATTTATCCCAAGGTCTAAGCTACACAACGACCCCCACTGTATGAACAAGACGTGAGGCTTGGGGAAGTTCAGAATTGCCTGAGAGAAGAACAGGAGACAGAGACAACTCAAGTTCACTTCCCTGACTTCTAGGCCCATGGTCCTGTCCTTCCCCTCGCCCACGCAGTCCCACCTCTGGAGGGCTCTGGAGGTCAGCATTGGGACAAATGCCTGGGAATACAAACCTGAGAACAAACCTCTGCTGGCTGGAACATGAGTGAGGGTCAGGGCTGTGTGGGAGTCGCCCAAATTCTGCTCCCGAACTGAAGGGTGGGTAAAAGGGATAATCACAGATTATATACAAATGGACCATCTTTTAACCTGCTTTAGCCCCATTGGCTGGAGCTCCCTGAGGATGGGGTAAGGGATGTTTACACACTGTGCAAGTGGGGTTCATAGCAAGCACACCTGTATAGATACACATGTATAGACATAGATAATAGCACACCTGTATAGATATACCTGTATAGACATAGATAATAGCACACCTGCACTCAGCAACCTAGGTGGCCACTCCATACCCATTCCTTCCCGTGCCTACCCAGTTCCTTCGCCAAGATGTAGTCCAGCCGGGGTCCCATGGGGACTTTGGAAGCCAGCTCCTCCCAAGCCTATGGTTGGTCGCCAGGAAAGCCTGGGTGCAGGTCAGGACATCAAACGATCCCACCCCGGAAGGCCACGGTCATCACTCACCATGTTGACACTTCCTAGTTTTCAGCTCTGCGCATCAGCAAGCCCCCCTGGGACAGGTAAGGTGACCCTTTGCAAATGGTGGGTCACGATTTCAAAACAATGACAGAGAGACCTGCTGTCCTTCACTGTCTTCGGATCTGAGAGAGAGCTGAGGAGGAAGTGCTGGCATGAGGTAATCCACAGGCTTCGGCCCTAGACACTTCAAAGCAGTCTCAAGAAATAGCACGCTCCCGACTCCAGCCTTCCAGAGAGTGGGGCGCCTTCCAATAGCCACGTGACCCACCTCTTCTACGTCCAACGCACACAAAGTGCACACACAGTCAACCACAGTGGCACAATGGGACCCCTGGCATTCGCTTTGCCTACGAAGAAATTCCACACCTTCACCCACGTTCGTTTTCCTAGAAAATCCTCCACCAAGAAAAGGTTTCCGTGGCCAGGGCGGGAGGTCAGTCCTGAAATAGACATCTCACGCCACTGCCAACTTTGTGCCATAGCTACGTCTTTCTTCCAAGCCTGTGGAGAGACTTGGAGCTCCAAAACTGGCATTCCCAGGGGATGGGATCATTTCCGACCAATGCCCCAGAGAGTCACCACTGCCCTGGAGTTCCGGGAGAAAACGTTCCGACTCCCTAGGGCACGCAGGGGAGACTCCAAGGGCTTTGCTTCCCCAAGCAGCTTGTAATCTGTTAGGCAATTACAGCAAATGGAATGGCTATCGGTAAAATTCAAGTAGTACAGAAACAGGAAGGGGGGGAAAGCCCAGAGTACCTTGGCCTCTCCCCGACTCCTCTCTCAGCCCCACTTTCTCCCCCAGAGATCGCCCCTCTTGCCAGCACCAGGTGTTCTCTCAAGGCCTTTTTTAGGCATTTATTCCCCTGTCAGGTATCTTTGTTCAACACTTCTGTATAGTGACAAGTCTTGAAGAATGGCAGATCTTGGGGACCTACACACAGTGAGGCATGTTAGCTGTGCCTCATCATTTACCACGGTTGCATGCTGTTCCGCTGCATGTACATACATACTACAAAGTCCCCTCCCGGGCGCCCATTAGCAAGCTTCACTGCCATTTTCTTTCCTGTTGAGTTCCAAGCATTTGTTAAAATAAAACAAACGAGTGAACATTGTTTTTTAGCTGAGTGCATGATTGAGTGCATGTATGGCGTGCATCATGTGCATGAGGATATGCATGTGCACTGTGAGCATGTAAGAACTGGCAGATGGCAGAAGAGGCATCAGATCCCCTGAAACTGGAGTTACAGGAGGTGGTGAGCCACCACGTGGATGCTGGGAACCAAACCTAGGCTTCTGTAAGAGTAGCACAGGTTTGTATCTGCTCCTTCATTGTGCTTTTAGCATCCCTGGGCATGCATCTCTGACCTCGCAAGAATTCCCCTAGGAAGATGTTCAGAAGCCTGGATACCTAAGGCCAGGCATCCAGTCACAGCTGCAACCTCAGTAAACACACCAGCCTTGCCTCTGACCCCATGAAACCCATAGCTTACTTGAAGACAGCTCAAGACACCATCAAGTCAGAGTGAGGAAAGTCACAGGAGGGACCCAAGAGGAACCAGGGCCCAGATCAAAGGCCCTAGCCAAGAGCGTTAACTTGGTGGAAAGGGCGGCAGAATGAGGGATTCCAGGCTTGGGATACATGCCTGCAGAGATCAACAGGTGAAAAGAGAGGATCATCTGGGCACAGAAAGTCCAGCACCCTGGGGAGGGAGCTGCACAGCCAGAGGGTAGAAAAGTGAGGAGACATGAGCTTGATCTACATCTCTGAGGGAGCCTGAGAGAGTCAAGAATGAACTACCCATCCGAGCTGCAAGCCCAGCCTGCAAAGACAGGCCACAAGGAAAGCCCACGTCAGCAGGTCAGCAAGAACTTTCAGGAGTCTCCATGCATGGCAAATGGCAAAGGTTAAAAGAACAGATGGTCCAGCTGGATTCAGGTGACAACCAACCACGTAAAAGCCAACCATGGCATCTTCACTGGCTGGGTCAGCCAGGGTCCAACCATCCACTTACTGGACATTAACTATGGCAAGTGGTTACACGGGGGAATAAAGTCACCAGAATGAAAAAAAGGGGACAATGAGAAACCCAGAGAGGAGCAGGCAGAGGCTGCTCACACTCCTGTGCTGTTAGGACTGAGAGATGGGGTGGTACTGGGGGTAGGTGGTACTGGGGGTAGGTGGTCCAAGGGGAAGGTGGTACTAAGGGAACCCAGCAGAAGACAGGACTCAGCGAAGAAGCCCGGGGAAGTTGAGCTGCTGCTAACTGAGACTCTGCAAGCTTCCTGCTGGCTCAGGCTGAACCCAGCAACACAGGTGTCTGGACCCAGGCTGCATCAGCCAGCCTGGGCTACAGGCAGCAATCAGAGGAAGAACATGAAACAGACCCAAGGGTAGCTGCACACGCACCTCTGGGACTACAACAGTGCCTGGTGGAGCACACACATGATGGAGACCAGGAGAATGAAAGACACGAGTGGGCTTCCCTTCAGAGACACACAGAGACACAGACATACACATGATGGAGACGGGGAGAATGAACGACACAAGTGGGCTTCCCTTCAGAGACACATGTGATGGAAATTAGGAGAATAAACAACACAGGTAAGCTACACACACACACACACACACACAATCTCCTAAGACTGGCTTCAAGAGGCTTGATTTCAGACTAAATGACCCACAGGAAGGTTGTATACAGCAGTACCGTAGCTCATCCCTAAGCCTCAGCCCTACAGAGCCTACCTGGTTGTTGCAACCCTGCAGCCACTTCTCACGCATGCAGATTGTGTGCAGAGCCATGTCAGAGCCCCACAGAGACCTTCCCATGTTGTCCTCACGACAGTTCCACTCTACGCTTAAAGAAATGAGCCTTCTTCACCCCGGCCAAGTCATCTGTCCAAGGTAGCAGACCAAAGAGTAGCGCTTACTGTAAATAACCCGCTTCCAGAACTCATGGGTCCTCCCCCAAGTCAGCCTCGGCACTCAGGCTGAGTGGACCTTTCTCCCTCTAAGACACCCTAGAAACTCACTGCACCCTCATCCTCTGGGACTGGGCATGTGGATCCCTCAAAGCAAGTTTCCCAGGCCTCGTTCCTCCGTGCTTGCCTCAGCCCCAAGTGCACAAGGCAGAACACCTGCTGGCCTCCCCAGAGCACCAAGCATAAATCCATTCCTCAAATAGAGCGGAAGTGTCGCCGGCTTCTAGCCTCGTCTCTAGTAAGCGAGTGAAGTCAGTCTCCATAAACACAGTTATTTTGGAGGTGGACTGAGCAGGCTGCCTGCAGGGGCTTGGGTGTTTGTTTGTCGCTGTTTTTAAACTAGCAGCAGTCGCTACAACAGAGCATCGACATCTGTTTGGGGACCAGAAGACAGAGTCAATCTTCCTCCAGCCCCACAGTGGCGCTGGCCAGTGGAGCCAAAAATGGCCAGTCAGTTCGAGAGACTGCAAAGTAAATGCTGTGGCCAGCACAGCAGTGCAAAGGCTGTAGGACAGGGCAGCACAGGCCGACCCCCAAAGGTTTAGAATGCTAGACTCACACCACAAAGTCGCACTAGCCAGGATATGGCTAGAGCCCTGTAACACAGCTAGCCTAGAAATGGGGGCCGCTCCTCTCTGGGGAAGAGCCAGTAGGACCCTTCGAGCCACTGTAATAGCGATCAGGTGGGAAGCTCTGTTCCCTGAGCTGTGTGTGACCCCACAGAGGCGTCCCAGTTGCTGCAGCAGAGGATCAAAGACCAGCCTCATGTGAAGCCAGCCTCCCTGGAGAGTCTCGGGTTGGAGAGGCATCCAATCCGGCCAGGTGGTGGGATGGATCATCTTTCAGCCGACAGCTGTTTCCGGAACACCTACTAGTTGTGGGGCTCAGGCCAGCTGATCCGGCCTGCCTCCTCTCCAGGGGCCTCTCCCTGGGAACTGGCAATGAAGCTGGAGGGGATGGGATGCCTACAAAGATCCTGGTGGAGGGGAGCCCCCACATCCAGGGTCCCCTAGACAGTGGTGAGGGCAGATCATCCCGACACACAGGACCTTTCTTAGCCCTAAGAAATGTAAATGGTAAAGGGAAGGGGTGTGCTCATTACCCTGGCTTGAACATTACACATATACATGCATCAACACCTTACAGTATACTCTGTAAGTATGCGGTTATTATGCACCACCTGAAAACAAAGTAAACAGAACTCCCATCTTCAGAGAATTCCAACCGGCTAAGCAGAGAAAAGGACAAAGAAACAGAATCAACGTGTAAGGCTCCACTGGCCAAAAAACAACCAGAGATCCCAAAGTAGTTTACCTGGAACAGACTGGAACTTACTATGCGCAAATCCCTGAAATCATTCGGGTAGCAGAAACATAAGAACATGAGCAGACCTCTGGAAGGCCCTACCAACTTGGCTGCTGAGGCTAAAACTTGATGTACAAGAGAAGAAAGGCCTCCTTGATACCTTTTCCGCCCATGCTGAGCGTCAGGACAGCCAAGGATCCAGCCACGGGAAGCCCATGTCAGGATAACCTATCTAAACCTAATGTTTAGGTTGAGATGTTACCCTAAATGTAACCCTAAATCGGCCTTACGGTATCTGCCAGCTTCTGTAATTGCTAAAGAGGCACACCCATGCACTGGTAATGACCGCGAAAACACCAGCGGAGAAACTGATGGTAAAGCTGCTAACAGATGGGTTTCTAACCACATTCAGAGGGCCGACAAGACACAAGGAACCCCGGAGTGATTCCTGCCAAGGTTCGAGCCCAGCATTTTAACACAAATTGACCAATGCTTTATATGAACAATCTCCAAAGGAGACAAAATATGAGTCATAAGAGGTGAGTTTAAGTTCTGTGTGAAAGCCACATTCTTTTCAGTGTGTGGGTATGTGTGTGTGTGGGGGTGCGTGTTCATGTATTAACTTGTGTACACATATGTAGAGGCCAGAGGCAAATAACTGATGTCTTCCTTTATTGATATCCATGTTTTCGAGACCAGGTCTCTCACTGAACCAGTTCACTCATTTAATAAAAGGAAATGGCCAATAAGCTCCAAGGAGTCCACCCCCATATCCCCACACCCAGTATGCGTGCTGAGGATTTGAAGTCAGGTCCTCATGCTAACATAGCAGGCGCGTGACTGACTCTACCATCTCCTCAACCCCTAGTAGCTTCATTTTTGAACAAAGTGAAGCCATTTATAATACAATTTTTTTACCCCAATATTGCCAACATGTTATCATCTCTACATGCAACCGATACAAAAAAAAAAAAAAGATTGATAAGGCTACTTTTTCCTATACAAAACTCTCTAAAATCTGACCTCTAGTTGTTGTGTTCACATTTCCGTTAGGACCGCCCACATCTCCAGAGTTCACAAGTCACATGAGGCTGGGGATTGTGGAACTGTACAGCACAGGTTGAGAGCCAGAAATTCACAGGAAATATAAGGCTCAGAGGAAATGTTTAATGGTACCATGAGGAAGGGATCAGCCAGGCCTCCATATGCCTAACTAGAAAGGTATTTTAGAGTCCTCGAGAGTCTTACTAGGCAGACATGCCGTGACAACCATATATGGATCCCCGCCCCCCACCAGGCAGAGTTTCTCTATGTAGCCTTGGCTGTCCTGAAACTTGCTCTGTAGACCAAGCTGGCCTCGACTTCGCAGAGATCCACCTGCCTCTGTTTCCAGAGTTCTGGGATTAATGGTGTGCGCCACCAACAACAATTTATATCGGAACAAATAACTTAATAATAATTTATAACTGAACAAATCCATGGTGAAAATAACTTAGGAGACAATTAAGAGTAACGCCTGGATGTTTGATAACAGAAAATGTGTGGGGGGCGCACGCCTTTAATCCCAGCAATAGGGGGGCAGAGGCAGGAGGATCTCTCTGAGTTTTATAAGGAGCTTATTACATAGACTCACCTGGTCTATATATAATGAGTTCTAAGACAGCCAGGACAACATGAGACCCCATCTCAAAAACCAAAAATAAATTTTAAAAACCAGGGGTGGAGAGAAGGCTCATTCAGTAAAGTGTTGGCTGCACAAGCATAAGTCACTGAGTTCAGATCCGCAGCACTCAAATAAAAAAGCCAGATGTGGCTCTGAGTGCTGGTATTCCCCACCACCAAGACGTAGACAGGAAGGTGCCTTGGGCTCACTGGCCAGTGGCTCTAGGTGAATTGGTTAGTTGCAGATTCGGTAAGATCCTGTCCCAAAAACTAAAGCGGAGGAGGGGGTTGACGAAATAGCATTTACCACCAAAACTGATGACCTGAGTTCAACACCCAGAACTCACACAGTGGGAGGAGAAAAGAATCCTCTAAGCTGTTGTCTGACCTCCACATGGATGCACACATACAAAAGCACACACAAATGTGGAGGAAGGGAGGGAGGGAGGGAGGGAGGGAGAGAGAGAGAACACACCAACGAGAACTACTAAAGAAATAACAACACTGGGAATTTGCATCAAAATAATTCAGTGGCTGGGACGGAGGGGTTTTCCCACCTTAGTTCTGCTGTACACAGGTCAGGAGCGGGTTATAGTGCTGGTACAGATGTGTGGGTAAAGGGCTATTTCATTCTACTAGGCTTCGGCATACTCTTTCCCCAAACAACGAGTTGTGCTTCTTTTAATTGAGGAGAAGCCCATGTACAGTCTCTCTGACAAAGCACCTGAAAAGGGTGGTAGTGGAATTCTGGATTGGCCCCTTCAAAGGTTAAGTCCTGGCTTCTTCTTTGGCTTATGTGACTTTAAGGATGCCCTGCAGGCTACTAAGCCTCAGTTTACTACAAAGGGGAACTAATGTCAAGAAGTCCCCCCACCCCAAGAGATTGTCCCAAGGGTTAAATAAAACCCTCCTGGCAGACTGGATGGAGCTGAGCTGCGGACACCCACCATCAAGTGATGTTATTGGCATTACTATTTTCAGTGGAAAATATGTCAATCATGAGCCCCACCTGGGCAATGTCACTCTGATGAGCTGTGGTTTCCCATCCAAGGATACAGAGTCCCTCTGTGAAGCCCTTGGACAGAAGTAAAGGCCCAATACCTTCCATCCTCATCAGACCTTAAGAACCAGAAGTCGGAAGCCGTAACTGGAAGGAGTGGCAGTGTGGTGAAGGAATGCCCATTAGGGTCCGAAAAGCCAAAGTCAGTATTGCCAAATGCCCCATCCGAGATATAAGAAAAGCACCTTCATCTCCAACTATAATGCCAATTGGTCCGCAAATGAGGCTCCATTTGGCAATCCAACTGATTTGGGCTGGAAGCCCTATCCCTCCTACTTCCTGCTCCAACACTCTAGGACAGCCAGATGCCACCTCCCAAGTGCTCAGGAAAGACAGGAAGACAGCAGGGTGACGGGGCCAGACATGTGCAGCTGGAGCAGAGACTTCCCAAGAGACACGGGGCCAAGCCTTGGGTGGTCCAGGCAGGTTTCCTGAGCTCCAGGCAGGATTCTGCATCCCTAGGCCATCTGTGGATCTCGGCTCTGCTTCCATGGCCTCACTGCCCCATCTCAGGATGAATGGAAGATAGAGAAAGACGGGCAGATGAGGGAGCACCCAGAGCATGGCTCTGTGGATGCCCACCCACTGCCAGGCGCATGTGGGTGAGAAGGTCATTCTTGTTTTTCAGCTGAAGAATCCTAAATTCAGGAACGCCAGAGGCAGGGTGATACGGAAAGGACCAAGGAACCAACTCTATGTGAAGTCCAAGTTAAAGTACCCACATCATGTCCAAAACCTTGGGCACCCTACCTGGATGGCACAAGCCGTAATCACTCCTTGGGGCTTGAGGTAGGTGTGGGGAACTACGGCAGAGTGCCTTGTCCAAAAACTTCTCGTCACCCACCTGCTCACCTATGGTAAAAAAGCAGGTAGGGTGAAGTCCATGGAGAATGCAGAAGACTGGCCACAGATGTAGGAGTAGCATTACTGCAAAAGAGCAGGAGGGATTGGTGGCACTTCATTCTGGGCATCGGTGGCACTCTTTCTCCCTGAAGAAGAGGCCTGTCATACAAGTCACAACTTTGGAGGCAGAGTGAAAGGGGGTCCGGACTATACACTCAGGAATTTGCCACCAGGCACAAAGGGGAATCTACATTCCACACATCCGGTCACCAAGTCCAGCTCCTGAGTGAGGTGGCTTTGGCTCAACCTGCCCTGCTCAGCATATCCCAAGGCCCTAGGTTTGAGTAAGCACATTCCAGAAAGGCCCCTGGGATGGGAGACAGATCCCCACGCTGGCACCTGCTCAGACCCCTCTGCATCATTTCCAGGATCCGGCCAGAGCAGTCAACTGGAGCCGAAGGTCACAGGGGCTTGGAAGCACCTATCGCTACTCTCATGGGCACAGCTTCTCCTTGGTCAGGCTGTCCCACTTAACCCCAGGAACGGTCATGCAACTGTCTCAAAGACGGACAGAGGACAGTCACTCGAAAGAGCCAAAGGCTGGAAACCCATCCACCCCCAGGAAAATGTTTAGATAAATTGCTATGAAGGAAGAGTCCGCAGCCACAGAGAAGGATCACAACCCACAACAACCCCGTTACTGTTTAGACTAAAGACAGCCTGGGACGTGTATATAGGATTCCGTCATTTGTTTAAACAAGCGTGAAAAAGAAAGAGAATTGCATGTATTTGCTTCTGTGGACTAAAAAGGGACTATCTTGGAAGGAGAGACCCAAGGACGAGGACTTCTGTTCTCTGCGAGCAGGGGATAGGTGGCAAAACCACAGGCTGAGTGTCCTTTAGTTACTGAAGAGCACGCTGTGCAGACAGAAGAACCTGGGTTCAGATGCCCAGGGCCCACATAAAGAGCCAGCTACAACAGAGGCATGCTTGTTTCCAAGACCAGAAGCAGTAAGTTCCAGGTTCTGGGAGAGACCCTGCCTCAAAAAGTTAAGGTGCAGAGACATAAAGATACCCTAATATAAGCCGAGCGGTCGTGGAGTACGCTTTTAATCCACAGGCAGGTGGATCTCTGAGTTTGAGGCCAGCCTGATCTAAAGAGTAAGAGCCAGGACACCCAGGACTACAGAGAGAAACCCTGTCTCATAAAACCAAAAGAAAAAAAAAAAACATTGACCTCTGGCCTACACATGAACACGCACAGACATGCATACACATATGTGCATACACACATACACAATCAACAGAAGCGTCCAATCTCCATAGTCTGTCTGGGCTACAGTTCCCAGCGAGTGCGCCCAAGCCCAAAACCCCAACACAGAGCAGACAAGAGTACCACACAGCCACCCAACCAAGAATTCCATTCAGGCCTCATGTTTAATCTTATAAGCCTTGTGAATTTCGCATTCCACTCCCAAATCTGTGCCTACTTTAATAGCAAAATAATATTTTAAACGGTTCCCTGGTTTAAATGGTTTAACCTTTGCCCCTTCGGCCAAATCTTCTCAAGTAAAGGCAGCCAGAAAAGGGCTTCGTGTTCTCAATTGCGCACCAGTTAAACTCAGTCACCTTTCCACCTCCCGGGAACCAAAGCCTACGCCTGACAGGTCTCTGGACCACGCCTTAAATTACACATTAGTTAAAACACTCAAACTTTCTCCTGTGAGTGGGCAGGTCAGATACACACATGAAGGATGCACAGCAGACTGGGTTTCTCCAATACCTGTCTCCTCCTCACAGGCAGCAACCATCCCAATGTAAAAGGAATTTTGGGGGCCCTCTTTGACATCTGCAGGGGAAGAATGTGCAGAACCCCCAGAAGTCTGGGGTGGGACAAATGTCCTTTCTTCAGGGAACATTCAGAAACAACACCAATCCGCTTCAACTTCGGGGACCGACTTGATTATGCTCTTTCCCTAAGCTTTGCTCACTCATACCTCCAACCACGCCTCCTAAGCTATCCTGGCGGGGACTTCCGGTTTCCAAGGAATCTTCCATGATACAAGGTCAATTCTGTTTTGCTCCTTTATATAAAAAAAAAAAAATTTTTAAAGACCAATAAATTGCAGTTAAAGGATCGGATCTTGCTATATCATGAAACGGCCGAAAGGAACTGAGCCAGGCCGCAGTTCACAAGAAGCAGAGGTCAAGCTCTCCCTGGGCCTTCTCTGAAGGGTGGAAAATGTTTCTCAACTCCCTTTTTGGTAATGACTGTCTCAGAACCTGATTCCGTGAGTGCTGGGGACCAGTTCCACATGCAAACCCAGAATGCCACAAGCTGAGCTCTACTGAATCCCACGTGGGCCAGCTCGCAGCTGCGCAGCCTCAAAGAGCCCCTTCACCTCTCTGAGCCTTGTTCTGAACCTCACACAAACGAATGCCGTTCTGAGTTTCTTCCATAAATGGGGCTAAAAACAGCTCAAGTTGTTGGAGGAGACGGAGACCAAGGGGTGATCAACACCTACTAAGCACTATCAATGACAGCTGTACCCCTGACCCAAACCAGACATGCTTCCGCGAAGAGAAACCAGAAGTGTAGGATGGGAAAGGGGTCTTAGTTTTAAAAAAAATCTCACAACTTTCTGACACTGTTCCCAGGGCCTGATGGGAAAGCACTTCAGAAAGCATTAATTCCTCCAGCAGGGAGCAACAACCCAGCCCCAGAAGCCCAGCCAAGGACGCCTGCCACCTGAGTCCTGCCGCCTTCTGAAACCAGAAGGGAAATGAACAGCAAATGGAACCAGTAGCTGTCCATAGGAAGGCCATCCTGGCCCAGAGGCCCAGGGATCTGATGGCAGAATTACAACACTTCTGCTGCCCTCCTTCAGAAGGCCCAACCAGCTGTCTCCTCCTCCTGCTTCCCTAAGAACCCTCTGAATTACTGAATCAGGTGCAGTCACATGTCCTGCCTGGCCAGAGCAGGGGAGGAGTGGCAAGCCGAGCTAGCAGGCAGGGTCCGGTGGCCCAGGATGTGCTCAGGCATGCTCAAAAGAAACCTAACGATGTGCCCCTGGGGGGGGGGGGGCAGATGAACAAAGCCCTCTGCTGTGTGCCCCGGACTTCTGGCAGGCTGTAAAGGAGCTGACAGGCATGTCTGTCTGTCACGGCAGCAGGACCCAGCGTGACTAGCTGGTACCAAGATGTTCAAGTGTCTGATTACTTCTCAGAACTCTTGACCGGGAAACCCAGATTTTCTGCTGCTTCTGCTACATCGCCCAAAAAAAAAAAAATCATCACTGTAGCCAAGCGGTGGTGGTGCATGCCTTTAATCCCAGCACTCGGGAGGCAGAAGCAGGCGGATCTCTGTGAGTTCGAGGCCAGCCTGGTCTACAAGAGCGAGTTCCAGGACAGGCTCCAAAGCTACAGAGAAACCCTGTCTCGGAAAAAAAAAAAAAAACAGTAATACTGTAATGTCAAGTTGCTAGAAGGCTCTCTACGCTTCCTCCTGCCTCCTCTACTTGCTTCTTCACAGACTTGTAACACGTAGTCTGCAAGTCCACTGGGGACGCAGACCAGGAGCGCCCAGGTCAGGAGGGCAACCGAGGCAGGCTCAGGCTCCAGGACATATCTGATGACACCGGGGAAATAATGGAGTCCCTTCCCCGGCTCCACTACCAGCGTGTAAAATGAGGGTTATCCAGTGAGGATTTAAATACAGAGTGGACAGCACATGAGGCCAGGGTCTAGAGACACGTTCGGTAAATGTCAGCTGCTCATCCTACCCAGGTGACACCCATGTCATAGGCAGGCCCAGTGCCTGGCTTGGGCACCCGGGCTATGACCACAAACTTCAGGCAACCTCGGAGAACAAGACAGAAGACGGAAATTAAAGAATTCATTTCCACACACCCACTTGGAGATAGGATGGCCAGAGCCACATCTAAAGAGGAGCGATGTATGACAGGGCCGTCATGTGGCGGCCCACTGAGACCGGAAGGATAACATCTATTGCCTAGAAACACAGAGGAAAATCCTCAAGACAATGTATCACCATTATAAGAAATCCCAATCTTTTCTACCACAGAGTGCAACGCTTGTGTTTAGAGCCAGGCGTGGTGGTTTAATCCCAGCACTTGGCAGGCAGAGGCAGGTGAATCTCAGGGAGTTTGAGGCCAGTCTGGTCTATATAGTGAGTTCTGGGACAGCAGGAGCTACATTGCAGCGAGACCCTGTCTCCCCAAAACAAAACAAAAACAAAACCCACAAAAACAAACAAACACAAAACAGATTTTTGTTTAGTTGGAGGGAAAATTAAGCTCTTTTTATCTCCCTCACCTTGTAAGGTTTTTATACAAATACTTTAATTCTCCCCAGTTGGTAAAATTTGCTCGCTTACCCCAAAGGCCCCCTGCTCTATTTTAGGAATTTGGTGGCCTGGAGCACTGACCCTTTCCTGCACCCTTTCCGTGGAGCAGGGACCTCTTTCCTTTTCCACCATTTCCGGTACACTGATTCTTTACAGGCCAGCCAATCGAATGAGATTGTGAGGTCAGACCCCAGCCAATGGGGAAAAGACACTGCCACCACCTGAGTTAGGAGAAAAACCGAATGCACTTCCTGTCTCCGTGTGTTTGCGCTTCCCCTCTTGGTCAAGAATAACGCTTGCCTTGTCCAGATACAGGATACAGATCCCAGGAATGAAGGTCCTATTTCTAACAGCATTGCAAAGCCAAGCTCTTTGCCTCTTGCAAGATGCCTGAGGCTAGATCCTTTTCATAAATTAACAATGCTTCACCATGAGATGTCACTGAAACGGCTTAGCAAAAGAAGGAAGTAAAAATTTGGCCTGGTGAAGGAAGATACTTAGAGCCATCTGGTCACCCAGGAGTGGGTTCTTCCCAGAACAGAGAACATTCAACTATCCCGACTTTCCCAAAACTTCAAGACTTTGTAGGGTATGGGTTGGCAATTTTATAAAAGGGAGAGACGGGCATTAACAAAGGGGACGTCTCAGTCACCTTCTGTACTTAGGTCTGTAGATTGGACCGAACAGGGGCTTAGAGGAACTCTCCCTTGCAGCCAGTGACAAACATGCAAGACCAGAGACACAACGTGATGAACATCCAATCGAGATAAGTCAATGAACAGGCACCTGGGAACTGAAAAGGCTCCACAGCCTGGAGAGAGCCCTGCTGGGAGGCCTGTTCAAAAATAAACACAGTTATAAAAAAAAAAAAAAAGGTTCTCACACACCAGAGAATTTTTCTTGCTTGCCCACCCCGCCCCCCTTCAAGCAAGAAGTCATCAATGGCCACACTGTGGTGATTTGCCAAACAAAGCAAGGGGAATCATACTTTGAATTTCTTAGAAGGGCGGGTCTCGGGTGCGACTTCTCTTCACAGAGTTGCTGGCTCGGTCTGCTGTCTCCCCACAAACGTCTGGTATGGAGGAGATGCCCAAGAACCTCCCAAAAATGAATGAAAAGAATGACAACACTTCCATGACAGGAGTAACTGAGGCACCCCTGTCTGAAGTTCTGAGACCACGTGACCCTCCCCTCCATAGATCATTCTAAACACAGGATCCATAAACCGAAGCTGGGACCCCCCCTGAAGATGACATGAGGTGTGACCTAGATGACCGTTTTATCAAGATTTGGCAATCAGAAAGTGGGACTGGCCCCACGCAAAGCAGAACCAGTGGCCATCTCCCGGATGGGCCTCTTGCGACACCGTCTAAAGAGCCAGTGAGACCTGATGAGCCCAGCACAGACGATGGGGCAGCTTCCTTGGTTTGAACTCCAGCCTGGCCACCTGCGAACAAGCTGGGTGACTCACGCCTCTGGACCTCAACTTCCCCATCTGCACCGTGAAGCTAAGCAGCAGCTGCCTCATAGGCCTGCAGCTCAGAATGAGCCCCATCAAGAAGGAGGTGCCCTTTGGGTGTGTTTGTTCAGTAAGGACAGGCCCCCGCAGTCATCTTCACAGGTAAGGAAATGTTAACCGTGATGATAGAACCAGACTCCGCCTAGAACCAGGGTCTCACACCCCCTGCACAGCTGCCCCCACGTACACACACCCCTTTCGGAATGGCAGCCATCAGCCAACTCCAACGTTCTCTGTCCCCTTCAGGAATGTGGGACACATGTCAAGCAGGAAGAGCAAGGAGTCCAGAGCAACATGTGGCCAGGGCACTGCCAGCGTTCCCCCTGGGGCCAAGAGCGGCTGGCTCAAAGGAGGGCTCGTGTCCCCTGAGGATTCGTGGTGCAAGCAAACTCAGAAAACCGGCCCCAAAATAGGAAGGGCATTGCCTGCCCGTGCGTCACAACCGCAAGTTCTCCGTCTTGCTTCCTGCCAAATTACTTGATCTCAGAGAGTCCTTTGCAAAATGAGACTGAAATAAAATCCCCCAAGCCCACCCATCAGGCCGGTGGAAGTCCACCAACACAAATGTCCAAGTTCTCCAGGAAAACTGGGGGTGCCTGCCTAGAGTCTGGAGCTCTCGGTAGGTCCAGGCGCGGGGCTCCAGGAAGCCGCAGGAAGTGATCAGCCTTTGCTTGTTTTTCAAAGGATAACCACCAGATTTGCTCAGAAAAGCCCTTTAACTTTTTAAACATTTTTTTGGCAGAGAGCACCTACGCAAATCCAGCAATATCCAATCTCCTTGGGGTTTTCATTTTTCAGCCCGTTTGGTTCGCCGGCTCTTCAAAAAGCAGCAGGTGTTTGGGCCTTGGCACAGGGAAGGCAGGTGGAAGGGGGGAGAAAGAGAGATGGGGAGGGGTTATGGACTGCTCAAATGCTTGCTCCCATTAACTCACAGCAAATCTGGTCACCTATATGCAACCAGCACAAGATCGGGCCCTGAGCAAGACTGAGCCTGTCAACATTCCGTCATCAATGGGAGAGGTGTTCATGAGATACCATCTCCCTGGCTGAACTCCTCTGGAAGAGGGGAGAGTCATTTTCTTCAGCAAAGCAGCCACTAGTAAGTTAGTTGTCTCCTCTCTCTCTCTTTCTCTCCTCTCTCTCTCTCTCTCTCTCTCTCTCTCTCTCTCTCTCACACACACACACACACACACACACACACACACACACACACCATGAAAGCAGAAGGGAAACATGGTAGGACAGAGGGGAGAAGAGGGTAATAAGGACTAAATATATGACCAAAAATAATCAATGAAAAAAACTGACAACAAAAAGCTCAAATTCACCAAAAGCCATGTTAAACCACAACTGTGGCCTCCTGTCAAAGACAGCCAAGCTGAGAATTGATTCTATAGGAAATCCAAGGTAGAGCTGGCATGACCCAGGTTCAGGGAGAGTAAGGGATGCAGAGAGTGACCCGAATCAAGGCTGAGGAGTCAAAGCCTCCCTAGAGGCAGAAGAAACCCTCACCCTATCCCCAAGACCCAGGGACAGGTATGGCCCAGAGGATACTGGGGTTTCAGCAAGGCCAAGGCAGAAGACTGAAGAAGCTTTCACCACGGGGCCACACTAGGAGTGCCTCGGCAGTTGACAAGCCCAGGCTTGAATCCGACAGTCCAGAGCAACAACTGCAGGCCCTGGGCTGGGCAGGGGCAGGCCAGGCCAGGCCGACTTCCACACATTGTTCTAGTTACAGACTCTGCTGGGGGCAGCGGGGCGCCTAGAGCTGGAAAGGGTAATAGTCATCGACGTCTCGCCGCGGTGTGTGGGAAGCCTTCAGGGGGTCGCTTCAGACCCCGGTCCCATTCACTGGAGATGTTCCTGGACTCCAGATGACAAGGACATGGGTCATCTACAAACTCAAACAAGCGCCTCACAGGGGGAAGAGACGCGAGAGCTGGGCAGACAAATAGGAGATGAGGACACTGGGCCAGGACCTGGCTCTGAAAGTAAGGTCACAAGCCTGGGAGAGGGTGTGTGATGCGGGGTTGGGATGGGAGAGTCCGGGCCTGCTGCAGTCACTTCCCAACCTCTGAGCCAGAGGGCGAAGGGCAATCTCGCCGGGGCTCTGGAGATGGGGGGGGGGGGGTGCTGGCAGTGCAAACACACAGAGACAGGTGTGCACAAGGTTCATGCACAGTCGTCTGATGCACGGGTGTGAGGCCTGAACACACACGACCCGGAAGAGGAAGGCTCCACCATCGCACATGCATGCTGGGAAATATGCACAGCTGTGCCTTGCAGGCGTTACAACGTACTGGCTTTGAAACACATGTATACGTGTGAGTGTGCGTGCGTGAGTGCGTAAGACCCTGTCCAGGAGCCAAACTGGAATGGAATCTTGGCCTTGCTCCCACTGCAAGCAGGTAACCTAACTTCTCTGGCCTCAGTTTCTTTATCTGGAAAATAAGGCTGATAATAGTATCGACCTCCTGGTGTCATTGGGCAGGGCCCTACACACGCTTCACGTACATGGGCTGAAAGAATAAATACCAGGTTGGGGCTGCTTGGCAAACATGTGAGACCCCGGGTTTGGTGTCCAGTGCCCCTCCCCCCAAAAAAGCTGACAAACAAAAAGTTATGTCTTGGATACATTCGGGGGGTTGAAGTGGGATTGTGCTAAAGACTCTTGGTTCAAAATAAACAGTGTGTGTGGACACTTACACAATTGGACACATGGCTTGGTACACTCCAAGAGGTATGTGGCCCACAGTAATGGGTAGAGTGAGCACACCCAGGAGCTAGAAGTTCGAGGCTATGCAAGAACAAACACCTGCCCACTGTGGGCATAGGAGATGCTTGTGTCCACACTCCAGGGAAAAGGTACCATAGTCCTCAGATACTTCTCTCATAGGAGCTGAACAGGAAAGGAGGAAATATCGTGACAGGGGAGGGACACCATGTGACTACCGTGCATGGGGACACATTCCGCGCCAGCGTCTGTACGTGATTTTTATCAACTCCCGCCGCCTGCTATCACAAGACCAAGTTCCGAGGGAGTCAAGTCCAGCCAGAGGCCCACAGTAGTGGCCAGGGGGTTCAAGGCCCATACGTGACCCTGGAATCTGCCCTCTTGCCAAGCAGACGCTCTGAGAACAAAGGAGCGGAGTGTGGGAATGAGGGAGCCAAGCAGTGTAAAGGAAACTGAAACCCGGTGCCCACCCAGACATCAAACATGGGAAGAAACAGATAGGCACAGAAGCTACCATGGGCAGAGCAGGTGGGAAGGGAGCTCCCCTCTCCACCCTCAGGAGCATAGCAGGATGCCAGGTAAACGAAGGAGGCCATCCATATGGCTGTCGGGCTACAGATGCTGAAGGACCAATGAGGCCCTACATGAAAGGAGTCTCCAGGGCCCAAGTGGTGGCTTCATACAGCCCAGAGTACCAGGGAGCCTTCTGTGGAAAATCAAAAGGCTGACATCCTGACCTCCCAAGTCTAATACAGTTGTAGATTAACAAGCTCTAGGGTGGCAAGGCCCAGATGCCCTCAGAGGGCCAGCCTGCCTAGCTAGGATGTCAGCAGCATGGTGACGTATGGCAAGGACTTCTCAGAGAGGGCTGTGCCATCCCAGGTCCTGAAGGAGCAATGACAAAAGTCCCATAATCCCTTCTGGAACTACCAGGTGAGCTCAGGGGTCTCTGGAAAGGACTCGGAGAGCCTACCTGGCCAAGCCAAGCAGCAGGGGGTGTCAGCTCACAGCTCCGGGAGGCCTAGAGTAGCAGACCAGCCTGGGGTCAGGCAGCCTAGGGTGGATGTCACCTGCTGAAGGCTACAGTGTTACCAGGAAAGCCAGGCCAGGCCAAGACCTAAGAAACACACTAAAGACCTAGAGCCTCCCAGAGGAAGGCTGTTCTTAAAAGGATAGTCCTGGAACCTAGCTTAGGTGGCAGATGCTACCAGACCCTGCTGGCTCCTCCACGGCTGGATGGGACTTCCAGAAAGAAACCACTACTTCCATCGCTCCCGCTCCCCAGGCCTTCTCTGGGGATCCAGGAACCTCAGCTTCTTCCTTAATGAGACCTCTCAGAGCCCACTCTAAGGGGCCCAGACACCAAGGCCAGCTCTGCAACCCTTTTTCAAGGGTTGAATTCACTGGCCAGCAGAGGCTACTACGGGTCCATGTGCCAGGCCGCGGGAGGTGTTCCGGGCATCACCAGATGCTCTCCCCTTCTTGAACTTGCCCTTTGCCCCTCCTCCCCTATTCTGTTTAGCAAAACACCCTTCTCAGAATCAGAGGACACGTCTCCAAGAAGCAGCTCCAACGCAGACGGATAGCTTTCAAGCCCTCAGCTCTGGGGGCCCCACGTGTGCTCTGGAGTCCCTGGAGCCCAACGCCCCGGATGGTGTACCCTGCCGAGCCTTATCTCCATCCAAGTTCACTGGAAACTAACGGGCAAAGTCCACCCAATTGCAAGCCGAGACTCTGCCCACGCTGGTGCCCAAGCTGCTGGGGAGCCACCACCCCGATGCACAAAGGCTTCATGAAGGAAAAGCAGCAATATGATTGATTACTCAGCCTGAAGTTGATACTCAGCACACAGCAAACATGGGCTTCATGTTTATTTTAAGGCCCGTAAGATGGGGCAGCAGGTCAAGGAGCTTGCCGCCGAGCCTAACGTCCTGAATTCGAGTCTCCAGATTCACATGGTAGGAAGTAGCAACTCCCATGAGTTGTCTCCTGACCTGTTCATGCACACCCTGACACAGATGTCCATGTACGGAAGCATCTTAAAATAAATGTAAGAAAACGTTTTAAATATGCTTACTTTAGGTGAGCAGACCCAAAAGGTAATAACCAACTATACAGCACATGCCCTGCTCTAGCCACTCACAGCAATCCTAAAGTGGGCTCATTAGACCCCATAGTACAGGTGACAATACTGAGGCAGCAACGAGCTCACGACTCTGGTAGGGTCACCAAGGCCCCACTATCAGCCAAAGGCTTAGCGGGTCCTCCAGTGCATGATTTCACACGTGCACGCGGGCACACACACACACATCGATAGACCAGTTCTGGGCGGGCAGGATAGTTACCACACAAAGGTGTATAGTTGGAAGAAAGGAGGCTGAAGAATAACAGCTTCCAGTCTCCTTAGGACGGGGGTAGAAAGAAAACTGACTGCCAGGGGTATGACAAGGAACAGGGCGGACTCCAAAAGGGAGGGCCGTGGCTCCCAAGATGAGGTGGCAGATCTCAAGGTGCCTCAGGCCTCTAGACCCTTTGCTTCTCATCCAGCACAAGAGAGGAGATGGATCCGAGTCATTTCAGACGCAGGGACACCTGCCTCCTGGAGGAAGTAGCTCAGAGACTCTAGGCAGGGGCTGACAGCAGCAAAAAGACTGGGCTCTGGGCACAGAGCCCACTCCAGCCAGACCCACCATCCTCCCCACGTGTGTCACACCCTGCACAGTCTGTCCCATCCTTCCCTGAACGCCAGGGAGGAAATCTGCAACTTCCTCCTTCACAGGAAACGGAGTGGCAGGGTTGTTTGGTTTTTCTCTACACATCCACTCTGGGCATGCCAGGATACATCCGAGCTGCCGCACCCCATGGCCTCCTCGCTCCCACTTACCACAATGCTCACCCTGCCAGGGGGTTGCCTTCCCACAAGCCCTCTGGACCATGGACGCCCATTCCCTTTGTGATGACAGTAACCTGGGTGATGACATCCACAGGTGACATTTGGTGAGCCTCCGCCATGTGCAAGGGCCAGGCACTAGCCATGAGTTCACATCCTTCAAACCCAGGCAGACAGCTTAAATGGACCTGTTCCACAGAAGAGGAACTCCAAGTTCAGACAGGAAACCTGGCTCACCTCAAGTATAGTCTCTGAGCATCAGTGTTGTCCAGGGTATCTGTCCTGAGCAATTGCGTGGCCCTAGGCATGTGGCTAGGCACCATGCTATGTGACCCTTAGCATCGTGTCAGTAGTAAGGGGACACAATGACTCCCCTAGATCAGTAACCCCTAGACCAGTAACACACTACACACAGCCTCCAAACTCAGTTCCTCTTAAATCCTCTTCCTGATGCCCCACCTCTGTGTGTCCCTTCCCCCCAGAAGTAAGGAGCCACCCAGACTCCCCAGGAAGGTCCGACAGCTGTGTTAGAGGAGGAAGAGGCCCTCACTCTGCCCATGTGTAGCCAGAGCAGCCACGTGGCTGCTTTCTCACCTGCTGGGTCAACATAGGCTAATTCCGGGACGGGATCCCGGTTCCCACATCTGCTCAGTTCTCAGCACATGCGTGGAAAGCACTGACGGGCACTGATCTGAGTCCCCAGCACTAGGCTCAGGGCACACAGGAATGATAAAGACATATCTGAAATCAAACCTGACCTGGGCTACAAAGGGGGCAGCTCCAACATCCTAGCCCCATTTCTTCAGTCAGGAAACTCTTCAGACAGCCAGGAGGGCACTCGGAATGGAAGCTTCTAGATCATTCTTCATCCAGCTAGATGAGACTGCTACACTTCTGACCTTGGTAGCTCCTATTATATGCTAAATCATTCCCTTAGTTAGGGTTACTATTGCTATGATAAAACACCATCACCAAAAGCAACTTGTGCAGGAAAGGGTGTACTTAGCTTATATTTCCACATCACTGAAAGAAGTCAAGACAGGAATTCAAACAGGACAGGAACCTGAAGGCAGGAACTGATGCAGAGGCCATGGAGGAGAGCTGTTCACTGGTTTTCTCTCCACAGCTTGCTCGGCCTGCTTTATGATAGCACCCAGGACTACCAGCAACCACATCAATTACTACTAATTAAGAGAATAGACTACATGTTTGCCTGCAGCCTGATCTTACAGAGGCATTATCTCAATTGAGGCTCCCTCCTCTCTGATGACTCTAGCTTATATCAAGTTGACAATAAAACTAGCCAGGGCAATCTTCCCCAGCTCTCCCACTCACGTCCCTTATTTGAGAGATAAATATCAGTTAATAAATAAGTCATCTTTCCTAAGACTTTCTAAGAGTAACCACCAGTCTATAGGCTAGACTCGAACCAGGCTAACCACAGTCAACCCTGGGGTCATTGAACAGAAGATGGGGTAGGAGACTTGGCCTCCTGAAGTTTGATTTCCTGTTGGTTGTCCCATGAGGAGGGTCACAATGCATGCTTTTGGCGTGTGCCTCTCACAGAAACATTACCACTATTACACCAACCCCGCCTCAGTTTCCCAATGTGTAACAACAACAACAAAAATCAAATCTCACCTATAGCGGTTTGTGTCACCAACATCCAAGGTCACCCCCTTCAGGTCACACCTTACATAGTTCACACCACGTACCAGCCCTGCTCCAAGTGATGTCATTCCACCTGGCTCTCAGCAAGCCAAGGTGGCACGCCACATGGATGCCTACCAACACTGTACAAGCAGAAGGTACCTAAGGAAAGGACAGGAGCCTCCCCAAGCTGCTTCTAAAGCTGCTGCAGCCATGGGGAAGAGTGGGCAGGGCAGCTCCATAATGCTGACATGCCGGGGACATCTATGTGCTAGAACAGTGCTCACGACTCTGCAAGGGGCAGCTGGGAAGAAGGATGTTGCCAGGTAGGAGCCCAGGCCGCTCAGATTCAACTGCGGCTCTACTTTGTGATAATTACCTTTGAATGTCAACTTGACGTGCTTTACAATCACCATAGAAACAAATGGGCGGTAGATGAGGGATTATCTGGATGGCTGTTGTTGAGAAGGAAAGACCCACCCTGAATGGGAGTGGAGGCCCCCTGTGAGCTTGCAGCCACTCAGCACTAACTAGCACTAACGTTCATCTCCCTGCTTCCTGACTGCAGACTGAATGTGACCAGCTGCCTCGTGCTCCCGCCACCATTCCTGCCCGCCGCGGTGCCCTAAACCCCTTCAGCTGCTCCAGTCAAGCATTTTGCAACAGCAGCTAGGGAAGGAACTAACACAACCTTCTCATTCACGTTTCCAAGGAAGAGCACGCGCGCACAAGGCAGGGTGTGACTCCCCTCCCAAGTCTATTTCATTCAGTCTCTCGGCTCCTTTCCTTTCTCTCTCTCTCACACACACCCACACCCCGCTGCTCCGGCTCATCCTGTAATATCTGCCTGGCTCCAGTCACTTTCCCCTGCTCTCCTCATCACATCTGACCACATCCTCTTGGGGACAGCTCAGATGTATCTGTCCCCAAACCCAACAAAGGTGGCTGTGAGGCCCCAGCTCCCTGCCCTGGCCACTGTTGCCTTCTTGTCTCCTCTTTACCCTCCAAGAACTGCAGTCAATCGGAGGGGGGCCCATCGCATCTCTGTTGCTAACAGGAGTCCTAATGACTGACTGAGTGATGGGGACCCAGGGGAGAAGCCACACCAGGAGCTGAAGACACTCGTGTCTCTGGGTCAATTGTTGGCTGGTCACACTAAAAGCAGGGGCATTTTCAACTGGAGAGGTGAATTAAGGGGGAAAAGATAGAGTGATACCAGCTGGGCAATGGTGGCACACGCCTTTGATCACGGCACTCGGGAGGCAGAGGCAGGCGGATCTCTGTGGGTTTGAAGCCAGCCTGATCTACAGAGCTAGTTCTAGGACAGCCAA
Organism: Microtus oregoni; assembly: GCF_018167655.1. Taxonomy (NCBI): domain Eukaryota; kingdom Metazoa; phylum Chordata; class Mammalia; order Rodentia; family Cricetidae; genus Microtus; species Microtus oregoni. The sequence goes on from NW_024543063.1 coordinate 36,627,782, forward strand.
GGCTACACAAAGAAGCCCCGTCTTGAAAATCCGAGAGAGAGAGAGAGAGAGAGACAGAGACAGAGAGAGAGAGACAGAGACAGAGAGAGAGACAGAGAGAGAGAACCAATGCGAAGTCAGGGACCAGCACCCGTCACAGATGAGCCAGCTCCTCCGAGGAGAAACTCTACCTCATCCTTACCCATAGCAATGCACTGCTCAGAACCCAGGTTCAGCTAGTCTCCCTCCTGGGCTTCCCAAGCAATCACTCCTCTTCATTGAGAAAGAAAAACAAGCAGCGTACCAGACATTCACAGTGTACTTTCTTCAGGAGAAAAAAAAAAAGGCAGGAAACAAGGCTTAGCAGGAGGCGGCTTCCTAGAGCACAGTGGGACTCTGGAGCAGGTCACAGGGAGCTGATGGCCAGGAAAACTACAAAGGAGCAGTTCTGGGGCGGCAGCGGGGAGACAGCGAGAAGGAAGTGGTGGTGGCCGCAAATGCTCGAAATGACAGTGAGAGAGGCACGCAGAGGGGCAGAGCCCCAACGGACTGAGAAGTCCACAGACTGTGTCCTCAGCCAGAGCCACGCAGCACGAGGGCTCCAACAAGGAAGGAGGCCAAGAGACCAGGATCTGCTGCTTGCTTCTAGGCTTTGAGGTCAGCAAGAAATGCAAGAGTGGACCAGCGAAGGATTCACCTGAGAGCATCCCCATCTGCCCAGTCGGTGTGACTACAGAATGTGGGCTTGCTGCGCTAAGAGGGGGAGTTGTAGATATTCCTATAGTCCCCATTTTTTTGTTTTGTTTTATTTTTGAGACAGGGATTTCTCTGTCTCGCTTTAGTGCCTGTCCTGGAACTAGCTCTTGTAGACCAGGCTGGCCTCGAACTCACAGAGATTCGCCTGCCTCTGCCTCCCGATGACTGGGATTAAAGGCATATGCTGCCACCATCCGGTGATATTCCCTTCTTTTAATTCCCTTTAACGTTCCTCATACCGTGCTCCAACTAAATAAAGGGAAAGTAATTGAGAATTCTTGTGCACTGGGCTTTGGAGCCGACACAGGACTTTCCCGTGTGTAATTTTACTTGATCCTCTAGAAAGCCATGGAAGGGAGGGAGGGAGGCAGGGGCAGGGCAGGGAGTGTGGCCCACATTTTCCCACCGAAAAGAAAAGTGAGTGTCTCGGGATGTAGCTCAGTTAGAAGGCCAAGCAGTCACAAAGCACTGAGCCCCACCCCAAGGACATCCTAAACTGGGCATGGGGGCACGGGCCAGTAACCTCAGTGGTTGGCAGGTGGAAGCTAGGGATCCGGAAGGACCTCAAGGTCACTCTTAGGCTCCACTAAGGAATTCAAAAACGGGCCAGCCTGAGCTACTTGAGACCCTATCCAAAGATGACCATGAATTTCTGATTTCCCCTGCCTCTACCTGGCACGTGTACCTGATTACATATACTCACGAGACACTTGGTTTACGCATTACTGGGGGCTGAACCCAGAACTTCCTTCACGTTCAGCAAGTATGCTGACTGACTGCATCCTCAGCTCCGCATTATTGGCTTTAATTTTGTCTCTGCAGGCGCAGAGGCTGGTGCTCCATGGTAAAGGCCCCTGTGGAGACTGGAGGATAGACACTACCTCCCCTCCTGTCTGATCCATTCCAACCCCTGCCCTGGGAGCCCAAGAAGATGCAGCCAGCAGGAACAGAGAGGGGATTCCTTGACCCCTCGGGTCAACTCGAGAGCCTGCCCTCCTCTGCAGGGGGCTCATGAAATTTGGTAGCTCTTCCTGGGACAGATGAGCCTTAATTTCCTGGTCCCTGTACCAACCCCAAACTCCACACCACCCTGAGTGTGGTCCAGACACAGCAGAGGCTCTTGAAACTGAAAAAAAAAAACGGATGAATACATGAACAAGTAAAATGAAAATAGCAACAAGGACACAAATAAGCAGAGCAAAGAAGAGAAGGACGGGGAGAAAGCGCAGCCGGGAAAGTGTCGCTCTGCAAGCATGAAGACCTGAGTTCCACTGATGACAGCTTATGCTGGAGAGGCTGTGGGGAAAAGGGAACACTCCTGCATTGCTGGTGGGAGTGCAAACTGGCACAGCCTCTTTGGATGTCAGTGTGGCGATTTCTCAGAAAATCAGGAAACAACCCAGCAATACCACTTTTGGGTATTTACCCAAAGGATGCTCAATCGTGCCACAAGGACATGTGCTCAGCTATGTTCGTAGCAGCATTGTTTGTCACAGCCAGAAACTGAAAACAACCTAAATGCCCCTCGACCGAAGAATGGATAAGGAAAATGTGGTACATTTACACAATGGAGTACTACACAGCAGAAAAAAATGACATCTTGAAATTTGCAGGCAAATGGATGGAGCTAGAAAACATCATATTGAGTGAGGTAACCCAGACCCAGAAAAACAATTATCATATGTACTCGCTCATAAGTGATTTTTAAACATAAAGCAAAGAAAACCAACCTACAAATCACAATCCCAGAGAACCTAGACAACAATGAGAACCCTAAGAGACACACACATGGATCTAATCTACATAGGAAGTAGAAAAAGACAAGCTCTCCTGAGTAAATAGGGAGCATAGGGACCACGGGAGAGGATTGAAGGGGAGGGGATAGGAAGAGAGGGGAGCAGAGAAAAATGTATAGATCAATAAATATCAATTAAAAAAAAGACCTGAGTTCAGATCCCCAGCACCCACCTACAAAGCAGGTGTGGCGGCCACCATCTGACATCCCAGTAGTAGAGGAAGTGGCAAGTCCCTGGAACTCACTGGCAAGGCAACCTATGTGAGAGCTAGTTCCAGTGAGGGGCTCTGTCTCCAAAACAAAGGTGGAAAGCCACCAAAAGCAACACTGGTATCAACCCCCCCCCCCGGCCTCCAATGCACATGTATGCACACATACACAAACATGCATCACACACATAACATAAAAACTTTAAAAAAAAAAAACAATCCTAAAGAGGCCTATATGGAAAGGATCACAAGGCTATCCATCACTCTGCCTGGGTCAAGTGTCAACAGCAGTGACAGCCTAGGACTTCAGTCCCAGCTTCTTCTCCATCCTGGTGATGCTCTTGTCCCACCATGAGCTATTCAGAACAACAGGAAGGACCCAGCCAACAGCGTCACTGCAGTGGGAGGGGAGGAAGCAAGAGAAACTGAGGCCCACCCCAGCAGGCACTAGCACGTCACGCTCATGACAGTACCAGAAAGCCAGAACTGCTCAAACATGGTGGAGGCTACAAAGAGCCCTGGCCGGGATGAAGGACAGACGGCAGTAACCATGACAACATCACACTTCTGGGCAGCCTCATTCTAAGCGTGTTCGTTCTATAACTGGCCTCGTCTGCCTTCCTGAGTAAAGAGGACCCTCATTAAAAACCAAAAGTCACACAGCTAGGGTGGGGGAAACAGAACCGAAACTCAGGCAGACTCCTTCCAGGGCCTGAGTTCTTGGTAACTACAGTCACTGCCTCTCAGCTTTAGTAGGAAGCCACAGCAACAATTATGATATAATATGTCCATGGTTATGATGCTAACGTCAGTCAGTCAAAGTAGGAACAGGACTGAGGAGATGGCTTAATAGGTAAAGTGCTTGTGGAATAGGCATTAGAACCTGATTTCAAATCCACAGCATCTATAAAAACCCTGGGCACAGAACCACACAGCTATGATCCCAATGTTGGGACTTAGTAGAGAGACGATGCTCTCTAGGGTTCATGTGCCTGTCTGGCTAAACTGGAAACTCCAGGTTAAGTAAGAGATCCTATGCAAAACAATAAGTTGCAAAGCAAATGAAAAAGACATTTGAGGTTGACCTTCAGTATAGGCAGGCATGCATGCATGCATGCATACACACACACACACACACACCGCATGCACGCACACACGCACATGCTCAGAAGGTAAGGGAGAGACAGCAATATTCTCAGCTTAGTACGTAAAGGTCACATGACAAAATATGATAGGCAGAAATTCCATGCAGGATGCTTGGTGCTGTCAAGGCCAGCTCCCCATCCTGAGTGGACTCTGAGGGGTTCTGGCGCTAAGTTCCAAAGCTGCTTTGAGACCCATCTTGTGTCAGGTGCCAAGCTGAACACTCCCCATGACTTCCTCCTTCGACACTCACATAGACCCCTTGAGAGTGACACAAGGATGCCCCAAGTTCACCAATAAATCGGGGAGGGGGGGCTCTGAGAAGTGAAGTGACGTGTCCAATGTCACAGAACGAGGAAGTGTCATTAGAACTCAGTCTCGGATCCAAGTTCCAGACCCTGGTGCTGTGGCTCTGGCATCCTCTTGAGAGAGGAGGAGCTGCCTGGAAACCCAGCAGGACAAACTGCCCAGCCTGCCCATTCCCGCCAAGCCGGCTCCCTGAGCCCACCACAGGTCCGGAACCCCTCACTTCAAAGTGATTCACCGGGCAGGGCTGTGTGGTTGGGGCTGAGGCCTTGGGCGGTGCTGGAAGAGGGAAGTGCTTGCCCCTGACCACCCAGGTTTGTATTGGGTTTCCTCAGGAATTCTGGTGCCAGATTGTGGAAGCCGACTAGCTGAGGCCACCTCCTTTGTAGGAGGCTGCCATGTCTAAGAAGTCGTATCTTAGCTCCCTGGCAGTTCAGAGAGGTTCTGTGGGGACGGAGGTGGCTAGAGCCAGCCCCTGTCCCTTTCAACTACTCACAGCCATCCCAGGGCCCACTCTTAGGACCCCAGACTCTGAGCCAGCAGGCAGAAAGTTCTCTCTGCTCCTCCCAGAACTGGTGTCCAGAGGAATGTCATCACCTGGGCTACCCCCACCTCGGATCCCATGCCCCGCGTGCAGCGCATCCCCTGTCCTGCTCAGCGCCCAGCACCTCTGAACCCAAGGAGGATGGGGATATGGAATGTGTGATGCCTGAGGTCAGAGCTCGGCTGATGTGTGCCCAGTGGAGGGAAGATGGCCAAGAACAACTCCCTCATTTGCTTCATTTCCAGACTCTGTTGCTGCTGCCGGAGCCGGGCTTCCAAACCAAGTTGGCTTTGGCCAGGACATCTGCAGCTGCGCCGGCCACAAGGCGCATCTGGATTCGCTTAGGGAGTTAAGCGCCATAAAGTTCTCTTAAGAAATTAGTTCCTGGGGAGCCTGTACCTCTCTGGGGATTGGGAGAGGGGCTGACCTGCTCCAGTCGCACCCCCCTTGGGCCAAGGACACCCAGAAACTGTCTGCCTGGGAGAAAAGCACTTTGTGATCTTCGTGGAGAGTCAGTGTGTACATTCCCACGCAAGAGGGCTTGGGAGGATACCCAGGCAGGGCAGCACACACGGAAAGCACCTCCTCGCTGCACGGCTCCCGCAGCCCTTGAGACTGAACTTGAGAACCGAAAGTGCAACATCCTGGTCCTGCCTCTGTCTAGATCCGCATGGGGTGTAACACGGCACCCATGGGCACCCACGGACAAACGGATATCCCCAGTTAATCCATCTGCTGGATGGGGGTGCATGTGTCTGTTTCTAGGATTGCTCTGAGGGTGGCTGATGCAACTCAGAGGCCCTGGCAGAGTGTGTGTCTCTAGTCCACTTCGATTTGATTTCTAATCACTTTGCTAGCAACGTCCAGTAACTGTACGTAGGAATGGGGTGTAGTGGGATCGACACTTGCATACATTACGTCACAGGCAAATCTAAAACCCTCCCGCAGGCTGGGGAGATGGCTCGGTTGGTACTTGCTGCACAGCATGACGACCTGAGTTCAATCTCTAGAACCCACATGAAGAAAATGCTTTTATTTTCTAATAAAAAAAAAGATAGGCATGGTAGTGTATGTTTATAATCCCAATGCTGGGGAGGCAGAAACAGGAAGATTCCTGGAGTTGGCAGAACTAGTCTTCTTGATGAGCTCCAAGCCAGTAGTAAGAAACCCTGTCTCAAAAAAAAGGGGGGGGGGGGGGCGAGTGTGGAAGGTGTCTGAGGAACAACACCTAAGGTTACCCTCTGACCTTCACCACATAACACACACACACACACACACACGAGTTCAAAGTCCACCTACTCCAAATGCTGGTGCAAGGAAAGCGCCCATCTGAGGAAGAACAGTAACAGAGATTTCTCCCTCAGCCCTCTATACTGGCATGGCCTGACCACACCACACAGGCAAGGCACGTGCAAAGCAACACACCAAGAATATGAATGGTGGCTATGATCATGGCCTTCCCAAACCCCTCTCAGCTGCCCAGGCACAGTGGCAGGCTCCCAGCCCTGAACAGCAGATCTGGGAGCCACAGTCACCAGCCCCCAGCACAAACTCAGAATAGGCAGCTGAGGAACAGGCTCCGGGAGGGGGCAAACCCCAGAGAGATTTGTGGAGCCCACAATGCAGTGACACAGATCAGTCGCAGCTGACTGAGTCATTAGCAATGCCTCCTGCCTCCACTCCCCCATCCACACTGAGGGAGAAGCCGGGAGCACATTTCAGGGCCGGGGAAGTAGATCAGTGGTAGGGCACTTTCCCAGCATGCCAAGGTCCTATGTGTTCCACCTCCAGCACTACTGAGGGGGTGAAAACATACCACCAATGGGAGCATGTGATTGGATTTGCAGCATTGTGGAAGCAGAGGCAGAAGCTGCATCCCAGTTCGAGGCCAGCCTGGATCATAGAGACCAACCCTGTCTCAAAGAAAAGACAAAAACAACAACCGCCACCCCCAAAAAGAGTCTCTTTCATCATCTTCTACTTGTCTGTGCCAACAGCGTCCGCATGGCTAAAGGAACGACGCCTAAGGTTCTCAACAAGGTGCATGGCACACCCTACACGTACAGTAAACTTTTCCACTTTCTTCCCACTGGCTAGGTTCCAAACGAGCAAAAGAAAAGAGTATGGGTCCCTGCTCAGTCCAGAGGGACAACAGGAAGCCGGACACACAGAAATCACCTGACACCCAGTCACCTCCCTCCCTGTTCAATCGCCTGTGACTTGATGTACACAGACGTAGTTCAGACTTGAAACTCAGAAATGACTTTGATGACCCTCAAGAGGGAAGCAGCGGATTAAATCCCACCATCAAGCGGCAAACGAACTTAGCGGCTCAACAAGGATGACATCAGAATACGAGGCAAGATTCCTCGTATCAGGTAGAGCCTCGGTACGCGATTTGTTAGCTCCCGGGTCATTCTGATGTACAGCCCAAAGGGTTGCTGTTGTTGGAAGCCCCCCAAGAAAGTCGAGGACAGTACACAAAGGTCTTCTGGCTACCAGAAGGTAAATGAGGAAGGGTGTGTGAATAGAAGAGGGTGCCTGAGTGGACACCCTAAAAAAGACATGAGAACATGGAACAGGAAACCCAGAGTCACCTTCAGAAGGCTAAAGAATGAACTCTAGTATCTTCTAGTCCTTTTTAGAGACTCCTTAGCACAGAATCTGCCCAGTGTTTCCATCATCTCCATCACTTGCTTATCTATCAATATCCCATCAGGGCTTTTAATTCACAGAGCACAGGACACCTAGAGTCTACTGTCACCACCCAGTTCAAGGAGGAGGGAGCCTGCTTCCACTTTAGGTATTCCCAAGCTGGGACACCCCCCCCCCCCCCGCCCCTCGCCATCAGAAACAAGATGGAGTTCAACTCGCAATTCAGTTCATGCCCGGAGGTGAGGTGGGTGGGGGAGAGAGATAATGAGTTGCTGTAACAACCACAGTCTAACGCCTTTCTCCAAGTCAGGGCTTGTTGGGTGCCCCCAAGGAGCCAACACAGGTAGTTTCTGCTTCCTGAACTCTCTGAACTGGCCCTGGGGTTGACCAGCAAAACCAAAACCAATTTTGCCAGAAGAGCTTGACCAGGAAAAGACAAATGAGGGGGTCCTGGAAGGACAGCCTGTTGGTGAGTCTCCAGGCTACCCAGGGATCCGGGTAGAAAAAGGTAGAAGCCTAGCATACCTTGTCAATAAACTGACTTGAGGCACAGGGTGTCTGTTCCGCTGCCACAACATCCCATGGCTAGCCGAAAAACCAGCGAGCAGTAGCTACTCAACAAATATTGATTGATCCATTCTCCTTGCAATGGCTAAATATAGACTGGAGGCACCAGTCGGAACTAGACGCGATACCTTACCAGAAAGCAGGAAGCTGTCAGTGTAAGGAGGGACACCTGGACGGAAAGAGGCATGCCAACAATTCTCTCAACGGCCCTCGAGTTGCATCACCGTCTCCACTCACAGGAAAAGTGAACAAGGCTGGAAAAGTCTAGAAGCCATTCGTAAACCACTGTGGCCAATTGACAGCAAGGGTCATAGGTAACCCCCAGGGACCTGAGCTAGAGGAGCCAATTGAGGATGGTTCCCCCCCAGCCTAGACTTGTGGGGGTCCCAGAAGACCCTAGACTACACAGTCCAAGACGAGCTCATGGATCAAACTTCCAGCCGCTTCTCCTCCAGGCTCCCTTCCATCACATCAGCCAGGCATTCCGAGGAATCCTGGAATCCAGTGGAAGCTTCCCTCCAGCAGAGAAGCAAGAATTCCAACACAATTAGCAACTGATTAAGGCTTTTCTCCCTTCCCAGCTTGTAAGCCTGTCATTTTTCTAGGAAATGCACCCGAAATTGCGCCAGGAAAGGACTTGTCCTAAATGTCTGGTGTAACAATAACGGTTTCCAGTTTTACCTGATCAGATTATAATCCCATACCGCACATCTCCAGAGCCACACCATAAATCTCACTTGTCAAAGGAGAGAAAGGCGGGGGAAGGCTGGAGATTAGGCTGGACGGTGAAGAGGGAGTACTGCTCGATAGGACTCCAGTTTGCTTCTTAGCCCCATACTGGGTGGCTCACAACTGCCTGGAACTTCAGCTCCAGAGGATCTGAGCCCTACTTCTGGACTCCACAGGGCACCTGCGCTCAGGGGTGCACACACCCAGAAACACACAATTTAAAACAAGGGCCGCAGAGACAGTACAGCAGCAATTAAGAACAGCTGTTGCTCTTGCAGAAGACCCAAGTTTGATTCCCAGCACCCACACCAGGCAGCTCACAAGCATCTGTAACTCCAGCTCCTGCTGATCCAATAACCCTTTCTGCTTTCTGTGGGCATTGCACACTGTGGTACACATATATAAAAATAAAATACCCATATATATAAAATAAAAATTAATCATTTTTAAAAAATAAAAAATTAAGAGGAAAATAAGAAAAAAAGATTTAACAATATCTTTTGAGGTATAATTAAATATTTATATCAAAGGGGCATCTATATAGGTGATACTGAGACAACTTTGACTCTCCCTTAAGGAACCTGTACCCATGATCTTGGGGTGTGTTTTCTTTCTGAAAAACCTCTCTTTCTCCTAATCCTTGTGCATAAAGTCTAAATTAAATACACTGAAATGTCTTTAATAGCCGGGCAATGGTGGCACACACCTTTAATCCCAGCACTTAGAAGACAGAGGCAGGCGAATCTCTGAGTTCAAGGCCAGCCTGGTGTACTGAGCAAGTTCCAGGACCACCAAGGCTACACAAAGAACCCCCCCCATATGAAAAAAGAAACAAACAAACAAGACCAAAAAACAACAACAAAACATCTTTAATGATCTTAGCTATTCTTCCTACTGGCCTATCCTGAAATTTTTTTACTGCATCGAAGCTTTAAATCCCAGTTTGGCCTGAGATAAGATCCCTAAAAGATTAAGGGGGGACTCCTCAGACTGCCGGGGGTGACAGTGTAGAGTCTCTGTCCCTCGCCAGTGGCAGGAAGGCAGGCTTAAGGCACCACAGGCAACTTATGTGTGCTTCATATACTGCTCAGGGTGGCTGAGGAGCTCATCACTCTCTTAAGAAGGAACAAGACACCGAGGTTTCCTAATGACAACCACACCTCAGCAAAGCGACTCTAACATACCCAGAAAGACGAGAGAGGAGAGTCAGAAAGCGTGGAGGGAGAGTGGGGGTGGGCTCAGTCCTCCAACCTAGCTCCCCTGACCTTGGCCGAACCTCCTGGATTCATGACCCTGTCAACCACAGCAGCCACATCCAGGAAGCCACATGCCCTCCAGGAGGGAGGCGGGACCTCCTCTTCAACATAGCCAAAGCCTCCTTAGGTGAAATGACGTATGAGATCCTAAATGACTCATCCTGAAGCTGAAGCTGGGCCACCCCCAGATGCACAACCACCCACCTCGGTGCCACAGAAACAGACACAGAAACAGACACAGGCGGCAGTCACCCTCTTCACCTGCATTGCCACTAGGGACGGGCAGCCTGGTGGGTCCCCTAACACCCAGAATGGCAGCAGAGAGGATGTGCTGGCTGGACTGGGGAGCAGATGATAGAAGTCCCAAGAAGAGGTTGCCCAGCTTCCCATGAGACCCTTCATGGGTAGGCACGGAAGTCTCTGTCTCTCAAATCGCCTTCTGTCCGCAAGGGCTAGCACAGGACAAGGACAGGTCTCTTAGATCACGTGGGAAGTCCAGGACCCTGACTCCTACAACTGACCCCAAGATCTTTAGCAGGAGGACTCTGTCTAGATGCAGGGAGCAACCTCAAAATTCAGGTGGGTTCCTTCGGCATCATCTGGATGGGCAGGGGGAGAAGACACAGAAGAAGAGGGCAAAAAAGCAGGGGTGAGGCCACAGTATACTCTCAGAGTAAAAGTCCACACCCTGGAGACCGAGGCCAGTGTAGAGAGACCCAGCGCTGAGGCCGTGGTGAGGAAGAGGGCAGACAGGCAAGTCTGGAGTCCATCCGCATCCCCTTTGTGGTATATACAGACGGGGTAAACGATACCCACTGCTACCCAGAGCTGCTCAGTTCGCGAAACAAAGAGACACACACAGTGCCAGGAGTCATACTAGTCTTGAAGGTGGAATACAAATTCTAGTTTTTATCACTTCTATTCAAAAATGGAAACCTAGAATTATTTTAAGGGCACTCTCCCAGATTTGACATGCAGAAACTTACTGAGACTTTTTCAAAAGGTGGGCCGAGGAAGGAAAAAGGGGAGGGAGGAGAGGAGGAAGGAGCAGAGGGAGGGAGGGAACTATTGAATAGGTCAAGTGTAATACATCACAGGCTGGACCTAGTCAACAGGTCACTAGCTCACCAAGTCCCAGTCTCTCTCTGAGACAGGCTGATCCCTCCATAGACCAAGTCCTGAAGGACCAGGAGTCACGTCACCTCAGCACCAGCCTCCAAGCCCAGGTAGCCCAATAAGAAATAAATGTATCAGTCAGCCTACTTTTGATTCCTGCACTGAAGCCGGGAACCACCACACCCAAACTGTTAGTTTAACTTCATGGGGGGGGGGGGGGGGGGAGCTATTTCAAAAAGAAGAAAGGAGAAAGCCAGTCAGAGGTGACGCTCACAAACATGGCTATAGACTTGGGCGGCAGGCTCTGCTAGTTACAGAGGAAAAGTGGCCGCCACTGAAGCCGGCCCAGACTCCAAAATTACAGAGCAGCGTGGCCCGCATCCCTACCCCATCCCACCTGCCATTCACTCCTCAGGAATGCAATTACCTCCAGCCCGAGCAAGAGGCCAGTCAGTGCCCGGATGGCCATGTCTGTCCTGCCGAGACCCAGACAGGCACGTACAGATAGAACAAAGGCACTCCCAGCAGTAGAACCTGGGGGGGGGGGGGAGCGCCATGAGGCAGGCAAGGGGACTCTGAGGGCCTGCCATCTCTCCGATGCAGAGTGGGGACCCAGAGGGACACTTTGAAAAGTGCTGGGTGCTGGGACTCAGGCAGCACAGTCTCACCAATCCAATCACATTCCAAGTCAGCAGTACTGCTCCCTCATCTCCAGATGGGAAAACTGGGGTCACAGAGGGGTCAAAACTTGCCAAGCCACACGTGCATCTACCCAACAAGAATGAATACAGAAAATTATCAAGGACGGCCTTGGAAGATGCCCGTGCGTGCATGTCACATGTATGAACACGGGTATAAATGTACATACCTATGCATAGGTGTGTATCTGTATGGATGTGCGCCCATGTGTACACAAGTAAGTACATGCACAGGCTGTGTTATGTGTGTAGATGTGCCTGATCATACATGTGTCTTCATACAAAACGTAACTGCATCACTATGTATAAGCATATACTAGTGCGTGTGAGTCTGGATGCACAGGTGTGTATATATATGTGTGTATATGTTAAATGTGTCTACACATGTATATGTGTCAGGTGCACATCTGTATACACCTTTATGTGTGTGTGTACACTTCCATGTGTACAGGAGCATACACATGTGTGCACACTCATATATGTGAGTGTGACTATTTGTGTAAAGGGGCATTACATGTGTGGTGTGCACAGGGGTGCAAGCCCATACTGACGGCTATGTTCCTTGGTTCCCATCTGAGCTGAGTCAGACAACTTGACTCGGGGCTTGGCAGAACTGACACCCGGAAGTCAGGAATCGTGTTTACTTACAAACCACCAGGACAGACTATTAAAGGGCGAAGTCTTTTGTGACTTGCAAAAATTAACATCTATCTGCTCCAGCCAATACCCACCCACTGTGGCAGGCCAACGAGAGAGAGTTGGGGTCTACCTGACCACTAGGTGGCCTAGGATCCCTGTACACTCCTCGAAGCCTGCTTTTGTCCTTTGTGCAGGCCATGGGAGGAAACATAAAACCATGCTGGGTGGGGCTTCTGAAATCTCCCCAGCTAGCCAGGTGGGAACCCAGGCCACCAGGCTAAGAGTCCAGAGTGTGTGAGAACCCACCCTGAGCGCACCCGGCGCCCAGGCACAAAATGGCCGACCCAACATGCAGAGAAGGAAACCAGGGGGCAGAGGCCGCCTCACTATCTGGCACTTTCAGCATCTTTGTTTTGTTCCTTTAAACTGAAACCAACGGAGCTCTGCCTGATTGATGTCAAGGCTACAGAGGAAGTGGCCTGACCTTCCACACCCAGTCCCCGCAAAAGCTAACACCCAGGCCCGGAGGGTTGGCTTAGTGGCTGCTGGCCTCGCACAGGACTCAGGTTTGAGTCCCAATACCCGTATGGTGGTGCACACCTCCTCGGGCACCAGGCATGTGCGTGGTGCAAATCACTCATACGCAAAAAATAATAAGTCTAAAAAATTATTTTCAAAAAGAGACAAAAGGTAAAACCCCCGGTGCTGTGTATGCTGAGCAAATATCACTCACCTACGATCCACGGCTCTGCTCTTGACTTGGCACTTGTACTCATTTTACTGGTCAAGGGTGCCCAGAGAAGTCCTCTCTGCCCCTTCCCATTCACATAGAGAGCCTGACCCACAACTCTGGGCCCCACACCATCCAGGCAGAGTAACTAGGCAAGCACTAAGTAAATGTCACACTCAGCTCTATGCCGACTCCCTGTCCAGGGTCAGCACAGCCAGAAACTGGCAGAGCCTGAACTCAGAACACCTAGCTCCAGAGCCGGGTGGATGCACCCGCCTTGGGAAGCCTCAGTACCCCTCTCCCTAGAGTCCAACTTTTTCCTGCATTCTTCCTTCCCCGGTGCTGTTCTCGGGAGTCTGCTTCTCTGTTGACATCCAAAGTCCCAAAGCCAGCCCAAAAGACAGCTCTGGGGGGAGAAGGGTGGCCCACGACATGCCACCCCACTCAATACACCAGGGCTGTGGGGTACTGCTCTCCTCCAACACCACGAGCCTCACATCTCCTGGGCCTGCCTTCTTGGTCTGGCCGAGCTGGCCTGCTTTGATGGGCAGACTTCCCCATGGGGACCTTGGTGCTTCCTGCAAGCTCCCATTCTGAGTCATCCTTGTTTGTGTTGGAGGCACAGAAGGCACTAGAATCTACTCTCTCCCCTGCACTCTCCTCCCAGGCTGCTCACTCCAGACTCCCATGCCCGTATCCAACAGGTGCCCCGTAAGCCCATGACTCAGTGCTAACCCAGAAAACACACACAGGTAGGCAGGAAGATAAAGTGTGAGTAGGCACTTCCCAAGGGGCCTGAGGGCCTGTTAGTCGATTGTCATCGTCCCCCCCTCCCCATCCCCCCCCCAGCTAGCAGGAGGGCTCCACCCTTGACCTCTATAATGCCTGTAGGAAACAGCCAAGGTTGTTATGCAGAGGAGAGGAGCTAGGCTGTGACTGAGGGACCTAGACACACTGCCAGGCAGGCAGAGGATGGGGTGGGTGGGAGTGGGTGAGCCCACCTGTTGTGGTTTGCATCTGAAATACACACACACACACACACACACACACACACATGCACATGTACACATGCACACACCCTTGTGTTCCCAATGCTTAGTTCCCAGCGGGTGGCACTAATTTAGGAAGCAGTGGGGCCTTCAGGAGGCAAGGCCTTCTATCAGAAGTAGGTCACTAGGGCTCTGGAGTGATATAGTCGGGCCCTATCACCCCTCTGCTTCCCGGCCGCCTGCTGTACGTGCCTGCTGCGTAGAGCGCCGACCACACACTCCTACAGCCATACACAAAGCCATCCTAACAAGCCTCCACTGCCAAGACAAGCGAAAAAGCCTCTAAAACAGTGAGCCAAAATAACCTTCTCGTGCCTGACGTTGTTTCTGTTAGGTGGTTTGTCACAGTGAGGCAAAAGTAACTGAGATAGACTTACCGCCGGACGGCAGTAGCACACACCTTTAAATCCAGCGCTCCAGAGGCAGAGGCAGGTGGAACTCTGACTTCGAGGCCAGCCTGGTCTACAAAGCAAGTTCCAGGACAGCCAGAACTATTACACTGGAAAGATCATGAGAGAGAGGGGGGTGGGGATATATTCTGAGAAAGACAGAGCCTTGCCACGCGTGAAGAAGGATGACACTGGGCCTCCCTACTGCATCCCAGCTCTGTGTACCCAACTTTGACATCTCAAGATGCACAGAACCATGAGCACTCTACAATGAGTTTCTACCTTAACTGGGGTGCACGTGACACTGGAGGTGGGGACATCCCAATTCTCCTATCTCCACCAAAGGGAAGGACCAAGGTGGACCAATCTGTGAAGGGTGCTCTCTAATGAGCCCACACCTAGGGCACCTGGCTTCATCCCACCTCCCTGACACATCCTGTCTCACCAAGCACCTCATTTAAGGGCCAGCAAGGCCAGAGAGCTCAGGTGACAAAAAAACCTGCCTGGGTTCCAAGGTCAAGCCCATACTGCCACCATTCTGCCCCCTAGCCCCATATGGCACACAGAAACTTAACGAATACACCTCTCGAGAGCTGTAGCTCAAGTGGTAAAGACCTTTCCTGGCATACCTGGAGCCCTGGGTTCCAGTCCCACCATGACAGAAACTGGACATGGTGGCACACTCTGGTAAGCCCAGCACTCAGGAGGTAGAGGCCAGAGGATCAGAAGTTCTCAGTCATTCTTGCCTATACAGCGAGTTCAAGGCCAGGGCTATATGAGAATACTTTTAAAAGTAAAATAAAAAACCATAAAACAAAACCTCTCAGAGTCCTAAGAGACCCCAGTCCCTGCCTAGCCCGGGCCAGGACGTGTCAAATGTCTTTGTCCTTCCGTTTAATGCCTGCCATGCTCTGTTCATTTCAGCCCCTCTATCCAGAAAATTTGGCCCAAAATGAGGCCAGGAAAAAGGAAAAGGCCTGGCCAGTCACCACAAACCCAACTGAGCCTTCCCTAACAGAGGAACAACGGCCTCTTTCAAGAGGGGCCCTTTTGTTCTGGTTTCCAGGGAGGAGACAGCCTCCGACCCAAGAGCAGCGTGGTTGCGCAGCTTCAGTTCAGCCAACACATCCTGGAGCAAGATGTCGCTCTCCCAAACCTATATGAACCTGAGGACCACCAAGCCACTGGCAGGGGGCAGGCAGGGTGTGGGGGAATCTTAAAACTATTCACTCTCTGTCAACCTGATGACAGTCCCACCCACCTTGCTGAGAACTGGGAACACAAGGCGTAGGGAGGCAGGCAGACATGAGTGAGGTCTCAGCCAGGCTTCCCAGTGACCCACAGAGTGGACAGAGGCCACACACACTACACAACAGTTCAAGCCAGGCTTCCAAAGTTCAGCGTCATTGCCAAGATCAGTGCTGGTAGGTGGACTGGGACTTGAGTTCAGGGACAGCACACCATTATCCTCTAACAGATGTTTAAAAGAAATCCGGGGTAGCAGATGAGGCTAGCTCAGTGAGAAGAATGTTTACCAAGGACAAGAGTACAACCCCAAAAAGCCAGGGGACTTGAACCTTACAAATCACCCTCTGACCTTCATATGTACCATGGCACACACGTACCTACATACACACAATCATATATTCGATGTAGGTTAAAAAGGACATCCAATACATAGTGCATACTAAGGAGGGAACTTGGAACATCATGCTAAATGGCATACATAGGACAGGACAGGCTCTCCTGGTCTGGCCAAGGTACCAACACTCAACAGTTCAGAGAGCCAGAAAGTGTTCTCCAAGGTAAGCAGTAGGGAGGGTGGGGAGTGTGTAGGATGTGTGATGCTGCGGAGGATAAAGTGTGGGGTGTGGGATGAGGGATGTGGGGTGTGGGGACCAGAGGCAATCACACCACACCAGAGAAGAAAAACACAACAGAGTCCAGCGCCAAGCTTGACTGTGGCCAATGCCCTCAACTGGACGCTTATGACTTTGATCAGCATTACGGAGTGTGTGTTACCAAAATGAGAAGCAAATGAAAGGACACACCTTTATCTATCTATCTATCTATCTATCTATCTATCTATCTATCTATCTGATTTTTCGGGACAGGGCTTCTCTGTAGCTTTGGAGCCTGTCCTGGAACTAGCTCTTGTAGACCAGGCTGCTCTTATAGATCAGACTGGTCTTGAACTCACAGAGATCCACCTGCCTTTGCCTCCTGAGTGCTGGGATTAAAGGCCATCACTGCCTGGCTAATCTCAATCCTAGCTCTCTGGGAGTTCAACGCTACTCTAATCTACACATCAAGTTCCAGACCAGCCAGGGCTACATAATAAGACCCTGCCTCATAAACAGATGTTGAGTCGGATGTTTAAATGCTAAAATAAATGCAGGCATAAGTGAGTGAGTGATTGAGAGCCTCCCTCCTTCCTGGTCAGTTGGGGAGGGGTCAGTACTTGAGACAATCTCTCCCTGGATCTCTAACTATAAACCAGAAGGACCTGCCTATGCCATCTCTGGAGACCTCTAGAGCAAAATAAACCTCTAGGTCAAGAGGTCAGAAACCAACTTCTAGAACAGCCCAGGCTAGACTCCGCTTGTGCAACACACCCGAGCCCTGCTTACAAGAGAGGGTGCTGACTCCACAGCCTCCTTTCTGCACCCAGACCCCCACACCCACATCCCTGCAAGGCCACCAAGCAGAGACAAGATCATGCTACCTGGAGAAAGGCACCCAGCAGCCTGCTGGATGGTTCAGAAGGAAAAAGTCATTGCTGCCAAGCCTGGGGACCTGAGTTCAATCCCCAGGACCCACATGATGGAAGCTAACAGACTCTCGACAGTGATAGTTCTCTGATCTTCATACACACACTGTGGCATACACATGCCCACACAAACAAACAAACACACACACAGTAAATACAGAAGAGGAGGAGGAGGAGGAGGAAGAGGAGGAGGCAGCAGCAGCCACCGCCGCCCAGGCTTCGGGCCTGCACCTGTGACAGCCCCCTGCAACCTCTGCCCCTCTAGTCATTTAGAGTCACTCCCGGTCATTGTTAAAGCTCAGTGCCCAACTGAGTCAGAAAAGACAGTTGATGGAGAACTCACCTGCTGGGTCTCTGTACATGCTAACAAGCCGTGAACGCCCTGCCTAGACCTCCCTGCTAGCTTGCTAGTTTGACTGAAGTGTTCGGGGAGACACCGGAGGAAGAGGTGCGTTATAACAGAACGTGCAGGGAGCTCGCTGGCTTTCCGCTGATTCTGCCAGGCTGGAACCGATTCAATAAGACCGCCAACCTTTCCCAGCACATGGGACCTACCCTCCAGAGTCAAAGCCAAAGGACTCAAAGGCAAAAGCTGTGGCCTATTGAGTTTCCTGAGCGTGATCTGTTTGTTTGCTTGCTTGCTGGTTTTGGTTTGGTGTTTTTTTTTTTTTTTTTTTTTTTTTTTTGGTTTTTTTCGAGACAGGGTTTCTCTGTGGCTTTGGAACCTGTCCTGGAACTAGCTCTGTAGACCAGACTGGTCTCGAACTCACAGAGATCCGCCTGCCTCTGCCTCCCGAGTGCTGGGATTAAAGGCGTGCGCCACCATCGCCCGGCAGTTTTCTGGCTTTTCAAGACAGGACTTCTCTGTGTAGCTCTGGCTGTCCCAGAACTCTCTCAGTAGAGCAGGCTGGCCTTGAACTCACAGAGATCCACCTGCCTCTGGCCCCCAAGTGCTGGGTTTAAAGGTGAGCGCTACCCACACCCAGCTTGGCTGTGACTTTTCATTGCTTAGTGGATTATAATCCTTAGCCAGTAGGGTTTGTGAACCTTCTGTAACTCTGCTTTCCAGGTTACAGATGTGAGGCACCACAAGGTTACCGTATTTATTGGGGAGGTCACGGGGTATGGAGCAGACTTAGCCAGGGGCCTCACCTGCCTGACTGCAGATGGCCCCCTGTGGACAGAGGCCACGGGCATCTTCCTTGATGTTCTCTGCTTATCAGACAGGGCCAAGATACCTCAAGGGGAAAAAAAAATTAAGGGGTAAGGAGCGCCAACCTTGAAACTCCAGACTCGGATAAAAGAAGAAATATTTCGCCACAGCCCAGAAGACTAAACAGGGTTCTGCATGCCCAGAAAGCTGCACAGATAAATCGTGGCTTCCCTGAGCTGCAGAACTCCAAAGGGAAGCCTTGAGCTTTCGCTCTTAATGAAATGCCCTGTCGTTTACATGTTTTCTCCACTCACAGTTGTTGCCTGAAGCAACGCTGTCTAAATTACACACACTAGGGAAACGCAGGCGTTGCCTCATCTGCATGCCTGTCATCTCACCATTGGGCCAGTCTGCGAATTCAGACATCTAGACACAGAACATCCCAGAACCCCTTCCAGTCGGACAGGCTGTGCCCCTGCCATAGGCTGTGACTGAAACAGATTCCCGGCCCGAGGGCCCTCAAGGAAGAAGGAATGAGGACGGGAATGAAGAATCATGCCACGCCATTTTCCACTGCCAGTCACGTGAAAGGTGAGCTGGGGCTTAGGGTGGGTCAGGACAGAAGACACTAAAGGACAGCCAGCTTCCTGGTATCCAGGAAGGCACAGGGGTGGGAGTCTGTACCAGCCTCGTCTTCATCCACTGCTTTGTTTGAGGGCCTATGTGGTACCTGGCAGGAAATTATCTGATGAGCCTCATTTATCCCTCACAAGCCTGGCATGGGGGATAATCATTCCCAGTTGGGCAGACAGGGCTCAGGGAAGTCATGCCATCTGATCCTAGTTATAACCAGGAAATAATATAACTAGGATTTGAACTCCAATCTGTGCAGTATTGCTGTGCAAGCCTGAATCCTGACCTCTACCACTTTCTCTTAGACATCAGCTTTAAGGGCATTTGTGTGGCCAGGTGGTGGTGCTTAGACATCAACTTTAAGGGCATTTGTGTGGCCAGGCGGCGCTGGCACACGCCTTTAATCCCAGGACTCGGGAGGCAGAGACAGGCAGATCTCTGTGAATTCAAGACTAGCCTGGTCTACAGAGCTAGTTCCAGGAGAAACCCTATCTCAGAAAAAAAGCATTTGTGTGTATACAGATATTCAGATATGTGCCTATGTGTGGGTGTGCATGCATACAAGTGCATATGTGTATGTGTATCTATGTGCCTGTGGAGGTCAGAGGTCAATGCCAGATGCATTCCTCAATCCTTTCCAACTTATTTTTGGAGGTAAGGTCTTTCACTGAACTAGTTCTGCTAGTCTGGCTGGCCGAGTGAGCCTCAAGGATCCTCCTGTCTCCTTCCCAGTGCTGGGATGACAGGTGCGAGCTGCTGTGCCCAGATTTTTACAGGGGTGCTGGGGCTCGAACTCAGGTCCTCAGTCTTGCACAACAAGTGCCTTGCCAACTGAAGCGACCTCTCCAGCCCCATGACATCAAACTTGCAGTCATCTCTTAGCAACCATCACCCTGGCAGGAAGAAGTCTGTGCAGCCCTGGGGTCATTTAGCTACTCTGGGCAGTGGGTTCTTCGTCCACACTGTGAGAAGCTGAGCACTGAGTCCGATACTGATTAACAGCGGCTGTGTCGGGCTCACTGGGAAGACCGGACACACAGGAATTGATTAGTAATGTCTACTGCAGGCCAAGGGACAAGCAGCAGCCTGTGTCATATGTATGTCACTCGGAGCTGGGTGACCTGCAGGTTCTCTTCCAGCTCTGACCAGCTCTGATTCAAATCAGCTAAATAAAAAGTGGGGGGTGGAAGAACAGAAAACAGACGAACATTTTCCAACACAGGATGTCCACCCATTCCAGCAGAACCTAAGCTGCGGATCAGGAAGCAGAAGATGCATCGGTTGTCCTGGTACCCAGCAAGACAACCGGAAGTGGCAAGTGTGTAGGGTTTGCCCGGTGTGGTCTCAGCTATCCGGCACCTCACCTGTAAGCGCACAGCGCTATCCGGAAAGACCTTCTGGGTTAACCATGGGCAGACATCATCCCCAACCTGAATCTCTGCTTCCCACAGCCTGGGAGGAACACAGTCATCAATGCAAGAGAACATGGATGGCCTCACCAAACAAGGGCTACTGTTCCCAGCACTGGCATCAACACTATCATCTTTCTTTGGAGGGGTAAATGTTCCGTGAGCCCAGGACACACTCAGCACTGTGCCTGTTCAGCGACAACCACCCTATCAAGAAGGGACCCGAAACAACTTCAGTGATCTACAAGTTCCTGGAAGGAGACAGAGGGTAGACATCAAATGGTGTGAATTTGAAGACATTTAAACGAAGCACAAGAGACATGAATGGGGGTGGTGGTGGGGGACTAGAGGCCTAAAGCAGAGACGGTTTCTGCCTAGGGAGACCAGTCCTCGCTGTCTGTCAATGACACAAGACACCTAGTGGGAAAATCCAGGGTGGTCCCAGGATCTAGGAGCTAATCATGGAGGACCTCGAAGCAGCTCCTGGCAGGAAATACAGGGAGAATGGAGGATGTGCTATCACAGACAGGCGAGGGAAAGTGGGGACAGGAATCTGAGTTCCCTCAGGACAGCCAGGGTCTCATCTGTGAGGAGACTCCTCAGTCCCCATCATGCATCCAACAGGAAGAGGAGGATCGTCCCTCCCCAAAGAAAAAGGCCACCGAATTCAAGTGCTGTGCTAGACTCAAGAGTTCTAGGACTCCACCAAGGCCACTGAGCTTGGGTTACAGGGTTGACAGGTTAAGGAAGCAGCCCCCTGCACCTGGCCGTGACCCAACACTGAGCAAGGCTAAGGTGACCCAGTGAGCTTGCATGCTCGCACGCGCACACACATGCACACACACACATGCATACATGCACGCTCGCACGCATGCATGCGCGTGCGCGCGCACACACACACACATGCATGCACGCACACACACAGAAAGGGAAAACAGAGCAGCAGCTTCCCAGTGGCCCCTGTTGGAAGCAGGTGGTGTGGACACAGCAGCCCCTGGTTAGGGCACCCAGAGCAGTACAGCTGCCCTGCAGGGGTGGTCAGCCCATCAGGCAGACCCAGGTGCATGAAGAGACGGCGAGCAGCTTTCTCTCACCCATAGGCTCTGACTGAGGCAACACACGTGTCACAAGCAATACCGTTTAGAAAATAAAAAACAACTTTCAATTCTGTTTGGAAATCGTATTTTCTGAGATCAAAATCTTATTTGCCAATACTGCTGCTGAAAGCTAATGGTACAACCCATGGAGATGTCTTACTACTCCGGACTCCACACTGTTCAAGCCAGAGACTTGGTGGTGGGGATCAAACCTGGAACGAGGGCCCAGCATGGAGGGCCCACAGGAGTCTTTTGGCCCCCAGGCCACCAGACAGGGCAGGACCCTCCAAGAAAACACCTGCCTCTGCCTTCCAAGGGCCGGGATTAAAGGCATGCACCAGCACCGCTGGCTCGGAATTTTTCTTTCCATCTCTTCTCAACCTGAGCCCAAACAAATCACTACGTTCACTCAAAGGCCTGGGCTGACCCTGGCACCCATGGATGAGAGGATCGCAAAACTGCCTTCAAGTTCACCAACCCACAGAACAGTGTGTGGTTCTGGTGTGTCAGAAGGGAGTCACCACAGCGCTGGTGGACGTGAGTGACAGTGGTACACCCTCAGGCAGCATTGACCATGGGTGTGTGTGTGTGTGTGTGTGTGTGTGTGTGTGTGTTACTCTCTGAACCCTGGGTGGTGGCTCCACCTTCCCCTAGCAGCGGAGGTGGGGGAATCAGCAGAGCTAGGTCCTCCACAGTGAGTTGCGCTAATGCAAACAGTAGGAATCGAAGATAACAGGGCTTGTGACCTCTCCCCACCCCATTGAGAAGCTGGCCTTTCAGGGAGGCCCTGGCTAGACTGGGCAGGGTATCCAATGCTTCACAGGGCATTCTGGGCTCCCGGGTCACACACCTAGAAGAGGTGCCAGGTAGGGTACCAATAGAGAGACCAGAGTAACAAATCCCAAGTCCAGCTTGATGAGGCAATGAGTTTCTTGTTCTTCATTAAAGGTGACAGAGGTGACCCCGAAACAGCCGCATCAACCAAAAAGTCCCACTCCAGTGTGGGTAACTTCCCCAAGGCTGTGTGGATGGATTCCCACATGTCTGACATTCCAGCACCTCCAGAGACCCTGGCAGTCAGGGCACTGGAGGGAATGATGGGGGTCGGTGAATCACCCTACTCTTCCATAAGGAAATGCCAATATTCAGATCTTCCGGGAGTCTCCCTCAGGTAACCACACCTTCCCTGATAAGATGGGAAGGGCCATGCCATGTCCAAAGGACAGAGGTCCAGAGACATCTTCATGCAAGCCTGCTCTCTCTGGCTAGGCAGGAAGGGTCCTACCCAGGAGCAATAAGCAGGGGCTGAAGTACTCCAGTGGTGGGGCTCCTGAGAGTAGCTACAGCCCAGGGGACTAAGCCGGAAGATACCTGCATGGCTCCCTAGACTAAGACACCCCACCCTGTATGAAGCCTGCTGGCAGGATGCACCCACAATCCTCAATCTTCCCTTTGCTGTCTTTTCTCCATGTGGTTCAATTACCCTTCAGAGACACAGGACTCTCTGCCACCGAGGTGGGGCTTAGATCAAACAGTACAGGGTATACAACCCAGGGCCTCGAACACGGCAGGTAAGTGTTCTACCACTGAGCCTCCCTGACCCCTGCTTGGTTTGTTTCGTTTTTGTTGAAACAAGATCTCCTATAGCCAGGGTTGACCTCCAACTCACTACATAGCAGAGAATCAATGACCTTAACTCCTGATCCTCATACCTCTGCCTCCCAAGTTCTGGGATTATAAAATATACATCATGGAATTGATTTTTACATGATGCAGGGGATGAGCCCAACCAGAGCCTCGTGCATGGGTAGCAAGTCTTCCACCAACGACGCTATAGCAGCAGCCTGTTTATTTTGGTCTTCTGAAGACAGGGTCTCACTAAGCTGACAAGGCTAGCCTTGATGTTTCCACTCTCCTGACTCAGCCTCTGGAGCAGCTAGAACGAGTAGCCTACACTACTACTACAGACTCCACCTTAAGGTCTTCTTAGAAGAATAGAGGCTGCCAGCAGTGGTGGCGCTAGCCTTTAATCCTAGCACTTGAGGCGGAGGCAGGCGAATCTCTGTGAGTTCAAGGCCAGCCTGGTCTACAGATTGAGAAGAGCAGAGAAGCCAGGACACCTGCTCTAAACAGCTTCTCCCTCTCTTTCCTACTCCTTTACTCCCCCCAGCTCCCACTGTTACACACAAGCAGTACACACACACACACACACACACACACACTTTGATTCAGAATGCAAGAAGCAGATCAAGACATTTTCCTCATAGTAAACTTTCTAATGCCTTTTTTTATGTCTATGGGTGTTTTGCCTACATATATGTCTACGCATCGCATGTGTGCCTGGTGCCTATGGAGCCCAAAAGAGAGTACCAGATTCCCCCACAACTGGAGTTACAGACAGTTGTGAACCACTGTGGAGATGATGTCCAGAATCAAACCCAGGTCCTCTGGAAGAGCAGCGAGTGACCCTAACCCTTGACCCATCTCTCCAGCCCCTCTAATGCTCACTCTTCCTGATCATCTTTTTATTAGCAAGGATGCAACTCTCTTTCTCAACCACCCAGCTCTAAAAAGTCCTGAGGCATCAGCCAAGGCAGGGACAACAGCAGGTCCCTGGGAAGAATCAAAGGTGGGGTTGCTTCTAACACTCTGGCCAGCCTGGATTCCCTCCGAGGCTCTTGGCGCCATACTCCATGGGAAAGAGTGCTGTCTCTCGTGCACCCACCGTTCCCGTGACTCCTTGGAGACAGTTCTGAAGAAACAAGGTGACGATGGTGAGGGTAAGAAGGCCCAGCCCTGCCATGGACAGCTGCTTCTCCAGAATACGGGAATTCATGGGTGGGGGTGGGGGTGATTTGTGAGGAATCTAAATGGTCCTCAATCAATCATGGTTGCTATGCTCCGCAGGGAAGGGAACATGAGGCAACTCCTAGTGTGAGCAGCCTGATGACCACTAGTAGGTCAAGGCCAGAGAGGCTGTTCAACACAGTAGAGTACACAGGATGGGTCTTATACCACAACTGACTGACCCATGACCGAGTGGTCAATGAGACCCCTTGAGTGTGACCACTGCTTAGCACATAGCAAACACTCAAGGGGCTTAGAGACAAGACACCAAGGTACATGGAGGCCAACGCTGTGCTCTGTGTTGTTGCCAGTCGTGTGAACTCATGTGGAAAGGAGAAAATGTGATTCCTTGCTACACAGAGCAGAGGTGGTGCCTCCAACATGAAGTCATGGCTCCCTGCAGGGCGGCAGGGTTCAGCATAGGGTTTTTCTTCCTTTATTTTATAAGACTGTCCTCAACTATGTGTTGTTATCCTAAGCAGGAAAGTGGGCAGCTGGTAAAGAGGAGGATCGAGAGAGGGCTCCCCAGATCACCCACAAAGTAAGGCTCACAGACAAGGAAGCAAGCCCTACTACAAGCAGGCAAGGTGACCATTAAAGGCTATCAGATCCGAGTGACTGGCAGAAGTTCTCAGCAGTGAGAAGTGCCAGAGCTCATGGGATGCTGAGGGTAAAGGTAGCAGGCAGGTGGGCTGGGTACCACTCCATGGGCACTGGACTTCATGCTCGTAGTGGCTAATACATCTGGGTCAGCTGGAAGGGGGCAGCCCTTAAGGCCAACTCAGGTGACCAACTGAGGCTCTGCAAGGCTGAATGGCTGTCCTAAGAACAAGGGGCAGCTAAGAGGCAAGCTTCCTGCTTGAGTCTACTCAGACAGGTCCGCAGAAAGATGTCAGGGTGACAGACGCCGTCTCTGGGGTCTCCAGTACCCAGCTCCATTCAGGTGAAGCCCCCTGGTCTGCCCACATAATCCTCTTGGCAATGTGAAGGCCAAGATCCACTTGTCACTCCGATCTTAAACTCTACAGTAGTGGTTCTCAACCTTCCTAACGCTGCGACCCTTTAATACTTTACCTTGTGTTGTGGTGAACCCCAACCATAAAATTATTCCATTGCTACTTCATAACTGTAATTTCTCGACTGCTTTGAATCGTAATGTAAACGTCTGGCATGCGGGCCATCTGATTTGCAACCCCCAAAGAGGACTCGCAGGTTGAGAACCGCTACTCTAGAGTCTTGCTCACCAACCACACACAGTGATGCTCCCGAGATGGTCAGCCGTAACACAGGCATCATTATCACAGGGGTCACAAAGATTAGGGAGCTCTTTTATTGGAAGGGCTTGGAGCAATGAGCCACAAGGTAAGCAGGGTGTAAGAGAAGCTGCTGTTATTGGTAGCCACTGGTTTTGAAGCCCTGCCACCTGATTATAAACTTAATCTCTCCAGAGACACTCACTCTGTGAGCACAGTGCCTGAGACACTCACGGAAGTTTCCCCTACTGCCTTAGGGTGCCAATGCAAAATTAAGTGTTCAACTAAAAAGGACCAAGACACCCAGCGTCACTAAAGAAGAAGTACCACTACCACCTGGATCTGCCATCTTGGGTGTGCTCCTGGGCTCTGGGATCTGCCCGGCTGACTGGCTCCTGCAGCCCAGCAGCCGGTTATCATTTGCCTGGCCCTGAAGAGAGCCTGGGGTACAGACTGGGTGAACCCTGATGACCCAAGAACCAGCCAGAGCAAAACAAGTCCTTGTTCCCCTTTGCAACAGGCCGCCCCCGCCCCCACCGCCAGCCACCCCTTGAACTTCCTTCACTGCAGATACAGAGCAGAGACGCCCTTGGTACCCTGCAAAGTGCCCACCCATCCTCTGGTTTTGAATGCAGCCCAACAGGGCTGGCCTGGACCGCACCTCCTCCCAGGCCTCAGAGGGGGACAGGAAGGGGTGCTTGGGAGCTACAGGGTGCCTCACCCTGTGGTGAGAACTCTCCAAGCCTGCCCAGCTGCTGCCCCAGTGGCGCGAGAAGAGGCACAAGGGCGGCAATGCAAGGAGAGCTGGAGGCACAAACACCTTCTTTGGTTGCATGGCCATCCCCTTTCAACAGAAGAGGGCTCCCCGCTAGGGAGTAAACAGCTTCATGCATTCATCCACCCACCCACCGATTCACCCGTTCATCTATCCATAAGGAGGAAGTCGGCTGGGAGGCACTGCCTCAGTCTCCCCAGCTGTAAAACAGGGAGGGTAACTAAAAGACAAGACTTGCAGGGGTCATTAACGACTGCCCATGGAGAGTGGTCTCTGCCTGGTCACCACTGTAACTAATTTCCTCAGCCTCGTGACTCAGACACAGCCTGGAATCCTCACACTCGAAACCCTACATGCCCTGTAAAGCCACCACCAGGGCTTCCCGGCTCCAACACTCGCACCAGCTACCTGCATTGGCAGACCTGGCCCAGGCTGCACGGCATCCATCTCTCCGTCTCTCTCACTGGCACTCAGGATGCTACAGTGCTACCCACAACCACACGGCCTGCTACAATGTGCCACTGACCCTCTAACCTTTGCCCTTGGCTCACCCGTCCTTCATTCCACTCTCACCCAGGAGCCTCCCTCTTCCAATCCCACCACACAGACCTCCCAAGGGCTGGGAGGCAGCAAGGTGCTAGTCTCGGAAGCCTGGCAACCTGAGTTTGATCCCCTGAAGCCACATTAAAAAAAAACTCTGGATGAGACAGTGGGCATCTGTAACCCCAACACTCAAATGGGGGACAGGAGAAACTCCTGGAAGCTTGCAGGCCAGCGACCAGGAGTGTACAGATCCTGCCTCAGGAACAAGGTGAAGAAGCAAGCTGAATCCCAAAAAAGTGGTGCCCCTGACCACTCACGTGCCATGGCACCGTGTGTACCCATATTCACATACGCACACATGCACAGGCAGCCACAATAATCATTATCACTAAAATACTTAAAGAGAAAAAAAGATTTAATTAAATAAACAAAGGGTCTTCCTAACAAGAAGAGGCACAAACCTCCGAGGCCTTGTACACCTCTAGCCTGCACTGTACACCCAGGCGCATTTAGCCCTTTCGGAGAGAAGACCATAGCGGCCTTCTCCGGAGTGCTCCCTGTCAGCACAGTATCTAGGGGACTTCCGCTCTGTGAGCACATCACCTGGAGTACCCACTCTCTGCATGTCTCAGGTACCCACTGTGGGCACAACACACGTACTCACACTGACCACATGGTACCTGGCAGTCAGTTCACACAGATTCACACTTAAGTCTGCCTCTTGAGCCTTCGTCCTCCCGTTTTGTAATAACCACCTCCAGAGGATCACTCTGACAACCAGGCGAGGGTGGTGTGTGCATGTTTTGTTTGCTTGTTTTTCTCTTGTTTGTTTGAGACAGGATCTCTCCGTAGCTCAGGCTAGCCTAAAACTTCCTATGTAGCCTAGGCTGGCCTCAAACTAGTAATCCTCCTGCCTCAGACTCCCAAGCACTGAGACTACAGATGTACTCCAACACGGCAGGACCAAGGCACACCTCTAAAGCACATCTCCTGGTCACCTGGGTTCAGGTGTGGTCCTGGCCTTCTTTCCTCACCATTCCCACAGAGGACCAAAAGGAGGCCCAAGCTAGAACAAAGGACCAAGGAGGCCAGGTACCCAAGAAATAAATGAGACGGTGCCACCAAAGAGTCCCCTGGGACTGTGAAGAGCAAGAGGAAACCATTGCCTGAAGCCAGCAGGCCTCTTGGTGAAGGGGCTGTTTGTTACACAGCTAGTCTGCCCTGGCTGACACATCCTATGGCTGGACCTGGAACAAATTTATTCACCCAACCTGGTCAGGGAGCCAGAGTGGGAAGCACAGAAGCCAGGCCTGCTATCTTTAACTATTCTTGACATCTCAAGAGTCCAGGACCACCTCGGGATACACAGGAAAGCCAATAGAAGTCCAGGTGTTTATTCCCCACAGGTGAACTCTCCTGAGCTGGACCCGGTGTGCCCAGCCCCAGCCAGCACCTGCTTCCCAGACTGATTCCTACAGGCCCGCCCACCTGCAGACTGGAGGAGCCAGCTCACCTGCCTAGATCCACAACCTAATTCTCACTGCTGATAACAGCCAGGGAGAACAACCGGGCCAAAGGCCAGGATGGGAGGCAACTGTGGGGCACCCCCACGGCTGAGTCACCTCAAGGGTCTTAGGGCCACCATGCTTCCCGTGAGCCCATTCCCACCTGCAAAGCCGGTGGTGACTCAGATGATTTGAAAACCTGGGATCCCTGGAACCTGGTTATTCACCAAGGGAGTTGGCTTTAAAAACATTCTGCCAGGCTGGGTAATTTAAGACCCTCTTAGAGCGTTACAACAAAGCTTTTCTTCACTCTCCATTCGGAAGAAGCTGGTTTACAAAAGGAAAGAAAAAGAGAGAGATGGAGGGGAGGGAAGGAAAGGAGGACGCGAATGGAGCTTCCTGGGCCTACTCGCCTAACATTTAGAACACTCTAGATACTTGCTGAAAATAAAAATTTTTTTGAGACAGTGTCTCCCTGTGTAGCCCAGGCTAGCTTCAAAACCAATGTCAGCCGAGCGGTGGTGGCGCACGCCTTTAATCCCAGCACTCGGGAGGCAGAGGCAGGCGGATCTCTGTGAGTTCGAGGCCAGCCTGGTCTACAAGAGCTAGTTCCAGAACAGTCTTCAAAGCTACAGAGAAACCCTGTCTCAAAAAAAAAAAAAAAAAAAGGAAAGAATGAAAGAAAGAGAAAGTGTCAATCCTCCTGCCTCAACCTCCTGAGTGCTAAGATTACAGGGTTTAAAAAAATAAGCAATAAATAAATAAACCGGTGCCCTGGAGAGGAAGGGAGAGGAAAGTGAACACTGAGCGTTTCTTAGATGGCAGCCAGGTGACTTCTAAATTCCCTCTGGCCTCAGGGCCTTCGCATTTACTGTGTCCCTCCACCTGAAGAGCCCTTCCCGGAGACAGAACGCCACACCTTCCCTGCCATACAGACTCCATACCTAAGCCACCTGCTTACCGGCCTTACTAGCCTGCTGCTGGTTACTGTCTTCCAAGTACCGGGAAGAGTGGGATTTCTCTGTTAAATGAATACCTGCCTCCCATAACCCTTGACATCAAGAAGGAAGTCCTCACAATCCTCCCTCTACGGCGAGGGCGAGTCATCTGGGAAGCTGCCGAGGCAGGATTCCAGATCACCTGTCTGATGTCAAGTCTGTGTCACACACCAGGGAGATGACACTATCTCCTCCTCGTTTCCTCACCGTACACCGCACTTCCCCCACGGCAGAGGTGAGGAGGTGGATCCTTAAGACAGGAACCATTTCAACCCCAGAAATGTCTGCTTTGCCACCTCCCTCAGTCTGGAGATGATCTATAGAATATCTCACACATAATATACAGCAGACACCTCTGCCACTCGGCACCTCTGGTTAGGGCACCGCTGGCAAGGGGTAAAGTGTCCTTTTCAAAAGTATACCGGCCCCTCTACTCCCTGGGGACACCGGAGAGAGGAAGAGAAATTCTCACTCCGCCTTTCCCTATGATGGGGTTTAGCCACCTGGCTTCCATCCTGAAGCAAACAGGAAGTCTGAAGGCAAAAGAAGGTGAGGCTCTCGGTTGGAGCATCCCAGACCCCTGTCCTGAGAGTGTAGACGAATGGGGCTGGCAGGCAGACCCTGTGGGAACCCACTTCCTGGTGACAGTCTGCCAGGCTGAGGCACGCCCCCGACCCCCAAGAAAGCAGGCAAACATTTAAACTGTTAAAACTGACACAGTGCAGATCATAAAAACGGGAAGTGCTTTGTTTGTAACAGCCAACAACGGAGACAGGAGCTCAATGTCCAACCACAGGGGAACTGGTCGGCCCGCCCCATTAGTAAGGTACACTGACGAAGATGGGGGGAACTACGGAGCGGTGAGAGATGAAGGAGGCAGTCACACGTGTGTGGCTATGAAGTAAGCGCCAAAGGCAGCCTCCGGGGACAGGTAACAACGCAGACCGGCAGAAGCGTGTGTTAGCACCCAGAGGACTCAGTAAGGATACCCAAGAAAAGAGGTTACAGGATTTGCTTTGAAAGATGACCACAGAGGGCTCTAGGGGTACGTGGTAGGGCTGCAGACTTTCCCTCCACTTTGGGTACATCTGGTGAAGTGCATAATGATTCAACCACTCACTCACACTCACACACTCACACACACACACACACACACACACACACACGGGGGAGAGGGGTCTTTGTTTAGGTTTGTTTTTTGTTTTCGAGACAGGGTTTCTCTGTGTAACAGCCCTAGCTATCCTGTAGACCAGGCTGGTTTCGAACTCACAGAGATCCGCCTGCTCTGCCTCCCGAGTGCTGGGATAAAAGGCGTGCGCCACCACTGCCCAGCTATATTGTTTTTTTTTTTAAGTACCCCTTGAGAAATTCTTCTAAAATGCATGCAACAATCTTACAGTCTTATACTCAATGGTTCTGAACACACCCCTAACTTTCCCAAATGCTCTGTGTACCTCAGGTGACTGCCCCTCTTTTTAAACAGCAACGATCTTTCCTTTAAAAAAAATGTTTTTTAGTCAGATGGTGGTAACACATGCCTTTAGTTCCAGTACTCCAGAGGCAGAGGCAGGTGGATCTCTGTGAGTTTGAGGATAACCCACAAAGGCTACACAGAGAAACCCTGTCTGGCGGGGGAAGGATTCGTTTTGGTATAGGGGAGTAGGGGGATGTGCTCACGTGTGTGGAGGTCAGGATAGCTTGTGAGAGTCTCTCCTTTTACCATGTGGTCCCAAGGATTGTATTCGGAGCTTGGAGTGGGGCTTGCAGGCAAGCATCTTTAAGTGCTCAGCCATCCTGGCTACCCATAATCCTTCACTCAAGGGACTCTCACCATAAAAACTGTTTCTGACTGTGTGCTGGCTGTCCTGCTACCAGGTGTTCACCAGAACCAGTGTCAGCATCTGAACCGTCACCATAATAAGTGGAGACAAACAAGGCCCCTCCGGGAAAGCCAGGTGCCCAAAGTTACATAGTCAGGAAGTTGCCACCTCAGGCTCCAGCCCTGCTCCACGGGACTACAGTAAAACCCAAGTTTTTCTGCCCCACAGTGGGGACACATAAGGCCAGGCTGCCCTGCTCTGTCTCATGTAATCCTTTAATCAAAGGCGTAACTAGTCCATCTCAGATATCTATCCCAATGAAATACCAGGCTGGTCCCCTTGGAGAGAGGCGAAGGGGAGGGTACCCTGGGGCACTCTGCCTTTAGGATGATCCTGTGCGCCCCACAAAATGCCCCGGGGTGTAGTCCTTTCCCACTACCAAGTGAGCAAACAGGATCACACACAAAGCCACCTTGGGTCCCCAAAACCAGACTCTTAGCACAAGGCTCCCCATTGCGGTCTGGTAGGCAGCACACCGCCACCCAGCAAAACACCTATTACCTGGAAGGGGGCACCAGTGGCCAGACAGAGGAGCATCTCTCCTCAAAATGCACCAACTTCCTACAGTCTGTGAGAACGCTGCACACTTGCTCCTGCCTGTGCCATCCCTGCCCCCATCTCTGAACACATAAGAATTGGCGAAACAAATTTGATGCACTCCAAAATCTACTTGTGACATAAAAAAAAAAAAAAACGGGCTTACTAAATGCCAGAATCATAAAAGGAGGGGAGAATGGGCACATAGAACAAGGACCCACATGACAAAACAGGAAAAAAAAAACCTTAATACTCAAGCACTTGTGCACACGGATGGGGTCCCTCGGGACTGGAGACTAATTCTCGAAGGAAAGATCCCAACACCTGGAGGGGACACTTAGCTAGAAAACGACCACATCGTAGATCTCAGGAACATTTTTGCTGAAACAAATTCCAAGTTCCCAGGATGGATGCTCAGACACTCCAGAGGAGGGGGGAAAACGAAGGCAGCTTCAGTTCACTCAACCAGATTCCCAGAGACATTGCAGTCAGCAGCAGTGGAGACAATGAAGAAAACGGCAGCCCTGGAGGAAACCAGGCTGGAGAATAAAGAAGGCTACCCCTTCCCTCACGTCCGAAGCCCTGCTCGGCAAACCAAGAGGACTCTGCCGCTTAGACCCACCGTTCTGAAACCGTGGGTCTCCATTGGTTTGGTTTTTGTTTTGTTCTGTTTTGTTTTCAACAGTGAGAAGAAAAGAAAGGTACAGTGCTTTTTTGTACTTCTTTGGCGCAGTGGAAACAAAGGCTACAGACAAAAGACAAACACGTCTAGCAGGTGATCAAATTTAGCCAAGCAACGGAAAGGCAAGATGGATTCCTGTCCTCCCACAACGAGGACACTTCTACAAAGACCTGGCCTAGCTGTAGAGTCCAACCTATAACACGGGGTGGGCGGCCACCCCGAGTCCAGAAAGATTGCAGAAATGGGGAAGTGTAAATGAGGAAGGTGCGGCTTCTGTCTCCCAGGATGTGCCCCCCTCCCTATTACCCCTCCCACGGAAGCTAGAGAGCTTCCTCTTTGTTGACAAGCATTCTGGTTCCAGAGGATCCAAAGTCTCCTAGGCACATCAAACCTGGCCAATGTCAGGCGTGCTGTTGCTTCTGCAAAGGTTTAATCAGTAACCGGCCTAGCAGACAGCACAGGGCAAGCTCTGACCTGACCCCACTGAGGACAAAGTTTACAGCCAGGTCAGGGGAGGGGTGTCAGGTCCTGTGGCACCAGATTCCTGTTTGGGTCTCCCTCCCCAGGGAACCAAGAGATTTCCACACTAAGTGTGTCACCAGCTGGAGACCCATGCTAGGAGGGACTAGGAGACCCCAGAAGCCTGCCGCTGGGGGTCCAAGCCTCTCATACCCCTCAGGATACGGGCGGGTAACTGAATCAGTGTAGACAGCCGACTCAGTGGATGGTTTGGGCAAAGGAGTAGTTTGCTGGCTGGTTTGAATCCAGATCCATCACTCTGGGTCCCGTTTCTTAAGTCCACACAATTAACTGGATAATCCCCAGACAGTTCTGAATGGGGCTTCATATGAGCAAAATACACTCCACCCCTCTGTGAGACACACTTCTACATGGGCAACTCAAGGCTGGGCTAGCGGCGACGAAGGGTTTTCTGGAAATGAACTGCATTCAAATTCACCTTTGTTTCATTTGAGCAAATATTTCTCAATAAAATGGTTGGGCCGCACTATAAAATGCAGACAGATTACATAATGCCCAGGCCTAAGGGAACCCCAAGGAGGCTCCTCCACTTCCCAGAGAATGGACACCAAGCAGATATCTCAACAGGGTCCCTAGCAGCAAACCCTAACCTCACCCCTGGCCTGGAGGCCCCTGCTCCAAGCCCTGGTGGCCACACCTTCTTCCACACAGGCCCTGGGGGTAGGGGAGCCACACACCTCCACTAGAGGCCTCCACTGGAGACCCCCATCGACGCCCCCACAAAGCAAAAGCTACGCTGAAGGAATTCCCTCATGCCAGGTGAAGAAAGCAAAGGACAGGATTATACCAGGCTGTGAGACTCCTCCTCTGTTCCTTTTTCCCCGTTTTGCTCTGCCAAGACCTACCTTGCTCCTCAAATAACCTAGGGCCACACACAGAACTCAGGTGTTCCTCAGGGGTAGCCTCCATATCTCAGCTGGCCAAAGGTAGACGAGGGGGCCCTGGCTGCTGGAGATTCTCCAGCCTGATTCCTTCCTGACTCTCCCAAACAGACAGACCTCTTGAACAGTCAGGGAAAGTAGGGAGCCTCTAGTCTCTAGAGCTAACCTCTCCCAAAGCCGGAAGATCAACTAGCCACACCAAGATCCTGCCCTGGAGGACCAGGAAAATGTCCTGTCCTTCCTACAGCAGGTTACCGTCCCTCTCAACTACTGTCCTCTCCTGACAACTCCTCTGCATTCGGAAGGACGGCAGGAAAAAGAACAGAGCCTAAGAAAGTGCCCCCCTCGCACCCCAACTCAGCCAGGTAATAATGCTAAAGCCAGACTTGGGGGCTCCAGAGCCCAGGGAAGGTTACTAACCACCTCTGGGACCTGAAAGCCTCAGTCCTGGCCAATCAAACGAAAATCAAGGCCGAGGCCTATGACTCAAGAAAGGTTTAAGAACACACACACACACACACACACACACACACACACACCTATCTGGGAGAAGGCTGGGCTGCCTCCGGCAACCCTCAATCCTCTTGGGGACAAAGTCTGCAGTTACTGCACCAACATGCCCAGAGCATAGAAAAAATAAGTACTTTAGGCACATCAGACCCGAAATTCAGAATAAAAGCCCTCATGTGCCACAGCGCTCTCAGGAGTAGGGGAAGTAGGCACGAGGAGTAGGGTGTCTAGGCTAACTTTCTCCCCCTCCCCACTCTTAGGAGCATGTTTCACTGCCTGTGACACACCACTAAGGGAACATGGATGCCGAGGAAATGTCTACACACGCTACACATTTGTGGCATGCATGTTAGCAACACCCTGTTTCCTGGCTGGGCTTTCTTGGCACAGGTGTGAGCAGGCAGTGGATTCTACCCTTCCCCATGGTGTTTAGTAAACACCACGGAGCCTGCCATGGGGGGACAGTACATTCTAGACAAGAAGGGGGCCCCTACAAAGATGAGTCTCCAACCGCCAAGCTAAGGCCCAGCCAGAGCCTGTATTTGAAACTGCCCTTGTTGGAAAACACAAAGCATCCTGTTTAGGCCCTGCCCACCGCCCCCACTCCCCCTCTTCGACCCCACCACAGCTGTCTGTCCCCAGGAGGAAGAAGGCCACCATTTGCAGATTCGATTTCCGAAAGCAACTAGTAAGAACCTCCTTTCTCCATCTCATCCAGCTGACCCGGCCCTGGCCACACAGCAGAAAACTAACAAAACAGGACGCAGCCACAAAACATGCTTACACACGCTCCACAGACAACGCAAGGGCAGGCTGGGCAGACTAGCTTCTTCTACCCAGGGAACTCGACTAGCCCAGGGCCTGAGTGGGTCCTGAACCTCGACCCCCTCCCCCCTCCAACCTCCCAACGTGTGAAGGAGGTTTTCAGAAAGGGCAGGCACCCGGTTTTGCCCTGCCAGGCCCGGCAGAAAAAAAAAAGAATAAAGGAAGGCTAAAGCAAGCGCAGGAGTTGCTTTCTGGAAATTGTTGGCGCTGGGGGGTTACGGTTTTTATGGAGGAGAGGGTTGCGTTTTGTTTTCCCCTGTAAGCTCAGATCCAGATGGGCAACGGGTTGGGAAAAGGAAGAACACACCACGACCCTCAGGGCCCAGTCAAAGGTTCACCCCGGGGTCCCAGCCATCGGAAACGCAGGCACTCAGGCAAAAGTCCTCAAGCACTCAGCCCGAGTGGGCTAAGTGTCCAGGACACGAAGACGGGCTCCCCAGCCTGCCTTTGAGGATCAGGTCTGGCGGTTCCAGCCCAGCTCCGTGCTCGGGGGCCGCGCGCCCGGGGACAGCCAGGGGGGCGCCTCGGTCCTGGGGGACCCCGACTTGGGGAGCTCCACGGCCACGCAGAGTCACTCACCGTGGCAGATGCCAAGCTGTTGTCGGCCAGTGTTAGGTGGTGCGGCTCCCAGCGCCTCAGAAATTTGGATGTGAGGATCTTGCTGAGAAAGGTCCGAGGGTGCCGGATGACACAGACCTGAATGTCGCCCTCCTGCAGCAGCTTGTACCTCATCCCGTTGCACAGCAGCAGGGCCCGGCGGCAAGGCACGGCGCCCATCACCTTGGTGCCCTCGGGGCCCGACACGTCGCTCCCCAGCAGCGGCTTGGTCTCCTCAATCTGCCGGGGGTCGCCGCCGCCCGAGCTGCTCGTCACATCCATGGCCGCGCCGGGGCGGGGGCCGCGCGCGCGATCGCGGCTGGCGTGGGGCCGGGCCGGCAGGGCCCCCGCGGAGGGCCCGCACCCCCCCACCGCCGGGAAGGTGGGGGGGCGTGGGCTGGGGGCGCCCCGCGGGGACGAACGGGAGCGCGCGGGGGCGGGCGGGCGGGTGCGCGCGGGGCGCTTCCTGGGCTGCTTCCTTCTAGCTGCTGGGGCGCATGCCGGCGCGAACGGGTTGGCGACTGCGGCGCGGGCGGCGGGCGATCGTGGGGCGCAGAGAGGATCGGGTCCTCGGGGGGTGGGGGCGGCGCCGGGAACGGCGGGCGCGGGCGTGTCTCGGCCTCGCGCGGGCGCGCTGTGCGGTGCGTGTGTCCGCCTCCGTCCGCTAGTGTGTGCTGCGGGCGGGGGCCGCGCCGGCTGCCGGGGAGATTGCGGGAGGCTGGCGCGCGCGATTGGTCCCCGCGGGGTCATGTGCCCGCCCTCTGACGTCAATGGCGGCAACAGAGGCTTCGGCCTCCCCGGGGCGGGCGGAGTCCGGGATGGGCCGGGCCCCGGGCGGGGACTTGGAGGCGGGCGCCGCCCGACGGGAGCGGCGGCCTCTGGGGAGGGGGCCAGGGTTGGGCGAGCCTCGACAGTCCCCGCGCCGCGCCCCGGAATGTGGGTAGTGTGCAGGGGGACATCACGCGGACCGCGCCCCCGAGGGTGCACAGATGAGCCCTGCGCCCCTAACCACCCCGCCATCCTGGTCTGGGCTTGAGAAATAAAGTCTGTCCCATGACCAAGAGGATGCAAACCAGTGTTTCCCCTTCCCAGTCCAAGGCTGGACTGAAAGCTAGGGTGCTGCCCACTACACCCTTGACACCGCCTCCCCAATTCAGACTGCTTTCCCAAGGATGGCCAGTTGGAATTGAAATTGGTCACACAAACACACACACACACACACACACACACACACACACACAAAGCTATGCATGATGGCTCACCATTACAACCCCTCAGGAGACTGAGGCAGGAGGATTGCTGTGAGCTTGAAACCAGTTTGAGCTACAGAGTGAATTTCCATGTCAGTCAAGACAGCAGGCCCTGTCTCAAAAATGAAAAATAAAAAAATTAAGTAGGACTGGGAGATGTATCTCAGTTGTCAATAGAGTGTTACCTAGCATGCATAAAATCCCAGTGCTATGGAAACCCACGAGGTGTCACGGGCCTGTAAACCCAGCAATAGGGAAGTGGAGGCAAGAGAATTTAAACTCAAGGTCATCTTTGGCTGTGAGTTCAAGGCCAACCTGTAGTGTAAGTCTAAAACAAACACATTTCTGTGAAAAGGAAATATCCCCTCCCTCTTCTGAGAATAACCCCTACTGAAGGCCTCTCCTTTAGTCTTTGATGCCTCCTGACCTTTGCTTTGGGGTCCTTACTGGGAGACAGCACAAACCCTCGGCATCCTGAACACAGACCCCTCCTAGGATCTCAGGGAACAAAACTCTCCTAAAGTGATCCAGCCTCCCTGTGTTCAGCAGCTCCAGCGTGGCACCCTGAGCCTGGACAACGCTGGTCTTCAGTCCCCCCACCTGCCTAGAGGAGAATCACATCAAATGAGCCAGTGAGAAAGCTTGGAAACAAATCAGGTCCCCTCTGTCATTGCTGCTCAGAGACCGAAACTGGTATTTAATAACAGCAATGTTATTGTACTCTTACAGGTAGTGACCTGATATCTGTAACTACAGATAAGATGATGAGAAAAATCGGTATTGACCAATAATGCTAAAAATCATGGTATTGACCAAAAGAGATTTTAAAAAGTTGGTATTGACCGACTATGCTAAGAATTATGATTTTGACCTGTTGTCGTTGGCAATTGCTGAGAAGAGTTTGACACACCCTGTAAATGTTGGGAGTTGATGCATATGTTAAAGAATTTTAGATTTAAGAGGTGCTCTAAACTAGAGGAAAAAAGATTTTCAACTCAGGCGATTCTCTTCTCCTTTAAATAGAAGACGATAGCCTTTAGAAACATGATTATTCATAAAGCATTATAATTTATCCTGACAAGAAGGTATGGCCCCGAGACACAGAGCCCAAAGGTATCTCTCTCCACTAATCTCTTTTCTTCACAGAGATCAGCAGTCAATGACGGGTTTGAAGCTTCTTCTCCCCAGATACCTAAGACAGGAGGTCGCATATGTGAATGCCTGTTCCAAAGATGGAAAAATTTGGGTAATTGAAGAGGTCTTTGCCCAAGCCAGGCGCGATCATCCTGTCCTGTTGCAGAAGCACGGGTTTTATTAAAATTAATAAGAGAGAGTGGATTGTAGGTCCATATTTCTACATGGTTTGACAACCACGTTCTCGGGCCATCATTGGTATCCAAAGCAATCAGGTAACCTCTGGACAGGCTGTCGCTACCTAACAAAAGCTCCTTCTCTCTCTCTCTCTTTTTTTAATATTTGTTTATTTATTATGTATACAATATTCTGTCTGTGTGTATGCCTGCAGGCCAGAAGAGTGCACCAGACCTCATTACAGATGGTTGTGAGCCACCATGTGGTTGCTGGGAATTGAACTCAGGACCTTTGGAAGAGCAGGCAATGCCCTTAACCTCTGAGCCATCTCTCCAGCCTGCTCCTTCTCTTTTGTAATGACGCAGATGGTCTGAGAAGAGGCGTGAATTCCAAGCTAGTGTCTGAGTTGCAGAAGTGACTGCAGTCCTACTACCCCCCGCCCCGAAAAGAGAATGTTAATGAACTTCTACCTTAGTTTACCTCTGGGGATAAAAGGTGTTTGGGAAATAAACGTGTGTGATCCTCAGGAATGAAGGAAGCCTGAGACTCCCTTCCGACATTGCTGTGTGAACTGTGTCTCAATTATTTCCTGCACCTCCACGCCCGTCCAGAGAGGGAAAAGTAGTTTATGTTGGGGCCTCAGACCCCACACCTATCACTGCCATCTTTTTGTAATACGACCCCTTGGCTTTAGGTTGGAATCAGTGAAACAGAGGCTCGAGCATCGCAGAAAAACTGAAGGTGGGAGCCCATGCCTATAATCCTAGCTCCGGGGAGGTAAAAGCAGGAGAACCATCTTGGCTTCAAGGTCACCTTTGGCTACATAGTGAGTTCCAGCATGACTTGACTTACATGAGACTCTGTCTCAAACGTAATTTAAAAAATAAATAAAAAAGGAAGAGGAGAAGGAAGGATGGAAGGACAATGGCTGCTTCCATGTCACCTATTCCCTGGCTGTGGGGAAAGTGTCAGGCGTGGGGCTGGCTCAGAAATTGCCATATGAGGTGGCATTTGGTATCCAGTCTATAAGGATGGAGTCCCCAGACTGCTAGATTGGGACAGGAAAGGCACACTTGAGTCCCTGCCTCACTCTCTCCCAAGTTCCTGACCTAGAATTGAATCTGAGTTCAGCCACTAGATAGCATGAAAAGCCTCATCACAGGGGCTGGAGAGATGGTTTGAGTTCAATTCCCAGCAACCACATGGTGGCTCACAACCATCTGTAATGAGATCTGGTGCCCTCTTCTGGCCTGCAGGCATGGAGGCTGAACACTGTGTACATAATAAATAAATAAATCATAAAAAAAAAAAGCCTCATCCCAGGAAGTCTGGGCCTCAGTAGGAGACATGGACCCATTGACTTGGCCCTGAAGAAGATAGGCCCAAGCTGTCCAGACTCTCCTCAGCCGGGACAGACACCCTGAGAGTCTCCCTTCCAGCACTGAATTTGAGAACTGTACAGATAAGAGAAGGAAAAGAGGTGTGAGCACCGTCCACTCTGTTGAAGACTTTGATGAATCTCAGGGTCAGGTCCGGTGTCAAATCTCTGCTTGGCCTTTGTGTAGCTCATGAAATGACATGTAAATCCAGATGCAGACCAGGCAAGCAGGGTTCCTTCCGGAAAGGCTTGCCTTTGCACCCAGTGCTACGTGCTTAAAACAAGTCAGCTTGCTGAAATAAAAGAAAGCCCTGGTTCACAGCTTGCCAACTCCCCTGGTGTAAATACTCCCTCTGAGACTCATTAAGAGCTATTGAGTTCATTGCTGAACAGGAAGTTCAGTAGCGATGCACCCCAGAGCCAGGTACGATGGTACGGGGCTGGAATCTCAGCTAATAGGAACAAACAAAACGAAGATAGCCATTTGGGGCTGCAGGAATGGCTTGGCAGTTAAGAGCACATAGTGTTCTCGCTCAGGATGAGACTTCCTTCCCCAGCACCCACATCAGAAGGTTCACAACCACTGATAACTCCAGTTTCAAAGATATCTGATGCCTCTGGTCTCTGAGGTTACCTGTACCAATATGCACATAACCCCAACACAGATACACATGCAAACACATCATTTAAAAAATAAGAATACATATAAAAAGAATATGACATTTTTTACTTATAGAACATAATCTTTTATTACGTGTATTTTGCGTGGGGGGTGTGTGTATTGTGGCTGCGTGTGTGCCATGGTGCACTGCAGAGGTCAGAAGCATTTGTGTGAGACATTTTTCTCCTTTCATTATGTGGACTCTGGGGGATGAACTCAGGTCATCAGGCAAGCGCTGATCCAGCTTGGTAACCCTTTAGTATTTGCATGGGTGTTTCTCAGGCATGTGTGTCTGTGCACCACATGTATGCAGTACCAATGACGGCCAGAAGAGGGTGTGTGATCCCTTTAGACAGTAGCTAGAGACAGTTGTGAGACACTGTGTGAATGCTGGGAATCAAACTCAGGTCTTCTGGAAGAAAGGTGTTTTAACCACTGATCCCTCGCTCCAGTCCCCTACATAATCCTCTTAAATAGGTGTTTGACAATCAGCTTGTAAAGTTTCTGCAGAGTGACATG
Source organism: Microtus oregoni (assembly GCF_018167655.1). Classification (NCBI taxonomy): domain Eukaryota; kingdom Metazoa; phylum Chordata; class Mammalia; order Rodentia; family Cricetidae; genus Microtus; species Microtus oregoni. The sequence continues at coordinate 36,668,896 of NW_024543063.1, forward strand.
AGTTAGTTGAGGTCAGCCTAGCACATGGCTGGCTGCCTCTTTAGGGCCTGGCCTAAAGCCAGTGTCCAGGAGTTATCTATAAGACAGATGGGTCTCTCACTGCTCCATCCATCTTCTAGTCACTGTGTTGGCTGGCCTCTTTCATTCATTCATTCATTCATTCATTTGATCTCATTAGATTCCTATTTTAGCTGGGTTTTCCTTTTTGATTTGTTTTGTTTTGTTTTTTTTGGGTTTTTCGAGACAGGGTTTCTCTGTGGTTTTGGAGCCTGTCCTGGAACTAGCTCTTGTAGACCAGGCTGGCCTCGAACTCAAAGAGATCCGCCTGCCTCTGCCTCCCAAGTGCTGGGATTAAAGGCGTGCACCACCACCGGGCGGTGGGTTTTCCTTTTTGAGACAAGGTCTTATATCCTAGCCTGGCCTCAAACTCACTGAGTAGCGGAGGGTGGTTTTGAACTCTTGGTCCTTTCTCCATCTCCCAAGTGCTGGGACTGCAGGTGTGTGTCGTCATGCCAGCTCCCATGATGCTGGGAATCAAACCTGGGACTTCATGAAGGCTGAGCTGTATGCCTATCCCTAGACACTTATATCTTACAGCTCACTTGAGTGCCAGGAACTTTGTCAGGTGTCATAAATGTAACTCAGCATGCTGCCCCATCAAGTTCACAGTTATGCAGAGAAACCAGACCCAAAGGGCCATCCCTCAAAAGGAGTCTTCTGCTGGTCAGTGGTGGCGCACATCTTTAATCCCAGCACTCAGAAGGCAGAGACAGGTGGATCTCTGTGAATTCAAGGTGAGAGAGAGAGAGAGAGAGAGAGAGAGAGAAAGAGAGAAAGAGAAGTCTTCCATAAGGAAAACAAATCCTTGCTCTTCCTGTATCCTGCTCTGAGTGTCCTTGGTTGATGGACCATAAAGTGTCACAGCACCTTCCTCCGGGGTTACAGAAACTCCATGGGACCCCAGATCAAATTCATGGCATTTTCAGTAAGAACTACCTGTTTCTCATTCCTCTTCGTTGTTTTGTCTTTTTTTTTTTAAGATTTACTTATTAATGTATACATTGTTCTGCCTGCATATATCCCTGCAGGCCAGAAGAGGGCACCAGATCTCATTACAGATGGCTGTGAGCCATCATGTGGTTGCTGGGAATTGAACCCAGGACCTCTGGAAGAGTAGCCAGTGCTCTCAACCTTTGCAGGCCCTGTTTTGTTTAATTTTTTATACTTATTTACTAATAAGTAATAACTGCTACCATGCAGTTTCTGGAGCTCAAACTCAGACCATTAAGTTTGGTGGCAAGTGTCTTTACTCAGTGTGTCATTTTTCAACCCTCCGCACCCTGCTTTTGTCTTAGAAGTCATATTGACACAGCTCTTAGAATGTCCTTGTCACTTAGCCCAATTCATGAAATGAATCTATTTGGATTTCTTCCTCTACCTGGGGTGTGCACCTTCTAGACACAGCGTCTCCACGGGGCTAATGCAGATTCTGACCATTCTGAACATTGGGACAGATCTTTCTTTGTGACAGGCAGGCCTCTGCCCTGTTCCACTGCACCCATGGCCTCCACCTCTTGAATACTACCAGCACCCCCAAGTCATGACAAAGAAGAAGATCTCCAGATATTTCTAAATGTCACCTGATGGGGGTCAGGATGGAGATCGCTCCTAGGTTAAAGGGAAGTGTTCCCTTTCCTCTCAGTCCATGGTGGCTGCCTGCCCCTTTGCCAACCTTCTGTTCAGCCATTTTGTGGGTCACAGGCTGGAGGACTCATGCTCACACTGAAGAAGCCACACAGAGGAACTGGGAGCAGAGGGCTTCACCGTCAAATTTATCTGCCTATCAATGAATGCGGGAACCCGTAGGATGCTGTAATGTGCAGTTGAATGCGGTCATGGTTTGGGTCCCTGTTTAATAGCAACAAGCCATGTGCACAACAAAGATCAGAGGTTGAATGGAAGCAATGAAATGTGTGTCTCAAAGCGGGTTCCAATTTCCTCGCTATCCACCGTGCTCTGGGTTTGGTGGAGTTCTCTGGAAGCTCGGCTTTCTCGTTGAAATTGCATCAGCCTGCAGAGCATTCCAGAACCTCACTTCTCACAGGCATCAGACTCCCACTTAACAGAACATACACTCCGTGCCCGTGGCATTTTAATTTAATCAGATAATAAAATGCATCTATTTACTCTCGCAGTATAGAGGAGGTCCATTTGCTTCCTGGAGCCTGGATTTCCTCCCCTCCCCCCCCCCCCGCCTTTTTCTGGGCTGCTGTGGAAGGCTCCTGTCATTTTCAAGGCGACATTAGTGGGCAGCGAAGACAGGAAGGGGTGGGAACATGATTTCATATGTATCGACCTGTGACCGTGACTGTGAACTGAATGTTGACTCTACTGTGTCCCTCCGCACCTTCTCAGGTTTCAGGGGACCAAGAGGCCAAGGAGAGAACACAAAGTCCCATCCATCCCCTTTCTCTCTCATTGCACCATACACTGACGTCTGTGGACTTAAAGAAAAAAAACGTGACGGAGGATTGAGTGTGGCTTTGGAATTTACATTTCGCACAATCAATAGATAGACTGGTTCACACACACACAAACACACACATAAATATACATCTTGGTATTTATTTGGTGCCTGTGTTTGTTGGCCTGAGATAAGGCCTCTGAATATAACCAAGGCTGCCCTTGAACTATGAATCTTAGAATGTCCTCAAAGTAGCACTAATACTCCTACCTCAGCCTCCAAAGGCCTGAGATTACAGGAATGTGACAGTATGGTCAGCTACAGGGTATTGTGTGTTTCTTTTCAGTTCGTATTATTCAGTCAGGCTTGGTGGCACATACCTATAATCCCAGCCCTTTGGAGGCTGAGGTGGGGGAGTGTCAGGTACAAAGCTAGTCTATGCTCTGTAGAGAGACTGTATTCCCAAAAAAAGGAATAAATACAATGGAAAATAGAAGGGCTGGAGAGATGGCTCAAGGGTCAAGAGCTTGTGCTACTTTTGCAGAAGACCTGAGTTCAAATTCCAGAGCGCACATCAGCGACCCACAACTGTCTTCAACTCCAGCTCCAAGGGGATCTGAATGCCTCTGATCTCTGAGGGCACCTGCACTCATGTGCACTTGCACATACATGCATGTACACACACACACACATGTACACACACACACGCATGCACTCACACACATAATTAAAAATAAAATTAAAATAGTAGAAAAGTAGATGCCATGCTACTGAAGGGCTTTGCTTGTTTTGCTCTTGGCTCCATGGCTCAAGCCCAGGGGTTCACACCCTCAGCCCTTGAAGCATAATTTGACATGTGATAAACCACACTCCTTTGAAAGAGCAGGTTGAGTTTGGGTGGCTCCCCAGCCATGTGACCATGACCTCAGCTGAAGCACTGATATGGAGAGCCCCACAACCCGGGGAAGTTTCTCTGGCCCTGTGCAGCTGACCCAAGCAATCCCTGCTCTGCTTCCATCACCACAGATGGGACCCCTGGAAACCCTATTTCTCAAAGGTCCGATACAGACAGAACCAACAGCTATATCCTCTTTGGCTCAGAATAATGATCGCGATGGGTCTTGCTGGTTCCTGTGTTGTCAGAGCTTCTGGACTAGTCTATTGGTAGATGAGAATCCCTCCCTGCTGTTTGACAGGACAGAGTCAGTATGGGCTGGACTCCTAACACTCCTCTCTCTCACCCTCCTTTTTCATCTCTCTTTCCCTCCTTTTTCTTGTCCTTGTCTTTACTCTACTTTTATTTATTTATTTATTTATTTACTTATTTATTTTTTGTTTTTTTTTTTCAAGGCAGGGTTTCTCCGTGTAGCTTTGAAGCCTATCCTAGAACTCACTCTGTAGACCAGGCCGGCCTCGAACTCACACAGATCCACCTGCCTCTGCCTCACGAGTGCTGGCACTAAAGGCGTGCGCCACCACCACCAAGCTCTATTTCTTTACTCCTCGGGTATTTCGGGAACACAGAGTACAAGCTTCAGGCACTGTTGCTTTTTATTTATTTTTTTTTTTTTTTTTTGAGTTGGAGTCTCATTATGTAGCTCTGGCCATCCTGGAACTCACTGTATACACCAGGCTGTCCTGGAACTCACAGAGATCCACCTGCCTCTGTCCCAAGTGCTAGGATTAAAGCCTTGAGCTACCATGCCTGGTAATTCTTTTTTTTTTTCTTTTTAATGATTTTTTATTTTTATTTTGTGCGCATTGGTGTTTTGGATTCCCTGGAGATATAGACAGTTGTGAGCTGCCATGTGGGTGCTGGGAATTGAACCAGGGTCCTCTGGGAGAACAGCCAGTACTCTTAATTGTTGAGTCATCTTTCCAGCCCCAGGCATGGCTACCTACCTGGCCCAGTCACAGAGTAGAAAACCATGGATCTTTTATTTTATTTTTTAAAGTAAAACCTGCCCGGGCAGTGGTGGCACATGCTCTTAATCTCAAAACTTAAGAGGCAGAGGCAGGCAGATCTTCATGAGTTCAAGGCAGCCTGGTCTACAGAGTGAGTTCCAAGGCTGTTTTATATATATATATATATATATATATATATATATATATATATATAAACACCTGTCTCAAATAAGATAAAATAAAATAACAAGAAACAAACAGAAAGAAAGGAAAAAAGAAAAACCTGTGCATGTCTCATATTAATTAAATCTCTCTCCCACACCAGCCTCCTCTATGACGCTGCTCAAACTGACCAATTAGTGTATGACCTCCTTTCCTTCCGCCTCCATAGGCTCTGAGTCAGTTGCTAAGAGGGAATGAAAGGGAGGTTTGAGGGCTATGATGTGTCTTTTGAGAGTGTTTCATTCTCCAAACTCAGTCCCACTCCTTTATTGACCCTTCCAAACAGTCTTTGGATGAGCAAGGGTAACAATGCTAGCTCATTCTGCATAGGAAGAAGCTGAGGCACTGGGTGGTGGTGGAGCACTCGGGAGGTAGTGGAGCACTCCAGAGGCAGAGGCAGGTGGATCTGTGAGTTTGAGGTCAACCTGGTCTACATATTGAATTCCAGGACAGCCAGGACTACACAGAGAAACCCACAACACAAATGAAGAGGAAGAAGAAGAAGGAGGAAGAGGAGGAGGAGCAGCAGTAGCAGCAGGAGCAGCAGCTGAGGCAAAGACTGGAGATATCACTTGGTTAGTTTGCCTACCATACGTGAAGCTGTAGGTTTGATTTCCAAGTTTTTGCAAAGATGGTGTAGAAGCACATGTCTATAATCTAAGCACTCAGGAAGAGAATGAGGGTGGATCAGGAGTTCAAGATCAACCTCAGCTATATAGGAAATTTGAGGCCAGCGTGGGCTGTTTCAGGAAAAAAGTTTAGGCATTCAAGAGAGTGGAGGGAGTCCATCCAGGAGACGTGGAGAGCAAGAACTTTGGAAGACAGCGAAGCCCGGTTCTCTCTCCACCCTTAGCTGGATAGCACTAACCAGTCTTTTCATGTCTCTGGAACCAGGCTCTCGTGACAAGAGACAATGTGGTTAGGAGCTCAGAAAAAGGCTTAGGTGGAAGTCAGCGCTTAACAAATGCGTGTGGGGGCTCAAGCCCTGCTCGCCTTCACTTTCATGAACGTGGTGCTGACCCACATGCCCAGGGAGAGGAGAAAGAGTGAGCATTTTCTTGTAGCTCCGAGGAGCCTTGCCTCTGGATGCAGGACAATGTCCAAAACCAAGGCGAAGGCAAGTCCAAGAGCTAGTGGCACTCATACAACAGAAACCAATCAGAGCAGCTTTAACAAAGAGAAGGCGTGGCTTACAAGGTGCTGAGGTGTCTCACAGAGCCTCAGTGGCCAGAACCAAAGATCTTGGGACCTTCCTTCTGTCTCCCTGTCAGACTGGCCTTCCCGGCAGTGTGGCCTTGGCATTCTACAGAGGAGTCCAAACTGACCTAGGGTACTTTGGGCCCAGTTCCAAGGGAAGGATTCGCTTGGCCCTACTTGGAGCAAATGCCCACTCCAGCCAGTGTCTGAGCTAGCTACATTACGCAAGTAGGCTTGGTGGTGACTGTCCTCTGGAGGTGAGTCACTAGGAGCTGGGCAGTCCCGACAAAGAGCTATCTTAATACATACAGTAACCACTTCTTCCTTGCGGCAACCCAGCCTTGTGCATAGCCGCCTTTTATACCTTTATACGTTTTCTTAATTTTACAGTGTTGGGATTGAACGAAGGGCCTTGCCCATGCAGGGCAAGTAGTCTACCACTGAGATACATTCCCCAGATCTGGCTTCCCCTACCTGAGCTATGACATCGTGAGGTCAGACCAACAAATTGCTGACAATGGCAGAGAGAGAGAGAGAGAGAGAGAGAGAGAGAGATTGAAGGTATATCTATCTTCTCTTTGTGTGTGTGCACGGTGTATGTGTACGTGCATGAGAGGGGGGGAAGGTTGGAGATGTCTCTCTCTCCTTGTGTGTACATGTGAGAGAAAGAGAGAGCTTGGAGATGTATATATCCTCTCTTTGTGTGTGTGGGCAAGGTGTGTGTGTGTGTGTGTGTGTGTATGTGCGAGAGAGAGAGGGGGGTTGGAGATGTATCTACCCTCTCTCTGTGTGTGCAGGGTGTGTATGCGTGTGTATGAGTGTGTGTGTACGAGCGTGTGCGAGAGAGTTAATCTTGATTGTCAACTTTAAGAGTACCTAGAATAGCCGGGCGGTGGTGGTGCACGCCTTTAATCCCAGCACTCGGGAGGCAGAGGCAAGCAGATCTCTGTGAGTTCGAGGCCAGCCTGGTCTACAAGAGCTAGTTCCAGGACAGGAACCAAAAAGCTACGGAGAAACCCTGTCTCGAAAAATCCAAAAAAAAAAAAAAAAAAAAAAAAAAAGAAAAAGAAAAGAAAAAAAGAGTACCTAGAATAGCCGGGCGGTGGTGGCGCACGCCTTTAATCCCAGCACTCGGGAGGCAGAGGCAGGCGGATCTCTGTGAGTTCGAGGCCAGCCTGGTCTACAAGAACTAGTTCCGGGACGGGCACCAAAGCTACAGAGAAACCCTGTCTCGAAAATCAAAAAAAAAAAAAAAAAAAGAGTAGCTAGAATTACCTAAGAGACCATCCTCTGGTCCTCTGGGCTTTTCTGTGAGGGAGTTTCTGGTAGGTGAGACTGGCCGTGAATGTGGGAACTCCCTCCCACAGGCTAAAATGTGGACTGAATAAAAAGGAAAAAGCAAACTGAGCTCTCTGTGTGGACTCTGAGATGTGAACCACATTAAACCCTTCCATCCTCGAGCTTCCTTGCTGAGGTAGTTTGTCACAGCAATAGGAAAAGTCCCCCTCTGTGGCCCAGAGCGGCACCAAACTCAAGGTCTACCGGCTTTACCTCTCAAGGGTTGATATGACACTGCATTGGCCCTTTTGTTAGTAGTACTAACTCAGACTGGCATAGTGACAACCACAGGCCAGTTTTGCAATTAATTTTCAGATAATCATTCATTTATATTAATCCCTACAAGAATTCAGCGAAAAATATGTCCATTGTACAGATGAGGAAACTAAGGCAAAATGAGGTTAAATAGCTTGAGGTGGACCAATCTGGCTTCAAACCCGCTCTCAGAACAACCATCGCAGCTCGCCTTATTTTATTTTTCAATCTTTTATTTTCTAATTCGTCTTTCAAAAATGAGGGGAAAAAAAAGATTGACTTGGGATGTAATTCAGTCAGGAGAGGGCTTACATAGCACTTGTGAGATTTGCAACTCGCTAGGCAGTGGTAGCACACGCCTTTAATTCCAGCACTCGGGAGGCAGAGGCAGAAGGATCTCTGTAAGATCGTAGGCTAGCCTGGTCTATAGAGCGAGTTCTAGAACTGGCTCCATAGCTAATGGGAAACCCTGTCTCCAAAAACAAACAAATAAATAAAATTAATTAACTAATTAATTTTAAAAAGGTACAGAAAAAGATTCGGAGACTTGGGACTCAATCCCTAGCAGCATGAACCAGGGCATGGAGGTATGCACGTCTGTCATTTTAACGCTTGGGAGGCAGAGATGGGATGATCAAGAATCTGGGGTCATCCTTGGTGTGAGATTGAGTCCATCCTGGGCTACATGAGTCCTTGTCTAAAAAAAATTAAAATAAAAATGAATAAAGTAAATGTTCTTATTTAAAAAAATCATGAGGATGGTGGGAGAATTTGAGATCTGATATTTCATAGCTGACAATGGAAAAAGCCGAGGTTTTTTTTTTTTTTTTTATGGTCATCCTTGCTTTTTTTCACTTTCACCAGGAATTGGGGAGGAAGTTGCAGTCATCACATGAAGCCTGGTGACACGTAGTTTGGCTTCAGGTCGCTAGAGCCACAGCCCAAGACCACTTGGGGTCAAAGCACATCAAGAGACAAATAAAGAGGTCACAGCAGGGGTTGCACATGTTGCTTAGCTGGTAGACTGCTCGCCTTGCACACACAAAGCCGTGGGTTCAATCCCCAGGACCGCCTGCCAGCACACAGGAGGGGAAGTGTAAGGATAGGAGTTCTAGGTCATCCTGAGATGCATGAGACCCTGAATCAAAAGGGGCACAGAGAGATGGGAGAGATGAGGGGAGATGAGGGGAAATGGGAGAAATTAGGGAGGTGGGGGAGATGAAGGAAGAGAAGGAGGAGATTGGGGAGGACGGGGAATAGGGGAGATGGGAGAGATGGAGAGATTGGGAGATGGGGGAGAGAGATGGGGGCCTGCACATGTGATACTTGGAGGAAGAGGAGATGGACAATGAGAAGAATTCCAAAACTCCAGGCTTAGAGAAGAACTCCACCTAGGGCAGGGTCAGTCACACACTCATCTTTTCCTGGTCCCTTTCCCGTCCCCTTCAAGTCTGTGCTGGTACCTTGCTCTGGTCAGATACAGGTCTATTTCCACAAAGTGGTCCCCATGCCCAGGCATCCAGGTAAGAAACCAGATTCACCTGCTCATTTCCATCCATCCAGACCCCTGAGACTTAGGTCACCTCGGCTCATCCCCGGGACAAGGACACCGTCCTCATCCCCAGAACTTTCTTTTTGTTCCTCTCGCAGACGGCTTTGGGCTGGGGTGTGAGGACACCCTGAACAACAGAAAGCCCTATTACAGACACTGGAAGCTTGACCTCCAGGTGTCTGTGGCATAATTCCTTCCCTGGAAGGGTCTGTCCCAGGCCTCTGCTTGGTGTGGCCTGGCTTGAACAGAAATCTCACCCGCTTCTGCCTTCACGGTCCAAGCATTCTCCCTCTGTGCCATGTTGCAGCTTCCTCTTTTTATAAAGCTTCCTCTCCACCCAGCATGACTTCATCTTGACTTATGACATCTGCAGCAACCCACTTCCAAATAAGGTCACATTCAGAGGTGCCGGGGGTTAGGACTCCTGGAGATGGGCATAGTTCAGTGAGAAACCGAGCCCCCAGCTGCTCCCCAGCCTGAGGTACCCCCTCCTGGAATTTCTCTCCACCCAAGAGAGGACACATGACCCACCCCACTTGATCTGGAACAGGCATGGACACCAGTCTGGCCTACTGTCCTCAATCTCATGCTAGAACATTCGCAGGATGCATTCGTGATTCAGGAGGCTCACAAGGACGTCCCCGGCAGAAGGTGACTCAATTCCTGGTTCAGCACTAGAAGGCTTAATCCAGATGGCCAGCTATTGTCTGTAGTCTTCTGCAGGCTTGGTTTCCCGGGACAATTTTAAAGGTGCTGAACCTGAGAATTTCACTCAGCATGAGCAATACTTACCCCGTGAATTTAAAAAGCAGTGGTGACTGACAGGTACCTAGGGCCTCGACCGGTCAGTCATTCACACAGCAGTTTATTGCTTAAGATTTAGAGATGTATTTGTGTGTGTGTGTGTGTGTGTGTGTGTGTGTGCGCGCGCGCATGCGTGTGTGTGCATGTTTGTGTGTGTGAATGCATGCGTGCTTGCGTGCGTGCATGCGTGTGTGCATGTTTGTGTGTGTGAATGCATGCGTGCTTGCGTGCGTGCATGCGTGTGTGTGCATGTTTGTGTGTGTGAATGCATGCGTGCGTGTGCGTGTGTGTGTGTGTCTGTGTGTGTGTGTGTGAGAGAGAGAGAGAGAGAGAGAGACAGAGAGACAGAGAGACAGAGAGACAGAGAGAGAGAGAGCGCTTTGGGGACCAGAAGGCGTGTTAAGTCTCTTGAGTCTGGAGTTATGGGCATTTGTGAGCTACCCACATGGGTGCTAGGATCAGATCTCTGATCCTCATGATAAAGCAGCAAGCACTCACAAACACTGAGTAACCCCTTCGGTTCCAATTTCTTTCTTTCTTAATATTTTTAAGTATGCATATGTGTGGGTATCTGTGTGGAGGGTTGTGTATGAGAATCTAGTACTCACAGAGTCCAGAGAAGGCATTGGATCCCTTGGAGCTGGAGTTATGGGCAGTTGTGAGCCACCTGAAGTGGGTGTTGGGAGCCCAATTATAGGTCGTCTTGCAAGAGCAGCAAATGCTGTTAACCAGCGAGCCATCTCTCTAGCCCCCCCCCCATTTATTCCTCTATTTATTCATTTTTCTCTTTCATTTGGTTAAAAACTTTAAGCAGATTTTTCCTGAAGGCCAATTGGCCAAATCTACCATGAGAATTGTTGATTGTGTTTCAGAAGCTTGGTTAAGGTGAGGGAAGCTCTTAGGCTTCAGCCAGGGCAGACATCACCAATCAACCACAGACACCATCAATACATCTAAATCCCCTCACAGAGAAGCCATTGATAGGGGACACTAGCTTTACCTGGAAGGGGACCCTTAGGAGGGCTCTCTGGTTCATTCCTTCTACTTTGCAAATGGGGAGAGTAAGTCTCACGATGGGAAGAAGAAATTTACCAACACTATCTAGGTAATGGGTAGCAATAGGAGGCTCAGAGTGCCTGGCATCCTGGCTCAGAGTGAAGCCCATTAATCTCCTGTTTTTTCCTCCAGCTTCACCTGCAGGATGCCAGCAATGTGTGTGTTTCTCACCTGTCTGCTTGTTGTCTGAGTCTGTGGTGACAGTCTCCTGGGGAGGCTCACCTTGTTCCTGCCCCATCTGCCTCAGACCCTGGAGGCCACCTGCTGTTCGCTCTTTCCCAGATGCTGTGGGTGGGTTGGTTCGTCTCCTATCTCATCCTGCATTTTAGGGTTTCCTCTGGTGGCCTCACCATCTGGAGCCCCAGAGAAGGCTAGGAGTCCTGCCTCTGTTGTGACCATGCCACAGCAGCATCCCCAGGGCTCAGCCTCTGTCACCTTCAGACGGCCAGGGCCAGAAGGCCCTTCTGAGGACTAACTGGATAGGGAGGACTCAGCAAGCAGCAACAATTGACTCCTGGGTCCCTGGTTGGCTAATAATCAATGTTCTTACGAACATTGTATATGTATAAAATACTCATTTTATGGAGTCGGGGAAATAGGTGAGCGGGTAGAGGCACCCAATGCCAAGCCTGATAGCCTGAATTCAATCCTTGGGACCCACATGATGGAAGGACTCCCACAGATTGTTCTCTGACTTCCACACATAGGCCAGCGTGCACACATGCGTGAGTACACACACACACATGCACACACACACACATACACAAACCCAACTACCACCACCAACAACAAATGAATACATGAAATAAAGAAAAAGAAACATTTTTTTGAGACAGTATCTCATGTAGCCCACCCAGGCTAGCCTCAAACTTACTATGTAGCAAAGGATGACCTCGAACTTCAGACCCTCCTGCCCCCACTTCCCCAGTGCTGTGATTATGGGCATGCAACACCATGCCCAGTTTTATGATGGCGATAGAACCCAAGGCTTCATGCACGCTAGGCGAGCACTCTACCAGCTGAGCCACATCCCGGGCACTAGGAGCCTTTCTGTGCTGCCTTGTTTCTGTCCTTTTGATGGCCACACCTGTGGCCACCAAAGAAGGCAGGGGGTCATCACTGTGAGGTCTGCCCTCCTCTGGAGACATCCTCCTTGTCTGAGCCTGTATCTCCCGTTTCAGGGACTTAACTGTCTTCTACAGCACCAGGAGCTCTTCAGGCGCACGCTTGGCTAACACCTGAGATTATCCTCCGAGCTCCTTCCTTATCTGTTACCTGACTTGAGTCGCTGTGGGTGTTCGCCCTTCCAGAGGCAAACAGCAACTTCTGCCTTCCCCACAGGCTACTCTCAGCAGCTTCTCAGGAAGATTTACCAACTATGTTGAACTAATTAAGTGATTACCTCCTCTCCTGGGGGTCACCTCCAAGTAAGTGATGAAGCATCAACAAAGGAGGGTTTTCTTCTCCTTCCCACTATGAAGATGAATGACTTCCTTAAGATGCATTTCTCGAGGGGCTGGAGAGAACTGACTGCTCTCCCAGGAGATTTGGGTTAGATTCCCAGCACCCATCTGGCAGCTCACAATTGTCTGTAATTCCAGTTCCAGGGGGTCTAACACCCTCACAGGCAAAACACCGGCACACATAAACAAACAAACGAGTGAATGAATAAATAATAATAATAATAAAAAATACATTTTGGGGGGTGGGATAACCCATTGCTGGGTTTGGAGATTTAGGCATTGTCTTAGTTAGGGTTTCTATTGCTGGGAAGAGACATCATGACCACAGCAACTCTTATAAAGGAAAACATATAATTGGGACCGGCTTACAGTTTCAGAGTTTTCGTCCATCATCATCATGGTGGGCCAGGGTACTAGAGAAGGAGCAGCTACATGTTGCTATGCAGGCAGCAGGAAGTAGACTGTCTCACTGGGCGTGGCTTGAGCATATATGAACCCTCAAAGCCCACCTCTACAGCCACACACTTCCTCCAAAAAGACCACACCTACTCGAATAAAGCCACACCTCCTAATAGTGCAACTCCCTTTGGGGGGCATTTTCCTTAAAACCACCGCAGGCATTGAGGAAAATGGTGGATGGGGTGCCATCATGGAATCAAGGGTTCAGGAAGTACATGCTCTCTGGAACACGTGATGCTTTCCTTACCCCATGGAAACTTCTTATCCCTTTACAGATGTTTCTGTCCACCCTCCCCCAAGAATACCGTTCCCAACTGCCCAGAATCCATGAATGTGGCCTTATTTGGAAAAAAGGGTCTTGGCAAATGCAGCTAAATTAAGGATCTCAAAATGAGGTCATTCTCGATTAGAGGGTCTGAGAATCCAAAGTCAAGGCCTGTCTAAGAGCAGGGAAAGAGCAACAGCACAGTGTAAGGAAGTGATGCTGTGAGGTCAGAGCCAGAGATGGGAGCCATGCCTCTGCCAGCCAACCAAGGCTGGACGGTGGATCACCCAGGAGCTGCCAAGAAAGCTGGGACTGTTTCCCCAGAACTTCCCAAAGAATTGGCTTCATAGCCACTCTGTGTTGGCATGCTGGCTAACTGCATTGGGAGAAGGTTGTTTTGTTCCTCCCCCCCCCCCTCCCTCTGTCTCTGTCTCTCTCCCTCTCTTCCTCTTTCTCTCTCTTTCCCTCTGTCTCTGTCCCTCTCTCTCTCTGTCTCTCTCCCTCTGTCCCTTTCTCTCTCTCTCTCTCTCTCTCTCTCTCTCTCTTTATTTTTTGAGACAGTCTCATTATGTAGTCAGGGCTGACCTGACACTCACTATGTAGTCCAAGCTCACCTAGAACTTATGTCGATCCTCCTGCCTCCACCTGAGTGCTGGGGTGGCAGATGTGTCTCACTGTGCCCAACTGTAGTTCCACATTATAAGACATCAAGAAGTAGAGAATGCGGGTAAGAGATTAACTCAGTGGTAGAGAGCATGCCTGGAAAGTACAAGGCCCTGGGTTCCGTCCTTAGGTCCAGAAAATAAATAGGTAGGTAGGTAGTAGATAGGTAGGTAGATAATAGATAGATATATAGATGATAGATAGATAATAGATAGATAGATAGATAGATAGATAGATAGATAGATGATAGACAGACAGAAAGATGATAGATAATAGATAGATGATAGATGGATGGATAGATAGATAGATAGATAGATAGATAGATAGATAGATAGACAGACAATAGATAAGCAGAGTATGGCAACATCCATGGTTCTCAGCACTTGCAGGACTGAGACAGGAAAACTGTCAGAGCTTAAAGCCATCATGTCTACCTAGCAAATACTAGGTCAGCTTGAGCTACAAAGTGAGACGCTTTCTCAGAACAAACAAACAAATAAAAAATCAAGAAAGGACACAGAAGCATTGGAAATTGGGGCTGAGGATGTAGCTAAGTTGACAGAGTGCTTGCCTAGCATGCACAAAGCTCTGGGTATGGCGGTGCCTGCTTGTGATCCCAGCACTGGGAAGATAGAGGTTCAAGGTCGTCCTTTCCTGTACAGGAAATATGACTATGATGTCAGCTTGGTTTATGTGAGACCCGATTTCAAAAAACAAAAAGAGAGGGTGGTAGCTGCCAACACAGCCCAGTGGTAAAGCTCTTGCTGTGCAGAGTGAAGACCCGAGTTAGGATTCTCAGCTCCTCTTACTAATTCTGTCATTCTAGTGCTTGGAAGCAAAAGCTGGTCATGCCAGCAGTGGGGTGCACACCTTTAATCCCAGAATTTGTGAGGCAGAGGTAGGCTAATCCCTGTGAGTTCCAGGCCATCCTGGTCTTCAAAGAGAGTTCTGCTACAACCAGAACTGTTATACAGAGAAATGCTGTCTTGAAAGACCAAAAAACAAAACAAAACAAAAAAACAAACAAAAAAGAAAAAACAAAAACAAGACAAAAAATGGTAGACAGATCCCTAGAGCCGACTGGCCAACAGTCTAGCCAATGGGTGGCCTCTGAGTTTAGGAAGAAACCTTATCTCAATAAAACAAAATAAAATAAAATAAAATAGGTGCCACACGCCTTTAATCCCAGCACTTGGGAGGCAGAGGCAGACAGAGCTCTGTGAGTTCGAGGCCAGAGACCAGACTGGTCTACAGAGTGAGTGCCAGGAGATAGAGGGATCACTGGCTTTCACACACACGAAGGCTATCACGTACACACACGCTGCTGTGTAGCCCTCCTCATGGTGACATGCAATCATGGGGAGGGGGAGGAGTCAGGAAACTCAGGAAGTAAACAGACTGCATACAGGGAAAGCTGAAACCCACAGCTCCACCACAAAGCATCAACTGCTGCCGGAGGAGACTAACCGGGAGTGGCCTAGACAGCAGCAGTCTGCCCAGCATGTGCAGAGCTCCAGGGACCATGCAGGGTCCGTGACCTTTGTCATCCATGCTGGGGCCCCTATTGGAGACGCAGCTGCCTTTGATTTATCCATACTCCTGTAGGTAACCCCAATAAACAGGTTCACCATTTCGGACTTTGATGGGATTGTAATTCAATCTAAAATGGGTTCCTTAACTAGGGTAAGTACCAGTGTGTGTGCGCATGTCACTCCAGGAAGTCTCTCACAGCCTGGTTGTACATGTGTGTGCACACACAAACACACCTTCAGATATTCATT
The DNA here is from genome assembly GCF_018167655.1 of Microtus oregoni. Classification (NCBI taxonomy): domain Eukaryota; kingdom Metazoa; phylum Chordata; class Mammalia; order Rodentia; family Cricetidae; genus Microtus; species Microtus oregoni. The sequence goes on from NW_024543063.1 coordinate 36,684,320, forward strand.
ACACACAAACACCAGATAAACACACACACACGGAAAAGGATTGTAGAATGTATTAGCATGGGTATAGGACACTAACATTCATTCCTGCTGCCCCTTCTAGAAGGACATAGCTTCAGTGGTCAGCTGGGCCCACCACTGGGACAGGCAGAAGGGTCACTGTGGTGGGTGACCGACCCTCAGAGGAACAGGCAAACAGTTGTGGCTCTGCCCAATAGGAAAAGCACAACATGAAGTGAGGTGGGGGCAGCCACTGGCTATTGGGGTTGCGAAAGTAAAATCAAATTCTTTCCCTGCATAGCACACACAAACAAACTCCAGATGGCCTGAGGCCAGCATGCGAGAAACAACACTTGAAAATATTTAGTTGAGAATATAAGACAGTATTTCCATAACCTTGGGGTAGGACGGGGTAGCTTCCACAAGATAAGCCTTGCCTCTTGAAACATTTGACTAAGCCCAAGCTGAAAAACAGCAGAGCCTCTGGGGCTCACGGGATTCCATAAACAGGTTGGCAGACAAGCTGAGGACCGGCAGAAGATGCCGCTGTGTGGGTGAGCACCCGGGATTTACCCAGACTGAATAATCAGGTCAGCTGTCAACTCCATCTGTGAAATGGGCACACAAATTAGCATGGGATTTCCCAGCGCAGAAACAAGAACGTAGGAGACATTTCTCAGTCACTCACACACATACACACACGCTCATATGCGTGCACACCCATACAGGTATGTACGTACACATTACACACATGCATACACCGACATTAACATAGACATGTGCCACACACACAAATTGGGGAGGGTGTAGATCGGGTTTTCCTTTGGGGCCACCAGCTCACAAAAAATGACATGGAGACTTCTTCTTAATTATGAAAGCTCAGCCTTATTTTAGCTTTATTTCTTACTAGTTCTTTTTTGTTGTTGTTTTGTTTTATTTTGTTTTTCGAGACAGTGTTTCTCTGTGGCTTTGGAACCTGTCCTGGAACCAGCTCTTGTAGACCAGGCTGGCCTCGAACTCACAGAGATCCACCTGCCTTTCTAACCAGTTCTTATTACTTAAATTAACCCACTTCTCTTAGTCTACGTGGCTTGTTGCTTTTACTTCTCATCCTGCATGTCCTGCTTACTCTCTGTCTCCTCTGACTTCTCTCCCTTACCTAGATTCTTCTCCTCTTCTTCCTTCTCTCTGCCCGGAACTCCCCGCCTAACCTCTCACTGCCTAGCGACTGACCATCCAGCTCTTTATTCAGCCAATCAGAAGGCACCTGGGCTAAGACACATCTTCATGGTGTATGAAAAGATCGTTCCACAACAGGATACAAAATAAGCCGGGACATGGCATTGTACATCAAACCGGCAGGAAGTGAAAGAATGGCCTAACACGGGCTGGAGAGATGGCTCAGCGGTTAAGAGCACTGTCTGTTCTTCCAAGGTCCTGAGTTCAATTCCCAGCAACCACATGGTGGCTCACAACCATCTGTAATGGGGTCTGGTGCCCTCTTCTGGCCTGCAGGCATAGACACAGACAGAATATTGTATATATAATAAATAAATAAATATTAAAAAAAAAAAAGAATGGCCTAACACACAGCCTGTGAGTGAGGAGAAGTAGGACTCTCTTGACTGGTAGATGACTGGGGAAATCAGGCTGGGAAGCACTAGCTGAGGCTTGTTTTTTTTGTTTGTTGTTTTCCCATTGCTATCGTTTTTTTATTGCTTTGAGACAGGGTCTCTGTGGCCCATTGCTCTTGAGCTCTCTACGTAGCAGGGACAGCACCTCCCTCCTCCTCCTGTCTCCACCTCCCAAGTGCTAGGATTGCAGGTCCAGTGCTAATCTGGCTCACACAGTGCTGAGAATGGAACCCAGGGCTTAGTGCATGTGAGGCAAGCACTCGCTCACACAGTGCTGAGAATGGAACCCAGGGCTTAGTGCATGTGAGGCAAGCACTCGCTCAATCAGCTGAACTACATCACATCTTCAACTTCAAGACTATTATTTTCCAACAAGCTCCCCCGGACACTCCCACCATCCCTTCCTACATTCATGCCTTTGTCTTCCATCTTTCTTCTTCCTTCCTTTCTTTCTTTCTTTCTTTCTTCTGTCTGTCTGTTTTATTGGACACAGGATATAACTTTGTAGCCCTGGTGGCCTAGCACTCACAGAGATCTGCCTACCTCTGCCTGTCAAGTGTTGGGATTAAGGCATTCATCATTCATCACCACACCCAGTCTTCTTTTTCTTCTTCTTTTTTTTTTTTATGACCCTCGGAATCCAGTCGGTGCTGCGTGCAGGAATGCTGACGGATCCTGTCGGCTTGCTCTTGTGCGGATCTTGTGCAGGGCACAGTAACTGCTGTTGGTTCCTGACTGCGACCTGGCCCTTCTGATTTCATCTCTGCTTCCTGATGAGCCAAACTTTGCTGAGGAGCCACGCTTGGACCCCACAGCCAGGCCTTTCCCACCATAATGGGCCCAGACTGGAGTCAAAGCAAATATCTTCCTCCAGAAAGCAGCTTCTGTCAGGCGCCTTGTCATAGTGATGAAGAAGTAACAGGGGTAAATTCTAAGATTTCTCATTATGAATATGCCAATTTTATAATCCTGCGGGCTAGAGATGGCTTCAGACTGGCTAAGAGCACTTGCTGAGGACCAGGCATGATGTTTTTAATCCCAGCACTCAGGAGACAGAGGCAGGTGGATCACTATGAGTTCAGGACAGCCAAGGCTGGCTACCTGGTGAAGTCCTATCTCATTTAAAGAGGGGGGGGGAAAGAAAAGAAAAGAAAAGAAAGGGCAGGATGACCAGTTCAAGGTCAGTCATGGATTCATACAGAGTTAGAGTCTAGCCTGGGCTATATAAGCCTTGTCTCGAATAACAACAATAAATGGAAAGGCCTTGGGTTCAAGTCCCAGCACCACACACACACACACAATAAGGTAAAATCCATCCAATCAGCAAACATTTAGTACTTACTGGATAAGCTGGGCCCTGCAACAGTGAGCCCAAGAGAGACTGGTTAGTAAGTACATCTTCCTTTTCTTTTCCTCTCCATTTTTCTGTGAGGGGAGGGGTTAAGAGGAGCTCGAAACTGAGTCTTGGGCAGGCTGGCCTTGAACTCCCTATTGAAACTAAGGATGACCATGAACTCCTGATCTGCCAGCCTCCACTTTGCCTGTAATAGGATTATATAAGGCTTGTACCTCGACTGGATTTCACGCTGATGAGGGCTGAACCCTTGAGTTCAGCTGAGCTACATCCCACCCTGGTTATTGTTTCTTCAACCACATCCACCTTTCCACCTGGGGGTGTACAGCACCTCCCTCCCCCGAAAAAACATCACTTGATTTCTCTGTGCACAGACGGACAGAAAGCAATTTGCTAGGGTGTTCCAGAAAGTACTCCGCACACACACACACACACACACACACACACACACACACACACACCACTCCAGACTTCAAAGAGAACAACACGACATAGCAATTTTCTCCTCTCCCTATTTCTGTTTCAAAAGGAACCAAAGAATTCAGATCCATCTTTCTTGTCGTAGCAACAGAGAGGACCTGACAGCCAGACAATGCCGCTCGGCAGCTTCCAGCAGGAACGGTAAGCAGAGCCCAGCACCAAAAACCAAGCAGGAGCCAGGAAGAGTAAACAAATCCCCGCCCAACCTCCCAGGCCCCTACACATCAGGGAGAGTTGCGTGGGGTTCCCACCTGAGTCCCGCTCCCCAGCCTGTCACTGAGATGGAGGAGCTCCATGAGTGAGGGGGAACCAGTCACATTCACAGCGGCCGGGAGCCCGTGGCGTGGCGCTAGCAAGACTGAACCAAAGAGGGTTGGGTTCAGGGACACATGAGAACACCAGGGGTTCCTGGGTAATGGTCTCAAAGGCCAGCTATGAGCACTTAGATGAGGAGAGCGATTAAGATTAACGCATCATTTTATTCTAGCACCAGCTTTTTTTTTCCCATGATGCTGTCAAGTGTTAAAAGGATGCCCTGAGATTTCATGGTTGTTTGGCTTGGGCTTTTTGTTTTTTTATGATTTTTGTGGTTGTTTACTTGTTTGTTTGGAACCATGGTTTTAATGTCTTGCCTAGGCTGGCTTCACACTTAAGATTGTTCCACCTTTGCCTTCCCAGTGCTGGAACCGTGCATGTGCACCATCAGGGCCCACTGTGGGACTGGAAAATAAGAATTTAGAGATAAACAGGAGCTGAGTCACCCATTACTCCAGTGAGAACCTACTTAGTGAGAACATGCCATATGGAATATCCAAACCTAGGCACTAGGAATCCCCAAGTTAGGATCCTTGATTGACAGTTATTGCTCCCCTGTAGCGGTCATGGCTCAGGGCCAGCCGTAGTCCTCGGAGTTGGGAAGTCTGCTCTGGTCTCCATTTTCTTTCTTTCTTTCCTTTTAAATTTATCTTATGTGCACTGGTGTAGAGATGCCAGATCCCTTGGAACTGGAGTTACAGACAATTATGAGCTGCCGTGTGAATGCTGGGGATTGAACACTGGTCCTCTGGAAGAACAGTTTGTGTTCTTAATTGCTGAGTCTTCTCTCCAAACCCCTGTCCTCCTTTTCTCAAAAAAATTTTTTTTAATTGAAAACAACAACTCTGGGAGGCTGAGAATGCCGCTCAGTTGGCAAAACGCTTGCCTACCATGCAGAGAGTCCCCGAGTTTGACCACCAGCAATGCACCAGTCTGGTATGCTGGCACATGCCTGCAATTCCACACTGTTCAGGGAGGTGAAGGCAGGCAGATGAGGAGTTCAAGGCCATCCTTGGTTATACAGAGAATTTCAGACGGGCCTGGGGTCTCAAAAGTTCTTGGTGAGACTGTCCAGTGGTGAAGAACACTGTTGCTCTTGTAGGGGACCTGGGTTCGATTCCCAGCACCTGCATGGCAGCTGGCAACATCTGTAACTCCAGTTCCAGGGGATCTGACACCATCTTCCGACCTCTGCAGTCACCAGAGTTGTGCGTTGCACAGACAAGCTAGCAAAACATTTGTACGTCAGCGCATATGTAAATATAACTAAAAAGTAAAAACAGCAGTCACCACCACAGGCCAGATGTGGTCTGCACACCTTTTGAGCCCAGCCCTCCAGAGGCCAAGACAAGAGGATCTCTGGGAGTTTGAGGCCAGTCTGGTCTTCATAGTGAGTTCTAGGTCATCTTGGGCTATGTGGTGAGACCGTGTCTCAAAAATCAAAACAAGACAAGCACCAAATAAAGAGATAGAGAGAGGAAGAGGAGGCTACATGAAGTCATGCGAGGCGTGGCGTGCCACAGCCACTAGCTAAGGGACACCTGACACCAAGTAGCAGTTGGCCTCCCCTAAAACCTTTAGAGAGAGCATAACCCTTCTGACACCTTGATCTCGAGCCTCTGACCTGCAGGATGAAGAGAGGATACATTTCTTTTTTTGAAACAGGTAGCTTTGGAGCCTGTCCTGGAGCTAGCTCTTGTAGACCAGGCTGGCCTCGAACTCACAGAGATCCGCCTGCCTCAGCCTCCAGAGTGCTGGGATTAAAGGCCGGTGCCACCACCGCCCAGCAAGAGGATACATTTTTATAGCTCCAGGTCATCCAGTTTGTGAAAATTTGTTATAGTCACTCTAGGAGATTTGGGGAGTTATTGATAACATGTGATTTTACTATCTACACTAGATAATAACCACTAGGATATTCATAGTAGCTTTGTTCATAATCTCCCCAAGTTGGCAAAAGCTTAGACACATCTATCATGAACAGCACAAAATAGATCAATGGTCATGTAAGCAATGGGATGCAGCATGCAGCCATGTGAATGAGCAAACCAGCCAGTTGTGGTGGTGCATACATACCTTTAACCCCAGCACTGGGGAGACTGAGGTAGGAGGGTCTCAAGTTCTAGGTCATCTAGGGCTATTCAACGTGACCATATTTCAAATGAATATAAATCACAGTGAACAGGCATGGACCCATCAGCAGGGACAGTTCTGACAAGGGATGGGTTATCAAGAGAAAGACGCCAGCCCCCAAAGAGACACTCAGTATGAATTCCTTTGTCTGAAGTCCAAGACCAGCCTATATGGGTGGAGGTCAGAACAGAGGTCACGTTGGAGGCCCTGACCGACTCAGGGTAATGGAGGGCTGGGGGTAAGCTAGCTCCATCCTTCATTTCTCTTTTTCTTTCCTCCATCCACCCCTTACTCCCACCCCACTTTCACAAATATGCTTTTATTTTCTGTGTATGAGCGTTTGCCTGTGTGTCTGTCTGTGCACCACATTCGTACCCAGTGTCTACGGAGGCCGGAGGATGTAGGATCCCTTGGAAATGGAGTCACAGTTGACTCTGAGCTGCCATGTGGGTCTTCTGCAAGGGAAACCAGTGCTTCCCAGGTCCCTGCAAGGCCAGTCAGTGCTTTTAACCACTAAGCCATCTTTCTAGTCCCTCTTCCTTCTTTTTCTATGAGACAGTCTCATGTAATCTACGATGACTTCGTCTTATAGCAGAGGATGACTTTGAACTCCTAATTCTTCTGCCTTCACCTCCCAAGCAGACATACACCTTCATACCCAGTTTTGGGATCAAGTTCTCTGACTGTGTCTGAATGCTTGATTCTCAAAGTTAAAACACATGCACAGATTCACAGTGTTGGCCCCTTGGGATCTGTTGGCACTGTAATCTGTATGTTATAGCTTAATTATTAAGAATGAAAAGGTCAAGATTAAGCAATAATTGTGAGAGAGGAGCTTCCAATTGTGCTGGCTAGTTTTATGTCAACTTGATACAAGCTGGAGTCATCTGAGAGGAGGGAGCCCCAGTTGAGAAAATGCCTCCCTATGATCGGGCTGCAGGCAAGCCTGTCGGGCATTTTCTTAGTTAGTGAAGGATGTGGGAGGACCTCCATCCATCGTGGGTGGGGCCACCCCTGTGCTGGTGGTACTGGGTACTGTAAGAAAGCAGGCTGAGCAAGCCATGGAGACCCAGCTATTTAGCGGCATTCGTTCATGGCCTCTGTGATCAGCTCCTGCCTCCAGGTTCTTGCCCAAGAGCTGGAGACTTCGTGTTTTAGTAATTTCAGTGCCAGTAACCAAGCGTCGATCATTTGTGTTCAATGCAGAAAGTTGGTACACACGAATTCCTCGGAACTTTCCACATAGAACATCGGTAGTGATGTTGCCTGATTGGTGGTGATGGGGAAGCCTACCCTGGGATGTCAGCACCTGGCCACGAACTTGATGCACTTCCAGCCTCCCAGAGAGTGAACAGGCTGTGGCCTCAGGAGACTGAACCAGCTAGACGCCCGATGACAAACCTTTTCAACATTCTAGGCCAGCCTTCAGGTCCCCAGCCATTTAAGTGGAGGCCGAAACGGAGAGTACACCGAAACTTAAGGCAAGAGGAAACACCCTGCTCAAAACCGAGAACAAGGACACTGGGTGCAGACCTTCTGAGGGCTGTGGCCTGGAAGTGTGCCTGACCCATTTACCCCTTGTTATCCTGGGGGCAAGATCGCACCCCCCCCCCAGCGATAAAAATCTATCCCAGCCATAAAGAAATATGGGAACTGTTGGCATTTGGTAGAAGCCGTGGGCAGGAAGGCTAGACATTCTGGGGTGTGTAGGACAGTCCTCTAGGACAGTGACGTTTGTCCCTTCATGTGGGCACAATCCCTGCTTGAAATGACCTTCATCTAAAATCCAACCTCATTTTACATATAAATGTGTTTTCTTGTCTGGCCCCTTCTGAATAGGGACAACGGATTTTACAGTACAGCCACCGTGGATGTGAGGGAATGCGGCTCTGCGGATCAGGATGCTCCTCAAGAACTCGTGACCATTTTAGAACACTGATGTCACCAATGGCCTCTCTACTTTTGTTGCCGGAATCACACCTGTGGCTGGCTCCCTTGGGAAGCCTCAAGAGAGGGGGTGAGCCTCTGAATCCTGCTTCAAGTGTGGGAGGACAGCTGGCAACCTCGCGTGGGATTTTATGACCTTTGACCTTCTGTTTAGCTCTCTGGTGTTATCGCACGTCAATGCTTCTGAAACTATGTGAACATGCAAGTTATACACTGGAGAATTCGACCTACCACATGAAGGGTGTGCTGGGTCAGGAGACTGGAAATAGTTTAGCGCACAGCACCGAGTGAGCCAGGGCTGAACGGAGCAACCAGCAACCACTGAGCCCAGCCACAATGGGAAAAATGGCTATGAGAAATACAACCAGCAGATGGTGAATGCCTTTAATCCCAGCACTGGGAGAGGGGAGGCGGGCAGAGGCAGGCGGATCTCGGAATGCAGAATAACTAAAATAGCATAGCATGGTGGCAAAGCCAAGCCGGTGAATCCCAGGTAACTAACAGTCAATTCTTGGAGTCCTGGAAGAACCCAGTGCCCGGACAGGAGTGACAGCTCAACCTGCAGAAAAGCAGAAACTCAACTAACTGGGGTGCCTCGCTCCTTTGATTAAAAAGCAACTCTAGATTAACAGTAGCCGTGTCCCTTTCTTAAGAACAAGGCTTGACTGGGTGGTAGTGGGGCACACCTTTAATCCAGCACTCGGAAGGCAGAGCCAGGCAGCTTTCTGTGAGTTTGAGGCCAATCTGGTCTACAGAGTGGGTTCTGGGGGAGAGAAGCCCTGTCTGGAAAAACAACAGCAAAACAAAACAAACCAAAAGCAAAAAAAAAAAAATCAGCAAACAACAACAACAATAAAAGAGAGAAAAAGAAAAGAAACACAATCAAGGGGGTGGGATAAGGAGTGGGCGTCCAGGGTCATCCCACCCTCCATGAGGACACTTCGTGAGCCGCTTTGTCCTCTGAGGACCCATCTATGTCGATGTGTGGATGCTGAGTGAAGGAAAATCCAGGGCTGATGAGCTGCAGGCCAGGGCCAAAGGGTGGGAAGCACTATAGGCAACCAGACTTGGAACTTGAATCTACCCAAGCCATCCTGCCAAGATGTGCACGGCTAATTCCTCCAGAGCCTTCACTGCCTAGAGCCCTGTGGGAGCAGAACTGACAGGTCCTACCAGCTCCACCATAGTAAGGTCACATCTGGTACACTGCACCAGGTCCTGACCTCTTAAAAGAGTGGGGAGTATAGCCGGGCCGTGGTGGCACACACCTTTAACCCCAACACTCGGGAGGCAGAGGCAGGCAGATCTCTGTGAGTTTGAGGTCTGCCTGGTCTATAGAGTGAGTGTCAGGATAGCCAGGGTTACACAGAGAAACCCTGTCTCAAAAAATCAGAGAGAGAGAGAGAAAGAGAGAGCAGAGCAAGAGAAAGAGAGAATTTATTATGCAGCTCTCACCTTATGGGAAATGACTATTCTGGAAGCAAATATGAGTGACCTTGTCCCAGGAAAGTAGATTCAGGGTACCCCAAATTCCACGTTCCCCTGTAGTAATTGTTTCATGAAACTTTTATAGTAACAGAACAAAGAGAGTCATAAATCAATGTGTTTCAGATCCTTTGGTGGAGACATTGGGTTGGGTGGGTCACAGCAATGCAGGAACAAGTCTATAACAGGCGCTGGTGTAATCTGACCACATTCTTAGCCCTGGGGCTGTCAGGAGCTAGGGGTCTCTTCATCCATTCCAAAGGACTCACCTAATAATCAGAAGCATGTTAGGTCACGCACACAGGTGGACAATGGCTGTAAAGGCCTAAAGATGGCCAAGATAATTTGGCCCTAGACCTGCAACATTCCAACTACCCCCGTCACAGAAAGTCTTATCAATCAATCAATATTTGTAGACGTAGTATGCCTTCCCAGTGGTCATGGCGGCCCTGTGGCAGGCTATGAACCAGACAAACTATCAAAGGTCAGGGACAGCTTTGGGTCGGGATCAGGAAGGGTGCAGGGGCTTCGCATTGTTCCTCTGCATCAGCACTAGGGTCCCCAGGGTACTAGGGTCCAGTATTGGACTTGGCTAGGAGAGCACAGACGACAGGCAGCTAGCAGTATCTTCCTGCTTCCGGGTTCCAGGCTGTGGCCCTGAGACGCTAGCGCTCAAGTCTTTGTGGGCTTGAACGCCCTCTGCTGGGCATTTCTACCACTGCACTTTGATGCCAGAAGACCTATCCCAGGAGTAAGATGGTACTGAGGGGTTTGTAGTCTGGAAGAAAGAAGGGTGAGGAAGAACTGGTCACAGAGAGAAGATGGCTGTCCCCGCAGATGTGAAAGAGGACACGGTTTCCATCTCACAACTTTGGGGTCTCTACTGGAAGCTACTAAATCTGCCCCACCCTCCCCCAGGCAGTTCTCTGGTTCCTCTTTGACTTAGGATTCACAGTAGCCCACAAAATCTGTTTAAAGTATTTGGGGGAGGGGAAAGTATGTCTGGGCTGGGAATGTGGCTTAGTTGGTAGAATGCTCACCTCGCCACGCCAAGTTCCATCGGAAGCATCGGATAAGATACAGTGGCCGGGTACACCCGGAGACCCATGGCTGAGGAGGTGGAGGCTGAAGGATCATAAGTTCGAGGTCAACCTTCTACTTAGCAAATTTGAAATTGACCCGGGCTAAAGGAGACCCAGCCTCAAGCATAAGAACTCTCAGGGATTCTTCACTTGGTCTTGTTCGCATGGCCCGACTAACTCCCAACAGTGGCGACTTGCCGAGGGTCACAGTGTGCCTTGGGAACTGGATTGTTATCAAGCCCATCATTCAGATAAGAAAACTGAGACCTGTAACCCCCTCCCCAGCCAGAGACTGTCTTGTGTCCTGAGCCCACAGCTGCCATGTTAGGGGATTCGGAGGACAGCAGTAACTCCAAGTCCTTGAGACTTTAAGCCTAATCATCCCTGGGCTATACTTGGAGGCTGGTGCTCTTACTGGCCTGGGTGGGCCCCCCACTGAGCTACTGCCCAGGCCCTGAAGAGTGCTCAGGGACCCCCTGGAGACAGGGGAAAGCTCTCTGAGTTGGTGTGTGTGGATCTGAGCAGAGAACAGAGCCCCTGTCAGGGCCACCCAGGCTGGTGCTGCTTTATGTGAGAGGCACCAACGGAGGGTTGGTGCCCAAGGCATATGGTCAAATATACAGTTCCTGAAAGGCCTCCGGCACTGTGGGATGGGCTGGGGAGGTCCCTCTTGCTCCCTAGAATGAAGCAGGTGATGCCTGGGGACAGAAGAGGACCGAGCGTCCAGCTGTGTGTTCAGAAAGGGCCAATGGGGCTCCGAAGAAAAAAAATGAGGCAGGGTGGCGTGTGCAAAAAATCCTAGTGCTGGGGAAGTAGAGACAGAGGACTCAGTGGCCAGCCAGCCCAGGCTACTTGGCAAGTTCCAGGCTAGAGAGAGACCCCATTTCAAAACAACAACAACAAAAAGTGGACGGAGCCTGAAGAAGGACATTTGAGGGTTTTCCCAGCCCCACACAGAATAACACAAAAGCGTCAGGGGCCGGGAGAGGTGGATCCATAGTTAAGAGCATTGGCTGTGTTTGCAGAAGATCCAGGTTCAGTTTCCACGTGGTGACTTCAGCTGTCTGTAATTGCATTCTAGGGGATGCAATGCCCTCATCTGGCCTCTGTGGGTACCAGACATACACATGATAGTCAGACATACACAAGGCACACAGACATACATGCAGGCAAAACACGCATATACATAAAATAAAAAGAAATAAATCACCGAGAAAAGGAAGAGCCAGTAGGAGTTTGGGGTGCGGCTCAATGGTAGAGCACCATGAGAGGGTTAGTTCTTGACTGAGAAACACAGCCTCTCCACAGCATCCTTCAGAGAAGATGGCCCAGGGTAAAGCATCAATGATCCGAGTTCCATCTTTGGGACAACTCTAGCAAACCCATGCCCTTTCCATTAGAATAATATTTGTTTTGTGGTCCACTCTGGCTTCCAGATCTTTTTCTTTTTCCATGCTTGCACAAGCCTACTCAGACGCAAGGACTCAGTCCCCAGCTGTTCTCTCTTAGCACCAGGTCTTTGGCTTTGTGACCTTCTGGCTGGGTCTTCTCAACTATAAAACCGAGATCATGGTGACGGCGCTGTCGAAGGATTGCGTGAAGAGTCAAGGAACTGATATCTGTATGTATGACGTTTGCAGAGCCTGGCACAGATAAATCTCCAAAACCCAAGGGTGCTCAGAAGCTGTGAGTGTAGGATGCCCATCCCAGGACTCTTTAGAAAACGCCGACATGTGGGAGACAGCCCGGAGGTCTTGTTTAATTGGTCTCAGGTGGAGCCCAAGCATGGGTACTTCCCAGGTGATTCCAAGGTAAGAGAAGTCCAGGTCACAACCTGACTGGTGTCCTGTTCTCTTAGGGGGGGAGGGAACAGTGGGTAGCGCCCAGCAGGTGCCAGGAAGCCTGAGCTCTTGACTGACTCAGCAAGTGCTTGCCTCTCCTCACATGGGTGGGGCGGGGGGGGGGGGGGCAGAGTAGGTATCACCCACTCAGAACAAGGTCAGCAGGCTGGTATAAAGCCACGCTTTGTCCACGGAGAGTCCCTAGTTCTAGTGAAGTCACCGCAGCCCTCCCTCTCTTTGCCTGGGGCTGTGGATGTTCCGCTCAGGACTGTGATAGGAAGGGATCCACCCAGATTCTTCCTAGTCACACCTCAGCTGCTGGCTTCCCAGTGGGGGCTAAAGAACCTCAGGGCTCACGCGGAAGGACGTGGAGGCAGGGGGAAGCTTCTGAGCTCCAGCTGGAAGCTTGGGTCCACGCCTGCCCTCAGTCCCTTAAGTCTCTTTCCCAGGAAGGATGCTAAGTGGCCGCTTTGGCCCTTCACTGGCCTTGTTCACAGAGACCTTGCCGGTTTGGAGTCTAATGAATAAATGGCTGCTCTGAGTGTGAACAGTGACCACGTCAGCACAATGTCAGTGGCTGTGATGGGGATTGTCCTAGAGAGGTGGCATTGACTGGCTTATGTCCTTCCTGAGTCAGACTTCTTTGCTAAAACACTCATGGTTGGACCACAGACAGAGGAGGCGCTTGGTGAATAATCCCAGCTCTTTTAGAAGGGACCCACTTGGATTCTGTCTGTAGGTCCAGGGCTGAGCATCTTCATATCAACCTCTTCAGGCCCCAGGGTTGAGGACCCCAGTATGGGAACCATGTCAGACAAGCCTGCGCAAGGACCCACGTTTCTTGGGTCCCTGTATACAAGAGGAGCAGAAGGAAGCACACACAGGAAGTGCATGAAGGTGATCTCACGGGATCACCAGAATCCCCCCCCCCCCCCCCCCCCCCGTATGACATCCTCTTTTGCTGCTTGCATGCTAAAAAGGAATGCGGCTAGGGATAGGATGACACGTACCGAAACTGCCTCCATAAGTGACATGATAGCGGATGAGGCCACAGCTAGGAAGCCAGTGTTCCTGAGGACCTGGCTCACACACAGCCTCTATCTTGGTGTCCCGTGACAGAGGGCTGGAACCGCAAAGTTGGTTGACTTTTTTGTTTGTTTGACACAGGGTCTCACTAGGCAAATGCCATTCTCCTGGAATTCACTCTGTAGACCAGGCTGGCCTGGAACTCACTCTGTAGACCAGGCTGGCCTGGAACTCACTCTGTAGACCAGGCTGGCCTGGAACTCACAGAGGCCTCTATATGCCTCTGCCTCCTGAGCGTGACTGCTGGGATTAAAGGCCTGCGCCACCACCCCTGACAGCTTGGACATTCTTGAGTCTTTTATCAAGTACCTACTGGGTGTCATTTGAAGTTCTGGCAACAGGACACGGCCCACAGCTGATGGAGCTGATGATGTTCCAGGGAATGAGTGGGACTAGGTGGGTGGGGAAGAGAACACAAATGACCAAACAGAGATAACGAGGGATATGGATTGGTCCCTATTGCTGCACGACCAGCATCCTCATTTATTCCCTTCTAATCTTGTCTGGGGGTGCTACTCAGCTGAGTGGTTCTTATGTAGTTTCTCTTGTTTGCAGTCCTCCAAGGCCTCAGGGGTAGCCTGATGGCTTCACTGGGACTCAAGGGTCGTTGGTGACCTTGTTCACCACGGTTGGTGTGACTGTCAGCTGGACTCTCTATGTGCTGACTTGACTTGTGACCCAATGGTCTAACCTATAGGATCTCATGGTCTAGCCTGCAGGCTTCCTCACAGGGCAGCCTGAGGGTTTCAGGAGGGTCAAGGAAAAGACGCAAGGCCATTTCAGGAACAGGAAACCAGCATGATGTCATTGCCACATCCTATGGAATGAGATGAAAAAAGGACCAACCCAGAATCAGGAAAATAACTTCCACTAACCACATAATGGGACCTGGCAAGGGTCAGAAACTGGATTTCCAGACTTTACTTAGTCTCAACAGTGTTAGACTCTTATTTTTTATTTATTATTATTATTATTATCATTTTAAAACAGGGCCTTACATAGCCAAGGCTGGCCTTGGATTTACTACCTGGTTAAAGATAACCTTGAACTCTGGATCTCCCTGCCTCTACCTCCCAAGTCATAAGTAAGTTTAAAAGCACTCTGAGCTACTTAACAAAAACCAAAATGAAATGAAACAAAAAAGGGTTTTGGCAAGTGTTGAAACAGCTCATCGCAGGACTTGAAACAGCAGGTGTAGCAGGGGGCAGCTGCCACCGGTCAGGCCACTACCCCTTCCAGCAGCTTTGGGCAAACAAGAGCCATGGCCATGCTTTCTGGCCACTACACTGTCCCCACTACCTCTCCTGGCCACAGCTGCTAAGAGCATCCCACGGCATATACACATATCCGCCCTGAGAGAGCCCAGGCTGGGATTCTGGGCTCCTCTTCCCACACCTAGTTCAGGAGTAGCAGGGCGAAGGTGAGACGTTCCCACCTGCACTTCGGGCTGGGAATTGCTGGGAGAGAGTGGGCTGGTCTGACTAGGGCAACTAGGATTGACGCTGAGGTGCCGGTGGGAGCGGAATGTTCACCAGCCAGCAGTCTTCTTGGGTGGTGGTGGTGGTTGTAGTGGTGTGTGTGTTTGTGAGTGTGTGTGTGTGCTTGTGTATAAGGAGTTGACATCAGGTATCCTCCTCAATCACTTTTCACTTTTTGTTGTTTTTGTTTGTGTGTGTTTGTTTTGAGACTCACTATGCAGTTCTGGCTGGCCTGGAACTTGCTAGGTAGACCAAGATGGGCTCAAACTCATGGGAGATCTACTTGCCTCTGCTTCCAGAGTGCTGGGATCACTGGCCTGTGTCAACATGCCCAGCTATTTTGTTTTTTAGAGATAGGGTCTCTCACTGAACCTGGAGCTCTTGATCAGCAGGTTTTACTGGTTGGTCAGCAAGCCCCAGGAAGCCTTTCATCTCTGCCTCCTCAATATTGAGAGTACAGGTTACTGCCTGGCTTGCTGATGCTGGCTGTGTGGCATCAGAAAAGAGCCCATTTTCCCAGCTGTTGCTTGGTTAAGACAGTCTGACCAAGCAGCCCAGAAAAACTTCAGACTCAAGGTCCTTTTTCCTGAGTGCTGGAATGACAGACATATGCTGCCATACCCAGTGGCCCTGAGTGTGGTGTTGGGGTTTGCCCCTTGTAATGGTCTGTCTGGTCCCTTTAAGAGACAAACCCCCCCAGTACCCCCCCCCCCCAGGCAGGCAGATCTTCCTTTCCTTTGCAGATTCTCTCCCCAAGAGGTAGCTGCTGCTGCCCTGGCTCCTCTCCCCTCCTTTCTCTCTTTCTCTCTCTCCTTACCTCCCTCCCTCCGTCTCTGCTCTTCCCCCATCTCCCCTTCCCTAACCCACTAAATAAACATCCAACCTCACTCTGCATGGCATGCCTATCCGTCTTGGTCTCTCACCCACCATGCAGCTCCCTGCCTGGGACCCGGCTGCCTTTGTGGTGCACCATGGTCTTGGAACCCGCTGCCTGCTGCAGCCACTCAGGGAACAGCCCCGTTTTACTTTTACCATTACACCCATGACATAGTGGTTTTCTTTTTGAGACAGGGTCTCTCTATTAGGCACTGGTTGGAACTCACTCTGTAGACCAGGCTGGTCTTGAATGCGTAGAGATCTGCCTCTGCCTCCCCAGTGCTGGGATTAAAGCCACGCACCACCACCGCCCCAGCTATGTCATAACGTTTCAGCATCTCTTTCAAGTGATGGGTCAGCATTGCCTGTAGGAACACACCACAATTTATCAATGATGACACATGCATATTTGCATTCCTCCCTCCTTCCCTTTGACAGGCTCTGTCAGGTCCAAAGGAAACTGGACAAACAGCTGGCTATCTCTGGCCTCCTAGGCTCCCTCAGTATCAGGACTGCCTGTGGCTCTGCTCACCTCTTCTCCCCACACCCCTGCCTTAAACTTCTCCAGCTCAGGGGCTTCTGATTCCTACAGAACCCTGTCATTTCGGCTCCACTCTCTCTTGGCCCCTCTCACTTGGTCTCCGCTGTCCTCGTTATCTTCCTCCCTCACCTCCACCCTCTTCTCTCACAGCCAAGTCCATTTGCTGACCCCATTCAACTTACTACTTCCCCTGCTCTGGACTCTTCCAGATTGATGGAGGAAGGTCATTGGTTAAAAAATAAAGAAACTGCCTTGGCCCATTTATTGGTTAGAACATAGGTGGGTGGAGTAAACAGAACAGAATGCTGTAAGAGAAAGTGAGCTCAGACTTGACAGCTCTGCTCTCTGGAGCAGAGACACCATGCCCCGCTCGCTCCAGGGCAGACAGATGCGATTCAGCTCCGACCCAGGATGAACGTAGGCTAGAATCTTCCTGGTAAGCACACCTTGGGGTGCTACACACAGATGATTAGAAATGGGCTAAATTAATATGTGAGAATTAGCCTAGAAGAGGCTAGATAGAAATGGGTCAAGCAGTGATTAAATGAATACAGTTTGTGTGTTGTTATTTCGGGGCATAAGCTAGCCAGGCGGCCGGGGTGCTGGGGACACAGCCCCGCCGCTTTTATTACAACACCAGATGCTTCTGGCTGTACCTTTCCTCATACCTACAGTAACCCCCCCCCCAAACCATACCTTGGTGAGGTCATGTCTTCAGTTTATGCACTAAGTAGCCCAGGTTAGCCTTGAACTCTCAGTGGTGATCCAGCCTCTCAGTGCTGAGATTACGTGGCAGTCTCCATGCCCAGGTTCTTTTCTTTCTCTCCCTTTTCTTTCCTCCATAAGAATTTTCCTATATAGCCCAGGCTTGGCCTTAAACATCTGCCCCTCCTGCCCCTGTCCCTCCTGCCCCCACCCCTCTAGTGCAGGGATCACAGGGTGGCCACCATGATGCTGTTTTCTTTCTTTTATCTTCTTTTATTTCTCTTAGGTTCATACACAAGGCATGGAACTGCTGAGGGTCAACGTGATTAACTTAAAGATTTAAATTTTGTATATGTTAATGTATCTGCTTGTATGTGTATGCAGGCATACGTGTGCCTGTATGTGTGTGTGCATGTGCCTGCGTGTGTGTGCACGTGTCTTTGAAAGGCAGAAGGGCTGAAGCAGATCTCCTAGAGCTGGAGTTATGGGCAGTTGTGAGCTGTCCAACTCCAGTGCTGAGAGCTGGACTCTGGTCCTCAGCAAAAGCAGCAAGTGCTCTTAACCACTGAGCCCTGCCTGCAGTTCCCACATGGCAACGGTTAAATTGAGCAATAACTACCCATTTCCCTGCTGTGGCTGTGCCATTTCTCACCAGTCAGACACAAGGTTCCTGTTTTGATACATCCTCATCAGCTTGTTCCCTTTATTTAAGAAAAACAAAAAACAAAAAACCAAAAGCCAGGGCAGTGATGGTGCACGCCTTTAGTCCCAGCACTCAGGAGTCAGAGGCAGGCAGACCTCGGAGTTTGAGGCCAGCCTGGTCTACAGAGTGAGTTCTAGAACAGCCAGGGCTACACAGAGAAATCCTGTCTCAAAAAACAACCTCCATTCAAAAAAAAAAAAAAAAAAAAAGGAAAAAATGAGAAAATGTCTCTTGTATTCTGGGGCTGGCCTTGAACTCCCTACACGTCTGGGGTTGAGCTTGAACCCACACGTGTTGGGATAACTTATGTGTGGGCTGTCAGCCGTCAGCTCAGTTTCCCAGGTTTTCTGGGGTTGGGGTTGAAGCCAGGACTTCATGCGTGCTCCACAAGCACTCTACACATGCAGCCACATCCTCAACCCTCTTCTACCTAGAGTGAGAGGTTAATTTTTTGTTTTATTTTGTTCGAGACAGGGTTTCTCTGTGTAGTCCTGGCTATCTTGGAACTCTCTCTGCAGACCATCAGCTGGCCTTGAGCTCACAGAGATCTGCCTGTCTCTGCCTCCCGAGTGCTGGAGTAAAGGTCTGTGCCACCACTGCCCGGCTTCAGGCTTGGATTTTTTTTTTTTTTATTGTTGTTGTTAAGTGCCTCTGCTATAGAATAACTCTCTGTGGACATGGTCAAACAGCATGTAATGAATCCTTTGGACTCAGTGTCTACCACCCCCGTGAGCCATGGTAAAAGGCAGGCCTCCTTTGAAGACTGGTCCATGCTGTGTCTACAATGCCAACTCACGGAATTCACTCCAAAAAATAAAATGAGGGGCTATGGAGCAGGCTTAGTTAAAAAAAAAAAAAAAGGGCTTGCCTTGCAAGGATGAGGACCTGCATTTGATGCTCATGACAGACATTAAAACAAGCCCGAGCAGGACAGTGGTGGTGTACATCTTTGAGCCCAGCATTTGGGAGGCAGAAGCAGGCAGATCTCTATGACTTATAGTCCAGCCTGGTCTACAGAGAAAGTTCCAGATCAGCCAAGGGCCACACAGAGAAAATGTTAGGATCCAGGCATTATGCTGGCCCCCTCACCTGGCAGGATGCACTCAGGCAGTACTCAAGCCAGCCCTATGGCTGCTAGGCACTACATAGTCTCCGCCCTTCCCACGCACTTCCTGCTGCTCACGCACTTCCTGCTGCTCTTCTGTGAACACCTTAAGTGCTTCACTAAAGCTACTAGTGCAGGGTTGCCGCCACTGGCCTCGTTCATAGGCTTTCACTTCAAGCGCTCTAAGAGTGTATCAGGTATATTCAAAAGAACCTACATCCTCCAGGTACTGTACACAGTATTTTTAAATATCTATATTTTCTGTTCTTTGGAGCAGGATGTACTGTATCTGGGTGCTTTCTGGCCTTGACCAAATGGTGTCACGACACCAGTGTAATGATTCTGTGCAAAGAGGGACTTTGGCGTGGGTGCGAGCCCACGGTGGGTGAGGGACTGACAAACAGGCCATATAGAGCTTGGGTGAGGAGCTTATTGAGAGAAGGGGAAAGTAGGGGGAGAAGAGAAAGAGGAGAGCGGGAGAGAGGGAGGGGAAGAGAGAGAGAAGGGGGGGGCAAACAGTAGAAAGAGTGGGAATGGGTGGGGCTTGTCTCTTAAAGGGACCTTTTGATCTGCGTATAGACTACTTCGTGACTAGTGACTAGCAGCCGTAGGATCCTGGGCTGGCCAGGGTACTGCCTGAGTGCATCCTGCCAGGTGACAGGGGCCAGTATAATGCCTGAATCCTAACAGAAACCCTGTCTCGAAAAACAACAAAATAAAACAAACAAGAACCCCAAACCAGGGCCGGGCGGTGGTGGTGCACGCCTTTAATCCCAGCACTCGGGAGGCAGAGGCAGGCGGATCTCTGTGAGTTCGAGGCCAGCCTGGTCTACAAAGGGAGTTCCAGGACAGGCTCCAAAGCTACAGAGAAACCCTGTCTCAAAAAACAAACAAACAAAAAAAGAACCCCAAACCAACCAACCAAAACTGCTGGGTACGGTAGCATGCACTTGTAGGGATTCTGGACACACTGGCCAGCCGGCCTAGCCAACTTGCTGAATTCCAGACAAGTGAAACTTAGCCTCTCAAAATTAATTAAATAAATAAATAAGTAAAAAGGCAGAAAGTGTTTAAAAACAAAAGACACCTAAGTTTGACCTCTGGCCTCTGCATACATGTGTACACACACACACACACACACACTCACACTCACACGCAAAAACAAAGTGATTCAAATGTCTTCCCCATCAAATTATTTTATTAGGTTAATGAAACAGCTTGAAGACAATTCATTTTGTTCAGCACTCTTCTAGAAAATAGTTCAAGTTGTAAACGAACTTCCAATACATAAAACAGAACTACTTGACCATACACAAATTTCAAGCTCAAAATACAACGTTCTGTTTTCTTACCATTATAAAACCCAGTCAATACAAACTACGTAAAAAAGATAAAACACTTTCACTGATCCTTGGTACAAGAGAACAGCACAATGGCAATATTTCCCCAGGACACAGGTCGAGTCCTGAGGATGAGGGACCCAACCCCACGGTTACCGACAATATCCACACCCCGTAAACAAAGTGCTGCTACTTAATTTAAGAAAGTTACCACATCCTTCTGCATCAGTGTTGCTTGTAAACCATAAAGTAACTTTGTAAGAAAGGTTACAAATTAAAAAAAAAAAAGACTTCTGACTTTGCTACAGACACCAGCAAAGCAATAGAAAAGCAGTCACTCCACGGAACAGATACATTTGGCCCACAAGGCATCAGACAGGGACATTGCAAGGAAGTTCAAAAGTTTACTACTCTCCTACCAAATCTGGACAGTTCTGTGAGGTGCAATTTTCTGGCCCCTCAAATATTTTACATTTTTTCAGAGAGTGACTCGCGTTGTGTTTGTGTGCGTCCATTGCAAATGCCCCATTCTCAATGGGAGCGTTGTATGGTGAGCACTCAGCGTTACCACACTCAGTTCAGCCTGACCTGAGCGTGGTCTTCCTGGGGACTTCACCGGATAGTTAAAGCTGCAGGATTTAAATGAAAAGCCGTTCTATGAGTACCATGCCAAGAAACACAGCGATGTCAATGAGACAGGCTTGCTTTGGCAGGATGGATTTGGGGATGGGGTTTTTGAGACCTGGCAGTCTATGGTCTTTATGGGGTTGTTCTTATGGCAGGAAAAGCGTCAGAGAACAAACCAGCTGGGAACCCGCTCTTGGCAAGGGTGACCACAGGAGTGGCCACTGCACTCCAGTGTTCCACGCAATACTGACAGGGCTAGGGAGTACACGGCAGGCCACTCTGCTGAAGTGGGGCCCCAGGAAGGCTGGTCCCGAGCCTGGAGACAGAATGTCTTATCTAACTCAATTACTCTTTTTAGTGGGGTTTCCTTGATAGTTTTCTGTCCTGGCAGAAGACACTCAGTGACGGAACACCTACAAACTGCCATGTTCACTGTGTGTTGTGGGCAGGCCTTATTCACATATAGAAACAAATGCCCCATCATTGAGGAATGAGGTCTGCCCGGGCTGTGTCTGCAGCCTGGGTACTGACGAGGAGTGAATGCCTGGCAATCTCCATGACGGCAGTTCTCAACCTGGGTCTTGACCCGTCTGGGGGTCGCACATCAGACAATCACATTCTGATTCACAACGGCACAGAAATCACAGTCATGAAGAAGCAATGAAGTCAGTGAAGTAATTTTACAGTTGGGGGTTACCACAACATGAGGAACCGGATTAAGGGGTCGCAGCGTTAAGAAGGTTGAGACCACTGCTCTTCGGGCTGGGGGTGGGGGCCTTGGGCCTGTGGGCAAGAACTATGGGAGCCACTGTGAAGTATGCTCAGCACTTCCTCAACAGCCACCGTCTTTGTTTACGGCTGTCACAATTTAAAGACGGGACAACGTGGTCAAAGCAAGTACCACCATGTATCGCCATGCCACTGTTAACATGAGGTTAGGGGAGAGGGAAGACAGCAGCTGGGTTCTGAGTGGGTTCCAAATGGAAAGACCCCATAGACAGAAAAAGCCACTGACTACTGAACTAAGCAAGCTTTGCTATACAGTTTGTGCTTTCTTTTCTATTTATTTATTTATTAGTTTTTGTTTGTTTTTTGAGCAGGTTTTCTCTGTGTAGTCCTGGCTGGCCTGGAACTCACTATGCAGACCAGGCTGGCCTCAAACTCACAGAGATCTGCCTGCCTCTGTCTCCTGAGTGCTGGGATTATAGGCGTGTGCCACTCCTGGCTTCTTTTCTTTTCCACGGAAGGCCACTTGGTACAGTTCCCAACATAAGGTTCTTCAGCCCATGGGCTTTAGATGCCCTCTCCATGATGAAGCTGGACCCTAAGGTGCCATCTAGAAGCAGGTGCTGCATGACAGACAGGGTGCTTAGGCTTTGGTGCTTTTAAAATCTGATGACACTTCCCCCTGGGTACCAGTTTCCACTGTTTATTATTGTTGTCTTTAAAATTTTTTTTTCATTATTTATTTTTCAAGACAGGGTTTCTCTGTGTAACAGTCCTAGTTGTCCTGGGACTCGCTCTGTAGACCAGCCTGGCCTCGAACTCAGAAATCCGCCTGCCTCTTCCTCCCAAGTGCTAGGATTAAAGGTGTGCACCACCACCTGGCTTATTGTTTTTTTTTTGTTTGTTTGTTTGTTTGTTTTTTTTTTAACAAAGCCTACCTGTCAAGTACAGGAGGCTACTCTAAGTTACAATTCATGACCACCATAATCCTCACCACCCTGGCCCTCAACATTACACGCACATTTTCTTGAGTTTCTTTTGAAGCAAATACCTTTGTGATGAGAACATGAAAAAAGTGGTCCCTTTCTTAGTGCAAATTTGTTGCCATACCCACTTTGGACTCTATTCACCGCTTGGGATATTCAAGTCAGAGTTAAACAAGACAGGAGGAGAAGGAAGCCTGGCCTGCTCTTGGGAGCATGCCACGGGATGTAGGAAGGAATCCCAGAGCAGTTTTCAGGGTCAAGTGCAGACAGAGGTGTCAGACAGCCTCTGAGAGGCCATCCAGGCTCTGAGTACATCTCGATGGACAATCTGGGACCACACGATGCTGTGACTGAGGCTAGATGCTGAGGTAGTGTGTGTGGCCCGGTGCTGGCCCCTGACTCAGAGAGAGCCCTTGGTGACCTCAGGGCAGGTGTGGAAGGCTCCTATTCATCTCCAGGTGCTTGAGGCTTGAGATGGGTTGGGGCTATGCTGGGTTCTGGCCCAGGAAGCTGCTGGGACTGGCTGGCAGGAGGAAAGTGCCAGCACAAAGGTATGGTCAGGGACCGAGAAGGCACGCCTTCTGGCTAGGCTGCTGACCCCATGCTCCGTGGTCCAGGGAGCAGCGTGAGTTACAGCTCTAGTTCCTTTTCCTTTTTCTAATTTTTCTTATATATTTCCTTATTAATATGTATATGTAAGTGTGGGGGAGGGCAGAAGACAACTTGTGGGAATCAGCTCTCTCTCTCTACCACATGGGTCCCGGGAATGAAACTCAGGTCATCAGGCTTTCCCTGTGGAGCCACCTTGCTAGCCCCCTTTTCCTTTCTTCTTTGTGACACAATTCAAGAGACTAGAAAGCCAGGCGGGGACAAGCGTGAGAGGTCTGAAAGGGGCAGGAGAGCATGACAACAGTGCTCTGGTAAAGAGAACCAGCGTCCTCCTCCTAGACAGAAGTCCTCAGACTGCTAGAGGTTACTGCTCAGGCTGTGGGAAGGACCCTGTTCTCAGACTCCTTCCGGCATCTAGGTGGCCATCAGGGGCCAATAAGACAGCCCAGCCCACCGAGGATGGGGAGGGGAGCTGGGAGCTGCTCCCTTGTGATCACAGGGTTCCCATTTCTAGGTGAATGGCTGAGGGTCCTATGGCAGGCTTTCACCAGAGGGGAGACAGAATAGGAACATAAGAATGGGGCTCCTAGAAATGCTTTACAAGAGGTAACGAAGAGCCATGCCAGCTCCCAGGGAAAGCTGGCTGAGTTCACCAAGCACCTTCCCAGGCAGCCAGCCCAACTTGGGAGGCATGACTGTCATTCACCGGCTTAAGGCAGAGTAGACAGCAAAGAGAGCTTAAAACAAAATGTGTGTCAACCAAAAATCATGGTTCTGATGGACATTATGGCTTAAAGAAATCTCTGGAAATAAAAGACCATTATAGAAAGTTGGACCATGAGCACCCTGGTGAAGGGACTGCCATGGTGTGGTGGCCGATGGCCACAGTTAAGGGACCAAAGTGATGAATAGAGGGGAAGAATAGAGGGGAAGGACATGAGGCAAGCGTAGAAAGGACACAAGGCTCTTTCACACGACCCTCTGAAGGACTCCCTTTTTACTAAATAAACAGCCCCCAGAAGCCCTGGCCTGCAGGAGCTCTGAATGCCAGGCAGAGCATCGCACTGACTGTCCTGCCCACAGAGGGCCCTGGTAGAGTACACAGAAGCCATCAGTTGGTACTGCAGAGGACACCCTGCTACCCCAAAGCTGTTCTACCTCATGGGTCTAAAGACGACAGAAGAGCAAACCTAGCATTGGGAGGCGGAGGCAGGAGGCTTAAGACCTTGTCTCAAAACACACAAGAAAAAAAATAAATTAAATAAATAAGCAAGGTGATAGATTCTGTAATTCTGCCTACTGGCCTGAATGTTCTGGAGGGTGCACACCTCCTTTGTAAGCCCAGCATCAGGCCATAGCCTGGTCACTGCCAAGTGGCTTGGTGGTCCCAGGCTGCTGTACCCCACATTGCATGCTTGCCTACATCCTCCAGGCTGGAGGCTTCACCACGGACACAGGGGAGCAGTTTCCACACATGACATCCAAGTTAAAGAAGCAGAAGCTTAGGTTTGTGACCTCAGTCAGAGATGTAGAAAATACCCGGTTTGTTTGGTAAATCTAGATGATAAATTTGATATTCTGGTGAAAAGTAAAATTCCACCTTAGTAAAGGATTTTAAGGAATCTTAGAGGACTCGATTAGGCAAGCTCTCAAGACAGTAACTGACCATCTATGTATTTTTTTTTTTTTTTGAGACAGGATTTTTCTGTCCTAACTGTTCTGGCGCTTGTTATGTAGATCAGGCTGTTCTCAGATTCACAGCGATCTGCCTGCCTCTGCCTCCCAAGTGCTGGCACTAAAGGTGTCACCAACACACCTGGCTTGACCACAGTTCTCGAACACTGTAAGCACATGTGCTGGGTGTTTCTGATATCCGTGGTTATCCTGAATATAACCATTAGCGCTGGAGGTGAGAGGTGGCATGTGGCCAGAAGGAAACACATTCTGTAAGCATAAGCAGACATTTGCTGGTATCTATGTGGTGGCAGACACTGGGGTGAGCACTGGCAGGAGGCCCGGATGTTCAGCTCCAAGCAGTCCCCTACTGGCCCGGGGTCTCACAGCACTCTGTGTGGACAGATGATGATGGAGCAATGACAGCCACCACAACTTATGGGTAATCACCATCCAGGCTCCACAGGCGACCTTTCTTTACCACCCAGGGAGGTCAACGCCCTCTCTCCAAAGGCAAACTGAGCTAAGCCTAGAGACCAAAACATAGGTGGCAAAAGTCTTCAACCCCAGATTCTCCAACTCCTATGCTCTTGACTACTGGGCCTGCTCAAGTCCCAGGTAAATCCCTAGGAATAACCAAAACCACAGACCTGGGGCCTAAGCAGGAAGGGAGGATTTGCTTTCTTAAATCATGGGCTCCTGTTGCTCACCTGGGCACAGATGCTGCCATATGCAGCCACCTGAGGAGAAGCTTTGCCATTTACAGTCTCTGGGCCAACTCTGAAAGCACCAGAATATACATTCAATCATCTGATTGCATGAGGTGTTTTATTGTTGTTGGTTTTTTGACTTTTGGGATAGGGTTTCTCTGTGTAGTCCTGGCTGTCCTGGAACTCACTCTGTAGACCAGGCTGGCTTCAGACTCACCGAGATCTGCCTGCCTCTGCCTCCTGAGTGCTGGGATTAAAGTCTTAGGGCACTACACTTGTATGAGGTTTTAAAATGTATCAGGCTCTGAAGGGAGGGCTGGAACCCAGGGATAGAGCTCTGAGGGGAACACTCAAGAGAGTGCAGTACTCCGAGGGGAACAGAAAGCTGAAAAGAGAGTTGGCCTCTGTTGATTACCCAGGTCTCCTATTTAGCAGGCCAGGTCCAACTGTGACCTGAGAAGTGGCCATTCCTATAAGAACGAACTCCTGGAAGACTGTCTCCAATTGCTGAGCTCCCTCAGTGATGTCATTCTCACCTGGGGACCAGGAGAGACCAGAGGCTGGGTCAGTGAGAGCCTGTTACTGGGTGTGGAGAAGGGACGTGCGGGGTGAAGCGCAGGAGAGTCCCCTACGAGTGTGACAGATGAGTCATGCTCTTAAGTAAAGCGTGATTCAAGGTAGTTGGGTCAAGCTTGCTCGTGAACCTGGAAAACATCTGTTTCATTCTGACATCTGGTGCTCCCAGGACTGAAGGAAGAAGAGAGTGTAGGGGAGGGGCCAGCAAAAGGAGGAATTCCCAGGAATCGGCAGCACCTTGCAAGAGACATCACAGCCGCCTCAAGCATGTAAGTTCCAAACACCGTGTCAAATCGCAGACGCGCTCTCCTCTGATCCTAACAAGGAGAGAAACGCCACAGCGCTGCTGCGCGACCCTGCCACTGTTCTACCACGAGAAAGCATCGCCTTTAAATGACTCTTTCAAGTTCAAGTTGAGTTTCAAGTCGTCGCCTCGCAGAAGCCCCAGAAGAATTCCCGCTCCTCCAGGTTTAAAGTGCCTATTTTAAAAAGTACGAAAATGGAAACTCCGCCTGAGAGGACTGACCTTCTCAAGGCTGCTCACTGCTTGCTTCCAGGCGCTTGTTACAGAACAAATCCAATGCCACACCATGAGGTAGCGGACAAGAGGGTTGTTTATCCCCAGAAACACAAAGAATGGGAATGACTGCAAGTATTCCCATCCGATTCAACAGGAAATGCCATAAAGTAACCTACGGAGACTTACTTCCCTGGTGCAGCTTGAAGAAATTCAGCACCAGGGTCTAAGGGAGTTCACCAGGCAGGAGGCAGACCGCTCACAGCGGCAGAATATGCGGAAGCGCCTGCTCTTCAACTCCAGCCAGACTTCACTGGCAGAGAGCGTGAGACACCCACCGTCTGAGTCAATGGACTCTCTCTCATCCCTACCCCAGAACTGTATGTGAGCATCAGAATGAGCCAGAAGGAGCCTTTAGGGATTACTCAGAAGGCAGAAAGACCCCTCGGCTTGCCAAAGCAGTCCCTCCCTCCCCGACTGAGTGGGGACAATCAATGAAATGTTAGTTTTAGTCTTTATGAATAAACCGGGCCTTGCTTCCAGAAGACACTCAGGAAAGTGAGAGACTTTCAACAGCCAACTGACAGGGAGAGGAAAAGGTTTTCTGGTTTCTCCAGCCAGAATGTTGGTCTGGGGGCTGAGCCCATACTACAAATGATGTCTATTTTGGGAATAGAAACACCTGCATGCTGAGGAAGCTCAAGCTCTTGCTGAGTTGGCTGGATTACCCTTGGTAACCCCAGGGCCTGGCTTCTGCGCACACTTGAATGTTCACTGTAGGAAGGGGAGAGCGCCCCTACCCACCTCAGACATGGAGAAGATTTTAAGCCCATGTCAGATGCAGCCAATCAACCTGACATTCACGTGATGAGCATTATGAGGCGCGCTGGGCACAGGTGCAGCGTCCTGCCGAAGCACTTGGGGACGCAGGCACGTGCGAGTAGTACACGAGGCACTTGGGATTTCTGAGGCCAGCCCACCTATGTACACAGCTTCTCACTTAAAGCCCAGAAGAACTGAAGAGCGCGTTCTCTGCTTAGGGAAAAGCATCTCATTGAAGGCCAGAATACTGTGACTCGATGCCTACTTGCAAACCCCGGACCAACTCACACAGACAAGGTTCTTGCTCAAGCTCCAGCGAATTTATAAGACAGAGAGGGAGGGCTGTGTCCCCTCTGCCTCCTTTGTAAGGTTCCCCGAAACTCAAGCACAATTCTAGGGAGGCCCTCTGTATTTGGTGGGTGACCCAGGGCAGGCGCTGTCACGCCTCTTCAATCCCTGGCTTTCTTGGTGTTCTCTTGGCTAAGGGGAAGTTACAGCAAGAAGGAAGCATTGCTCTACCCTTCCGGTGGGCTTTTCTCAGGTAGTTCTGAAGCCTCTAAGTGCACATGGTAAAAGTCACCTCACCCCTTCCCAGAGCATCCAACCACAGGAGGACTGTGTAACTAGGAAAGCCTCCCCACTATAAGAGAGAACTTCTGAGACCCCTGGCACAGGGCACTGCAGAGGAGTTACCATGGAGAGCCCTCAAGGAGAGCCAGCTGTTTCCCTAGACACCTGACTGGCATCCTGTGAGAATCTGAGGCACCACGGCAAGGACAGCTCTACTTTCACTTCCGTGAAGAGACCCCTCTGAGGGGTGGCCTCTCCCCACTTAGAAAGGGTATGGGGACACTGTCAAGCCACTGGAGATCAGAGTAGCCTCAGTAGCTGTGAGATGTAACAGAACACTCGCTTCAGCACAAACAAGACTCAGACACAGCCCCAGCAGGCTTTTGGTTGGAAAGCCCAACCAGAGCCATGACTCCTCAGAGCAACCACATAGCACGCTCGGCCCCTTAGACCAGCCCTTCCTAGGATCAACTGCTAGCAGGTAAATCCATGTTTTCGCTCCTGCTAAGGAAAAGAGGCAAAGCTAGTAAAATTGACTACTGTCCACAAAGATTCTGCATTTACACAACGGCGCGTGTTTGACACAGCCGTGTAACTGAAGGTCGACAGACTCAAGGTTTATCTGAAGCACCAGGAGACGGTAGCAGAGATAGCTCGTGACTACGATTCAAAAGTAAACATATACAGACAGACGTGTCAAGTCACGTGGCACAGCACGCACGCACATTCGCTCATCTCTCACGCTTTATCATCGCATAGAACATAAACACTCTTCACATAAAAAACACTTCATTTTAAATTAAGCACTTAAATCTTTGAAAAATATGTTTAGATATGTTAGAGAAATAAACAAACATACTTTAGACTCTAGCCTAGGAGGGTGTCTTGATTACATGACTGTAGCCTAAGACCTTCCAGTGAAAAGAACTTGCACTTCCCCCAAGATGTTTGTGTTTCAGATTTTAAGATCTAGCCTCCGTTGCCAAATGTAACATCTACCCGGTCAAAGTGCCTTACCGAGACGGGAAGGACCACTCCCGCAGACCTGACCAAGACACAGGTGCAGCACTGAAACACAACCTGCGCGACAGGGGCTACAGCTACTGCTCGACACTAAGAGAGTGGTTACCAAGAGGCGTGGCTGACTTTGAAACGTCATAGTAAAATTAAATACAGCCCCACTTTTCAACAGGATAGTCAGTCTCTCTCTCTCTCTCTCTCTCTCTCTCTCTCTCTCTCTCTCTCTCTCACACACACACACACACACACACACACCCCTAAAAATAACAGTTTGGCACTTAGCAGCTTTTGTTATTGCATCCCATATTAAGCTGCAAATTTATTTTATAAAACATTAATTTCTGCAGCCATAGTGTCAATGAACTGAAGTGAAAACCCGTTTGTTTGTTTGTTTGTTTGTTTAAGTGAACTGACCAAGTCAACAGGCACTAGTGACATCACTATTGGACCCATGACTCTAAACAAGGAACTGTCTCCTTGGAGAGGCCTGAAGCACACTGAGAATTTTAAACTTCAGGAGTTTAAACAAACAAATAAACAACAACAACACAACAAATAAAAACCAAAACAGAGCAGTTACCACAGCTGTCCTGCGTCGGTTTCTCTCTGCTCTGGCAGGCCATGGCTCTGTCCTGTGCAGGTATTTCACCAAAGTCAACTCGCCCTTCTGGCAATTTCTCTGCTGTGGCTTCCTCGATGGAAAGCAACATGGCTGATATGCAACATAATCCACTGACTGACAATAAATGTGACTGGATGGGATGGCGTGGATGTGTGGCACATCCGGCCTAGAGCAAAGGATAAAAACTTAGACCTTCTCTTGCCAAGTTGCTTCTGGCCACAGCTGAGTTAGGAAGCCACGCCCAGCCCTTTTTACACCCACCCTCCGGGTTCTTCTCCCCAACTTTTTATAATGCCGACCACTCGAGACAGGTATAGGAAAATCCCTGCGGAGAAGCCATGCCTTTTCAGGTCCACAGGCGGGGGGAAAGAGGATTAATGTTTCATATGCAATTTAATTGCATATAAACATCTCACGTAGGAAGTTTCTAGAAGAAATTCCTGTTCTCCAATTTATAACCAAAGGATGTACTTATACATTTAGCAATCACTAAGATACAATGTTGCCTCTTCTAGCCAAGAAAGAAACTTGTAGAAAACAATTAGAAACGAGGAACTCTGTATCAAGTTGACTAGAAGTTTGATATTGCATACAACTCACACTATCAAGTAATGGAGTACACTCCAGTCCCTGACTTCACACCAAGGGGGCATAATCTGAATGGAAAACAGTATCTTATGAGATAAATTCCACCAACTAAAGATTGGTTTGTTTTTACTAATGGGAAATGGGAAGGAGGGCGGAAGTGGCAATGAGTGATGGGGAAGGAGGGAGAAAGGAAGAGGGCACTAACGGGAACAGAATGAAATTAAGTTGAGGTAGTTTATTCTACCAGCCAAACATTACTGGGAGTGAAAGTCATCTAAAACTACCAGAGAACGGCTTTGGGGGCAGCCTGTTACAAAGACGAGATTCCAAACACACCTGCATTCGAAGATAAGTTTGTAATGTCTAAGCAGCAGTAAACAGGACTTCGTGTGCTTTCCGACAAGGTAGAAGAAGGTTTGATTCCTATGGACGTCACCTGGACAGCTTTTTTGTGTTTTGAGTTGCAGCAGACCTCTGTCATTTGCTCCACTCTGAAGTCTCCTCTGTGCTACCAGCCTGGAGTTTGCTTTTCCAGGTAGAAAGAAAGAATGGTACACGCTCCCTCCCAAGCTCACAGCGCCCCCAGAACTCTCTCAGAACGCAGGGTCTTTTATAGCGAGCGATTCCTTTAAGCTCATATGGGGCTGCGGACTTGAGCTCTTTGGGCAACTGAAAGATTGTTGTCAGAGAGGAGTTTTATCTCAGTCTCAGTGCATCAGAATATAGTTCTTAAAGAATCTTAAGACAGAGGACTAGTAATAAATGGGAACTAACTGGCACAAACCTCAGTTTACTGAGTGTGGTTAGGCATCTACCCCTCCACACCATACAAGGACAGCCTTGTGTGCTGGGGATGTTGGCTTGCATATATGGGTTCTGTTGTTTGTCTACCTCAGCCACATACACTGGGACACAGTCAGTTAGGTAAGAGTTCCCTTCTGGGAATACGCACCTTAGGGCTTTAACTCTGATATTTCACATGACACCAACCCCCCACTCCCTCCTTTTGACATTCACTAGCCTCCACGGTTTACAAACGCATCGGGCTGGAGGAACTGATTCCTCCCGGGTAGTTTTTCAACAGTTACATGGTCTCCAAACAAGAGCAGAAGCCCAAGTTTCTAAGCATTAAAAAACCACCGAAGAGTAACCATACTGATGCCCAGCACACAGCAAGATGGAGCTGCTTCTCTGTGCTTGCTGACGACCAGCCACGAGATGCGCTTGGGGCAGGACCTCGCTTTTGGCTCCTCTTCCTCTTCAAGGGGAATGGACCCGGATGCGGAACAAGCCTTGCTGCAGCTGCAGACGGAAGAGCTTGCAGTTGGCGATGCGCAAAGCTGCGCAGCCTGTGCGCCGAAGGTCGGATGGCAGGAGTGGCTTCGTGTGGTGCCAGGTGCCCGTGCTTCTCTTAAACTCACGCACGTAGTCATAGTTGGTACCTAGACCCAGAGAGGGGGCAGAGCTGAGCTGGTGCACCTGAGCCCCTGGAAGCAGCTCCCGAGAAACCCCCGCAGCTTTCTCACCTGTGTCAAGGTCTCCGATAACATAAATACTGGCTCCTATGGGGACAGCGCCATACACAAAGGATGAACTGGCAGGAATGCATAGGTTCTGATCGTTAAGATAGATCCACCTGGAAGCAAGGCCAACAGACACAACTCAAGAAATCAAAAGAACAAATGGGGACAGTGCAGCTTGGCAAGACACTGTGCACTGCCACTCTCGACCCCCACTCCACTTGCAAGAACCGTGGCTGTGGTGACTGTCGAGACAGACAACAAAGGCTCCCACAGTGACTGCCACAGAGCAGGACTGCCTCTGCCCAGCACCACAGCTCCTGACTCATTCATGTGTGGCTTACTCACATACTACTGCTCCCCCCTTTTCAATTTTTAATTGTGTGTGTATGTCTGTGTGTAGGTATGTGCATACACATGACTGAAGTGCCCATGGAGGGCAGAGGACAAAGCCAAACCCCCTGGAACTGCAGTTACAGGCAACCGTGAGCCCCTCTGATGTGGGTGCTGGGAACTGAACCCCAGCCCTTTTCAAGAGCAGCAAGTGGTCTTCATCACTGAGCATCTCTCCAGCCCAGGGATATGCTTAGTGTTAAAGTTCCAGCACACTTGCTAGCACTCATCTGGATGCCTTCTGGCTTGGGCTGCTGTAATGACAACCATCAGGGACATTAGGTGAGCCTGAGCCTTGTTTGGTTCTGGTTTTTGGTGGGCTTCCAGAATGGCTGGATTCTGCAGAAAGGGCATGTGGCATGTGATGAGAAAATATCCCTCTTACTCAAAATACAATGCTGCTCTGTCTTCTAGTTAGCGAGGCGTGGGAATCCCAGCTGTTCATGCTCACTGGGTCTTGGTGCCCTCAGTCCTTTGAAGACTGAGCCACTATAACAACAAGAATTCCCTTAAGTCTAATTGTGCTGGGGATTTTGGCACACATTTACTGGGTACTTTTATGCACCTTCTTTTGCAAAAATTTGCTCATTTTAGAGAACACACACACAAATAAAAATAAGATAAGCCCTTTTAAAAAAGGCTTTCTAGGGAAAAACCTGACTAACCTTCAAGGGTCAAAGTCAGGAAAGACAGGGGCTATCACAGGCTAAGGGGCAGCAAGGAAACACAGCACCTGTTGGCAACTGCAATCCAGGTTGAACTGAGGCAAGGGACATGTTGGCAGAGAGCAGGTGACTTTGCTGGCAGTCTGTACTTTAGGCTAGCCCTGCATAGCTTTGACACTAGGTTCTGGTCAACGGGGACACTAGCATTAGAAGGCAAACGTAGGACTTACGGGAATACCCTGACTTTATGAGACTTTTCTAGAGGCCTAAAATGGCTGCAGGGGCTGGAGAGATGGCTTGGGGGTTTAGAGCATTGGTTGTTTTTACAGAGGATTCAATTCAGTGTCCAGCACCCACATGGTGGCTGACAGCCATCTGAAATTCCATTTCTAGGGAATCTGATGCCCTCTGCTGACTGCCACAGGCACACACATGGTATACATATAATACAGGCAAAACACTCATAAACAGAAATACATATAAAAATTACTGCAAACAGATATGGCTCAGTTAGTAAAGGTGTTTGCTGCTCAACCTGTTGCCTTAGTTTGATCCTTGGGATCCACATTGAAGAATCAACTCCTGCAAAGGTTGCTCTCTGACCTTCCTATGAGATAGATAAAATCGAGGCTTTGCCATGCAGTAACGTTCACTCAGGAAACCATGGACCATTTCCCACTAATAGCTTATAGGCATGCCAAATCATAGCCACCGCCTAAGCAGCCCTGAGGCCTCACTGTCGAGGATGGCGCATGCACTTCAGTGGACACTTTGGCCTCTCCACTCTGCACAGCAGCGAAGGAGCCTGTGTAGCAAGCGAGTGAACTCTGAAGTCAAACCACCATAGGAACATCTCACTTTGACTTCAATGAACTCTTCCCTGGCTGTTAGGAAACAGCTTCCTTATTTTGAATTCCAAGAAACAAGGAAACAAGATTATTTACCCAAGATTATAAAATAAAGCTAAGCCACCACCACATATCCCTGCCCCTCTCCTGTCTCACCTTCCCTCTTCCTTTCCCTTCCTCTGAGACAGGGCCCCGGCTGGTCTCTAACATGCTAAGCTGCCAAGGATGACCTTAACTTCTCATCCTTCTACCTCATGAGTTCTGGATAACAGGCTGAGTTATGGGGTACAAAGGATGGGCCCCAGGGCTCCATCATGCTCTCTTCTGAGCCACATCCCCAGTCTATGATCACTTGGTTTGCTGGGGCTAAGAATATGGACTTTGGGCTGGAGAGATGGCTCAATGGTTAAGAGCACTGCCTACTCTTCTAAAGGTCCTGAGTTCAATTCCCAGCAACCACATGGTGGCTCACAACCATCTGTAATAACATCTGGTGCCCTCTTCTGGCCTGAAGGCATGCCTACAGGCAGAATACTGTATACACAATAAATAAATCTTGGGGCTGGAGAGATGGCTCAGAGGTTAAGAGCACTGACTGCTCTTCCAGAGGTTCTGAGTTCAATTTCCAGCAACAACATGGTGGCACATAGCCATCTGTAATGAGATCTGGTGCCCTCTTCTGGCAAACATACAGACAGACAGAACACTGTATACATAATAAATAAATATTAAAAAAAATATGGACTTTGGCCTCACAAATGTTAAGCATCTACCTACTGAGCCATATCCCAGCCCAATGCCTGCTGTTCTCAGAGTCCTTCTCATCCTTTGTCATTGCGGGTCAATAATTATAGACATTATTGCATTTTCTCTGTTTAGATTACAGTGTGGTTTCTGCCTCCAGGCTGGACCATGACTGAAAGTGATGAGGTCAAGAGCAAGGTTCACGCTGGGCAGTGGTCTCAGCACTTGGGAGGCAGAGGCAGGTGGATCTCTGTGAGTTCGAGGCCAGCCTGGTCTACAGAGTGAGTTCCAGAACTGGCTCCATAGCTACTGGAAAGCCCTGTCTGGGAAAAACAAAAACAAAACAAAGAAACAAACAAAAGAATACCCCACAAGTCTTACTGAGTGAGCTGCAGCGCTCCCTTCTTCCAACCATGAGGTGCGAATGAAAGGACATGCTCAGCAAGGGCAGGCAGTGTGCTTTTCCGCAGAATGTCAGGATGACCAAGTCAGCCCTGAGACCACACTGCGCAGGTTAACTGCTGGCCCTGCCTTCTAAGACCAAGACAGAAAAACTTCTCTGTTGAGCCATGCAAACAGGACGAAGAGGAAACACCAGCTAGCTCACAGCTGCAGAGCAAGGATGGGATGGGAAGACACACCACATCTGGACAGCCATGGCGACCAGCCCAGTCACCCAGCACAGCTGGGGACAGTGCACACATTTTCCTCCCCCACTCTCCCTCCTAAGTTTGCAGTATGTATCGATGTTAGTTTGAACTAAAACTTCTCCTGTTTCAGCCTTCTGGGTACTAAGATTACAGTGTATTCCACCATGCCCAGTCTTTTCTACCTTTTCTAAGAGAATTAATGGAGGACAGGTTTCACACACCTGTATTTTTTTTTTCTGCCAGTTCCTCTTGGATACAGTGGGTTTCTTGTCTTTGGACGGCAGAAGAAATCCAGGGATTGAGTTAGTCCTTCTTGCCACATGACCCCCTGTCCAAGGGTCACCAGCCTCTGCCCAGGTGTCAAGCATCCCTTTTCTATTGTACACTCAAAGATGAAAGGGTGGCATTGGCAACACAACTTCAAAGTTAACACAAGGACCATGTATCAAGGCAGGAAACTCAGGCAGAGGTGAAAGGACAGGACTCGGGAAAGGAAGACGCCACAAGAGAGGCCTCAGCCTCAGGACAGAGGACACTCAGCCGGCAGCAGTGCCTGCTTCCCCTTGCAGAAGCTGGGAAGGGGGATGCATGTCCACACTGCTCTGAGGGGAGGAAGAGTCCATGGCGGGGGCAGCAGGGGAGAAGGTGGGTGCCCAAGAGACCCCCCTGTCAAGGTGAAAGGTAAAATGTGGCAGTGGCCTGAGAGTGAGAGAACGGGAGGATCCTGTCAGAGTGTGGGCACAGCTGGGAAGAGGGCACAGAGAGAAATACCACAGGTCCCTGTTCTCTGGGTGTCATGTGCCATTACCATGACTCAGGAGTAACTTGTGGCCTTATTTATTTATTTATTTAAATTCAGAAACCACAGAAAACAGTAAGATATGGCATTTCCCCAGGAAAGCTTTAACCTAAAAATAGGGAACAAAGACAGGAAAGACAAGAGACTCCTACTATTGGAATGGTCTCCATGCTGACAGAGACCACACATCTGGCAGCAGCTCCCACGGCTGCGAGGAGAGCATACCCGGGAATGCTGCCCCACGGCTGGGCGCTATTTTTCTGCCAGGATTTATGGGAACAGAGTCAGGCCAGTAGGGTGGGTGCATGGGAGAGCCCTGCAGCCAGAAGTCTGAGCTGCTCGGGTTCCAGGTCTGCCGCATGCTCACCTCCCAGTGTCTGGTGTCGTTACATGTGACATGGCCTCAGAGAGGAACAGAGGAGCCCGGCAGAGGCCGAGCAGCATCTGGTGTTGCTCATGCTCAGTGTTTCACAAATGTGCAAACGTCCTGCAAGTCACTGACAAGAGGTCTTACCAGCTGCTTTCTGTTTATAAACTAACACTGGGAGCCTGGGAACACAGGCTGGAGATGTATGTATTTTATTTGAAAAAAATTTTCCCCCCGCAAGACACGGTTTCTCCGTGTAACAGCCCTGGCTGTCCTGGAACTCACTCTTTAGACCAGGTTGGCTTCAAACTCACAGAGATCCTACTGCCTCTGCCTCCCGAGTGCTGGGGTTAAAGGCGTGTGCCACCACGGCCTGGCGAAAAAAATATTTTAGGATGAAAGGTCGGTGGCTTGAAAGCAAATGGCCCCCCAAAGGGGGTGGCACTATTAGGGGGTATGGCTTTGTTGGAGTAGGTGTGGCTGTGTTGGAGGGAGTGTGTCACTCTGGAGGCGGATTTTGAGGTCTCATATATGCTCAAGTCATGCCCAGTGTCTCAGACACTTCCCACTGCCTGCAAGATGTAGGACTCTCAGCTCCAGCACTGTGTCCCACTATGATAAGGGACTGAACCTCTGAACTATAAGTGAGCTCCCACAATTAAATGTTTTCTTTCTAAGAGTTGCTGTGGTCATGGTGTCTCTTCACAGCAATAGAAACCCTAATTGAGACAAAGCATTTTATTTATTTCTTGTGTGGATGTGGATGTATTCGTACGTGACGGTGCGTGTGCACATATGTGTAGGACGATGTCAGGCCTGGCTTTCATGTGGGTGCTGGGGATAGAATGAGATCCACATGTTTGAGCAGCGAGTGCTTTCCTAGCTGACCCACTTCTCCCCCACCCCCTTCTAAATACAGGCACGGGGCTGGGGAGGCAGATAGTGGTCAGAAGCTGACTGCTCTTTCTGAAGACCTGGGTTCAGTTCCCAGCACCCACATCTGGTGCTCGTAAATCCAGCTCCTGGGGAATCTCACACTGTCTTTTGACCTTCCTGAGTGCGTGCATATGCATACACACATACATAAATAATAAAAAATAAATTTAAAGCCAGGTATGGAGGCAGAGGCAGACAGATCTCTGTGAGTTTAAGGCAAGCCTGGATTATACAGAGTTCCACTTTAGTCAGGGCTACAGAGTGAGACCTTCAAGAAAAGATAA
Organism: Microtus oregoni; assembly: GCF_018167655.1. Lineage (NCBI taxonomy): Eukaryota > Metazoa > Chordata > Mammalia > Rodentia > Cricetidae > Microtus > Microtus oregoni. The sequence goes on from NW_024543063.1 coordinate 36,721,675, forward strand.
AAAAGAAAAAGGAAAAAAAGGAAGGAAGGAAGAGAAGACAAATGGGAAAAAGGAGCACTGGTTCCACTCATAGGGCCGCAGTTCGGTACTACGAGCAGGTCGTCAAGTTTACCAACAACAAAGATGCTGTGGGTGACTGGCAGGAACGCCAGGGTTCTAGAACGCAGAATGCCCCGGGACAGCTGGGAAGCTTTACAGCCAGATTTGTGTTCCACCCAAGGCAGCAGACAAAATGAAGAAGGAACGTCAGCAAGCGACTGCAGACAAGTTGCAGCTCACAGTGACTACACACTGAGTCAGTCGTCATGAAGAGAGGGTTGTGTCAGTGTTTATCCAAAGCCAAACATGCTGCTACTGTCTGTTAATCAAGCGGGACAGACTGTCTCACACTCATCTGGGGGAGAGATTAATACACTATTTCCTACTGCGGCAGCCGGCCCCCACAGTAGCGTATCAAAGAAGAAATGTAGCAAGCCGCTGATATCCTCTGCCCACCCCCACAGAGCAAATACCGTCTAAACGGCTTCATTTTCTGTCTAGTAAATTCCCCTGGCAGTCTACTCCGAGTAACGGGAAGCAAAAGCATCTCTGAAAATATCCTGGAGGGAAAGCGCGTGGCAGACTGGGCGACATTTATATGCGTGTCTAACGCCTGTTACCTGCTCATTCTTCTCCCAATCTCAAAGGCAGGAAATGAGATAACATTTATCTTACGGCTCCCCGCTCTGGTAACATGAACATGACCGAAGCACGTAAGATCAGCCATGACCTTCTGTGGGGATCTGAACCAGTCATGGCAGTGAGAACACTGCCTCGTGCTTATGAGGGGAAAGTGTGTGAGAGGAAGAGACAGCACCTACCACAGAAACATGCCATGGCCTGGCAGGTATTTTAGAAAATGTTTTCCTTAAGCTGGACATGGTGGCACACGTCTTTAATCCCAGTGCTTGGGAGGCAGAGGCAGGTGGATCTCTGTGAGTTCGAGGCCAGCCTGGTCTACAGAGCTAGGGCAAGCTTCAAAGCTACACAGAGAAACCCTGTCTCCATTTCCACTGCTGTCTCTCTGCTTCCAATTGTCAGATCAAGATGTGAGCTCTCAACTGTTGCTGCTGCCCTGCCCTTTTCCCCACCATGAAAGCTAGCCCTCTGAAACTGTAAGCCCAATTAAATGTACTCATGTCTTATCACTGCAAGAGAAAAGCAACTAAGGCACTCCTCAACTTCTGAAGTCACTGAAAAAATATCTAGTACATACTGGACATACTCCCTAAACAGAGAATTCAGAGCAGTCACTAGAAATCAAAGCTGAGACACATCTCTGAAAGCACCGAGGGCAAGGACAGATATGAGGGCCTCAAGACTGTCCAATTCACAGAGGGAGAGAACTCGGGCAGAAGCCTCAACACTGCTTACCTCTTAAACTCGTCGTGATAGAACTCAGACTTGCAGGTGACCATCTCACTGCCCTGGATGTCCTCTCGACTTCTGACGCCTCCGAATACATACAGCTCCATGGCAACACCGCAGGCCACTGCTCCAAACCTGTAGGGCCACAGACACAGGTGCGGGCTCAGAGCTCAGGACCTCAGCCCTAAGTCCTCTACTACTTGTTCTTCTGTCTGCTGGTCTCTTTGAGACAGGGTCTCATTACGTACCCAGGGTACGCTGGAACTCATTATGTGGACCATACCGGCCTTGAACTCACAGCAATCCTCTTGCCCCAGCAGTCTCCCAAGTGCTGGGATGACAGGCAGGTACCACCATGCCCAAGTAACCCAACTGCTTTTTGTCTTCACGTGTTTAGGCACACCTGTGTGTGTATGTCGAGGCCCTAAGACCGACATCAGTAGTAATTTCTGGATTTCTTATTTGCTAAGGCAAGATCTCTCAACTGAACCCAGAGTTTGCTAACTTGGGTTAGCTGGACTTGTCTAGAAAGCCAGCTTCCTCAGAAACGCTTGTTGTCTCTGCCTTTCCAGTGCCGGGCCTGCCTACCTGGCACTGACTCAGGTTCCGGGGATCTGAACCCTGGTCCCGACACTGTGCAGCACACCACACACTCTAACACTGAGCTCCCTTCCCAGTCTCTATTGCTTGTTGTAATGGCACATGGGCCTTCTGTTTTAGGAGATGCCGTACTCTGAGGCCTCAGCTCCATCAAGTGGCACACTGAGGGGCACGCAACACACACTCTGCCTCACCTCCTCTCTTTCAGTGGACATATGGCAGTCCACTGCTGGGTCCGGGGATCGTAACACTCCACAGACTCAAACAATTTTCCATATGATCCTCCACCCATGGCATAGATTTTCTTTTTCATAGCTGCATAGCAGCCAATCTGAAAGAAAAAAATAACCACAATGGCAGGGAGAAGTACCATTTGTCATTGGAACTGGATGAGCAGACAGCTACTGACGCAGAGAGCATGGTCACATGCATAGGACAAGTGCTGACTCCTAAGAGCAAAACAATGACACCTCTTCACATGACCCCACAGGGCTTGGGAGGTGGAGAGAGCTGGAGGCACGTACTGGAAATCCCCAGAGAAGGAGTCTTCCTCCATCTTCAGCAAAGAAGCAGTAACTATACTTTTTGTGAGGCCATGCCGGGCCGGTGTTCTGCCACGAAACTGGACCCTAGCCCCTAATCTTATAAAGTATTTTTTTTTTTTTTTTTTTGCCCTGGCTCTCTTCTTCCACCGTTTGGAAGCTTGGCAGCAAGTGCCTTTACCCACTGAGCCATCCTGATGTCCCCATAATATATCTGACTTTTCACGGGAGCTTTGAAAACCGGGATGGCTGAGATGGGAGTAGAAGGGGCTTTCCAGCATCCGTCTCCTTTCACCAGTATTTGAGTTCCCAAGAGTTAAGATTCTTGGAACAGCCGGGCGGTGGTGGCGCACGCCTTTAATCCCAGCACTCCGGAGGCAGAGGCAGGCGGATCTCTGTGAGTTCGAGGCCAGCCTGGTCTACAAGAGCTAGTTCCAGGACAGGAACCAAAAGCTACGGAGAAACCCTGTCTCGAAAAAAAAAAAAAGATTCTTGGAACAATGAGCTGCTCAGTCGCTGTCACATGCTCTCATTGGACGGGTACACAGTAAGAGAAGACAGGATATCCAGATGGCTTGACGGACAGCTCTGCCTGTGACCTGAGGCTAAGTGAGGGAGGCTCACGGGAGGAAGCCACTACAGTTTTTTTTACTTGTAGAGGGCATGAGGAATGCAGGGGAGATCAGGCTATCCACAAAGTATTTTCTACAGACCCTGCAAGCCAGCACTGCTGCTCGGAGGTAGACTAACACTCACACGGGCTCTTTCCACTTGGGACGTGTAACTGCTGACATGAAGGCAAGCTGCCAGCAGAGATCTGTCTAGAATTCTCGAGCCTTGATCCTCTCGGCATTGTTCAAAAGCATACTGAATAATGAAGATGTGTGCTGGGGACTTTGTGTAGCAGAAGAACACTATGTGAATCCCTGGGTATGAGCCTCCCCACTGTAACAACCATCCCCAGGAGGAGACACTGACTTTGGAGTCAGCTTGCAAAGACACCAGCTACCGCAGCCCGTTGCACTCACCTTTCTAACCATGGTCAAGTCAGGTTGCTTTGTCCAGGTTTTTGAATAAATATCATAACACTCCATGGAAATCAACTCCCGGTCACCATCCTCCCCTCCAAGGATGTACAGCATCCCATCTATCTCCACGATCCCAAAGTTGTGTCTTGCCTGGAAAGATAGCACAAAACTTTGTAGGAGAAAGTGGATGTTCAAAGTTTGCTAAATGTCACAGGCACTGTCTTATTCCAGCATCCCAGCAGAGAAGAGCCTGTGATAATCTTTCTCCTCGGAACTATTATGTGTGGCTTCCTCAGCACAACAGACAGAGCTAATCACTCCTCAGGACCAGGGACCAAAGATGCAGGCTCAGAGATTCTGTGCTTAACCTACAGAACTCAGAAGAACGCCTGCCTCCCAGGATAACTAAATCTGTGGCATTGATTCTGAGCACTTATAGGCAGGCAGGCTTCCGAGGAGACTGTGACAGATGACAAAAGCCAGGTACTGTGGACTATTGGTGGCCAGGATTGGCCCTCGTGGGGAACAGGGCATGCCAGAGTATCAGGAAGCCAGAGGTGCTTATCATTCGCCCGCAGCCCAAACAGAACATAACAACTTCAGGGCTTGTGGAGTCTCTGTAGGAACACGAAAAACCAGCGTGTGCAGAGGTGGGAAACAAGAGAGGAAGGAGGCTAGGGCAAGCAACAGGGAGGTGGTGCTAGGCAACAGGCCACGAGGAGGCGGGGTAGGAAAAGGCAGGAGAGGCAATGAGAGAAAGCAGGGCTCCAGGCAGCGGGCTGCTTCTTCTTTCTGTGCACACATTAATAAAGGTGCCGTGGAGAAAAGAAACACCTTGGAGACAAACTGCGCCGTACCTCATTCATGGGCGGGAGAGGAGTCCACGTGTTGGCGTCTGGGTCGTACTTCTCTCCCGAGCTCAGTGTCTGCTTATTTTCGTCTTGGCCCCCCAACACAAACAAAAACCCTTCTGAAGAAAGCACAGGGGACACACAGGACACCTTCAGCAAGTGCTATGGTGCATTTAGAGCTCCCCTCCCCACCCCTCACAGTCTTCTTGTTCCCTGGTGACAGATCCAAACTTATTAGTCACTCTGGCCATTCTACTTAACTCAATACTGTCGTTGTTTGTTTGTTTGTGTTTTTCGACACAGGGTTTCTCTGTGTAGCTCTGGATGCCCTAGAACTCGCTCTGTAGGCCAGGCTGGTCTCGAACTCACAGAGGTCTGCCTGCCTCTGCCTCCCAAGTGCCGGGATTAAAGGCGTGCGCCACCACCGCCTGGCTCAACTTTCTTTTTTAAAATTATATTTGACACTTTTTTCTTCCGTCTCCCGAAAAGGTAGCTTCTCCTCTCTTCTCCTCCCCCTTCCTCTCTCTGTTTCTCTCTCTCTGTGTTTTTTTTCTCTCTCTCTCTGTGCCTGTCTCTCCTCTTCCCCTTTCCCTCCATAACCCACTGAATAAACTATACCCGAACCCTCAAAAAAAATTACATTTGACATTGTACACATTCTCTCTCGTGAGTGTGGCTCTCAGCCTCGTCAAAGAGGCTGCTGTCTAGAGGCTAGAGCAGTGAGTACCACTGGCCAGACTGCAGGAAGTAAATGACCATAGGGTGCCTGACCTTAACTGGGACATCACAACACAAGCCCTGCATCTAAGGCTCAGAGGACATCATGGAAGAGAGGGTGGGGACAGATGGGCCAGGACATCTGCTACGAGACAGTGTCTTCTAGACAGGAAGGGAAGCTGCACCAGCGAACTCTCAACAGCTGGGTTGCCTACACAAGACCACAACTGTCCACAGCCAACACAGTAGGGGAAAAATCTCATAAGGCTCCGTGTGCTACAAGAGGAAGTTCTAGAGGCAGCTAGATAGGTTTCCCAATCCTAAGTGGTCAACCCTAGATACACGTACATACAGACAACATTGACTCAGGAGATTACACATACATATGTATATGTGCATGTGTATGTACATATATATATTTTACAAAAGGTCATTAATTTGAGATGGAGTCATGGTGGAACACAGAAGAGTTGGCGTGAGAAGAGGAAAGGATAGGAACAGTATAAATATAAAATGTACTCATGAATGGTATTCTCAAAAAATTAAAATTAAAAGTTTCAAGTGCGTGTGTGTATGTGTGTATGTACGTGCATGTGCACAAGCCACGAATCACATATGAAGGTCAGAGAACAACTTGCGGGAGTTGTTTCTCTCCTTCCACTGTGTGAGCCCCAGGGATTGAACTCAGGTCCTCAGTGATGGCAAGTGCCTTTTCCCACCTTGTCCAGCCTGACTGATTTAAACCTCCTGCTTGTCTAGAAAGTTTCAAGCTTGAACTCAATTTTGGAAACACAGTATTTTCCTGCAATTATCAGAAACGAATGTCAAACCTCTACTGAAGAAAGAGGGCACTTTCTTGCAAGCCCAGGCTACCTGACATGTTGCAAGGCATTAATTGCTCCTGTGAAGAAGAACATCCAGCGAAGCTCTCAGGCACATCAGGAAACATGGTCCCATGGAGTGAGAGCAGAAACAAGCACTGGCAACGGGGTTGCCAAGACTCGACTGGATAACTAGAGAAGGCAAAGCAGCAACCCTTGCCACAACAGGAAAACGTAACTACAAAATGAGTGTACACTGAGCAAAGAGTCACAGAGAAACAGAAACAGAAAAGCCCCATGGATGGACCAATAGATTCTCAAAGCTGAAAAGTCACAGAAGATAAATCAAAAGCCACCATCAAACCAGCAAGAGAGAGACAGAAGCCAGAAGCTGAGACGAGCAAGCAGAGAATGGAGGAGAAAGGTCTGACATGCTTGGCAAGACTTCTGAGAGCAGAGGCAGCACAGGCAGGAGGCCAAATGGATGAAGACGAGAAGGGCAGGTGAAATGGCTTAGCAGGAAAAAGAGCTTGCTGCAAAGGCTGATAACCTGAGTTTGCTCCCTGGAACTCATGTCACCACACCAGGTGGTGATGGAGCCCAGAGTCTGGCCACACTACTGTAGGGCCACACTCCCTATCTTTTTTTTTTGGAGACAGTATACAACTACATATCCCTACTAACCTAAATTTGTTAGGTAGACCTGGCTGGTCTCGGACTCAGAGATCCTCCTGCCTCTGTCTCCCAAGTTCTGCGATTAAAGGTGTGTGTCACCACACCAGGAAAAAATGCGCCTGCGCGTCTGCATAGGCCGGAAACGACATACTCCTTGGTCAGGGCTCTGCTAGAGCTAAGCGGAGCGTACCTGCTGAGAGAACGCCATGGTTAATTCTGGGCATGCTCAGAGGGGCCAGTTCGATCCACAGCTGCCGATTAGGGTCGTAGAGAGGGCACATACATCGCATGGCGGCCGTGGGTTTCCGTGAACTAAGGAAATACACAATTGATGTCTTACATTTCTGTTCACAGTCGAACCCCACGGTCAATGTCAGAGGTCGACACACGGTTAACCATCTCAGAAAGCCAATTACTGTCACATTTTGGCCCAGAATATTACCTTGCATTTCTTGTGTGTTGTAACTCCCCCTCCCCCTACACCCCTCTCCCAAGGCCCCTGCCACACTCACACTCTTTCCTCCCCTCCAATGGTCACTATGCACTCTGAGTAGCCCCTCGGCTTGAAGCTGGCCAGCATGGCCTCCCCCTGCTGCGGCTGGCTGAGCGGGATGTTGCTGCACTCCTTGACGATTTCCCGTACCAAAGGCTCATTCAGCATCTGCTCCCGCAGGTAGCTGGAGTCCAGCCCTGAGACCCACAGTGCTGACATGACATCCTTCATGTGGACCTGCAGAGGGAGGAGGAGCAACAGGAGAGGGATGACACGGGTATCCGAAACACACCTCCTGACTCTCAGCAGATGGCGGCCCTAACAGTCAATTGGCAGACACCGGCACTCCTTGCAGTGCCTGAATATGCACACCAGCCCGCTCTTTTCCTCTTCTTAAAAAAAAAAAAAAAATTTAATTTAATTTTTATTATTTTACGTGTATGAGTGTTTTGCCTGCATGTATGTCTGTGCACCACACACAGGCTGGTGCTCACAGAGGTGGTGAGCCTCCATGGGGGACTGGGAATCGAACCTGGGAGCTTTGCAAACACAAATGCTCTTTACCACTGAGCCAGCTCTCCAGTGCTGAAGAGTTTATTTTTATTCATGTGTGTATTCCTGTGGGCTAGAAGATGACATCCAGCTCTCTGGAGTTCGAGTTACTGGCTGCTGTGAGTTGTCCAATGTGGCTGCTGGGAAATCAAGTTGGGTCCTCCTCTGCAAAAGCAGCAAGTGTTCATAATTGCTGAGCCATTTCTCCAACTCCCCCTTTTAAATAAAGCTTTATTATTTTATTTTTAATTATCTATGTTGTATAGGTGTCTACAGAACAGAGAGCCACCAGAGTCACTGGAGCTGGAGTTACAGGTGGTTGTGAGCCGCCTGATAGATGCGCGTCCTCTGCGAGAGCAGCACTCCTTCCTAACTGCTCAGCCACTTCTCTGGCCACCCCCACCTCTTTTCTTTCTTTTGAGACAGTGTCTTGCTATGCAAGCCCACCATCCCCCTGCCTCAAGACTCCAAGTCCTGGGATTACAGTGTGTGCCACTTTGTTCTCCTCTCCTTTTTGATTTTTCTTGCTGCCCACAGTCTCTGGGAATAAAGGTTTAATACAAAAAAAAAATTGTATTTGTATTGCAAAGTTCCAAAAAGTTTCCACACACTGAAGTGTCCAACGCCAGTGGGTTCATGAAAGCGGCCACACTGCTTCATCTCACTGTCTGGATGGACGGTGACTAAGCCACTCACGGAAACACCAGAATGGTTATAATGAGTACTGTATGGTAAACATTAATATTGTAAGAAAATCAGCAAAGCCAAAGGTAAAAAAAAAAAAACAACAACCCAGAATTGTATAATAATTCATGCAATGATCATGGTTCAAAACTACCTGACAGCTTCGGGTAATTTTGGGTCTCTGACTCTTGGGCATGCTCCGGATGATTATGGCCATAGACTTGATCTGTGGTTAAGGGGACACTATTGAGTAACTTAAAACATACTTTCCTATGCTCTGAGAGGCTAGATTAATCAAAGCTCAGAGAACTGCCCCGCTCCCAGGTCACCCTGAGCACAGTGAGCACCCTGAGCAAGTGGATGACCCAACACAAGTCAAGGAGGACTAGTGCCTCCTAGTGGCTTCTATGAGTACCTCCCTTCCTCAAGTACCTACCATGGAGCAGAACGCTAGGTGCCTACTTGCGTACAAGTAGTGTACAAGCGTGGTTGTACACCCTCACAGGCTTACAAAATTTAAAAACTACAAGATAATCACTCAGAACTGAGTCAGTCATTGCCAAGAACAATGAACGGTGTAGTGATGCACTCCAAGGTCTACTCTCTGAAACCAGCTCAATACATTCTTATTTTGAAACAAGCAACTGGAGAGAATTGAAAACAAGCCAGATCCCCCGTTGGATCCCAATGGGGACCCATAGGCTGATGCTCTCTAGGACCCTCCCCCAACTTCTCCATTCTGTTTTTGTTGATATTTGCTTGTATATTACTTTTCAAACAGAATCTCACATAGCTCTGGTTGTCCCAAAGCTTGTTATGTTGATCAGGATGACCTACAATACAGAGATTCACCTGCTTCTGCCTCCTGTGTGCTGGGATTAAAGGCATGTGGTATCCAGCCTCCCTGTTTAACTAATTACAATTTCTTTCTTTTTCTTTTTACATCCCAACCAAAGTTTCCCCTCTTCCCTCTCTTCCCATTCTACTCCTCCTGTTTCTGTTCAGAAAGGGGCAGACCTCCCATGTGTATCAACCAAGCATGGCATATCAAGTTGTCGTCAGACCAAGCACCTCCCCTTGTATTTAGGCTGGGCAAGGCAATCCAGTATGAGGAGTAGGGTCCCAGGAGCCAGCCAAAGCACTAGGGACAGTCCCTGCGTCCATTTTCAGGGTCCCACAAGTATACCAAGGTACACAACTGTCACATATATGTAGAGGACTACAATTTAAAATATTTATTTATTTATTATGTATACAATATTCTGTCTGTGTGTATGTCTGCAGGCCAGAAGAGGGCACCAGACCTCATTACAGATGGTTGTGAGCCACCATGTGGTTGCTGGGAATTGAACTCAGAACCTTTGGAAGAGCAAGCAATGCTCTTAACCACTGAGCCATCTCTCCAGCCCCGAGGACTACAATTTAAATTGAGTTTGTGTGTGTGTGTGTGTGTGTGTGAGAGAGAGAGAGAGAGAGAGAGAGAGAGAATATGAATGTGGTGCACTCACGCCATGGAGTATGTGCAGAGGACCACGTTCAGTTGTTAGTTCTCCCTTTTACCTTGCTTAAGGGGTCTCTCTTGTTTCTGCTGTGCTGTATACTCCAGGCTGGCTGGTATATGAGATTACAGGTGAGTCTCCTGTCGGTACCTCCCATCTCACTGTAGGGGCACTGGGGTTATAGATGTGCACTGCTGCATCCTGCTATCCATCTATCTACCTACCTATCATCTATGTAGCTATCATCTGTCTATCTATCTGCCTGCCTATCTATCTATCTATAAGTTTTTCAGGATAGTGTTTCTCTGTGTTGTCCTGGCCATCCTGGAACTCACTCTGTAGATCAGGCTGGCTTTGAACTCAGACATTTACCATTTACCTGCCTCTGTTCCCCCCGCCCCACCCCGTAGTGCTGAGATTAAAGGCATGTGCCACCACCATCTGGCACTGGTCTTGCTTTTTTAACACAGGTTCCAGGGAATGAACTCAGGGTGACGGGTTTGAGCTGGAAGCCATCTTCCCAGAGTGCCACACACTCCCTGCATGGTGTCAGTCACTCCAGGAAAAGCCTCAGAAGAGCTCTTTTGCCAGACTCCATGCTCCACTCCTCCCTGCCGGTGCAGTGCCTCGTGAGAGGCTGGCCTGACACTTCCCACAGCAAAGGTTCCGTTGCAGCTCAGAAAACTCCAGCTTAAACTACATTTCACCATTAAAAGCAATGTATGACGCAGAGTATGGCTTTAGAGGTGCCCAGCGTATTGTGAAGTACACGGGCCTCCCTCTCAGGCTGTCTCTGGGGGCAAATGTGAGGACCCAAGTCTCCTCGGGGATATTAGGTTAAATAATGTGAAAGCACTTCACTGCTCATGTTTTGTTTTCTGAGACAGGGTTTCACTATGTAGCCTTGTTTGGCCTGAACTCACACGGAGACCAGACTGGCTCTGAACTCAGAGATAATGTCCATCTCTGTCTCCAAAGGGCTGGAATTAAAGTATCCGCCCATACCCAGATAAGCATCCCTTTATTTTTATTTTTCCTCCTAATCAGCTCAGGGCCCTCTGACTCTAGTTGACAAGTTAGTCTCTTACCTGGCACCCTAGCTGCCCGGAGTAGAAACCATCAGCTAAGCAGCCAGTTAGGCCTTCTTCATGCCCTGCTTTAAATATTCTACAGATGCCTTTGGGAGGCATCATAGCTGCTGAACTGAGGGCGCTGCATGGCTGCCTCAGCTGCCTGCTGAACTGAGGGCGCTGCATGGCTGCCTCAGCTGCCTGCTGAACTGAGGGCGCTGCATGGCTGCCTCAGCTGCCTGCTGCTGAACTGAGGGCGCTGCATGGCTGCCTCAGCTGTCTGCTGCTGAACTGAGGGCGCTGCATGGCTGCCTCAGCTGTCTGCTGCTGAACTGAGGGCGCTGCATGGCTGCCTCAGCTGTCTGCTGAACTGAGGGCGCTGCATGGCTGCCTCAGCTGCCTGCTGCTGAACTGAGGGCGCTGCATGGCTGCCTCAGCTGCCTGCTGCTGAACTGAGGGCGCTGCATGGCTGCCTCAGCTGCCTGCTGCTGAACTGAGGGCGCTGCATGGCTGCCTCAGCTGCCTGCTGCTGAACTGAGGGCGCTGCATGGCTGCCTCAGCTGCCTGCTGCTGAACTGAGGGCGCTGCATGGCTGCCTCAGCTGCCTGCTGCTGAACTGAGGGCGCTGCATGGCTGCCTCAGCTGCCTGCTGCTGAACTGAGGGCGCTGCATGGCTGCCTCAGCTGCCTGCTGAACTGAGGGCGCTTCATAGCCATCTCAGTTGCCTACTGCTGAAGCACAAGTCTGCCTCCAGCAATCTCTGTCTTGGCCACAGCATTCTGACAGCCTGCACTGGACCCTTGTCCATCGAGCCTCACTAACTGCCAGCAGCCATTTTCACTCAGGCCAGAGGGGGAGCACTTCCTGGTGGGCAGCCTGAGGTTAGTGGGAACAGTCCTTCATTGGTATGAAGGTCTACCTTGAGTAGCACAAATACAGTCATCATGTTATTACCCCTCTGCACACACACACAAAGGGCCCTTCCGTGCATGGCCCTTCATTCCTGCCTTTGATCTTAATTGTTAGCCTAGGATGAACTGTGGCACAGAGAGAAGGGAATGGAAGAGAATAAGCTGGGGACAGCAATGCAGAGACAGCAGCAGTAAGACAGCTGAAGGGTCCATAACACGACCAGGATTGGGTGCAGGAGCTAACGAGGGCTGTAAAGAGCTAAAAAAGAGAAACTATTAGCCAAGTTACTGGAAGACTTCCAGAGAACTGCTAAGATGTAAACTCTGAGGGTCTCAGAGACCCTAGGCCTGAGAACCAGAACGCTCGCCTCTGTAGGAACTGAGGGTCAACACCTGAGGCCCTCAGAAGCTGTAACAGCTATAGGAAGGAACACCACTGCCCACTGCTGCTAGAAACCTAAGATGATAAAGCTGTCAAATGCCAGGACCACTGGTAATCAAAGCCCAAAGCAGTAAGCTTCCAACCCTACCATCTCCAGGCTCCAGTGTAAGTCCACCTGAATAGCCTGGACAAACAGGATCCTGGCTCTCAGCGCTCAGAGTGTGAGCCTTTGGTTCTGGGGCACTTGAGGACCTGGGACTGCCAGCTATGGAGTGTTTTTCCTTGCCATCTGGGAAAAGCCAAGGATCGCAGCCAGATGCCTGCAGATGGCCTGAGAGACTGACAGCTTCAGCAATAGATGGAAGATGTTTCCCAGAGATCCTTTCATCACAGCTTGGTTGAGTCTTCTAAGATGGAGAAGACAAAACGACTACCATTTGTGTTAACAATTAACAAAGGGCTGACTCAAAAGGGCTCGCCCTCCAAGTGTGTTGACCTGAGCCTGATCTCCAGACCCATGTCAAAATGCTGGGCACGGGGATGTGCACCATGGCTGGATCCAAGGCTGGGGAGGCAGAGGCAGGAGGAGGATCTCTGGGGCTTGCTGGCTAACCAGTCCATCCTAACTGATGAGTTTCAAGTTAATGAGAGACCCTCAAAGAGCTGGATAGTGTTCCTATGGGACACCATCATGGCTGGCCTCTGCATTTACATGCATCCCTCCCATCACGCAAAGGGACCGAGTGGCAGGCACCTTTCTCATCTCTGTGTCATGCGCTATCCACCGAATCACCGCCTCAAACACGTATTTTTCATTGCCAACATTGAGCTTCTCGAGAGAGATCACTTCTTTGAGCTTCTGCGGACTCAGCTCCAGGAACTCCTCTGTGCTGCTGACATCTCGGAAGTGAGTCTCCAGGTACTCCGTGGCCAGGTAATGCACATGGTGCAGGCAATAGTGCAGCGCGAAGTCGCGGATGCCGATGCAGTTCTCCGCGGCAATGCAGCCCTCCAAAAACTCACAGCACAAGGTTTTCAGGTCCGTCAGCAGCAGCAGGTCGGCCGCCTGTACAACATCTTGGATTGTATCTTCATTTAGCCTGATCTGTAAGAGGACCATAAAGACTATATCTGAATGCAGACATAAAACCCAAACCACCAACTTAGTTCTAGTTCACGGGAAATTCCCAATTTTTTCTCTTATCTTTAAAGGTTTATTTTTAATTATGTATATGTGCAGATGAGTATAGATCCCACTGGAGCTGGAGTTATAGACAATTGTGAGATGCCAGGAATTGAACTCGGGTCCTCTGCAAGAGTAGGAAGCGCTCTTAACAACTACATCATTTCTCCTCGAGGCATCTAAGGGCCTTCTCTCACAGCAGAAGTGTCTGACTTTTAGCCTGTTCACCTGTACAGGCCTTCCCTCCTGTGCCAGCATGATCCACCCTCCTCCTGTTGAGGGAGCTCAGAGTTGCAACTCACACAAAAACTTGGCTGAGCATTTAAGAACAGTGGAAATTTGTGGAAATTGGAGTTATCTCCAGATACATCAAGGTTTCTGTCTGCCAAGTGGGTGTAAGCCTCAAAGTGGGGGGCTTTGTATGTCCTCGGCAGCCTGCACTCAACACCGAAGCACGTGGGCCTCAAACTTCCATCTGCAATCAGTCCCCACTGTACTGGTTACCCTCCCTCTGAGCCTTTAGTTTTCTCCAGTGTTCTGACCGATGCTTCTTTCTCCTTGTCTCACACTTCCCCATGTAACCATAAAATGCCGTACCACAACTGAGCTCCTCCAGGCTTTGCTGCTTCAGGAATGAGAGTTCAGGGTCCAGCAAGAAACCTTTAACCACATCCTATGCATTTTCGTGCTATAATTTAAAAACGTGTTCTTACCAATTGCCTCAGAAACTGAGCACAACTGCAGGAAGTAATATTCTAAGTGAGGACATGCTAGCTGGGGACATCACTAATTTTTTATTCTTCTTTTATCTTTGTTGTTGTTTTGGTTTTGTTTGTTTGTGCGTGCGCTGGCTGGTTTTAAGTCAACTTGACACAAGCCAGAGTCATCAGAGAGGAGGGAGCCTAAATGAGGGAATGCTTCCATAGGATCAGGCTACAGGCGAGCCTGTAGGGCTTTTTCTTAACTAGTGACTGATGTGGGAGGTGGGCTACCCCTGGGCTGGTGGCCCTGGGTTCTGTAAGAAAGCAGGCTAAGCGAGCCATAGAACGGAAGCTAGCAAACAGCACCTCTCTATGGCCTCTGCACCACCTCCGGCCTCCAGGACCGTGCCCTGTTTCAGTTCCTGCCCTGACTTCCTTCAGTGATGAACTGGATTGTGGCAGTGTGAGGCGAATAAGCCCCTTCCTCCCCTGCTGCTTCAGTCATGGTGCCCATCACGGCAATAGCAACCCTGACTAAGACAGTGCGCGTGTACTTCAGATCTCTGTGTGGGTGCATGTGAACCAGGACACCCGCGGAGGTCAGAGGACCTTTCAGGAACCCATGCTCTCTTTTTACCTTGTAGGTCCTTCAGAATGAACCAGGTGATGGTGATCAGGCTTGGCAGCAGAGCTTTAATCCACCAAGACATCTCTCCAACCTTCCTCCCATTTCTAATTTTTTTTTTTTTTTTGGCACTGCTTGGGATGGAACCCAGGGCCTCATGCATTCCCGGCAAGAGCTCTACCACTCAGCCACATCCCCAGCCCCAAGAATATTAAATTCAACCAGAAGACGGGGAATAACCTCAGATACAAACCCATGAAGAACACTAAATACATCTCAATTAAACCAAACAGCTAATTTAGAAATTTGTCATAGCTTAAGTTGCCACCTAGATCCTAAGGTTTAAACTGGAATGAATGCTGGCAGCCAACCTGCAGACAGCCCGGGACGGCAGCCGGAACCTGCAGCCTGCACAGAGCACACCCTCGGTGGCCCAGCACCTGCTGTGCTCGTAACTCAAGTCAGCCCTGGCTGGGCAGACGCTTCCAGGATCTGAGCTTCACTCATTTCCATCTTCACACACATGTGCATCCACTGCCTTCTGTTTAGGAAGAGTTTCTCTGAACTGTTTCCCCAATGCTACAGAACCATACCACACGCTTCTAGTCGGGGACTAGAATCCCTGACTCTGTGGGCAGAACAAACACATTTAGAAAAGACATGCAGAATGCTTAGAAAACTACTGGGAAAAACAGACCCCCCCAGAAAAGGGGAAGTGGGGAAACAGCAGCGACGGAGGAGGGTTCATGGAGAGGGCAAGATGTGAGAAAGACCTTGAGAAATGGGGAAGCACACTTTCACACACAGAAATGGACGACACACTACCCTGGCCAAAATACCATGGAATCTTTGTTTCTTTGTTTTGGAGACAGGGCTTCTTCTATAGCTTTGGTTCCTGTCCTGGAACTCGCACTGTAGACCAGGCTGGCCTCAAACTCAGAGATCTGCCTGCCTTTGTCTCCCGAGTGCTGGGATTAAAAGTGTGCTTTTTTTTTTTATTTATCTTTATTTACTTATTTGTGTGTGTGGGTGGGTGGGAGGTATATGTGTGTTTGTACACGGAGGCCAGAAGATCTGGACCTGGAGTTCCAGGTGGCTGTGAGCCATCTGCTGCAGGTGCTGGGACTGTAAGAGCCGTGAGCTCCGAGGTTTCTCTGTAGCCCTGCTAAGCGTTGAAAGAGGTCTATGCTAGAACTTAAGTTACAGAAAGAGGACGGGGTCGGGAAAGCAAGAAGAAAGCAATCTAGGTGCTGACCATTCCTTGCCTGTGTGTTGTCACATCTCCGAAGCCAGGTGGCACAAAGAGTAGAGGGAACGCAGGGAGCCAGGGCAGGGGTGGGGTGAAAGGCAGCCACCAGCGAAGACCATAAGGGTGGCTTTCACTGGGAGGCGCCTTTCATGGCAATGACCCACAGGAAACTCTGTTTCTACAGAATAAGTCACAGTGCCCAGAGAAGCCCGTTTCCATGCAGACAGAGAAGGTCCTGACAGGGTGGATGTCGTGCAAGATCAGACTCAAGATGTGGTGGCAAGAGTCAGCGGTGAGGGGTACACATGTTCTTCGAATCTCAGCCTGGAGGGTGGCACTCAGAAGAGCACAAACTGGGGCCTGGTCTGACAGAGTCTGGAAGAACACGTATTTGGGGCCATCGCCAGGAAGACGTCAACAGATGCCCCTGATGGCAGAAGATGATGTGCAAGTACCACTCTGAAAGCTGGGAAGCCGCTGCTGGGCCTGGACCCTGGGTCCCACCATACCTGCCCACTGAAGATGTAATCCAGGATCTCTCTCATAACCATTACCGATATCCCTTCAAGTTCAATCTTGTAAGTGGAGCCGTCATCTTTGGGAGGATTATAGTTTAACTTTGTCCTAAGAAAGGGAAAACAACGTAAAATTCCTATGAACCAACAGAAACAGCTCGAAATGTTTATGTACTAAACACTATACCATAACATGGACTGAGCAGCAAGAATACCTCCACTTATGGAGTTTAGCTTCAAATCAACATACATAGCTTTAGCTAAAAACCACTGGCCCGAGTATGCGCAGGTTACTTAATCTGTTCAGGGGTTTACTCTTAATTATGTGCATGTGTGCCCACACGAGTACAGGCGCTCATGGCAGCCAGAGGCATCGGATCATCCTGGAGTTATGGGTAGTTCCGAGACAACTGATGTGGGTGCCAGAAACTGAGGTCTTCTGCAAGAGCAGAAAGCCAGCGATACACAATGAGACCTTGTCTTTAATTAAAAAAAAAAAAAAAAGAAGAAGAAGGTGTGGTGGCTCTGTGGTTAGGAGCACTGGCCGCCCTTCCAGAGCACCAGGTTTGATTCCCAGCATCCACGTGGAGGCTCATAACGATCTGTAACTCCAGTCCCACGTGAGTGAACCCTCTTCTGGTCTCGGTGGGTACTGCATGCATGTGACACACAGACATACATTCAAGAAAACACGTATATACATAAAAGTAATCAAATCTCAAAAAAAAAAGACAGAAAAAGTTAGAAAAAAAAGGAGAGCTACGTTAAGAAAATTAGAAGATTAACCCAGAAGGTTGAACATTTAAGAATAGGTCTATCTCCAAGACAAATAAAATAATACCTAGTAAGTACTCATGAGTAGAGAAAGACAGACCAAGCTGTATCGGCATGCTGCCTAAGGATGCTGGAAACAGGAATGGAGTCCTAGAAGCTCTTAGAAGGAAGACAGGCCACAAAGGAAGGAGTGAAGATCAGAGTGGCTTCCTACTTCACAAATAGGAAGATGTAATACCAGGGAGAAAGATTCAAGATTCTGACAGGAAAACATTTCCAACTAAGAGTTTTGACAACCAACAAACTGTCTAAACATGAGGAAAATCCAGGTGTGGCAGCACAAACTTCAAATCCCAGCAGCTGAGAGTCAGGGGCAGGTGTATCTTTGTAAATTCTAAGTTGGGTAACATAGTGAGACCTTGTGTGAAAACATACAAACAAGAAAACAAAAGAAAAAAAAACAACAAAAAATAAACAACCCAAAAGAGATTTTTTAAAAAATCCAGGATAGAAGCCGGGTGGTGGTGGCGCACGCCTTTAATCCCAGCGCTCAGGAGGCAGAGGCAGGCGGATCTCTGTGAGTTCGAGGCCAGCCTGGTCTACAGAGCGAGTTCCAGACAGCCAGGGAAACGCTACACAGTGAAACCCTTGTCTCAAAACAAAACTGCAGGATAGAATACAGGCATTTTTCAGGCACACAGTCACCAAACAGCTTACCAACCTTTCTGAGAATGTGGTTGGGAAATATATTCCAGCCAACCACAGAAGTTGACCCATAAAGAAGATACCGCACACAACACAGACATGATTCTGTCACTGTGCTGGTGGTGTTGCCACACAGCCCAGGAGAGGGAAGGAAGCAAAGGTTGACGGTGACGAGCAACCCCTGGATCATAGCTGGCTACACGAGGCCCCTGCAGATCTTCAGGAAAATGGACAGTATGACTCCCAAGTACCCATAAAGCAGGCTTTAAACACTTTGTTTTCTCTGGCATTGAAATCCCTGACTACTTACTGACTCTAAGTCTGAGCTAAGGACTAACTGGGCCTCCACTTGTGGTGCCATAGGGTCTATCTGTACGCCTGGTACTAAAAATGAAGCCTCAGACAAATCTTCAGACAAAAGATGGTATGGATAATACCAAGCCTCCCAAATGCACATGTGCAAGCATGTCTCCTAGCAACCTTTCACTTGGGATGTCATGGCTACTGACATCTGTCAGAGTCACTGTGCTGGTGACATTGCCACTCCGTTTCCAATTCACCCTCTGTGAAAGTGGGCCTGGGTCTCTTAAAGCGTTTTTCTTCTTCCCCTGGAGTAATGGTGAGCTTTTCAGAAGAAGCCGGTGGAAACAAAGCAACTAGACAAAAGTAGAAACAAGATTGCAGGACAAGAGAGCTGTGCTTCCTGGTTCTGGGGTGTCAGTGGGGAGTCCCCACAGTGCAGGTCTTTCCTGGCCTCTGGTCCCTGCTCTGCCAGGCTATCCAGGTGCCATCTTCAGTCACTTCTCTAGATCAGCTTTCTCAGGCACCTTAGAAAACCAATTTTCACCCAGTTGCACCAGTGTGGCTTTCCTGCCTTGCCTGTGAGCCATAGGCATGTCTTGTGCAAGGTCAGCCTAGGGGTTGTCGCTGCTGCTCAGATCTGTTACTCCTGTATTTTAAAAGCTTCCTTTTCGACTAGCCAACCCAGGGCTACCCCAATCTCCTGTTACAAACTTTCTTTTTTCAGGACCAGGGAGACAGCTCAGCAAATAAAGGAGTCTGACATCTGGTGGACACAGCAATGACTTCTGCAAATTGTTCTCTAATCTCCACACATGCTGGGGCACACCGCTCACCCATTCCACCCCTCCCAAAAAAGGAGTAAAGCCCAGAGAGTATGAACCTGGTAGAGGTGGGGCAAGCCTTTTGTTTGTTTTTGCTTTTGGAGACAGGGTTTCTCAGTAGCTACAAAGCCAGTCCTGGAACTCGCACTGTAGACCAGGCTGGCCTCAAATTCACAGAGATCCGCCTGCCTCTGCCTCCTGAGTGCTGGGATTAAAGATGTGTGCCACCATTGCCCAGAGGGGCATGCCTTTAATCCCAACACTTGGCAGTCTGAGGCAGGCATAGCTCTGAGTTTAAGGTTAGCCTGGTCTATAGAGTGAGTTTAAGGACAGCCAAGAATACACAGAGAAATCCTGTCTCAAAAAACAAACATAAAAAATCCCAAACAAAACGAAACAAAAATAGAGCACTTAATGCTCTTGCAAAGGAACTGGGTTTAGTTCCCAGCACCCACATGGCTGCTCTGAACAATCTAATCTATTAATTTCTACTTCAGGGGAACCGATATCCTCTTCTGGTCTCTTTGGGTACAAGGCACACAAACACTATTCACATACATACACGAAAGCAAGGCACTAAAAAATATATATATATAGGTACTTCTATATAAAATAAAAGTAAATAAACCTTAAAGACGAAACAACAACAGAAAACCCTCCCAAACTTTCTTGTTCAAATCCCTGTGCTGTTTCTCTGACCTGGACTGATACACAGAAGGCTATTAAAGACATGCTTAGCGAGGGTGGATTTCTCTCACCTTTATGTCCAAACAAGGCCTGGCTGTGCTGTGTTTTAAGACACTGCAGGATGAGGGAGCTGAGCTCCTAGGGCAAAGGCCACTGCAAACTTTTCACCATTGCTCTTTTGACAATCTACTTAAAAATAACTGTACTGTTGCATGTTCTTCCAACAAGAGGGGATCCATTTTAAACTGTGCCATGTTCTCTGAACAGGTAGTAGGACAGAAATGACTGAGAGGAGAGAAAAATGACCAGCTTAAATATGAACTATGTCACTCCAGGCTTTTAAAAAATGGAGTCATTTTCAGAACCCATGAAAACTTAATTTTATACTCTACACATCTAGAGACTAAGTAACAAAACTAATATTAATTTAAATTCACGTGTTCTTCTGTCTTCCGTCTGCCCCCCACCACAACACCACCTGAGCAGACCTAATTGCTACCCCGAGTGACCAGTCCCCAGGGCCAGCTGCTCTATAGTCACACATCTGTAGATCCTCCCCCTGGGACTGGCAAGACACATATGAATGTCCCCTTCACTGTGACAGACCTAAGTTCAAGTTCTAGTATGTACATATGTGTATGTGTGCCTGTGTACGTGTGTGTGTGTGTACGTGTGTGTGTGTCCCCACGTCCTCTTGACAGGATCTCATGTATTTCTAGCTCTAAAACAATACACTTCTGATCCTCCTGCCTCTGCCACCTGAGCGCTGGAATCACAGCTGTGCCATCATCACACCCACCTGGCCTAGGTGGTGCCGCCACCCGGGGCTTCGTGCATGCTAGGCAGACACTCTGCCAACTGAGCCACATCCTAGCTCCTCTGCTGAGCTCCCAGGCCAGAGGCAAGACTTCTTATCACTGTACTCCTACCAGGAAACCCAGCAGGTTTGGAAAGAAAACAATGCTCTTTGGTGTCCCCCTAAAACTCATTTGTTGAAGGGTCAGTGCCCCCTGCAAACAGAATCCAGGGCCTTTGGGAGGTCACAGGATCTTGAGGGCTCTACCTCATGGGTAGCCCATGCATTGTGTACTTGGATTTATGGGTTTGGAGGAGCTTTTCTTCAGCTTTGCCTGAACAAACATTTCTTCTATAACATTCAGCTTTAGTAGACTTAGAGCAACTGAGCTAAGCAACTATAGACCGAAAACATGAGCTCAACCACCCCTTTCCTCCTTTAGGTTGATTTTCGAGGGTACTTTCTCACAGCAACTGAGATGTAACCAACATAATATCCAACAATTATCTGTAACATTCTAAACTATTAGTTGCTATTAAATAGCCAATGCACTGCCACAAAGAAAATCACCACCTGATGATTTCAGGCGCAACAGAGTGAAGGAGAATCAAATAGGCAGGACTTTCTAATAACTTGATCTGTTGTCCTCTTCTGCACACATGTGGTGCACATACATACATACATGAAAGCAAGACACACACAGACGGGACAGTGACAAACAGCAACTCTACAGGGCTTGTCTTCTCTGCTGATGCAGACATTCATTCCCTTCAGGAAGGGAATGCAATGTCCACAGAGTCAGGGCACTGTGGTTTGGGGTGATTCATGGCATGAATCACAAGGCTGCAATGTTCGTGTCACCTGGAACTCTGCGGCTATGAAGCAGGCCTTCTGAGGAGCCCGGAGACAGCCTGTGCCAGCACTTTTGCCCCAAACTAGTCATTTGTTCTTTGGAGAATGTGTTTTACAGGTGACACTCCCTCACAGACTCCCTTTTCTGTTTTTGTGAGCTTCCAGAAGCCACATGAAACGGTTTAGGGCAGTGAAAGCCCTGTATGTGACACCGTACTGGCAAGCATGTGTATCGGCACATTTGTGTAAACCCACAAAATCCACACCCACCCGAGGGAACCCAATGTGAGCCACAGTCTGGGTTACCATGTGGAGTCAATGTAGGTGCGCAAAATTGAACTGACATGCCATGCTAGTGGGGATGTGAGGGTACTGGACGGGGGACTGTGCATACGTGGGCTCGGGGGAGATGCAGCGTTCCTGTTCCTTCCTCTCAATTTTGTTGCGACTTACAATCGCCCTAAGACATACGGTTTAGTTAAAAAAAATTTTTTTAGTTGTGTCTGAGCATAGCTTTGTGCACATGAGTGCAGTGCCCACCGAAGCCAGAAGAGGGCACTAGATTCCCTGGAACTGGAGTTACAGATTGTGAGCTGCCTGATCCAGATGCTGGGAACTCAGGTCCTATGGAATAGAACTACACACTCTTAACTGCTGAGTCATCTCTCCAGTCCCTAAAGGCTGATATTTGTTTTGTTTTTTTCAAAGGT
This sequence comes from Microtus oregoni, assembly GCF_018167655.1. Lineage (NCBI taxonomy): Eukaryota > Metazoa > Chordata > Mammalia > Rodentia > Cricetidae > Microtus > Microtus oregoni. The sequence goes on from NW_024543063.1 coordinate 36,743,828, forward strand.
CTTTTCTGTTTCCACCTGAGGCAGTATCATTTGCTGCTAACACTTCAATCAGCAGATGGTACCCTCTGGCAGATTTTGGATGGCATGAGCTCCAGCAGGAGCACAGCAGCTACCTCCCAGCTCCTCCCAGACACAGGAGGAAAGAATTCACACTGAGGTCCCAAGACTGACAGAGCTCTCAGAGGGAGGCCTAAGCAAGGGGGGCTGTGCACTGGGAGCTAGAGACCCAAGCAAGCTTCATGCACAGCCCCACCACATCTAGGTGAACCACGGGATCTTCTTAGTGTGTTTTCTGTAGCCAAGCCACAAAAGGGAAGTGAGAACAAGCGACGGAAGTCAGGGGGGGGGGCTGCCCATGCAGTATTAAAGAGAAGGAGGGAAAGAAATGGCACCAGGCTGCTGGATTCTGAATGTCATTTTATAAACATTTATGTGTATGTGTGTGGGTAAGTGCATGTACATATATGTGCTTGTGGGGTACAGAAAAGGTGTTGGGTCCCCTAGAACTGGAGTTACAGGCAGCTCTGAGTCACTAGATGTGGGTGGTTGGACCTGAATTCAGATCCTGTAAGAGCAGCAAGTGCTCTTAACCACTGCACTGTCTCTGCAGCTTCCAAATGCATTTCAAAGGGTGACATCAACAGTGTGTATGCTATCCCTTCACTTTGATTCTCCTCCAGCCATTTCTTCTTTGTACCCAAGAATATGGTGCTTATTTACTTTCAAAATTTTCCCTCATACAGATCCTGTATTGAATGACTTTACAAGTAGTTTCCATGGGCTGACCTCCCAGAATCTTCTAGAGAGCTGCTATAGCCAATCAAACACCTGGTTCTCATCCTAGACCGACTCAGTCAGCTTCAGATTGCATAATAAATATAAGACATCCCCTGGCTCATCTGGCCTGTTCCTGCTGCCCAGAATGCTTCTAGGGCCTCTCCCCCACATCTGCATACTCTGGTACCACCCCCCCACCTACACAACTGCCCTCATCTCCTCTTCCCTGCACAGCCACCCTCACCATCTCTTCCCTGTTCGCATCCGTCTTTACAGGACTGCACCTGCTTCACATCAACTGCCATGAAAACAGACTGCAGCTCGCCTGTGATGTTAACAAAGTCAACTCCACAGGACCTAAAATGATTTAGATTAGGTTAGCCCCTGTAAGGAGTCATCTAGACTCGGTTCACTGAGGTTGGAAGACCCTAGTTCTGGGTGGCGCCATTCCAGTCTGCGCCCTGGACGGCATAAAAGCAGATCGTGAGCTGAGCACCAGCATCCACCTTCTCTGCTCGCAACTGCGGATGCAATGGGACCAGCGGCCCCAAGCTTCTACCACCCTGCTCTTTCGGCCACAGTTGACCATAACGTCAAACCATGAGCCCACATAAACCTTTCTTCCCTTCAGCTGCTCTGCCAGCAACAGAAAACGACCTAACACACTGCCCTACCCCACACCAATACTATGGTCCTCGGCACATAAGGACTTGACACTGAGCACACAACCAGAGTGGGAACTGATGGGTTCCAAGCCCGCAGAACCTGTGACTGGAATGAAATGACCCCCAGCTGTTTGGACAGGGCACGAGTGGCCAGCACAGCAGCTGAGAGCATTCACCATTACTTGCCCAGACGAGGATGTTTGCCCTCAGCAGGCCAGATGCACTGGAAAGTCTAAGGTGCACACACTTGCCCTCAGCTGGCTGGTGCCCTCGCACGGCAGCTGCACTGGAAGGCTGGTTGAGAAGGAGGCTTCTGTTTGTGAGCCAGCTAGCTGAACCTCATCTTCCTGCGCTTCCATGTCCCATGCTCACCATCACTATGGCTGCTGGGAAACCCAAATTTACAAAGTGGTATGGACTCCAAAAGGCTTCTAGAGCCCGGGCCTCAGCTCAGGTGCTGTGGTCCCACCTCCCGACACCCTCCCCAGGCTGTGGCACAGGCAAAAGGGTGCTTCTCGCTCTCCTCGGGGAGCCTGGCCTCAACTGTGCAGAAGGAAACTGCACTGGCTGTGCTCTGTGCCACAGGAGAAAGCTAAGGGTTTGTCTTTGAGAGCCATGTGACTTGAAGGAAGATGGAATTTACATAGGGAGGCCATGTTTTCTGAACAGAGACTGGGAATTCAGCATGTATTAGAACTTAACAGAGGGTTGGGGTAGGGGCTGCCGGTAAAGTGTAGACTGTGGGACATGGGGACCTGTGTCTGGATCCTCGGCACCTATAAGAAGCCACGTGTGGTTGGTCAAGCATCTGTGACCCTAGTGCTGGGGTGGAGACAGGCAGGTTTCTAAAGTTCGCTGAATGGCCAGTCTACTAACAGGTGGGGCTGAGAGACTTAGTCTTTTTAAAAAATTAATGCTCTTAACTTATTATTTAAAAAAAAATTTTTTATTTATTATGTATGCCTGTATGCCGGAAAAGGGCACTAGATCTCATTATAGGTACCTAGGAGGACCACGTGGTTGCTGGGAATTGAACTCATGACCTCTGGAAGAATAGCTAGTGCTCTTAACCTCTGAGCCATCTCTCCAGATCCCTTAACTTATTCTTTGACAATGCCATATACATATACAATGTATCTTTAAAAAATTTATTTATGTTAAGTGTATTGGTGTTTTGCCTGCCTGCTGCCTATGGAGACCAGAAGAGGGTGAACCTGGAGACAGTTGTGAGTTGCCATATAGGTGCTGGAAAGCAAACCTGGGTACTCTGAAGTTCATGCTCTTAGCAGCAGAGATGGCTCTCCAGTCTACGCAATGTATCACGATCGATTCCACCCTCAAGTCCCTCTGGACCCCACAAAACATGCTCCTCCCACCTTCATGACCTTTCTAAAAAAAACAGTAACCCACTGGGTCCAATCAGTGCTGCCTGCATGAGCACAGGCAACCCAGCAGGGGCCACATCCCTGATATTCATGACTTTCCTTCCCCCAGCAAACACCAATTGACAATAGCTCTTCAGCTTGGGTGAAGCCGCCCCCATTTACTCTGGCATTACTGGCAGGCTTGGTCCTGTGCAGGTCCCTAAGCCGCTGTGAGCCCATGAGTGCGTCAGTCTGTTTAGTCCTGAAGAGAGCACACTCCTCCAAATCCTCGGCGCAGACTCTTTCTGCGATGTTTCCTGAGCCTTGTGGGAGTAGATACAGATGGAGAGATCCTGTCTAAAAAGGTAGGGTGGAGAGCTGGAGAGATGGCTCAGTGGTTAAGAGCTTTGCCTGTTCTTCCAAAGGTCCTGAGTTCAATTCCCATCAACCACATGTGCTCACAACAATCTGTAATGAGATTTGGTGCCCTCTTCTGGCCTGCAGGGACACATGCAGGCAGAACACTGAATACATAATAAATAAATAAATCTTAAAAAAAGGTAGGATGTATTATACATGACTTCTATGAGCATGTGTACATATGTACACACACATAAGCTACACATGCGTATGTACATATACAGGACAGCTATGGAAACATCTACAGTGTATATAGGAGTTTGGGGATCGAGAGGTAGCAAGCAGCACACACGGCATCCCAGGAACAATGGGAATGAAGATTCACAAGAGACAATGACCTCCAAGCAGAAAGAGCCATTCCCCCAGAGAAAGACACAGCCTATGACCCCAACAGTACAAACTATTTGGCTTAGTCTTGTGCAACTAACCCTTCCTTGTCCCAGTGAGAATGTGAGGTAGACAAAACTTTCGAGAGCCAGCTGGTGCCCCCCCCCCCCCCAGCAGCCATGGCAACAGCACTTCTAAACAAACAGCGTGAACAAAATCAAATGTGTTATCAACTCCTGGAATCCAGGTTTTAACTCACTCCTGTCACACATTACTGTCCACAACTCTCTTCTTTCCAGGCTGCTCAAAGTCTGTTCCTCCACTGGATGCTCCCCTTACTAAATGGTACTGTTTCAATCCAGCTGTGTAAGAAAAGAAATTAATAAACACTGGAGGAATAAAGATGGTACAAACTGTAGGTTGATGCTGAAACTGGCAAGGGACAGTGGGTATCATTATCATTCCCCAGATCTGTTTCCTGGTTACAAAGGAAAAGCAGCATTGGCAAAAGATGTCTCCAGTTGTGACCCAACTAAAAACAGCTGGTGCTAGGACACCACTGACATCACGGTGTTTTAGATCTGAAACACACAGAAGGTCACACTCTTATCATGGCTTGTCATCAGAGGCAAACCTATGCCCAAGTCACAGGCCACCCTATGAAGCATGCAAGCCAAAAAGGAACAGCTGATGACTGCCACAGAGAGGTGGACCCATCTGTGACCCTCCCCATCTATGTCTTTTAATAGTGCTCTTAAGGACGGATGTATGTATGTGTGTATGTGTGTGTGTATGTGTGTATATATGTATGTGTATGTGCTTGTGCGGGTTTACGGGCACCACCTGTGTGCAGACACCCACAGAGGCTAGAAGGGGATGTTAGGCCATCTGGAACAGGCCACTGTGTGCTGTCTGAAGTGGGTGCTGGGAACTGAACTTGGGTCTTCTGCAGTGAGCGCTGGTAGTGAGCCATCTCTTCAGCTCCCTCTTCTCGTCTTTCTAGACTTCAGCTCTGCAGAGCTGGCCAGTTACCTTGTACAGCATCATTCAAGTCAGGGTTGGCTAGTTTCTATGGTCACACTGTGGTTGTAGGTTAGGGGCAGGGACGCTATGGAAATGCTGAGGTGCCCGTATCTACTGGGAAGAGCCGTCTCCTATGGGTCAGTGGGCTACATGGTTCCGAGGGTTCTCCACTGCAACCACCACGTTTCCTTTCATAGGTAATAAACACATCGGAGATCATTTGGGAAAATATAAAAATCAATTTCTCTCAAATTCTTGCCCAGTGCTCAGTACCCACCAGTGGATCCGCCTGCAACAATGACCACCGTGGCAAGGATGATGTCCCCGCTCCATCTCTCTCTGGCTACCTTCCTGTCTCCCGAACAATACACACTGGGCTCTTTGAGCTTGCCTAGCCTGGCTCTGAACTCACGAATCTCTTGCTTCAGCCACCTTTAATGCTTAGTTCCAAGGTGTTCTATTCCAGGCCTTTGTAAGAGACACACTGCATCTCCTCTGTCCCATTTGTCAACACATTCATTCAGTTATTCATTCATTCACTCACATATGGATGGCAGTTTACTCTAACTATAATCCAGCACAGTCCCTTGCTGTTCAAGCCGCCTTACCTCAGCCACCGGCCTTTTCTGAGGCTGACTCTTTTGGGTCCCTTCCTACTTTTCAGCACAAAACACTTCAGGCTCACAGAGTTTTCCTGCCCTGGCACCAAGCCAACTAGGTCTCTGAAGACATTAGAGTTTTAAATGTCATCTGATTCCACTCTGGAAGCCTCCCTCTGGCGGCAACAGGGTGGAAGACAGACGGGGACTGTGCGTGGAGGAAGGCAGGCCAGCGGGAGCCGGAACAGCCTGGAGCCAATGGAAGCCGGAGCCTGAGTGGGCAGTTATGGCGTGGAGGAGACAGACTCCAGAGCCCAGAAGTGATGCCTTGGCACTGATTAGATGCTGAGGGAAAGAGGGGAGGAGGCCTTTCGCCAACAGCTCTCAACTCTCTCCTGGGGAGCCTGGTAGCACATTAAAGGTAATGGAGGGGATAGTGAGGTGGCTCAGTGGGTAAAGAACTTGTCTGTAAGCCCAATGACCTGACTCCATCCCTAGGAGAGAGCCAACCCCACAGAGTTGTCCCCGACCTCCATACACTTGCTGGCTGTGTACCACCTCCCCATATAAATACCCAGTAATAATGAAGATGGAAATAAGGGTCTGGGGAGATGACTCAGTGGGTAAAAGGACTTGTTCTTAAACTAGGAGGACCTGAGTTCAAATCCCCAGCACCCACATGAAAGCTGGACATGTGGCTCCATGTGCTTGAGGTCACAGTCAGCTGATCCTAGGACCTGGCTGGCAGGCTAGTCCAGCCACAACGGTGAGCTTCAGGGTGAGGTCCTGTCTCAAAAGACATGTATGTAGCCAGCAGCAGATGACGGTGCTGACACACTCTTCTAGTGTCTGTGTGGACACGCAGATGTGCCCACCCCACACACCATATAGAAAAGGGACAGGGGACAACCTACTTGGAAGGAGGAGTGTGACCACCAGGATTGAAGGTGGCCGTGCATGAGGTTAGTGACCTTCAGACTTGGGAGAGGGAGGAGGTCAGCAAGTGTCTTGGCACAGACAGTGCTGCTGTAGCTGGTGGAAGGAGGAGTAAGGTCAAAATGCTATGCCTGACTGCAGTATAGGGGCAGGAAGGGGAAAGGTGGGAAGCCGACTGTGGGGGACACAGACAAAGACATCACAGGAGCATAGAGAGACCAGCAGTCAAGAAAATGATGAGCCGTGATAAACAGGCCAAGTAGGAGAAATGTATTGGTATCTGTTGTGGAATAATCTTTTTGTATACTGTGCCTTCTGGTTGGTTTACTAGAGAGCGGAATGGCCAATAGCTAGACAGGAAGAGATTAGGTGGCACTTCTGGACAGACAGACAGAGAGGAGACGATATGAACCTAGGCATGGGAGAGATGCCAGGCAACAGAGAGGAAACAGGAAGTGTGAGACGGAAGAGGGGGAAAAGTCACGTGGCAAAACAGAGATGACTATACATGGGTTAATTTAAGTTATAAGAGCTAGTGGGACAAGGATACGCTATATGCCAAGCTTTCATAACTAATAATTAGTCTCCATGTCATTTTTTATGAGCTGGCGGCCCAAAGAAAAGTCTGTCTATAGTTTCCACTGGATCTGGAGATTGATTTCAAAGAACGGGTTTAGTGGAGCCATGAGATGCAAGTAACTACAGAGTGACGACAAAACGGTAGGTGGGGACACAGCCTTGACTAGGAAGTTGAGCCCAGGCACCCTCAGAAGAGATGCGTCAGAGTGACACGGAGTCACTGTGCTTTCTACTGAGGCATGCGGAGACTGAGGCACATTTCCCTGCAGGGAAGGAAAGCCAGAGAAGGAGACAGAACAGGAGGGTGAAGAAACAGAGTTTCCTGTAAGTGAAGGAGGGGGTGTCCAGTCGCGACAGCAGAAGACGATAAGCATCACACAAAAGAGCACCAAGAGAGCCTCAGTGACATACTTTCTACACAAGCAGAAGGACAGGAGTTTAGATTCACAGAACCCATGTAAAAAGCTAAGTTTGGGGAGCAAGTACCTGACACCCCAGCTCTAGGAAGGTGGGGACAGGAGGCTCCCTGGAACTCCCTGGAAGCCAGTCTAGCTGAACTGGGGAGCTCCAGGTTGAGTCAGAGACCTGGTCTCAAAAATAAGGTGGAAAGAAGCAGAGAAAAACAGCCAAAGTCAACTTCTGGCCTTTCTGCATGGCACACCTGCTTGTGTGTGTATACCCACAAACCTCAAATAAAGAAGTCAAGGAGGGAAGGGAGGGAGAAGAGGAGAAGGGAGGAAGTAGAGAACAATCGAGGAAGACACCTGGCCTTACCTCTGGCCTCCCTACTCATCCTGACACACACGCAGTGCCACTGCACCTGGGGACAAGCACATACACAGATACACAGAGAATGTGCTTACATTTCTGTCCGAACATTTAAGGCTCTAGCCCTGTGGCAGGAGGGGTACTGGGTTTCATCTTGCTGCCCGCTTGAGTGAAGGCAGATTTTATGTTTTAAAAGTGTGTTAGGATGAAGAGTATGCAACAAGAGACCACAGGACACCACCAAGACTTCAACATTTCTGACCCTTACAGAGAAAGCCTGCCGGTCCCTGCTTTGGATACAACTGCCATGATTTTAAATTTCAGTCTACCAGAGGCAAAACCATGATCTTGCGAACTCACTTCCAAAAGTGCTAAGTAATGGTGACAGGTCTTCTAAAAATGAGGCCCACATCACTGGTGGTTTTACAAGATAGTGGGTGTAGTCTTTACAGGAAAAAAAAATATGGTGTAGTCTCTCTGGTCAGTGGTTATCTTCTCACAGCCCAGCTCAAAGGTCCACCCAGAACAAAGGTCCTCAAGATTCATTCACCTACACCACAAGATACAAAGCAAAGGGAGCTGACATATTTTCTGACTGCTTTATAGGGATACAGGAACATCAACCGAGAGCACGGGAAATGACCGTACGCAGAGCTGCAGGATATAACAACAGACAGCACAGGCAAGCAATGAGCCGGCTGGCTGCGGTGGCTCATCCCTGCAAGAGGAAAGAAGCAGGACAGCTGTGGTTTAAGGCCATCCTGGCTGTGGTGTGAGACCCTGGCTCACACACACCAACTGCCCAGCATGGTTATGGGCATTTTTACTGAGATCGAAAGATCTGACGTGACGTGAGTTCACTCACTCAGAAATGAACTGAGCTGGTTTCTTATGACAGTTTCCATTTTTGCATGGGAAATACATTTTCTCAATTTAAGCCCAGTTTTTGTCATTTCCAAAGTCAGGCAGGAACATTTACATTTTCAAAAGCAAAGCGGGAAAACACATGCTAACATTTCAAGATGAACTCAAAGGCAGAATAGTGATCCAGCACCTTTTGAAGCAAGTTTTTCTCGAATGAAACAAGGCAGATTCCCTGCCCTGGTCACACCCCGACCTTTAGAAAACACACAAGAGAGACAGATTCGTGCAGAGACGTGTCAACACCTCCAGATTGTCTACTTGGGAATTAATTTCTTTTAGATGCCATTGAAACGTGGCTCCTTCAATGACCTTGCGACTTCATGCAAAAGGTCACGTCAAAGGCACACCCCTTTGCTGTGGCTACTGTGCCTGTCATTTTATGTAGTTCTGGAGGCCAACAGGCTGAAGACAGGTGTCAGGACGCTTAGGCTCCTCCTGGCTTATCCATGCAGACGTACTTCTCCTTATGTAGCGGAGACAGAAACAGGGTGGGAGTCGGGAGAGATTCAGTGAGGAGATTCTCTTCCTCATTAAAAAAGCTCATCGGGTTCTTCTTTGCCACGGTATACAAATGGCACTAAATACCACAGACACCCTCTTTCCATTTTCTTTCCAAACAGAACAGTGAGAAGGAAGAGGGGGAGGAGGAAGAGAATTTGTGGCTTTTCAGATATAGCAAGCCTCCTGAATAAAAACAAAGGGGCAGTAGGAGTTCCAAGAATTTATCTTTCACAGAAGTCCAGACCAGAGTGCTACAGGAGCTCTAAGGGGCCTCTGTTTTGCCTTCGTAAGGGGGACAGTCTGAGCAGGACAAACAGAGCTCAAGCCCCACCCCCTCGGAGGTGGCTCTACTTACAGCATTATGCTCCAGCTCCCAGCTACTCCCATGCTTCTGGCAGCTCCTTAATTGTAACCCGCTGCTATAACTGTCTCCAAACAACTTGAAGCTGCACATGGCTTTCCAAAGTGTTGTCAAGGGAATGAATGCTTCTCCTCAAGTCCCCAGCCCCGCAGGAACAAGGGCTCTCTGCAGCGAGTTTCTGAACAGAGCGCTCTCCGCTCCCAGGCCTCTTGCACCAGAGCAACAGCACAACACCAGGGCCCCCTCACCGGTTACTCTTGGGGGAAGGTGGCTGCTCTGTCTGTCTCCCTCCACACTAACATATACTCTGCCATGAAGAGACATGCTCGGTTAAAGGTATCATCTCACAGGGCAGCGCACACAGCATGCTGAAGCCCGGCACCAGCACTCACAGGCTGCTCCTGTCTAACCCTCACGCACAGAAGATCCTCTTACGCCTCTAGCACCTTTAGTCTGGATGACTACATGATGAGCCTTCAAAGCAGCCACTCCACTGTGTCTGTTCCCTTCTGCTTTTATGTGGGTGCCAGGATCTGAACTCAGGTCCTCCAGTTTGCACAGCAAGCACTTCGCCCCTGAGCCACCTGAAGCAGGTCTTGAGGATGGACATGAACTTAGCTGCTCCAAAGTAGCAGGAGGTCCAGGAGGGCAGAGACCAGTCACAGTGGACAGAGCCACACATACACGAGAGCGAGGCTCTGAGGGACTATTTTCTACAGGCCCCAATGCCTGTTCATTCTCTGTTTATTTTGTTTTATTTGTGGTTAGCTCCCCCGCCCCTGCATCAACTTCTCCTCAATCCCCGATATCAGCCAAACTTGGAGCCTCCTTCTTGCCATGGAGTGAGAACCCATTCTCTCCCTTGCCAGGCCTCACAGCAGACAATTCTCCACCACATTCCAGGGCATGTTCTGTAATGACAACAGCTAAAGACTGAATAAGGACCTAACCAAAGAGACCTAGCCTTCTAGAACCCCTCACCTCCATATGCACCCCTTAGCTACCTGGGCCCACCCACATGTCTGCTCGCTACCTTCTGTCTTCCTCTCCACCAAGTCCCAATGCCAAGACCCAGCCCCTTTGCTCCAACTCCTCAGCTGACCCCTGAGTACCCTGCCTTCTCTCTGAGTAAGCGTAGTTGTCTCACCATTGGCTCCTGCTTCCACCCAGACTCCTCTACCCCTGTTCAGAGTGGCCCTTAAACAAAAGTACAAAACGAGACTATACAATCTCTTCCCGAGAACTTGCCAATGCCACTCACAACCCTGCAACAAAACGTCAGCTTCAGCACGAACTGAGTGGTGTCACGAATGTGTCCTTTTCTCCCTCCCTTAACCCTAACTAGCCGTGTGACACGTGTATGAAGCCCATGATGACATTTCTGAAGTTTCTGACTATGATGGTGGTGAATACCATCCTCAGCCCCCCTTTCTGACTATGATGGTGGTGAATACCATCCTCAGCCCCCCTTTCTGACTATGATGGTGGTGAATACCGTCCTCAGCCCCCCGTTCTGACTATGATGGTGGTGAATACCATCCTCAGCCCCCCTTTCTGACTATGATGGTGGTGAATACCGTCCTCAGCCCCCCGTTCTGACTATGATGGTGGTGAATACCATCCTCAGCCCCCCTTTCTGACTATGATGGTGGTGAATACCGTCCTCAGCCCCCCTTTCTGACTATTATGGTGGTGAATACCGTCCTTAGCCCCCCTTTCTGCCCACAAGGGGATGGAAGGAAGCATCTGACTTTCTGCTCTCGGGCCCCACTGCAGGAGAAGGTGGCAGTAGACATCTCCATGCCAATAATATGGATTGGAAATTTTATGTAGGGGACAGACTTGGACCTCGGCCCAACCAAGACAGGAGCTGTTGGGGAGGCAGGTAGGAGAGCACAGAGATGAGGCAGCCACATACCAAAGGGAATCCACACCAGGAGGGTGTACGGACATGCCTGTAACCCTGACACACGGGAGATGGTGGCCGAAGGAGCCTAAGGTTGAGGCTATTCTGGGCTGCAGAGCTCAGATCCTACCTCAAGACAAATGAGTACGGGCTGGAAAGACGGCTCAGCAGTTAAGAATGTTAGTTGCTCTTTCAGAGAACAGCTCTAAGTTATTAGCAATACCAGGTTGGGTGGCTCACAACCACCTGTAACCCAGCTCCAGGGGCTCCAAAGTGCGCCCCCCCCCACAAAGATATTTGAAAACAAATCTTTAAAAACTATGACAAAGCTGTCCTGTCCTGTATCAGCTCCCCTGTAGGAAAAGCTAGAGCATAGCAATGTTCCCTTTACTAAGAGAGGAAACCTATGCAGCGAGCCTGGGGTCCTTCTGTCTCTGGTGCTGTCCTTAAGTACTAGCTGGACCCCAGCCGGCAGAGGACATGGCAGACACAGTATCTGCGGCTCTTCTCAGGATCTCACTGCTGTTTGAAATCCTGCCCTTAGACTTCCGACCTCACTTGTCACTAGGCCTGGGTAAGAAGGTTGGAGCGCAGTGAAGAGACTGAACAACACAAACCACTCAAGAGACAGAAGTCTGGGAATCCCGTAGGCCCCACAGAACAGGCTATACTCAGTTCTTCAGAGGCACAGGCAGCTGGTCATGATGAATGCGAATATGACTAGAAACACCAGGTTTCAAAATGTATTCATTAGTGCTGAATCCTCTTTCAAGTTGTTCCTAGAGAAGGAAAATGCTTCTTGGTAAAGAGCTAGGAACAATATGGCACAGTGGAGTGTCTGCCTCCTTCAGGATGCGGACTCCAAGAAGGAAAACAAAAGATGGCACCCCTTGGTGCTTCTTAACCAGCAGATTTTTTAAACCAGTCTATCTGTCTCCCACTTAGGACACACACTGCCAGCAAGCTGGCTTCACCGAGTGTTCACGTTGTGTGCAGCTCTGTGGAATGCAGGGGTTTGCGAAGGTGAGAGATCCACTCCGGGTGCCTTCCTCTGGCTCTGGAGAGCTTCGATGAGTTGTCATCACGCTGTTTAAGAGAGTCTCCTACACAGAGCCTGTAGTTCATCAGCCAGCCCAGAGCATCCACTGACTCCCACACTGGCCAAACACGTGCTGCCACACCCACATCTTATGTGGGTGCTGGGAATTTGACGCCAGGTCCTCAGGCTCGCACAGCAAACACACTCTTACCCACTGCGCCACCTTCCAAGCCTTGGGGCTCGTTCACTCGCTTGCTTCCTTCCCTCCTTCCCTCTCTTTTTTAGAAAGGCTTTATCTTTTTACCAATGACGCATTCACTGTGCCAAAACCTTACTTGACCTATGTATTCTTTTCCTGACATCTCTGAGAAGGAAGCAGATGCCTTTTCTCCTATGATGGAAGATGGAGCATGGCAAGTAAGGAGCACAGCCTGACTTTCCCTCGGTCAAACCAGCAGAGGAAAGGAAGATGTCTGGACTTTAGAATTTTCACACACAGAAGATATTCTGGGGATAGGACCCAAGACTAGCAAAACACTTCATGTAATTTTATGTTATTTTTTATTTTGTGGATGGACCCTAACACCAACAAAATTCATGCAATTTTATGTCACTATACGTTTAACTCTGACCTATATGACGTAAGGTCAGGGATCAGGCTCTGGATAGTTCAGATTTTTTAGCTTGGACATTTCCCACTTCACTCTGTGACAACTTGGGACTTTTGTCATCACTGACTCCCACGGGATACAGGAGCGGCAAACATCAGCCCATCACCGTGTGGTTTGGTTGTTTGCAGTAAGGCCCTGGAAGACAGCCCAACTCTGTTCTGCAAGCGTGAGGTCAAGGGCACTGCTTGAGGATGCGCAGCCTTCGCCTCTGTGAGGACAGGCCTGCCATCCCACCTGAGCCTTTGATCCCCTGCCTTCTTCAGGCTTCTGTGGCTTAGGAGGCAAAGAAGTCATGGGAAGAAGCACTTAGTTTTCCGGCTGTAACCAGAGCCTGCCATTTGTCACAGCCCACGGCCCCCGCATCTCCGCCCTTAACCCAGAATCCTAACTTGCAAATTATTCATTTATATTATAGCTTCAGTACACAAAATGATAGCCTTTCTCCTCTGAAAAGATGAGGCAGCTTTCTGAGACTTGCTGCCTGCTACTCGAACCAAATGCCTCCTCATTTGTCTTAATTATGCTTCCTTTATGGATTATAAGGAGGTTGTAGGTCCCTCTTTGACAGCACGAGAAGAACGGATGAGCACATCGCATAATAGGTAGCGTGGTTCTGACTCCCAAGGCTTCAGAGTTCCTATGTGGAAAAGCACTTTACTGGATCTCAACCATAAAATGAGGTTACTGTAAGGATGATGAAGGAGATGGGAAAATCCAGAACATAAGCAAAGGTCAAAAGTGTCGGGGTAACAGAGGACGGATCAATCAGACAAACAGCACCAACTACAGCTGAGCTGTACTGCTAACTCCAAATGGCACCCCACACCGGACAGCAACACTTCCCTCTATGTTCCAGCCACAGTCTAACGAGAACTGTATTGATTTATTTCTGCATTTGAAACCCTCCTCTCTAATCAGGGCCTTCATGACCACACCATGGCAATCGCTGTCGCACACAAACACATACCTTTAGCCAAAGGGATGAAGCCTAAGAACAGCACCAGTTGGCAAGTGCTTATTGCCATAGAAGCCAGACCAGGATACTCTGGCGATCCGCCGGAGGTCTGAGGGGGTCATGACTACAATAGTTCCCTTGAAAAACTCACATATGAATGGGTTTTAACCAAATAAGATGAAGAAAGAGCATTAAAATGTTTAATTACATTTATCTATTTATGTGTATGCAAGCTCTTGTTCATGTAACAGAGTATGTGTGTCAAGATCAGAGGCCAACTTTTACGAGTTGGTTCTTCCTTTCTACCACATGTGGGTCTCAGGGATCAAACTCAAGTCACCAGGCTGACGACAGAGCCTTTCCCTGCTGCGTATTTAGAACACTTAACTCTAAGAGCTTCAGACTTATCCTTTCAAGCAGTTGCTAGGAAAGCCTTATAGTAGGCAGATAAAAACACATGAGACCTAGATCCATTAAAAGATAAAAGACTCACCACCACCACCCCCCACCCCAGATCCTGACAAGAGATGGATAGGGTATCATGAGCCTGAAGGAGTGGTGCAGACTCAGACAGACCACAGAACCCAGCCTACTAGAAGAATCCTAAGACATGCAGTAGGCGACCCTGGTTCCTCAGAACCCTCCTGGCAATTGTTCAGAAGCTACTACAAACTCAAAGTGCTGGGAAAAGATGAAAACGTCAAGGAAATCAAAAGACTGTTTGGAGAGCATCACTCTGCAATGCCTTTGGTTCACAGCAAGGACCTCAGTGGGGGCGGATGCCTGGGTGGCTCAGCTTCAGCATCAAGGAAACAAAGATGGGTTAAAGGTTACTTAGTTATGTGTGTAAGTGAATCAAGAAAAAGGGCTTTGGGAACTAACCACATGCTCTGTATATAGTGAACAACACTAGGGATAGTCCTTAGATCCCAGTGACTTTAAACTTTCAGCCATCCCTAGAGTGGACGTTGACAGTTTCTATGCCACTATGAAACTTGGCTCCCCTCTAAAGCTGAGGCTAACTTCCTTCAGTATTTTCCTCCACACCATTCATCCATAAGTCAAATCTTAGATCTAGATGTCAACGCAGGACTGCCAATAACTAGGCCTGGAATGTACCCAAGCTAACAGTATGACACAATGCTCCTTATGGCACAATGCTACGGCTGCATTCATACACAACACCAGACAAAGTCCTGCAGCGCAAGGCAAGGGGAGCACTTCAGCATCAATGTACATATAACAACACACAAAACTAGAAAGAGACTATCCCTCCACCACACACATGTACACATAACAACACACAAAACTAGAAAGAGACTATCCCTCCACCATGCACGTGCAAAGCAAACGAGCCACAAGCTTCCACGTTACTTGGAATTTGGCCTCGTGTGACACAGTCAACTTCACCCCACATATAAAGAAACTGGGTCCTACAAAAGTTCAGATGGCCAGGCTTCTCACTCCACCCTTGTTAGACCAACCAGAAAGCAAAGAAACAAAGCCATTTCCATTGCTGACTGACTCATCAAAGATTAAAAAAAAAAATCGTGGTAACTCTGTGCTCTCCAGGACTGAATGCTAAACAGTATGGTAACAGGTCCCCAGAAATGTATAAAAATCTGGAAGGTGCACCGGACTTTCCAGGACCTGGACCTCTGTACAGAGCCACTTTAATGTCACTTCACAGGCACAGAAAGAGTCATTTTCAAACCCCTGTCACCTGCATCGTCTCCAAGCACAGCTGAAGTGGGGGGTTCAGAGCTTCCATCAGGTCAACAACATGGGGCTGGATTCAGAAGAGCCTCAGAAAGCAAGGCAAGCTCTGCAGTATTCCAAAGAAATGTCCTATAACCCAAGAGGCTATTCCCTGGGGAAGGCAGAGTTGCTAAGGCAGAAAAGACGGGGGAGCATCATGTCTATGAGTGTAGTCTTGTCCTTTTCTAGGGCTCTTAGCTGCACTGAGACATAGTTTTCCCAACAAGCCAGAAGCAAATGCCAGCCAGGGATGGCACTGGGAAAACAGCCTGCTAGAATATAAATGCTTATATTCATTTTGTTTCAACCGAGTCTCTAAGGTGCCATTTCCATTTTCAGAGCTGAGTGATAAATCATGGGAGAACCTGCCCATCTCCCCTGAGTGTCATGATGTCAAACTTCAGGACACCCTCTACACAGGCCCAACCTCAGACCTTTCAGGTAATTAGAAGGAATTTGTTGCTGAAACTGAGTTTTCTGACTTTTTTACTTAAAATATTTCTAATGTCGCATGGTTGGAATGGCTATTTACTGGAAAAAAAATAAATGTTAAACCAAGGAAAAGCACATGAAAAGATTAAACCAGTACATTATGTAGCAAGACTTTTGGGTAGTAAGTAGACTATATGTCAATCAAGTTGCCTTCATTCCTGGAGTGGCAAAGTTGATCTGGCTTCTTAAACCACCCAACTTTAGACCTCTGATGACGTTTTTTCTACCTAGGTTAAGAACAGGGAACAAATTCATACTTTTAGATTCGCAGATTAAAAACATCACAAATTAGACAGGCAGTGGTGCTCATGTCTTTAATCCCAGCACTCAGGCAGCAGAAAAAGATGGAACTCTATGAGTTCAAGTCCAGCTTGTTCGACAGAGTGAGTTCTAGGACAGCCAAAGCTACACAGAGAAACCCTGCCTTGAAAAACCAAAAAAAGGAAAGAAAATAAAAACAAACAAAAACATCAAAACCACAAAGCACAGACATAACCCAACTCTAAGTGCTTATATATTGTTTCACTGTAGTCTCGAAAGTGCCATTTCAACAAAGCTACATTAGAAAAGTCCAATAGCATTGGGGTCAAAAGTTATTAAACTAGAGACCTAAAAAGATAGCTCAGTAGTTATGAGCACTGGCTGCTCTTACAGAGAACACAGGACCCACAAGGCCCACAACCATTTGTAACTCCAATTCCAGAGGATTCAATGCCCTCTTTGGCCTCTGCAGACACTTCACATATATGGTGCATAGACATACATGCAGGCAAAATACGAATACATGTAAAATAAAAATAAATCTAAAAAACCATTAAAATGCAAGATCAAGACACACTGCATGTAAGTATGAAATTATCCAATAAAAATATTGTAAAAATGAATAAAAAACCAAGCTGTGTTTTAATTAGTAATTCAGATACTTTGAAATATCCTTGAAATTGATAATCTAAAAATACCACAAAATTCTAGCATTTCAGTAGTCAAATTTAACACAATCTTCCAATAAAGAAAATTCAATATTTATATTAAAAATTGATTTATTGATAAAATGTTAACAATGTGTAATTTTAAGCACAACATAATATTAACATAAAATGTTAACCAACTGCAAAAAACTGGTTAAAGATGAAACTCAAGTCTATGAATGACCATGCTTGACAAGCATTTAAATGGCAACATCCTATAAACCATCAATCTTGGTGTTCTCCAAAGTACATCCAAACACAGGCCACGCTGTCTTTTGGAGCAGTAGGAACAAGAGACTATGCACCATAAACTTAGATTCAAATCCTAGTTCAACCACTAAGTACCAGTAACCCTGATATACTTCAGATCCTCTGAGGTAATACTTTTCTACTTGGAAAGTGATGGCAGACATGAACCACAGAAGATCTATCCTTTATTTGGGAAGCGACAGACAGACAGACATGAACCACAGGAGATCTTTCCTAACCAGGGAACAGACTTGTGTGGAGATGTAGTGTCTGAAACTCATTTCTTTGTAGGAGCCTCCAAGACTAAATGACACAAAAACACACTGTGTCCCTCCTTTGTCACGAGTGAGCTGGAGTCAGGACTAAGTCATCCCCAACAACTCGAAGCTAGGCAGGTTAAGAGTTGAAACATGAAGCAGATCTCCAAACATCGAGCCCAGAGCATAGCCAGCCAGCTAATATAACCCTCTGATGTCCAATGAAAGGAAGGTGATCATTCATTCGATGCGTTTATTCTGGCACCAAGTACTAGTTTCTCTGCGAAGGGCTGGGTAAGAAACAAAAGAAAAATCCTTGGCCTGGGTTTACATTGTGGCTGAGGAAGATGCACCAAGATGAGCAAAATACAGGTTCTGTTACAGTGGTAAGTGCCATGAGGAAAGACGGAGACAGTAACTGTTTCAGGATGAGCAACTTTAGAGGCAGGTGCCACGGAAGGATCTGCAACAATATCGAATCCACTGGAGTTTTCCTAAGCATTTCCCAAACAGGGACTGCTTCTGGATCCGGGAAAGGTCTGGCCTGCAGATCTAATTTGATTGATTGTCCTAACCTATGAACTGCCAGCTATGAGCTGTCATATTGGTGATCTAAATTTCATATTAACAAAGACACCTGACCCCTTAGTCCACAAAGAGCACAATGTTACAAGGCAAGGCTAGGACAGAAGAAGCCAAAAGTTTCAAGGGCACTTGGATTGCTTTTAAGTTCCAATGTCTCCAAAAACCAAAGATTAAAGTACAGCGTATGTGCTGAGTTCTGCTGGGACAGAGCTCTCAGAACGGCATACACATAATTTTCCTTTTTCTGACTTGCCAATTCTAGTGACATTGTCTACCATTAGTCTATATTTAACCAGCTTACTGGGCACTTTCTCCAGCTTTTAGCTCGCCCGCCTCCGGTATTAAAAGAGCAACCCACTTTGCCTGAAGCAAAGTTGCTAAAGAAAAGACAGCAGCCTCCTTGCAAATTCTGACCCGATGCTATAAGCTGGGTCTGAACCTTTTCACTACCCTGGTAAATCAAGCTAAGGTTTGGTCGCTGAAGTTTTACAGTGCTCTCTTGGTGGTTACAATCTCTGGGTCCTCGACTACAATGTATCCAAAGAATCCCGGTGGGTCTTTCCAAATTCGCAACAGTTTAACCTTTTTGTAACAAGGGAGTGGCAAACTGACAGTTGGGCTTTGAGGGTGGGGGTGGGGGTGGGTACCACCGAGATCTTACGGGGTTCTCCTTCGGCCAACACCGCGGGTGTTTGTTTGGTTTCCCCGCGCAGAACCCGGCCCTGCCCACTGTGCGGTGACTGGGAGGTAAACTTCTGCGGGGCTCGGCGGGCCGGGCGGGGCCTGTCGGGGCGAACGAGCAGCTCTTCCCGGAGCAGCCCCGCCCTGTTCGCGGCTGCGGGTCCCAAGACGGCCTGTACACCGCGTTTGGGGTTTTGCAGACCTCCCGGGTCTCCGGGGCCAGGGCGATCTTGGTGGGGAGGGGGCCTCCGGGAGAGGCCCATGGGGGTCCCCGACAGGCGTGGCGGCGGAACCACGGGATCCGCGGGCGGCCAGGCCAGAGGGAGGGAGGGATGCGGAGGCGATGGGCGGCGGCGCCCGCTCACCTGATGTACGGGCTGGCCGCCGCCAGGATGTTCTTCTGCACCGGGATCTCCTCGCCGTCGAGGACCAGGTGCGCGTCGCAGAAGCGCGCCTCCTCCCGGAACGAGCTGAGCGCCCGCAGCAGGCGCGCGGCGTGCTGAGGGTCGGACACAGCGCTGCCCTCGGCCATCGCACCTCCAGCTCCTCCGCCGCCACCCGGCCCGCCCGCCCGCCCGCCCGCCCGCCGGCCCGAATCCCGCGCGCGTCCCCGCCGTCCACTCCGCGCGTCCGCCCGACCGGACTCAGTGTAGCGCTGGAGTCAGAGCTGGAAGCCCAGCAACGCGCCTGCGCCATCGGCGGCGCGTGCGGTCGGTGCCTTTAAGGTTCCGCGACGTTGCATCATCTCTCCGCGACGCCTCCCCCGGATTCCGCCCCATCTCGCAGCAACCAATCAGAAGCCTTCTTCCTCCGGGGCTGGGCTCTGAGCCGCGGGCGCACCCAGGGAGGACGGAGTTTGGGCTGCTTTTGGGAGGAAGGGTTTAGCTGATCGGCGGAAGCGAATACGAATCCGAGTCTCGGTTATCCGAGTACTATCATTGTTGACGGAGTTGAGATGCAGAGTGAAGCTGAGGACTTACTCCGTTCACGTCCGTTATTCCTGGGCAGAGCGCGGAGTCTGCAGGAAGCATTCATTGAAGATGTGGGTGAAGCGAGAGAAGCGCTTCCTTTTTGCAAGGCTATGGCAAGGACGTTGTTTTCCTCCTGCTGGGTTTGCGGTTGGGTACCAGAAAGAATGGAAGGGTTTTAAATGGGGCTGTAGGGGTAAGGTATTATGGACGTCATTAAGAGGCTGGGTGGAGCGTAAGATAACGGGTGCCCCAGGCCGTTCCATGTTAAGAGTAGATGGTGGTCTGGATCAGGGGGTTCTGTGCACACACGCGCGCATGCACAAGATTGCAGATGTGAAGCGGGGAGGGGGTGTCTAGTTAACTGCATGGATTCCTACCTTTCAGGAAAAATAAAGTCTGAAAGGCTGGATGTTCAAATGGTGGGGCCAGGCTTTCCATACAGGCAGATCAATCAAGGCTGTGACAGTAAGCAACTCTGGGTGAGCTCACCCTACAGAGCAAGCCTTATACATACTGCCTTAAGTTTCCCTGGACGTTGCTGAAAATGCTTGGGAGTGGAGGAAGTAGCTGTCATATTGTGCAAACATTAGGTGCCCAAACTTCCAGAAAAAAAATATTGTTTGTTTTTATTTTTGTTTTTCGAGACAGGGTTTCTCTGTGTAGCTCTGGCTGTCCTGGAACTCACTTTGTAGACCAGGCTGGCCTTGAACTCGCAGAGATCCTCCTGCCTCTGCCTCCCAAGTGCTGGGGTTAAAGGTGTGCACCACCAAGCCCAGCTCAGAAGATTAAGTTTTAGGAGGACTAAGGATCAGAACATTTGGGCAGCGTTCCAGGTAAGGTGGGATGGGGCTCTCGCTGCACCAGCACAGCCTCCCTTAGACCAAAAGCCCCAGGAAAGTCTTGGGGTCTTCACCCTGGAAGCAGGCAAGGCTTTGGAGTCATTGACAGGAATCAGTATAACCTGCACTCTCAGGGCAGGAGACCAGCTGAGGCAAGGGAGTTATTAGTGGAGACCCACACATTCCCAGTTCCCTTTTCAAACACAGCTCAGGATCTGTGGGAGCAGGAATAAAAATATCCAGAATCTGCCAAAACCAAGGGCTGGGGAAAGCAGAGGTAAATCACAAGGGACCGCGAGCAACTCCTGAATAAAGCTGGAAAGGGGGCTGTGGGTCTGTGTTGTATAATACTACCCTGTATTTGTGTCTGTTGAGAAAATAGTATAATAAAGTAATGCAAGCTCGTGTTCTCTACAATACCAGCCCAGCGCTCCTGGGCACAGCCAACACTTTGAACATTGCTCTGTAAGACACTTACTGTAATGACCTTTTTTTATCCGTATGACTACGTATGACTAGCTAACTTCTGTGTATATTGTAGCTTGGCAAGATTGCTAGGTGCTAAGCACTTGGTAACAGGGTACTTGGTGCACAGTGCTATTTACTCAGGGTTGGGTGGATGGCAGGTGGTATTTTATTTTTTAACTGAATTTTTAATTGAATACCAAGCACTAAATAAATCTTTCTTGGGTTGTATTTTTGTTCTTGTTCATTTTTTTCTCAGTTGGGCTGTTGTCAAAAGCGGACTGTTGGAGTGGGGGACAGCTCAGTCTGCAAGTGCTGGCTGTGCAAGCATGAGGACCTGAGCTCTCTGCACCCATGTGAAAGTCACTTTGTAATCTGGCTGACTTTGTAACCTGTAGCTGGGGTTGGGGGAGGCACTGGGCGATGGGCAAGAACATCCCTGGGTTTGCTAACCAGCCAGTTTAGCCAGAATCGCAATCCCAAGGAACTCTGTCTCAAAAGTAATGTAGAAAAATGACAGAGGAAAGACACCTGATGTCACTCTGGCCTCTTCAGATGCTTGCACCCCCTCCCCCCCCAGTGACGTATATGACTAGGTATTTGATAAGAAGGTATTGCTTGCAAGGGTCATCTCCTCTTCATGTGTCAGGTTCTGAAAGAAACCGCTCTGACAACAGAATGACGGGCAGTTAGCTCAGGATGGGAGCGTTGTCTCCACAGAAGCAACCGGGAGTGAGTGAAGCTGAAGTGGACTCTTCCTGGTAGAGACGAGCTTCCAGGGTTTGCATCAGGAGGAAGGTGTGAGTTGGACAGAGGCTCCTAACAGTCATCCTCAGTCGGGAGGAAGGCGATTGCTGCAAGGTGCACCTGCACAACAGGACACAACACCACCTCCACTGTTTGCAGTCTTTCCCACCACTCCGTCTGCTCGCTGAACTCTGAGTCACCCTCTGAAACTTTTCACACACGACTGGCAATCAAGCCTCCTAGCCTCCCAGGACAGGGCAGGCAAGAGCTGTATTTATCATACTGTGCTTTATGAATTTACTGTGGGGCTGGGATCCAGCTCAGGGCTTTGTGTATGTTAGGCAGTTGCTACACCATTGAGCCCAGCCATTTCCTCTTGCCCTCTTCCTCTGCTGGCTTGTGAGCACTTCTAAGGATGGGTCGGTGTTGGATGCCCCTGTGTT
This sequence comes from Microtus oregoni, assembly GCF_018167655.1. NCBI lineage: Eukaryota > Metazoa > Chordata > Mammalia > Rodentia > Cricetidae > Microtus > Microtus oregoni. The sequence goes on from NW_024543063.1 coordinate 36,766,098, forward strand.
CTCTGGGACTTGCATAGTGCCTGGTGCCTAGTAGATGCTCATACTTTAGTTAGCAAATCAGATAAGAGTAAGGATGTAGGATGCCGAGATGAAGAACACCGCCCCTCAATCCCAGGTGATCGCCACATGGGATTAAGTGCCAGCAGCTCATTCCACTTAGGGGGAATAGCCTCGTGGGTCTGCAGCCAAGATCTTACTTTAATCCCTTCTCAAAGATCATCAGAAAACTATCACCAGAGAGCTCATGGTCCCCTGATGCTAGGCCGACAGTAAAATATGTCCCGCTGAGTCCCAGTGTCCCAGAAGCGTTCAACCTCGTGTTAAGGGGTAGGAGGAGTCCTGGGGAGATTGGAGGAACAACTGTCCACCCCAGCGCTCCTGGATGTGCCTTGGAAGGCGTTGCAATCCTGGATACGGCTCAAACGGAGCTGTCCTGATATTAACTACTATCATTGAAGTCGTGCACACGATGTTATTGTTTTTCAGCATTCCACAAGTATCAGATAGCAGCTGTTGTGAAACAGGACATCGGCGAGATCCCAGACTGCCCAGCCAGTTTCAGTCTCTGGTGACAACACTTAAGATCACAGCCTCCAGAGGAAGGGCTTCCAGCGTGCGTAAGGGCATGCGTGTTGTCTAAAGACCAAAAAGGCTGTTTGCAAGGTAATAGTAATAGCTGGCAAGTAGACCGGCTTTCTAAAGCGTTGGCCACCGGATCCTCACAGCAGGTGCAAGAATCCTAAAAGCAGACATGTGTCTCTCAATAATTCTCTATTCTCTGCACTCTCCTCCGCTTTTACTTTCTCACTGAGCATGTATCGTATTTACAGTCGAGAAAAGAACAATTTCCATTTGAAAAAAAATATATTAAAAGCTTTCTTCTGTTGAAAACTGAGCTCTCAAGAGAAGCATCCCCTTGGGAACTCCTGCTTTTACTTTAAAGTAACTGTTAGCCCAAGACAATAAACACTGTAACGAAAAGACTCAATCAGGAGTTTGAAAACATGGGATCAGATGGGCTCACTTTATTGAAGAGAAAATTGAAGTTCAGATGAGTCAAAGGCTCCATCAAGGTCATTCGTGAGACTGAGGGTAGAACGGACTGAGGTCAGATTTCTGCCTTCCATCCCTGTAAGCTTTTCCATTCTCAAAGGCTGTCTGTTTATAGATACTCATTGGGTTGAAACGGTCTCTTCTGATTCATTTTAAGGTAGTCCTTAGACATTTTATTGGGCAAATCTGTCATTTGTCCAAATCCATAGATAGCACTTTCTGAAAAGCCGAAGTGCTTCCCAAATTGCTGAGTCAGAGAGCAGGTCAGTATTTATGATGCTCGAGTTGATTCTATGTACTTCCCAGTGCCCAGAGAAGTGTCTCAGAACCCAGGGAGCTAATTAAATTGTAACAAAACTCTGTGAAGGTAGAGGCTGTCCTTGTGCCCCACCCAGGATCCATCCCAGTGCCTGACAGGCACACTAGGTGCTCCCTACAGATTTGCTAAGTGAATATATATTAATAGGAATGAGGGATATTTTCCAGTCCCTACCAGGTAACGCCAGGTGCTGTTTCCCACAGTTCTCCACTGACCTCCAAACTGGCTTACTTAATAATAACTGCCTGACTCCCTGCAATAGTGAATGGCCACCTGCAATGTATGCAGGCCACAAAGTAAACTCATGAGGGCTGAAGAGATGGCTCGGCAGGTAAGAGCGCTGGCTGCTCTTCCAGAAGACCTGGCTTCTGTTCCTAGAACCTACATTGTGGGTCGCAATCGTCCATATAACTCCTGCTCTAGGGGATCTGACACTCTTCTCTAGCCTTCTTAGGCACTGCATGCATTGGGTGCATGCGCACACGCGCTCACACACACACACACACACACACACACACTCATAAAATAAAAATAAACACAACATTTTAAAATTAAAAATTTGATCCCTCAAATCTAATTCCAATTCCTCCTGAGTATGTGTAGTACTCTGATAGTATTTGTTTACACAGTGGCAGAAATGGGGGTCTTTTTAAGAGGGACTGGGGATGGAACCCGGGATCTTGCGCACACAAAGACAGCCATATACTTGGATCTATGCCCCTAGCCCTTGACCTGTATCCCGTACTGTGTTTGGGGCCCTTCATCTCACTCGCCAGTGAACTCCACAAGGTCTGAGGCAGACTGCTCTGCCTCCAGCCATTTCAGTCTCACCCAAACCATTTGACCCTCCACCACCTCATCCTTCCTTGGGAATCCTTCCTTCCTGACAAGGAAGTCAAATAAAGCCACTTCCGGTTTACATAGCCTCCGATGGCTTTCTGTCAGACTTAGGAGGAAGAAGATCCAAAGCCCTTCTCATGCTGAACAGGACCCTGAGTGAGCTACAGCCTATGTCCTATGACCACAACCTCTAATGTCCCTTCTAGGTGTGCACTAGCCACACTGGCCAACTTGTTTCTCCTGGAGCAACCCTAACTCATTCCCACTTCAGGGCCTTGGGATCATCCTATTTCTCTGTCAGGGAGTCTACTGATATTTTCATTTTGCTTCTTTATTCTGTTTAGAGCTCAGAGATGATGCCTCTCTACTCCCACTTCCTCTTTCTTTGGATATTTAACCCCTGCCTAAGTTATATACAGGTATGTGCGCACTGCGTGTCCTTTCTGGTTATCTGTTCTAAAGGCTTTCACAAGCCTGCACAGGGGTTGTTTGTTTGTTTTTATCTTTGTGTCACTAGACCCTAGACAAAGCTGGAATCAAAATATGTATCTTAAAAGGCTTCCTTATTTGGTAGACATTGCTTTTCTTCTCCTGCTCCCTGGCCTAACTCTGCACTCCAAGGATGCAAATTATTGAGAGTGATTTAAAGGACCCAAAATGACACTTGTAAACCTTAGATCGCAACAGCCCCAGGCATAGGCTACCTTAGTAACTCCTTCAAACAAGGTCCTGTGCTAGAACCTTTGTTTTGTCCTAGTCAGGCATGTACCACTTTATAAAAATGGAAACAATGTATAAGAAGTACTCAAATTTTATTCTTTAGCAAGAATTCTAACTACCTGGCTGTGGGGTGTCTGGTAAGCTGGTTTATTTGGCAATATTTACACAGTATAAATAATTCACTGCACTTTGGACATATCTAATCATCTGAACTCATTTGAATTCTCCTTACCTATTGTACTTCCTCTGGGTCTCAGCCTTGGAGGCTGGGGAAGTTTACATAGTATTGTCTTAACTCTTGCAAAGGAGACCCTAACAGATGCCCTCTCCCCCTATAGGGCACCAATGACTGAACAAAGTAACTACTCCATCAGAGCAGTATGAATTTATTGGGGTTACTTACAGAGCGTGAGGGATAGGTTACTTACAGGGACATGTGTGACCCCCAAGGCAGCCACAAACCCCCAAGTCTTACCTGAATGTAGATGTGATTTCCCTAAAGCTGCATAAATGACCTGCTTCCTCTCCATCCACACTTCCCTCACTTCAGCGAACTTTTCAGACTCTCTACAGTATCTCATGAAACCACAGGCATCTGGGGCAGAAGTGCACACAGCTGGGAAGGGAGCCCAGCAGGGAGTGGCTGAACCTCAGGTGAGACTCCAGTGGCCCTCCTGTGGCATCCATGGAGGGAATGTCAATCGACCGGAGCTTGGTGGCTCCTGGTCGCAGCTGCTCTGGTTAAAATAGTTAAGTCTAGAATTCCCAGAGCAGTCAGAGACACAGCATTGTTTCTCCTAAACCTGGGGTAACCCAAGCACTTCCTCACCTGGCGATGGGGAGGGCACAATGAGATGGCGCTGGCCAAGGCCAGCACCAGGGTCTGGCACACGGTAGGCACTCCACACGTGCTGTGTTGTTCCTCTTATTGTCACCATTTCTCCTATCACCATTGCCTTTGGTTTTGGTGGGACCTTGCTCAGCTTGGGAATTATTAACCTCTAGTTGACCTTTAAGTAACATAGAGTTTCTCCTCTTGTAGAGCCAGCACTGTCTTCAGGGCTGAGTTGATATTCATCTCCCCTTTCGTTTTTCTTTGACCCTAATTCTGGGAGTTAGGTGAACTTTATTTATCTCTTAACTTCTTCACATGGTCTTGCCTTCCATACTAGATCTTTAAATACCCTGTTCTGTCTCCCTTATCTCATGCTGCATGCATTTATTTATGTTTCACAGGCCAGCCTTGAATTCATAAAGATCCCCGTCTCTGCCTCCCGAGTGCTGAGACTAACGGCGTGTGCCACCATACCCCACTTTTATTATTTATAATTATGCGTGTCTCTGTGTGGCTGTGTGCACATGAGCACAGATGCCCGTGGAGATCAGAGGCGTTGGATTCCCCTGGACCTGGAGTTACAGTTGGTTGTGAGTCATCCAGTATGGATGCTGGGAATCAAACTTGCATCCTCTGCAAGAGTAGCCAGTGTTCTTCACCACTGAGCAATCTCTCCAGCCCCCCTCCTTCTGATTTACCTTTAAACACTTAAACCAATCCAACTATTTTCAGAAAGCGATCAGACAGACCTCCAGAGCTGGTACTTCATCCACACTCCGCTTGAGAAAGCCTTGTTCTCAGGGTGTCTTCCTGTGCATTCTTTTAGAGGGTCTTGTTTTCATGCATCAGTCTGTGCTCAGCCTCTGATATATGGATTTTCTGAATGGTAGCTCAGTCCTGCAGAGACAAAGACACCTAAAGAGGAGATCCATTCACACCTTGAACAGCCTGTTCATTCAACCAAAATTCTAAGTGCTTACAATATGCCCGTCTCTTGTGGGAGACCATATGCAATTAGGGTCAGCACTAAATCTAAGGAACTAATTGGCTACTCGGGGAAGGAATGTCTAGAGAGCAGTAATTTAGTTGGCAAAGATGACATGGCCTGCTTATTCAGATTGGTGTGTGCGCACCTCTGGGAACACAGTGGATAGGTGCCATCCCCTCCGTCAGTCACCCCATCTCTAACACATCTGTAAGTCCCTATTCTTTCCAGGTACGAGTCCAGGACAACTTGCAGGAGTCAGTTCTCTTTTACTAGAGACTGAACTGGGCCATCATGCCTGGCGGCAAGCATCTTTAACCGCCGAGCCATTTCACCAGCCCTTTCTCATTTTCAACATGTCTACCGTCTTTCGTGTCCAGCCCTCTGCACTGAGCCTCCCGAGCCTCTCAATGGAGCCAGGGAAATCTCCTAGCTGGCCTCATGTAAATAACTGATTTGTCTTCTGTCCCTGGATCTGTGCCCAGGGCCGACAGTCCCCAGCATTACTTCCTTCAGCTCCTTTTTGTCTCATTGAACCCTGAACTCTCCTGGAGTCTAGCTACCAGCCTCGAATCTTGCTTCTGTCACTTTACTGGTTGTCCTGCTACTGCGATGGCCTGAATGGGGCTCCTAGCTAGAAACAGCTGTCTCACTCGGATCCCACATGACCCCCACTGGTCATGCAGTTCCCGTCTGGAACAATCCATGTTCCACTGGGGAACTTGCTGGATGCATAGACACGTTCCGCCACTTTGACAGACACACCTGGGCCCCCATTACACCTTTGTGTACCTAGTTTTCTCGTTATTGTGAGAAACTGCTTGACACAAATGACTGGCTTACAGTCTCAGACTCTTGTTGGCCGGCTGTGTCCAGCACCATGCATGACAGCTGCAGTTATTCAGATGCCACTATGTGCCACCACGTCCAGCACCTGGCAAGTGGTCAGTAGACACTAACATGAGAAAGCAAACCATGGGGCTGGAGTGGAGGCTTGGTGGTTAAGAGCACATACTGCCCTTGTAGAGGACCCTAGTTCACTTCCCAGCATCCATATCAGACAGCTCATAACCGTCTGTAACTCCAGCTCCAGGGATCTGATGCCCCTTCTGGCCTTCTCAGGTACTACACACACACACACACACACACACACACACACACAAACACAGAATCACAGATGGAGAGATGGCTCACTGGTTAAAGTGTTGACCAAGCAAGCTTGGGTGATGGAGTTTGGATCCAAGAACTTACTTGAATGCTAGGTGGGCAGAGTGGCTTACCTGTAATTCAAGCCTGGAAAGAAAGAGACAGCGGAACCCAGAGCAAGCTGATTGGCAAGACTAGCCATGTCAGCAAACTCCGCGTTTGACTTCAAGACCCCACCTCAGTGAATGAAGTAGAAGAGTGACGGTGGATAAGACCCAACACTAACCTCTGGCCTCCACATGGATGCAAACACATGTCCATCTGCACACACACATGTGCAAACACGCACACCACATACACATGAGAATGAAAATGAAACAAAAACAAAACCAAAGCAAAATAAATAAATAAGTAAAAACAATTACACCTCCGATATTGGTGACAGCAGCCGGAACTTCTCTCTTTTCACTCCCCTGGGAGTTTCTTAAATAAGGGGTCATTAACTCGGTTTCTCTATAATTACCACTTCCTCCGATGCTCATTTGTGGAACTTTGGGTGCCTCCTAGTGCCGGGAGCTCCCTTTCCATCACACTGACAGACCCTCTAAAGTTACACACCAGATACTCCTGTGTCATGGTCTAAAAGACTGTGGCTCAGTGAGGTGAACACTGGCCCTCAGCGAACCTGCAGAGCAGCCAGGATTTTGCATCCTGTCGTTTTGGAGAAGTTTGTATACTCCCATGTGTCACTCGCTGCCCATCTGCGTGTCCCCAGCACCTATACAAGGAGCCTGGCAAACAGTCAACAAGTGGAATCAAACCTAAGAGGCTCAGAGCCTACACACACGTGAAGAAAGGAGCGTGAGTTTAACTGGGCCACCGCGGTTCTGAACACGTCCCTCCAGGTCCAGTCAATCAGCGCTGCAGATAGCATCTGGGCTGGTGGCTGTTGTCAGCGTTGCCCTCTTGGGAACGGGTGGTTTCAACATCAATAATTTGCACTTTGTGGCTCCCAGGTGTGCTCTTTAATCAAGACAATGCCGTCCTTCCTGAGGAACGAGTTGTCACTTTTCACAAAATTTGTCCCATTTAATGAAACTTTTTTTTTGTTGTTGTTGGATGCCTAATGAACTTCTTTCTTTGTTACAGTCTTGAGCTCTTAAAATGGTGTGCCAAGAGTCTTGGGGAGTCCCTCTCTGGGCAGCCACCGCAAGCTTGGCCTCTGCAGCTGTGTTCCAAGTGTCTGAGGTGCAGGGACCGTGGGAAACCATCTGAAGCTCTTGTGGCCCCTGACTTGGGTAGGCAGGATTTCAGCAGATCATTGCCAAGGCATAATCTGCCATGGTGGTGTTTCATGCTGAGTGGTGCTGGGATAAGCCTTGGGAGGGCTAAAGAAGGAATCGGATTCAAATATGGTCTCTAGGAACTTCTAAACCTCCCTGCCTTGGGATAAGACACAAACATAAATAATGAACAACTGATTTGGCTGAATGGGGTGCCTAGTAGGGAGTGTGTCTGTGAGCGACAACGAGATGCAGCCCCTTCCCAGAGCATCGCTTGGACTCAGACATGGAGAGGTCCTTTGATGTTAACACAAGCATTAGACACCATGGCCAATGCTGTGGCATCTTCATGCATGTCTTGGTGGACCCCCACACCGCACCTGCCTTCCCTCTTTTTCGTTTACAGTGGGAAAATGAATGATTCGGCATGGATGTATGGATAGACAGGTGAAGAATGACGGATGAGAGATGGAGCAGAGAACAAGACAATGTGTCACTACATAACGAACAAGGTACACCTTCTCTCTATCATTAATTCTGCATCCTTTGCACACCAAAAGTCCTTTCACCTCGCACCAAGATCAAAACACTAGAATGATCCCAGTTCAACTGTGAAGAAAACTGCAGCCTCCAGCAAGAATGTCCCAGGTCTTACTTAATGGAGATTGACCAGCTTTAGCTCTGAGCCAGGAGTGGCAACATATACCTGCAACTCCAGCACTAGGGTCGGAAGTGGGGGTTGGAGTATCTCTGGGGCTTGATGGCTGCCAGCTTAGCTGAAAAAAGGTGAGCTCCAGGTTAAATCAGAGACCCTGTCTCTAGAGAATACGGCAGATCAACATAGAGAAGGCCAGAAGGTGCTTGTGGTCACCTGGCACCTTCCCCCAAAGAAATCTAGGTCCTGCAACCTGTGAATGGGACCCGCCATAGCAAGGTGTGTCTGACGTAAAGATCTACATTTACAGATGTGTCCAGAGTAAAGATCTAGAGATGGAGACACATCCCACAGCATCCCAGAAGGCCAATGGAATCACAGGGGGGAGGCAGAGGAGGATTTGATCCAGATGTGCCCCTGGGAGCAAGGGCAGAAACTGTGTCAGGGCTTAGTCAGGGCTAGAGGGTGAGTCAGGGAGAATTCCTCCTAGACCCTACAGAAGGAAGGTGTCCCAAGATGCCTTGCCTTTTATCCTCCACAACGGCAAGTGAATCAGTGTTCACTGCTTTAAGCCAGCGCTTCTCAACCTGTGGGTTATAACCCCTTTGGGGGTCAAACAACTCTTTCACAAGGGGTCACCGAAGACCATCAGAAAACACAGATATTTACATGACAGTTTATAACCGTTGTAAAATTACAGCTATGAAGTAGCAAAGAAAGAAATTTTATGGTCAGGGTCACCACAACACGAGGAACTGTATTAAAGGGTCGCAGCATCAGGAAGGTTGAGAACCGCCCGCTTTAAGCCATACGCATGGCTGAAACATGGAATTTGTTTCATCCACAATACCTTCCTTACCCTTCCTGTAAACACCTGGTCTGGCATAAGCTGGTTTGTCAGTTTACACACACTCTCCTTGTAAGAAATCTTGGTCCCCACCCTTAGCTGAGGGAATCACCAGCCACGTGGACAGAACTGTCCTCCTACATCAATTCCTAGGGTAAGGTGAAGAGCCCCAAGGAAGGTTAGGAGCTGGGGCCTCACACCTGCCCCGCCCAAATGACAGGAAGAAAACAAAATCAGAAGGTCAATGACCTTCACCACTCTCAAGGCCACCCAGAGGCTCTGCCGCCTTCTGAAAGGGCAGGAACTATGAGACGTCAGAGACCACTACTCATCCTACAAACGCAGTGGATCGACTTTGTATGGGAAATACTGGAAAAATGTACTCGGACGTCTGAATTGAACCAGGTATCATAGATGTTACCATCTCCAGGCCCCACTGAAGAAGACAAGAAGTTAAAATATCCATAGAAGAGCGAGCTATGGAGCCACCTGTGACTGTGGCTTACATCTTGTTTTCTGGTTTTGAACAAAAGCCTAGTTTGGGACAAAAAAAAAAAAGATATATATCCCAAGGCAGGGAGGTTTAGAAGTTCCTAGAGACCATATTTGAATCCGATTCCTTCTTTAGCCCTCCCAAGGCTTATCCCAGCACCACTCAGCATGAAACACCACCATGGCAGATTATGCCTTGGCAATGATCTGCTGAAATCCTGCCTATCCAAGTCAGGGGCTACAGGAGATTCAGATGGTTGCCCACGATTACTGCACCTCAGACACTTGGAACACAGCTGCAGAGGCCAAGCTTGCGGTGGCTGCCCAGAGAGGGACTCCCCAAGACTCTTGGCACACCATTTTAAGAGCTCAAGACTGTAACAAAGAAAGAAGTTCATTAGGCACCCAGCAACAACAACAAAAAAGTTTCATTAAATGGGACAAATTTTGTGAAAAGTGACAACCCGTTCCTCAGGAAGGGTTTATTTGTGTCTAAATCTCAGCCCACAATCCAGAAATTTCAGAAGCAACTTGAGAAAACAAGAACATAATTTCTTCGGATCAGATGACCACGGATGACCTGTATGAATCTTTCCAGAACTCTGGCCTCAGCTGTCAAACAGTCCAGGAGCAGCTCCTGGCCTTGTGTTACAAACTCTAGACTTTAAATTACACAGTGTGGTGATTTGAAAAGAAATGGTCCCCACAGGCTCATAGATTTGAACGCCCTGTCATTTGGGAGTGCACTACTTGACAGGGATTGGGAGGTGTGGCCTTGTTGGAGGAGGTGTGTCACTGGGGCTGGCTCTGGGATTTCAAATGCTCACAGCAGGACCAGACATCCTCTCTTTTCTTTCTGCCAACTGATTCAGATGTAGAACTCTCAGCTGCCTCTCCAGCACCATGTTTGCCTGTGCGCCACTTCCCACTGTGACAATAATGGACTAACTTCTGAAGTTGTAAGCCTGCCCCAATTAAATGCTTTCCTTTATAAGAGTTGCTATGGTCATGGTGTCTCTTCACATCAATAGAAGACTAAGACACACAGTAAAGAGAAAAAGGAAGGAAGAAAGAAAGAAAGAAAGAAAGAAAGAAGTTCAAGGCCATCCTTGGCTATGAGTTCAAGAGCAGCCTGAACCAAATGATACTCTGTGTAAAAGTTAAAAATCAATCTAAAGAAGCCGGGCAGTGGTGGTGCACGCCTTTTATGCTAGCACTCGGGAGGCGGAGGCAGGCACATCTCTGTGAGTTTGAGGCCAGCCTGGTCTACGAGAGCTATTTCCAGGACAAGCTCCAAAGCTACAGAGAAACCCTGTCTCGAAAACACAACAACAACAAAGCAATCTACCATTCTATGTATATGCGACTTTCTCCCAACTCACTCCAGACCCACCCTCTCTCTCCCACCCCCGCCCAACTCACCCGCTTTATAGCCCATAGACTCTAGTCTGTGCTGCTCATATACTTCTGGGTGTGCGGCCATCCACTGGAGCATAGTACCAAGAAAGAAAACCACTCTCCCTCCAGCGCCCCAGCCAGTGGTAGGGCATCATGGTAAAAGTGACTAGCTTAATCTTGTGCAGACCAATTTTTTTTTAAAAAATGGAAACTGTACCATCGCCTGTATTCCAGGCAAGGGATGGAGTCTAGAATTTCATGCAAGCTGACCCATCAGGGCAATAGTTACCAGGGTGGGGCACTGGAAATGATTTAAAGTATAAGATGGTGGGTGGTACCCATGCTGCCATGTCCCAGAAAGGGAGTCATATGCACCCATGAAAAGAAGGTAATGACCTGTTAAGTGCAAACAGTGGAAGGTTTTCAAGCTGGTATGTGGCTCATAAACAGATCTCTAACCTGTGGACTCTGCACACAAACTATGGAAGCTACAGGAAACAGACAAGAATGCATCCACTGGTTTTTCTTTGGGTCATGGGACTTGCGGTGTTTTTCTCATCTTATTTTAATCTAGTCAGGTGTTCTACAAGGAACGCACAGGAACTTATAATCAGAAAACACACACTCCCTCATCTGTCTCTCTCCCTTCCCATGGCTCTTTCTTGGGAAAGAAATTTAGCTCTATCGTTGCTTGGTTCAATAATCCGCATCTACCTCTCTCCTAGTCCCAAGCTACAGCCTCCACCTGCAGGAGCAACCCTTTGCAGGTCCCCCAAAGGTATTTTCAAGTGACTCCAGAAGTACCACCCATTCCAGATGCTCCTGTCAATCACCAAGAACAGGGAAGTCTTGCTCATCCTTAGTCCGCATGGATACAATGTTGCACACCTCTTAGATCCCGTAGCTAAGTAAAGGTTCTACTTCCGATGCTTCTCAAGACAGCCCTGTGTGATAGTGGCCATGAGTTTCAACCTCCAGAGGGAAGAGGAAGCCTAGAGGCCCCAAGGTGTCTCACTGTCAGATGGTATAGATGGTGGGCATGGCAGAGTTGGTGAAGGCTTTTGTATGTGTGTCCTGATTTGCCACAGCAAAGACTTCTGGGTGTTTCAAAACCACCCGACAGATCTTTAAACAGAGTAAGGAGGGATCAAAAGTGTTTTGACTTAACCTGGACCAGCAACCTGTTCCAAGCTGAGAGCCTTGCAACCAGTAACTTTGGTCCTGAGGAAACAAGTATGAATCAACATTGCAAAGGTGGCTCAAAGGCATGAAGGTTTCTCGGGAGCTGATTTACCCAGGCAACACCTCCAGCTTGTCCCGGCACCGGACTCACCCTAGAGAAACCTGCTCTGGCCACCACCACCACCTGTGAGCCTTCACTGACTCTGACACCCTGGTCTTGGAACGCTCCTCCGGGAAGTATAGCTCTTGAGGACAGCAATAAACAAACCTGGGGAGTCTCTCCCAGGACTTCCTGTTCGTCCATCTTGCCCACCCACATGCTTCATCACCAGGAAGCTTGGGAGGAGGTGGAGGGGGGGCTGTTTTTGTGGGCCTTTGGAGAAAGGTGCATGCATGGAGTTCTGAGCTAAGTGCCCTGGTCTGTGGATGTACGAAATGTAATGGGATTCTAGGACACTGGACCCAGACAAATCCAATATCCTGTCGTCAGTCTTCAGTGTTTTTTTTGAAACCGAGACAACAGGATCTGGTGTGCCAGCCTCGCTCACCAGTATGGCATTCCAGCTGTCATCTTAAATAAGGTCAACAAACCACCAACGTTGTTTCCTCCCTGCAGATCTGGGTGCTTTCTTGAGATTAGGTCTGGGTGCTGTTTGGCAATTGCGAGGATGGAGGTGGGGACACAGCCACCTCACATTCCACTCTACCCTCAAACATTTAAAGCAGAGGCACGGGTTGGGTGAGTGACTGTCACATTTGCCACATCGCTTCCGCCACCCAAACCCAGGCTCTGATCATGTCTTCTTTAGGCCACTGTCACTGACATCCCCAACCTTCCAGGGGCTGAAGGACTGAGTTTCCCACAGGGGACGAAGGGGAAGGGCTCCAGCGGTCAAGGCTATGTCGCTTGCTTTAGGTACCCACTAGACTGACACATATGGCCATGACCTGACTTGTTTGCAATCCCAGTCACTGTCTTGCTTGGGGACTTCCTTCCACTCTGCCCCACATGTTTGGTCCACCTTGAAGCCCATCCTGGACGCCCCCTTTCCCTTCAGCCGCTGATACGCTCTGGCTCTCAGGCCAGCCCGGCCTTGTCCTCCACCCTGAACTCTTGCCCTTATCCTGTCAGTGCCTGTTCAGTGTCCCCTCCTGCAGAGAAAGGTCTTTCTCAAACCTGTCAGTCACTGGTCATACGACTGGGCGTCTTGCAGGCCGGGAAAGTTGAAGTTCTGCAGCCTACATTATGGGCTCAGAAGAACTCGAAGAGGCAGCTGTATAAAAACAAATAACCTCTGAACAGATCTTCAAGTTTGTTTGGTTTTTTTCTTTTATATTCTATGTGAGATGCCCGCAAAGCATCATGCCCTCCTGGTCATGTGACTTATGAACAGGGCTTGGCTGAGAAAACCAGAGGCCACACCCACAATCTAGTCCATTAGAAAGGAGAGAGGGGGGAGAAAAGAGGCAGATGGAGGAAGGAGCAGTGATGAACCCCCACCTCTTCTCATGCTCATGGCTACTTGTTCGAAGAACAATGATAACATGGTTAATATAATTCTTGATTCATGCTCAAGGTCTTTTGCATGTATATATGTATGTACCTGTGTGTGTATATGTGTGTGTGTGTATGCATGCAAATATGTGTGTGACTAGAAGTGGACACTGGGTATTTCCCTCCATCCTGCTCCACCTTATTTTCTGAGACAGGGTCCCCCACAATTTGCTGAGTGTGTCAATTCAATTAGACTGTCTGGCTGTCAAGCCCTAGAGAACTTCCTGCCTCTGCCTCCCCAGAGTCTGGGTGACAGGCACATGCTGCCATGTCCAGCTTTATGTGGGTAGCTATGGGAGGGGGCAGGGTGCCTGAACTCAGGTTCTCGGGTTTGTGTAGCCAGTATTCCCACCGACTGAGCCACCTTCCCAGTTCCTCAAGGTCTTAATAAGAGAAAGGGCTTTCTTAAATATACCAGAACTGACCGCACAAGACTTGATTTTTCTGCAAGGATTCTAATACAATGAAATCAGAGCTGTCTCTGTGGATTATTTTAGTATTTGCACCAAAAATAACAGCAGGGTGAAGTGCATGGCCACCTCCATCCAGAGAGAGAGGTGCAAGCTTACTCACTTTCCCATTCCTGGGATAAGATCCCTACAAAAGCCACTCAAGGAAGGGCGGGTTTATTTTGGCCCTCAGGTCCAGGTACGGTCTATCATGCAGAGGAAGGCAAGATGTCAGGAGCGTGGGGCAGCTGGAGGTGTTGCATCCACAGTCAGGAAGCAGATGAATGCTGATGGTCGGTTGGCTCTTTCCTTTCTATTCAGTCCGGACTTCAATTCATGGGATGGTGCGGCCCACAGTCAAGGATCTTCCTTGCCCAGTTAGCCCAGTATAGAAACTCTCGCACAGCCAGGCCTATACGTTTGTTCCTAAGTGATCTTAGATGCTGTCGAGCTGACAATGTCAGCAATCACCCTTACTGTCCCCAGGTACCACCAGAGAAGTCATTCTTACTGTGGCCCAATCCTGACACCATCAGGCCTGTTGGGTGATAGGGGCCTCTGAATTTTCATCCTCCTGCATCATGGCAGGGGTCTGGTTCTCTGCACTCCTGTCTACATCCGGGATAAACAAGCCATGCAGGTCCAGGTACATGTCTGCATCCACAGAAGCACGAGCCAATTCCGTAAAAGTTTTGGCGTCCAGAATAAGTAAAAAAGGCAGCTTTTGAGGATCAGTAGAGACAATGGCCGATAGGATCACTCCTACAGGAAGACAGACAAAACCCAGTTTGTTTTCACTCACAGAGCTGAGAATGTGATCCTGGGCCTTCTCGCAGGCTAGGCAGCTGCTCTATCCACGAGCTCCACTCCTGCTCCTAAGAGATACCTAACAGTGTCCAATGTATAAGCTCTGCGCATCCTCCACCTGGAGAGGGACATTTCTCAGAGGTGCCTCTCAGTCCTCTGTCAACTCATTCAGGATCCAAACAGAGGGGAAGAGGATATAGGACCTGCTGTGTTGGCAGAAGAGAAGTCCCGGACTGGAATCAGAATACCAGTCCAGGATAGCCACTTCGCCTCGCTGATATTTAGTCTCATCTCTGCACTGGAGATAACTCCTACCAACCTCCAACCTCACTGGGTGCCGAGGGGATCTGCAGGCAGACTCTAGAAGCACCCCGTTCATTTTCATGTATATTGAAGAACGCTCTTTTTCTATTGTTTGAAACCTCTGAGTGTGGAGAGACCCAGCCAGTTTCAGGAGCACGCTTGGAGTAAGATGTGCCACTCAGCTGAGCAAAATTGAATTGCCAAAGCACTTGCATTTGTGCTGTTGTTGCTTTGTTTTGAGACAGGTCTTACAGCATAGCCCAGGCTGGTCTTAAACTCCCATCTCCCTGCCTCCACCTCTCCGAGGCTGGGATTACAGACCACGTGTTGGTATTTACACCTTGCTTGTGCTGGTGCTGGAAAGAATCCAGCTCATCTCCTGGTTATATTGGCAATCCCAACTTTTGCCTGTAAATTGAAACATTCTCTATCCTCTGCCCTCACTTACAAGGTATAGCAGGGTTAAGGAAACTTTCAGGAAATACCCGAGATACCTCCCAAAGGACCTTGGTTGCTGTAGCCGAACATGGGTGACATGAGATTTGGCCTGGATTCAAATCCAACCTCTGCATATGAGGCACATGACTTTGGTCAATTTGCCTCACTTTGAGCCTCCCCTTGATGAAATGAGGACAATGTCACTCCACACCCAAGGAGAGAAGGCATGAGAAGCAGCTGGCCAGCCAAGTAGGGGACTGGTCTCAGTAGGAGTGGATGCTAAACAGTCCCTCGCCTCGGAGATGGTGGTGACATGGGATCCCCCTTCTTGTGTGCCAGGCCAGAATCAGTAGGAAGTCAAGGCCAGGTGAAAAGCTACTCCTCTCACCTGAAGGAAGAAGCTGGCAGCCTCAGTGGGACAGCCTGCCCTCCCCTGCAGGTGTGGGCAGCTCCATCCCTGGCTTGGCCGGGCTGGTGTCCCCACCCATAGCTTATTAGCCTCCCTAGCATCCCCAAGGCTGTGGGCAGGGCATTTTTGAGGCAAAGGGGGATCAGATTTTGATTTGGCTATGTGGAAACCCACATTTCCCAGGTGCTAAGAAAACTTCACATGCGTGTAAGAGAGATCATTTGAGATTTGGGGACCAGTCCTTGTGATGAGTTTTAAAACCCAAAACTGCACGTTTTGAGGGAGCATGTGTCACTCAGTGGAAAGGTACAGGCGTGTAGCAGAAAGTTTAAACCTTGCCCATAGAAGGTCTGGCCTTTGTCACAGTCTGACCTATGAGAATTTTTCAGAGGCTGTGGGTCATGCCAGGTATTATATTCTAAAACGGTCGTTCGTCCATCCGTCCGTCCGTCCATCCATCCATCCATCCACCCATCCAATCATCTTTCTATCTATCTACCTACCTATCTTCTTGCTGTTGCTTTTCGAGACATGGTCTCAGTAGTTCAAATTCTCTGTGTCACTGAGAATGACCTTAGACCCCTGATTGTTTTCTGTCTACCTCCCAAATGCTGAGATCTCAGACATACCTACCACGCCCGGCTGACAATGTGATATATGAATGAGTCTAGGACCACATGGTCCCTGCTTGGCCTCTGAGAAGCTAAACACCGAGGTCATCCGTACAGGGTATCAGTCACGTGATATGAGTGAGCCATGGTAAAATCTCTGGATACAGAGGCTCGGGCAAGCTTCCCTGGCTGGAGATGCTTGGTTGTCAGAGGTTAACACTATGGGTGAACCCACTGGGAAAGGATGACCAGGGGCTCTGTCCTGGCCCTTCCTGCACCTCATCCTATGTGCCCACTCCAGACTTTTGCTAATTTTAGTCTATCCTCTTTCACTGTGATAAGGTATAATCTTTAGAATAATGACTGCCCATGAGCTCCGGGGTCCTAGTGAATTCCAGAACGCAGGGGTGAGAGACCTTGAGCTGGCACTTGACATCAGAAGCAAGTGTGGTCTTGGGAAGTTTGTAATGTGGTTTTGCCACTGACACACCTAGACTCCTCATCAGGCCACCGACTTGTGGGGTGCCTCTGGATGGTGCCTCTGTCTGGTGGGCGATTACATCACATGGACTCCCTCCCCCCACTCTTACCATCATCCTCATCCTTGGCTCCTGGCGTGGGTACAAACACGGGTTCCGCCGGCCAGCAGCACTCCTCACCCCACTTTAAGGAGGAATTTGTGAGAACATCGTACTTCAGTATCTGTGTACACAAAGAAGGGAAAGATGGGATCTCACATGTGCAAGCACACCGACTCTGGGAGCAGGAGGGCAGAAGAGCCACAGGGGTGAGACTGAGCCCTCAAACCTACACGTGTGACATCACCTCCAAGCGACACCTGTCTCAGGCAGCACAGTCAGAAAGGGAAGAACCAAACTTCCTCCCTCAGCATCAAACATGGGGCCCACATAGGGCTGAGACTCAACAATCATGATTTTTTTCTGGTATTTGGCACTATCTCACAATGTTTTAAATTACATAATTAAGGTGTTTAATGCCACTAATTAAAATATGATACAATTCTTTTTTTTTTTTTTTTTTTTTTGGTTTTTCGAGACAGGGTTTCTCTGTGGTTTTGGAGCCTGTCCTGGAACTAGCTCTTAGCTCTTGTAGACCAGGCTGGTCTCGAACTCACAGAGATCCGCCTGCCTCTGCCTCCCGAGTGCTGGGATTAAAGGCGTGCGCCACCACCGCCCGGCTATATGATACAATTCTTTTGTTGCTTTGAAAGTGGAAGCTCTGGACTACAGCTGGGGCGGCTGTGGAGCTCCTGCCCAGAACACCTGAGGTTCTGGTTTGAGTTCCAGTATCCAAAAACAAAACAACAAATAGAAAGGAAAATTCCCATAATCTCTCACAGGCCCATTCCTGTAAGGTACAGAATTAGTGGGAGTGGCTTGGCGTGTGCTCTGTGTGCGTGTGTGTGTGTGTGTGTAAACCTTAATTTTTGCTTATGAGTATTTTGTACCATAGATATTTCCTTGTTTTGGTTTTTGTTTTTTGTTTTTCAAGACAAGGTTTCTTTGTAGCATTGGAGCCTGTCCTGGAACTAGTTCTTGTAGCCCAGTCTGCCTCGAACTCACAGAGATCCGCCTGCCTCTGCCTCCTGAGTGCTGGGATTAAAGGCGTGCTCCACCACTCCATGGTAATATTTTAATTTTTAAAATCATTTTTAATTCATTGTTTTATTTTTACCATATGTAAAATATATGTCAGTGGGGAGGCACTCATCATTGTATCATGCCACAGCACGTATGTGGCAGAGGACAGAAGTTGGTTTCTCACTCTACTATGTAGGTTCCCGGGCTCAAACTCTAGTTGCCAAACCTGACAATACATCCCCTAAACCACTGAGCTATCTCATCTGCTCTGCGTTTTTTTTTTTTTAATGCAACTAAAAATGTTGATATGAAAGAAAAGTGGTGTCTGACCAGCACTTTGGACAGCACCGGACTATCGTAAATACTGACAAATAGTCACTTAAAAAACAAAATTAATCCTCCAGGCTCCAGTGACACCCTTCCTGCTGGAGAAGGCGAGCTGGCTGCTGGGGGCAGCACTCCCTGCTGATTCCTTTGCTCTCAGAGCCCACCCCAGAGTGCCACATAACTGGGGCTCAAAGTGCAGATGGAACACAGAACTCACACTTTAGACTTATCCCAACTGATTTCCCTCCTGAACCCCTTTTCCCAGTCTTAAGCCCGGAGGAGGCTGCTTTGCAGACACTGACTTGGGTCCAGAGAACCCAGCTTGCGTGCACAGGGACAGTACCTTGGTCGGGATGGGACTCCACTGAACTTCAGCAGCAAAGATGTAGCGATAGGGCTTCCCATTGTGAGCATAATTTATCCGAGGGAGCTCTAGGCCTGGAGAGGACGACGGGACACTGATGAAATTCCATCACTTGGGTGGGGAACTTCCCTCTTCATGCCAAACTGGGCCTTGTTCATAGGAACCGTTCCCAAGTACCACCCCTGACCTTGATTCAGACCCAGATTACATCAAAGGTGGTCACAGGTAGGAGGGTCCTTGATAATGATGACGGCCCTGCCAGAAGGCTCAGGAGTGAGGAACCACACACCAGGGGGCTTTAAATGCATAAGTGCCTGTAATTATCCATGATAGAAATCAGAGAATTACAGATTTCAATCAGAGGCTGCTGCAATTTTTAACCGCCCCCCTCTCTCTCTCTCTCTCTCTCTCTCTCTCTCTCTCTCTCTCTCTCTCTCTCTCTGTGTGTGTGTGTGTGTGTGTGTGTGTGTGTGTGTAAGTGCACATGAGTATGAAAATAGACTCCAGAAACCACTGGGAGGAGTGTCTGGTACCTGGGTTTGTGCAGTCACTGTGTAAGTACTAAGAGATACTAAGTCAACAGGATTGTCACAAGTTCAAAGCCAGCCTGGCCTATAGAGTGAGACCTTGTCTAAAATAAATAATATAAAATCGGTAAATCTTATTATAATATGTATAAAAAGAATATTTACAAAGGATTTTCCCAACATGGGAAATGTCTATATGATAAGGTTAAGTGTAAAAGGCTGGCTATGTCATAAACAGGAAGTTCAAAAGCATTGCTAGGGTCAGCACTGCCTGCCAGCTGAAACTCCATCTTGCAACTTTCAATATTTCTATTACTTTTGCCCATTTTTTTTTTTGGTCTGTTTCAAGACAAGACCTATTAGAGTCTCTGCAGGATTTTAACTCACAATGAAGTTGAGCAAGACCTTAACCCCCAACCCCATCTCTCAAGAGTTGAAATTGCAGGCATATAATCCACTTCTGCTTGTTTGTTTTTTGAGACAGGGTATGTGGCTTGGGCTAGCCTGGTACTCACAGCAATCCTCCTGCCTCAACCTCCTGATGCTGGGATTATAGGCACATACCACCATACCCAGCTTCACTGTACACTTGGAAGTATGAAATGCAGATTTCTCTACACCAGGCTTTGGGGTACATCTCGTAAGACACCAAGTGCAGAAACTCAGCCCTGTGGGACAGTGGCACTTCCCAGAGAGCTCTTGGCTGGCTCCTGTTTAGGGTAAGGCTATTTGGCACCCAGGGATGTTTCTGCCCATCCTCCAATGCCAGCACTGCCCTGCCACAAAGAATACCAACCCCCATGTGCCTGAGGAACATGGGCCCATGGGTGTGGCTCCTGTTCTGTGGTCTGACACTCCGTGTGTGGCTAACATCTCTCAGGCTCACTGGGCCTATGACGCCCACTTTGTAGAAATGGTGGCAGTTTAGAGGGAAGAGACGGGACCTACTGTGCCTGTTTAATACATCACAGCCATTTGTATACATCCACTATGCTTGTCATTCATCCAAGGACCATCAGTGCTGGGAGCTATCCAAGGAAGATCCCCAAATTCTTTTCCGGGGTCTCAAGAGCCTTCCTTGCTCTTCCCTATCCCTGCATGAAAGGGAGGCATCACAGAGAGGGGTTCTGGGCCTCTCAGTGAGAAAGAATGTATCAGAATGTATCCTACCTTCATAGAGAACTTCAGGCTGGCAGTAGACATGACCGTCTTTCTCCTTCAAGGCTGTTGCTCTTGTAGATGTCACCTTGATTAAATTTGAGCCCACTTCTGCATTCTGAAAAGAGTAAGTTAAAAACAACAACATAAAAGATTATTCCCACAAACCCTTGCTTGATCATATGCTTTTGAGCAGAGCTTCCAAACATAGCAAGATGCTTGGCCTCTCGGTAACCACAGGAATCAGCTGTTTCATCGCTGTTATTCTTAGTTAAAGATAGTGAGGTCCACTGGGCAATGGTGGTACATGCCTTTGATTCCAGCACTCAGGAGACAGAGGCAGGTGGATCCCTGAGCTCGAGGCTAACCTGAGCTAGTTTGCGGACAGCCAGAGCTATACATAGAAACCCTGCCTCGAAAACAGCAGCAACAACAACAACAATGAGGACTGGGGCTGGAGAGATGGTCCGGCTTTTCCAGAGGACCTGAGTTCTAGTCCTAGCACTACAAGGTGGCTCACAAACATCTGTTAACTTCAGTCCCTAAGATCCAATGCCCCCTTCTGGCCCCCAAGAGGCACCGTATACAGAAGTGCAGGGACAAAAAATACAAATCACCGATACACGTTAAGTAAATACATTTAAAAATGCAACCATCGCTTTAAAATGAACAGGGATTGGCAACAGGAACAGACTCTTCCAAAGCTTACAGTCAGAACCTATCTAAGCTTTTTATCTCTCTAAGGAAACAATATGCTCCAAAGAGAATATTCTTTTTTTTTAAATGCTGGATGATTCACCCGCAAAAAGCTGCTTCCATCCTCCGACGGGTGTTTGCGGAGTCTGCAGTAACAGATAATGCTAAGGATGTTACAGTGAGAGACCGCCTGGGAACAAATAGCACACTTGGTCTGAGCCCAGCCACGTATGCTAATGAGGTACACTGGGACGGGAGTGTGAGAAATGTGACCAATCTGAACAACAGAGCGGGTAGGGGAGGAGACATCCCTCGTTGTCACATCCTAAGCTTGAGACTTTGGGGCAAGTAATTAGCGTCTCTGTGTTCCGAGGTCCTTCTGTGTATCATGAAGATAATAGTATGCACGTCTTTGACTGATTGCAAAGATTAAGTGACATCATCTGCCAAATGGTTTGGAGTAGGACCCAGATAAACACTTTTGTTGATGAGGACATCTTTGCGGCAACACAGTAGGTCTGCGGTATCACTCTCAGAGGATTCCTTCCAATCCCTCCATGATGCCCTGGAACTCAGATAACACCCAAGACTTTGTGTAAGTGTTGCAACCAATAGCACTGACCTGATAACCGAGACAACTACAGAATGACTAACAGGTGGGTAGCATATAGAGAATGGATACATTGTACAAAGTGATGTGTTGTATTCTGAGCAAGTCTGAGATCAGAACAGAAGGCAATTTAAATGCAATGTAAGTATCTTTTCTTTAGAGGGGGCCTTTCTTTCCCTTCCTCCTTTCCTCCCTTCCTTCTTTCTTTTCCCTCCCTCTCTCCCTTCCTCCCTCCCTCCCTCCCTCCCTCCCTCTCTCCCTCCTTCTTTCCTTCCTTCCTTTTTTCCTTCCTCTTTCTTTCTTTCTTGAGACAAGGTTTCTCTGTGAAGCCCTGACTGTCCTGAAACTTGCTCTGTAGACCAGGCTGGCCTGGAACTCACAGAGATCCTCCTGCCTCTGCCTCCTGAGTGTTGGGATTAAAGGCGTGCACCACCACCTCATGGCTAGAGTGGGGTCTCTCACTGAATATTTTTGGAGCACACTTGGTTCTGAGCCACTGCATGGGTGGAAAGAGATACCAGATGATGGAATACCATTAAATTATTATCACTATGGCTGACTTGTCTATCCAAATTTTCAACATCATTTTTAGCATTAAAAACAACCTGTTTCTTCTTTGTCGGCATGTGTATTACCTAGTGTATGTGTGGCTGTGTATGGAACCAGTGTTTGGACCTCGGTGTCTTTCCTCTGTGGGCATGTGTTATGTGTCTAGTGTGTGTGTGCTTGTGTATGGAGCCAACGTTTGGCCCTCGGTGTCTTCCCTCTGTGGGCACGTGTATGTGCCTAGTGTACGTGTGTTTGTGTATGGAGCCAGTGGTTGGCCCTCGGTGTCTTTCTCCATTGCATCCCCTCTTGTTATTTTTTCACATGCAAATTTCTAGATTTTAGAAATCTGTCCCACCGCAGCAGAAAACAAACAAACAAACAAACAAACACATGGCAGGGTCTCTACTCCTTTTGCTCTTCAGCCTCTGCGGTCCCCCTGATCTTCCTTAGTCTGTACCCGCTTTCCTTTCCGTGCTTCCTGGAAGTCATCTTCTAGTACAGGCCAAGTCTTGCAAGTCTGGGTTTAGGTTCATTCTTCTTTGCATCACCCAAAGAATCATCGATCACACCAAAGCCACTGTCTTGCTACCACCAAAGTGAGCTCTGAATTCAAATACAAAGATGCTAACTGGTGTGGTCTTATACATTGTGGCTATCTTTTTCTGCATTTCTGTCTTTGGTACTTTGTCTTCCTAGAGACATCAATGACCATGTGTTTCCTCTGAAGCAAAAGGATAGTCATGAACTTCCTGGTGAGGACCCTTAGATCATTATTGTGTCGTTCGTGATGGTGGGTCCTTGAGCAGCTAAGTGGGGTAGAGAGGATTCCACCTCTTAAGCTTTCTTTTATACAGGTTTCTTACTGAACCTGGGATCCATCAGTTTTCTTTACTAGCTGGCCAGACAGCTTCAGAGATCTGCTTGTCTCTACATCTCCAGTGCTGGGATTATAGGTACTCAATGCCATGCTTGTATTTCATGTGGATACTAGGGATGGAGCCCAGGTCCTCATGTTTGCGTAGCAAGCACTTTGTAGACTGAATCACCTCCCCAGCCCCCCAACAACCTATGTGAATGGTAGCAGCTCTTTTGCTGGGAAAGAAAGTTAACTACGTCACGGCAGCTGAGTTGAAGAGTTCCTTGGAGATTACTCCTCTAGTTCAATCCTTTGATTGTTAGGAGCAGAGCTGAGGTTCGGAGATGGAAAGTGACTTATCAAAAGTCATACAGAGAGAAGCAGAGCCTGGGCTCATGCCTTCACATTGAGATTCTCCCAGAAGCAATAGTATTTTGGACAGAGGGCAGAGCGAGGGGCCCTTTCCCATAGGTCTCAGCTCAAACATCTTCCTCCCTAAGAGCTCAATCTGAACCTGCCGTGTCTTTGGCACAGCAGTCCAGGCTCTGATTATTTCATTCATGAAGCTTTGTCCCTCTTTGTGGTCATTTTTTCCATGACATCAGAGACCAGATTTCCTTCAACGCATGACACACGGCACCCAGGAAGTGAATACAAGACTTAATAAGCTTTTCCTTACTTCCAGTGGTCAAGGGACAAAGAACATGCATGCTTTGCAGCTTGGTTGAAGAATCCAAGGAAACCAAGTCTGTGAACCAAGTAGCCCCTTGCTGGGTACATTGTAACAGCTTATACTGGGCCCGTGGCTTGCTAGGCACGTGACAGCAGCACCCTGTGCCAGCCCCTCCCTGCCCAAGGCATGTCCAACCTTGACTCACAGGGAGTTGGTCTACAGAGACTGTTCTGGCTCCAGCCTGAAACTTGTCAGACTGGTTAAGGGATAAACTTTTAATTTTCCACACACAGCAGTAACCTAACATGACTTGGCTGCTTTTAGAAGCCAACTCTGCTCAGCGTTGACAAGAAATCAGCCAGAATTTAATGAAAAATCCCAAAAGTTTGCCCACAATCCTGATGCCAGAGGGAACTTCCGGGGGGGGGGGAGCAGTGAACTCAGAAATCTGCCCCTACCCCCTGCTCCCATGGAGATACCAGCTTCTGTGTGGAATCAGAATTCATTTAACTTGCTATGTGAGTTTTGAAAAGACCCTTGGCCCCAGTGGGTTGTCTTCCCTGTCTGTAAATGGGGTGCTGGGTGAAACACAGTGGGTTCTGCCTGATCTCAGAAATTTATGGTCCCCAGCCAGAGGCATTGTAATTAACAACAGACACGAATTCAAATCCTGACAGAATCCCAACGATGAATCTTTGGCGTTGGGCAAGCAACTTTCCCTTTTAACTGTAGACTTGGGGATAAAGAATAACTCGTTGGGTTGCAGTATGAATCGGCAAAGCGGTGAACCATTCTTAAAATTTGTAGGGCCTGGAGCAATAGCCCAAGCTGAGGCCCACAGGCCCTAGGCCCAAACCCTGCACACTGATTAAGTAAGACCAAATCGTTCTCCTACCAAGACACATGGGCCTTTGTCACAGGGAGCTATTCTGTCTAACACATGAGCACTAAAACCAACCTATTTTAATGCTCACAGCTCTCATTTTTCTGGAAAGAGAAAGTTTGCTGTATTTCCGTAGTTGGATTGCAGGGGTCTTTAAAGATTGGCCCAGTTCAAATCCCTCAGTCTGTAGCAAAGGAAGCTGAGACCAAGAGAAGAAAATGAAAGAGAGAAGAGCCACATGCGGCTACTGAGACTTTAGAATGAGGTAAAGTAAGGTTGAAACTTCCATGGACCCCAGTGCTAGCCACATCTCCAGGCTCCACCACCACACCGGCATTTGGTAGCTACCGTGATAGACAGGGAGAACATTCCAGCAGCATAGCAGGTTCTGGCTCATAGGCTGCCCTGGAGGAAGGAGTATGGATGGAGATGTGCAGGACCCCTTAGCTCTCAGCCAGATGAAATGGCCCACTGAGAGCTTCTCATTCCAGGCTCGGCCTGGACCTATGCAGATGCCCTACCCAGGATTCAAAGTCACAGCCAGTCCCACCAGATCCCTCATGGGCACTCCAGCAACACAGTCTGCTCTTAGGGGGACAGAGGCAGTCTCTCAAACAGGTTGGTACCCCAGTTAGCCAATGTATAGGTAGGTGTGATAAAGAGATGCCTTTTATAGTAGCCATGATCCCTTGGTCCTTAGAACTTTGCTGGAGATAGAAGGGACAGACTGAGGTCTCTAAAGTAACAAGCTCAGAGAAACTTCCTATTGACAAAGTATCGGGAAATAAAAGCCATTTCCCACAGGGCCCAGCACTCAGCACACCCTCCACGGATTCTATTTCATCTTATCCTCAGAGATTCACTGCCTTTGGAAACAAAGCCCAAATCTCCCGGTCTAGGATCCAAAGACATCTCATGTCGCTCTGGCTCGCTGCCTACTGTGACAGCCTCTGACCCATGACAGCCAATGCTCACAAATCTATTTCTAACACGCTACGGCGCTCTTCAGTATGAAGGCAGGGCCGCTGCCCCACTGTCTGGACATGCCTAGGTTCCTCCCTGCCACTGCTCCTCCCCTGCAGAGCCACACCTCAGGTGCCCGCAGCCCTACATAAATAGCTGGGGTTGGGGGGAGGAGGGGTTTCCACACTGCCTTCCTTTGACCTCAGCTGGTCTGAGCATCAGGGGTGACCAGGAGGTCCTGGATCTCTGAGAATAGTTTCCCATCATCTGCTCTGGGTGTAGAGCAGTGCTCACTGGGAAATGCGAATGCTGACGGAACTGTGCCCTCTGACAGACCTTACTTCATGTTATTCATTCATTCATTCATTTCCCCATGTTTAAGAATTGTTTGTTTTTTTTTTTTTTTGCCTACAGACTGACTTTTTTCTTGATTTTTATTGAGCTCTACATTTTTCTCTGCTTCCCTCTCTGCCTTCCCCCTCCCCTTCAGCCCTCTCCCATAGTCCCCATGCTCCCAATTTACTCAGGAGATCTTGTCTTTTCTACTACCCATGTAGATTAGATCCATGTATGTCTCTCTTAGAGTCCTCATTGTTGTCTAGGTTCTCTGGGATTGTGATTTGTGGGCTGGTTATGTTTAAGAGTTTTTTTTTTTTTTTGTTTGGTTTTTCGAGACAGGGTTTCTCTGTGGTTTTGGAGCCTGTCCTGAAACTAGCTCTTGTAGACCAGGCTGGTCTCAAACTCACAGAGATCCACCTGCCTCTGCTTCCTGAGTGCTGGGATTAAAGGTGTGTGCCACCACCGCCTGGCTGTTTAAGAGTTTTTAAATGCAAGGATGGCTTGCTGCAAGACACAGTCCCTGCCCTCCAGGAGCCTATACTTCAGCAGCAAGAGGGGAATCAAACAAGCCTGTCCTGCTGGAGTAGAGTGTCACCCTAGGGGGGTACCACAGTGTACGCATGCCCCCAGGGGGTGGTGGCACAGAGACCCAAAGGATGAGGAGCTCTTTAGGCCCAGAGAGTCTTTTCAGCCTGTGCTGCAATCACTCAGGATCCTCATGTCCACTGGTACAGTAGCAGGGAGGTTCTGCTGATACTGTCCTGAGCGTGGGCGGGAAATTGCGGCAGATAAGCAATTTGTAAGCAGGGAGAACAGGCAGGGCTCTGGAATAGGTCAGTGGGGCAGGCAGAGGGGACACTGATGGGCAGAGGCCCCCGAGGAGAGAGCATCTGAGAAGGACCAATGTTCCTAACCCACGGTTAGGATGGAGCCAGGCCCTCGGAGCAGGGTGTGTGCGGCTGTGTCCACCTACCCAGCTTTCCCATTTGTACAGCCAGGCAGCTGAGTGACTTGAAAGCCAAGAAGCCATCTTTAAGGGACAATAAACAGCAATTAAGCAGCGTGGTCAGAGCCACCCATGCGAGGCTTTGCTCTTCTTTGCTGATTTCAAAGCTCCTGGTGGCTTACAAGGTGGCTTTTAAAGACACACACGCACACACAGCTCAAGCTTGGCTCTGAGAAGTAGCCATTCTCCCCCGTGATCAAAGGGTGCAAAGCCTTACATGGGGGCAGGGAGGGAACGTTGTCCCTCTTCTGGCATCAGCCCTGGCCTGAGTTCAGCCTCGTGACTCATGCCCTGTGTGTTCTGTGACACTCCTGCCTGCACCAGAAGACAGTCCTCGGTGCCGCATTGTGGGGCTTTCCCAGCATAAGGGGTGCAAGAGGTCAGGGCTGGGGGTGACTTTATGGGGTGCCATGGATCACTCAAATAGCCCTTACCATGAGGGTGGCTTTCTGATAGTTTTAAGTGCCCTAATCCCCATATTTTAGCAGAACTGTGAAACACTTGAACCCAGGGTCTTGTGTTTGCTAGGCAAGCACACTATCATTGAACTATATGAAACCCTTTTCCTAATTGTTAGATTTATTTTTATTTTGAGGTCTCACTGAGTTGTCCAGTCTGGCCTTAAAACTTCAGGTTTTCCTGCTTCAGCCTCCTGAGTAGTTGGGAGTACAGACCAGCACCACCGAGTTCCATTTAACCGCTTCCTTCCCTTTTATTTTCCAATTAAAACAACAACAGCAAATTTTTTTTAATAAGAATATCTCACCAGGTAGCCTATCAACCCAGACTTGACCTTACAATCCTCCTGCTCCGGTCTCCAGAGTGCTGGTGTTATAGGCATGTGCCACCATGCCCAGCTGCTTGGCTCCTTCATTCTTGCCCAATGCCAGATCAGGAATGAAACCCAGTATCTCAGAGTATTAAGCATTCTTTCTACCTCTGACTAACACCCCTGCTCTGGCTAGTTTTATCTCAGCTTGACACAAATTAGAGTTATCTGAAAGTTAATTGAGAAAATGCCTCCATAATATCTGACTGTAAGGCATTTTCTTAATTAGTGCTTGATGGGGGAGGGCCCAGCCTATTGTGGGCGGTGCCATCCCTGGGCTGGTGGTCCTGGGTTCTATAAGAAAGCTGACTGAGCAAGCCATAGAGAGCAAGCCGGTAAGTGCACCCTTCCATGGCCTCTGCATCAGCTCCTGCCTCCAGGTTCCTGCCCTGTTTGAGTTCCTGTCCTGACTTCCTTCAGTGATGGACTATGATGTGGAAGTGCCAGCCAAAGAAACCCTTTCATCTTCACCTTGATTTTGGTCACAGTGTTTCATCACAGCCATAGAAACCCAACCCTACATTTATTTTCCGAAGTCAGGCCTTGGGAGGAGGCAGCCTCAGCTGGAGCTACAGACCTCTGCTGGGCTCTCAGATCTCATTTGTGCTCCTCTCCTCTCTGCAGCAGGCAGGGCCGCTTTCCCTGGTGAGTGACATGTTCCCTTTCACACAGCTTAATGACCAGTCAGTTGATTCAAACACCAACATTTAGACATTCTAGATGTGAAGTCAGAGTGATGTGAGAAGTGGCAGAAGCCATGGCAGAGACACAGGGAGAGTTGTCAGAGAGGAAAGAGCCGAAATTGAGGACCCACAAACCTGGGTACAAATCCTGACTCTTCTGCCCCCTGGACTGGCCCCCCAGCTGGGCTGAACCCCTGTACTACAGAACCCAGAGACGAGTGTGGGAAAAGGCTCCCTGGGTTGTGGAAAGCTGTTCTCCAGGCGGGAGGCCTGCAAGGGTGAACAACCGATTTCCTGTCCCTTTTTGGGTACAGATTCACCTTTAGTGATTGGTCCAGTTTCTAACCTTGTACCGTGGCCAGGGACACGGTCCTTTATCTCTGACTCTCAGTTTTTACAGCTGTAAAACGAGGCTTTTAAGCTTTCCCATAAGTCGCTTTGGTCACCAAGTGATGTAACACAAACCACGAGATAACACGCCCAGCGAAGCACCTGGCATGCAGCTCTCCTCTAGTAAGCGGGAGCCGCCGCAGTTTAATTGAGTTCAATTTGGTTCCATTTAAATTAATTATGTCATGAAGTCAGTGAGTTCTGGGGCCAGAAGCTTCCTTCTGCTCAGAGCCGTGACAGCAGTACCCTGACTGAGAAGGACTCCTGTCCTGAGAGTCTCGACAGGGTGAAGAACAATGCAACAGGGGCATCGTGCAAGCTGGCAATGATGGGTCCCTGGCTGGACCATCAGCTGAATATTTAAGATGGAAACATAGAGAGACGCCTCGGTATATAACTGATATAAAAGGCAAGATGGTGTGCACACACTTGGCCATGAGAGAAAACCAAGTGTGGATACACACCACCATATGGGCAAACAGAATACACTGCTGAGTAAGGGAAGCCAGTAGGGCCAGGCCGTGTGCTGGCAGATTCTGCCAACATAATGGGCTTGGTCAGGTGATATACCTTTAAGGCTGGGAGGAGATCCATGGTTGCCTGGGGTAAGGAGAGAGTTTCTGGGAGCTAATATCTAAGGGATAAAGGGGATGGGATTTCTCTAAGGGTGGAAAAATGTTCAAAATCGAGACTTGGGATGATGCTCAAATCTGACTGTAACGAATGACAATGAATTGAATACTTTAAATGGATCAAATCTGTGGTGTGTGGATTATACCTCAATAAAACCGTTAAAAAGATGCAATTAAAATATAAAATATACATGTACATGTATGTATGTATGTATCTATACACATATGAAACGTGTCTAAAGAGACCAGAGTCAACACAAACACATTCACAGTGACCATCTTGTATGGTGGGTTTAAAGAGATAATTTGTTTGAGACAAGGTCTGGCTACGTAGCCAAGGCTGGCCTCTACCTCCTCAGTGCTGGCAACACAGCCTATGTTACCATTTCCAGACAGGTTTAAAAGGACTTTCCTTTTTTCTTACTTAAATTTTCTACAGTTTCTACAGAACATAGCTGCTTTTAGAAAAGCAATGAATTTTTTTTTTAAGGACTAGTTTAGGGCTGGGGCAGGGATATGTTGCTCAGTGGCAAAGAATTTATCTGTTATTTGTGAGGTCCTGGGTTCTGTCCTCTGCTCTACAAAGCAAAGTAAAGAGAAAAACAAAACAAAGAAAGCCCAGTTCATTTGGAAATTCAATGTTAACAAGCGTCCGGAAAATTTTGGCCTAGATTCAGGGCTGTCCAGAGAACAGAGAACACAGTACCTTGTCCACATGGAGCGGTACAGCAAACCTCTTGAGGGTGGGCACTGACGTCATCCTGGAATTCTCCTCGAAGTTCTGGTTCAGGTTGGCCAGGTAGAAGAGCTGATAGAGGCTGCTGTCCTCATAGGCGATGACATCAAACACAACGCAGCCATCCTCCTCATAGGCGTTGACATGGTGGAAGACCACCATGGGGTCTGTGTAGAACTTGGTTGGCACAGGCTTCCTGGTCCTCTGGTCGATGATATGAATGCAAGTCTGAAAGAAGACCCAGTGGTCAGCTCACTCTCTGATATACCTGGCATGGTGACATCGCAGCAGCCAGGCCTGCCCTAGCCCAGGGCCCTATGGACGTCCCTTTCCCCATTCTGAGCTCCGTATTCACCTCAGAATGCCAGACAGTGCTATCTATTCACAACGGCCAAATTATGAAATCAACCAAGCTGGCCATACGTAGATGAAAATTTTTTTCACGATTACATTTATATATATTTGGGAATGCATGCGTGTGGATGAGAGCAGAAGATGGGTAGGGGGTGCACACAGTCAAAGTACATGATACAGTCGAATGAAAATACCGGTGTAAATCCACCATGTTATATAACGAGGACTTGCTAATAACGATTAAGACAAGGGACTGGGGAGATGGCTCAGTTGGTAGAGTTTTCTGTACAAGCATGAGGACCTGAGTTTGAACCCTAGCACCTGTGTGTATAAACCAGGAGTGTTGGCGGCCACCTATAATCCCAGTGTTTAAGGCATGGGGTTGGGCTGAGACAGGAGGGTCCGTGGTGCTTTCTGACTGAATAATCTAGCTGAATTAGCAAGCCACAGGCCAGTAAGAGACACTGTTTCAAAAAAACAAGGTAGGTGGTACCCTAAGGTATCACACACACGCGCGCGCGCGCACACACACACACACACACACAGGAACACACATGCAAGCACATACATACACAATTAAATAAGTAAAAATTTAAAACAAAACAAAACAAAAGAAACCCTACCAAACTGACAGGCAGGTAGGAGCCTTCACTGAAAGGCCATATAGAGGCCACAGGAGGACAGCTTTCCCATGGTTCCAGTGGCAGACAGACAAGTTCCCTGGGGACAATTGCGCTGGTGGAACCTGCTAAGTGCAGTCTCCACCTGGAACTGGAGTCCCCAAGCATCTAGTGCTCTGCTCTTCGGTCCCCTCTCCTGCACGTGTGCACACAGCAGTGCAGAGTCCGCTCCCCAGGGCTGCTAGTCACACTCACCCCACCTGGCCCCAGGGCTGCAATGAAACAGGCCCAGGTCTAGCTAGGGAGCTGCATCTGCCCCGGGGTGACCTGGCTGTGTGCTACCAGGCTGGAATCACCCTGGGTGCTAATTTGCTAGCTCTGCGGGTCAGTTGTCTGATACCACCCCCCATGTATATGTGTATCTGTGTGTGTGAGCATGTGTGTGTGTGTGTGTGTATCTGTGTGTGACCATGCATGTGTGTGTATGTCTGTGTATGTGTGTGAGTATGTGTGTGCATCTGTGTATCTGTGTGTGAATATGCATGTGTGTGTATCTGTGTGTGAGAGTATGCATGTGTGTCTGTGTCTGTGTATCTGTGTGTGAGTATGCATGTGTGCGTGTATCTGTGTGTGTATCTGTGTGTGTGAGTATGTGTGTGTGTCCGTACATCTATGTGTGAGTATGCACGTGTGTATCTGTATGTGTATCTGTGTGTGTGAGTATGTGTGTGGGTATCTGTGTGTGAGTATGTGTGTGTGTGTCTGTGTGTGTGAGTATGCGTGTGTGTATCTCTGTGTGTGTGAGTGTGTGTCTGTGTCTGTGTGTTCTCTTTTGGCAGTTCTTGCTTAACTTCCTTCCTGAAGGAGGAGGTAGTTTCTTTGGTCTAGCTGTTTTCTTCCCTCTCCCAGAGGCCAGAGGAGAGCTGTGACATCATAGGGGTGGGGAGTGTCAGTGTGGACAGGTCAGCACCAGGGTGATTGGTTTAGGCATTGTCTCTCCTGTGACCCCAAACCCAGGCCAGACACTTGGATTTTTTTTTATAAAAGAGTTTACCTCAATTGACTTCTAGAGCCTGGGACCCACTATCCCAGGGCCTTCCTAGTCACAGAGTGCAGGCTTATAGCTCTCCAAGCTCCTGGAGCAGGGCAGCCCCAGTGTCTCTGGAGATGGATACAGGGTGTACTCAACTTGAGTTGGCTTCTCTGTCCTGTCCATTCATGCTACAAATACATGAGTCCCAGGCGCTTCTTTGGGAACCACAGAGACAAAAAAGTCACTCCTTTGAGGACAGTATATACAAGTGAGGTGGAACCCACAGAAACATAAAATCTGCAATAAAATCTGAAGGATGAAGGGCACTCTCAAGAAAAATGCAGTAGTGGTAGGGACCTAGAAGAAGCCAGTGTGGGATTTCCTGCAGGTAGGCTCAGGAAAGAAGGCTTTGGGAGCGAGATCAGTGAGGGAGGAAGCCAGCTCATTATGGAGGAACAGAAGACAAAGGGGCCCTTAGCAGGGGGTGGAAGAAAGGGGGCTGAGGAGTGGTGAATGGAGCCCTTGATGTTATTCTGAGAAATACAAAAAAGTGCTAGAAGGTTTAAGCAGTGGTTGACCTCATCTACCCCCTTCTCCTTCTGAGGGAAGGGGGTGGGGAGTTTTGTGGGAAGGGGATTTTAAAAAATGACAATTTTGAAACAAGGTCTCATGTAGTCCAAACTGACATTGAACTTACTGTGTAGCTGAGAATGACTTTGAACTCTTGACCCTCTTGTCTCTGCCTCCTCTGAGTGCTGGGATTATAGGCAAGCACCACCCTGCCCAATTTATACAGTATTGGGAATTGAACCCAGGGCTTCATGTATGCTAGGAAAGCATTCTCCCAGCTGAACTACATTCCTAGCCCAAGAAAGAGATTATATATTTGGCTTTCTATACTAGTGTGTTATTTGAATAGATAACACTGAGAATCACTGGACATTTGTCAAAAGTAGCAACAGCAACTAAATAAATACACACATAAGTACATTCGCACGTGTGTTTTAACACCCATTCATGCATGCACATACATGTACACACTCATGTATATAAGCATGGGACACCTAGGTGTCTCTAACTGAAGGAGATATTTTCACTCAACATCCGTGGAACCCAGAGTTATCCTGATATTTAATATCACTGATATCCTGGACTCACTAGGCCCCCCAATATATGACGAGAGTAGGCTCTAACTATGGAGAAAGACTTGATTCCATAGTGGCCATCTGGGGACAGTTTGGGGGCGGGTTGTTTGCCCAAGATCACATCCTGTTCCCAGGATATCTGCACTTGGGAGTAGGGACTTCCGAACTCAGGATCACTTTAGTGAACCCGAACTCTCCAGTTGGCGGCAGCTGCCTGCAGAGACACGCCAGGGCAGTCAATGTTCCCTCCAGTGGGGTAGGTGACAGGAAGGTCTCACCTTGTCCTCCCTGTGGAACGACATGCAGGAAGCCCAGCTCACTCCCCGCATGTATGCGGTGGCCATTTTGAGGATATCCAACTTGAAAGGCTGCTCCAGAAAGATGACATAGTTCTCTGTGACTCCGAAGCTGTGGTAGTAGCTGGGGGAGAGGAGTGAGCGGGAGGGGATGGAGCAGAACACTTCCGTGTGCTTCAAGGGGCTCTTCCCTTTCTTCTTGGTGCCTGGAGAAGAGCAAACCTGGGAATGTAGCCGGATAGCACCATCACCTACACTCCGACTGTGTCCTCAGGAGAACCTTTGAGGAAGAGCCCACAAGACCAGATACCAGGACCGGAGAGACTCCCCTAGAGCCCGCCTGCCACGTTGAACTCTGGGTCTCCAGCCTGAAAAACCACTACCTTAACCCAGGGAAGCCTCGAGGATCCAAAGGTGCCCATTCCAGGCTGGGAACTAAACTTAACCTCCAGCTGCTTTGTGGAACGCGGCCACACCCGCTGCTTTCTGTCATGGTTGACTGCTTCCCGGGGACAGTAGGCCAGTAGGGCAACTGTGACGGACACACCAGAGAGCTGGTTCTCAGGGCCTTAAATAGTTTCTTCTGCTGACCCCCTACGGCAGAGCCATCTTTTCCTCACATTTGGAAGAACATATGAAGCTCGTGGGGATGGTGATCAAATGGAGAATTTAACGTGTTCCTGGGCCAGGGCCCCAGACTCCATTTCTACCAAGCCTCCCGGAAACGCATGAACTTTCCATGTGTGTTTTGTGGGATGTCAGTAGACACAACATATTCCACAGGGTTTTTACCCATTGTTCTGACACTACCCATAACAAAACACACAGCAGAGGACTCACTACCCATTGTGTCGAGAGACTCCTGTGTATCTCTGGGGTGAGGCAAGTGTGTGCGCATGCACAGACTCCTGTGCGTCTCCGAGGTTAGGCAAGTGTGTGCGCATGCGCAGGCCCAGAAGTCCACCTGAGCTATCATTGCTTCTCAGGTGTGTTCTCTTGCTTTTTTCAGACAGGGGTTCTCACTAGGACCTGGAGCCCACACATTAGACTAGCGAGTCTTAGGAGTCCACCCAGCTTTGCCTCTCCGGTGCTAGGATTACGGGTGTGTATTACTGCATCTGACTTTCTACACAGGCTCTGGGGACCAAACTCAAATCCTCTTGCTTGCCGGGCTAGAGCTCTACTGACAGGGCCACGCCTCCATCCGTCAGATGAGGGACTTTGACATGGACCCTGGCAATTAAACAAGACTGTAGGATGCCCATTGCACACATGGGCAAATGAGGGGAATGCTCTATGATCCAAGTCATAGCCTTGACGTCCTCCTGTGTTACTAGAGAGAAACATACCCAAAAAAACAAAACAAACGAACAAACAAAACAAAACAAAAAACAAGACATGGGGCAGGAGTGAGAGGGTAGGTAAGCCACTGGGTGGGTAACCCACCACTGTTCCAACTGCAGTTCACAAGTTGACAGTTCACAAGTGCAGCTCGCCTGGCACGGAAGGCCATGGCCGTGTGTGTGTGTGTGTGTGTGTTCTGTTTTTGTGAGTCCCTTGTAAGCATGAATCAACCTTGGGCAAAAGGCCTCCCCACCCAGTCCTGGGGCTGTTTTACAATGAGTTCCCTGTCAATGTCCCCACCTCTGGGAGGCCACCTGTGCACGCTGTAAACAGCTGGCGGGTGGGAGGGGATGCTGTGGGGCTGTGGGCTAGTTTCTATGCCAATGGAGAACACAGAACAAACTAAGATGGAAGGTTCAGGTCTGGGATATAGAGCATGAATGCCCCTGCACCAACGGGAACCTGAGACGGCCTCTTGCATGATGTCAGGGCTCCTGTAAGCTATGTGACCAACACCATGTCTCCTAATCTTCTGAGGCTCACAGTCCCCTGTCATATGAGGCACTACATAAAAATGTCCAGAAGACCGCTGCCTGACACGCCAGGATGCTGGACAACTGGATCACACATCCTTCACCAGCCCATGTAACGTGAGGGTCACTTAACAATATTCAAGGCACCTTTGGACCTGGGATGGGGGAGGCTGTGCTTCCAGATTCTGGCAGAGCCTGGTAGTTTCCTACAGACTGTAGGGGTAGAGAACAGGCAGAGACTTTCAGGGTCACAGATAGAAACTTGTTACCTAGGCCAGAATGTCGGGTCAAATGCCCTTTAAGGCCTCATTGGCTGGGTGTGGCAACCAGGAGGGTCCTGGACAAACAGAGGTGGCTGGGAGCCTCACCCTCTTCCCCCTCAGGAACACGCAATCACTGGCCTGGGCTTTGCTCCAGGACCCGGCCCTAAGAGGAGGAGGTCCAGAAGGCCCCAGGAACAGGGTGTGGATCTGGAGTGGATCCCGGCAGGGCTGAGCACCCCGACAGCCCTGGGAGCCTGGCTGCAGGATGGAGGGGGTGGCACAATCTTGGCATGCAAAAGTTTGTCAGGAGTCTTTAAAAAAAAAATGACTAACTCATCCCTAAAGTTAGAATACGCTAAATTGTTGGATGAATAGATAGATAGATGAATAACTACACAGGTGGGTGGATGGAGGAATGGTTATATAGATGGACAGATAGGTTAATGGACGGATAAATGGATGGATGGTTCGGTAGGTAGGAGAACAGATGGGGAGATGGACGGCTGAGTGACAGGTGAGTAGATGAGGGGATAGATGAATGGGTAGATGGATAGATGGACAGATAAACGGAGAGTTGGGTAGATGAGTGGATGGGTGGCTGACTGAGTGGGCAGGAGAATACATGAATGGATAGATAATGGGCCAATGGATGAATGGATGGGTGTGAGGATAAATTAAATAGTGATTTCATGACTTGGAGCCTAAAACCCAGGAGGTTAAAATAGTGACAGGATTTCCTTTATCCAAAATAACCTCAGAAATGTCTCTTCCATGTTAAAAGAGAAAATTGAGTGTTTCCCGAAGGAATTTTTGGATTTTGCCTAAATGACAAACCTGAATTGAAGGTCATCTGGAAAATCCATGGGGGAAAGTTCTGCACTGAGCTGTGTGTCACAGACACAGATCGGGGGCTCATCAGCGAGGGTCATTTAGCTGTCTTTGCTTTGTCAGATCCCAGAGTGACCTACCTGGAGCTGTGGCAGGGATCTTGAACATGACATATTTTGTCCTCCCGTTGTCCACGATGGATGTGCCCATGTTAAGGACATTTCCAGCTGCATCATAATGAGGGTGTGCGGTCGCCAGGTTGACAGCCACATACTTCCGATAATCAACCTGCAAAATACAACAGCCACTCCGTCTTCCAAAGAGGAGAAGATGGGGTCCAAGGAACACCTGACTAAGCCTGGGTCGAGAAAGGCAGATCTCTGTGCACATCTCCCGATTGGAAAAGAAAGGCATACTTTGCCTTTAAAGAAACGTCTTAGCCAGGTGGTGGTGTACACCTTTAATCCTAGCACTTGCAAGGCAGAGGCAGGAGGATCTCTGTGAGTTCTAGGCTAGCCTGGTCTCCAGAGCAAGTTCTAGGATGGCCAGTGCTACACAAAGAAGCCCTCTCTAGAAAAAAAATAAATCAAAACAACAAAAACAGAGATGTCTACTCTCATGACCTGAGGTGACCTGGCAGTAGGAGGTGCTTCTGCAACTAATCAGGTGTGGGAAGCTAGTGAGCACGCATGAGCGTGCATGCGTGCGTGCGTTGCGTGTGCGTGTGCGTGCGTGCGTGTGTGTGTGTGTGTGTGTGTGTGTGTGTTCCCATCCGACATTCTGGTCTTGTCAGGATCCTCAGCATATAGCGAGAGAGTGCCTCCTGACAGAAGGCTCCCAACAATGATCAGGGCAGGGAGATTGTCATCTTCCAGCTGGTTTCAGCCACTGCTCTATGCTGGTTTCATTAAGTCATTCAAATTCACCCCTGCTGGAGTCCACAGAGGCAGAGGTGTTGCCCTCTAGGCCTCACAGTGCACTACTCTGGAAACAGAGGTCATAACACCATTTACTAAAACTCATGAATTCTACTAGCAAGTTGAACTATGACCCCTGCTCAGAACGAACCATAGGATAGCTAGGGACTAGCTGTTTGTCCTTCTTCAGGACAACACAGCCAGCCAAGAGTTAGGTGGGACTCTGGCCCGTCCGGTATTTCCAAACATGCATTAGTTGGGCCCTCGCCACCTAGTTACACAGAACTGGACGTCATTTCCCAGCTAAGAAAAGTGTTCAATTTAGCAGATCATTCAAATGTCTTATGACAACACTGTGGCTTTGAGGAAGCGGCAGGAGCAAACTGAATCCGGGTCTATTGATTTTCACGAAAATATCGGCCCAGCCCTTCCCAGGAAGGCTCTGTCTGCCGGTGCCCTTGCTCTCTGAGTAATACCTCCCTCTGCAGGTCACTGCTGGTAGAACCCCTGGGTGCTAAGAGCCATGGCTATGACTCTGGGTTGTCTTCCAAATATACAGAGGGAAGTCCTAACCCCAGTGCTTGTGACTGTGACCTCACTTGGCAGTAGTATAATCAAAAGATGATGTCATTTCACAGGAGAATGAGCTGTGACCTCATGACTTGTGTGCTTATAGAATTGGAGCATATAGACACAAAGGGTATTCCGGGATCAAGGAGATGGAGACTAAAGTGATAAGTCCAGGAGCTGGGAAACACAGGAAGGATACTCTCCTACAAACTACCAGAGCCTGGCCCTGCCGACACTTTGGATTTAGAATTGTGGCCTCCATGTATGCAGACAGTAGATATCTATTATCTTAAGTTGTTTAGTCTGTGCCACTTTTAGGGATGGGGAGATGCTCTAAAGATTTATTTTTTAAATTGTGTATGTGTATTTGCATACATATGAGAGTGTGTGGTAGTGCATTGTGATGTGTGTGTGCATGCGTGTATGTGCACACCTATGAGTGCAGTATCCCTGTTGGCCAGAAGGGGGCATCTGATCCCCTCAAACTGGAGTTAACAAATGGTTGTGATCCACCCAACCTGGGTGCTGAGAACTGAACTCGGATTATCTTTAAGAGCAGTAGTACATACTTTTAACCATGGGGCCATCTCTCCAGCCCTGTGGGGACACATGAGAAAGGCATTGTGAAGAGATTTTAATCTGTGGACATCATAGAGTTTATCAGATAAGATAGCTACCGTGTCGGTAGGTGGAACCATCTTTAGGACCCCTATTGCGCATGGGTTCCACAGTTAACTGAAATATACTTAAACAGCACATGACTAGGCTGTATACAACAACCACCAGGAACTAGGACGGCCACAAAGATGGAGACCCTGCAGTTCCTTCTTAGAACAACAAGCACCATGGCATCAGAGGAGGGGACCTTCCGGTAAGCTCCTCATAGGCAGCTTGCCCTCCCCCGGGGGTGGGGAGTGGGGTTCCTTTCTCGGGTCAGACGTGGGCGCTGACTGTAAGTCTGTCATACCTTCTCCAGGGTCTCTAGAGTCTGGGGGTTAATCTTCCTGATGTAGTTGGTCTCTGTGGTGGCATAGAAGTCATCTCCACACTTCATGATGTTGATCAGGCAGTTGTCTGTGAAATCGGGGATGGTGTGGGACAGGTAGGAGAAAGCTCTGGAAAGAAAGGGGGCTGGGTTAGTCTCTGTTCCCGCCTGGGTAGTTCTGCTCTCTGGGACTTGCCTTCTTATCATTTAACACGTTCTGCTTCAGCGATAAAGAAAAGTCTCTGGGTCTCCGTGGGCCACTTGAGGAATCTGAAGGACTCAGGTATCAGCTTCCCCACGCATTCCACAACATGGAGTCAGCCAGCAAGTGAAGTACTGGGGTAATGTGGCCATATGACACCCCTCCTGCATGTCAAAAGTGCAGGGGGTCTCTTCAACTGGAGCCAGCAGGAACTGATATGCTTTCAACTATGTTAAGTTGCTATGCAGATATCAGACGTGTACCTATAATACCACTCCCACCCTCCCACCCTCCTAATCCCCCCTCACCCCCCTACCCCGACCCCCCTAAAAACCTAGCAAAACAGATCATCTCTGCTTTGGCAGAATCTGAGTACTCATTGAACATCTTCATTTCTCAAGAAGTGATTTGGGGGTTATTTTGTTTCCCTTTCGTAACAAGGTTGCATTTGTCCCAGGCTAGCCTCAAACCTGATATGTACGAAAGGATGTCCTTGAATTTCTGATCATCCTGTTGCCTCCTCCTGAGTGCTTGGCTAGGCATGGTCACACACACTGTAACCCAAGTGGAAACAAGAAGATTGCCGGGGACTTGCTGGCTTTGTTTAGCTCCGACTTCAGTGAGAGACTGCCCGGGCATGGGGCGTTGGTCCATCACATCTCGTCTAAGCTTGTGCTGGGATCGAACCCAGGACTTTGTGTAAACACTCTACTAACTAAGCTACATCCTCAGCTCTAGAGTTAGCTTTGGCAAAAAGGAAAACAAACTCATGTTAGCGAAGACTCATGATTCATTTTGCCAAACGCCAAACTGCAAACACCGGATGCAAGTGTTGAGTGGTGCTCCGCCTACTGGCAGAGGATGTAACTGCAGGGACTCTCCTCCAGGTGTGGTTCTGAAGCCCTTCCAGCCCACTCCCTTTTCTCTGTTGACGCCTCCCCAAGCTCAGCCCACCTGCAAGGGCGAGTCACTCTGTTCCGGGGATGGATGATGTCACCCTGGAAAAGCAGAAGCAGCCTTCCGATCTTTGGCCAATCCACCCCGAATCTTTCCATAGTTCTCTCCTGTCTGAAGTGTATCAGAAGGGAGATAGTGGCAGCAGGCCTGACTCTAGCCAAGAATTTAATTGTCGAAGGTGTAACATACACATCTGTTTCATAGCCCAGATGGCTTCAGATGTGTCCCAGAAAAATCTCCCCTCCCCCTCATTCGTGAGCTTCCGACAGCTGATCTCTTTATGCTCTGTGCGAGCAAAAACACGCCTAGTCTTAATTTCTGTTTTTTTTTCCCTGAACAGAGAACACATTTATGAAACTTGTTTTTTGTTAAAAAAAAAAAAGTGTGTGTGTGTGTGGTATGTGTGTAGTTCATGCACATCTGTGTGTGTGTGTGTGTGTGTGTGTGTGTGTGTGCGGGTACATGTAGCCATATGTGTTCACAGGGTCAGGGGAAGAGGTCAGGTGTCCTGCCTCTCACTCTTTACCATACTCTATTGAGCAAGATCTCCCGTTAGACCTGGAGCTAGGCTGGCAGTTTGTAAATCCCTGCAACCCGCCTGTCTCCTTCTCACACGGTGCTGGGTTACAGGCATGTTTGTGACCATGCTTGGCTTTTACAAGAGTTCAGGTTCTCACTCACTAGCCACCTCCTCAGCATACCTGGATCTAAACAAACAACTTCTTAACTTAATGCATCTTAGAATTTTTTTGAATAGCATAGCTAGTGGTCTCATTTCTTTTTTGCCCCACTGAGGCATTCTCTTATACAGTTTTGCGGTCAGGTATTCAGCCAGATTTCTGGTAGTGACATCAGGGCTGTGTGCAGCTTTTACCATAACAAATGACATAGCCAGGAAGAACTTTGTCTGTCTGTCATATCAGACACGAGCAAAGGGAACACACATTTGTAATTTTGACTGACAATGTTCAAACACTCTCCCACCAGTCAGGCAGGAGAACATTTGACAATTTGTCAACTGCTCTGTACCTCTCTTGCCGTCAGTGATCAAGAATCACACAGCATCCACGGTGACAGGCCAGTCACGCGGCGTTTTATCTACCCTGAAGAAAACTACTAAGGGAGAAAATATAGTCTGCTTTGACCATGAAAAATACCAAAAGAGCATGAAACTGGTTAAGATTCAGAAGGGAATGTTACTTGGAAAAGATGTTTTTGCAGGGGTCTGGATAGGCCATTGTCCCAAACTCAGACACCACGATTTTGTTGGCCTCGATGTTGGCACTGTAGGTATCACTCTGCAAGTATTTGCTTCTGTAGAAGACCTCCCCTGAAATAGAAAAAACAAACACTTGTCAGCCTGGCATTTTCTGGGACTGTGAAATTGATGTCAGTCATTCCAGGGGCTTTCCTGGGGGCCACGGGGAGGTGTGCCACCCAGACAAGCCCCTTTCCTGGGGGGCAGGGGGAGGTGTGCCACCCAGACAAGCCTCTTTCCTGGGGGCCACGGGGAGGTTTGCCACCCAGACAAGCCTCTTTCCTGGGGGCCACGGGGAGGTGTGCCACCCAGACAAGCCTCTTTCCTGGGGGCCAGGGGGAGGTGTGCCACCCAGACAAGCCTCTTTCCTGGGGACCAGGGGGAGGTGTGCCACCCAGACAAGCCTCTTTCCTGGGGGCCACAGGGAGGTGTGCCACCCAGACAAGCCTCTTTCTTGGGGGCCAGGGGGAGGTGTGCCACCCAGACAAGCCTCTTTCATGCCAGTGCGTACTACAATAAGAAGAGAATATGGAGCGTAAGTTCATTCAACACATTAAAAAATGTGGATGTTTCGTGTGTTTGTGTGTGGGTGGGGGGTGTCTTGTGTAGCCCACGCAGACCTTGAACTTGCTCTAGCCAAGGATGAGCTTGAACTCCTAATCTTCCTGCCTCTGTCTCCCAGTTGCTAGGATGACAAGCATATGCTGCCACGCCTGGTTTACGTGGTGCTGGGAATCAAACCCAGGACTCTGTATAAGTTAGTTGAATATTCTACTAATAGCTGTATCTCCATCTTACACCACATAGAGCCTCACTGGAGACTCATACCGAGATGGTCAGTGTGTCCCTCTACTCCCCATTTCCACCCAGGAGCTGAGACTCAGGAACACCCAGTCACCTTGCCCAGTATGGCCTAGTCACGGGCAGTGCCTTCCACCATGCTGGTGTTTGTCCGGGGAAGACACAGATTTAGAACACTGACTGGGAAGGTTGTCCTGACCCCTGAAGCCTCCTTCACAGCTGGGGGGATCTACTTTTGGAAGCCTGGGTCAGAGATTTCAGTCTCTTGGAGAAATATTTCATATCGGTGGCATGTCCACCCACACACTCTGACGAGACACACCACACACACTTGGGACCATCTATTCCCACATACCCACGTCCATCCACATTCCCCAACATGTGCTCACACACATGTGTACAAATCACACACCGTTGTGTGCACCCACACTCAATACACACGACACGTACATCCACCATACCTACGCCCTGACACATATCACAGTACTGTGTATCTACACCCGCCCCAACACACATCGCACAGACGTGTGCACTCCCACACCCCCCAACATGCCCACACACACTATACACACTCTAACACACACCACACACACGTGCACACCACAACCCCCCAAGCACATGCTGCATATACTCTCACACATATACATGAGCTTGCACCCCAATACTCAGATCCCAGTGGGATGACTTTATCTCCTAGAAACAGTTTCTTTGCTGATGGAGACTGATATCATTCTCGGTCAGAACTTTAAACAAACAGTTCTATTTTGAAGTCCTTTAGATTTTGATGAAGGAACCTATTCTTTACCCTTTTCCAGCTTCCTTCTTCTCTGCTCCTTCTCTTTTACCCAGTCTTCAATTGATTTTTTTTTTTTGAGACAGGGTCTCACTATGTAGCTCCAACTGTCCAGAAACTAATTTTGTAGATCAGGCTGGCCTTGAACTCACAGAGACCACCATGCTTAATCCTTACTGTTTTTTAAGACACTAACTTCTAGTGGTCTCCTGTGAAGACCACAGACTATTTTTCTGCCTTTTCACTTTTTAAAATATTTATTTATTTTATGTGTGTGAGTGTTTGCCTGCATGTATGTATGTGTCCGTACGCATGCAGTTTCCATGGCAATAAGGAGGTCCTTTGGAACAGGCATTGTGGATGGCTGGGAACCATCACGTGGGTTCTGAGAACTAAATCCAGTCTTCTGCAAGAGCAACAAGTACTCTTAACCACTGAGCCTTCTCTCCAGTCTCCTTTCTTTTTTTGTTTATTTTTGTTTTTGTTTTGAGACAGGGTCTTACTATGCAGCTCTGACTGTCCTGGAATTTGCTCCAGAAGACAAGACTGCCTGGAATTCACAGAGATTCTCCTGCTTCTGTCTCCCAAGTGCCAAGATGAAAGGTGTGCACCACCATGCCCATCCTGTCCCTCACTTTCTTAGAGAAACAAGTGGGCTACTAAACGATCAGAAGGTTTGCAAAGAACGAAATACCAACACAAAACGCCAGTGAGCACACAAAAAGATGTCCCATCTCACTAACCATCAGAGGAGTAAAATTCAAAGCTACACTGAGATGCTATCTCACCCCAGTGAGCGTGGTGGCCATGATCCACTCCTACGGAAATGAAAACTACTCCAACCACGTTAGAAGTCAGCTGGAGGTTTCTCAAAAACTGAAAATAAGGGCTGCAGAAATGGATCCACAGTTAAGAGCTCTTGCTGTTCTTACAGAGGACCTGAGTTCAGTTCCCAGCACCTCCTGAAACTCCAGCTTTAGATGATCCAGTGCCCTCTTCTGGACTCCTAGGGTACTGCACACACATGCACATACCCATACACTGATGCAATAGCTTACACATAGTTGAATTAAATCTTTTTTTTAAAAAAAAACCCCACAAAACTAAACTAAAACTAGATCTACCGCATGACTCAGCTATGCCACTCTTGGGTATTTACCCAAAGCTCTCTAAGGCAACACATTCTGGGTTCACCTGCACACCCACATTTACTGCACCTCCATTGGCAATAGCTGTACAGAACCCACCTAGGTGTCCGACAACAGAAGACTGGGTAAAGAAAGTATGGTTAGTGTATACAATACCATTTTCTCTCAGCTGAAAAGAATGAAGTTCTGCCATTTTCAGGAAGATGGATGGAGGTGGGATTATTATATTAAGTAAATTAAGCCAGTCTCAGGAAGATAAATATTGGAGGCTTTTTCTCATTTGTGGTTCCTAGATCTTATATAATCACATAAAATTACATATAATCTGGGGGGCAGGTTCAACATCTGATACATACCTTTAGTTTATGAGAACTAAAATAAATATAAGAAAAATGTCCAAAACAAAATGAACAACAACTCCCATTTTCTTCTTTACCCCCCGGAACCCAATTTCTCTG
Source organism: Microtus oregoni (assembly GCF_018167655.1). Classification (NCBI taxonomy): domain Eukaryota; kingdom Metazoa; phylum Chordata; class Mammalia; order Rodentia; family Cricetidae; genus Microtus; species Microtus oregoni. Next base: position 36,810,752 of record NW_024543063.1, read on the forward strand.
CACATGCTCTCTTCTGAACTAGGAAGGACGGGGACCTGATATTCTGTGTTTCTGCCTCCACTGTTACACATTGGGGGGCCACTGGAAGCTCCAGAGGAGATGAGAGGCCTGGTTGGCAATCTGACCACACTTAGAGGGTTGTGTGGAAAATGTGGGAGACCCTGATAGGAGAGGGCCCAGGACACATTGCCACGATGGTTACGGCAAGCAGTGTGCTCAGCTGGCTTATTTTCAGTCTGGCCTCCTGTTTTCATCACAGATTGTCTGAGCTCCCAGCCCGTCACCTTCTCTGTCTTGGCTCATCCTGCGGCAGATTTGATCATAAGATAAAATGACAAAGAACCTTGGGCGTCTTTCCAGGTTGTTTGCAGTAGACTGGGTAATGCCCTCCCCAAGATCAGCCTGCATCCGAACCCCTGTAGTACCAGTGTGATGGAAGTCACTTTGTGGGTCTTACTCAGTTAAAGCATTGGGGCTATCTGACTGGCGATGATCTGATGGTCCTTCTAAGGGGGAGGTGGGGAGGGGGGATGGTCAGTGAAGTTGTACTGATGAGTGGAGAGAATGAGAGAGAGAGAGCAAGAAGTTGGGGAGAAAAGAGGAGGATGGGATAGGATGAAGAATATCGAAAAGGAGGAGGAAGATAGGAGGAGGGAAGGGGGAGAAGGAAGAGGGAGGGGAGAGAAGGTGGAAGAGGAGAGGGGAGGGAAGGAGAAGGGAAGGAACATGAACAGAGAAGAAAGAAGAGGAGAAGAGACAAAGAGACTAAGAAACATCAAGATGCTATGCAACTGAGACAGGGATGGGGCCACAAGCCAAGGGTACAGGCAGCTTCTGAAATCTTTTTTTTAATTTATTTTTTAGCTTCTGAAATCTTGCGTTGCAAGACAATGGGTTCTCCCCAGAACTTCCAGAAGGAAAGCAGCCTGCCAATACTTTGGCACTACTCCCAGCGTGATCAGTTTCAGACTTCTGACCCCACGAAACGGAAAGGGAACAAACTCCTGTTGTTACCATGGCAACAGAAAACTCACGCTGGGTTCTCACCATCTCTGATGGAGAAACTGTGGAGAAGGGCCAGGCCATCAAACCAGTGGTTGTACTTGCTCTCCCCCACCGTGTGCATCCCAGGCCCATTTCGAAGCAGGGTCCCCTGCAGCCATGCTGGAATCGTGCCTGTTAAAAGATAAATTGTTTAGTTGCCAGATTCCATGATCAAAGTGAAAAAAATCTCAAAAAGTGAGGGGGAGGTGTTGAAAAGGAACTGAGCACACAGGGTGGGTACAGCTTCTCACTGTCTGTCTGCTCCACAGTCCTTTCTCAAAATGGTGCAACGGGCCTGGCAGTTTGCTAGCACTGAGGATGACCAAGAAGAATAGACACAATTTCTAGCCTGAAGCTGCTCTCTGTCCATGAAGGAGATAGAAGAACAGATACTCCAAACACAATTCTCTGGAGGCAGCGCTGCAGCCCAGGGCTGCCCTGATAGCCTTGAGGGAGAACCTTTGCCTCACTGAGGCACAAAGAACACTCTAGAGGCTAGGGGTGGCTCCCTTGGTAAAGCCCTTCCTGCACGAGCATGAGCCACATAAAAACTCAGGCATGATGGCACGTGCTTGTGATTCCAGTGCTGGGGAGGTGGGGACAGGAAGATCCCTGAGACCTGGCAACCAAACAGGCAAGCTCTGGACCAAGGTGAAGGCAAAGTGAATGACGAGCTCCAGGTCAGGGATCTTGTCTCAAATAACAAACTGGACGGCATCTTGAGGAATGAGACCCAAGTTTGACTTTTATCCTCAAGTGTTCAGAGGACAACTTTCAGGGGTCAGCTCTCTTCTTCCACTGTCTCTGAAGAGCAAGGCATGGGGAGCAAGCCAGAAAGCAGCATCCCTTTATAGCGTTATCCCTTCTGCATCAGCCCCTGCCTCTAGGTCCCTGCCCTGTCTGAGTTTCTGTTCTGTCTGCTTCCTTTGATGGTGAACAGTAACATGGAAGTGTAAGCCAAAATGAGCCCTTTCTTCTCCAAGTTCCATTGGTCCTGGAGTTTCATCACAGCTGTAGTAACCCGAATGAAGACATCTGTCTTATGAAAACTCAAGAGAATCGAGGAAGATGGCGCAGTGGTTGAGAGCACTCACTGCTCTTCCAGTTCCAGAGGACCTGAGTTTGATTTCCAGTACCTACTGTAGCTTATAACCAACTGTAACTCCAGCTCCAGGGGAGTCTAACCAGATACTTGCACTCATATTTACACACCCAAACACAGGTATAGACACATATAAACGATTAAAGATAATAAAAGCTTAAAAAACACTTGAAGGAAATATACTCAAATAATGATGCTTTAAATTTGTCTTTTATATCTTAATATTCACCTGTTACATATAATTGAACATATAGCCATTGAATATTACCTTGATGATCATTGAAAATATATAATAAAGCTGGGAAGGCTCCCATCAACTTCTAACGCAACCCCGCAGTTGGAAAACTCCACCCGAGGGCCAACAAAATGGCACAGCAGGTAAAGTCACTGGCACCCAAGCCTGACACCCGGGTTCGATTTCTGGGACCCACATGGTGGAAAGACCCCACGCGTGTGAGCTGTCAGCAGTCTCCTTGTTTACACTGTGGCTATCTCTCCAGGCACTCTTCAGGGGACAGCGGGAAGGGACAGCTCTCTCCCTGGAGACTAAGTTAGCATCTGCAAACACACCCAGGTTCCCACAGAGACGGTTTAGGGATCTTGCCTTATCTTGTTCTCATGCGTGGGTTTTCAGGCTTCCCAAAGCAACTTGTAATACAGAAAAAGAGATGCTCATCTAAGCATAGATGTCTCACCGGTCACTCTGGCAGACACTGGCTCCAGCTGCTCTTTCTTATTCCTGCCAAATATTATCTCCATGGGGCTGGCGGATGGCAGTGAGGAGGACGTTACTGGAGCAGACCTGGCATCCCGTGTGCTCCTGTTTTCCTGCCCTCTGTTCCTTTACGACTTCATCTGTCCCTCCACACTCCCTCCTCTCTCCCTCTCCTTCCTTTCTCTCTGCAGGTCTGTGTTTCTGCCTGCTGCCGGAAGCTGCTGGGTAATTTATACGCTGTTTGGTCAAAGGTCAGTTCCCAAGCCATGTGTTACGGATAATCTTTAATCCCGTTAGTGTTTTTCCAACTCTTCCTCTCCGCTTTCACTTTTGGCTTAACCTAGGAAGGCTCTGATTTAAGTGGGCGGAGAGGATTCAGTGCATTCCGCTGAGTTAGGTTGCCTGAGCTAGCCCATCCTGAGAACTGGATGTGTTTATGGTTGGAGCAGGGAGATATTCAAGACCAGCAAAGGCTCTTCAAGCTGGGGAACCATCAAATGCATCGATCACATTATTGCATGGTGTGGGTTGGTGACAACTTCACCTTCTGGAAATGAGTGTGTGTGTGTGTGTGTGTGTGTGTGTGTGTGCGCATACGCACATGTGGGCGTGTGTGTGTTCCTTCTCACTCTTAGAAATCATATGAATCGACAGTTGATTGTCTTTCTTTTGGAAAAAGGGGACAAAATGTGTCATGTACATATTTAAAAAACAAAGACAGGGAAGAAAAGGCTGCCATCAGGAACCAAAGAATAATTGAAACACCAAACAGCTTCAGGGGCTGGGGACCTGCGTGAGGACCTGCATTCCACTCGTAGCATCTATATAAATCCCAGCACTGAGAGAGAGAGACAGGAGGATCTTTAGGGCTTGCTGGACAGCCAGTCCAGCTGAAACCCTTTGATTAAACTTGGGCTGTCAAGAGGGAGAAACCATGGCCATCTTTGGCTCTAGGGTGTCCCCGATGTTCACGTCTATGAGCCATTGATACGATGCCATTGCCTGAAATCTACATTGACTTTTCCAGGGCTCTGGGTGGGAGTTGGTGAACTCACAATGCCCGCTGCTCAGAGTGCTGCCTGAGTGGGGAGAACAACAGAAGGCTGAGATTGACCTGGGTTCCACACTACACAGCACGTACAGGGGTCAAAGCATCATGGGGCACTGCGCATGTGTACAATTTCTCTGCTTTATGTGAGTTTTGAAATAAAGATGACTTGGGGTGGGCAAGATGGCTTGTTCAGTAAAGTATTTAACTTGTAAACACGAGGCAGACCTGAGTTCAATCCCCAGAACTCATTTTACAAAAAAAGAAAGAAAGAAAGAAAGAACGAAAGAAAGAAAGAAAGAAAGAAAGAAAAGAAAAAAGAGCTGGTGCTACCTGTGTATACTCTCAGTGCTACAAGAGACAGAGGCAGCTGGCTCCCTCACTGCTGGCCAACTGTTTTAGCCTTCTCGGTGAATTCCAGGCCAAGAGGGAACCATGTGTCAAAAATAAATAAGGCAGATGGTACTGGAGAAGGCAACTGTCAAAACTGTCCTCTGAGGACCTATACACATGATTGCATTACATGTGAGTGCACACCCGATCATGTAATGCTCACCTGCTCACCTGCCAACACACACACACACACACACACACACACACACACAGTTTGGGGAGAGAGGAAAGAGGAGGCCATAGTGTCTGCCTTCGCATACCCAGCTGCGGAGGAGGATGGGGGCTGAGCTGAGAGTGTCTTCAGGGTGTCAGAGAGTTCTAGAACAGGCTGTGCTTCCTCCCCTGTCTGCGTACTGCCAGCGCCTAGTGAGAGCTCGCAAAATGCCGGTTCTGTGCTGGGCTGGGCTCCAGACCCTCTGACTCAGAATCTCAGCAGAGCCGGAGAGTGGTGTTTTCTGTCTCCAGATGACTCCACTGGGCACAGCTGGAGCTGAGGAACCCATTGGCAGGAAGAGTGGAGACCTTGACTGGCACCGGGCTGGAGTGTCTGTGGGCCTGGTCATGCCACATTCTCTGAGCCTCCTTTCCCCTCACTATGCAGTAGGGTGCAATGACATGGGAATCCCAAAGCCCATTATCTTTTCTGTCTTCTCCTAGAAAGCATTTCCCTCTGCCCCACATTTCCAGAAAGTCCCTTGATAACCTATCTCTTTACACTGCTGTCATGTCCAAACACATGCGTCAACGCCAGAATTATTTATTCCAGGCTGTGAAAGCTGTATCCTTCCTTGGACAGGTATCTGGGATGCATCAACAGATCAGGGGAGAAATTACAGTGCTGGGGGAGAAGGAGGAGATTCCGGTTAAAAGATAGAGGACTTGGGTTTGAAACTCAGCCTGAGCTTTAGTAATTGTGGCCCTTGGTGTAGTGGTATTTCATTTGTATTTTAATAAATAAAGCTTGCCTGAAGATCAGAGAGTAAAACAGCCACATTGGTCAGCCTTACAGACTAGGCAGTTGTGACACATGCCTTTAATCCCAGTAGCTGCACTAGTTTACCATAGAAACTGGGTGGGAGTTGTGCACACCTTTAATCCCAGCACTAGAGAGGAATATAAAACGGGAGAAGACAGCTCTCAGTCAGTCTCTTTCTGAGATTCCTGAAGGCAGGATCGCCATTTCGGACTGCGGTCGAGGTAAGAGCCAGTGGCTGGCTGCGTTACTTCTCTGATCTTTAGGTTGAACCGCAATATCTGTCCCTGGGTTTTTTTATTAATTGTGCTACACCTAGGAGAGCAAGATGACTCAGTCTGTAAATGCTCTTCCCTCCAAGTTTGATGACCTGGGTTCAATCTCAAGGACCCCTGTGGTGGAAAGAAAGAACTGACTCCTAAGCTGTCCCCCTGCCTCTGTATGTGCCCTGCACATCTACACCTGGGAAAGGAGGCTAAAAGCTGAACTGACTGCTTATTATCAAACAAAATCCATGCACAAACATCACAAGACAAAATTGGGAATCCAAACTGAGTCACCAGCAGCCACTGCCACTTGGTATGTGTGCATGTGTGTGTGTGTGTGTGTGTGTGTGTGCCTGGTCTACAGAGTGACTCGCAGGACAGCAGGAGGGGCAGAGACAGGGGATTCCTGGGGTTCACTGGCAAGCCAGACTAGCCTACTTGGTGAACGCCAGGCCAAAGGGACCCTGTCTCCAAAATCAAATGGAACCTCACCCAAGATTGATTTCTGGACTGTACATAGGTGTACTCACTCATACATAAACACACACATGTTGCTAAAATTCCTTCCATGAGGGAGATGCCCACAATGGCAAACCCAGGGGCTGTTTCACCCTCATTCACTCTGGGGAACCAATGAGTATATCAGACTGACTTTCAGAGCATTGGGTAAGGGATTATAGTTACAGGCAGGAGGGTGGGTGACCTTAAAGTGGCCACCCTAGAAGATCTGTCCCCAGGGTGATGGAGCTGTCTCCTCTAATCCCCACCTACATCCTTCTGTCCTTCTCGGAGGCGTTGAGGCCATGTTCAGTTAGGGCATAATTGCACCCAACTGGTTGGGAGGGGTGGCTGGATACTCCACTGAGGGTGTCCCAACCCTCCCTGTCCTCTGCTTCCAAGAAGGGACATTGACAGTCAACAAGCCCAGCTGTGATAATCCTTTTGGGAGCAGGCCCATCCTGAAGATGGTGGCAGTTGAACTCAGAGGGTCGTCCTGTACAACAACAATAGCAACAACAACAACAACAACACACACACAAAGTAAAAGTTGAAATCAACAAAAAATACAAATTGTGTTATAAAAATCTCAACAGTCTTATTTTGCAACTCTTTATCTCTTGCCAGAAGTCACAGCCCTTCGCGAGTGACTGTTTCCCGGTAGGAGATACTGCTATCATATCTAAATTATTTTGCAGCTTTCCAATTAAGTTAAGTTCTAGATGGTGCTGCTAATTAGCCGGGGCGATAAGCTGGGGAGATAAGGTCACATCTTGGTTTTCAGGTTTAAAGGTGAAAGGCAAAGTCCCCGCAGAGGCAGCAGTGGCCCTTACGGAAGAGAACACCGTGTGTGGTGCACGGTAGGTGCTCTGTAGCTACGTGGTGAACAGACATGAGTGGATCTCATCTTGCTGGGGCCACTGCACTTGGGTCCTTGGGCGTCCCGTACAGAGCATCACAAACTGGTCAGCTTAAAACCAGGAACTGACCACCTGTTCTGGAGGCCACACGCTGGAGATGAAGGTGTCAACAGGGCTGTGATCTTTTGGAGGGCTCTGATGGTTGGCCTTTTTGTGTCCCCCAGGTTCTGCCATGTGTATGCGATCTTGGTGGTCCTTGGTGTACAAATGCAGTGCTGAACTGTGTGCCTCCATGTCCCTATAGTGTTCTTTCCTCCGTGTCTTTATGACCAAGTTTCACTGTCAGGACTCTGGTCACTGTGCTAGGGCCCATTCTACCCCCCATGGAGCCTCATCTCAGCCTGATACCATGCCAAAGCTGGCTCCAAATGATGCTACACTCAAACGGGTGACCATACAGCAGATATTTTTGAGGGATGCAACTTAACCCACAACAGTGAGGAAGCAAAGACAAGGTAAAAATGGGTGAAGGCAATTCTAGATTCATCTTCACAGCCAGATGTTTTACCATAGCTCTCTCCTGTCCTCTTTGAGAGTTTGCTGATACCTTCGAGTCATGCCAAAATGGAAGAAGATCAGGCTGCTTGGAGGACGGGAAAGGAGAGTCAGTCAGTTAGCTCTCGTAAGATCTTAGTAGGCCTGGGGGGAAGGGGTCCGTGTTGGAGCTGTTCTGGAGAAAGAGCATCGGTACACAAGCATTGAAGAGATAACCTTGGTCAAGGAAACAGAATGTCCAAAGGCTGAGGTGAGGCCGTGCGTGACAGACCACTCTGTGGAGGGTGACTGGGGTGCCTGTAGTTTTCGTGGGTGTTGGGCTACCAATGAGAAGCAAGGCTTTGGCACTGTAAGGTCCCCTGTTGCCAACCTCCACCTTTGTCACATTCCCTATCTCTGAGTGTGTATGTTTGTGTGGGTGAGTGTGTGTGTATGTGTGCGTTGCACACATGTGTGTATAGGTAAAGACCAGAAGACAACCTTGGATGTCATTCTTCAGGTGTTCACCACCTTTATTTTTGAAGTATGGTTTTTGTCTGGCCAGAAACTTGCCAGTTTTGCCAGGCTTGCTGGCCAGGGAAAGCCAGAGATCTGCCTCTCTGGCACTTGAATTACAAAATCCTCACCACACCCAATCACTGTCTGATTGGTCTTTCAAAGTCCAGGTTACCCTGTGAAACCTGCCAGCAAACACATGCCAGCAAGCCTGGAGGGTTCATCTACACAGAGGTCTTAAAAATCACAAAGCCAGGTAGTGTGGCGCACGCCTTTAATCCCAGCACTCGGGAGGCAGAGGCAGGCGGATCTCTGTGAGTTCGAGACCAGCTTGGTCTACAAGAGCTAGTTCTAGGACAGGCTCCAAAAACTACAGAGAAACAAAACAAAATAACAGCAACAACAAAACCATAAGAGGGCTAACGGGATGACTCAGCCACCAAACCCAATGGCCTGAGCATGTCCTCTAGAAGAGACAGACAACTCCTGTAAGCTGTTCTCTAACGTCCACATATGTGCTATGGTATGCGCACACACATGCACACATGCACACACACACACACACACGCACACACACACTCTGCACTTACTGTCCTAGAACCCACACGGTAGTTCATCCCTACCTGTAACGGCAGTTTGAGGGGAACTGATGCTCTCTTTTGGCATCTGCAGGTACCAGGCTTGCATGTGGTACCCAGACACAAGTATAAGCAAAACACTCCTACATACACAACAAAGATATGGCCTATTTAAATGTAAAAAACAATCAAGAGAATTTCACCCATCATTCCAAGGACTGAGGTTCGTACTCGGTGCTCCTCAGAGATGGTTCCCAAATGTTGAATCAGAGAAAACAGGAGGGCACCCCAAACACTGCCCCGCTGAGAAGCATGCTTCCTAGGACCAACCTGCCAGGGGAGTCTTCAGGAGGGACTGGTGAGCAAGCCACTAGGGGAGGCTAATTAGTTTAAGTGGAGCATTGAGTTCATGGTGAGAATCACGGGGCCTTCTAGCCAGGTCCCCGTGTCCCAGCTCCGACATATGCCTGTGTGGATGTGTCACTCTGTTCCCTGCCAGAAACAGCCCCCAAAGACGGAGATTCCTCCAGGAGATTCCAGCAGCGGGCCCTGGGGCATTATAAATGGCCTTTAGAAGACACTGTCTGTAAGACATTGCAAATGACAATGGTAAGAAGGGCTTAATGACACATTGTGAGGCCCATATATAACTCAGTCTGGCTGGGGTGCTCCTGGCTCTGGAGGTGTGTATGAGCTTACCTCAGGCACGTCTTGAGGGAGTGAGGTTGTATCGGAAATACCTGGCAAAAGGATCATGAGGAAAGAAGTCCATTTTGGCTCACAGTTGGAGGGGTCACAGTCCATCATGGCGGGGAAGGCATGGCTGCAGGAGCATGAGGGAGCTGGTCACATGACGGTCACAGTCAGGAAGCAGAGAAAGGTGAAGGTTGGTGCTCAGTGAACCTTCTCTTTTTTATTTGGTCCTGGAGCCCAGCCAATGGGATGGTGCTGCCCACATTTAAATTGGGTCTTCCCCTTGTCAATCAATCTAATCTAGATAATCCCTGTAGGGCCCTGGTTTCCCTTATTCCTGTGGTGCATTTATGGGGACAGTTTATGATCAACTAACTAAACTTCCTGTGTGTTTCTGTGCTATGCCTGCCCCACCTGGTAGTTAGCTGCAGGGCATTTACTCCATTGTTAATATGGTAATTTCCCACCTGCCTGGGCGGAGATCCTTGTGCTGCAGTCAGGTAGATAAGGACTCCCCCAATGCTGAATAAAGTGGCATTCGGCTGATCTCCTTTCAAATGACCCTGGTCTCTCTGTGTCTTCTTTTCAATCTCCAGGCCCTTGCCCGACTCGCGTTCCGTACAGTGGCGCGAACTGTACCGAGGGTGTAACACCAAATCGGGTGTTACAAATCCCTCCCAGATACAGCCAGAGGTTTGTCTCCTGGGCGATTCTAGACCAGTCAAGCTGTCACTATTAACCTGCACACGAAGTAACTGTCTGCCAACTCTGGATGGTCGTGTTGCATTCTCCTGGGAGATGCTGACTTCTGGTCCTTCCATTCTGTCACACACGAGGAGCAAGGCCAAGAACGCCAGTGCTTGTCTGTAGAAGCCCTCCATAAGGATGAAGTTAGGTTAGGGCCTGAGAGAGCCCTGTACAGTGCCCGAGAGATGGATCTTCCCAGGGGAAGGGGTTTGTTAAAGATGTCTGTGGCAGTGTTTCCTAGACAGCAAAGCCAAACAACGAGCAGGTGAACAAGAAACCCATACAGACGTACAAGCGAGAGAAGAGAGGCTTGGGCATCACCATGGCAACAACCGTGACCTTGATCTTTAAGAGTACAGAGAAGGCTTGCAGACTGTGCTGGATGGAAATGCAAAGCACAGTGTGAGACACACACACTCGTGTCCGTGTAGCACCTGTCACCAAGAGCACATGTACACGGATCCCCCTCCCCGGGAGGCAAACATCTTAGGGGGGTTGGGAGACTCCCAGAGATTCTACGATCCATAAACAGGTTTCTGAGGAAGATCTGCCAGTGGTTTCTGGGTCTCCTCCCACACAGACTGCTTGCAATAAATCCTTACTTGTGTTGCCTTTAGGGGAATGAAACCCTGGGGCCATGGAGCACACATATTGTGATGGTTCTTTGTGTGTTTGTGTATGCTCGCGTACACGTATGTGGAGGCCAGAGGACAACTTTGGGTGTTGCTCACCTCTTATTTTTTCCCTTTTTAGACCAGGTTGGAGTTTTCTCACTGACCGGGAGCTCACGAAAATAGTCTAGTCTGACTGGCCAATGAGCCCAAGGTGCCTCTCTGTTTCTACCTCTCCAGGGTTGGGACGATGATGATGTAGCACAGGTGTGCCTTTTTACATAGATGCCAGGGACCAAGCTCAGTCCTCATGTTTGTTGGCAAAGCATTTCATCAATTAAGCCATCTCCCCAATGCCTCGTTGGAGTCCTCTTTGGGGACCCAATGTTCCATTGAAAGCAAACACGCTATCTTTCTTCTTTCACGTTACTGAGTCCACCGACAGGCTCAGATGGCTGACTGGGTCCCTAGAAATAAGCTCACACGAGGCCAGTTGTGTCCTGGTTTACTAGAAATGTGGGCCTCAAGGACACAGAGGCCAAGGGACATTGAAAGCTGATAAATGCACCAACATGAATCCCAAGGCTGGTAGCCTACACTTTATCAGAATTCTAAGAATTTGAAAATGGAATTTAGCCTGCAGATTTTCATGTGCTGTCTGACGTCCCCAAGCTCATCTCATTAGGAGTATAAACTAAGCCTTTACCCAGGAGATACGGCTATCATCGTGCGCAGCCTTTCACATAGTTTACTGATGGAAGTCACCAGAAGTTTGGCCTCTGCAGATAACAGCCCAGTTCTACCCAGTCTGAATTCCAGCCTCTGAGTCACCCAGTGACACCACATCCTGCCCTGCTCCCGTCTTTGTCCCTCCTCCCGTGTCTAGCAGTACCACTCCTAGGAGTCTGCGAGGTATGAAGAAATGAGGGTGGGAGGCAAGGATCTGCCCCAGAAACTGAGAGATGGGGTCAAGTGGACATCTGCTCAATCCTCCAGTGAGCCAGTCACAGGATAGATGAAGTGAAGAGCCACTGTCCCTCCCTGTAAGGGTAGCAGAGACTTAAGGAGAGCAGTATGAGGTGTGTCAACAGTGGCCTGGACTGTGAGCGCCCAAGGATAGTTATGAATGTAGCCCAGCACAGGCCGTAAGCTTTGAGGCCAGGGAGATGACCTGAGTTTGATCCCTGAAACCCATGTAAAGGTGAAAGCACACACACACACACACACACACACACACACACACAGAGAGAGAGAGAGAGAGAGAGAGAGAGAGAGAGAGAGAGGCGTAACAAATTCCTGTTTTAAAGAAAGATGGGAGGATAAGGAAACAGAGAGGGAAATTAGAGAAGCATCACCTTTCACGATAGCCACAAATAGCATAAAATATCTTGGGGTAACTCTGACCAAGGATGTGAAAGATCTATTTGACAAGAACTTTAAGTCTTTAAAGAAAGAAATTGAAGAGGACACCAGAAAATGGAAGGATCTCCATTGCTCCTGGATTGGGAGGATCAACATAGTAAAAATGGCAATTCTACCAAAAGCAATCTATAGATTCAATGCAATCCCCATCAAAATCCCATCAAAATTCTTCACAGATCTGGAGAAGACAATAATCAACTTTATATGGAAAAACAAAAAACCCAGGATAGCCAAAACAATCTTATACAACAAAGGATCGTCTGGAGGCATTACCATCCCTGACTTCAAACTCTACTACAGAGCTACAGTATTGAAAACAGCTTGGTATTGGCATAAAAACAGATAAGTCGACCAATGGAATCGAATAGAAGACCCTGACATTAACCCACAAACCTATGAACACCTGATTTTCGATAAGGGAGCTAAAAGTATACAATGGAAAAAAGAGAGCATCTTCAACAAATTGTGCTGGCAAAACTGGATATCAATCTGTGGAAGAATGAAAATAGATCCATATCTATCAACATGCACAAAACTCAAGTCCAAGTGGATTAAAGACCTCAATATCAGCCCGAACACACTGAACCTGATAGAAGAGAAAGTGGGAAGTACTCTACAACACATGGGCACAGGAGACCACTTTTTACGTATTACCCCAACAGCACAGACATTAAGGACCTCATTGAATAAATGGGACCTCCTGAGACTGAGAAGCTTCTGTAAAGCAAAGGACACTGTCGCTAAGACACAAAGGCAACCCACTGACTGGGAGAAGATCTTCACCAACCCCGCAACTGACAAAGGTCTGATCTCCAAAATATATAAAGAACTCAAGAAACTAGACCGTAAAAGGCTAATCAACCCAATTATAAAATGGGGCACTGAGCTGAACAGAGAATTCTCAACAGAAGAAGTTCAAATGGCCAAAAGACACTTAAGGTCATGCTCAACTTCCTTAGCGATCAGGGAAATGCAAATCAAGACAACTTTAAGATACCATCTTACACCTGTCAGAATGGCTAAAATAAAAAACACCAATGATAGTCTTTGCTGGAGAGGTTGTGGAGAAAGGGGTACACTCATCCATTGCTGCTGGGAATGCATACTTTGCAACCACTTGGAAAGCAATGTGGCGGTTTCTCAGGAAATTCGGGATCAACTTACCCCGGGACCCAGCAATACCACTCTTGGGAATATACCCAAGAGAGGCCTTATCATACAACAAAAGTATATGCTCTACGATGTTCATAGCAGCATTGTTTGTGATAGCCAGAACCTGGAAACAACCTAGATGCCCTTCAATGGAAGAATGGATGAAGAAAGTATGGAATATATACATATTAGAGTACTACTCAGCAGTAAAAAACAAGGGCTTCTTGAATTTTGCATGCAAATGGATGGAAATAGAAAACACTATCCTGAGTGAAGTAAGCCAGACCCAAAAAGAGGAGCATGGGATGTACTCACTCATATTTGGTTTCTAGCCATAAACAAAGGACATTGAGCCTATAATTAGTGATCCTAGAGAAGCTAAATAAGGAGAACCCAAAGAAAAACATATAGGCATCCTCCTGAATATTAACCTTCATCAGGCGATGAAAGGAGAGAGACAGAGACCCACATTGGAGCACCCGACTGAAATCTCAAGGTTCAAATCAGGAGCAGAAGGAGAGAGAGCACGAGCAAGGAACTCAGGACCGCGAGGGGTGCACCCACACACTGAGACAATGGGGATGTTCTATTGGGAACTCACCAAGGCCAGCTGGCCTGGGTCTGAAAAAGCCTGGGATAAAACCGGACTCGCTGAACATAGCGGACAATGAGGACTACTGACAACTCAAGAACAATGGCAATGGGTTTCTGATCCTACTGCACGTACTGGCTTTGTAGGAGCCTAGGCAGTTTGGATGCTCACCTTACTAGACCTGGATGGAGGTGGGGGTTCCTTGGACTTCCCACAGGGCAGGGAACCCTGATTACTCTTTGGGCTGAGGAGGGAGGGAGACTTGATTGGGGGAGGGGGAGGGAAATGGGAGGCGGTGGCGGGGAAGAGACAGAAATCTTTAACAAATAAATAAATTTAAAAAAAAAAAGAAAAAAAAGGAAGATGGGGCAGAGAGCTTGGCAGTCAGGAACACGTGCTGCTCTTACAGAAGACCCATCTATACCTCCCATCTTGCTGTAGGAGTGCTGGATTAAATCTGCACACTCCCAAACCTGGATTATTACAGGAGTTCTGGGGATCAAACCCAGGCTTGTGCGCTTCTGCTCTTACCCACTGAGGCAGCTCCCCAGCCTTGGGAATGTCGTTTTGAGTTAAGCCTTAAAGGGTAAGAGGGTGGACAGGAAGGGACTGAAACACTGTCAGAGGCCAGACTAAGCAGGGCCTTGTGTACAAAGATAAGATATTTAAATTTTAGTCTCGGACCCTAGACACTTACCAGATGGCTCAGGCGATGGGGGAGGATGAATAAAATGTCATAGGATGACGTGACATAAATTTTGCAGGGATGTTTTATCCTCAAGGAGGTATAAATGATAGCATGATGAGTCAGAAGGGGACCTGTATGTGCATCAGATTCTGGCCACACCAGGGCAAGTTATCATCTGGTCACAGATGCTGTTCCACACAATGGGATTGTATAAGGGTACCACTCTGTATGGGTGCCATCCATTACTAACTTTCATGCCAGTCTTATCACAAACCTCCCACATGCTGATGGCTTTTCTGGAAACACTGGGCACTCAGGTAATGACAAAAACAAATGAACAGTAAAGAATCTGTCAAGCAGGTATCATAGCAACTTTGTCTTTCTCTGGAAGCAACTGGAATATGAATAGGTTTTCAAACAGGCATTGAACAGAGTCGTGTGAAGCCAAAACACAGACACATTCATCCCGAGTCGTTTGTCTCATAAACAAAAGAGTTATTATTTGCTGCAGAGAGGGACCGGAAGATGGACGGTGGGTGCTTGTGAGGATGGCAGAATATGAAGCCACGAGGAACAAGCTCCGTCCTGCAACTCCTGCAGTGGTCTCAGGATGAGCACAGCCAGTGTGCTGCTCCTGGGGCTCGCACTGAGCGCTGGGGCCGCTGGGGCCAAGTTAGAAGGAAGCCATCTCTGCTTAAAGAGCCAGGTGTTCTTCAGAGATGCTTGCTATGAATTCGTGCTGCTCGGGCACACCTTCCATGGGGCCCAGGGCTGGTGTGAAGGGCACGGAGGCCATCTGGTCTTCATTCACGATGAAGACACCCAGCAGTTCCTGCAGAGACACATCACTCAGGACAGGAACTGGTGGATTGGACTCACGGGAACTTCGGCACCCAATGAGACCGTGGCTGGTAGGTGCTGTGTAGCGGTGTCTGATGGAAAGCTTGTGCCAATAACTCTTACCGCTGCTTCTCACCCAGAACCCCACAGGGCAAAGGAACACGTCTGAATTTTCGTGCTCAGGAGACCTTTCTCTTTGGCTGTTTGGTAGATCCTGTAAAATAATTCAGGGACAGTAACTAGCACAGAGAAGGTCTGAAAATGTGCTTGTACTCCTCTCGTTCTGGGCTCTAGGCTCTCTAGAGCACGGCAGAAGCCCTGGGGAACCTAAGGCAGATACAGATGTGTTTCTCTGAGGGGAAACCCTTCCTGGAAGGTTGTGAGTCTTACACTTAAACAGTTCCAGCCATCTTCTCAAGGCTCTAGAAACTTCTGTATGAACTCAACCCATGCCCAGACACATCTGCAGACACCCTGCCCAGGAGTCATCTACCCGTGAACATCACGGCACACGCTGGGCTATGCATTTTGCCACACCTAGGTAGCATCACCTTTTACGTTTTTTTGTGATGGGTGTCTAGTTATGTCTGAGTGTTCAAAACCTGATGAAGAGAACACACCCATTCTCTGGTGTGTGAAAGAGAGGCATTCATTGGGCACCTATGGTATACTAGGAGCCAAGTTAGGGCAAGCCCTCCACAGAGACTGAGCACCTATGGCATACTAGGGGTTGATTTAGGAAGGCTAAGCGGGGACTCCTGCAGGCCAAGCCCTCCTGCACTTGTTCCCAATGCAGGCCCTGGTACCTGGCTGGATTCTACTAATGTGAACTACAGCAATTGGCAGGGAGTACAGGCCACACTTACCTCAGGGACCTGCGGCTACATCAGGAGTGGCCCTTTGTCTCAGTGGGCTGCCTTGAAGGACTGTACCCAGGCCTTTGCCTTCATCTGCGAGTTTGGTGAGCTGGTCCTGTGGGGGTCCCCTTCCTGTCTCCCTCTCCCCGCTTCCTGCCTGACTGCCTTCTTCTGCCTTTAGTCCCTGCTGCTTTAACCTTCTCTCTTTATTGACCCCCCATCTCTTTGAGTTTCTTGTGGTCTTTCGATCTCCTAACTCATCCTCTCCCTTGGGTCTCTTTTCTTTCCTCTCTCTTCACTGTCTGCCTCTCTGAGTCTCTCCTCTCCCTGTTCAGATGACTTGCTGGCTAGGCTTCGTCTGTCACCACCTCGACTGTTTGGGACTTCCTCCCTTTCCATCTCTGGGTCTCCCCCACCCCCATCTCTGCCTATACCACTCTCTGTATCTCCTCGGGTCTCTCCTCCTCTCCAGCTGACCCCACTACCACTGTGTCTTTGCATCTCAGCATCCCAGCCCAGTACGTGCTCCGAACTTGTCACCGTCCCTTTGTTGCAGGGGTCGGCCGCAGCCTGGCTTGTGAGGGCCACAACGCTACCATGCACTGTGGCTCGGGCGAGGTCATCCAGGTCCAGGATGCTTTCTACGGGCGCCAGACCCCCTATTTCTGCACCCAGGGCGTATGGCCTCCATCAGACCTGGAGGGGGAATGTGGCTGGGTCAGCGTCAAGGATGAGGTGGCAGGTAGGATCCCAGTGCCCCATAGCTCTGCCTGAAGCAGAGAACAGTTGCTGGTCTTCTACACACGTCAAAAGGTCCTGGAAGGGTCTGATGTTCTTCAGATATGGCCTGGGCCTCCTTCATGTGGGGAAGTCAGTTAGTCTCTGCCCATGGCACCAAGTTCTTGAACAGGACATTGAGGCAGGCCCACTATGGTCATCAAACCAGCTCCTGGAGCAGGAAGGCTTCTGATCCCCTACCTGTGTGGGTGCAGAGAACATCAACCTAGTTAACCCAATTTTTAAAGTTACAAAACCTTTCAACCCTACGGACAAGAGCAACGAGAACTGGATTGTGAGGCTTATGTCTGTAAACCTTGCAGCTGGGATATGGTGATAAGAGGATTGGGAATCCTTCAGCTACCTAGCAAGTTTGGGGCCAACCTGGGCTACATGAGACTCTGTCTCAAGCAAGCAAATCAGCAAAGAATAAAGACTATTGGGATAAGCTCCAAGGGAGCCACTTCCCACCTTTGTCAGATCTTAAGACCATGTAACATTGTAGCATTAGCTTAAGGTTTACTCATGAAGAATTCAGCATAGCATCAACATCGTAGGGCTCCAGCATGGCCTCCCGGACCACCTCCTGCTGGATTTTTGGTGTTTACCAATCATACACCTGGTCCTCAGTCCTCCCTTCCTTCTGAGCATCCCTAAGCCTGTGTGATCTTGGTTGTGTAAACAGCACTGTCTTCTATGTCATTCCACAGCACATTTTTTAACTGTTAGCTTTTTGCAGTGTTATGCCTAGTATTGTTTTGTTTTTGAGATGTGTGGCCCTCTCAGTTCTTCTTCTAGTTTATTTAGTTTGTTTCTTATATAACGCTCCTCCTCCTGGCCCAATCCCCACCCTTGCCCCTAGTGTAAAGGTCAGTGGATGATCTTAGGTGTCGTTTCTCTGGGTTCATCTCCCTGTGTCTCTTGAGACACAGTATTTCACTGGTCTGGACTCATGGACACTACATGATACTAGCCAGTGAGTCCCAGGAACCTGCCTGTCTCCACTTCCCCAGTGGTAGGCTTATAAATTTGTACCACTACACCCTGCTTTTTTATGTGGGTTCTGGGGGTTGAACTAGGGTTCTTGTGTTGATACAGTGGGCACCTCTGTGCCTGGGTCATCTCCCCAGTCCTTAGAGCAGACATTTCTGATGCCATCTCCTGCATATGTGGCAGTGTCTCCAGGGCTCCCTCCCTGAATCAGATTAAATCTCCTAAGAGTCCTACTTGCTCCATCAAAGGATTCAGCTGCAGGGCTTCCTGGAGCTTCCCGAGGTTTCCTTGTGAGGTCTCCAGATCCTCCCAGGACATCGGGGAATCTGCCGAGGTGACCACTGTCCAGACTCCAGGAGATGGGAAGGCAGGGCCTTCACTCCTCGGCTAATGAGGACACAGCTGCGCGTTGCCCAGCCTGGAAGCCCTGTTAACATGTCTCCTCTGAGGCTCTGTCTCTAACCAAAGACCTGTGATGATTGTGGGGTGCAGAGTACTCTCTGGGCCTCCTCCCTCTGGGGAGATCAAGTCTCTTCTCTCTTGGAATTCCCCCTGCTCCATTCCTCTTTCTCCCAACTGGTCTTCTACCTTATTGTCCTTGCCCCACCCCCAGAGCTGTCACACGGTAGAAAATACTGAATCAGCTTCTAGCTCTCAACCCCTCACTTCCGAGTTCTGGCACTCCTGAGCGGTGTCCTCCAAGATGGAAGTACCTCAGCTGGACAGGCTGAAGGAGGCTTCTTCCCGACAGCACGCTGCAGCTGGGCAGGCTGCTTCCCCAAAGGTTCAGCTGTAAGTTTTGAAAACATGGTCCCCACACCCCAGAGACAGCATCAGGACAGAGACCTGGACCCCACTGGGAAGCGTGAAAGAACCTGGCAGGGCCCCAATATCTGATTGCATTTGAGTGCCCGATCACTCAATCAGCCAGTGGCCAATAAACATTTATTGAGGTCCCATAGTGCCATGCACTACCCTGGGCTCTGTAGAGATAGGATGGATCAAAGAGCTCAGAGTCCAGCGGGGAGACAGATAAATGCTGCCATGGAGGGGAGTGAAATGCACTGTGCGTTGACTCATGTAAAACATGCTTGATACCTGCTACATGCCAGCTGTGTGTGGAAGACCCAAGAGTGCACGGAACATTTAAAATACTCCCTAGGCCTTTGGAGACTACCATCTAGGGTTACGGGTGCACATGGGAATATGTAACCAGATGGAGGGACATCACCAGCTAGGCATCCCTGGGAGTTATGCTGAGAGCTGGGGGCATGCTCAGTGCAGACTCTCTGCCTAGCATGTGGGAGACCTTAGATTTAATGATCAGAAACAGCTGCCACAGCTCCCCCACCCCGGCAAGTCGCAATTCAAAGAAGCAATACTTAAGTTTTGAGTTGGGTGCAGTGGCCTATGCCGACAGCCCCAGTAACTCAGGAAGTGGTGACGAGAGGATTGTTTGAGGTCAAAGATTAAGGTCAACCTAAACGTCAAAGTGAAACTCCACTCACCCCCTCTTCAAAAATACAAATCAGTCAGATGTGGTGGTGCACTCCATTAACCCCAGCACTTAGAGAGTAGAGGCAGGCGGGTCTCTGAGTTCAAGGTCAGCCTGATCCTACACAGAGAGTTCTGGCCCAGCAGCGAGGGCTACCTGGTCAGACCCTGTCTTAAAAACAGAAAAGCATAGAAAGGAAGGAAGAGAGGGAGTGGAGGGGAAAGGGGCAAAGGGGAAGGAAAGGAATGAAAAAAAAGGAAAGGGAAGGGAGGAAATCAATCAATCAATCAATCAATCAATGAACTATGTTAGGTCATTCAATAAATGGGTTTTAATCCAGTTTTCCAAAGTCCTGGAAGTTCTGAGAAACCAGACTGCTTCTTGCATGTCCCTAATCCCCAGAACTGTGGGTGTGACGTGCTGGGGCTCAGAAAGTGACACACGAGACTCAGGGACTCAGCAGATGTGTTTAAGGTCACACACACGAGCCCCTCTATCTCTGGACGGAAACAGAAAAGAGCTGGGAAGGAGAAGCCAGCCAGGGTCCGGATGTGAGCAGGGCAGCTTCGAAGCAGCTTGAGGAGGCCTCACTCAGGGATGAAAGAGACACTGCCGGCATCTGAGGACTGGATTCTGCCTCCGAAATGGTATTGGCTACAGTGTTTCCCAGATCCCCAAGAACAGCAAGCAGCCCAGCGCAGGCCAGCCCACCCACCCAGATTTCTGACCTTTAGAGCCAAGAGACAAGAGCCTGTGTTGTTCTGAGCCACTGTTTGAGTAGCCGGAGATGAACATGTGTCTTCCACATGTGCTTGGACTAGGGAGTCTGGGAAACGGGATTGCTGTAATGTGTGACAGAGTCAGGTGAGGAGATGTGTGGGTGAGTACAAGGACCCATTGACTCCCCAGAGGAGCTGAGAGGTGAGAGGCTACCAGGAAAAGCACAGGTGCGTGCCTGGGGACATGGGAAGGGAGTGTGCAAAACTACGGGAAGAAAGAATTCGGTGGTACAAGGAAATCCAGAATGCTGGGTGTGTTTCTGGAGATCCAGCCAAGGAGTCCAGAATCCCACCCCCAGAAATGTATGGAGAATACTGGACTGCAGTGGGGACCTGGAACTTGGTTGTAAAGCCACCCCAAGCTGCTGTGAGGGCTTGTGTGCTAGAAGACAAACAGGAAGGCTGCTGTCTGAGACCTTGGAGGGGCATGCAGGCAGCACAGTGGGAGGTTTGAGAACTGGAGAGATGCTAGACACAGAAGCTGGCCTGGTGGCATTGCTCACTGGTTCAGGATGCTGTGGTGTTGCCGCCTTGGACCACGCTGGACCCCGAGGTACATAAGGAAGGGCCCCACATGAAGAAAGAGGGCGAGCAGTGTCACAGGCATGTCAACACTAAGCCCTCAGACTTGGGGATCAAATAACTGGCATTTATTCTCTAACAAGTATGTAGGACAGAAACCAAAATCAAGGTATCAGCAGGGCCCCTGAAAGCCGTGAGAGAAGCCTTTCCAGCATCCTCTAGCTGTATTCTGGTGCTCCTTGGTGTCCTTGGTTTACGGGAGCATCATTTTCTGTCTCTACAAACTGTAGAACAGAGAACGTGGCCCCTAGGTTGTTTGGAACCCCATGATTCATATAGTGAAGACAGGAGGAATCCCCGCCCAGCATGGTGTCTGGAGACTGAGGCTGGGTAATGTGTCTTGCTGGCTAAACAACCTCACACACATTTAAATATGTCACACCTTAGAGAAAATACAGGTGACTTTCCGGTCCTCTTAGTTCTTAGCCCAGGGCTTGCAACGGCCGTGTAGTGGCCATGTGGTGAGTAACTGAGCGGGTGAAGTAACTCACCTGTGATGCTCTGCTGAGTTTATGTCCTCTTGTCTCCTGTCTCCGTGCTATCCTCTTGTCTCCCACACCGTTCCTGTCTCCGTGCACTGTGGATGCCTCCCAGGCCAGTGTCAGGGGCTGCAGGCATGCCAGGTAGCAGCAGATGGGACCTACTTTGGAGACCTGTGCCCCACCCAGGGCAGCTACTTGTGGGTGCAGTACCAGTGTCTGGAAGGTGAGTCTCCAACTGGGTGGGGCATGGGAATTTTCTTCTTATAACTGCTATATGCCAGTCGAGACTCCCTTCCCCACGTGTCAGATCTGCTGTGTGCAGACAACTTTCCCCACAACAGCTTCCCCGCGACCAGACATTCCTGCCTCCTGGCCTGCTCCCTTGGGGTCATTTGCACACACACACGCACACACACACCACACACACACCACACACACACACACACACTTCCTTTTAAAACCATTTCTTGAAGAATGATTTGTGTGTGTATGAATGCTTTACCTGCATGTATGTATGTGTGCCACATGCATGTAGTGCCTGCACAGAAGAGGGTGAGGATCACCTTGAATTGCAGTTACAGATGCTGCTAGCCCACCATGTAGGTGCTGGGAAATGAACCCAGATCCTCTGCAAGAGAAACAAGTGCTCCTACCCACTAAGCCATCTCTCCAGCCTTAAAATTAAAATATTAAAAATAATGAAATAACCCACATTATCATAATTTGCAAAAAAAAAATTACAATAAAGAAGGGAAACATTCTGCCCTTCTACTTGAAAGCCCTATTTCTCCTAAGGAAACACTATTAATTATTGTGAGAATGTTTTTCTCTACTTTTTAAAAATGCTTGTAGACATGACTATGAGTGATTATATATGCATTTTTAACTAAAATGTAATCATATAAGACATTACTTTACAACTTTACTTTTTTCATTTTATTTTATTTCCTGGATCTCACTCTGTAGACCAGGCTGACCTCAAACTCACAGAGATTGGCCTGCTTCTGCCTTCCCAGTGCTGGGATCAAAGGTATGCGTGGCCACCACTGCCTGGCTTTGTTTTCATCTTATAATATATCCCAGACTTGTTTCTAAGTCACTTCCTTATGCTTTGCATGGCTGTGTTGGATTCCAGCATTTGCCTGTGTTGGAGTTCCCTTACGTGTGGACATGTAGCCTGCTCCCAGTTTTTCTCGGTTTCTTTTCACACTGCAAAGTCCACCCTTGTGCACACCTCTTTTAAGAAACACTTTTAATCCCAGCACTTGGAAGGCAGAGGCAGGTGGATCTCTGTAAATTCGAGGCCAGCCTGATCTACAGGATAGGACAGGCTCAATAGCAACAGCAAAACCCTGTCTTGAAAAATTAAAACAAACAAACAAAGTCAACCCCCCCCACTTTGTTAGCTTCCTTCTGACCACGCTCACCCCCATTCTCTTCCCCTCCTTTTTCCCACCCTCTTTTGCCTCCCAAAAAAATCCCCTTCCACATTCAAGCCTTTACATTTTGGGGGAAGGAGCAGCTTGGTTTTGTGACCCAATGAGTTTAACCAGGGCCTTTGGTGTGAGCAGGGCTGTGGTGCTGTCCACTGAAGCACGGGCAACGCAACAGTGGCTATACCACCTAGGCGACAGTGTCTCCCCTCCCCCAGCTGCCTTCCTCTGTCCGTGGCTCCCTAGTAAAGGGTGGGGTTCCTTGAGCCTTCCCCCACCCTATGATTGGATGCTGCTCAGACCCAGTGTCGTGCGGGCCACTGCTGCCTTGCTTGACTATCTTGATGTGAATTTAAGATTATCTTCAGAGAAGAAAATAATCTTGCTGGTAGTTGGAACGCTAAGTGCATTTTAAGAGGGCTGGTAGACAGCACTAAATCACCCTCCTGAAGAGCTGCCTTAATTCACTTTCCTACACAGAAGGATGAGTACACCAGTTTCCCTTAAGGGTGAGACACTGCATTGTGCCATCCTGTGACAAATGACTCAGAAAAGCAACTTCTGTCCAGTGTGTGAGCCACAGGGACCTGCGGGGGGGGGGGCAGAGGGGAGGGGAAGATGAGTCAGAGCTGGCAGGGTTCCAGCGGCATCCAGCACAGCAGAGTTGAGGCTGGAGGAGGACAGGTACAGGAGGAGAGGGAGGCAGCCAACAGGCAGGCTTTACCCATGGCTTTGGTTGGCTGGTCTGGGTAAAACAAGGAGGCGAGTTTTCCCCTCTCAGTGGTAGAAAAGAGAGAGCAAATGCTTTGGCATCTCCTTCTGTTTGGTGGCTTTGATAGTGGACAAAGAGTGTCTTTTGTCAGTCACAGTGTGTCACTGAAGTGTGTGGCTTAGGGCAGATGTGGAGGGTGTGGTGTTTCATCCTGTCCCTGTGAACCAGTGTGTGCTGTCCAGAACTTTCCTCTGATTCATGAAGACAGAGTCATTGCCCCGCTCCCATACACAGGGATTCCAGCTCTACACTGAGCACCCCTCATAGGCCCCTCTGCACCCTGAGCTCCTCCTCATGGGCCCCACTGCACCCCGAGCACCCCCTCACAGGCCCCACTGCACCCTGAGCTCCTCCTCATGGGCCCCACTGCACCCCGAGCACCCCCTCACAGGCCCCACTGCACCCCCTCACAGGCCCCATGGCACCCCTTAACAGGTTTCACTTCACCCCCTCACGGGCCCCACTGCACCCCAAGCACCCCCTCACGGGCCCCACTGCATCCTCAGAACCCCCTCACAGGCCCCACTGCACCCCTCATGGGCCCCACTGCACCCCGAGCACCCCCTCACGGGCCCCACTGCATCCTCAGCACCCCCTCACAGGCCCCACTGCACCCCTCATGGGCCCCACTGCACCCCGAGCACCCCCTCACGGGCCCCACTGCATCCTCAGCACCCCCTCACAGGCCCCATGGCACCCCTTAACAGGTTTCACTTCACCCCCTCACGGGCCCCACTGCACCCCAAGCACCCCCTCAGGGCCCCACTGCATCCTCAGCACCCCCTCACGGGCCCCAATGCACTCCTCATGGGCCCCACTGCATCCTCAGCACCCCCTCACAGGCCCCACTGCACCCCTCACGGGCCCCACTGCACCCCAAGCACCCCCTCAGGGCCCCACTGAATCCTCAGCACCCCCTCACAGGCCCCACTGCACCTCTCACGGGCCCCACTGCACCCCAAGCACCCCCTCAGGGCCCCACTGAATCCTCAGCACCCCCTCACAGGCCCCACTGCACCCCTCACGGACCCCACTGCACCTCCTCACGGGCCCCACTGCACCCCCTCACGGGCCCCACTGTACCCCCTCACGGGCCCCACTGCACCCCTCACAGGCACCACTGCACCCCTCACAGGCCCCACTGCACCCTGAGCACCCCTCCCAGCTGAGAGTGAGAGCCTGGTGGCTTGCACCTCCCTCCCTAGTCTTCACACTCACAGTGTAGTGCCCAGGCACGGGAAGGTGGCAGTGCACAGGTTAGCAGAGGGCTGTGTGGAGCCCCAGCTAATTCTGCTTCTCTCACCACCCCCACCCCACCCCTCCCCAACTTTTGAAGTTCAAGTCTTGTAAAGTTGAATATGAAGGCTGCCTTAACCAAATGGATTTTCTTGCAGGAGCGTTTGCTTTAGGGGCTTTAGCGATCGTAAAGTAGATCTGGATCCCGGGTGTCCTGGTTAAAAAAATTAGGGTGCATTGTGCAGCTGCTGAAAAGGGAAGCACAGCTCTAGGACTGTCACACAGACCCATCTCTGACACATTAGCTTAAAAAGTGCCCCGTGCTGGAGAGGAAACAGCTTGTACCATCTGTGCAAATAAAGGAGCATGTGTGTGTGAGCGTGTGTGTGCCTGAAGCTCTCTCTACAAAGCAGCCCAGGTGGTGGCAATGGCTGTCACTAGGCAGCAAAACACAGGTCTTGAGGGCTGTGTGTGCTTCCAAGGACTGTCACCCTGTAGGTGGAGTGCTTGCTTCTTATGTGAGAGGCCCCGCGTTTGATCCCCAATGCCACAGATATAAACCAAATCGTAGTGGTGCATGCTTGTAACCTCAGCATCCAGGAGGATCCAAAGTTCAAGGGCATCCACAATTATGTTTGAGGGCTCGAATATATAGACCTTGTCTCAAAAGTAAAATTAAAAAAAAAATTAAATGTAAAAAGCCCGAGAGATGCAAACTGTAGAGGCTCTTGCAGCCTGATGACCTGAGATTGATCCCTGAAGGCCACATGGTAAAGAGAGAGAACTGATTCTTGCAAGCTATACATACATGAACATGCATGTTTGTGTATGGGCACATGCACACACGCATACGCACACATACACACACTAAACAAACATATAAATCTTTCAAAATAAAAGTAATCAGAAGGCAGAGGCAAGTGGATCTCTGTGAGTTTGAGGCCAGCCTGGTCTACATAGTGAGTTCCAGATCAGCCAGCGTTATGTGAAGAGACCCTATCTCAAAATTAAATTAAATTAAAAGCCTTATATAAAAATAAAGGCCACATGGGTAGAGGAAGTGAGTCTTGAGCAGAAACCCACGTCTGTGAGTCACAGATTCACAAAGCATCTTGCTTGGGTCTGCAGGCCTGCGGTTGGTGGCGCCCAGTGAGAGCTTCGTCTTCGACAATGTCACCATCTCCCTATTGTGGCTCCTTTCTCCCTACACTGGAAACCTGTCCTGTGTACTCAGCATGGGAGATGGCCACACGTTTGACCCCTACTACCCTCCCAGGTAAGAATGACCTCTGATCCTTAGTGAAGGTTGTATTGATCAGCTTTGGCTGCATGACCAGCCGCCTCCAAACCTAGTGACTGGATCCGTTCTTTTCACTTCTCCTGGTTCTGGGATGGGCGGAGCAGACTGCCTGGCTGGGCTGACCCTGCAGGTGGCCACTCACCAAGAAAGGCCTCACTCTCTCACCTGTCCCTGGGTCAACTGGATGTCAGCCGAGGGCCTGTGCTGTTCATCATCACAAGGCTGGCCTGGGCTTGATCAGGGGGCTTTCCAGAACTGAGAATTGAGTGTTGTGAGTGATGTCGAGCTCTTTTCTGTCAGAGCAGGGTGACAGATAGCTCAGCAGTAGGATGCTGCCGGGCATAGTGTGTTCAGGCTCCATCACCACATTGGGAGCCATCTCCACCTGCCTCTGACCACCTGAGCTTTGTCACAGGGTCCTGGTTTGCATCATAGTTCAGCCACCATCACCCCCCACCTCCACCCCCAGTCTATGTGCCTTGGGCTATGTCGTTTCTCTCCAAGCCTGAGTTGCTTTGTCCATGAACACAAGCCAATAGGGCTGGTGATAGCTCAGGGGTAAAGAACCTGAGTTTGGTTCTCCAGAACCCATGTAAAAAAACAAAAGACAAAAACCCAGCCAGTGGTCTACCCTGTCATTCCAGGGTCATGGAAGCAGACACAGGAAGATCAGACTACCCTACTTGATGAGTTCTGGGTTAATGAGAGACGCCTGTCTTAAAAAAAAAAAATAGGTGAACAAGACCTGAAAAATGACATCTGAGGCTTTCCTCTTACCTCTGCATGCGCCCACATACACACGTACATGTGTGCACGCATGTGTGTGCACCCCAGGCTGTCCCTTGAACTTCTGATCCTCTTGCTCATACCAAGGGCTTGAAATTATAGGTATGAGCCACTATAAGTGTTCCCAGTTATTTATGTTTTGCAATGGTGGGTCGTGAACCCAGGGCTTCACACATGCTTAGTTAGTGCTCTACCACTGACTTGAAGCCTCCTAGACGGGCTTAGCTGCCTATTCGTCTAAGAGGTAGAAACTTTAAAACTGAATCCCATTCCTACCGTGGGCTGAGGATAGAATCCTGCCTCGTGGAGAGCCAGCCTAATAAACCAGAGGCTTCACCTTTGGAAGCACCCATTTGACGTGCTCGTTCATACGCACGGCAGGCTGTTTTCTTTCTCTGTCCTGGAAAAACTCCTCATATCTGAGACTGTATTATGGGTCTTACGGGACAATTTATATAAGGCCAACTTTGTCCAAGCCTGGAATTGGGTAACCGTTTGCCCCCTACTGGTGCAACTGGGCATTGGCTGTTTTTCTGTCCCCACTGGGAGTTGCCTCTATATCTGGGGTGTCTTGGGGTAACAATTGTGCTGAGAAGATGGTAATACACAAGGTATCAAGAGCCTTGGGGAGGAGTAGATGCACACAGAGCACTGTGAGGCATTGGGGAAAGTGATGCTGGGGTGTGCTCCAAAGCTGCAGTCTTTTGGGTTCGGGTGCAGAAGCAGAGGACCTAAAGCAATGTTCCCCAACCTCCCTAGTACTGTGACCCTTTAATACAATTCCTCATGTTGTTCTGACCCCAACCATACAATTATTTTCATTGCTATTTCACAACTGTAATTCTGCTACTGTTGCAAACTGTAGTGTAAGTATCTGTGTTTTCCAATGGTCTTAGGAGACCCCCATGACAGGTTTGTTTGACCCCAAAGGGGTCTCGATCCACAGTGTGAGAAACTCTGCTCTAGGTGAAAGGGACTGGGCTGGGCCTGAGGGAGCAGATCATACCCTGCAAAGCGCTCGTTCTCCCTGCTGCTCAGGGGTATGAGGGAAGATGAGAGATCCTGGAAAGCCCCCACAGTGTGCTACTCAAAAACAGCTGGTAAAACTTTCCCATCCAGGAGACTGTTCCTAGGAGATGGTGGGTAAAAAGGACTTTTAGGGACTGGAGAGACAGCAAAGCCAGTAAAGATCTTGCAATGCAAGCATGAAGACCTGAGTTCGATCCCTAGCACCCACAAAAAATGCCAGGCAGGATGCATGCTCTTGAAATCCCAGGACCGGGAGGCTGAGACAAGAGGATCCCTGAAGCTCACTGGACTCATGAAGAACACCACCCAAGGTTGACCTCTGACCTCCACACACTTGCACACATGACACACACAGGTGCACACACATGCAAATAAACAATAAAATAAGTAATGGTTTTCAAAGGACTGGCAGCTGACATTTTCCAAGTCTTACCAATGCTGTTTCTATTTCTGAGGTGCTGCTGAGGTGTCACGGTGTGACCACAGAGCAGGGTGCGGTATGTGACATCTTTTTCTTTCAACTGAGACTGGCCTCAAAATCACTATGTGTCAGAGCATGGTCTTGAACTTCTAACCTTCTGCCTCCCCGTGCTGGGTGCTGGACCACAAGTGTGCATCATCACACCCCGCTGATAATGGAGTGCTGGAGATCAAACCCACACACGCTAGACGAGCCCTCTTCCCACCGAGCGACACTCCCGGCTCCCCCAACTTGTCTTTGCAAAGCATGGGAGTTGTGAATGCATGGGTGACTGCTGAAGCTTGTGTTCTCCTTGCCCCTCACAGTGTGGTCAGTCATGTGACTCACCAGTTCACCGCCCCTGGGGAGGTCACTGTGTTCGCTGAGTGTACAACCAGTGACTGGCACGTGACCGCTCAGAAACAAGTGGTGTTGCGAGACAGGATGGAGGTACCTCACGTCACCGGGTGCACTGGCCTCTCCGGATCTGGAGCCAGCCTTCTCTGTCAGGCCGTCTTCGGGGACCCCCTGTGGATTCAGGTGGATCTGAATGGAGGTGAGTCTGCAGGATGGAAAAGGTTGAGGCAAATGGGGGAGGATCAGTCTCCTCTGAATCTATCTAGCAAACTTGAGGCTTCAGTGCCTTAGCTACCATCTGTTCATTTATTTAATACCCATGGTGTCTTCATTGCTCTAAGTGCTTGACTTATGATGTCCCATGCTATTGACCAATAATAGACTCCGTATTAATTTGCCGTAAGTCAGAGGTTAATGCACCATTGAGAACCCCCACCTTCTCAAGGCTCTTTCTGCATGCCCACAATCCCATCTGAGAAACAGGACCTCCGTACCACTTCCCACTGGGGGAGTTTCAATAGGAAGAGATGAGACTGGGAGGGCTGCCAGCTGGGCCCAAGCCCATCTTAGACAGTCAATGGCAGCAATGAGTGTGTCACCATCCTGTGGTCGTGAGCCTGGCAATAGTCAGCTGTACACATTGATAGAAGCCGGTCGACAGTTCTGGCTAGGGTCTGCTCCGATGGGACACAGTGTCTTCTAATTACTCCAGAGGCCGTTTTGATTGGTTACAACATCTACTTTGGTCAGCCGAGGTTTCCACCTTGATTGGTCACAGCATCCATTCTAATTAATACAGAAATCACTCTCGTTTGCCACAGTTTCAACCACTGTTTCTCAGCACACCCATCCTAGCTGGCTGGTGCTTGGAGGGTTTCCATTGCTATTTTAAGTAGCCATCTCTTCTGTCTTATTCACAACAGCATTTCTCCACAAGCACAGTACAGTTAGAGATCTGAACTCAGCCCTGTTGACATAAATTACGCAACAATGATCTAGGATGATGGTGATGATGATGAGGGAAATGTTGAGGGTGGTGATGATGATGGTGGTGATGGTGATGATGATGGTGATGATGATGGTGGTGATGATGAAGATGGTGGTGGTGATGATGAAGATGGTGGTGGTGATGGTGGTGATGGTGATGATGATGGTGGTGATGATGAAGATGGTGGTGGTGATGATGATGGTGGTGGTGATGATGATGATGGTGGTGATGATGAAGATGGTGGTGGTGATGATGAAGATGATGGTGGTGATGATGAAGATGGTGGTGGTGATGATGATGATGGTGGTGATGATGAAGATGATGGTGGTGATGGTGGTGATGGTGATGATGATGGTGGTGATGATGAAGATGGTGGTGGTGATGATGATGGTGGTGGTGATGATGATGATGGTGGTGATGATGAAGATGGTGGTGGTGATGATGAAGATGATGGTGGTGATGATGAAGATGGTGGTGGTGATGATGATGATGGTGGTGGTGATGATGATGGTGGTGGTGATGATGAAGATGATGGTGGTGATGATGAAGATGGTGGTGGTGATGATGATGGTGGTGGTGATGATGAAGATGGTGGTGGTGATGATGATGATGGTGGTGGTGATGGTGGTGGTGGTGATGATGATGGTGGTGGTGATGATGATGGTGGTGGTGATGATGATGATGGTGGTGATGATGAAGATGATGGTGGTGATGATGATGGTGGTGGTGATGATGAAGATGGTGGTGGTGATGAAGATGATGGTGGTGGTGATGATGATGGTGGTGGTGATGATGAAGATGATGGTGGTGATGATGAAGATGGTGGTGGTGATGATGAAGATGGTGGTGGTGATGAAGATGATGGTGGTGGTGATGATGATGGTGGTGATGGTGATGATGATGGTGGTGATGATGAAGATGGTGGTGGTGATGAAGATGATGGTGGTGGTGATGATGATGATGGTGGTGATGATGGTGGTGGTGATGATGATGGTGGTGGTGATGATGGTGGTGGTGATGATGATGGTGGTGGTGATGATGATGATGGTGGTGATGATGAAGATGGTGGTGGTGATGATGATGGTGGTGGTGATGATGATGGTGGTGATGGTGATGATGATGGTGGTGATGATGAAGATGGTGGTGGTGATGAAGATGATGGTGGTGGTGATGATGATGGTGGTGATGATGGTGGTGGTGATGATGATGGTGGTGGTGATGATGGTGGTGGTGATGATGATGGTGGTGGTGATGATGATGATGGTGGTGATGATGAAGATGGTGGTGGTGATGATGAAGATGGTGGTGGTGATGATGATGGTGGTGGTGATGATGAAGATGGTGGTGGTGATGATGAAGATGGTGGTGGTGATGATGGTGGTGGTGATGATGATGGTGGTGGTGATGATGATGATGGTGGTGATGATGAAGATGGTGGTGGTGATGATGATGGTGGTGGTGATGATGATGGTGGTGATGATGAAGATGGTGGTGGTGATGATGAAGATGGTGGTGGTGGTGATGATGATAGTGGTGATGATAATGATGGTGGTGATATGGTGATGGTGGTGGTAGTAAGGGTGATGATGATAATGGTGGTGATCATCAAATGAGGAAGGATCTGACTCAGTATGACCTCCTTCACTTGGACAGAGATGTAATGGGACTATGACGAGCTCTGACACAGCACTCACGAGATTCATTTCTGCCCTTGTGTGCCTATTGCCTTATGAAGGCTGGTATGTGCATCTGGGGTAAATTAAAATAGTCTTTCATTGATTTATTTAGTCATCCTACAAATATAATTGTGTCAGCTCTTTGCCCGGTGTGGGGGAAGCAGGAATACAAATGAAAAAGAGCCTGCTCCTACAGGGCTTTATAGTGTCACCACTATCACCGCCACTCTCGTCACCACGGCTTTAGTTAGGGTTTCTAGAGCATTTAGTTGGGGGCTGACTAACAGTTTTAGAGGTTCAGTCCATTGTCATCATGGCAGGGAGCACGACAGCATGCAGGCAGACACAGTCCTGGAGTAGTAGCTGAGAGTCCTACATCTTGCAGGCAACAGAAAACCGACTGAGACACTGGGCATTATCCTGAACATAGGAAACCCCAAAGCCCACTCCTGTATGGATGTACTTCCTCCAACAAGGCCATACTCACTCCAGCAAAGCCACTTCCTAATAGTGCCACTCCCTATGAACTTATGGGGGCCAATTACATTCAAACCACCACAACCACTGTCGCCAAATGATCGCCACCACCATCACCACCACCAATACCTCCTCTTCCTTCTCCTCCTCCTCTTCCTTCCCCACTGGTTTTCATCCTCATCCAAATAAGGAAGGCGTTTGGCTTGACTTCTGCTGAAAAGGATACCATGTGTTTGCATGTATTGTCGCATTTTCAGACAACTGCAGCGTTTGGCCTCTAACTAGGACAGTCATCTGCAGACTGCCTGGGAGGACCCACTTGGTGGAGAACAGGTTGAGATGCATAGTGACCGGTCCCAGGAGGTCATCGGTAGATGTTGAAGGAAACGCGTCCACCTGCTTTGGCTGACAATGAGACTTGAGGTTCATTCTCATGAACAAAATCCCCACGTCTGCCCAGAGATGTCTCTTTGTCAGCTTCCCACCCCAAGAGTGTCCCTATCATCTAACTTCTATGTTCAAGGGTATAAATAAATAAATAAATAAATAAATAAATAAATAAATAATGGATCTGGGGCTGCCGCTCAGTTGGTAGAGTACTTGCCATCCAAGAAACCCTGGGTTTGATGCCCAGCACCATATAAACTGGGCATGGTGGTGCTTGCCCGTGATCCTAACATTTGAGAGGTTCAGACAGGAAAGTTAAGAGTTCAAGGCCAGCCTCTGCTACGTGGTGAGGTCAAGGCCAGCCTGGACTAAATTAGAACCTGTCTCAAAATCAAACAAACAAACAAAGTAAAAGTGAGCAGAGCTGGGTGATGGTGGTGCACACCTTGAATCCCGGCATTTGGGAGGCTGAGGTAGGTGGAACTCTGGGTTCCAGGCCAGACTGGTCTACAGAGGGAGTTCTAGGACAGCCAGGCCTAATCAGAGAAACCCTGTCTTGGAAAAAACAAAAAGAAAACAAAACAAACATACAAAAATAGGTAAGACCCAAAACGTAAAAAAATAAAAATAAAAATAATTAAAAATCACTTATTAAGTCAGTATTGAGAAATAGTTACAGTCAGCATTTAGGGAGTGTGGTCCATCCTTAGATATTTCTTTGGACTCATATCTTTATGTCTGCCCCAGAATCTGACATCAGAGATCAGTCTGAACTCTCTTAGAATGCTAGCTGCATAGCTGGTAATAGGCTTCCTGAATTTCCCTTACCCCGCCTAGGAGCTGGGGTGCCTTACGCTGTGCTTTCGGGTAATATAACTCTGGCTGAGTTCACCACCCAGAAGGGCTTGAGACCTTACAATCTGACTCTGGACAGAGACACCCAGGAGCTGCTGGGCCCTGGGAGGCACCATCTGAACATCCAAGCTGTGACCAACAGCACCGCCTCCGCCCCTTCTGGAAGCATCACTGTTCACTTGGTGGAGCTCCTGTTGGGGCTGCAGGCCTCCTTGGCTTCCGACCACGTGGAGCTTGGGGGCGACCTGGTGGTCAATGTCTCAGTGGCTCGTGGTACCCTGGAGGAGGTGACCATTGAGGTGGCAGGACTCAACGCAAAGTTCTCGCAGAAGGAAGAGAGTGGTGGGCAGTCATCCGGGACCTACCACGTGGCAATTTCTGTTGAAGGTACTGGGGTTGGTAGCTCCCCCTTCCAGGCCCCCTTTTATATACATATATATTT
The DNA here is from genome assembly GCF_018167655.1 of Microtus oregoni. NCBI lineage: Eukaryota > Metazoa > Chordata > Mammalia > Rodentia > Cricetidae > Microtus > Microtus oregoni. The sequence continues at coordinate 36,844,187 of NW_024543063.1, forward strand.
CTGATTTGGTTCCATCAATTTTTCAGTCCTGGGTACAATGACGGCTTACCTGGTGACCGTACCTGAGACCCTCCTCAGTAAGGGAATACATACTGTCTGCCACCCTTAGAGTTCCTAGCTGCCTGCAGGGGCTCTCAGCCTGGACACTTCTCATAGTTTTTTTTTTAATTCATAGAGAATTTCATATATGGATATAATATATTTTTATCATACTTGCCCATCATTTCCCTTTTAGTCCCCGCCCAGTGCCAGTCCTTGTCACAGGGTGACATTCTCTACCTATGTGTATATTAAGTGTCATGCTCCTTCACCTGTGTGTTCCCAGAGCCTTGCTCCGGGCCTGATGTATTGTAGGATTCTTCAGTGCATAAGAAGGCTGAGAGATTCCAGGGTTGCCCTCGGTCAACCAGACAGGAACACCGAGAGAGACCTGTCTCCCTTGTGTCACAGAATTGTGACAACATCAGTGACTCTTTCCCCTTTGCATCTCAGGCACCTTTCTGGTCACCGTGCGTGTGCGGAACGCTGTCTCAGACTTGAGCACAGACATGGGGAACGTCACTGTCACAGGCAAGGCGTTTGTACTCTCAGGGGTCCAGGGCACTGAACCTGCCAGAGCCAGACAGGGCTCTGAACGCAGGGTCCATTCCACAGTCTCAGAACCTTCTGGTTGCTCTGGAGACACAGTCACAGAAAGTACCAGAAAAGCTCTGTGCTGAATGGGACTCCTCGGACGGCACGGTGCGGTGCTCAGATGTAACATTCACATGATCTCAGGCATTCTAACAGAGGAACATCCGAACATGAGGTCTCTGTCACCTCTCCTGTGATGGCCTGAGGGCGTGACTCAGCGACAGAGTTCTTGCTTAGTACACAGAAGCCCTGAATGCCGCCCCCAGTGCTGCAAAACAATAACAAAAACATATAAGAAGAGGGCTGTGGAGGGGGCTCAGTGGGCAAGCTGGATGTGCAGGTGTGAGCACCTAAGGTCAGAACCCCAGCACTCAGGCCAAAGTCGGGTGAGGCAGCTGCAAACCTGCCACCACCCACTGACTGAGCCTTGTCACCTGTGGGTCTATCACCTGCATGGTTCCTATAACCATTTACAAAGACATCTTAGGGCACATTCAGCATGACCTTCCTTTGTTTTTCAGAGTTTTGTTTTGTTGTGTTCTGTTTTTGAGAGGAATCTTACTGTGTTGTCTAGACTTGACCCCTCCTCGACCCCAAGCTGGGACCTTATATGCTACAACCCTTGCATGACTCTGACTTGATAGCGTCTAACAATATTTTCTACTAAAGCTTAATGCTTGTTCTCATTATGTTCACAGCCCCTTCCAGTCTCCAAGAACTACCTGGAATGAATGCTGAAGCAAAGAATGTGAGTATCTTTAAAACATTTAAGTTCACAAGGAAAGACATCCAAGCACTTTGCTTTAAGTTTGGGGTTTGGAAAGTTTCTCTCCTACCTGGTCCCACAACTATTCAGTTCCAAAGAAATACACAGAGGCTTATAATAATTATAAACTGTATGGCCAATTAGCTCAAGCTTATTATTAACTAGCTCTTACATCTTAAATTAGCCTATAATTCTTGTCTATGTTTAACCACATGGCTTGGTACCTTTACTCAGTAAGGCATCCTAGTCTTGGTTCCTCTGTGTCTGGCTAGTTACTACGTCTCTGCCTTTCCTCTTCCTAGAATTCTAGTCTGTCTGTCCTGCCTTTACTTCCTGTGTGGCTATTGGCCAATCAGCGTTTTTTATTAAACCAATATGAGTGACAAATCTTTACAATGTACCAAGGCATTAACCCACAGTAAGGATACTAACAGGACCTCCCAAGAGTCTCCAAGCTGTCCTGCAGTTGGAAAGAGGCCTAGAAACAGGTTCTCTAACTACAACAGGGTTAGGCTGTTAAAAATAAGACATTGGGTCACGTAGGTAGACCTTAGGGAAAAAGTAGCACATTTCTGAAAAACAAAAAACAAAACAAAACAAAAAAAGAGGTGAAATTGGAAATCATGGGGGAAATTAGAAAGTATTTCTAACTAAAATCCCAATGGCAATACAGTTGATCCACATTTGTGGCTGCAGCCGAGGTGGCATCCAGAGGGAAATTCTTAGCCGTTAGCACTTATTTTGGGAAACAGGCTTGCATTCTTTCATGCTTATGCCAGAGTCTTCAGTTTCTTCCCCTTGTCATTGTTTGTGCACGTATTAACTGAGTAAGAAAGACCTACCGTGCAGCTGCAGTGTTCACGAATTGACCTTGGGGCTAAGGGCGTGATGTGGGAAAGGCAGGTGTGCTCTCTGCCTTCAGGATGCTCAGAGGCGGACACAGGAGAAGAAGGAAGGGGCTGAGAATTTGTAAGTGGCTACCCAGAGCCCATCAGGTGTGCTGATGGCGATGGCTAGAGTGTGGTCTCCCGGAGGTGCCCGGAGGTGACTTGAGGACTGAGAGGATGGATCAGTGGGTAAAGCTCTAGCTACAAGGTGTAAGTGGAACATCCACTTACAAGATGGAAAGTGGAGGCCTGGGAACTCACGGGAGCTTGACAAAGGCCAGTTATCCAGCCCTATGCAGTGAAGATGAAGAGCCTGGCTCTCAAACAAAGTGAAAGGTCGGGACTGACCCCTGAGGTGTCCTCACACCTCCACACACTCATGGCGTGCACAGCCCATCAGAGGGTGCGTTCCTTGTGTTATTCCCGATCAAGGTGTGAACAAGAGGACCCATAGCTGAGTTGTTTAACAGGGCCCAGCAGCAACTACTCCCAGAGTTCACTGCGGGCCCATTGATTTCTCTCCTGGAACTGATACAGTCTCTGCTGTTGCCTAGCCAGCACCCTCTCCTCTTCCTTTGGATGCTTCTGGGAGACCTTCCCGAAGGAAGCTTCTCTGACTCTATACAGGGAAGATGTGGCAACCCTGGTAGTCAGATGCTAACAAGTCCTCAGAGGGACAGAGATTAAGACCATGGCTGAAGGATACAGGCTTGTGATTCCTCTGAGACTTGGCTGGCCCTGAGGCCTGTATTCTTTGCAGTTTCTCCTTTCTTTGTGTGTGCATGGATGTGAGCATGCAGTGACCAGAGGCCACCAGGCATTGTTCCTCGGGAGCCGTCCCCTTTGGGCTTGGTTTGGTTTTTGAGGCGCAGGGTCTCTTGTTATCCTGGAGCTCATCACGTGGTCTAGTCTGGCTTGCCAGTTAGCCTGAGACTCATCTGTCTCGTTTCCCTGAGGCTGGCACTATGAGCACCTGCCACTGCCCTCAGGGGGCTTGGGGGTTGAATTCAGGTCATCACCCTCACAGACACCTTACAAACTGAGTCACCTCTTCCAAATCTCTCGAAGAATTCCTAACCGATGCCTCCATCTTCCAGTCTCCCGCTTCCTCTAACTGAATCCCCTCTAACCAAGCACAGGCTGCGCTCTGAGTTTTAAGTGTCCTTTCATGTTCCTGTCTTTCCTGTCCACCTTAAGGGCAACAGTTGAGTCTCTGTTACCGCGTCTCTGGTCATTAGCACAGGACCTGGCTCAGAATGACCTCTGTCCAAGCCTACACTGGAGACAAAGCTCGGTACCCAGGGAATCTTAGGAAGACACTCCAGGCCTCCTGAGGGAAACCCCAGGACAGAAGGCCATCCAGAACTTTCTCTGCTCTGAGCCTCACCCTGTGGCCTCTGTCAACACACACTGCTTGGGGTTGGAGGGTATGTTGGCGGCAGCACTCTACAGTGAAACTGAAGTAGAGAGTGTTGTCTCACCGGTGGTTACTTGCTCTCCAGGGAGACAAAGGGGACATGAAGGTGTTCACTGAGCCTGAACTGTTCGTGGATCACTTCACAGAAGTCACACTGAGCTGGCCAGATGACGACCCAGACTTGGGCTTCTGCTGGTCCTGTGGTAGGTGGTGTACACTCTCCAGCCAGCCCCCCCCATCCCCCATCACTGATGTGTGAGCATCATCAGACTTGCCAATGCTCATCTTCATCTGTCAATCATGTCTTCATCTGACACGACCCATGCCCGACACTGTCAACCTGTGTGTGCCAGAGTGTGAGCCACAGAAATGGGTGTGGAGGAGTAACAGCAAGCCAAGGAGGGGTGGTGGCCCCGAAAACAGGTAACAGGGCCATGAGGAGATTTAAAAACAGTAACACAATGTAAAAGCCAGACTGCTTTGTTAATTGACAGCATGCGCTGGCAAATCCTGATAAATCCCATGACGAGAAAGTCCTGTTCTAAGAGGGTCATTCTCTCCTAACACACAACACCATAAACACACACACACACACACACACAAAACAGTCTTTATCTTCCGTGGCTACTTTTATAACTTAGATTTCTAAAAATGGAGTAACTGAGGCTTATGAGACGGCTCAGCAGGTTAAAGTGCTTGCTGCCGAGCCTGACTACCCGAGTTCAGTCCCTGGAACCCACACGGTGGAAGGGAAAAAGGGGCTCCTTCTAGTGGTCCCTGTCCTCCACATGCATCCATGACGTGTGTGCTCATGAACATGTGTGGGCATGTACGCAAACACACACAAACGTGCGCATGTATGTATACATGCATGTATGCATGCACGCACATGCACACGCCCCCAAAACCAAAATAAAATGGGATAACTGGCAGTTGGGCATGGTGACTCAGCCCTGCAACCCTAGCACTCAGGAGTCAGAGGCAGGAAGATCATCTGTTTGGGGCTAGATCAGGCTGTGCAGCCAGACTGGGTCTCAACAAAACCGAACCACCACCCCCAAAGCCTAACTAAACCACAAAGCCCATGGTGTGTCAGGCTCGGGGGTGCTGTGCCCAAGTGTCTGCTGTCTCTCTCAGGACATTGCTGGGCTCAGTGGAATGACTGTGTGGAGAGGCAACTGCTCCACACAGACCAAAGATGGCTGGTGCTCCCTACCTCCTGTCTGCCACCCCTCAACTCTGCTGTCACCCTGCACTTGGCTATCCTAAGGGGCCAGGAACTGGAGAGAGAAACAGAACAGTGCCTCTATGTGTTTTCTCCTCTGGACCTCCGGCCTCAAATCAGGTGAGGCATGTGGCCGTGCCCTGACTCTCTTCACCTACCCGCAGACCAAAGCTCTGTCCTGGTTAGGTTAGGACGATGGCGGCTCTTACTTCATCTTTCATGTCCCAGGCTCTCCACAGACTCGAGAACTGGACCAAGACTAAGCAAATGGTCATGAATGGAGCTTTCTTTCTTTATTCTCTGTCCCTTCCAGCTGTGAGAAGAACTGCCGGCCAGTGAAAGCCAACCAAGACATTCTGCTCACGGTCACTGTGGACCATGAAAGCCCAGCGGCCACGTTCAGCTGGTACTTAGATGACACCTCATCAGAGACGGTGAGCTGTCACAACCACTCAGTAAAACTGAGTCCTCCGAGAGGATCAGACTCACGTTGCATGCCAGGTCCTGAGCCAGGGTGCGCCAACCCCACTTGGAGCCAGCACAGGGAGGTCAGGAAGATTAGGGGACATGCTTCCGAGGGGTCTGAGGGAATTCTAACAGGTGAACGGATACAAAGGAGCCAAGTCTGTGGGGAGGCAGACTCTGTTGCCCTCAGCCAAAACCACCTGCAGGAGTCTGATGGTCTACAGCTGATGAACAGGAAAACCTAGCAACCTGGCACCCATGCCCCAAAGACCTGCAGCACACCTCACATGGCGGAGGTCCTTCAGGGCCATACTGGGAAGGATGCTTCTTAAAACTGCTTGCTCTCACTCTTTTCTCTGCCCTGTTTACTTGTCGATTCCCTGGGGAGTTCACCCTCCATATGGGACCTGCATTCACATCCCTCCTCAGGCTCCTCCCTCCACTAGTGACCTATACACACTCCTCCTCACGCTCCTTTTCTGGGAATCTGACCTCAGACAAGAGACAAAGCTGGAGACTGATTATGTACTGACCCCCAGAGTAGCAGCAGAGCCTGCCTTTCATTCCTCAGAGAGAAGTCTGTCAGGCCTGGGGATGGAAGCCATAGGACTAAGGCTGTCCAGGTTCCTACCCCACAGACTCTAAGGCCCTCAGTGCTGTTCTCTTGCAGGCTGAGCCCCTCCCTGATGCCTGCAGACTCAGAGGATTTTGGCCACGCTCGCTGACCCTCCTTCATGGCAACTCCTCCACGCTGCTACTGAACAGCAGCCTCCTGCAGACCTGGGGACCTGTTGTTCGGATCCGGGTCACAGGTGAGAAGCAGCCACCCTACTTCCTGTTGCAGAAAGAAGACGGACTTGAAAAGGCTAAAATAAGGAGCTTCAGGCTAGCGGGGATGAGGGTGTGGGCTTTCTACTTAGGAGACTTCGGGCAAAGGATTTGACTTCTGATTACCTCAGTTTCCTCACATGTAAAGCTGGGGTGATAGAAATACCTGCCCTGGGGTTGTTAGCACACAAGATGGCTGACAGAATACCAGTGAGGCAAGCTGGCCAGCCTATGTCAACCTGTGTTTCCTACCAGAAGAAGCCGAAGTTACACATTGACAATGAGCCCAGTGCTCCAATAGAGAGTCACAGAACAAAGATGGCTACACTTTTTCTTTTTTAAATTCTTTTGATGGCTATGCTTCTAAGAACATGTCTTTTCCCTCAGTTTCCTGCTAGGACTGCAGGCAAGTACCGCCTGTGCTGCCTGTGGATTGTGTGTTTTCTAACGCAGCCCACAGAGCACCCACATCCAGACAAACAGAGGCACTGGTTCAGTGGACGCTCCTGCTCCACTTCTGGCCATCTCAATGGAGTTAGGCCAGGGCGTTAGTGGTAACCAATTAAGATTCTCCTTTGCAGCTGCTGGTGGTGGCGGCGCATGCCTTTAATCCCAGCACTCGGGAGGCAGAGGCAGGTTGATCTTTGTGAATTAGAGGCCAGCCTGGTCTACAAGAGTTAGTTCCAGGACAGGCTCCAAAGTTACAGAGAAACCCTGTCTCCAAAAACAAAACAAAACAAGATTCCCCTTTCCTCGGCTCTAGCGGCCTTGTGTTCTTTTTGAACCAAGTAAAATGGCACATTGCTGCAGAACAGATGGGGGCTCACAGCTGAGGGTGTGGGAATGGAAAGAGATGGCTTCTGGGTAAGCTGCTCATGAAGTCACTATGAGGAAGTCATTATTGGTTCCACCTTACAGATGACAGAGGTCAAGTCCAAGGCCACTTGGACAGTAAATAGCAGAACCAGAATTCGAGCTCCATATCTGCCTGAGTCTCTCTCTCCTCTCTCTCTCTCTCTCTCTCTCTCTCTCTCTCTCTCTCTCTGTCCATTTTCTCAAAGTGAGCCTCATGGACTTGCATTGGGGACAATTGTTAGGTAGGAGTATTTTGGGGCTTACCCCAGAATCTCCAGAGAGATCAGAGGGTTCAGGGCTGCAGAGGTCCAACAATCTTTGCTTAACAAGCTCCCCAGGTCATCCTGAAGAGGGGCTAAGTTTCTGGACACACAGTCCCCTAAGCACATGAATCTTCCCTTCCCAGCACTGACCAGCCATGCCTATGGGGAGGATTCCTACGTGATTAGCATGCTACCTATACCGAAGGTGCCCGCCTGTGCCATCATCCCAGAGGAGGGTACTGTCCTGACGAGCTTTGCTGTCTTCTGCACTGCCGCCACAGCCCCAGGCCCCCTGGAGTACTGCTTCTGTCTGCAGTCAGGTACCAGCTAGAGATGCTGCTCTCCCTCAGCCCCCAGGATCATCTTCTCCAAGAGCAGGGATTATCCCTGTCTGGGAGCTGTAATAGAATCTATTGTAGAATGGAGGGAGACAGGCAGGATGAGGGACTCTGAAGCCTTCATCATCCCCAAAGCCCTGGCCCAGTCATCACACCAGAAGGACAGCATCCAACAAGCCCAGAGGACACACTGACTTTGTCCCAGTATAAGGTATAAGAGAGGGTTAGATGAATGAAGAGACCCAACAGGTATGTATGGACACACCCAGTTATATCTTACACACATACACACACACACACACACACACACACACACACACGAGAGCGAATGACTGAGCAAGAGAGGGAGGCACCGCAGAAGGGGGCACTGCACCCCTTTAAAAGTCAGGAGCTAGAGCTAGCTGGAAAAAAAGAAAAAGATCTGGTTCATAGAACCTTCAACACTTTGTAAGTGGTAGGAGAGAATGACAGTGTCCCAGGACAAGCAACTCTCAAAGAACTTTTTTTTACGTAGATTCTCAGAGGGTGACCATCAAAGACCCTACCTACACTGCATGACACCCCACACAGTCAGCCATGTCAGTCATGACAACCACACCCAGACGAGCAATGAACATGAAGAGAAGGGTGGCTCAGGGCAGCTCCCTCCATTTACTGTTCCATTTTGGTGGCTGCTGGTTCTCCCTGTGGCCCTGGGCATCTGGGGATCATCACAGGAGCTCTGTGTGGGCCTTCATCCAAGAGAAACTTTCTTCCAAACTGAGGCATCAGGAGTGGTGCTGGCACACTCCACAGTATCCTGCCCCAGACACCATATGACATAAACAGTGTACCTTAACTAGGGAGAGGTGGGTGGAAGCCCTTCTAGGGAGCATCATCTTCATTGGATGCCCATCAAAGAATGCGCAAACACTGTTAAGAAGGTAATGGCTGGGTCTGAGTGTGGAAAGAAAAAGGAAACCCAAGCGAGGCAAGTAGTCCCCTTTGTACCCAAAGGGAGAGGCCAGATATCCCCCTTCGTCTCATCCCCCATCTCCTACAGGAGAGCAAAAAGGCAAGGAAATGTGATTGGACAGCACTGACTGTTTAATTGCAAGTCAATAATAGCTTCATGATTGTCTGCACACTGCATGCACAATGACTGGAGACTTCCGTGATGTGCGGGTCTCCTTTAAGAAACAAAAGATAGTCATCCATTCACTTAGGTTTACAGCATACAGACGCCAAATGCGCATTCTGTGTTCTGGGTGCTAGGCTTGTAGCATTGGACACAACAGAGAAAATCCTTAACTTCATGATCGGTAACATCTAGTGGTAGAGACAACAGGCAAGCCATGCCATGTACCAAGGGGCGTGGTTTGAGACATAGCAACTGGGAAGCTCTCTATAGGTGCAGTGGGGCAGGTCGGCGGCAGAGTGATTGGTCTGGAGGACTTACACGTGGGAGGCACCAGAATCCACCCCCACACTGTAAAACCAAAACTGACACCAAGAGAGGTGACTCGCATCTACAATCCCACCCAGCACTTCAGAGGCTGGTGCAGAGGGATTGCTGTGAGTTCAAGACCAGCCTGGGCTCCCTGGTGAGTTCTAGGCCAGCCTGGACTGCAGAGTGAGACAATGTCTCAGAAAAGCAAAGAACAACAAAACTGTCAAATAATAATAATAATAAACAAACAAGCAAGGGGCTGGCTCGATGGTTCATTGGGTACCGGTGCTTGCTGCTCTGGACTGGGACTTGAGTTTAATCCTCACACTCACAAAAAGGTGGTAAGAGAGGACCAATGCCATGAAGTTATTCTCTGCCCCCCACATGTGTGCTGTGGCATGTGGGTATAAACACACATGCACATCTCTCTCACATCACGCACATACACGCATATCACACACATCACATACACATGTATGAAGATTAAAGCAAACAAAACACACCCACCTAACTCACGTGGCTGATTCCGAAGGCCGTGGAGTTTTAGGGGCTGAATTTCTCTTCTCCCTGCTGCTCTGCCTTTCTCTCCCCCTACTCCCTACCTTCTTTTTGTTCGTGTTGTAATATGGTTTTACCACATTGTAAAAACAAAAACACCAAAACCAAAACAAACCCGCCTGGGACTGGAGAGTTGGCTCAGTTGTTAAGAGAACTCGTTGCTCTTCCAGAAGACCCAGGTTCTATTCCCAGCACTTACCATCTATATATCTATTGCTCACCACCATCTATAGCTCCAATTCGAAAGGACTCATCACCCTCTGCTGGCCCCTTTAGGGATCAGGCATGTGTGTAGTACACAGATATACACGTGCGCAGAACAACTATACACATAAAATAAAAGCACATTTTGGGCTGGAGAGATGACTCAGGGTTAAGAGAACTGGCTGCTCTTCCAGAGGCCCTGAGTTCAATTCCCAGAAACCACGTGGTGGCTCACAACCATCTATAGTGGGAGTCAATGCCTGCCTCTGGTGAGCAGAGGAACATGTAGACAGAACACTCATTTAAATAAATAAATCTTTAAAAAATAATCTTTAAAAATGGTTTAACTTAACCACCACAAAAAAACAAAAACCTACTTGTAAACAGGGAGAAGGTCCTTCAATTTTTCATACACTTTAGGGAAATGATTCTACAGGTACAGAAACCTGTGGATTTCTAGAATGGCTGCCACGCCACCAATAACTAAGATTTCTCTGGCCCTGTGACCAGAAGCAGGCTCTGCCCTCCTAATTGCTTCGCTTCCACCCTGCCAGGTTCCTGCCTCCACTGTGGCCCTGAACCAGCACTCCCTGCTGTGTTCCTACCACTTGGGAAAGAAAAGGATGGCTTTGTCCTGACGGTGGTCATCTCTGTCACCAATCAGGCAGGGGACAGACAGCAGACCCAAGTGGCAGCTAAGGTGGGTGGTAGCGATGCCCGGTGTTTCTTTCCTGGGAAATGCCTCCACCCAGCTGAACCTGAGGAACTACGAGGCATGTGGAGGCGGCCGAGGGCACGGGTGATGAATCGCCTATACACTCATTCCTTCCGCAAATATTTACAGAGTACCCATCCGTCGTGCGCCAAGTCCTGAGGATACAGCCGCGGACACATGCCTTTGTATATCTTATGACTTAGTAGCCAGAGTATGGGAAAGTCCTGGGAGCAGGGGCAAGTTGAAGCAGAAGGGCGGAGATCGGAGGACTGAACTCTGGGCTGAGGCTGGAGAGGTCTCAAGAGAAGTTCTTGGCTGGGAGGCAGGTGGGGGATGGGTAGGATGAAGCGGGCAGCTGGAGGTGGAGTGTGGGTTTTCCCCAAAGATGTGGTGTGCAAACGGGTCGGGTCGAGGTGCCCTCCAGTCTCAGGAAGTGCCTGAGAGCCTTTTACCAGGCTTCCTCTGCTCCCAGACCCAGGACTTTAGTATCTAGTTTCTTGAACAGGGACCATTGAGTCTGTTTCTGGTTTCCCTGTCAGGTGGGCCGTGGGAACACAGGTAGTGACTGTGTGACGTTCCAGGCTACTGTGGCGGAGAGAATCTCCTCAGCTCTACAAGATGAGCACGGTGGTGACCAGTTTCTACACTTTGTCAAGGCTGTGTCTTCTGAACTTAACCAGGAGGACCAGAGCCCAGGCTCTGGGCAGCTTAGAACAGATACCAAACGGAAGGTGCGTGAAATGGGTCCTTTAAAATCTACATGCGACTTCTTGGGGTGGGGATGGGGCTCATGAATCAGAGAAACCTTGAGTGTCTCCCAGTGGTCACTGTCACTTCCTGCTTTAATTCTTCCAATGAGTGGCATAAAGTGAAGAAAGTATCTTCTTTATTGGTAACCCATTTTCTCTGCCCAATACCGTGGAGTCACAAACTTCTGGAAGCTGAAGGGGATTTGAGAGCCTCACTCCAGCTCCCTCATACTAAAGATGACTGGAGGAAAGTGTCGGGCATGCCTCTGCCAGGCTGAGAACTTTCTGGAGGCTGTAGGGGAGAACCTGCTTCTTAGTGTTTCCAGCTTCTAGAGGTCATCGCCAGTCCTAGGCTCCTAACCTAACCCCCTTTTCCATGTCTGCGTGTGTGTGTGTGTGTGTGTGTGTGTGTGTGTGTGTGTGTGTGTTTACATAGGCTCTAGGCAATGGAGCTTAGTCTTCATTCTTTTATTTTGTTTGTTTTTGAGACAGGGTTTCTCTGTAGCTTTGGAACTTGTCCTGGAACTCGCTCCGTAGACCAGGCTGACCTCAAACTCACAAAGATCTGCCTGCCTCTGCCTCCCGAGTGCTCGAAGTAAAGGCGTGCACCACCACCACCCAGCTAGGTCTTCATATTTGCATACTAAATATGTAAGTCGTCAAGCTACCAACATCCCCTTACTACCTTTTTGAAACCCTCCCCTCCCCACGCATCCTCCTTCCACCCGTGCACACATCACCAATCTCCTTCCTCAGTGTTTCCACCGCTGTCTTATGGAGACCCTTGCGATTATAACACTCCCACCTGTAGCTGCCAAAGGATCTCCCCACGTGAAGGTGCTGGGCTGAACCATATCTTCAGAATGATTTTGTCAAAGCACCTTTTCTTTTTTTTTTTTTCTGCAAGGCAACATGGTCAAAGGTTTCAAACATCTGGATGTGGGTATCTTTTGGCCATTATCCTGTCTGCCCTACCTCCAAGTCTTCAAAGCCCAAATGAGCCTAGTCATTCCTGGGACCCCAAATTCTCCTGCAAGGCCTTCACAGAGTCTTTGGAATTATCGTTCCCTTCCTTCCCTTTCTCCCTCTGTGCCAAGGTTAGAGAGCTTATGCTGAGATCGCTGTCCGTGCTCAGCACTGACCCAGAGAACATGCAGAGGGTGCAGGGTTTGGCTGAGGCGCTGAGAGAGGTGACCCGCCATAGCGAGGAGCTCACCTCGGTGGCTCAGGTGAGAATTTTCAGTGGCCGGGCTAGGCCAAGGCACATGTTCCTCCATGCTCTGGGCCCCTCCAGTACACTCCGTGTTCTCTGAATGGCCATTCCCAGGCAGGGGCTCACACTGTTTTTCCTTCTTTGGGTGAGGCCAGCGGGAGGCCAGTCAGGTCCTGCAGCACGCAGCTGAAGCTCTGTTGACAGCCAGTGCCAAGGTTCATCCTGAGGATCAGAGACGCCAAGAAGCCATCAGGGCCATGTTTCAAGCGGTGGGGACCGTACTGGAAGCTTCCCTCAGCCAGGGATCTGAAGAGCCTATGGAGGCCAATAGCAGCCAGGTAGGTGCCCTGGACCAGAGGCAGCCCTCACCCACACTGCGTGCCTAGCTTGTGCTTGGGTTGCGAGTGGATCTTTCTCGACAGTCCACACACAAATGCTGGGCGGGTGCATAAGGTTACAGTGCTTCTTGGGAGCTGGGAGGAAGGTTCTGGAAAGCAGAGTGTGGGGCAAGTATACAGAACAGGGATGCTGCACTCAGTGAACCCCACCTGTCACTTGGGAGCCAAGTCATCCAAGCTCCCTCAGTCTGCTTCCCTCGTCTGTAGCTGGAGCCACTCTCTGTCTCGCCCCCATCCGCTGTCCATTGCGCAGCTTATCTGAACCATTTTTGCAAGTTTGGGCAGTGTTCTGGCTCTTGCATCCAAGCAGACAGAATGTCTTTGGGAGTCAGCCTCCAAGGGCAAGAAAGGAGGGATAGGTGTGGCTTCCATAGTCACTGGTGGGCCTTGGGAGTACTGGCTCTCAGGACTGCATTATGGCGGAGTCACAAAGCCTAATTTGATAACAGCTGTTCCACAGCCCTTCATCCCATGGGCCATCTTCTCTATTCCTAAAGAACCGAAGGACAGCCATGTGCAAAGATGCAAGGTCATCCTCTCACATGTGGCCACGTGTTTAGATACTAAACACACTCCCGTGCTCATCCTTACACACTCATATGTACACACCCTTCACAATTACATATGCACAGCCACACACGCACGTGGCCACACACTCGTGCACATACCTGGAAGCCCCCAAAACACACATACTTCGTCCCATCAAGCACATACATACAGGCATGGATGTACATTCTCATATGGCAATGCAGTGGCACATAGACTCTCGTGGGCAGTGTCAACCAGACAGTAACTTGTCCATGCACACTCATCCATACTTATACACACGCCCTCAGATCAACTCCCAAATTCAGTCATATACACTCTTATTTTCACACATTAGTGCTCACACCGACTTGCATGTACACACTCAAACACATACATACATACATACATGCAGTCACATCTCAAATACAGTCATGGATGCCATGGATACACACAAACACAAATACACAGGCAGACAGACAGGCAGACACACACACACACACGCTATTAGGTCCTCTGCTAGGTCCTTGCCCTAGCTTTGTTTGTCATCACGAGAATGTGTCTAAAAATGTTTAAACACTTGTTTATTTGAGGGGCACACATGCCCCAGCATGCATGTGGAGGTCAGGGGACAACCCATGAGAACGGATTCTCTCCGTCCACCACGTGGGGTCCTGGGATGGAACTCAGGCAGTCGGGTTTAGTTTGCGAGAACCTTACCCATTGAACCAACTAACTGGTACCGAATGTGTCTTCTCTGGGGGTTTGGATGGGGCAGGGAGCTGAGCTTGCCTGTGGCTCTTACCTCTCCTGGAGCAATATGTGGGCCATGTGTACACACCTTCAGGACAGGGCCACACAGCACAGTGGATCTTCATATGGACACTGGAGCCAAATTTCCCGAGAGCCTTCTTCCATCTCACCAATATTTGACTTCCCACATCACCTCTTCTCCGTGTTCTCTCCTCTGCCCTTCTGCCCAGGGGATGGGAAGCACCTGCCTCACGGGGCTGCTGTGAGGGCGGAGTAGCCCCTGGGAGTCAGACAAATGCTTTGGGCTTCATTTGGATGCCTGCTTTGCCCATGACCTGCAGGGCCTTTTTGGTCTACTATTTCCCTGTCTTCTCCCAGCCCCTGCTAAGAGTCCCACAGTAACCTGGCGACAGCAGTCAAAGGGGCCTGTGGTGATTTCCACAGCAATATTCTGCTTCCTTTCCAGGCTCACATCGTGGCCCAGCTACTTCAGGTTGTAGACCATTTGCAGACTGCCCTCCTGCTGGGGACATTACCAGGGGGCCCTCCAGCCATCCTAGAAACCCCCTCCATCTCTGTGTACACAGACAGGTACTGAGCTGCGCTGCGCATGCCCAAGAAAGTTGATGCCCTAGCCCTCATACTGAACTACACGAGGCAGGACCCAGAGGACAGTCTTAGGGCTGGAGAAGTACTGGGACCAGGCTTGGTGTGTGGGTGTCATGGAGTCTTTCCACCATGGAGATGTTTGTTTGGGACAGAATGGGAACTGTGGAGAGCTAAGCCCAGTGTTGAGAAAGTCCCAGGAGGACTGTGCAGGTAAGGGGGGCAGGGGGACGAATGACTGGGACCACACACGTCATCCTCACTGTGTCCCAGCAATTATTACTTGCTTATATATTCTTAGGAAAGGAAAGGGCCTTATGTGTCCCCTGGGCCTCACAAGCCTTGTGACCTTTTTTGTCCTTCCACAGCGGAATGCTAATGGGTCCAGTCTTGGAGCCGTTAACTGATCACAGCTACTCTGACACAAGATAATGAAGATCATGTGCAACCCAGAGGAAACAGACACGCACACGCATACACGCACACACGCGCGTGCGCGCACACACACATACACGCACACATACACGCACAGGAGGGGGGCTCCCTTGCTACGCTCCAGTCCTCAGCTCCTCAGACCAGGGTTGCTCTCTTGGGTCCCAGTGACAGATTACATTAGCAGTATCAAGCTCTGAAAACAGGTCCCGGGTCTTATCAAAGGGGGGGGGTCACAGTCAATGGTCAGAAAAGATGGGGCCGGGAGCTCATAGCTTCAAAGGTCAAGGTAGGCAGTGGGGACAAACTTGGAGAAATGATTAACCAGCCATCTCGAGTACTGATGCTATTCTAGGGATGCAGTTCTAAGCAATTCTGCTTGTGCATGGACCTCCAGTTCACATGGGGGTACCAGCAGCATTTGATGAGGCTTCTGTTTGAAACACAGCCATCTCCTACAGTAAAGTGGAGCCCCACCTCCTCCTCCCACTACACAATGTGGTTCTTCCTCCAACACCAACTTTCTTTTCTCCCGATTCTCACCCTGTGGTCAGAATACAGCCACGGAGTTGGCAAGGCTCTTCAGTGCACACTACCACCGTTGACTCTGTGACCTTCACCCTGCCGGCCGCCACCTCCCTCTGCCCCGTGGAGGACAGCCAGGAGCCTGTGGACATAAGGGTAACCCAGCAATGCCTCTTCCGAGACAACCTTCACAGTGTGCAAAGTGCCGGCCCTTCTACTTGCTCACTGATGATGCTAGCAGCCCCATCCATTAGAGAAGAGGTTCAGTATCTCGTCTAAGCCATAGCCAGGAGCACAAGTGAACTCAGACGCCATAGCTCTGGACACCCAAATCCATTTATTCCAGTGGGTTGCATGACTTCATGAGTTGTTGTGGAGCGGGCTCTCCAGGCTCCCATCTGTAACTCAGACAAAGACCAGGGGTCCCTTTCATCCCAGATTAAGGCACATCTGATTCCCCTGAATGCTAGTGAAAATAGACCAACATCTCTCTCTTAGATACTTCTTGCCACCCCTGGTAGTCATGGGGCTGTTTTTAGGATGCCTGTGAACATGAGTTTCTAATCTGTAGCTGCTCAGTCCTTTATATAAAATGGTGTGGTAGTTATACAAAACCAATGCACAGCTTCACATGTACATATATACACATGCATATACATAACATATGCAATATAATTATACACACACCACATATAGAGGGGGAGGGAGGAAGGGAGGGAGGAAAGGAGAGACTCCCTATATAGTCTTGACTGACCTGAAATTTGCTTTGTAGACCAAGCTGGCCTTGAACTCACAGAGATCTGCCTACTTCTGCCTCCAGAGTGCTGGTATTAAAAACACTGCTACCGTGCTCTACCTAGACCTCTGCATATACATTGAATAAAGTCAAGGTTGCTTGTAACAGTTGAAACAATGTAAGCACTATGCAAACAGCTAATGAAAACGTACTACTTTGGAGAATGGCAAGAAAAATAAGTAGCCACACAGATGCAATTTTTTCAAATATTTTCAGTCCACATTTAGCTGAATCCACAGACATAAAACTAAAGAAATGAAGATCTGACTATATTGACTTTGGGGGAAGAAAGACTTACTGATTCCCAGGGCCAGCCCTCTGAGACCACATCTCTGAAAAGCACAGGCAGGCCTCTGTATCCACCCCCTAGAGCAAGGGCTACTCACCCACTCCCAGGATCTCACTGTTCACACAGGGGCCTGGTCCTCTCCCACCCCTCTTCAGTGCTCTTGCTCTTGGCTTTCAGATGATGAGTTTCTCACGGAACCCTTTCCCTTCCCGAAGCCGATTTGATATCAGCGGAACTGTTGGCGGACTCCGTCTGACCAGCTCCAGTGGCCACCCCATTTCAGTGAAGAACACGACGCAGAGTATCGAGGTAGGCTCTGGGGTGTTACCCGAAGTCGGGTGGCACTTGGCCTCCTCTTCAGCTTGGTTTGGGACCAAAGGGACCAGCTGTGCAAACAATGGCTAGAGAAATCACCCAAAGTACCCCTTACCCAACTAAACATAGCACTCTACTTAAGACCATGCCTTTGTGGCCATTCACACATCTTTGGTGTATGACAGCTTTTCCTGGGAATTTAAATCTGTTAGGTGGAATTCTAGTCATTGCACAAATGAAATGTTCATTTTAAAGGCACACAGTGCTGTTGCGGGAGCTCTCCCGCACCACAATGCCGCCTTCAAAATGCCGTTGGGTTTTCTTTCAAGTTAAGCAAGAACGCCAACATCCCAGGCTGCAATGGACTCTTAGATTCCTTGAAGAGTTTGCGGACATTCCTAGTTATACACCGTTTTCTCTCAATGACTGATCAAAAGTCATGCAGGGAAGCCTCCATCCTCATTCGTGGCTGCGGCGAATGTGCTATCAGGCAGATAAGATGCAGTTAAGGACCTAGAGATGGGCATTTGAGTCTGGATTGCTCAGGGGCCCAGTGGAGCCATAAGGGGCCTCGGAAGAGGGAAGCAGAAGGGGGCAGTAACTGCTGTTGATGACACAGAGAGAGGTTGGGGTGATGATGGGAGGAACAGACCGGAAACCTAGGGCCGCAAGTGAGAGCGGGAAGACCACCCCACCCCCATCGAACCTGCTGCAGAGATCTTCCTGTCTACATCAGCCCTATGACAGACACCACAGGGCTTTAGATGCTCATTGCTTGTCCTGCCCCCCTGTCTGGCTGTAATTCTTTGTTTCTGAAAACAGATCCTGTTGCCGCGGATTTCAGAACACAGCGAGCCAACGATGCTGAGCCTGGCCACCCCAGAAACTCTGTGGGTGAATATGACCGCCAGGGAGGCAGCTCTGGGGATCCAGCTGCACTGGGGACCCGACGTCCCACTCACACTCAGTCTGGGCTATGGCTACCACCCCAATGAGACCAGCTACGATGCCCAAACACACCTGCCTCCTGTTGCTGCCACAGGTAGTCAGCTTCCTCGGCTGTTTCTTGAGGGGCTTCCCGGGTGGGGCCAGTTTCAAACTAAGGTGTCATAGAAAAAAATCAAAGAGCAAGGCCAGGGAGATGACTCAGTCATTAAAAAATATAAGGATCAGAGTTCAATCCTGAGAAACCACATTAAAAAGCTTGATGTGGTAATCTATGCCTGTGATCCTAGTCCTGGGAGGGGGAGGATCAGAGACCGAAGGGCCCCTGGGATTCACTGACTGCCAGCCTCACTGAATCTGGATCTCAAGTGTGGAGAGATGGCTCAGCAGTGAAGAGCACACATTGTGCTTGCGCAGGTCCTCATTCTGCATGCTGAGTGGCTCACAATCCCCCTGTAATTCCAGCTCCAGGAAGATCCATGCCTCTGGCCTCTGTGGGCATCCACACTCAAATACACACACCCTGTACCCCAGTGCACATAATTGAAAATAATAAAAATAAATCATTTTTAAAAAATAAAATTGTTTAGAAGCTTTGAGGAAGACTTACAGTGTCAGCCCCTGGTCTCACATATGCACACATGTATACACACACACACACACACACACAAACACAATTATTTAATTAAAAGGAAAGAACGAATTGCCTGCCTTCTTCAGCAGCTTTCATGGGCTGATGTTATGGGTGTTATTTACCCCCTTGAGGTAAACATCTAGTACATGACACAGAGATGCAGGTGAGCCCACAAAGAACTTTCTGGAGCCAGCTGTAGAAATCTCCACATTCCAGATATGAGCAGAGAGGGTCAAGCCAGGTGCAGAGCAATCCCAGCACTTGGGAAACTGAGGCAACAGGACTAGTAGGACCAGTAGGGCCAGGCTTTGCTACATAGCAAATTTGAGGCTAGCCTGGGCTACAAAAGACCCTGCCTCAAAACTACAAGACAAATAAAAAAGAACATAGAAGTTCAATAACCAGTCTGATATCACACAGCCAATAAGAAACAGTTACGATCCTTTCATGTCCTGCCATGCCCCTGCACACTGAGCAAGGGTACTCCTGGGATAATGGAGAGATCTTGAGGTCTAAATCCCTGCCACGTCACCTTGGTATCCTCTCCTCTCAAGGAGACCAGAGCCTTGTTTCTTGCAGGTGAGCTACCCACATGGATCCTGGGCCCAGAGGACCTGCCCTTTGGGGAAGGTATCTACTATTTGAGAGTGGTCCCCAAGGATGAGCTGGAGTCTACCTCTGGCAGGAACCTCACAGTTGGCATTAGCACCTTCCTGTCACATTGTGTGTTCTGGGATGAAAGCCAGGAGACCTGGGACACCTCTGGGTGCCAGGTAAGGAAGACAAGTAAGCTGGGGAGGCATGGTAGGGTGTGTCTACTCTTGTAGGGTCCCCATTGGAGCCTCTGGTACAATATCTCACGCTTCTCCAAGGTGATCTGCATATGTCATTCCTGTGCTCGGAATGTCCTCCTTGCCTTCAACTAAGCCCATTGTCTTGAGGAAACTTCATGGCCCTGACTAGGTCAGATTTCCTGCTGTGAACTCCGATACACTCTCCCCAAGTCACCCTGCTTGGCAGTGTGGTCCCCAACCTCTTTCCTGAGGCCATCCCAGGAGCCAGGAGTGCTGGAACAACTGATTACGGAATAAGTATAGGACTGATTCAGATGGCTGCCCCCTGTGCATGGGGCACGGCAGGCCAGGGTGTCACTTCCCAGAAAATGACCTCAGCTGTGTCCCGTGTTCACCTTTCCCTGCATTATCTCATCAGCATCTCAGATACCCCAAGAGAGCTGCAATGTTCCCATTTCACAGGCAATGAGACGGAGGGTCAGGAAACTTGATGGACTGCTCCCAAACCTCACACACATTATGTGGAGGGCCTGTGCCTCAGAGCACATCATCACTGGCCTACATAGCTAGTTCCAGGACAGCCAAGGCTGTGCAGTGACACCCTGTCTCAAAAATCCAAAGCAGAACACACAACGAAAAACAAAAACCAATCCCCAGCACAATGAACGGTAAATAATCTTCTCTGAAAATTAAAATAAATTTTCGTTTTCATTTGTGTGTATGTCTCATGTAGCCCAGGCTGGCCTTGAACATGTAGCAGGGGATGACCTTGAACTCCTGATCCTCCTATGTGCACCTTCTGATTATGGGATTACAGGTGTGTGGCACCTGTAATATCCAGTTTATGTGATGCTAATTAAACCCAGAACTTCAAGCATGCTAGGCAAGCTCTCTGCCAACTGAGTCACATCCCAGTCCTAAAGACATATAATGTCAGCCAGAGGATGGCTAAATCTGTGGATGTGAAAGCCTGACTGAGTGGTGTCCGCACTGAGGTGTTCATCATTTCTCTCCATTTCCAAACATGGTCTCTTTGGGGTTTACAGGTAGGCCCACGAACCACCACCTCCCAGACACACTGCCTTTGCAACCACCTCACCTTCTTTGGAAGCACATTCCTGGTGATGCCCAATGCCATTGATGTCCACCAGACTGCGGAGCTCTTTGCCACTTTCGAGGATAACCCAGTGGTGGTTAGCACAGTGGCCTGCCTCTGCATGGTCTACATGCTGGTGGTGATCTGGGCCAGGAGAAAGGACATACAGGATCAGAGCAAGGTGAGGTGCT
The DNA here is from genome assembly GCF_018167655.1 of Microtus oregoni. Taxonomy (NCBI): domain Eukaryota; kingdom Metazoa; phylum Chordata; class Mammalia; order Rodentia; family Cricetidae; genus Microtus; species Microtus oregoni. The sequence goes on from NW_024543063.1 coordinate 36,865,031, forward strand.
GGGTTCCTGGGAATGGGAGTAACCGGGACTGTAGAGGACAGAACCCAGGGGTTACTGCACCCCTTAACCCCTGGGGTCATCTCAGGTAAGCTGGCCCTGTAGCCTAGCGCTTACAAAACATCCCTTTTCATCAAATTATCAGGAATACTGTGCTATTGATCATCAGCTGAGTACTCACTAAATGCCAGAGACAACCCTATTTATGTTCACAGCAGCCCTCAGAGGAAGGTACTTCTCATTGAGATGGGGGGTCTCAAGGCTACCCTTGTGTCCATAATTTGTCAAAAAGACTCAGAACTCAGAACAGCAGTTGAAGTAATACTGATGATTTGTTATCTTGGTTTGTAGGTGTATGTATGTGTAAGCCCGTGTGTATAGATATCTATGTGAGGCACATGCATATGTATGTATGTGTAAGTCTGTGTGCAGGTGTCTATGTGATGCTCATGCATATTGTGTGCATGTGTGAGCCTGTGTGTAGCTGTCTGAGTGATGTACATGCATATGTATGTATATGCACCTGAAGGCCAGAGATGATATCATACATTATTTATCAGAAACTGCCCTCCTTAGTTTTTGAGACAGGGTCCCTCACAGGGACCTGGGGTTCACCAAGCAGGCCAGAGTGACTGATCAGTGAGCCCTGTGGATCCCCTCTCCAGTGCAGGGATTAGACCTGTGTCTCACCATGCCTGGCTTTTCATGTCAGTCAAACTCAGGTCCTCATGTTTGTGTGGCACCTTATAACCTGTCCCACCTCCCCATGGCTACTACGCCAAGAGGACTCAGTTGCAAGAAACAGGGCAGAGAGACTTGACTTGATCTGTTCTGCTGATGTCTGCAGATGGTGCTTGATTGTCCTTGAGATGACACCTAGCAAACATTGCCAACCAGAAGCTCACCGAGCTTTGGTGTCATGGGTTTGATTGGGAGTTGGGCGCAGAGGTAGGAGTAGCCAGCCCGCTTGACCAATCCTGGTTCTGCAGTCTAAAGCCTCAAATACACAGTATGGCCTGAAATCCCACCAGAAATCACATTGTCCTCATAGACTGCGTGGCTTGGCCAGGGCTTCTGGTATCCAAAAACTGCCTTAGTAGGATACACAGGAGTCACCTCTAAGGATATGGATGATGGGCACAGACTTCATATGAGGACAACCTCCCATTTGTTTGTTTGTGGGGTGTGTATGCTTACTTTTTAAACTGTGTCTTATGTAGCCCAGGCTAGCCTCAAACTTGTTATGTGTCTGAGGGTATCCTCAAACTCATGACAATCCCCTGCCTCAGCCTTCTGGGTGCTGGGATTGCAGGATGAATCTCCTCGCTCGGTCCCGGTCCTTTCTTTGGTTTGGACACCTCAAGTTCACTAAGCACACCCTGGATTTCATTCCACCCACCATCTTAAAGAGAAGGCGACCAGGGATCAAGAGGTCAGTTGGCCCGAAGCAGTTAGAGAGGAGCTAGATTTCATCCTAAACAGGGCTCATGGCTTATACATGAACCAAACAAAAAACTATACAAGGAATCATTTGCAACAATAATTAATAAAATCATATGGAACACAGGGATGGCCTTCAGGATGTGTTTGTGGGCGTCTGAGGGAATGCAAGGGCACAGTGTGGCAGAGTCTGGAGCTGTCCATCTCTTGCTCTCTCCTCCCTGGCGGCACCACTAGGGATGCCAATACAGAATGCAATGACACTCAGCGTTCATACTGCTGTCTTTGATTCCTCCACGAGACCAAACATTGATACTTAAATATAGGGTTGGGGCTGGTGAGACAGCTCAGTCGTTAAGAGCACACACTGCTGGGCCTAGTATAGTGGAATCAGCCTTTACTCTCAGCACTTGGAGACAGAGGCAGGAGAATCTCTGAGTTCAGGGCCAGTCTGGTCTAAACAGTAAGTTTAGGCCAGCCAGGGATACATAGGGAGACCTTGTCATAAAAAAGTTAGCAGCAAAAACAAAGCCACAAAAATGGGGCTTAAATGATGGCTCAGTGGTGAAGCGCTTGTGGCTATCCTGGAGGTCATGAGTTCAGTTCCGAGTACCCACATGGTGATTGGCAGCCGTCTCTAACTCAAATAACTCCTGTTCCGGGAAATTCAATGACCTTGGAGGGCACCAGGCACACATGCATGCACATATAAACATGCAAACAGACAAACCACACATACACATAAAACAACTAAAAAAAAAAAAGCACATACTGCTTTTGTAGAGGAACCAGCTCAAGATCCATCCCCCAAACCCACATCAAGCAGCTCCCAACCACTTGTAACCCCAATTACAGAGGATCTGATGCATTATTCTGGCCTCCTTGGACACAGTGGCCATATACACAACCCCCCCCCACTAACATAGACTCATAATTAATTTTAAAATACAAAAGCTGGATTTAAAGACACACACATATTATCTTAGCACTCAGGAGACTGAGGCATGTGGCTCTCTATGAATTCAAGGCCAGCCTGGTCTACATAGAGAACTCCAAGTCAGCCAAGGTTACCTAGTGAGACCCTGTATCAAGAAAAAAAATTATATAAATATAAATATAAATATATATATATCTTAAAGCCTCAGATTGGCTCCCAGTAAGCATGCTATAAAATGGAGTTAAGTCCAGGGTGCAGGGGTGTTTTCTTTTTTTTTTTTTTTTTTTTTTTTTTTTGGTTTTTCGAGACAGGGTTTCTCTGTGGTTTTGGAGCCTGTCCTGGAACTAGCTCTTGTAGACCAGACTGGTCTCGAACTCACAAAGATCTGCCTGCCTCTGCCTCCCAAGTGCTGGGATTAAAGGCGTGCGCCACCAGCGCCCGGCTGCAGGGGTGTTTTCTACGAGGAACCTTTAGGGTGAGCTGGAGGAGCTGGCACGATGGTTATGCAGCAGTTAGAGCCCTGCCAGGCCTTGGAGATCTGCACTGAGCTGGGCTGGGCTGCTCACGTCTTACACACAGCTAGATACCTCATAGATGGGTCATTGCCTGTCAGTGGCCACAAGAGTGTGCCCTGGACAGAGAGGACCGCATCCTCGGCGACAGAGCCTCAACGGCCAGTGTGAGCCTTTCACGGGAAAGAGAGCTGAGCAGCGCATCCCAGAGGTCACCCCAACCCCCTGGACACCCCTAGCTCCAGCCACTTGATGCTTTCTCTAAAACATCTCAACATTTCATTCCTTCTGAGTCCCCTGGGAAACAATTGTGTAAACAGTGAGCTCATCACACCGAACACTGAACATTCTCTTTAATGCCAGGCTCACTTCCAACTCAACTCCACAGGGTTGCACTTAATAATGAAAGCACTTAGTCCTTCCTGGCTTTTGCTACTATTTTTCTTGAAGCCCTTCTTCCCACAAAGGACAGTTCTCACTGGTTCAGATAATAATGAACGCCAGTTTGGTTTGGCATGTTAATTGGCATCGTTGCCCAACTCATTCTTAGCTCCTGGGTGGTGGGTGAGGCCACTGAGTAGGGTCCCCCTAACACTGTCCTTCTGTCCAGGTAAAAGTCATAGTGCTGGAGGACAATGAGCCCTTTGCCCAGTATCACTACCTGGTGACAGTCTACACGGGACACCGACGGGGGGCAGCCACATCTTCGAAGGTTGGTTGGTGGGTGTGTCTCTCCCGGGGCGGTGCTAGCTGTCCTGTGGAGTGTCTGGCTCCAGAGATTTAAATTACTGTGTACTCTACTTGTTTCATTTATAGATCAGAGGAGAGAATATCCTTTAGTTTTAAAAATCACATTGTGCATTGTGTGTGTGTGTATGAGTGTGAGTGTGCATGAGTGTGTCTGCATGCCTAGTTTTGTGCAGTGCTGGGCTCAAGCACAGAACTGCCGAATCCTGAGCAGACACTGCACTGACTGAGCTACAGCCCCAGCTTCTGGTCTCTGGGTTCTAGGTGACTCTCACGCTGTATGGCTCGGATAGAGAGAGTGAGCCCCATCACCTGTCAAACCCTGATGCTGCAGTTTTTGAGCGAGGAGGGGTGGACGTCTTCCTGCTTTCCACTCTGTTCCCCCTGGGAGAGCTGCAGAGCCTCCGGCTGTGGCATGACAACTCTGGGGACCAGCCATCATGGTGAGTTGGGAGAGGGCAAATGACCAGGCTGGGGCGAGGTACCCATTTCATGGCTCTCCATAGCACAAGTGGGGCAACCAGGCTCAGAGAGGCTAGTGGTCCATATAAACCAGACCAGAAGAGAGGAGGGTGTGGTCCAGTCCTGGTGTCCAGGACATTTCCTCCTCTGAGGCTTCGAAGCAGGTTGCTAGAGCACACTCTCCTGCCTGGCTTCTCTTGCTGATGGCTGGGTGTCCTGAGAAAGGGGTTCAGAGGTTTCAAATGTGTTCCCCCCCACACACACCTCTTCTCTGCAAACAAGCAACTGCCTTCAAAGCTGAGGCGGCTTTCTGCAGGCTGACCTCCCCTACAGGAGGCCAGATGTTACTCTGACACCAAGGGAAGAACATGCGTGTGCCTTTTCCAGGTACTCCTGTTCTTGGGGCTCATTTTCTGAAGGCCTTATCCCTGTGGTGTCCCAGGGAGTCCCAGCCCCACGCCAGGTCCTCAGAGCTGCATCTCCTTCCTCCAGGTATGTGAGCCGGGTGCTGGTCTATGACCCTGCGGCGGACCGCAAATGGCACTTCCTCTGCAATTCGTGGCTGTCCATCGATGTTGGCGACTGTGTCCTCGACAAGGTGTTTCCTGTGGCCACAGAGCAGGACAGGAAGCAGTTTAGGTACTTCCCTTCTGTCTTTTTTATTGTAGGACAATGGCCTCACAGCCCAGGGTGCTAATGAAATAGATGGTGGATTGACCACTGTTGAATGTTTCTCTAGAGTAGAAATCAAAAAAATTGCAAACAGCTGCCTGCCAGTATAAAAGGAACTGGCTGAAATATACTTAGCTTGTTTAAAACTTTGCTTCTTGATTATAAAAGAATCATTGCTCTGGGGTGAAGATGATATATGATGAGAAAATACAGAGAAAAAATGTTTAACTACTTGTGGGCTCTAAGGAAAACATGTAACTTGGGATCTGACTGTGATTTCTTCTTATGTAAAGATTTTACTTTTATCTTTGGAAAATATGTAACTTGTGGTTGTGAGGTAATCTTTTCTTGTGTAGAAATCTTTGTATCAAGTACAAAATGGATAAGAAAACAATAAGAGCGGGGAGATGGAGCGATGTAGAAGGGAAAACATCAGAAAATAGAACCTCAGGGAAGAAATAAAAAGGATAAGACCAGGAAAGATATGGAAGGTGAACACCTAGGGAGGAGGAGAAGAAAAAGAAAGAAAGAAAGAAAGAAAGAAAGCATCAGGATAGAACAGAGCAAAAAAAGAACAGAGTAAGAAGCAGCAGAGAGAAAACTAAAATGAAGAAACTTTGGCCCTCAGATGAAGTTCCCATGTGTGTCTGTGCATCTGTCCGTCTGTCCAGTAGTCCACCTACTCTACATCTCCTCTCCAGTTTCTCTGACCTGCTAGGGGCTGAGCCCCTCATCAGCAACAAACCATCTAATCCAGCTTTTTAAAGATGTGGTTGGTAGTTGCGTTGTCGTAAGGGGTTTTGCCCACTGAACCAACTTACTGGCTCCAAACATGCTGAATCTCCCAGGCAAATCACAGGTTGCTCTTGGAGACCAGTCCCTCTGCCTACCTGTCTCCCTAAGTGCCCGTCTCTCTCTCTTCTGCCTGCCCACAGCCACCTGTTTTTCACAAAAACCTCCACGGGCTTCCAGGACGGACACATCTGGTACTCCGTCTTTTGTAACTCTCCTCGGAGCAGCTTCACACGTGTGCAGAGGGTGTCCTGCTGCTTCTCGCTGCTCCTCTGCACCATGCTGACCAGCATCATGTTCTGGGGTGTCCCGAAGGACCCCGCCGAGCAGAAGATGGACTTGGGTAAATCTCAGTCTTCCTTCTGATGGCTGGGGCTGGTGGGTACCAGTCTCACTGCCCCAGCAAGACCACTGCAATCTAGAGGAGGTTTCCAGTTTTTGTTTGATCCGTTCGATATTCTGAGACAAGGTCTTACTTACACTGTGGGCCAAACTGGCCTCAGACTCACTCACTGCCATTACAGGTGTGCACCACCACGCCTGCCTTGTCTTTGTGTCTTGTGTGTCTATGTGCATGCACACATGTGCACATTCAGGTGGAGCTTAGCTCTGGGGATTGTTCCTCAGGAGTTAGTCACTTGGTTTTTGCAAACACGGGCCTTAAGCTTGCCAGTTGGGCTCCATTGGCTGGCTACAATGTCTCCGGGGTCTGGTTGCCCCACTTCTCAGCACTGGGGTTACAAGCAGGTGCTACCACACCTGACTTTTTGCAGTAGTGCTTGGAATTGTGGCTTTCTGGTCCCCAGGCTGGCATGCTAAGCACTTTACAGATTGAGCTGTCTTCTCAGCCCCTTCGATTTAGTCTTCACCGGGACCAAATCGATGTGGTTGGCCATGGTACAGCTGACCTTAGCCTCTGGCCCCTGCAAAGAGTAAGCTGAGTCATGTGGCCCAGGCTCTTGGTAAACTGCCTTGTCAGGGTGGTCTGTCTGGCTTGACTCACAACCCTGGTAAGCTAAGGGCCTCTTGGGGGCTGGGTAAGCATCCAAAGGCTTACAGGTGACCTCCTACGAGTTGTGCTTGGCAGGTCCTTCACTGTGTAGCTCCCTTCTGCTGAGAGCGGGGAGGGGACTGGACTTTGGGCATCTTGCCTCCATTTGGCCTCTCCCCTCCTTTTTCCCCAGGCAAAGTTGAGTTCACTTGGCAGGAGGTGATGATTGGGCTGGAGAGCTCCATCCTTGTGTTTCCCATCAACCTCCTGATCGTCCAAATCTTTCGGAACACCCAACCTCGGCTCCCGCTGGAAAAGGATGAGAAGCGGGAGCAGGGACCCTCCAACCTGACTCCTTCACGGCAGCCCACGGAGGAGGGACTTCTGACACCTGAAACAGTGACCAAGGCATGTCCTCAGCCTCAGTTTGTCTATGAATGGAGGGACTCTCTAAGCTGGCAGTAGAGAAGTGCAGGCTGGTGCATGGGCCCTGGCAGCCTGGATTGCCTGACAGTCTCAGATGCCAGGATCCACCAGCTGAGAGCATGCAGACTCTCATGCATAACCCATACGTCATACGTGTAGCGCACAACGCCTGTCTGCGCTCTATGCGCTACCATACAGTTTGCGAGCTTCGGGCAAGGTGCTGGAGATTGAAACACACAAAGACACTCAGAGAGACGGAGGCACGGCCCTCTAGTCACTGGCAAGAAGCCCCCTATTCAATAGCACCATGGAGGTTTATATACCCAACACGGTCAGGTGGGCCAACAGGTGAAAACCTCATCCCCTGATCCTCAAGTCCAGGCAGCACGTGCTCGTGAAGCAGAGCTGGTAAACAACTTTGACACAGCTTTCAGTAACTCAAATCAGAAGGCCAAGTACACATCACAGCAGGGAAGAGAAGCTGGAGGCCAGGACTCCAAATGGTCCCAACACATATGTGTTCATGCAATGCACACTTGTTGAGCATCTGTTATGTGGAAACTCTGTTGTTTCCTGGGGGAGACATCGGCGATATCCCCCCTCCTCCTGGGCTCCAGTGACAAAGTGTGAGGCCAGCAAAATTCACCAGGGGAAGCCAGTAAGTTCATTAGGCTTCCTTACAGTGTGATCGATGGTGAGGGCTGACAGACAGGGACATGGATGGCCTTAAAGCAGCCGCTTTGGAAGGGCAGCACACAGCAGTTAACAATTGCTTCTTCATTGCTGTGTAGATGGAGCCCCCTCCCCTCCTACCTTGCCAATCTCCTCTAGCCCCTCCCCCCAGGACCATATGCAGTTTATGCCAGAATTGCATGAGGTTGGCTGGGAATGGAGAGCCCCATGTCCCTCCTCGCTCCTCCTTCAACCAGGGAAGGGAAATGGTCACCAGGCCCGCTGCTATGCTCTTTTGTGAGCAGGACCAGAAGAACTGAAGATGGCAGTGTAGTTCTGAGGATAGCGCTGTATTGCAGAACACCCCCACCCCCCAAGGCTAGAAGTTCATAAAAGAGACACATTAGCCGGGCAGTGGTGGTGCACACTTTTGATTCAAGCCCGTGAGAGGCAGAGGAGATAAGTGTATCTCAGTGAATTTGAGGCCAGCCTGGTCTATATAGTGAGTTCCAGGACAGCTAGGGCTGCTACACAGAGAAACCCTGTCTTGAAAAACAAAAAACAAACACACACACACATACACACACACACTTCCCCTACACTCGTGTACTTGTTGATCTTTTATAGACTATCTGCTGTGTGCAGTCATTTGAGTAATACAGCCTGGAATGGGTCCATTCAAGCCCTAGAGGAGACATTTTCATGGTTGCTGATCATTCCTCAGAGCTATAGCTCAAACATGGGTCACGCAGCTCAGTGCATGTGCCCTAGGCTCCTATGCCCCAAACCCTGGTCTGCAGTTCACGGTCCCTCGCCTCACTGGCCTTTCTTACAGGGTGTGCAGACTCTCCTCCGCTCACTGTTTAAAGCTCTGGAGGTGCTGCCCCCGGCCTCAGGCTGGGACTCTAAGAACCTGATGGATATTAACTACCTCCTGGCCTTAATGGAAGACCTTGTCTGTCCAGAGAGCACAACAGGACAGGGGTTCTGGGAGGAAACACTAGAGAGGGAGGACCCTCGCACCTCCACCCATGGGCCTGTCCATCTGAAAGGTAAGTCCTTCCCAGGAAGTAGTCCTCTGGAACCAGGTAGTCTGGGCGGGAAATCAGGACCTGGCCTCCATCTCCCAAACACCGGGCAGCACGTACCAGCGCACCCAGCTTCACGCTCCTTCAGAAAATTATTTCATTTCTTATCATATATGTAAGGTCACGTTTTGATATCAGAGGACAATTTGTGTGATTGGTTTCTCTCTACGATGTGGGTCACAGGGAGCAAACTCAAGTCGTCAAGCGCAGCAGCAAGCATCTGTGTCCCCTGAGCCACCTCCCTGACCCTTGTTTGGTTTCTTATTATAAGTATGTCTCTTCTGCGATTTAAAACAAACAACAAAAAGAGATAAATATTTTCTTTTAGGCTGGTGTGGCATGAAATCCCAGCATTTGGCTCTCAGGGGTGGAGACAGGAGGATCAGAAAGGAGGTCAAGGTCTTTCTTGGCAACACCAACAGCTAGCTTGAGGCCAACCTACGATCCATGAAGCACCTCTCAAAGGCAAAATAATAGCAATAAAAATCAGTTTTAGAGGAGCTGGACATGGAGGCAGGGCTTGATGGGAGAGCATGACTGATCCCTGGGCTCTGTCCCCAGCACTGAGAGAAATAGTTGAGAATCTGAAATTTCGACAAACCAACTTTAGAAAAACAGTAACGCAGCCGGTGGGTAAAGACACTTGCCCCAACTCCTGACGACCTGAGGTCAGTCTCACCGACACAGTGAAGGAGAGAATCAGCTTCCACAAGCTGTCCTCTGGTTTCCACATCTACCTGTGGATGCACGAGCACACACACCAGGTAGATAGAGAGCGTCGTAGTTAGGGTTTCTATTGCTGTGATGAAACACCATGACCAAAAAGCAAGCTGGGGAGGAAAGGATTCATTTGGCTTACAACTCAGAATTGCTATCTACGGAGTGAGTTCCAGGACAGCCAGGATTGTTACACAGAGAAACCCTGTCTTGAGAAATCAAAACAAAATCAATAAATAAATAAACGAATAAGTAATTTTTTAAGATATGAGAACAGAAAACTTTGGCACTGGGCAAAACTGGACTTAAATTCAAGTCTAAACACATAGAAGGAAAAGACTTCAGATGGGGAGTAAGGTGGCTCAGCGGGTAAAGAGACTTGCTACCAGACCCGACAGCCCGAGTTCAAAACCCAGGACCCACATGGTGGAGGAGTGTCTCATTAGCTAGGATCTCTATACTGTGAAGAGAGACTGTGACCACGGCAACGCTTATAAGGAAAACTTTCAATTGAGGGGGCTCCCTTCCAGTTCCAAAAGTTCAGTCCATCATGGCGGGGGATGGGACCCCCAACAAGACTGTACTCACCCCAACAAAGCCACACCTCCTAACAGTGCCACTCCCTGTGAGATTATGGAGGCCAACTACATTCAAATTACCACAACGGGGGGCTGGAGAGATGGCTCAGGGGTTAAGAGCACTGACTGCTCTTCCAAAGGACCTGAGTTCAATTCCCAGCAACCACATGATGGCTCACAACCATCTGTAATGGGGTCTGGTGCCCTCTGCTGTCCTGCAGGCATACACACAGACAGAATATTGTATACATAATAAATAAATAAATATTTAAAAAAAAATTACCACAACGGGAGAACCTACTCCTGAAAGTTGTCCAGAGCGAGACAGAGACAGAGAGAGGAGAGAAGAGAGAGATAATAGATAAATAAATGTAATAGTCACTTATAGTCATTGCTGAAGCGGGGCACATGGGAAAGTGTGCTGTTCTCTTTGTAAGTAAGGACTCCTTCAAACTATCCCTCATAAAAAGCTAAAATGCCCTAGCTGGCTGTTTGAGCCCAGCCTCTATGTCTCCGTTATCCTATACCTGGCTTGCGACAGGTGAGCTCAAAACTGCCGTTATTGTTTTTTTTGTAGCTGGCCCATTGTCACTCAACACTCTGGTCACTTTCCCCTTTGTCTCCCAGAGAACACATGGCACCCCAAGCCCAAGCTGGCCGTGAGTGGGCTTTGGAGGGACAGCATCTACAGACGGTGTCTCTTTCTTCAACTGGAGCATGTGGAGAGGGAGCTGCGGCTGGTGGGGCCCCAAGGCTTCCTGCATCAACAGAGTCATGCCCAGGCCCTCAAGCAGCTGCATGCCCTGAAGGGCCACCTCTGGGGACAGCCTGGCACCCCAGTGATAGCATGTGCCAGGTAATCTACTTCCCCAGGTGCCAAACAGACACCTGCCCTCTCCTGTCTGGGGCTACGGGCTGGGGCACCTTGTCCAGCCTTGGGAAGATGTCCACCAAGGCCAGGCAGGCAGAAGGGATGGACCCAGGACTCCCTAGAGTGCTCTCAAAGCCAGCAGGGGTTCAGGGGTCAGAGAGATCCTCAGTCTTTGCACAGAACTTTGCAGTTCATGACCATATTCATGTCCCTTGTCCACACGTCTGCCATGTTGGAGCAATGCCTCTGTCTCTGAGAGCCTTTGTTTCATGGTCGGATTGAAATGCGTAGCTCCTAACTCAAACTTAAAGGACATTTTCTTTTTCATTTGATTCTTATTTATTTGTTTGTTACAGTTCTGTGGGTTGAACCTCATCCTTGTGCATTCCAGGGACTCTCTCTGCATTTTTTTTTAATAATCAGTAAATTTGGGTGGTGGTGGCGCACACCTTTAATATCAACACTTGGGAAGCAGAGGCAGCAGATCTTCGTGAGGTTAAGACCAGCCTGGTCTACAGAGCTAGTTCCAGGACAGCCAGGGCTACCCAAAGAAACCTGATCTCAAAAACAAACAATAATCAGGTTATTTAATGAAGGAAGTTGGTGTGCCAGGCCTGATAAACAATTCTATATTCCCAAATACTAGGGAGGATGAAGCAGGAGGATTCAAAGCCAACTTGAGGGACATAGTAAGTTCAAGGCCGGCACCTGAGTGTCTTAGTCAAGGTCACTACTGCTGTGAGGAACAATCTGACCAAAAACAAGCTGGGGAGGAAAGGGTTTATTTTGCTTACACTCCCACCTTGCTGTTCATCACTGGGGGATGTTAGGACAGAACAGGAACCTGAAGGCAGGAGCTGGTGCAGAGACCATGAAAGTGTTGCCTACTGCCTTGCTCCCTATGGCTTGTTCAACCTGCTTTCTAATAGAACCCAGGACCACCAGCCCAGGGATGGCACTGCCCACAAAAAGCTGGGCCCACCCCCTTCAATCACTAATTAAGAAAATGTCCTATGGGCTTGCTACAGTCTAGTCTTTTGGGGTTTTTTGCTTGTTTTTCGAGGCAGTGTTTCTCTGTGTAACAGCCCTGGCTGTCCTGGAACTCACTTGCTAGACCAGGCTGGCCTCAAACTCACTGAGATCTGCCTGCCTCTGCCTCCCCAGTGCTGGGATTAAAGGTGTGTGCCACCACTGCCCAGTCACTACGGTCCAGTCTTATGGAGGAGGCATTTTCTCAACTGAGGCTCCCTCCTCTGATGACTCTAGCTTGTGTCAGGTTGATATAAAACTAGCCAGTGGGTTTTTTGTTTTGTTGTTGTTGTTGTGTGTTTGTTTTGCTTGCACTTAGTGTCTGTGACCCCAGTTTAAGTGCCTGCAGAGGGGAGAAGAGGGCATTAGGTGCTATAGTTATATTGTTGTTATATAGTGTAGTTATATTGGATGTTATAGAGCCATCATTTAGGGATATAGAACACAAGTCCTCTGGAAGAACAGCCAGTGTTCTTAACCACTGAGCCATCTCTCTCTAGCTACCAAATTCCTGTTTTCTTGTTGTTCCTGTTGTTTTGAGACAGGGTCTCTCTCTCTCTTTCTCTCTCTCTCTTTCTGGCCCTGGGTGTTCTAGAACTCACTATGAAGACCAGGCTGGCCTCAAACTTACAGAGCTACTCCACCTGCCTCTGCCTCCGGAGTGCTGAGTCTCCCATGCCTGGCTCTGCGTTCCTTTTTAATTCTTTTCTATATTCTTTCAGGTTTATTTATTTTAGTTATATATGTGTTTGTGTTTTTAGGAGGACCCAGAGGCTAGAGGAGAGTGCTGGACCCTGTAGAGCTGGAGTTACAGGTGTTTGTGAGGCACCCGGTGTAGGGGCTGAGATCTGAAAAGTCCAGTCTGCTGCTGGAGAAGTGCTTTAACCACTGAGCCACCCCTCCAGCCCAATCCTGGGCAGTTTAGTGTGTGTGTGTGTGTGTGTGTGTGCGCGCACGTGTGTGCACATGTGTGCGTTGTGTGTATGTGTGTGTGTGTGTTTGGGATATAACTCAACAGTAATAAACTCACCTAGGACACTGGATGCCCGAGGGCTCTCTTTCCATAGCTCACACAGCACATAGTTTTTGGTGGTCAACAACAAAAATCATGAGGTAGAACAGTAGTATGATAATTTAGTTGGAAAATACCCTTCTTGAGATGCATTCTGAGGTAATCTATGGTGGTTTTGGATTATGTTTGGAATGTATTTTTAATATCCTCCCCCTCCAAAGGGAAAAAGGAGGGTGTGGAACAGATGGAATATACCAGACAAGATAGAGGCAGTTTTTGAAACCAACTGATGAGTGCCTGGGGGTTGCTGGCTCGATGACTTTTGTATGATGAAACTCTTTTCATAACAAAAGATTTTCCAATGATGTAGAACCAGCCTTCTAGGTTTGCTGTAAGGGACTGCCCCCTAGCCAGCACTGGACAAATGACAGCCTAGGGAACAGCTCTTTCAGGAACTGACCCCAGACAGCACTGGACAAAGGACTGAACAACTCTTTCAGGCAGGTACAAAGTACAGAGGAAAAGCAGCCAGTCAGAAATTAAGCAGCTTGCCCAAGGTCATGTGGAGAAAGAGGACAGAATGGGATTTGAATGTGGGTCTTTGGGTACCACCCCGACTGTGTCTGTCTGTCCTCCTTTGCAGCGCTCCTCGGATCAGGAAGTCCCCTCGCGGCCTGCCCTGGTGGTGTGTCCTAGTGGGCTGGCTCCTGGTGGCAGCCACCAGTGGGGTGGCGGCCTTCTTCACTATGCTGTACGGACTGCACTATGGAAGGGCCAGCTCCCTCCGGTGGCTCATCTCCACGGCTGTGTCCTTTGTGGAGAGCGTGTTCATCACCCAGCCTCTGAAGGTCAGAACACCCCCCTTCAAAGTGGCGGCCCATGTCCTTTCTACCTCTACCCTCTTGGGATGGGTTCCTTCTCAAGCATAGCTATTATTTCTTTTATTTAACAAACACATGAGATGCAGGGATAGTGGTGATAGTCGAATAGCCCAAAGAACTTGTCCCTTAGTTGTGCTGAGGAGCTAAGTACTTCCTAATCACCATCACCCCGAGGACTGTAGGAAAATCTATGGGTGAGAAATCATAAAGCTGGGGTGTAGCTCGGAAGTAGAGAGCTTGCCGAGCATGCACACAGGTCCTGGGTCCCCCCCCCCCCGCCCCCCGCCGTACTTCCACCAGAAAGATCACAAGCGTCTCTAGCCCATATGTGTGTCTACATCTCAATCCTCAGAATCTTCAGATTCCGAGAGAGGACAGCAGCATAAAGGACTGTTCCCTTCAGAAACTTGCTCCTATTCCTGAGATACAAAGTTACGTGGGAGAGTATTCGACTTGGATACTAAAGCCTGACTTGGAACTAGTGGGGAGCAGGGACAGATCTGCCTCTGGAAAGAGTCCAGCGGTTGGCAGTCATCAGGGAACCAGGGGATTGTAAGAGGAAAGTGACCATTAAGGGACTCTGTAATGTTTGGCTACTTGGTTTTGAGACAGGGTCTTCCCATGTAGCCCTGGCTCGCCTTCCATTCGATATGTAGTCTAGACTCACTTTGACTTGATGGCAATCCTCCTGCCTCAGCTATTCAAGGGCTGAAACTACAGATATGCATTGCTATCATAATCATCTCCTGGAATCTTTACTGGATCAAATCCCACCTCTCTCTCATTCTACCCTGAATTATATGTGTGAATTTATTTTGCATAGCCCAAGGTAGTCACAAACTGTTTAACTGAGGTTGGCCTCGAACTTCTGATTTCCCTTCCTCCACCTCCCTGATGCTGGGATTCCAAGTGTGTGGCCTCCTGCTCTGTTGATGTCGGATGCCAGAGGTCATATCAGGGCTCTGTGTGTGCTAGGCAAGCCCTCTGCCAATGGAGCTATACCCCAGTCCTGAATGGTTTTTCAGATAAGCCTCAAAGGCTTCTATGACAATTCCACCAGCCAAGGCTAGAAGACTATGCAGAACAGGGTGTGTCCTGGGCGTTCCTATCCAAACCACAGGATCTCTTTTGCTGGGGCATAGCAGACACAGAAGCTGCAGGCTGTCTCAGCTGATGCAGGGATACAGGGATGGGATGAGGTGGAGGCAGTGATTCTTCAGAGTTAGACGCAAGAGATGCTCTGGGTAACAGGGTGACAAGTGGGAAGTTCCGATAAGTATAGAGATGGGCTAGCCTTACCCATGGGTAGGAGCCCACCCTCCTCATAATAACCTCCCTCTGTGGGAATGACTGGTTCCCACCTGACTGCATATCATCACACAGTCCCTATCTCTCAAGCCTTGGGAACTCCCTGCAGGCTTGGACTCACACGGGGGTGATTTCCAGGTCCTGGGTTTTGCTGCTTTCTTTGCGCTCGTCTTGAAGAGAGAGGATGATGAAGAGATTTTGCTCTCATTGCCAGAACATCTATCTGGCTCAGGTAATAGGTCCCTGGTGTGTGGAGACAGGGGCCTGACCACCCACCCACTGGTCCGGCAAGGCTGAGTAGGTCTGCAGAGAATGTCTATGGGATGTCCTGGAACTTGGAACTTCCCAGAACTTATCCCCCTACCAGCATCCATGCAGGATTTATCAGTCATCCCAAACTACCCAGGCAAGAGACTCCCTTCCCAGTCCCCTGAGCAATCTTATTCCTTCCCTTCCATCCTTTCTTTCTGAGAACTCAGCATAACCCTTTGGCCAGGGGTGTGCCCCTGGGGATCGGGCAGTCTGTATTATTCTTTTTAGAGACAGAAACTTACATAGCCTGACTGGCCTTGAACTTGATATGTTACTGAGAATGACTTTGCACCTCAGATCACCCTACCCCACTGCCACCTCCAAGCATATGCCACCAAGCTAGTTTATGTGGTGCTGGGACAGAAGCCAAGGAAAGCACACGCTAGGCAGGCTCTCTAATAAAGGAGCTACATTCTCAGCTGCAAACCAGATTTTTATCTTTTTTTTGTAGACTAGGCTGGTCTTGAACTCACAGAGAACCCCCTGCCTCTACCTACCAAGTGCTGGGATTAAAGGTGTGCACCACCACCACCGCCGCCCAGCTTGAAACGAGATTCTTCTTTACTGAGATGTGGCTCCCTGGGTTTTTTGTTTTTGTTTTTGTTTTTTTGTTTTGTTTTGTTTTTCGAGACAGGGTTTCTCTGTGGCTTTGGAGCCTGTCCTGGAACTAGCTCTTGTAGCCCAGACTGGCCTCGAACTCACAGATTTCTGCCTGCCTCTGCCTCCTGAGTGCTGGGATTAAAGGCATGTGCCACCACCGCTCGGCTCCCTGAAATTTCAAATGAAAATAAAGCATACAATTCTCTTACAGGTAGGCTGCAGAAAGTGGCTGTCAATTAGACTTCTGGGACAAAAAATTCTGCAGTCTATAACCAAGGGGCCAGACTGTCCCTGTTGTTTTTTTGGTAAATAAAGATTTATGGAAATAGCTATGCTGACCCTGGTCTAAGAGACCCCTGGTTATTCCCCTCTTCCCAGGGAAGCTCTCAAAGGCCCTTGAGAAGAACTCTTCTCAGACAGATGAGCAAACAGAACAGAATCAATAACTGACCTCAGCCTCAGGGATGATAAATCAGGAGCCAGTGTGCTTGTCAATGTGCAGAGGTTCACCCCATCCCAGGCTTGGAATCTTCCATTCTAGGAGAAACTCTGACTTTGCACTTCCTCAGAAAGCCCATTTCTCAACAAAAAAGGTCACCTCTCTCAACAAAAGAGCAAATTCTCTCTGAAGAGATACCAGCTTCCAGACCCACCAGATAGACAATCATTCATCCGGTGATTCTTCAAGGAGAGCGGGCTGTGTTGCAGGCAGCGATGGCTTCAGAACATAATTGACATAAAATAATTCAGTGAGTCTAGTCAATTTAGAGGGTCATGGAACCATCATCACTATAATTGAGATTTTAAATATTATTTCATCCCCCAGGAGGGCCCCTTTGTTCATTTTAAGTCTGTCCCCGACTCCAAGCACATCCCTGGGCAAGGTGGTACTGGCCGAATGGAAGGGGTCACAACCCCTGCAGACATAGACCCTGTATGGAGGTGACGGGGAAGCGCATGAATGCATTAGCAGATGTCTAAGGGAGCCTGATGAGGCCAGAGCTGGAGAGAAGACAGACCCTGCAGGCTTCCTTAGCTGTCCCCTGAGGGTACAGGAAGGAAAGCCTTGAGCCATAGAGGCTTGCAAAGGCCCTGAGGTGGGACAGACTGCCCGTTCTGCAGCCATCACTAATGGCGTGGCAGGAGCTCAGGGAGTTGTACTGAAGGAAATGGCTCGTGGGGAGGGTGGGAAGGGCTGGGGGGGGGAGTGGGGAGGGCACGCAGGAGGACATGAACACAAAAGGTAGACGGGTCATAGTACACCTGTCAGAACGGCAATACCTGGTCTCGCTGTCTCGCGGGGGACTCTTCTGTGTCCTGTGTCCACAGGCCCCTATGCCTTGTTCCGAACACGACGCCGCAGCAGCAAGGATGCTTACGAGCCTCCCCGCACCACTGCCGTCCAGAAGATGAAAGCCACTCGCCTCAAGGAGCAGAAAGCATTTGCGCTCATCAGAGAAATCCTGGGTGGGCAGTGTCCCACACCTGGGTTCTCCGCACACCCTGGAGCAGATACTCCGCATGTCCTTTGATGAGCCCCTTGCTGCCCCTAGGCCTCAGTTCCTCTTCTCCCTTTTGCCTGAAATCCCTCAAGCTCTTGGGATGAAGTCTGAGCTCCCTACTGTTGTCCACCCCTTGAGTTCCCTGGCTCCCAGTGCCCTGCATTCAGTACTGGCTTCTGTGGCTCCTGGGATCCTGTGTGCCTCCACTGTGTCCTGGGCCTTTTGAGCTGTCCCATCATCTCAGCTGTTCCGGAATGTCCCCATCCTTCTTCCTACCTTTCCTTCTGGCTAATTCTCCCCCACACCCCCAAGACAGCGTTTGTCTGTGTAACAGTTCTGGCTGTCTTGGAACTCACTTTGTAGACCAGGCTGGCCTTGAACTCAGAGATCTGTCTACCTCTGCCTCCCAAGTGCTGGGATTAAAGGCGAACACCACCACTGCCCAGCTGCTTCCTGCTCTTTAACTCTCAGCCCAGCAGTGTGTCTTTTTCTTTATTTTATTTTACTTTTTATTGATTTTATTGAGCTATACATTTTTCTCTGATCCCCTCCCCTCAACTCTCTCCCATGGTCCCCATTCCCCCAATTTACTCAGGAGATCTTGTCTTTTTCTACTTCCCATGTAGATTAGATCCATGTATCCAGTAGTGACTTTAGAGAGAACCTCATTCCCCTTGTTCAGGTCAGGGACTTTCAAACCTTGGTGTTTGCCTGAGTCCCCCCCAAAGCAGATCTGTGTAAAAACCCAAACAGTCCTTTTCTATGCCTGTAACTCTCATGCCACTACAAGACGGTATGTGAGCCGGGACCTAAGCTGGAGATTTAAAGACACATAGACAGAAAGACAGAGACACGGATAGGGGTCATCCTTGATACAAAATGCCGAGAATGCCCAGTTTAGCCACGCCCAACTCTCGGGATATTTCAGCTGCCGACTCATCAGGCTCAGAGCAGCTGCAGGCAAGGTCTTGTGCTCAGAGCAGCTGTAAGCATAGGAAAAAACAAGCTGCCCACAGGGAATCCAAAGTCCAGGAGCTCCCAATAGCTCCCAATAGATCTGGGTGGATATATTTTACTAGCAAGGTGATCCTGGGAAGACAGGTGGGGAGGAAAGTGCCCTGGAGAGGGAAAGGAGCCAAGAAATAGTGGTTTGGTTCTGCAGGAAACCTAGGGGAGAATGGGACACACACACACACAATTATCCTATGCATCCTCATCATTGGTTTTCATCCAGGCCCACCATGGGACTGTGCCTGCATGGGTGGTGGTGCCTCAGGGTGCAGACCCCAGGCCCATGCCTGTTGGTTCTGCTTCAGTAGGAACAGTCTCCACCCGGGTTGGATTGTTGTCTGTGACTTTCTGACCCAAATCTTTTTACACAAAGGGGCCCTTCCAGCCTTCCAACGCTTCCCACCTGTCTCCAGTAAGCAGGCAAATGCCATGAGCACAGAGACCATATCTGTTGGCGCCAACACTGTATTGTCAGCAATGCAACAGGACAGGGGAGTATGATAGAACAGGACACTCAACAACACCCTCCGGTGCACCCATACATATGTGCAAACATGGTACACACACGGAGAAAATGAAAAAGAAGCTTAGCAGTTCAGGGGTTTAGACCAGGGGGCAAGTACTCGCCTAGCAAGCACAGGCTTTGCAGACAATCCCAGGCCTGAGAGTGGACCCAGCAATTTGCTGCCCAAGCCTGACTATCCACGTTCACTCCCTAAAATCCAAGGAGGAAGGAGGGAATGAACTCCCTCACGCTATTCTCTGACCTACACTCAGGCTGCGGCACATGCCTGGCCACACTCACCCACACACAAGAGTAATAAACTGAAGTCTTTTTTTTTTCAAATTGTAATTTTTATTTATTTATTTTTTGAGATAGGATTTCTCTGTTTTTTTTTAAGATTTATTTATTTATTATGTATATAACATTCTGCCTCCACACGCCAGAAGAGAGCACCAGATCTCATTATAGATGGTTGTGAGCCAACATGTGGTTGCTGGGAATTGAACTCAGGACCTCTGGAAGAACAGCCAGTGCTTTTAACCACTGAGCCATCTCTTTTTTTTTTTTTTTTTTTTTTGGTTTTCCGAGACAGGGTTTCTCTGTAGCTTTGGTGCCTGTCCCGGAACTAGCTCTTGTAGACCAGGCTGATCCCAGAGATCCGCCTGCCTCTGCCTCCTGAGTGCTGGGATTAAAGGTGTGTGCCACCACCGCCCGACTTAAACTGAAGTCTTTTAAAAAAGAAAGTCAAGCGGGGTGGCTCAAACCTATAATCGCAACACTGGGGAGGATCAGGAATTCCTATCCAGTCTCATCTATGTAGCAAGCTCAGAGCCAGCCTGGGCACTGCAAAGAAACACGGAGCATGACTCCCTGGCTGGGTCTTGATCTAAATGCTTTATAAACATTAGCTGATCCTCCCAGCACACTCCCAGGCCTTAAAATCATTATCTGAACGATGAAGAGTCATCCACAGAGAGGTTGAACCGTTCATGAAGGACATGTGGAGAGGAAGTGGCTGGACCTACCTCCTAGTCTGTGTGCCTCCCTCCTCTCTGATGTCCCTGTTACCAGAGTGGCAGCGGCTAGGCTGCAAGGCCTCCTCTATACTGAACCATGTATGTTCCTTTTCCTCCTTCAACTTGGTGGGGGTCAAGGACCTGCCTGACCGGGCTGTTGTGCGTCCTTTCCAGCTTACCTGGGCTTCCTGTGGATGCTGCTGCTCGTGGCCTATGGGCAAAGGGACCCCAGTGCTTACCACTTCAACAGCCACCTGGAGCACACCTTCACCCAAGGCTTCTCAGCCGTGCTGAGCTTCCGAGAGTTCTTCGAATGGGCCAACACCACACTTGTGAAGAACCTCTACAGTCATCACCCAGGTAGCCCCTGCGTCACCAGACAGTGTGTCAGGCCCCCTTGGGCATGGAAGTGGGTGGGAATAGCTGTAAGTCACTGAGAATGACAAAACACAACAGCCACAGGGCCATAAGCTTTGACAAGCTATCAGAAAGAAGAAGGTCAGTGTGAACTGCCAATCATCTGGCTTGAGAGGTAGGAAGCCTAAACTGCCCAGGGAAATACAGTGTACAGGCAGGAGAAAGGACGTGAAGCTACCCAAGTCAGCACACCGTGGCACGGCAAAGTCCATGCCATGGTAAAACTTTGAGGGTGACTGCTATGGGGGTATCTGGTTGAAGGACTGACGTGAAGCTATATGGAAGAAAGAGACAGGGAGCCGAGGTTATGACGAAGCTCCAAAGATCACATTGATCCTCATGGAGAGGAGGCGCCATGGAGGAGTGGACACAAGGAAGCGTCACTCTGGAAAGATGCGGAAGCTGGAGAATCCAGAGTAGTGCCCCTGACGAGTCTTCTCAGAAGTCTGCAGGGCAATCCCCAGAACATAGGGCGTACGGGACTTTTATAAGCTTTAAGGGGATGGGACGTTTTGTGTAGCGTAATTTCGTTCAGAATAGCATGGCGGACAAAGAACATGGAGGAGCCAAGTACAGTTAGGACCATAAGCCACGGCACAGAACAACTCAATTCTGTCCCAGAGAGAGTTGCATGGAGGTGGGGCCTAATCCCTTCAGGCTCTAGAGTAACCAGGATCTTAAAGGGGCAGGCCCATGTGCTAAGAGAAAGCAGCCTGTGGTTGGGCATGAGCCACTTCTGTCTATGTCTCTAATGGATCCACCTGTGATTGCTTTCGCATCTGGGTGGGGGAGCATGGGACGCATTAGGATGCCTTCCGAGACCACACTTGCCCTCCCGGTTCTCATCTCTAGGCTTTGTCACCGATGGGAACTCCAAGTTGGTTGGCAGTGCCTGCATTCGCCAAGTGAGGGTCCGGGCAGGCTCTTGCCCTGTTGCCCAGCAGCTACAGGCTTCTTTTGATGGATGTCATGCCCCATACTCCCTGGATGTTGAAGACCTGGCAGACTATGGAGAAGGCTGGAATGCCTCTGCCCGTAATAACAGCAATGACTTCCCTCAGGTGTGGCAATACCAGAGCCAGAGCCAACACCAGGGTTATCCGATGTGGGGCAAACTTACTGTGTATGGGGGAGGAGGCTATGTGGTCTCCTTGGGAACTGATCGCCAAAATGCCTCAAGGTGAGATGGACTTGGTTCTTTTCTAACTCAGTGAAGCCATTCACTAGAGGGCACAGTAGGATGGAGGAGGCAGAGCTCATTCATGCCAGTTGTGGGAGGGGACAGGCAAATAAGGGGGCTGGAGAGATGGCTCAGAGGTTAAGAGCATCGCCTGCTCTTCCAAAGGTCCTGAGTTCAATTCCCAGCAACCACATGGTGGCTCACGACCATTTGTAATGGGGTCTGGTGCCCTCTTGTGGCCTGCAGGCATACACACAGACAGACTATTGTATACATAATAAATAAATAAAAATTTAAAAAAAAGAATCATTCAGTTAGTATTTTCAGGCCCCTAGAAGCTGTGCATCCCCCAGGTCTGAAAGGTAAGGCCATCTGCAGCTGTTATTACTTGAGCATACATGCACGTGCACAGAAAATCTCATCTTTATCTGGAGGCATGGATGCTTGCCACCATCGTGAATGAGAAGACCAAGGCCTGAAGAAGTTATCTTGCCCAAGAGGCAGTCAGGATTTGAACACAATCCCTTCTGCCATCCCAGGACACATTGCTCTTTTGATTACACCAGACTGAGTTCTCTGGGACCTGGTCCCATGTAAGGTGCCATCCCAGAGGAACCCCACAGCTGCAGCTGCTACCTGAGCCCTAGTGTTTCATGAGGTTCCTCTAATACAATGGCTCTTTGTCTTAAGAAATCATTACAGGGGATGGAGAGATGGCTCAGAGGTTAAGAGCACTGACTGTTCTTCCACAGGTCCTGAGTTCAATTCCCAGTAAACACATGATGGCTCACAACCATCTGTACTGAGATCTGGTGCCCTCTTATGGCCTGTAGGCATACATGCAGGCAGAAGATGTATATATAATAAACAAATAAAGTCTTAAAAAAAAAAAAGAAAAGAAAAGAAATCATTCCACCCCCCTGGAAGGGGCCTGTCCAAGCACTCACTCCTGAGCTTTTCTGATGCAAATGACCCAGAGTCTGGCCTTCTGTATTCACAATATGCTACAATGTTGACTGGGGACCCCCTTTGACAAACTCTGTTCTAGTGATCAGGAGACCATAAACCAAAAGCACCATGTGGCTAGCAAGTGGTGACTGTCCCTAGGAGCTGGGGGGGGGGGGGGGGCGGGCCTGGAGGCAGAGCAGAGTAGAAGATTTAGACAGTAAGCCCCAGCCTCATACAGGGGTTCCCGGGCAGGGAGCCTCCCGAGAAAGAAGACAACCCAGGCATTCTTCTTCCACAGGATTCTCCAGTATCTCTTTGACAACAGCTGGCTGGACACGCTGACCAGAGCCGTGTTTGTGGAGTTCACCGTCTACAACGCCAACGTCAACCTGTTCTGCATCGTCACGCTCACCCTGGAGAATAGTGCCCTGGGTGAGCCATCTCTCCTGGACATCCTCAACCTGGCTTATGTCCTGCTGCCTCGGGGACTGGGGTCCAGGGAAGTTGGGGTGGGGGTCAGGGGTCACCCTGCAATGAGTTATGAATCGGTGCTACCGTAGCCTACTTTCCGTCTTTCCCCTGGGCTGGTCTCTTTTATCATCTTAAGGGACTTTAGTCAGAGTGTGAGATAGTTTGTCCATCTCTTCATCCCACAGTGGGGAGCACATTGAGCATTCGCCAGCCAACTGCACTCATACAGCTGAGACCAGAGATTCACACATAATATTCACTCATAATATTCATCGCCTCTGTGATGGGCATTCATACTTTCTGTTCGTGCTTTCTCCCCATCTACCACCTTTTAAAATGTCAGTTACAAGCTACCAGGACCAAGATCAACCTAAAGCCTTCTCAACTAATACTCAATTGGCCTAGAATTCAACTTCCTCTCTGTTACACGCTCAACATTTAAAAGTTTGCCACTGCTATTTTATTTGTTTGCCTGTTTTGAGACAGAGTCTCGCGTAGCCCAGGCGGGCTCTCAGCTGATCCTACCATCTCTGCTTCCTGATTGCTGAGACTATAGTAGTGAGCACACTCGGCCTAAAATTTAAAAACATATTATTATTGTATTCTTTTAGAGTTTCATACATGAATGCAGTATGATGCACACAGTGTGTATTTTTATGAACTCCACACCCATTAAAAATTTATATATATATACATATATGTATATATACATATACACATATACATATAGGATCTTGCTACAAGGCCCCCTGTTGGCCTGGAACTTAATTTTCAGCCTTTCAATCAGCCTGAAGGCTAGCTTTATGTTCATGGGCAGTAATAAATAGCTTTACTTGTAATAAATAATAATAAATAGCTTTATCTCATAAGCCATAGGCAGATAAAGGCCTACAACCCCAGTACTCAGGAGTCAGAGATAGAGAATCAGAATCTCAAGGTCATCCTTGCTGGCATAGCAAGTTCAAGACAGCCTGGTTTAAATTAGTCTGTCTTAAAAAGCAAAAAAAAAAAAAAAAACAAAAAACAATTTTTTTCACTCAAATCATTTAAATGGACAATAATAAAAACAAAACTAAAAAGAAGGTAAGGAAAAAACAGTAGGGTATATTGGGACCCACCTTTAATCCCAGCACTAGTCCAAGGCCAGCCTGGTCTCTACAGGGAGTTCCAAGTCAGCCAGGGCTATAGAGAGATCATATCTTGAAAAAAGAAAAATTTCTAAGTGATTGATAACTCATAGAGAAAGTTGTCTTGCTTGGCACACTGACCGTTTGATGATCTTCGGGGAAGCTCTGTGGGGAACGTGGCATCAATGAGCAATGCGGAGGCTGGTAGAAGATTCTGGGTGGATGGACTCTGTGGAAGTGCTGTGCACATACAGCCACCGCAGAGATGGACCTTCTGGAGCAGCTCCTTCTGTCCCTTCCGGATTGTCCACTGTCATTGGTATCCTGTCCACGTCCACTTTGTCCCTTGTATCTCCTTGTCCTAAGGACACGAGTTTTCTCCTTGCCAGCCCGGAGAGCACTTGAGCTGTGTGATGTGAGTCAGAAGCTGGGGCTCTGACAGGCAGGTGAGCAGAGGCACTGTTCTCCCAGGTACCTTCTTCTCACACGCAGCCCTGCAGAGCCTGCGTCTGTACCCCTTCACGGATGGCTGGCACCCCTTCGTGGTGGCGGCTGAGCTCATTTACTTCATCTTCCTCCTCTACTACATGGTGGTGCAGGTAAGAGGGGAGGGCTCAGTGGGTAGAGACGGTCAGGAGGACGGATGGATCGTACCGTTTGGCCTTCCTACCTCCTAAAGTGGGACCTGAGGCAGGAGGAAAAGGGTTTGTTTGTTTGTTTGTTTGTTTTTGCCCCATGCTGCTTGACTGGCAGATTTCTGTTGGTTCTGAGAGCCAATCCAGTCTATTGCAGGAAGGACCAGGTTTGGTATTGTCAGTTCCTACTGCTGTATCAGGGTTGGTCCTTCATGGGAAGGTGATCTGCACTGGTTTTAAGCTTTCTGATTTGAAACCTTCCAAAAAGACTTAGGTTAAGGGATATGTCTTAGTTATGGCTTCTATTGTTGTGAAGAGACACCATGACCATGGTATCTCTTACAAAGGAAAACATTTAGTTAGGGCTCGCTTACAGTTTCAGAGGTTTAGTCCATTGTCATCAAGGTAGGACATGGCAGCGTGCAGGTAGACGTGGTGCTGGAGAGGTAGCTGAGAGTTAATACATCTTGACCTGCAGGCAACAGGAGGTGGTCTGAGACACTGGGCATGCCTTGATCATGTAAGATACTTCAAAGCCCACCCCACAGTGAGACACTTCCTCCAACAAGGCTATACTGAGTCCAAGAAAGCCACACCTCCTAATAGTGCCACTCCATATGAGCTTATGGGGACTGATTACATTCAAATTACCACAGATGTTTTGAGTTTTCTTATCAAGAGAAAGGTCCCCTTCGCTCCAGCAGTCAGACAAGACACAAAAGCCCAGAGACCTTATCTACCAAGGTCAACTGGATTCAAGGTCACCTGACTGCTGGACAAGTGTTTGATCAGTGAGCTACACTCTCAGCCCCCAAATCTAAACTTTGAACCCAGAGTCTGTTGCCTGACCTTCGCTCTAACTTCCCATGAGGCAATGTGAACCTCTTCCAGCAGGATATGGCACATACCTGTAATCCCAGAATTTGGGAAGCAGAGGCAAGAAGGTTGTCAGAACAGGGCACCCAGGGCTACAGAGCTAATTTAGTGAGTGACTGGGCAACTTAGCAAGACCTTGTCTTAAGAAAAAAGTAAAACATGGCTGTTGTGGATTACTATATTAACTATGTACAGATGTGTTACATTTGTTTATGTTGCGGAATATTACTTTAACTATGCAAAGGTGTGTTGCTTTTGTTTATGCTGCACTTGTTAGCTTGATTTTTTTTTCTTGAAACAGGGTTTCTCTGTGTAACAGCCCTGTCTGTCCTAGCTCTTGTATACCAGGCTTTGAACTCACAGAAA
Source organism: Microtus oregoni (assembly GCF_018167655.1). NCBI lineage: Eukaryota > Metazoa > Chordata > Mammalia > Rodentia > Cricetidae > Microtus > Microtus oregoni. The sequence goes on from NW_024543063.1 coordinate 36,891,129, forward strand.
TCTGCCTCTCTCTGCCTCCCAAATGCTGGGATCAAAGGCGTGCGCCACCACTGTCCGGCTGCACTTGTTTAACTACGTAAAGATGTGTTGCTGTTTCACCTTGTCTGCCTAAGGCACCTGACTGGTCTAATAAAAAGCTGAACGGCCAATAGCTAGGCAGAGGAGGGATAGGCAGGGCTGGCGGGAAGAGAATAAATAGAGAAGGGAGAAGCGAATGAGGGAGAAAAAGAGGAAGACTCCTGGGCTAGTCGGCCAGGCAGCTGCCAGACAGACAGTCACGGAATAGGACATACAGAATGAAAGAAAGGTAAAAAGCCTCAAGGCAAATATAGATGATGAGAAACAGGTTAAGTTATAAGAGCTAGTGGGGCAACCATAAGTTAAAGCTGAGCATTCACAACTAATATTAAGTCTCTGTGTCATGATTTGGGAGCTGATTGGTGGCCCAAAAGAAAGCCTGCTATAGATGGCTCAGTGTCAGACTGCTTGCCTAGAATTCTTCAGGCCCCTGGCTCAATCATCAGTAGCACACACACACACATGTACATGCACATTCTTAGCTATTGTACTGACGGCCACAAGTCTGGTAACTGAGTTAGTGGTAGGATCTCCAGGTACTCTATGTATGTGGGGCCAGATTAAATGTCCTGCCAGAGGTCTTTGGCATGGAGGGGTAGACACTGCCATAGCCTTAGGCAGAATCTCTGGACCCCTTTTCCAGGGCAAGCTCATGAGGAAGCAGAAGTGGGGTTACTTTTGCAGCAAGTGGAATCTTCTCGAACTGGCCATCATCCTAGCCAGCTGGAGTGCCCTGGTGGTGTTTGTGAAGAGGGCTATCCTGGCAGATCGTGACCTCCAGCGCTACCGGAAGCACAAGGGCGAGTATGTAGCCACTTCTCCGCTTCTCTTGGTCCTCCCCTTTCTTTCTTTCCTATAGCTCCTTCAGAGGAAGGGTTTGGAAACCCTGCTGGCCCTGAGTGATGGATGGCAGTCCTCGCAGATATGATTGCAGCTGCTCTGAGATTCACTCTCGGGGCCTGGAACTTATGAAATTGGAAAGGATTCTTTCATTTCTTATTTTTAAATAAGCATGCACTAGTTACTAGAGTTATAAATTTGTTATAAATACAAGATAATGGGTTTCATTGTGGCAGTTTCATACATGCATCTAATATACTTTGATCATAGTCTCTCTCTCTCTCTCTCTCTCTCTCTCTCTCTCTCTCTCACACACACACACACACACACACACACACACACACACACCCTCTCTTGCTGTTCCACTTCCAGGTAGAGAGGACTCTTTAATACAAAACACAGTAATCAGGCTGGAAGATGATCCAGCGGTTAAGAACATCTGCAGCTCAGACCGATGGCCGTGAACTTCTGGTCCTCCTGTTTCCATCCCCCTAGCGCTGGGATTACAGACATGTGCCACCATGCCCTGCTCCCAGTAAAGTCTGATTATAGTATGGGTGGGCACACCCCTTTGCTCACATACCGCCTGTGACTGCTTCTCTGCTACAATGGCAATTCTGAGTCACTGAGAGGGAAACCAGCTGTAGCCCCGAGTGTGGACTCTCTGACCTTCTCAGAAAGAGCCAGCCGCCTGGAAAACAAAGGCTGGGTTCTCAGAGGAACAATGCAGAGCTTGTAGCAGGTCACCTATGAGCTCATGCGCCACTTTGTTTCAACACACGCCGTCCTTGCACAGTTCGCCTCAGACTTCATTCTTGACAGCCACTCAGTGTATTACTTCCTTGGGTCTGGAACCAACTTTAGACAGATCTCTTCTTACAGTGGACGTCAGAAAAACATTTTTTTAAAAAGTAATCTTCCAGTTTTTCCAGACCTAAGTAGAGTCTGAATTCATTTTCTAAAGACTTTTTCATTTGTGTGTCTGTATGAGTGCCTGCCATATGTGTTCAAGTGTTTGCAGAAGCCAGAAGAGGGCATTAGATCCCCCAGAGCAAGAATTACAAGAGGTTATGGGCTGAACAGTGTCATTGCCACCTCTCTAGTCCTTGGATTTTATTGTATGTTTGTTTGTTGGTTTTTCGAGGCACGGTTTCTCTGTGTTCCTCTGACTGTCCAGGAACTCACTCTGTTGACCAGGCTGGCCTTGAACTCACAGAGATCCGCCTGCCTCTGCCTCCCTGAGTGCTGGGATTAAAGGCACGTGCCACCACCACCGGGGAGTTTGTTTTTCGAGACAGGGTTTCTCTGTGTAGCAGCCTTCACTTTGTAGGCTGGGCTGACCTCTGGTGGTATTAAAGGCGTTTGCCACTACACCCAGTTTGCTCTTGGTTTTTTGTTTGTTTGTTTGTTGTTGTTGTTTTATTTTTTTGTGGTGTGGTGTTGAGAGTCAAACTCTTAAACCAGGACTTCCCTCATTCTAGGTACTTGCTCTACTACTGAGCTATTAGCCCAGCAGACCTAAGTGCAGTTAAGCTTCAGTCTGAAGATTAATTTGAAACCCTTAGTTGAATTTGATAATTTTATTAATCCATTAACCAAAGGTTTTTAAGCTACTGTTTTTCAAAGCTAGAGCTTAAACCCAGGACTTCACAAATGCTAGGCAAGCAGTTTACCAGTGAACACTCCCCAACCAGTCTTAGTTTTACTTAAAAAGAATTGAGTCAGGGTCCCACAGAGTCACCCAGGCTGACTTTGAATTTACCCTGCAGCCTATGCAGGTCTTGAACCTTCCTGCTTGGCTCCTCAGACAGCTGGGATTACAGGTCTATGTTGCCAGATTATTTTGACCAAAGTCATGTGTTTATTTTAATCTTTTCCAGAAACCTATACAAATTTTTAAATAGGTAAGCTTTTTTTTTTCTACAAGAACCTAATTTATTCTTCCTCCCTCCCTCCTACCCTCCGTCCTCTTTCTCTCTCACTCTTCCTTTTGCTCAGAATCAAACCCAAGGTCTTGCTGCATGCTAAGTACATACTCTACTACTGAGATAACCCCCTAGCCCAAGTCCTGAATTTTAATAAAATGCTTTTATTTATTTTTAAAATATTTTTATTTGGATGGATATTTTGCCTAAATGTCTGAGTACCATACGCATGCCTGACAGTGTCCAAGGAGGCCCGAAGACAGTGTTGGATTCCCTGGAACGTGAGTTATATTGTTGTGAGCCACCATGTAGGTGCTGGGAATGAACCTGGGTCCCATGGAAGAGTAGCCAGTGCTCTTAACCTCAGAGTTATCTCTCCAACCCATTAATAAAACACCTTTTATGACCAAGTGATTTGCTTCATGGTCTCTGCAACCAAGTGGTCCTCAGTCCTTGCTCCCCAGTAGGATTCTGGAAGGAAGGAAGGAAGGAAGGGAGGGAGGGAGGAAGGGAGGGAGGGAGGGAGGGAGGGAGGAAGGAAGGAAGGAAGGAAGGAAGCGCGTGCTATGGTCCAGGCTGCCTCCCAGACTTGCTCATGATGTCCAGAGATGGCACTCCAGCACCAGGGTCTTATCATCCCTCTGGCTTATTCCAGCATGTAGCCAAAATCAAGAGGCATGCTGGAATTAGAGTTAATTGCCTTCTCAGACAAGGGCCTAGGAATTGTTATTGTTTCCACATATTGAGCAATTCAATGACATGAAAGGGGATTTGGTAATTTATTTTGCTAATTATAGTTATTTATTTATTTCATGTATGGGAAGAATGTGCATGTGGACATCAAAGAACAGCTTGAGAGAGCCAGCTCTCTCCTTCCATCTTGGAGGTCTCCAAGATCAAACTCAGGTCATTAGCCTTGCCAGTGAAGGCCTTCACCCACTAAACCATCTTGCTGGGTCAGGAGCAGTAGAAAAAAATGCTCAAAGGAGACTGGAGAGGTGGCTCAGAGGTTAAGAGCACTGGCTGCTCTTACAGAGGTCCTGAGTTCAATTCCCCAGGAACCACATGGTGGTTAGATCCATATTTGATCCACAGTGGAATCTGATGCCCTCTTCTGGCATAAAGTTGTACATGCAGATAGAGCACTCATATACATAAAATAAATAAATCTTTAAAATAATACTATAAACTGTGGCTAGTTGTGGTGCTTATGTAAGCAACCCTAATTAAACCCATTGGCTCACCAAAACAAAAACCAGAAGGACATTAAAGGAGGACTGCTTAGGAAGAGGAGGGGGTCACGAGGAGTGGGGATGAGGGGACAAGAGAGGTTAATGGGGTAAATCAAAACACAGTGTGTAAAACATATCATATACATGTATGGAACTATCTTGGTGAAACCCATTATTGTAGAATTAGCGTAAACTGATAGAAAAAGCTATACATCAGAGCTGACTTGGGCACAGTGATACATGCCAGGAATCCTAACACCTGTGAGGCTGAGGCAGGAGGTTAAACAGCTTAAGATCATCCTCAGTCACATAGTGAGTCTGAGGCCACCTGGGCAACGTGAGAACCTGCTTCAGTGCAATCAAATGCCACACTAGTCTTTAGACTGGATTTGGAATACATTGGCACAAAGGGAGAAGGAAGGACTTTGAAGTCGGACACACCTGGGTTCCAACTCATTCCTCCCCTCACAGGTTGTGTCACTATGTGCACCACCAGTTGAGTGATCCTGTGCCAACTCTCGGTCCTTATCTGTGCACCGGCGATAGCAAGACCTGCTCCATCTTGAAGTTCGGTGACACAAAGCAAATCAGATTCTCACTTAGCACAACAAATACACGACAGCTCTATGCGTCTTTCAATATGCAGGCAGCTGGAAATGTACACTCAAACAAGTATGTAGGAGGGAGTGGCATTCAGTGACCCCAGAGCAGGGAGGTCAAGACTCACAAAGTACTCTCTCTCCATCCTCCCAACCCCCGCTCCAATATATTCCTCTTTGCCATCCTTTATAGTTCTGTAGCCATTAATCAAAACTGCTGCTTAAAGGCCCCCAGAACAAGTCACTGAATCTTCAAGATCACCCTATCATCCTCATCGCCATCATCAGCATTGTTATTGTCCTCCTCATCATCATCAGTATTGTAATCATCATCATCACCATCATCAGCATCATTATCATCAGCAGCAGCAGCAGCATCGTTATCATCATCATCATCATCATCATCAGTATCGTTATCATCATTATCGTCATCATCACCATTGCTATCATCATCATCACCATCATCATTGTTTTTTTTAAATATTTATTTATTTATTATGTATACAATATTCTGTCTGTGTGTGTGCCTACAGGTCAGAAGAGGGCACCAGACCCCATTACAGATGGTTGTGGGCCACCATGTGGTTGCTGGGAATTGAACTCAGGACCTTTGGAAGAGCAGGCAATGCTCTTAACCGCTGAGCCATTTCTCCAGCCCCCACCATCATCATTGTTATTGTCATCATCATCATCATCATCATCATCGTCATCATCATCACTGTCACTCTCTTCTCATCCCTCTCATCATCATGATATGATCACATCATTACCAACAGCATCGCCTTCATCCTCATCATCACTGTTGTCACCGTTACTACATCTCTAATCACTCCATCATCACATCCATCATCACTACCAACACCACAATCATTCCTTAATTTTAATTGATTTATTAGCTTATTTTGATTTTTTGCTTTGTTTGATTGTTCTTTTTTTTTTTTTTTTTTTTTTGAGGCAGGATCTCTGTACATAGCCCTGAATATACTGGAACTCATTATGTAGACCAGGTTGGGTTTGAACTCACAGAGATCTGCCTGCCTCTGCCTCCTGAGTGCTGCCACCATATCATGTTTATGAGTATTGGTGGGTAGGGGAGAGAGAGAGAGAGAGAGAGAGAGAGAAAGAGAGAGAGAGAGAGAGAGGGCACAAACATGCTACGGCATGTGTGGAGACCACAGGACAACTTTCAGGAGTTGGTTCTCTCCTTCTACCTTTACATTTACATGGGTTCTGGGAATCAACTCAGGTGGCCAGGCTTGCATGGAAATGACTTTTACCCACTGAGCCATCATATTGGTACGACTACTACTACCATTCTTATCATCATCATCATCACCACCACCAACCAAAGCCTCGCCGTTATTACCACAACGATCATCACCTGACTGGGAGGAATCGGAACTACGTTGTCGCCCAGATCCACTTCAGGACACATTGACTCTGACATCACAGTAAACATAACCCTGCACCTGGATGCACTCCAGCCACGCTGGTGTCTGAGGTCAGGCCTTCCCGTTTTGTTCCCACAGGGGCATCAGTTTCAGTGAGACAGCGGCAACGGATGCTGCTCTTGGTTACACCATTGCCTTCCTTGTCCTGCTGTCTACAGTGAAGCTTTGGCACCTGCTCCGGTTGAATCCCAAAATGAACGTGATTGCATCAGTGCTGCGCCGTGCCTGGGGTGACATTTCAAGCTTTATGGCCATCATCCTCATCATGCTCCTGGCTTATTCCATTGCAGTGAGTGTCTCTTTTGGGAAAACCTCAGGCAGTTCTTGATGGGGGTAAAGCCTACTTGGTACTGTGAAGAGGACAGTAGGGGTTCGGGGGAGACTGGGAATCCAAAGGAAATGACAGAGCTCATAAATCCAGGATCTTTTAACTGGGACCTTATGAAACTTCCACCTCCAAAACAAAGACAGGACCTCAGTAGAACAGGAGTGAGGGTCCATGAGATCCGACCAGAAGGACACACGACTTCTCACTATGGGCTGCTTTCTGTGGCTAGTCTGGCTCAGACTGCCAGTTTGGATACTCCAGATGCTTAGAAGCCCCGTGGACACTTCTCTGCCACCCTCTCCTTGACCTAGGGCTGAGGCGGAGTGGTAAGGGTGCAATCCTAAATACTTGGACTCAGTAGTGCCTACATTGGTTCACACAGCCGCTTAACACTACATGTTGACAGCTACACCCGTTTGTTACTAGGGGAAAAAAAGCCAACAACTACAACCAACACTGAGCCTTCAACTCTTTCTTATTACCAAGTAATGAGAGAGAGAGAGACTTCTGACCGCTTCCTGCTCTCTGCGCAAGCACACACTCCAACCCTGAGGCACAATGGACCCATTTTCCAGCATAGTCCCGGGTACCCATTTGTCTTGGATCTTTAGCTCTACCTTGGTCATATCTCGCCCCAGCTTTGTCTGGTCTCACGCCTCCCTCCCTCACGGATCACATGCACCACCAGCCCAAGCATCCTTGTCGGAACGAACGCGATTCTAAGCCCTCACTCCCACTGTACACCCCAGTCACTGCCTCAGACAGCAGGAACTAGGGCAGGGGCTTTGCACTCTCTTTCTCTGTTCACGAAGACTCTTTCCACGACAGTCAAACTTAATATTTGGTTGGAAACTCCGTTCCTACAAAACCCTCTTGGACGCCGCAGAAACAATGATCAGCCTTCAGCTAGGAATCTTCAACTACGAAGAGGTAACGGGAGTGGGGGTGGGCGTGGCCAATGCGATCTGGGCGAAATCGGCAGAAAGCGCTCTCTGCCCACCTTCCCCTCCACCGCCTTGAATGCAGTGCGGAGTCTGGCAAGCACAGGGCTTCTCTAGACCAATCCAAATGTTTCCCCACTTTTAGGCAGCCTACTCTGGGGGGGGGGGGGGCTCTTGTGTACAGAAGAACACCAGACCCTCAGGAGGGCCCTGCTGGGCTGCAGAAATTCCTAACCCTAGATAGAAATGGTGCTTATTTTTAGAGGAAGTAGTCATGGGCAGCCCACACCCTTTCTGGGCCAGCTCTGGAGAGCTCAGTCCACACTCCCAGCACTGGGCAGAGGGCATCTCCCTGATTCTGTTCAGCCCAGAGGACCTGATTTGCTGCTGAGGGTTTCTCAAGGGGATGGTGGCTACAAGAAATGGAATGATTGACCGGCTTTCTTCCTGGCAGGTCCTGGACTACAGCCCGGTTCTTGGTTCCTTCCTCATTGGGTCCTGCATAGTTTTTATGACATTTGTGGTACTGAATCTGTTCATCTCTGTCATCCTGGTGGCCTTCAGTGAGGAGCAAAAATATGACCAGGTAAACACATGCTTTTGACTTATTTGTCATATAATTGGGATCATGTATGTATGTGCTTTTGCATCTGGTATGTATGTGTGCCTGTGTGTTTGTATGTGCACCACCTGCTTGTAGTTCCTGTGAAGGCCAGAACTGGAATTCCCTTGAATTGGAGTTACAGATGGTTATGAGCTGCCATGTGTAGGTGCTAGCAATGGAACCTGGGTCTTCAGCAAGAAGAGCAAGCACTTCTAACTGCTAAGTCACCTCCCCAGCCCGGAGACAATGGTTTTTTCGAGACTAAATATTTTTTTTGCAACTAAATATTGCCCATGTTTACTTTGTCCAAGAACCTTTTTGGAGGGGGTGACAGCTGTTATGGACTGAATTTTTATCCCCTAAAAAACAGGTCAAAGTGCTAAGCCCTACAACTTCCATATATGAGCATACTGGAGAGTAGAGTCATTGTTGGTGTAACTGGTTAAGTGGTGTGACTCTGGCTCCCTAATCCAACAGGACTGCTTCATTGATATACATATAATTTTGCTGATTGTTTGTTTTAGACAAGATCTCACGGATCTCAGTCTGGCTTCCTGCCTCTGCCTCCCAAGTGCTGTGGCTTCCTCCCAAACTACAGAGAAACCCTGTCTCAAAAAACATGTCTATGCTCCACCATGCCTGTATGGCTCTGTCTACAACCTTTCAAACTGGGCTGCCGTTCTTACATCCTCCAGTTTGTTTTGGCTTTGCTTTATCTGTTCCTGATTGAGACAGGAGCTTGATAGTCAGCTCAGGCTCAATTTTGTCTTTGCCACCAAGGGCTGGGATTACAGGTGTGTGCCACCATGCCCTCTTCTTTAGTTTAAGGCTCTGTCTGTCTGTCTATATTCCTACCTATTGTTTATGGTTAAGTATGGGAAATGTATAGTGAGAAATGCCTATTTAGCTTCTCATCCCCCAGAAAGCTGAATCCCTCCCATGCTGGGCTAGATGGAGAGGTAAGCAGAGGAAGCAGATGTGGCAACTGTAACAAGGGAAAAGCGCCATTGCAGGGCTGAGTGAGATGGGTGACAGTCGTCTCTGAATGGTGTCCGGAAGTGACTGGTGCTTAAATTCAGGTGCAATAACCAGACAGGGCTTTCTCTGTCCCGTTTGGGATGAGAAGTCCTGCCAGGAAAACACAGACATGCTCAATCCAGAGGGAGAGGGCCTACTGGGGACTACATGAAGAAGCCCCGCAGGCCCCAATAGAGGTAGAGCCCCAGAAGTAAGTCATCCTAACTCTAGAACAACTTAGTAACTTAAGGCTTGGAACAAACAGGCTGTTTCATTTGGGTTTTTTTTTTTTTTTTTTTTTTTTGGTGCTGGTGATAAAACCCAGAGCCTTGAGCTTACTTAGCCTGACGCTTTACCACCAAGCCATACCTCAACCCTGGGACCAAACAGGACAGTAACATCTTGGGGTGGTTCCAGATACATCCCTTGGTCCTCTCTTCTTGCAGCTGTCGGAGGAAGGAGAGATTACAGACTTGCTCCTGATGAAAATCCTCAGCTTCATGGGCATCAGGTGTAAAAGTGAAGAGCGCCAGAGCAGCAACGAGCAGCCGGAGGCGTCCTCCCTGGCTCTGTCCCCTCAACCAGCACAAACTTTGCCCCGGATTTAGACTGTTCCTCCACACGTGGCAGAGGCCAGAGCTTCCAGCCTGCATTAGCCAGTGACTTTGGAGTCTCATGGGAGGACTGGCCTTGCTTTCATAGAGGAGTTCTGGAACCCAGCTAGTAAAATACATATACATACATACATATAAAATACACAACACATACATATATAATCATGCCACTGTGTGAGAGCCTGCTTGTTCAAGTACATTTCTTCCCAGAAATAAAATACACATGTGAAAAAAGAACATTCTCTACATAACAATTAATTCACCAGTTGGTTATTGGCAGTTGCCTTGAATGATTCTCATATTTTTTCCAAATGCTGTTAGCTTTCTGGGACCAAGAACGATAAATTGAGTGGCTTAAAAAACAGGAAGAGTGCCTGGTGGTGGTGGCACACGCCTTTAATCCCAGCACTAGGAAGGCGAAGGCGGAGGCAGCAGATCTCTTTGAGTTTGAGGCCAGCCTGGTCTACACAGTGAGTTCCAGGTCTACGAGCATACCACCCTGAACGTGCCCTATCTTGTCAGAGTGAGTTCCAGGACAACCAGGACTGTTATATAGAGAAACCTTGTCTCAGAAAATCAAAACAAAAACAAACAGGAAGAACATTATTGCTCTCTAGGGTTTATTTTTGTTTTGTTTTTCTTGACACAGGGTTTCTCTGTGTAGCCCTGGCTGTCCTGGAACTCTCTTTGTACTTTAGGTTGACCTTGAACTCAGGGATCAGCCTGCCTCTGCCTCCAGCCTCCTGTGCAAGGTGTGTGCCACCACCCTCTATGGGTCTTGATTGGATTTGTTTTCATTGTTAAACAATTAAAAGGCAGAAGAAAAAAAATCTGTGCAGGTAGCATCTGAGAAATCTTGAACACAGTAAACAGAGTAGACAGAAATCAGCAGTTGGAATTATTTTGTTCTGTTTTGTTTTATTATTGGGGAGCAGAGAACTCAGGCAAGTAGCTCTAACAGACCCTCTGTAAAGCACCTGGGCAGCCTAGAACTGCAGTCTTTTCTTGAGGGCTGTTTGTTGCTTTGTTTTTGTCTCAAAAGAGTCTTCACACTTGGGTTGGTCATTTGGGGAGGGGTACAGGGTAGGGGAGGGGTACAGAGTAGGGGAGGGGTACAGGGTGGGGGAGGGGTACAGGGTGGGGGAGGGGTACAGGGTGGGGGGAGGGGTACAGGGTGGGGGAGGGGTGCAGGGTAGGGTAGGGGTAGAGGGAAGGGGAGGGGTACAGGGTGGGGGAGGGGTACAGGGTAGGGTAAAGTAGGGGTGGGGCATGCTAGCAGAAAAGAAAGCCCACAAGGCCTTTGTTTTAAGTTAGGAGGCTTTTGTCTCAGGTCAGGAGGGTGAAGAAAAAGCTGGCCATCATGGAAGCTAACCACCTTTGTTACCTAGTCATGGCTGGCCTCCATGTCTGCCAGTAGGGGGTTTGTCTAACTCCTACCTTCCTCCCCACCAGGAGCCCGCACTGAGCTATCTAATCTAATCTACCTAATCTATCTAATCTACCTAGTCTATCTAATCTACCTTCTAAGCAGGCCTTGACCCTCCCTTTCCTGAATCCACTGTAGAGACCCTGTAGGTTCCCTGCCCCAAATTCATCCTGTGCTCCCCTCTTTGTTAAGGGAAAACTGACCCTTTTCAGGGAGTCCTTTCTCTCCCCCCCCACCTTATCTTGTAGGACTTCTGTAAATCCTCTTTTGTCTTGCTAATGACAACCCATTTCCCTTGCTAGTGAAGACTTTTAGAGAAACTAAGTTGTGGCCAGTAAGGAATGGAGGTCTCTCTTTATAATCATCCCTGAGGATGAACAGTAAGGAATGGAGGTCTCTCTTTATAATCATCCCTGAGGATGAACAGCTTCTACTTTCTAGCTGAATATTAACAATCTTCTTATGGGGTTGGGAAATCAGTCAGTGGTTAGGAGTGCTTGCTGCTGTCGCAGAGGACCCAGGTTCATTTCCAGCGCCCACACTAGGCCTCTATGGAACAATGGGCTGAGAACTTCTGTCTCCACCTCCAGGAATAGTACCTCAAAAATAGTACAAGGCCTGCATAAATCTCATTATTCTCGAGTGCTGGGATTAAAGGTGTGTGCCACCAGGCAGGCCGATATCTGCGAGTTCGAGTTCAGCCTGGACTATGTTATGCCCAGATCTGCGAAGTCACCCAAAAACCAAAAAGGAGACCGAGTCCCGCATGTAAAAGCAAAGAGCCTTTATTTTACGCATGTTTGCAAACTCAGTCTTTCCTCATGTCCAATGTACTGGAATAACAGGAGAGCCCCAAGCTCAGTTAGAGTTTCTCAGTTAGAGTTGGGTTTTTATAGTAGTAAAGGTGGGGGTGAGGGGTTTCTGAGGCTCAGGACCCCTGATTGGCTGCCTTTTGTCTAGGGATGTCCTAGTGAGAGCACTGGCAGGTGATCCTATCTACAAAGCTTGGAATGTTGGGCATTTTCTTTGGATGGTCTGTTCTTGGGTGGTGCTTGGGTAACCTCAGTTTGTGGTTTTTCCTGCAACCTAGTATTGCTTCAGGGTAAACTACTGAAACTCAGGCCTCTACTAAACTTACTGATGGCTGAGTCCGACTCTGGCAGGTGATAATGGTTGGAAGCAAAGAACTTCCTTTGGGTGGTCGTTTCTATTTAGCTTATCATGGCTGGCTCCTACAGTCTACACGAGCTAGTTCCTGGACAGGCTCCAAAACTATAGAGAAACCCTGTCTTGAAAAACCAAAAAGAAAAAAAGAAAGAAAAGAAAAAAAGTGCATATTCACTCTTTTCCTTGTTTTTTTTTTTTTTTTTTTTTTTTGGTTTTTCCAGACAGGGTTTCTCTGTAGTTTTGGAGCCTGTCCTGGAACTAGCTCTTGTAGACCAGGCTGGTCTCGAACTCCCAGAGATCCGCCTGCCTCTGCCGCTCGAGTGCTCTGACCCTCTTGGCATCTGCAAAATAATAAAGGCTTCCTGGGTTGTTTCCAGCTTTTAAAAATCCGCATACGACACCTGCCGGTGACGGCGCACGGCTTTAATCCCAGCACTCAGAAGGCAGAGGCAGCCTGGATCTCTGTGAGTTCGAGGTCAACCTGGTCTACAGCGCGAATTCCGGGACAGGCTTCAAAGCTCCAGAGAAACCCTGTCTCCAAAAACAAAAACAAACAAATAAAAAACCCGCAATATGATCTTTGTCGTACGCCGAGCACTGGTCTTCAGATGAAATGAATCCCCTTGGGAATGACCTTGTGTAGACAGACGTGACTGTGTGCTTTAAAGTGCTTGGCTTTCTCTGAACCTTTTGGCCTAATGGCATGATTCTGCGTTAGCCCAGTAAAGCCATTCTTGCTGGACTCTTTTCTGGCCACTGAGGTGATGCAGTTTAGGGGAATGCACAGATCGCCGACCTAGTGCTTTCCTTTGCAAGATCCCATTCTTGGTGCGATGCTCCGCCCTTCGGCGAGGCCCAGCCTCCTCCCCGCCCAGCCGTTCCGGGCCCCTCACACAGCCCCATCCGGGCCTCTGCTCCTCTACGGGCACACACCCCTCGGGCGCGACGTCCTATCCGAAGTGGGACCTTCGATCTGTCCAATCAGAGCGCGTCTTTCCCGAGCCCCGCCCTGCTCTCGGTGCTCGGCTTACTCCGGCCCACCCGGTGACCGCCCGCCCGGTGGCGGAGGCACAGTGCGGTTACCCTAGGAACCCCCGATCATGTCGCTGCGAGTGGCTAGGAGCGCGCGGGCCGTGGCCTGCAGCCTGCGCAGCGCCCTGGCCTCCTGCCCGCCGCGGCCCTGGGTGCCGAGCGCCGCCGCCGTCCGCGCGCTGCGCACTGGATCCGCTGTGCAGTCGGGTAAGTGAGGGGCACGTGGTCACTGCTCCTGCCCGCGGCCGAGTGGCCGGGAGACGTCAGGCGACCCCACAGCCAAGCCTCCCGGCTCGAGCGGACTGCAGCCCTGTCCGCCCTTCTTCTCGCTCTTGGAATCCTGGTTCTGCGGCCCTTCTCCCTCCTAAATTAGGCGCGAGAGGACTCGAGCAAACTTTGTACCCGCGGTTAAAAGGTGGCGCTGGGAGGCGAGGCTCGCTGGACCTGCAGGTAAGCCACACTGGTGCAGGAGTGGCTTAAATCTGGGTTCGCCGAGACCCCAAATGTGGAGTGCTTAGCTAAGTGAATCACAACGGGGAACTGCGAAGTGAAGCTAAGGAAAAGCACCTACTAAAATATTTAGCACTGAGTGCACGCACAGATAAATGAAAGAAAAGTCAAAAAGTGCAGAAATGCATTTTACCATCCCCTGCAAAGCCAAGCATGGCGTTGAAGATTCAGCCGTGAACTATAGAAAGACAAGGACAAGTGTTCTAGACTTCAGAGAAGTTCTGCAGACGCCTGTAATTGAGTCATTGATGTGTACTGGGGTTGAAAAAAGGCTCATTTGACGGGCTGGAAATAACTGGGAGGCCTGCCCATTAGACGCGTTCGCACAGTTAGCTGGGAAACAGTTTTTTTTTTCTTTCTGTGCAAATAGCGGAGACCCTAACTGTCCTTTGTACCGTCCCTATTCGGGCAGCACAAATCTGAACGGCTGCTCTCAGCGAGTCCCCTGGGTCAGAAATCTGGGCGAACTCAGAATGTTGATCACGTTATTCCTCAGTGTCTAGTGCAAAGTTTACTCCTTTCTTGCTAAAATTTCTCTCCTGTTTGGGACACATCAGTGTGTTGCTGGCTGGAGTACAGGGGTAGCGCCCTGGGCAAATGAGACCTCCCTTTCAAACCAGGCCTGGTGAGTGGCTCCCACCTGTAACAATGTCCTGAGATAGAGGGAGGATCACTGTGAGTCCCAGGCCAGCTTGAGCGACACGAGGAGTTCCAGGTATTTAGTTAAAAATTGCCCAAAATATCAATTCCCATGGTCTGCTTAACTACTTGGGTTTTTATTTTTACCCTCTTTTAGCTGGCAGAATTGTGCACACTTATTTTTGCTGCTCTTGGGAAAGCACACAGACATTACTCAGTTTTGGTCCTTCCTCTTCCAGCTGTGTGGTCTTGGGCACAAGGCCCAGCGTTTAGAACAGTGGAGGCAATAACAACCTCAGAGTTACCTAGAGGAAAAAGTGAATGAAGGCCCTGTCACCTGCCACTTGACACATAAATGCCAAGCGATGTTATTAAATATTAGTGTGTATCACGTGACTAATATGCACACATAACAAACTGTGAGCCATATTAGATAAAATAGGTTGTGTATTTGAGAACTGAAAGGAGGGGAAGGGCTGACTTCAGTTACAGCTGTTTTTCTGAGGCCTTAAACCACAGTGGGTTTGTTTTTGCTCCCTGAGGCCTGACCTCACTTAGCTGAGGATGACCTTGAACTTCAGATTCTCCTGACCTTGGTGGCAAGCACCACAACACCCAGTTACACAGTGCCAGGGACCTAACCTAGCGGTACCTCATTAATATAGGCAATAGTAAAATAGGCAAGCACCTGGCCAGCTAAGCCACATCCCCGGGCCTCAAACCCTGTTTCTCAAGATTTAGGAAGAAAGTAATCATTTACCTAATCTGCTTTTTTTTTGACCCTTGGGTCAAGGGTTAATGGAGATTCGGAATCATCCTGTGGTTAGCCTAAGCAGCATGCCTGGTCGAAAAGGATGGGATGGACTTTGAGCTCAAGTGGGCCTAGTTGTGCTGAGCTCAGAATGCTGCGGGCACCACCTACAGCTGCAAAGTTGAGGCCAGAGTAGCGACGCTCAGTGTTAGCAGGTGACACGTGTGTGTAACGGTCCCACCCTTGTAGTCAGACACTGTTGGTTTTGAGCCTCTCGTGATTGGTAATGTAATCAGTGAGCTGTAGACTAGAGAGAGTGAAAGCTGAGCCACACATCATCTCTGACCAAATTCCCTTTCCTTCACTTTTTAGTAGTGTTGGGAATTGAAGCCAAGACTTGGACAAGCACTCTTCCACTGAGCTACAGGCCCCGGTTTTCTTCTTTAAACAACAATAATCATTTCTCTGGGACAGGCTTAAATAATTGAAGAATTTTAAGAACTTGGCCAAGTTACAATTGTTTCAGAAAGTCTGTTTCAGTCTTTGCAACTTTACAACTAAGGTGCAGTACCTTAGCCGACTCTACCTTAAGAATCACATTGCCTTTTTTAGGTTAAATCTTGGTTTTTATATCTTTTTTTGTTTTTGGTTTGGTTTGGTTTTTGTTTTTTTGAGACAGGGTTTCTCTGAGCCTTGGAGACCAGGCTGGCCTCAAACTCACAGAGATCCCCCTGCCTCTGTCTCCCAAGTGCTAGGATTAATGGCATGTGCCGCCACTGTCCGGCTGGTTTTTATATCTTAAAGGACTTATGTTATAGGTGTTTTACCTGCATGTACACCTGTGCACCACCTGCATGCCTGGTGCCCGTGGAGGTCAGAAGAGAGCCATCAGAATTACTGAAACTAGTTAAATTACAGGCAGTTGTGAGCTACCATGTGAAAGCTGGAAACTGAACCCAGGTTCTCTGCAAAAACAACACATACAGGGCTTGAGAGATGGCCCAGCTGTTAAGAGCACTGGCTGCTCTTCCAGAGGACCTGGGTTCAATTCCCAGTACCCACATGGTAGCTTACAACTGTCTGTAGATCCAGTTCAAGGGATTCTGACATCCTAGACATAAATGCAGGAAAACATACATAAAATTAAATGAATTATTTTTTAAAAAAAGAAATTCATGCTCTTAACTGCAGAGCCATTTCTTTAGCCTCAAATCTTTTTTTTTTTTTTTGAGACAGGGTCTTGTGTTGCCCAAGCTCTCTTAAACTCTCCGACTCAACTGATCTCCTTGGCATTCCCAGTATTACAGTTACAAGTGTTTTACAGTTCTATGTGCCCTGTGTAAATCAATCCCCCTCCCCCATTGGTGGAATGAACCAGAGCCCTACCTGGTAGACAAGTGGTCTACTGAGCTACATTCTCAGTCCTTCAAAGACTATTTCCTATTTTTTTATATCATCTTAATGTTATTTTATTATTTACTTTTCTATGTCTGGGTATTTTGCCTGCATTTGTATCTGTGCACGATGTGCATGCAGTGCCTGTAGAGGCCACAAGAGGGAGTCAGATCCCCTGGGACTGGAGTTAAAGATGGTTATGGGCCACCCTGTGGATGCTGGGAATTGAACCAGGTTCCTTGGGAAGTGTAGCCAGCACTCTTAAGTGCTGAGCCATCTTAATAGTCTTGAACTCTTGCTCCTCCCTGCTACAACCTCCTAAGTGCTGGGTTACAGGTGCATGCCACTATGTCCAGCTAAACTTTGTAGATGGCCCTTGAATTTGTAATCTTTCTCCCTCAGCCCAGGTATTTCAGGTGAGTCAGCTGTATTCATCCCGGCATGCACAACTTTAAGCTGTCTCCCCAGACCCCAAGCCTGTATCCAGAAAAATAGAGTTCTTTCTTCAAGACAGACCTATAGTCATAGAATGAACTCAGGAAGTACGCTCTGAAATCTTTTAAGTGATTTAGGCTGATGTTGAAACAGATAAGGCCGGGGATGTACAAGGTGTTCCATTTAAGATGTGCTCTCAGGGCTGGAGAGATGGTTCTGTGGTTAAGTGCACTAGCTGCTGTTATAGAGGTCCTGGGTTTGGGTCCCAGCACCACCATCTTTAACTCCAGTTTTGGGGGATCTGACATCCTCTTCTGGCCTCCGTGGACTCTGCACACATGTAGTGCACATGCATACATAAAAGCCAGTTTTTACGGGCTGGAGAGATGGCTCAGAGGTTAAGAGCACTGACTGCTCTTCCAAAAGACCTGAGTTCAATTCCCAGTACCCCCATGGTGGTTCACAACCATCTATAATGAGATCTAGCGCCCTCTTCTGGCTTGCAGGGATACATGCAGCAAAACACTGTTCCCATAATAAATCTTTTTTTAAAAAGCCAGTTTTTACAACATTCATCTCAGTGCATCTGTGGCTACACAAAAATATGTTTCGAGAACGCCCTGTCTTGGCCCGTTGCTGTTCTTCACTGGGCATTAGACCACTGCAGAATGATGTCAGAAAGTCGGTCCCTGTCCTGGGAGAGCCTCGCCTTGCGGCGGGAGTGGGTTTGAAGAAGCTATGCCGCTGCTTTTCTGAAATGCTGGTCTTCTGTTTTAGTGCGTAAATTCACAGAGAAACACGAATGGATAACCACAGAGAATGGTATTGGAACAGTGGGAATCAGCAATTTTGCACAGGTATTGGATTGTCTTGAAGTGTTCCTAACAGTCTGCTCTCAAGTCGTTTGGATTGTCTCTGCCTTACGAAATGGTACAGTGCTTTGGGGCTCTGCTAGAGACCCTTCAGGGGAAGTCAGGAGTAAAGTAGGTGTTAAAAGAGACCTGTTACCTCATCCTCAGGCCAAGGCAGGAGATTGTGAGTTTGAGACCAGCCTGGGCTAAACAACAGTACTTGGTCAACACTTATAAGTAGGGAACATTATTTAAGAAATGTTTCGTGTCGAACAGTTAAGAAGAGCAAGTTCAAGGGCTGGGGTGGGGAGTGCCCTTGTAGATAGGTGAGAACCCATATGACCAAAGACGGGGAACCCAGATAAACAGTGAGGACACAAAGAGAGTCCTTTTATTCAGCTGGCCTTTGCTCTACTAATCCTATGTCACTATCCTCATACTGAGATACTTTTCAAAGGAAAAGAAGCCAAGCAGTAGCATGGCCAGGGGTTTCAACCGGATGCACGTGTACAGCGAGGTAGGCCATAACTGTTGGGAAGACCTCCAGGTTTCTGATACCTTCCCTGGCGTCCCTGTGCATCTAAGGAGGGGGCCTGTTACAGGTTGTTCATCTATGAGGGGAATCACCTGTACAACAGCAACTGACAAAATGAGTATGATCCAGCCCATCCGGGTGGTGTGAGGAAAGTTGGGTCAGTCACCTGATGCAGATTGACAGGTTGATGACAGATTGGCAGGTCGTGAGGACCACTGTTTTCACGCAGGGCCATTTGGGTCATGGCCGAAAACTGCAGAGGTGGAAAGCACAAGGCGCTCAGAACTGGGAGTCTTGTTTGGAGCATGCACTTTGTGCCTGGGGTTACTCCAGCCTAGAGGGCTTGTTGCTTGTAGTGCAGCTCCCGAGTTCAATTATTTCCAGGGCTGCTGAGATGACCCAGCAAGAAAAGGTGCCACCAGGCCTGCCCGGGTTTGGTCCTGGGGACACACATGGTAGGGAAAGAGCCGACTCCTATTTATGCACTTCTATGGGTTGAACCCTGGGTCACACGTGCTAGGCAGGTTCCCTGCTGCTGAGCTACATCTCTGGCCTTTTCTTCCTTTGCAGTTTGAGATAGGTTCTGGCTAAGGCGTCTTAGCTGGCCTTGAGCCAATTCTAGAGCCAAGGTGGATCTTGAACTTGGGTTCTTTGTTCCTTAGACTCTGACAGGTGTTCTGACTATCATCTGATTTTAGTCTTTTTGTGCAATGGAGTCTCATTATGTAAGTGAGGCTGGCTTTGAACTTACAGCCTCCTACACTTGTCCCCCAGGGGCTGGATTTTAGGTATATGCCACCACGCCTGTCCATTTGACATGTTCACAGTGTAGTAAAGAAAAGCAAAGCATGTAGCCCTTCATGTGTGAAATATGTAGACAGAAATATAGGCACTTGGGTGTTTCTCTTTCCTGTTCTCTGGTGGGGTCAACTTCTTAGACACTTTTATGTTGCTTTTGTATTTTAGGAAGCTTTGGGAGATGTTGTTTACTGTAGTCTGCCTGAAGTTGGGACAAAATTGAAAAAACAAGGTGAGTATACTTCTCATTTCAGAATGTGACAAACCACACTGGCCTCAAACTCACAGAGATCTACCTGCCTGCCTCCTAAGCCATCATACCCAGCTCGGGCTTTTTTTTTTTTTTTTTTTTTTTTTAAATAGGCAGGGTTTCACCATAATTCAGGCTGGCCTCAAACTCCCTGCGTGGTTAGATTATATGCATGTGCCACCATAGCTGGCTATGTTTAGGCCATTAAGTTTGCTTTGGAGACTTTATTTTCTTCTTTCGTGAGTTTTATTCATGTTTCACAGCATAATTTGCTTAAAGATGTATTTTGTTTGTTTATTTGAGATAAGGTCTTACTTGGAATTCACTGTGTAGATCAGGGGGCCTCAGGCTTGCTTTGAACCTCTGGTCAGGTGCCGATTACAGGTGTTGCCACTACACCTGACTCAGCCAATCTTTAGTCTTTATGGGTTTTCCTTTTCTTGCCTTATTGCACTGGCTGGTACAAATGTTATAATAGAAGAGGTGAGAATGGGTGTCACTGTCTTGTCCCTCATCTTAGGGGGAAGCAGTTGCTGTTTCATCAGTAGATGTGATGCTGGCTGGGGGACAGAGTTTATGGGTGCTTACTATCAGCTGAGGTTCCTCTCTATTTGCAAAGTTTGATTGTTACTGAGTGTTTAATTTTGTCAAACTGATGTTCATTTATTGAAGTATTGTTTTATTTTGTTAGTACAAGACTTAGAAATTACGTTTAGTGTCTGTGTGGTGTGCTCAAATGTACATGCCATGACATGTATGTGGAAGTCAGAGAACACAACAACTCTGGGAGTTGGTTTTCTGCTTCTATTACGTGGGGACTTGAGGATCAAACTCAGGTTGTCAGGTTGGCACCAAGCACCTCTACCCACTTGTCTTGCCAGCGTCCTATTTTTGTTTGCTTGTTGGTGTTTATTTTAGTCTTTATGAGGGTAAAACAGTCCTGTGTAACCGTCTACCCCAGAGCTTCCATTTAAGCAGTAAGGTCCATGTTACTGCTGCCACAGGAGCCCTTGAACTTCATCCCAAAACACAGATTTATTCTTTATGTCTAGCTAGCCTTATTTCACTAGAATAAATCTCACCAAGCCATGATGAGAGATGGCTTAAAGGTTAAGAGAACTGACTGCTCTTCCGGAGGTCCTGAGTTCAATTCCCAGCACATGGTGGCTCACAACCATCTGTAATGAGATATGGTGTCCTCGTCTGACCTGTAGGCATACATGAAGGCGGAACACTATACATAATAAATAAATAAAAATCTTAGAAAAGAAAAGAAACCTGGATGTAGTAGCATATGACTTTAATCCCAGTACTTGTGGATCAGATGTGAGCTCTCAGTTACTGGTCCAGCACCATGCCAGCCTGCCTGCCACCACCCTCCCTGCCATGGTTATAATGGACTAACCTTCTGCAAGCAAGCCCCCAGTTAAATGCTTCCTTTTGTAAGTTGCCTTGGCCATGGTGTCTCGCAGGAAGAAAATAGTAACTAAGACACTTGGCTTCCATTTGACAAGGTAATCTTTAAAACACAGTCTCCCTGGGGGTGGTCTATAGTTACAATCTGGGCACAGTTCTTTCAGCACTACCAAGTCCCTTGGGCTGTCCTATGTACACAAGGTTTAAGGCTCCTTCAGAGACCAGGCTATGTGACACCATATCTGGCTGGTAAATTGAAAGAATTATGTTTACCGAACGTCAGCATACTGGTGTTCAGACACACTGTTGTCTGCTACTCACTGTGTGCAGAATGTGTCTGTTCGCTTTGCTGCAGCCATTTATGCCTTTCTCATACAAACCCAACAGAACCTATGGTTTAAATAAAGAAATTCAGAACTGGATGGTGGTGCACGCCTTTCATCTGAGCACTCAGTGGGCAGAGGCAGACAGATTTCTGAGTTATAGGACTGCCTGGTCTACATAGAGAAACCTTGTTTCGAAAAACCAAAAGGAAAGAAATTCAGAATTTTTTTTGTCATGGCTGTATGGGAGGTGTCTTTAAATTGTTTTATAACATTATTTATTTGGGGATGTCTGGGGTTCTCTTCTTGTACCTTGGTACTGAGGATCGAACTCAGGTCTTCAGGTTTAGCAGCAAGCATTTTGACCCACTAAGCCATCTCAAGGGAACTCTTTTTAAAAGAGTTTTTTTGGTTTGATAGGTTTATATTTTCGAGACGGGATCTTCTGTAGCGCAGGCTAGCCTCTAGCGTCCTGTGTAGCTGAGGGTGATCTTGAACTGATTCTCCTGCCTCTGTCCCCAGTACTGTGACTGCAGGCATCACCATCACACCCTGTGTTAACTGTTTTCCTTTCACTGCTTCCCCTTAGATGAGTTCGGTGCTTTGGAGAGTGTGAAGGCCGCCAGTGAACTCTACTCCCCTCTATCGGGAGAGGTGACCCAAGTCAACGAGGCTCTTGCAGAAAACCCGGGGCTCGTCAACAAATCCTGTTATGAAGATGGTACGTTGTTGCTCAGAGTTTCTGCCCTATGGTAACCAGGTGAAAGATGCCAGCTGCGGTTTTCTCCGCAGATAAACGGGGACCCCACAGTGTAACTGGAGGGTCCTGCTGCCTTGCCCGTCATACTTTCTAGGGCTTTCTCTTTTTTGAGGGTGGGGATTAGGTGGTTTGAAACGGTCTCTCTGTGTAGCCCTTGCTGGTGTCAAGCTCACAGAGATTCTCCTACTTCTTCCTCCCAAGTGCTAGGATTAGAGATGTGTGCCACCATGCCTGGCTCTAGGTCTTTCTACAGCCCAATAGTTACAGTGTTTGGTATGCCTTTTTTAAAAATATTTGTATATGTGTATGTGCAGGTGCTCATAATTGCTGAGCCATCATCTCCCCAGCCCCAAGGTTTTATTTTAAAGTATTTTAATTAAAGTGTGTGTGTGTGTGTATGCATGTATGTATCCTGTGTAGGGGTATTTACATTTGAGTGCAGGTGCCCTGAGGCCAGAGAAGGGCATTGACTCCCTGAGCTAGAGTTCTACATGTTTGTGAACCACCTGATGTGGGTCCTTTGCTACAGTAGTATGCTCTCTTAAAAACTGAGCCATCTCATCCCAGCCCACTAATTCCTTAGGCCTAAAATTTATTGAACAAACAATGGATATATATTAGAGTAACAGTATCAATTAAATGAGGGCACTGTTTATTTTGAGAGACTTGCAAATTTACGCTTTGAAGGAGTGTAACTTTCGAAAAAGGCAATTTGAAACTAGGTTCTATTTTGGTTACAGGTTGGCTGATCAAGATGGCACTGAGTGACCCTTCAGAGCTGGATGATCTAATGAGTGAAGAAGCCTATGAAAAGTATGTGAAATCCATTGAGGAGTGAACACAGCACCCCACTCCCAACAGAACTGTGGGGTAACCTGCTCCAGGATGCTTGTCTTAAATTAGTGGAGGATAGTAGATTTGAAGTAACTTTTAGCAATACTGATGGAAGGAAACTATTCTCTACAGTGCTACTTAAAAAACCCAACTTCCTGATGGGTGCAGATAAACACAAGGTACATATGTTTAATAATCCCCATGCTAGGTATTTAAACGAGGGGTTAAGCACTGGTGTTTAGAATTCTTGATCATCTATGGTAAAAAAAAAAATGGTTATGAAGCTGGGTTTGGTGATGAACCTGTCCTTTAATCCCGGCACTCAGCAGGTAGATCTCTTGTTAGTTCGAGGTCAGCCTGGTCTACTAACAAGTTCTAGGCCAGCCAGAGTTACTTGGTGAGATCCTACTCAGTGATTATGAGAATTCCGTAATTCACGATAACAGTGTTATAAATCTCCGATAATATTGTAACTTGCCCACATCCATCACTGGATTTTGGCTAAAAGACTTCATATGTCTTCTCATTGGCAATGCCTGGGAGCACAGGAAAGTATCGTACAGTGTCAGGTGCAGGACAGCACTGTCGTAATTTTACCACGTGCTGTGTTGGCTGCCATGTTTTTCCTCTATGAAGTACTGGCTTTGCAAAGCAGTGAGAAACAAATAAAACAGTCATCCTCTTTGTTCGTCTTGGTTTTTATTTGGATATTAATGTTTCATTTAGTGACTGCTAGTTTTAGAAGGGCTAATTTTAATTCATAGGAAGTTATTTTGTGTGTGTAGTGTCTTACAGTCAGTAGCTGTACCCTGCCTAGTCATGGGAAATTATTTTAAAAAAATTAAGCCAGGTATGCTGATATTTTGTTTGTGCTCTAACAAGTAAAGTTTGTCTGGAGATCAGAGTGCACAGTTAGCCACTAGTTAACTTAACCATGGAGACCACACACCTTTTTTTTGTTGTTGTTGTTTTTGTTTTGTTTTGTTTTGTTTTTGGAGACAGGGTTTCTCTGTGGTTTTGGAGCCTGTCCTGGAACTAGCTCTTGTAGACCAGGCTGGTCTCGAAACTCACAGAGATCCACCTGCCTCTGCCTCCCAAGTGCTGGGATTAAAGGCGTGTGCCACCACCGCCCGGCGAGACCACACACCTTTGTTCCCAGCACTTGGGTCTCACACCTTTAATCCCAGCACTATGGCCGTGGGGACAGGACTGATGTGGCTGGGTAGAGGGAAGAATATAATGTGGGAGGAGACAGAAGCTCACAGCCCTTTTTGGTCTGTGAATTTTGTAGAAGTAAGAACTATTGGCTGGTTGCTCTGCTTCTCTGATCTTTCAGTTTTTACACGCTAATATCTGACTCTGGGTTTTTATTATTAAGACCAATTAGAATTCACACTACAGCCAGGGCCTGGATAGAGAGTTCACCGGTTAAGAGTAGTTGCTGTTCTTGCAGAGGACCTGGGTTCAGGTCCCAGCACCCACATGGTAGCTCACAACTTTCCCTAACTCCAGTTCCAGGGGATCTGATGCCTTCTGAGCAGGCACACATAAGGTGCTCATACATACATCCCGGCAGAGAGCACACAAATCTAAAATGAAAAAGAAACGTACACCTTAACCATGAAAGGCATGAGGAATGCATAGAGAGCTGTGCTGGCCAGAATCTCTTAGCATTGGCAATCTGCTGTGATTGGAAAGAACTCATTCATGCTTACCTGCCAGGGCAGACTGACCAGGAAGGATGGGTTTTCCCAGGTCGAGGTTCACCCATTGTCCTAGTGTGCACTAACCCTTGTTTTCCCCAAGAGCAAATTAATTTACTTGCAGTAACAGAAGATGGCATTCACTCCCCTGTGATAATTAAAAAAGAATGACGTTGCCATCTTCATTTCTCATCACGCTAGCTCAGAGGAGGGAAGATGGTGACAGATTGTCAGCATTGTACATACTGTGACCAAATTTAAGTCATACCCAGGTTTCCATCCAATAGGGATAAGCAGACACTGGAACTTTCTGATACGGCCTTAATACCTGTCCTTTACAGCCAAGTGTACTTACTGCCAAATGGTATTTCCAGCCGGCTAATATGGCATATTCTCTAACGTAGTCAATTATAAAAACACTCTGGGGGTGGCTATATGCACACAAATGTGTGTAGCTAAACTTGGGGGCTCAAGCCTATAATCCCAGCATTTGGGAAGTGGAGGCAAGAGGATCAGGAGTTTAAGGTCATCTTTTGGCTACAGATCCCATGGTCAGCCTGGGCCCAGACAAGCTCACAAAGACATACACAAACTTCACCAACACCCAACAAACAAAGGAGAAGTAGGTAGGCTGTTCATTTGTGTTCCTCAGACTCCAGCAGAGGGACAGACTCAGACACACCTGGTGGCGAGCGAGTGGCAAAGGAGCAGTTTCCTCAGGAG
Source organism: Microtus oregoni (assembly GCF_018167655.1). Classification (NCBI taxonomy): domain Eukaryota; kingdom Metazoa; phylum Chordata; class Mammalia; order Rodentia; family Cricetidae; genus Microtus; species Microtus oregoni. The sequence continues at coordinate 36,916,306 of NW_024543063.1, forward strand.
AGCAGAGCACTCGGGAGACACTGCTGATGATAAACAACTGTCACCAAGGTTATCTTGGCATCCTCGCCAAAAAACACGGAGGTGTCATGGCTGACTGTTGTGTACTTGACAGTCAAGCTAATTAACCTTACTGCTTGGGAACTAGGTGGTAATTATGTTGAGTGTTTGTTGATCTTTCTAACCAACTATCTATTACTATACCCAATTCACAGAGAAGAAAGCTGATGTGGATAAGGCATTGAACACAGACTGGTCACGGGCAGGATTCTCACCTTTCCTGGTCTAACTTTCATTTGTCCCTTAGCAAATGTAGCTGTTCTAATCTGAACACACCAAGTTTTAAAAGCTTCAAAATCTTAAGGTTGAAAAGACTTTAAGTGGAAAATTCTTACTTGACTTCATATGAAGTGCAAGTCAGAATTCATGTGTAGTAAAAAGGAGTTTAAAATCAGGCTGGGGTGGGGGGCTGGAGAGATGGCTCGTGGTTAAGAGCATTGGCTGCTCTTCCAGAGGTCTTGAGTTCAAATCCCAGCAACCACATGGTGGCTCACAACCATCTTTAATGAGATCTGGCGCCCTCCTCTGGCATGCGGGCATACATGGAGGCAGAATGTTATACATAATGAAATAAATCTTTAAAAAAAAAGGTTTATAAAAAAAAATCAGGCTGGGGGACGGCTCGGTGGAGAGAGTTCTGGCTGTGAAAGCAGGAGGACCTGGGTTCAGATTCTGGGACCCACCTGAAATGCCGAATGTGGTTGTAGGGAGACAGGAGGGGCTCTAGGTTCTGAGAAACCCTATCTCAGTGAAATAGGGCAAAAGACACCTCTATCTTCTAGGCACATGCATAGCGCTCTCTCTCTCTCTCTCTCTCTCTCTCTCTCACACACACACACACACACACACACAGAGAGTGAGCAGAACATATGCTAACTATCTGGAATATACATTCAATTCTGTTACCATTTCGGTGATACAAAGAATACTGCCTTTTCCGTTTTCCTTTTGGCTCATGCACAGCAAGCAAGCACTCTAACCATGAAGCCGTATCCCCAGCCCTCTTAAACATAGTTTGCCAGTGGAATTTTCTTTTTCTTGAATGCTTTGTCTGATACAAGATCTCATCCTATAGCCCAGGCTGGTCTTGAATTCATGGCAATCCTCTTGCCTCATCCTCTGTAGTGCTGGGATTACAGGTGTGAGCCACCATGCTTGACTTTGATGTTTGGTGGTGGTTTTTGTTTTGTTCTTGTTGAGTTTTTGTTGGTTTTTTAAAATTGTTATTGTAGTAGTTGTCTCTCTCTCTCTCCCTCCATCCCTCCCTTTTCTCTCTTTCTTTGGTTTGGTTTGTTGTGACAGGGTTTCTCTGTGTAGTCCTGGCTGTCAGAACTCACTCTGTAGACCAGGCTGTTCTCAAACTCAGATCCATCTGCCTGGCCTCCTGAGTGCTGGGATTAAAGGTGTGAGCCCACCACCTCCTGGTTTGTAGTGTATTTTTGAGACAGACTCTCATTTTGCCCAGGCTGGTATGGAGGATTTAACTAAAGACCACCTTTGTAAGTGTTACAGCTCTGAGAGAGGCTATCCTGGCAGTTGGGAGCCAAGGATACAACAAATCTCACACGAGATTTATCGGGAATGAAAACCCCAGGAAGATGGCTGCTTTCCGCTGGGGAAGAAGCAGCAGAGAACTGGGCAGAACAGATTTATATAGTTTCTTGCTGGGTGGGGGTGGGGCCTGAGGACAGACACACACACTTTCCAGGGTGGCCTGGGATTGAAAGGATTATGTTGCTTGATCTTGGGGCAGGTTCAGCGATGGATGGGATATTTTTCCTGTAGGGCAGGGCCTGGCCACTCTCCCACCTTGAGGGGCTAGGAACCTTAATTATGGAAGTCTGGAGGTGGGAGCAGGACCTGGCCCCTTCTGTGCCTCAAGGGGTCCCAGACACCAGAATAGTCTAGGTCTCCAGGGACAGTGCTTATGTTTAATACGGAAAGCATGCCTGCCACCTTAGTTGGCTTTAACAGCCAAAAATGTTGAGCCCCAGGTCTCCTGCTTTCCTCTCCCAAGCGCTGATCCCAGACAAGCACCACTACACCTGGCTCGACTTCAAGCTTTTGAAGAATGCTTACTTTTTCTTCCTTTGCCTTGTTTTTTTTTTTATTCTTTGTCATTTTTTGAAGAATTTTTTCAAAGATTTAAAATTTCAGAAATATAATAGGGGTTTAGAAAGATGGTTCAGTTCAGTGCTTAAAAGATCTGGCTGCTCTTCCAAAACACCTGGGTTCAATTTCCAGAACCTACATGGAGTCTCGCGAACACTGGAAACTCCAGTTCCAAAAGATCCAGTTACTCTTTTGGCCTTTATGGGCACCGGGCATAGAGGTGGTGCACGCCTTTAATCCCAGCACTCCGGAGGCAGAGGCAGGCAGATCTCTGTGAGTTCGAGGCCAGCCTGGTCTACAAAGGGAGTTCCAGGACAGGCTCCAAAGCTACAGAGAAACCCTATCTCGAAAAGCAAAAAAAAAAAAAAAGTGAAAACCCCACAAAAACCACCTTGAAGGTAGTTCTAAGGTTGACCATACTGGGTTTTAGTGGAACCACTGGAGGGCTCTCGGCACATGCTCCAGTATAAAAGACCAGTGCTTCAGACCTTAGACAGTTCCTCAGCAGACTGCAAGTTTTGTTGTTTGTTTTCCAAATTTCTGGGCTTTTCTGTAATATTTAAAAGCGTCCACCTTTGGGTGTAAAAATTATGGTTGAGTGGCAAGGTCTGGTGGCACATGCTTGTAATTCCAGTACTCAGGGACAGAGGGAAGATACGGACTTGGAGGCCAGAATAGGCAACATAGAACGGAGACACATCTTGGTGATAGATGTGAAGCCCTGCGTTTGCTCATGAGTGTTGGGAAACAATAAAATAGCTAACTTTAAGCATGCCTTTATTACTGCCTGGCACATGCGTATCCACAAGCAAAAACATCCTCATCAATAAATCTAAGTATACATATAAACATTTTAGAAATGCGTCATCCATTACTTCTATGTTATGAAATGTATTGGGATAGCAATATGTGTATGTATACATACATATGCAGATATGGAGGTATTATATATATATGGAAATATCTTAACAAGTAGTCATATTCTACAAGAGGACTCTGCTCCAACCTCATTGAATAATGTACTGCATACATCAATCACATCTTTACCTTTAATGCTGTAAAAAGTCGTCCTTCGTAGCTATTTTTCCAACCGCCTTTGTTTGAGTCACGGTGTTTTCCTGTCCTCCTGTAGGAATACTTTTTAAACCAGAAAGCAGAGGGGCCCTGGAACTAGACCTGAGTTGGGGGGCTAGACTTACCACTCAATGCTTCACTTCAGGCATAGGTTCCCAGCCTGGGATTTGTCTTTCAGTGCTCAGAGGCAACAAGAGCAGCGCTGCTGACAGGTGGCCAAAAGTTCAGCGAGTGCTCGCTGCTACTGTCCCAGAAAAGTGGGCGGACCGAAAAGAACTAAACCAAAGTGGAAGGCACGTCCCTAAATCCTCTTCTGGTTGATTTCGGAGACTTTGAAGGAGGGTCGCCAGGACTGCGAGGCCACACCATGCTACACAGGACACAAATAGAAAATGAGTCTTCTTCATGAAGTTCTGGGCATGAGTTCCACTAGCACTAGCGGAATCTCAAGAAGGAAGGGACAATTCTGCGCGAAGGGACAAGTGCCAAATCTGCAGATACTGTTTGCCTGGCCTCTGACGCGTCCCTTCTTGAAGACGACGTGACTGGGCTGCCCAACGTCGACAGTGCCAAACCCTCGAAGCACGCGGGCCTCAGTTCCCCAGCAGAGATGTCCCAGCAGAGATGTCACGACGCGCAGGCGCCGCTGGCCAGGCGCCCTACACTATCCCACGGGCCGCTAGAGGCCGCGCGCGCAGCACGGAGGGACCGCTCCCTAACCCCGCTCTCAGAGAGAGTCACCTCCCTGGAGCGGCTTTGTTGAGGCTGACGTCACTTCCGCCAAGCTGTCCCTCTCTCGGCCCGCCCCCGACGCGGTCGTAACCTGGGGCAACGGCCCCGCTCTAGCCTGCCCGCTGGGGACGTTCCGCTCTGAGCCTTCCTTCCCTCACGGTCCCGTTAAAGAGTCTGAGTGGACGTGGCCACGTCCCCGCCCCGGGGAAGAGTTCCCAGGACACTTGGCAGGCGGGTGGCAGAACCGAGGAAGGAAGCAACCCTCCGGGCGGGTAAGTTAGAAGAAGAAGAGGGACGGCGAGTCTGCATTGGGCGGGGGCCTGGAAGCCGCTCGCGCCTCGGGGGAGGAGCCGTTTGATGGGCGTGGTCATTGGGGGCGTGGTCGAGGGTTCCATGGAGGTGCTTGGTGCAGCCCCTAGGAGCTGCCTGAAGTTAGGGCAAACCAGCCCTGTTTGGCACTGTAGGAGCCGCTGGGAGGAAGGGGAAGGATCTGATAAGGTGAAGCTGCTCTGCGGGTGAAAGGAAGGAGTGTGATGGGACCACTAGTAGAAGGGAGGAACCAGATGAGACGGTCTGGGCGCCAGGATCGGGCTTGTACTTTCTGTCTGCCTTGAGCATTGGGAGCCTTCGGGAGGCCATCCTCTCAGGACTAGGCACCTCGTGAATTCAGAAACGAAAGTCGGAAAAGGGCAAAGTGAGACCCTGACAAAACCAAAAATCGAGACCCTGGGCTAAAACAAACAAACAAACAAAGGCGAGAGTTGAGAGTTGTAAGTGGTTGGAATAGAAGTGGCCTGATATCTAGGGGTGGTTGTACATGCCCTACTTGAATTTGGAAGAACTCAAGGATTGCTTCATTATGGCAGCTGTCCCCCATAGGGTACATGTCACAGTTAATTAACATAGGAAGATATTTTTATTTAGTTTTGTCTATTTGAGACAGTCTTGCTGTGTAGCCCAGGCTAGCTGGAAACCTCCTGAGTTGTTGAGGCACATGCTACCACACCTCCACTCTGTCTGAATCTTGATACCCTACCCAATACCCTATTCCCTTAAAGCCGTAGCTTTTAGTAAGATGAGGTGTAGAGCCATGAGAAGCTGTGGCGGGGTGTTTAGGAGGTTTGGGGAACCAACCTGCCTTGACATCAGTAACCTGGGCTTCTGTTTGTTGCCAGTCACCCTGCTTTCCGTGCTTGCTGATAGATGAGGGCTGTGTCAGTCAAATGTAGGGATCTCCAGCTAGTCCTAGTCTGGCTGCCCTGACAAAGGCTAACGTGCACACTGCAACTTTACTTTGGGGCAGACATAATCGATCACCCCACATTTTCTTGCAGTGGGCAGGTGTCAAACTCCTCAACACATTCAGGTAGCCTCTGCTCGTGTGGAGTTGATCATTGGGATAGGAATTAACATTATTATTTTTTTTTTAAAGATAGGGCCTTACGTACCTCAGGCTAACTGAATATTTTAGTTAAGAATGACCTAAACGTCTAATCCTCCTGCCCACATCTTCATCATGCCTGTTTGCTGGGGGTGGAACCCAGTGCTTTGTGTGTGCTTTTCAAGTGCTCTTCTTACAAAACTGTATCTATGTCCTCCTTTTTTTTATTTCATTCTTTGATTTTTTTATGTGTATGGTGTTTTGTTGCATGTATGTCTGAACACCGTGTTGGCGCCTTGTGCCTTCACGGGCAAGAACTGGCGTTAAAGATGGGTGTAAGCTGCCATGTGGGTGGTGGGATTCAAAGCCAGGTAGAGCACTTTTTCTGATTTTCTATGTAGCCCTGACTATCCTGGACTTCACTGTATAGACCAGGCTGGCTTCAAATTCACAGAAATTCACCTGCCTCTGCCTCCACCTCCCTTATGCTGAGATTAAAGATGTGTGCCCCCATCCCTGGCAAATTAAAGGTGTTTTAAGGCAAAAGGACAAACTGTAGGACATCAGAGTCACATTCTGAATCATAAGCCAATCAGTTGATAGTTCGCTGTGTTTGGAGGTCTGCTGTAGGGGTGTAGCATCTCTGTGTCCTGAACACATTTGGCCCATGTATGTATATCCTCAAGGTAGAACAGAAACCCCAGCTTCCTCCATACAGTGAGGGTTTTGGCATATGACATGGGTTCTGTTATTGAATATCTTTGCATTGTGCACAACAAGAGTGAATAACAAGCAGTCTGTTACAGAGGGGTGGAAGAACATTCTTTCATGCCGTAAGAGCTGGGGGTGGCAGTGTTACCATCCAGTCCCGACTGTCTTACTTCTGAGAGTAGGATCATGTATTACGTCATACTAAGTAACATGGCTAGGCATGGTTCCCAGCTTCACAGTTTCAAAGTCTGACTTTGGAACCCATTTCTTCTCTGGAGATTCTGCAGGCAACATAGTGACTTTTAATAATTTTCATTGCTGTAGAGTTTCTCGCTGGTCCCAAGACTCACCAGTTGGATCAGCAAACCCCAGGAATCCTATCTCTACCCCACCGGTGTCAGAAATGCAAAGGCATGACATAGCTAACATTTTGTCTGGTGGCTGGGGATTAAACCCAGGTCTCATGCATATGAGGCAAGCATTTGTTGACTTGAGCTGTGTGTCTAGCCCTGATTAGGGTTATTTACTTATTAAAACACTATAGCTGAATTTGTTTTGGGCTATCCTAGCCCTTCAGAGACACAAGCCAAGAGGATCATGAATTCGAGGCTAACAAGTTCCAGGACATCCTGGGCTCTATAGCAAGACTGTCTTTAAAAAAAAAAAAATCAATCGGAGGGTTTGGAGCAACAGATGGCTCAGTGGTTAAGAACACTGACTGCTCTTTCGGATGACTCAGGTTCCATTCCCAGCATCTACATGGCAGCTCACAACTGTCTGTAACTCCATTCACAGGGGATCTGACACCCTCAGACAGACAGACAGACATGCAGTGTCCATGTCAGAAACCAGTGTCCATAAAATAAAAATAAATTTAAGAAACAAAACAATAAAAGCAAAACTCCAAACTGGTAAGGGTTGTGCTGTTTACATCAGATGGCCCCAGCCAGTATAAATATGCGTGCTTCTTGTTTGAGGCTGTAGATTCCAGGATTAACCTCACAGCTCTGAGAGGCTGTTATGCAGTCATAGGCACCTCCTAGTCTAGAAAGTGTTCTCCACCCCTGAACTACAGTCATACTCCATGTGTGTCATTGTGTGTTTGTGTTCGGATGTACTTGAGTGCAGAGAGCCAGAGGTTGACTTGGGCGTCTTCCTCAATCTCTACCTTTTTTTTTTTAGTATCTATATAATTTGAAGACTTATTTATTTTAATTTCATGTATACGAGTGTTTTGGTTAAACTTATATGCACCATGGGCCTGCCAGGTGCTCGCGGAAGCCAGAAAATGGTGTCATGTCTGCTGGAAGTGAAGTTGCCAATTCTTGTTGGTTCAGTGCCAGAAACCAAGCCTGGGTCCTTTGCAAGAGTATCAAATGCTCTTAATTGTTGAGCCATTTCTCTAGTCCTCACCCACCTTATTTTTATTGAGACATGTTTTCTCATTGAACCCAGAGTTCACAGATTTTGACTAGGCTGACTATCCAGAAAGCCCCAAGGATCCTCCTTTGTTGCAAGGAGAGGGTCCCTTGTTTGTCCTGGCTGCCTGGCTAGCTTACACCCAAAATAACCACACAGAAATTGTATCAATTAAATCACTGCTTGGCCCATTAGTTCTAGCCTCTTATTGGCTAATTCTTACATATTAGTTTAACCCATCTTCATTAATCTGTGTATTGCCATGTAGCAGTGGCTTACCAGGGATTCTAACTGGCGTCCATCTCTGGCGGAGGATCTATGGCTTCTCTCTCTCTGCTTTCTTCCTCCCAGAATTCAGTTCTGTCTTCTCCACCTACCTAAGTTCTGCCCCTATCAGCTAGGCCAAGGCAGTTTCTTTATTCATTAACCAATGAAAGCAACACATGAACAGAAGAACCTCCTACACCACTCCTGACTCTGCCTTTCCAGCACTGGAATTAAAGGCATATATCACACAACTCATGACTTTTTAGGTGGGTACTGGGGATCCGAACTCTGTTCCTTAAACTTGTGTGGCAAGTGCTATCTGCCTGAGCCACCTTTTAAAGCCTAGCCTAGGTGAAATATTCAGGCTTGTTAGCCAAGGCAGTCTAGCCTGAAAATGTAAGCTCCAGGTTCAACGAAAGACTGTCTCAGGGGAGCAAGGCAAGTGAGCAGGACACCCGATGTGCACACTCCCATGCACACATTCACTGACCACCTGAGTAGACATACACACATGATATTTAATTTTGAAGCCCTGGGTTTCTGATCAGAGCACTGTGGATGTTGAGGCAGAAGGGTCAGCGATTCATGGATTTACTACATGAGCTAGTCTGTAGTACATGAAGCCGTCTATAAAAAAGTGAGTGAAGAGTTGGGTGGTGGCAGGGTGGTGGCGGCGCACGCCTTTAATCCCAGTGCTCAGGAGGCAGAGGTAGGCAGATCTCTGTGAATTAGAGGCTAGCCTGGTCTACAGAGCAAGGACAGCTAGGACTGTTACACAGAGAATCCCTGGCTCGAAAACAAAAATAAAACAAAACAAAAAATGAGTTAAAAAATGGAAAATATGGGCTAGAAAGATGGCTAAGCGGGTTAAAAGCACTCACTGGCTGTTCTTACAGAGGATCCAGGGTTTAATACCCAACACCTCCATGGTAGCCAACAACTGCCTATAATTCCAGCCCAGGGGATCCAGTGCTCTCCTCTGGTCTCCTAGCACACAAGGCAAGCATACATGTTATACACATACATGCCGGTAAAACACCCATACACATTAAAAAAATTAAAAATTAAAATATATCTATACAAAGTTCTGCATTTTAGAGGAAATCTGCATATAATTTGTGAGAAACCACACAGAAGCAGAAACAGGAGGTTTGCTTCAAGTTTAAGGCCAACTCTGTCCCTAAAACACATTAGAGGAGTTGGAGAGGCGGCTGGGTGGTTAAGAGCACTTGTTTTTTGCAGAGAACCCAGGTTCGATTCCCAGCCCCACATGGAGGCTCAGTTGTCCAGAACTGTAGTTCCAGGGGGTCCAGTGCTCTCTTCTGACCTCCCCAGCACTAGGCACACACCAAGAATACATAAGCGCATGCAGGCACAGTGCCAATATACGGTGATATTTTGTTTGGGCTTTAACAAATAAAGCTTGCATGAAGATCATAGTTCGGAGCTAGCCACACTAGTTAGCCATAGAGGCCCGGCAGTGGTGGCACACCCCTTTAATCCCAGCACTTGGGAGACAGAGACAGACGGATCTCTGTGGGTTCAAAGCCACCCTGGCCTACGCGAGATTGAATCAGTCAGAAAGAGAAACAGAGCCAAAAGGTGGTGGCTCACACCCAATCACAGTACTAGGGAGGTGGAGACGGGAAGTGATGTGGCTGGGCAGAGAGAGTCTAGGGAACTGGCTGATCACGTGCTTCACTCTTCTTCCCACTCTGCTTTCCTTAAACAAAACAAAGCAGCAAGTGTTGGCAGAAATATGGAGAAATAAGAGTCCGCTTACCCACTGTGGGAAAGCATCTTGGGCTCCTCAGAAGCTTGTGGACCTCAGCCAACTCTGAGGGCTCTGGGAACAGGTGAACCTGGGAGTCTATGAGTCCCCACTATTCTTTTGATGTTAGCAATGTCATGTGTAGACCCGCATCCCTTGTGAGCTGTCACAGCAACCAGAGGTAGAGCCGATGCTAGTGTCTTCCAGGTGTCTTCATTTCTTTGGTCTTTATTAAATTAAATTTATTTATTAAATTAAATTAAATTATTAAATTCATCAGTCGTGGGTTGGCAGATGACTTAACAGGTCAGCGCACTTACCTCACAAGCCTGATGATTCTAGAGCCACTATGTGCGAAAGAAAGAAAGAAAGGAAGGAAGGAAGGAAGGAAGGAAGAAAAAAAGAAAGAAAAGACAAGACAGAACCGTTATCCTCTGGCTTCCATTAGAGCGCCGTGGCATGTCCTCCCACCACCCCCTACCTCACCCACACAAAAGTTTAAAAAAAAGAGAGAGACATTAGTTTTAATTAAAATTAGCCTTATCTTTTCTGACAGCAGTTGGAAGCGGGTCATTTTGAAAGATTTATTCTCAGTCTTCTTGAATATATTAAAATATTTCACTTGAGATACCTGATTTAAAAAATCAATATTAAAACCAAGTTGAATTGGACGTTGCAGGAAGAACATGTTAAAAACTATAAGCAGTCACCCCAGCAATGGATCTCTGTCAGGAAAGTGAGACTGTTGCAGAAAATGACGAACATGAGAAAATTCAAGGCACAGAGGAAACCATGCAGACTTTAAGTTGTCCAGATGAGAGAAACGAAAGGAATCACGTCTGCTGTCTTCTCGGTGTCAGCGACCTCACGTTGGAAGAGGATGAGCGGGTCAACGAGTTTGCCATCGGCACTGGGTGGGAAGAAGCCGTAAGTGTCTTCTTGGGTTTTTCTCACTTGGGTCTTTACTACAGGTCTTTTCCCAAAGTAGTTTATGTTACCAAAAAATGTTGGCGTGAATATAGGAGCCTTGGGTCAGAAGTGTAATAGAGTGACAGCCATGTGCACTCCTGGGCACAGATGGGACAGCTCTCCACAGACAAGTCAGCATTTAGCTCTTCTTTCAACACCTCTGTAGCCATCTGGGGCTTACTCTGTGAGTGAGGGTGCCGAAGCACCCAGTAGGTAAAATGTGGTATCACAGAGATCACTTGACCAGTAACTGGACAAAGAAGGCTGGAATATTTCCAGCCCCATGCTCAGCGCCTGAGAGACCCGTAGGCTGTATCCTCTGTGCTCTCTAGAGTCCTGGGCCTTCTCCGAGCCAGCGGTGGAAGCCGACATTTGAAACTGTAAGGCAGGTGCCAGGGTAGCACAAGTTCATAAGGAATGTGGGGCCTTGTGACTTAGTTGGCTGAGCTTAGTTGACAAGACGGCTCAGCAGGTAGAGGCAGCTGCAGTGCAAGTCTGGAGACCTGAGTTCGATCCCTGGAATCCACAGTAAGGTGGAAGGAGAGAACCAACTCCACATTGCCTTTGACCTTCATGCTCATTCACACATAGATCATACATGCCTGTGTGAACTCACACACATTCCATTCTCTCTCTGTTTCTCTCCAAATAAAAAATTGTAAATAATAAGGAAACTTGGTCAAATCCAAGATTAAATACAGGGTTCCCAGGTTATACCACCAACAATACAGGTTGCCCCATTTGAGTTTCAGGTAAGCGATTCCTAACTACTTAGCATTATGTCCATCACAGATACAGTCCTTTATTTTTAGATGGCAGCTGCAGCCAGGGGCTCCAGGGGTCGAGAGGCATTAGCTGTACCTTGGGCGCTCAGGAATCTTGGGTTCCCAGGACTATGTCTGTTCCTCGCCGGCCCTCCAGTCTTTCTGAGCCATCTTCCTGGCGTTTGGGAAACTGATTGATAGTTCAAGGAATCCTTGGACAGGAATGGCAGCGTGGGTCCACGGTGCTAAGCTGAATTGTGTCTGAAGGGAGCTGTAGCTAGTCCCGTGGCTTTGTACAGATGCCACTGCCCAGGCTTCAGAAACAACCACTCCTGGCTAGCAGTTGAGATTAGCATCCACGGCTGTAATAGCATTGCTCTCATGAGGCTGAAATAGTAAAGGCTGGGAGTTTTGTTTGCTTTTCAGAAGCAGCGGGCAGGAGTATTGTGAGTTTATGGCCAGCTAGTCTCCATGGTAATATGTCTGTCTGTCTGTTTTCTGTATGTGTATTTAAGATAAATTAATAAGACTGCGAGAACAGGAGTGTAGCCCAGATGGGGGAGGCAAGGCCCTGGCACAGCTGGCGAGAGGGTAACATGCTGCTTTCTTTGCAGGTCCGAGGCTGGGGACGAACCTCACCAACTGCCTGCATCTGGTCAAAGAAGAAAGTGAAAAAGGGGAGGGTAGGAGAAGGCACTGGTGGCGGCAGCGACTGCTTATTCTGTATGAGTCTTTCCCAAGGGAGTCTGGAGGCTTGTTCCCTCTCAGAGGTTGGGAAACTGGAGGCCAGTGCTGTGGCTGAGGTGAGCCCCGAGAAGAACTGGAGCCCTGAAAAGAACTGGAGCAGCCCCTCCCAGGACCCCAGCACTGATTCCAGAGAGCCCACCAAACTCTGCTTTCCCACATACTTGCATGGAGAAAAAAAAACCCTGCAAATCAAGGAATTTATCTGGTGCATGGAAGAGTGGGCCATTCCTGAGACAGTTAGCAGCAAGACCTGCAGAAACACCTGCGGAAGCACTGACCGGGGCCTCTCCGCCTCCGACTCCCTGGCATCCAAGACCCTCGTGGTTCTGCCCCCACTGAAAAGCTGTCCCGCCAACAGCTTGGATGTCCTGAGTAAGAAGGACAGGAATATTTTCTGGCAGCCGGAAGAGAAGGCACAAAAGGGAGAAAAGGACGAGGGCGTGGCTTGTCCAGATAGGTTGAAAACAGTCGATGGGAAAGGAGAAAAGAGACACTTTGAGCTGGCCAGCCGCCTGAAGGTCACCGAGCAACTGCCTTTCCCGCCACCTATGGCCCAGACACACCTGCTGGCGGCAGAGTCCCAGAGGTGTTGCTTGCGTTGGTCCCTCCTGCCTCAGAAGAGCTCTACGTATCCATCCAACCCCGACAACATCCGCTATCTTGCCACCTTGCAGGTTTTGCAAAAACAGGGAATGCCAAGCTACAGAAGCAGACTCAAAGGCAAGGAATCCAAACCTCCCAGGAACACTCCCAAACATATCCTCGGGGAGGCTAAGCAGGAAAGCAGGTCCCGGGCGCTAGCAAGTAAAATGTTCCCCAAACCTCTCTTGCCATCCCTCACAGTGAGCAGGGTTGTCATCCCCGTCTCCACGCACAGAGTCCTCTGATTAGTCACAATATAATTTCCTGGGAATGAGTACTGCCTGCAGCTCATTTGTCTCCCCCTTTCCCCTCTCCCACCCTCCCCTTTTCCTGTCCATCCTTCAGTCTTCTTCTCCCCTTCTCTATCCTCTCTACTCCTCACCCCCCCCTTTTTCTTTAAATAGCAGAACCAGGGGAAATTGAGCAGATTTGAATGAGTTTGAATTCAGCCTCAAAAACACCATACTGGGCTAGGTATGGTGACATACACCTATAATCCTAGCATCTGGGAGATGAGGCAGGAGGATGGCAGAGTCCAAGGCCATCCTGGGCTATACAAGACACTTTTTTTATTTTTAACCAGTCAAAAACAAAAGAACCCACAGTTTTCATGGTACCACCTTCTGCTGCTAAGCCATTTACAAAACTCAGTTAGGCCAGCCTGTGTTGGCCTTCTCCTTGCTCAGTGACTCCCCTGGTGGGAGGCCGAGTGTGGGAAGGCATTCTGTGCTGCCCCCATTCTCATAGCCCGGAACCTACCTGATGTGGCTTCTGCCTACAGCAGAGCCTTCCTTGAGCTTAGAGAAGCTGGCTTGTCCTGTCTTCTGAGACAGGCAGCTGCCACTGCCTTCTTTCTTTCAACAAAGATGTAAAACACTTGACAGAATGGAAAATCCCAACTATATCCAAGTGGATATGTATCCCAGTATCCAAGGTGCTGGATCTTCGCATTACGTTCAGGAATATAGTCCAGTGCCTCAGCTGCCTAGGTCACACCCGCACAATGCAGCTGCAGGCTAATCTCTGCCTGAGACAGATGAATCAAATCCAGCCTGGGTAGGGAGCAGGTTAGGAATAATGGATTGTTTGGGGAGAAAAGGTCCCTGACCATTGTGACCTGGCCTGACCTCCCTTCTCCCATCTTAACTTGCCCCTTTGTTTGGGAACTCTCAGCCTTTAGACAGTTAGGGAATGAGGCTGTTACTTTTTCCCTTCCGACTTCCTGCTACCCTCATCTTAATTTCACCCTTGCATAGCTCCCTAAATTGTATATTATACGTAAATGAAGCATATTTTAATGGCAAGTGGTACTTCTATGTGGACAGATGCTCTGACCATTTTGTGATATCAGTAATCATTAAACTGCTTTGTAATCACACTGTGAGTTGCTTAGAGTAGGCTGTACTTGAACTCTTAGAATTTCCCATGTCCTCAATGACGGCAGAATATGACTGCAGACATCTGCTTTACAGAACTGGTTTCTAACATCCTGTCTGTCAGTCTAGGTTTTATTTTGTTTTCATAGTTTGTGGTATTTTGGTTTCATCTAACTCACACTGGCCTTGAGGTAGTTTTGAACCAATACCCCTGCCTTGGCCTCCCAAGAGCTTAGGTTATAGCACGTGCCACAATGCCTAGCCTTTTTGAAAAACAAAAACCAAAACTCTAGCCAGAAATGGTAGTATAAAGCCTGCAATCCCAAACCCCAGAAAGGCCAAACAGAGCCAAACGAACTGAGAGGGAAAGGAAAGGCCACAGCATAGGGTCAGAAAGATAATGATCACCCTAGCTGGTGGATACTTGGCAGTCTAGAAGGAATGCTTAGAAATTCTTCCCACCCACCCCGACCCCTTCTCCAAATCAAGAAGCCACCTCATCTGTCCCAAAGAGAAATTGGGTGTCTCAGTGTCTGGACATTGTGGCATAGGACCCAGGCCCTGGATCTACCCACCTGAACCAGGAGTATCCACCCCCTTTCTGACGTGGGATTCCCCCTCTGTATGCTGTGAATACCATTGGTTAATAAAGAATCTGCTTTGGGCGTATTGCAGTGCAGAGTAGTGCAAGGTGAGAATTCCAAGCAGAGAGAGGAGAAGAGAGCAGGCAGAGTCAGGGAGATGCTGGAGGAGACAGATGTTGGAAACTTGCCGGTAGGCCATGACCTTGTGATGATGCACAGATTAATAGAAATGGGTTAATTTAAGATGTAAGAGCTAGGGGCCAGAGAGATGGCTCAGTGGTTAAGAGCATTGCCTGCTCTTCCAAAGGTCCTGAGTTCAATTCCCGGCCACCACATGGTGGCCCACAACCATCTGTAATGAGGTCTGGTGCCCTCTTCTGGTCTGCAGACATGCACACAGACAGAATATTGTATACATAATAAATAAATAAATATTTAAAAAAAGATGTAAGAGCTAGCATAGAACTATGCACAAGCCAGTAGGCCAAGCAGTGATTTAATTAATACAGTTTCTGTGTGACTATTTCCGGTCTGGGTGGCCAGGGAAACACACGAGCAGTCTCTGCCAACACCTTGCTAAAGCAGGAGAAACGGGAATAAGTTCTAATGTAAAACAGGCTAATTAATGTTTCCCAGCATGAACTGGGAAAGCAGTGACCAGGAATGGGTGGTCAGGCCTTCCCTGCTTAGTCTGGGGTTCTTTCTTTGGAGTTTTAGAGCAGTTTGAAAAGACTAGTCTCTGTCACAATATAAAAATGTTTTAGGGCCGGGTGGCAGTGGTGCATGCTTTTAATCCCAGCACTCGGGAGGTAGAGGCAGGCAGATCTCTGTGAGTTCGAGGCCAGCCTGGTCTACAGAGCGAGTTCCAGGACAGGCTCCAAAGCTACAGAGAAACCTTGTCTTGAAAAACCAAAAAAAAAAAGTTTTAAATTTTGTAAGATTTATTTTATGTATATGAATGTTTTTCCTACATACTATGTGTGTGCCTGGTGTCCATACAAGTCAGAAAAAGGTGTCAGATCCCCTGGAACCCGAGTGACAGATACTTGTGAGCCATTGTGTGAGTGCTGGAAATCAAACCTGGGTTCTCTGTAAGAGCCGCCAATGCTCTTTGCTACTAGGCCATTTCTCCAGCTCACACAGTATCGATTTTTAAGTTAGCAGACAAAGTAATGGGTTTCATTACGACATTCATGCATGGGGTAAATATTTTTTGTTTTGTTTATGTTTTTGTTTTTCGAGACAGGTTTTCTCTGTGTAGCTCTGGCTGTCTTGGAGCTCACTCTGTAGACCAGGCTGCCCTCGAACTCACGGAGATCCTCCTGCCTCTGCCTCTCTGAGTGCTGGGATTAAAGGTGTGCACCACCACTGCCCGGTGGGGTAATTTTTGAAAGAAAGTCTTTGGGGGCCGGTGAGCCAGCTCTGCAGGGAAAGGCTCTTGTCAGCAAGCGTGGTGACCTGAGTTCAAGCCCCTAACCCCACATGAATGGTAGACAAGTGCATACACAATAATTAAATGTTTTTGTAAAATAGATAAGAGTTTTGTTCAGATGAGACTTAAGTGCCGAGGGACAGATTAGAATATGTGATACATGAAATATCACTGTAAAATCCATTACTGGGCCTTTGAGGTGGCTCAGTAAGTAAGGAGCATGTCCAAACCTGATGATCTGGATTCCATGGTAGGAGAGAATAGACTCCTGAACGTTGTCCTCTGGCCTCAACATGCGGGCCAGAGCTCCCCACAATCACTTTGTATGCAATGTTAACTTTTTTTAAGTGACTGGGGAGATGCCTCAGTGGGTGGAAGAGTTTGCTGTGCATGCGTGAGGCTCCTAGTTCAAATCTCCAGCACCCACACTGAAGTCAGACTCTGTGTAGCTATGATGCCAGTGCCCTCACAAGGAGAAGGAAGCAGAGACAGGAAAATCCCTGGAAGCTGTGGTCCAGCCAGATGGTCGTACACTGGAAAAGCAACGCAGACCCCGTCTCACAGTAGAAGGTGAGGAGCAACACCCAAGGGGTCCCCTGACCTTCACCCATGTGGACCCACATTCATACATACACAAAAACATCTGACACTCTACAAACCTTGGTGGAAACACAGGACAGTGCTCTTCCGCTGAGCTACACCCCCAGCCCCTTAAAATAACTTAGAATCAGGAGGAGGGCCAATCTGAATAAAGGGTCCACATTTCCTAAGGTTTGTGGGGGACACAGGAAATGTAGTCATTGTTAGCATGTGAAAGGCCCTGACTTTAACCCAAGAGCCCCACTGCAGTCCCATGAAAGTTGCAGTAACCTGCATTTTTTTTTTATATTTGTGTGTGCACATGTGTGTATGCATGTGCCTGTGCCTTGACTTGTATTTAGAGGTCAGAGGACTGCTTAATGGAGTCAGTTCTCTCTCCACCTAGTGGGTCCTGGGAACTGAACTCAGTCAGGCCATCAGGTTTGGTAGCAAGCTTCTTTCCCCACTGAACCATCTTGCCAGCCCCTCCTCCCTTGTTACTTTGAAGTGAGATCTCAAAGTGTAATCCAGGCTGGCCTTGGTGTGCGGCTCTTGTGTTTCTTTTGACCAGATAATCTATAACAAAATACCCAGAAGATGCCTCTATGGACACACGAACTTTTTGCGTTAGGCACTTTCCTGCCCAAGTGGTTGTTCGAGTGCCTGATATAGTCTCCTACAATCACTTAAAAAAATTATCTTTATACAATATATTTTGATCATTTTCCCTTCCTATATCATTAGCATACTTCATATATGGAATTGCAGATGGCTGCCTATTGTGTCTAGAAGACACTGTTTCTTAGGAGTCACCTATTACCTCCTGTAGTGGCATTTAACAATGTAATGCAAAATTCTAGTCCTTGAAAATTATTATCAACTGTTTAGGATAATAAACATTAGTTAGTAGTTAATCACCTAGTATAATCGAACTTGTTAGTCACATTAGGTGTGTTTTCAAGGTCAAACAAAGATATAATTTAGATAGATGGGTCATCTTCATACACTTCAGAGATCTACAGAATACGGCATTTAAGATGTTTTAATAACCTAGGTTCTTCTTTTTTATGACAATGATTCATGTCTGCTGCTGGCAGCACCAATCTGCTTCAGAGAAGATAATGGGCATTGAAGAAACTCTACTTGGAATTTACTTTCTTTGTGGCAACGGTAAGCCACTGGGCAAGAAAATGCTCCTGCCTCAACTGCTGACCGTATGCTGTCCTAATTAGACAATCAGGACACACAATATCCTGCTTCACAGAAAAGTCTGACAAATATGCTAAGCCTGTAGGCCGAAGATGGGTGCCCCAACATTGCAGAGGAACTTGGGGTGACCATCCAGGCAGCCAGCTGCTTCAGCCGTTACAATTTTTGGAAGTTACTTGCTCACACTTCCTGCTCACTCAGTTAATATTATTTCCTTCTTGGGTCTCTGAGGGAGTTGAAGATTAGATAGCTATATAACCATAGTTATAGTTTACCAGACACAGAAAGCAAGTTATGATAGAAAGTAAATTAGGTATAAAACTTTGGACTCACCAAGATAGGATATGAAATATTTTCTCTGAATTTGTCAAATTGTTGATATATTTATTACCTGTATATATTGTATATAGGTCTTGTACTTATTGTGTTTTCTTATATTAGTTATAGCCTTCTTTTTTATTTTAGGCAAAAAGGGGAAATGTAGTGGCACTTCAATTGTATTTTAACAAAGAGTGCCCAAAGATCTGAGAGTAAAAGAGTCCCACTGGTCAGCCTTACAGACCAGGCTATGGTAACACACATCCTTTAGTCCCAGTAGCCACACTAGTTACCATAGAAACCAGGTGGTGCACACCTTTAAAGCCAGCTCTATCATATCCTCAACACGTGACACATGGGTTTTCCCCTCGATGTTAGTGGCTGGGAATCCAATGGGAAAGTGCATCCTGTTCACTTTTTGCTTTTCCCTCTACTTAACACGGGACTGGTAGATGACTGGAGCTAATCTCAAAAACAACCTGGGATAAGGTCTGGGGTGACGTCATCCACAGAGAGACAAGCTAAACTGGTCTAGAGAGAGGACACTGTTAAAGTGGCTGAGAACCCAAGACTAGTGAGGTCATGGGCCTAGGGAAAAACATACCCTGCTATTCTGCTGAAGGGACATAGCAGTCAAATGACGCCTAGGAACACTGCCACCCCCGTAGATGAGGGCCTTGCCTCCTCAGCCATCACCAGAGAAGCTTCTTCCTGCAGGAGATGGGACACTGGGTATCTACAAAAACACAAAAATACACCGTGCTATAAAAAGGTGCAAAAAGGGAAAATAGAGGGATTGGAAACAGTGTAACTTACTAGCAGTACCGACTCTCAAATATAGTGGGACAAAAATAATTTCTGCGAACTGAAATAAAACAGTATAAACAATTCCTAAGGCAGTTTGCCAAGACTGGCATGAGTTCTCTAACATGCTGTACAGAAGTTTCAATGTTAGAGAAAAGTTACTGAGAATTAAATTTTATTTTCTTTATTTGTTTGTGTTTTGATTGCATGTATGGATGTATTACCACATGCATGGAGGTCAGAAGAGGTCACCAGAGCCCCCTGGAGTTGGACTCATAGATGGTTGTGAGCTGCCTTATAGGTGCTGAAACTGAACCCAAGTCTTCTGCAAGTGCTTTAAAACACCGGGCCATGTCTCCAGCCCCACCGAGGAGAATCTGAATGGCTACATACCTGTCCGTGGCAGCTCAATTCGGATGCGTTGACTTCTGCCAGGTTTTCCTTGAAGCATGGGCTCTACATTTTCTGGAGTTGCTCAGCATGGGAAAGAAGAGCGAGCAATCGGTTTTAAGTTTGGTTCCAATCAGCATATGTGAGATGCAGCCACACCTCCACATGGCACCTGGGGCGTGGGAAAGCAGCAGACCACCAGATAGCAGAGCAGGGGCAAATAGGGGCTGCAGCAAGAAGGGGCCAGGCTTAGAACAAGGTTTCATTTGCACATGCTAGGCTTAAAAGCCCACTACTCTAGACCCAACAGGTCTTTGTCTGTGTCGAGTGAAGGACTTTGAGGGAGACAAGTCACCATAGTTTTTCCACTTCACTTTTGTTTTGCTCTATGAACTACGACTATTCTTTTATCAAAATTGTTTTTTGTTGTCGCCATTGTCTTTTGGTAGCCTCTGTCCTGTAACATTGACTTGCTTCAAAGAATGAAGCTTAATAGAGGTCTGTTAGAGTCGCTGTGCTCACAGGCTAACCTGTGAGATCTGTAGGTTTTGAGCCAGTTTACAACTGATTTTATTTTGTTACTTAGAGAATATAAGATGTATTTTTTTCCCTAAGTCTTTTGAAAGAACAAGGAGCCTGGCTGATGTGGTTCAAGCAGTGTCCTCTGTTCATTCACCCAGTTTGGGCCTGGCTCCTTCTGGAAACTCCCTTTTCAGTGTAGTCCGTGGTATTAGCTGCTTGAGAACCAAGCGCCTGAGTGCCCTCTCCACCTGTTTTCCTGACGTGTGAGCTAAGGCACCTGTGTGTTGTGTCTACTGATAAATACAGCCCAGCAACAGAAAGGACCCTTGAGCACCAGACAACCAAGTCACTCTCTGGTCCTAAGAACATTGTGCTGGGCGGCATCTGGCTGACGAACCTAGGTGAAAATCCATGTCCTTTAACAACGGGAGTCACATCTGGTATTGAGTACGCAGGGGTCTGTGTTGTCCTCCCCCGGTGTCAAATCAATGACACTCGAACACCCTTCAGATGACAACACAGAGCCACTGTGAGACAAGAGGAGAACCAACTTCGTAGCACTTGGCCCCAAAGCTACATATCCCTTCCTCCCCATCTCTTTAAAGGTCTTAAGCAAGCAAGCCTGAGAGGCACTGGTATAACTAGATGAGGCCTCAGGAGGCTGAAGCAGGATTACCTAAATATCTGACCAGCTTAGGATATATTGTACCAGGCCAGGGCTACATGGCAAAACCCCGGCTCAAAATACAAGAGCTAAACAAAAGCACCTGGTAAATATTTGGAGAACTTAGCAGGTTTATTTCCACATGTCTGTGTGGTCTGCATGTATGTTCACATGTGCGGACCCATGTGTATGTGGGTAAACATGTTCAGGTGGAGGCCGATACAGAGAGTCTCCCTGATTTCTCTCCACCTTATTTATGGAGGCAGGACCTCTCAGTTGAGCTCCAAGCTTGCTGATAAGGCTGGTCTAGTTAGCCAGCTTGCTCTGGGCAGTCCCTCTTTACCTTTCTGGAATTACATACTTGTGGGCTGGTTTATCTACTCTGTCCACTTTAGTCCTTATGTATAATGTATGTGTGTGTGTGTATTCATAAAAAAACTAAGTGAAAATGTAACCCCATCAGTTTCAAGAGGGATTTTGCAGTTAGACCAGTACTGGTCATTTTCTCCAAATGAAAACCGTAACTTTGAACTTGACTCAGCATCTTTCAAATGAGTTACAAGAACTTGAACTTTCCCTTTATTGAAAGGGAGTCGAAACATACGTTTGTTTTTCCTGTAAATTAGTGACAGAGCAAAGAGCTATTGACCTGCTGCCTCTGGTTTTATTCTTAAGCTGTTCAGGAAGAAAAGGAAGCTCGGGTCCGTGCTGAGTGCATGGACTGAACTACTAACAATAATGATTTCCTAAAAAAATTCCCAAGCTATATCATATCCAAATGCAAACTAGTGCTGAGTATCTTTTAAGAATACATACACACACACACACACACACACACACATATACATACATATATTTTAAGACAGGGTCTCACTATGCAGCCCTGGCTCTCCTGGAACTTGCTATGTAGACTAAGCTGGCCTCGAACTCACAGAGATCTGCCTGCCTCTGCCTCCTGGGTTAAAGGTGTGCCCCACTTATTTTTATTTCTCAATGCGTGTATGTATACGTTAGGGTGTCCTCCAAGTTCAGAAGATAAGTCACATCATGAGTATGTATTAAATTCACACCAAAGGGAGAGTTCTAGGTTCTCTTTAATCACCGAATCTGTGTTCACAAACAACTGAGGGAGAATTCAAGTGACGAAGGGTTTGTCGGGACAGTTCTTGCACATGAAAGACAATTACATGCTCCATTTTTTTTTCTGTAACTATTAAAGAGACATTGCCACAGAAACAAAAACTGAAACTTAAAGGCAATAGCTCTCTGCACTTGTATTTACAAAAAGTCACGAGCAGACATGCATTTCTCCTTCAGCCGTAGGGCTTAAATAGATGCTTGAACATTAAGGCAGTGATGATTCCAAAACACAACAGAAAATCTAAGTTAAGGCTTTATGTCTGTTCTGAACTCACATTCACAGGCACCTGTGACCCAAACCACCGTTTAGCTAGTGGGGTGCACTCATCTGCCAGGTGTGCTAGCCCATTCCCGAGGCCTTCTGTCAGGTGGGCGGAACACAACAGCAGCAACACCACCGAGTTACTTAAGGAATCATCAGTCCCCTTGGGTTTAAGGGTTCCGCTTTTGGCAGCACAAGCATATGCTACAGAAAGAACAGGGCTTCCCAGGGAGGACTGGATGGTTCCCCAGGCTGTGTGTACTCAGATTTGCCTAAGAATCCATGATCTACTTATACTTAGCACAGAGAGCCCGCAAGGCATGTTTGACCACGCTCACCCCTCAAAATGCTCTTGATTATTGAAGCAAATGGTCTACAACCTTTCCCCTTTAAAGAATGTCTCACAACAGAATCTAGACTAGCATACTTTTGATGGCTTCTAATCTACAATTGCTAGTCTCAAGTTATGCATAATATACTTGCCAGACCAAAGTGCTTCCTTCAAGAAAAAGGGTAGGGTAGGTAGAAGGAAAGACTTTGTAGGCCATGTTCCTCTTATCAAGTACTGAAAGGGGGCTCGACAGGGATGCCTTACTCTACTTCTTCCTTTTTAATTTTTAGAGAGCCTGTAAGTACATAACAGGAAGCAGTAGGGTAGCCCCCAGGGTCTACTGTCGAATGGGAAGGATGTTTGTAGATGTGATGATGTAAAGTATGTATCTGCACACAACACTCCCCAACCCCAAAATATTTAGAAGAAAGGTTGCTTTTGCTTGCTATGAGGTCATTGGCAGCTGGTAGCCTCCAGGTAGTATTAGGACAGGGACAAGTCACAGGAGAGACCAAAGCATGATTAATGACTGGAAGACTGGGATCTTTTCAACTTCATCCCTAACTCCCAATCCAGTGGGGAGGGTGGTGCCCAAGGTTAAGCTGATCACTAATGACAATGATTTAAGCAGCTCTACCCATACAACAAAGCAGCCACTAACCCCAGAAGCCTGGGTTTGAAGGGTTTCTGCAAGGATAATAGGCGGATTCTTGGTGGGTGTTGTGCCTAGACAAAGTGTAGAAACCCCTTGCCCCTTTCGTACCCACTCTACCCTTTGCAGTAACTGTATCCCTGAGTTCTGTAAGCCTCTCTAGTAAATTAACTGAGCTCAAAGAGTGGGGAGTCACAGGAACACCGATTTACAGACAGGTAGAAGCTCTGGGGTCCTGAGCCCCAGACAGAGTGACTATCCTCTGGCCACTGTGTGCTCACAGCTGGCTGCCTGCTGGCATGGGCAATCAATCCCATAAATTTGGTCACAGGGATCTTCTTGACCAACAATAGTGAGAGGAAAACTTTCCCACGATGCAGGATGAGCCTGAGATGAATGAAACGGCAGGATTCCAAAGCTGACTCCACGGTCTGGAGACCTTACTCTTACTAGAAGGACGACTAGTTATACTAAGTGCTTGCTACTCTCGTGCTGGCCGGTAACTTCAGAGAGAGAAACGGACAGCAAACAAAGCTGGCAGCAGTCACTGCTTGGGAGAGAAGGGACAGCAGTGACGATGTAGAAACTGTCATAAAAGCTAAAGACAGCTGTGGCTTCCCTTAGTGTTTCCAAGTCAGAACGGACGTGACAAGGCAAAGGGCGGCAGCATCAGAGCCAGGACCACACAAGCATTGTCTGACATTGGAGGTACTGTTTAAGCGCGCTATATTCGGTTAAAGCGGTTGCAAAGCTTGTGCCCTACTATCTGGTAAGCTTGGCTTCAGCTAAATGGTTGTAAGTCTTACAGTGTGAAATGCTTTTTTTTTTTTTTTTAAGATGGAAAGAATAGCTACACAGGAGCAAACGTAGGCAACACTGAAACTTTTCAGATCAACACCTTACACTTTATAATACACTCACATTTGTACACCAATCTTGTGTTCATGAGTACAAACGCCAAGAACTGCGGAGAATCTCAATAGCTGCTGCCCCACCAACTCCATTCCCAGTTGGTACGGCTGTCCTTTCACCGTGCCCTAAACCACAAGGGGAGGGGAGCCTGGCTGCCCCTTCAGAAGCTGGAGACGGCGTGGGCGTGCAGCTCCGAGCATGTCTGCGTCTCCACAGAGCTGAACTGGGACTCCATTGTGTTCCAGGCCAAATCAGCTAGAAGGAAGTCACCCATTGCTGTCTGAGTTTCGTTGCTAGTGAAGAACAAGTTCCCCAGAGGCTCGAAGCCAGAACTCAGGGTCTGTGTTTCTGTGCTGTTCAGCTGAACCTTGCTCTCCAGCGCAGGTGTGTGTCGAGCTGGGGAGGCGCCTTCGGTCTGGGTCTCTGTGTCAGACGAGTCAGTGCTCATAGAGAAGCTGGAGTGTTTCAGGATGCTGCCCAGGGGCAGGTGAGGACTACTGTCCAAGAAGAAGTTTAAGTCTGTCTGTGTCTGTGTGTCAAACATCTCCAGGCCCAGAAAGCTTGAACTTGCCCTGAAGCCGTAGGGCTGTGCAGAGGGGTCTGTGAGGAAGAAGTCAGTCTGAGTTTCGATGTCCAGGGACTCCAGGGCGGGCTCAGTGCTCACGCTGGTGAGCTCACTCTCCTCAGTCTGAGTCTGGATATTTGAGGCCGAGAGGAACTCTTCAAGATCAAAATCAATCCCAGAATTCTGGGCTGAGCCTGCTGGGAGCTGGGTGTCAGGCCCGGGGTTCGTGTCGGACAGAAGACTCCGGTTATCCAGTGCTTGGCCAGGCAGGTTGCTCGACAGGATGTTTTCTAAGTCACTCAGTAGATCTATGGTTTGGGTCTGATTATCAGTCATGTTCTGTGAGGGAAGCATGCTGTTCTGGGCACTGAAGTGTAACAAAGGCGCAGACTTTTCAATGACTGGGCTTAATATCTTAGGGTCATTCTGAGGTAACAGACCATGAGTGACCGTCTCTGAAACTAAACTGCTACTCATGATGTTGTCCGCAGGGACACTGTATGATGAGTGGACACTTTCAAAGATGTCCCCACACAGGCCAGCGTGGTCCACCTGCACAGGGTCATGGGTGGGGTCTCGCATTCTGCTGGTTTGGGTTTCCCTGGAGATCCCACCTGGCTGGAAACAGGCATCAATAAGTGCATCTGTCTGAGCAGCTATGGATGAAGTGACCTTTGAGCTGGGTACCAGCGTCTGGGTGTGGACACTAACGGGAAGGGACACTTGAGAATCAAACGACAGGTCCGTTTGAGAACACGATGACACAGAGGAATCTGGGCCGAGCCACTGAGCAGAAGGTATCAAGTCAGGTGAGGCATAGGACAGGTCCGTCTGCACATTGATTGAGGAGAGGTTGCTCTTCTGACATGTACTCCCGAGTTCTTGTAAAGGACTACAAGGGCTTTTCCCCAAGTTCACCTGAACACCTGTACTGATCGGCTCGACAATGGGACTGATAACTTTTGAGAGGGGTAGGCTCTCCTTCAGAGAGCAGGCCTCTGGATCCAGGCTGAGGATCAGGGTTCCTACCGGCAGGGGGACTAAGTGCACAGCTCCGGCCGCAGAACCACGGTCCATACCTAACACCACAGGCTGGGCCGAGGGGTCAGCTGTAGGCACAAAGACAGGCACAGGGGAAAACTGCATGACCGGAAGTTTAAGCAGAGCCACCTTGGGCTTTGGTAAAAGCAACTTCTGGGGGCACCTGGAAGGTGCTGTGATGCTCTGCTTTTTGGCGTGAGTGCTGTAAGAGTCTTCAAGCGATGCCACCAGCTTCACTTCTGCCGCTTCCAGCTCATCAACGCCTTGGGGAGGGGCTGGCTGGTCGCTCGGTGGTTCAGTGTTTTTACTGGACAACTTCTGGCTTTGCAGGTAGCTTTCCATTTTCCTTTTTTTACTAGGTGGGTCTCTGGAAAAAGCGAAAAGCAAAAATAAAACCAATTTTAAAATGAAACAAAAAAGATTTAAAAAAAATTATGTGCACGTGTGTCTGTTAGTATGTGCACACGGCCACAGAGGTTGGAAATGGATGTAGGAATCCCTTGGAACTGGTTGTGAGCTGCCTGGCGTGTGTCCTGGGAACCAGAATCAGGTATTCTGTGAGAGTGGAAAAAGCTCTCCTAACCCCTGAGCCATCTCTTCGGCTCCTAAAATGTAGCTTTTGGGCTGGAGAGATGGCTCAGGGGTTAAGAGCACTGACTGCTCTTCCAGAGGTCCTGTTTTCAATTCCCAGCAACCACATGGTGGCTCACAGCCATCTATCATGAGACCTGGTACCCTCTCTGGAATATAGGCAGACATGCAGGCAGAACACTATATATATATATATATATATATATATATATATATATATATATATAAAACAAATCTTTTTTTAAAAAAATGTAGTTTTCATTGACTACATCGCTCTATCTTCATTTCTCATTAACCACACAGGAAAGGTGGGATCCGGACAGTGGCGAGACATCCCTTCTGGCATCTCTGAGAGTTCAGCTTGCACTCAGAAACATTCCCACTCCCTTTTTCCAGGGACTTATATCTATGCCTGGCCTTAACTTTTGGGACCTCTACTGCTTCTGCCTCCTAAAGGATTACAGGCTTATTCACATGAACTCCATCCTCAAACTGGAGTTTTCAAAATTCTTCTACATTTTTATTACATTTATTTATTGTGTGTGAACACATGTACCATGGCACATGTATTGTATGGAGGTCAGAACAACTCTCAGGAATCGGTTTTCTCTTTCTACCATGTGGGTCCTGAGGATCAAAACTTAGGCCATCAGGCTTAAAAGCAAGAGCCTTTATCCACTGAGCCATTCTGCTGGCTCCCTGGACCTTAAAAATCAGATCGAGAAACTTATAAGTACCATACCTACAGCAAAAGCCATTGCACCAAACATAAATTTGATCTTTAAAAATGAAGTTTAAGCCGGGCGATGGTGGCGCACGCCTTTAATCCCAGCACTCGGGAGGCAGAGGCAGGCGGATCTCTGTGAGTTCGAGACCAGCCTGGTCTACAGAGCTAGTTCCAGGACAGGCTCCAAAGCCACAGAGAAACCCTGTCTCGAAAAACAAAACAAAAAAAAAAAAAAAAAAAAAATGAAGTTTAAAGTGGGGCTTGGAATTATAATCCTCGCTACACAGAGGCTGAGGCAGAACATTTACGACCAGCCTTAGCTACAGAGTGAGTTCAGGGCCAGTGTCAAAGGAATGTGACTCAAGGCTGAGCAGATGCCCAGGATTCATGAGGCCTCGAATTCAACCCTCGGCACCATAGAATGAAAGTAAACAGACAAATGGAACCCTGTGTTACGATGCAGCTTTCAGTGCCCAGCAATCCATTTCTCTAGAGAAGGTGCTGAAGGCTGAGATTCTCAAATGGGAATAGGAAAGAAGCCTCAGGAACTATGTACTTGAGAGCTGGCTCAGCAGGTAAGGACACTTGCTGTTTGTCCAGAGGATCTGAATTTGTTTTCCAGCACTTGGATTGGGCAGGTCACAACCACTTGTAACTCCAACTCCAGAGGGTCCAATGCCCTCTTTTAGCCTCTTCAGGAACCTACATACATGTGTCATTCACACACAGTGATATGTACACATGCACGTAAGTGAAAATAAAAATCCTTAGGAGAAAACATACAAAGCAAGTGGGTCAGCATCTCAGGCTCAGCTGGGCACTGGTGCATACATCTGCAAGTTCGGCCTCGGGGAGGCTGCAGCAGGGGGACCACAGGCCCAGGCTCAAACACAAAGTAAAAGATCCTGGCCCAGGAGTGCTCTTCTGTTATTACTGCTGCTACTCCAAAAGAATTCTTTTCCGGCTGGAGAGATGGTTCTGTGGTTAAGAGTACTGACTACTCTTCCAGAGGACCCAGGTTCAATTCCCAGCACCCACATGCAGCTCACACCTGTCTGTAACTCCAAGATCTGACACACTCTCATACAGACATGCATGCAGGCAAAACACCAGTGAAAATAAAATCACAATAAAAGAATTGAAAAAAAAAAAACCCTTTTCAAAGTCACAGGTTCTGTCCTGTTCCTTTCATTTCCCTACGTGGCTGGCTCCCCAGGAAGCTCCCTTTCCAACACCTCACGGCTACTCAGCACCATCTCTTTGTGCTTTACCTGTGTTCTGCAGGGATCTCGTGGCCAGTTCGGTAGATGTGAGATTGCAGTGCGGTTCTGCTGGCGTAGGGGCAGCCACAGGTACACTGGAAGGTCTTGCCACAATCTTCCTCGTGTCGTTTCAGGTCCCACTCGGTGCCGTAGGAATTACTGCATTTACTGCATTTGTGCTTCTTTTCTGCGTGCATTTTCATAAAGTGCTGCAAAAAACACAGTTGGAATTAAGACGAGAGACAGCATCACATAAGATCCACCCACACCCCCAGCTTCCCAGTGATCACCAGGTATAGCATTTGCAAGCAGACAAGCTTCAGTTTAACATATGCTTCTCCTTCTGCAGAGTGGGCAGGCTGCCTTGGAACCAACCCGTGTATTCAGATTCTCAACTACACATTAAGTGCTGTGGGCCAAGAATATACAGTGTGCTGGCTAGGTTTATATCAACTTAACACAAGCTAGAGTTATCTGAAAGGACGGAGCCTCAATTGAGAAAATGCCTCTATAAGCTCTGGTTTTAGACATTTTCTTAGTGACTGATACAGGAAAGCCCAGCTCATGGTGGGTGGTGTCATCCCTGGACTGGTGGTCCTGGGTCTTATAGAACCCAGGACCGGGCTGAGTAGATCATGTTGAGCAAGAGCAGTAAGCAGCTCCCTTCCATGGTCTCTGCATCAGCTCCTGTCTCCAGGTTCCTGCCCTGTTTTGAGTTTCTGTTCTGGCTTCCTTCAGTGATGGACTATGATATGGAAGTGTAAGTCAAATAAAGCAGTTCCTCCCCGGCTTGTGTTCTGGGTCACAGTGTTTCATTACAGCAACAGAAACCCTTACTAAGACATACAGTCTCTGCAATGTCTTTCTCAAGGCTCTCCAGCAGAACTTCAGCAATCATTTCACTTTTATCAAATTTTATTTTTATGCGTGTCTATGTGTGCATGTGAACATGAGTACCGTGTCTGTGGGGCCAGATGGCTTTGAGCCACTGTTGACATGTGTGCTGGGAACAGAACGTAGGTTCTCTTCGAGAGTCGTATGTGCTTACAGCCACTGGATCCTCTCTCCAGCCCTAAGGATCAATCTCTTCAGTCTCCAACCTCTCTTTCCCCAGCAGCGGGTTCCCTCCCTCCTCACAAGACAGCCTGGTTATGCCTGCTCAGCAGGTAGAGCACAGCCAAGTCTATGCCTATACACCATGTGCTGGTCTGAATGAGAACAGGCTCCTCAGGTGACTGGTGGTGCTGTATGGGGAGGTTCAGGAGGTGAACTCCTGCTGGAGGAAGTATGACACTGGGGACAGGCTTTGTGGTTTCAAAGCCACCTGCCTCCCTAGTCTGCTCCCTCAGCATCCTGCCTGAAGTGAAAGGTGCGACGAACACTTGGCCTTTGCTCTGGCCACCTGCCTGCTGCCCCACTTCCCTGCCATGATGGATCTCATTCCTCTGGAACTGTAAGCCAAACAGACACTTCTTCCTATAAGGTGCCTTAGTCATGCCATTTTTATTTATTTTTTTAAAAAATTGTACGTGTATGGGTACTTTACATACATGTATGTCTATGTACCACAAGTGTGCAGTTCCTCCAGAGCAAGAAGAGAGTGCTGGATTTTCTGGAACTGCAGCTATAGACATTTGTAAATTGCCAGGTGGTTGCTGGAAACTGAACCATCCTGAAAAAGGCATAGTGACATACCTGTTTAACCAGAGAGAACTGGGAGAATGGTCGGTCAGGGCCTCGAGGACATCCTTTGATTGGACAGCAGTAGAATTTTGGGACAGTTTTCAAATCTTTTCTTATCGTTGGATTTACTATGCCATCCTATAAAAGTAAAATCCAGCAATTATCACTTGTTCATTCAACCAACCATCCATCCATCCATCCATCCATCCATATCCATCCATCCAAGACAGGATCTCTCTCTATAGTCTTGTCTAGCCTGGCACTCACTATGTAGACCAGGCTAGCCTCAAAATCAGAGATCTGTTGTGTGATATTCTGATCGCATTATGACAATAAAGCTTGCTTTGAATCAGAGGGTGGAGCTAGCCACTAGCTGACCAAAATTAACCATAGAGATTTCAGAAGACTGAGGACAGACAGACAGAAAGTAGGAGTAAGGCAGGGCTTAGAGTGGATCTCAGTCCTTTTGGATGGAGGATCGGAAGAGCTAGGATGTCACTGGTGGTTTCTCCACCACTTTTCTGATCATTCAGGTTCTTACCCTGATATCTGACTCCCGATTTTTACCTTTTTTTTTATTTTTTTATTTATTTATTTATTTATTTATTTATTTATTTTTGGTTTTTTTGACACAGGGTTTCTCTGTGGTTTTGGAGCCTGTCCTGGAACTAGCTCTTGTAGACCAGGCTGGTCTCGAACTCACAAAGATCCGCCTGCATCTGCCTCCCGAGTGCTGGGATTAAAGGTGTGTGCCACCACCGCCCGGCTGACTCCCGATTTTTTTATTGATAAAAAATGATTAAGTAAACGCATCAGAGATGTGCCTGTCTCTGCCTCTGGAGTGCTGGAATTAAGGGGTGCCCCATCACACCTTGCTTAGCAATTGTCTTACAAAACCCACAAGTTAGTAGAGATAAGGAAATAGGCATCCGTCTACCCTCCCAGCCAGTTTGTCTGCAAGTAGAGTCGCCCCCCAGGCTTCTTTTTTATTTTATTTTATTTATTTATTATGTATACAATATTCTGTCTGTGTGTATGCCTGCAGGCCGGAAGAGGGCACCAGACCTCTTTACAGATGGTTGTGAGCCATGTGGTTGCCGGGAATTGAACTCAGGACCTTTGGAAGAGCAGGCAATGCTCTTAACCACTGAGCCATCTCTCCCCGTTTCTCATCCTCACCACATTTTTAGTGTGAGCCCCTGAGAAAACCTCCTGTTTTCACTGGGAGCACTGTGGCTTTCCGCTTTCCAGTGTGTGTGTCTGAGTCCTCACACACGGAGGTGCTCATACGTGCTATGCAAGTATAAGGTCAGAGGTCAACAGCAGGCATTTTCCTAGCTCATTCTCCATTTTGTTTTTACTTTTAAAATTATGTTTATTTACTTAGTATGTGCATGCATGTGCCACAGCACACATGTAGAGGTCAGAGACAACTTGTAAAAGTCTATCGTTGTTATGTGGGTCCAGGGACTATCCTTAGGTCATTAAGCTTGACAGCCAGCACCTTGACCTGGTGGGCTGTTTCACTGGCTCTCCATTCTATTTTTTTGAGATATGATCCCTCACTATGATGGCTATTCTTAGTTGTCAACTTGACTGAACTATAATCCAGAAATGGAGGGCACACCCGTGAGAGATCTTTTGCTTGGTTTGAAGTGTGTGAATCCACTTCTAGTTCATAATTTTGAGGTGGGATGACCTTTAATCTGGGCCAAACCTTCTGCTGAAGTCTACATAAGGTCACAGGAGAAGGAAGCATTTGAGCCTACTTCTTTGGGACTCTAACATATACAGAAGATCAGCTGAGACATCCAGCCCTGTGGACTCAACAACTACTGAATTCCTGACTTTCTGTTCACAGTCACCTATTGTTGGGTTAGCAGGACTGCAGCCTGTTAAGTCATTCCAATAACCCCCTATCTAGCCATCTACCCATCGATCCATCCATCCATCCACTCACCCACTCACCTACCATACTCACAGATCCTGGAGCTCGTCTACCTACTAGGTCCCAGGGATCGTCCTGTCCCCCCTTCCCAGTGTTAATACAGGCCTGGCCTCCAAACTTGGGTCCCCATGCTTGCATCACATGCACTTAATAAACTGAGTCACCTCTTAGCCTACATGAAGAGCCCTACCCCCACCCCATTTTATTTCATGTACATGGGAGTTTTGTGTGCCAGGACCCACTGAGGCCAGAAGGCACCAAATCCTCCGGGACTGGAGTTACATATTGTTATAAGCTGCTATTGTGGGTGTTGGGAATTGAACTCAGGTCCTTTGGAAAGGTAGCCAGTACTCTTAACCAATGAGCTACCCCATTTCTGGTAAGTTTCTGCTAAGCGCAATCCACTTTTTCCTAACCCAATATTCTACCATCTCCAGCTCCTCCTCCCAAACTTCCCTTTGTAAGTCCTCACTAAGTAGTCTAGGCTGGCCTTGCACTTGCCCATCTACCTCAGGCTCGGAAGTAGCCTGGAATGTCTGTGTCACCATGCCTAGCTTTTGAAAAGTTTATTTTTTTATTCTGGGCCAGTGAGATGGCTCCAATGGGTAAAGATATTACATG
The DNA here is from genome assembly GCF_018167655.1 of Microtus oregoni. Taxonomy (NCBI): domain Eukaryota; kingdom Metazoa; phylum Chordata; class Mammalia; order Rodentia; family Cricetidae; genus Microtus; species Microtus oregoni. The sequence continues at coordinate 36,948,565 of NW_024543063.1, forward strand.
AGTCCAGTGACCTGAAACCAGTGAGAGGAGCATACCATATCCTGAAATCCTGACATTGTCCTGACATCCATACATGAGTCAGCCCCTCACTAATCATAATAACAATAACAAATAAATTGAAATAAATAAAGTATATCTTAAGAGCCATGGTTTTTACTATGTTGCTCAGGAAGGTTCCGAGGCTCAAGCAAGCCTCCTCCTTCAGTCTCTGGAGCAGACAGGCCTATATTTACACCACCATGTCAGGTCTAAGTGATGTCAACCAGGAGTTTAAAAAAATTTAAATGCATGTATATGTCCTATGTGTGGAAGCTGGAGAAAACCTTAGGTAACAGCCTCAGGAATGGTGACCAGTCCTTTTGAGAAAGAGTCTCTCACTAGCCTGGGACTTGCTAGCCCTGGGATTACAAGCACATTCAGGCATTTTTATATGGGTTCTATGGGGGGATCAAATTCAAGTCCTTTGTGTGGCTTTTCACTCTTAGCCTGAGATTCTTGGTGGCTTCAGACATAATTCATGTCTGATCACTCTCGGCTGACTCTAAGGAAGTGGGTGGGTGGTGCCCTGCCTGTCTACGGGCCATTAGAGAAAGAAGTAGGTGGCAGTTCAGGTGCCAGCTGCTGCGGAACACCTAGAAATCCCATTCCTCTGGCATCCTGCTAAGAGGTACAAGGCCCTGGGACACACCCTCCTCTCTATCTGTTGTGCACTCAGGGTGTGAGACTTACTAACTGCCAGGCCTAAGTCTTCCCGTTTTTTTTTTTTTTTAACTTTATTCTTTGTGTCGTTCACGTTGTGCATCTTGAGCCCATTCATTTCCCATCCCTTCATGTCCACCCTCTGCCCTTGCAACTTCCCCAGGATAAATTTTCAGAGAAAAAGAAAGAAGGAAAATCTCATCATAGAAGCTGTAGTGTGATACAGGGAGTCACACAGTGAACCCTTCTATCCATATATCTTTATGTGCAAATGTTCATTGCAAAGTCACTGGTCTGGTGTGAGGCCTCTGGTTTCTATTACACTTTCAATCTTGGACCCTCACTGGAACTCCTCTTGGATATCCTGTTGGTGGGTGATGTGGAGGTCCTGCAGCTTTGGGTCTGCAGGACCGGTTCCTTCATTTGCTCCAGTAGATCAGATGTTCCCCTGGTTCTTAAGAGGAACATGTGGCTTTCCTGCCTGCCCATCCATTAAAAGGGAAGGAAGCCCGGTTTTGCCCAAACTCCATCCCTTGCCTTTGTTCATTTCAGATGCAGTCATCTCTCCAAGGTTTTAGTGCCGGCCTACTCCGTCAGGACTATGCCATGGCACTGTCTAAAGCAGTGATTCTCAATCTTCTAATGCTGTGACCCTTTAATACAGTTCAAGTGGTGGTGATCCCCAGCCATACGATTATTTCCTTGCTACTTCCTAGCTGTTATGAATTGTGATTTGATACGCACGGTTGAGACTCACAGGTTGAGAACCACTGGACTAAACTCATACTCATGGACATCTACACGTCTCCACTGAAGTCTCCTTTCTCTCCAGTTTCCAGTGAAAGTATTCATCTATCACTGTTTAACCAGAGCATGTAATTCCAGCTCCCCTGGACCCCTCTAAGTGGTGACTACAATCGTCCTTTTCTGTTCCTGCATGCACAGCTGTCGCCCACCACTCTTTAAGGATTTACTTTACTCAGCTTGCACCCTTAAATCCTCTTTTAAAGAACATTATTTATGTATGTGTGTGTCATGTCTGTACATGTGCACAGTGCCTACTGAGGCCAGGGGAGGGCGTCAGAGTCCCTGGAGTTGGAGTGACAGGTGGCTGTTAATGAACCGATGCATGGGCGCTAGGAACTGAACTCGGGTTCCCTGGACCACTGGAAAGCACGCTTAAACACAGTCATTTCTCTAGCTTCAGTCTTTAGCTTGCTGTTTTTGTTGCTGTTCTGTGGGCTAACTGAGCCACCTCCCCAACCTTTTTCTTCTGTTTTTTGCCAAGATTTACCATCAATAAACTAGTGCTTTCGCTGACCACTGGTGCCTGCTAATGACAACTGACAATGTCCCGCACCAGCAGCCTCATTTCGTTTATCAGCCTTTAAAAAAAGAAATATAATTTAAAAAAATTATTTATTTTATGTGTATTGGTGCTTTGCCTGCATGTATATCTGTGTGAGGATGTTGGATAATCTGAAACTACAGGTACAGACAGTTGTGAGCTGCCATGTAGATTCTGGAAATTGAGCCTGGATCCTCTGAAAGAGCAGCCTTAACCACTGAGCCAAATCTCCAGCCCTACAGTTTTTTCTTTTTACATAATTTTTTAATTGATTCTTTAGAAATTTCACATCATGCACCCTAATCCCACTCATTTCTCCAGTCCTTCTGCCCTCCACCCTTGTAAAGAAAATAAAAATTAAGATTAAAAACTACATCTTGCCAACCCCCAGGCAGCAGTTTGCTCCTCTATGGGTTGCAGCTGCCTCTGTCCTTGTGTCACTTCGCCCATCTACCCTGTCTCTCTGTGACGCTCTGGTTTGTCATAGCAGCATCGGGTGCTGCACTGTGTCACACGGTAGACTCTGCCCAAACAGCTTTCATCGCAATGAGTCACTGGTCTGGCTCAGGGCCTCTGGCTTCTGCTACACCATCAATACTGGACCCTCGCTGAGACTCCTCTTAGATATCCTGCTGTTGCCCAGAATCACGGACATCCTGTGGCTATGGTTCACAGGACTGACGCCTTCACATGCTCTGTCAGCTCACAGACGGTCAACTCGGGGCCCTGGATCTGGGCCTGGGTGGTAGCTGAGTTGGTCAGTCTGGGTCTCTGCTGTTTCCCAGCTCAATAGCTGATCTGGTCAGCCTGGGTTTCCACTGCCTCCCCTCCCCCGGCCCCATAGATCTGGTCAGCCTGGGTCACCACTGGCCCTCCTCTCCCTATCCTTCTCCCTCGCCATCCCAGCTCCACCTCCTACTCCATCTCTCCAGCACATATCTGCTCTTCATAGTGGCCCCACGGAGGGTGCTCGGGTGGCTTCTAGCCATGCTCCCCAGGACTTTTTTGCTTTCATTTTTATAAAAAACTTTTGGGTGGAGCATGGGGGTGCACACCTTTAATCCCAACCCTCAGGCACCTGAGGTAGGTGGATCTTTGTGAGTGATCTGCCTTCCTCAGCGTGAGTTCCAGGACAGCCAGTGCTGTTACACAGAGAAATCCTGTCTTGAAAAACCAAAAAGGAAAAGAAAAGAAAGCATTTGAGCTGACTCATACTTTCCCCATCTATATTATTAGAGAAAAGGGATACGAGTGTGTTCAACTGAAAGAGCTTCCTGACTCCTTAGCGCACATGTCCACGATGGAGTTTCTTCCAGCCAGTCCGTACGCAGAGTTGTCTCCACCATCAGGTCCCAAGCTGTTAAACTGCCAAAAAAGGGCATCCTGCATACTTGCCAGATATATATTTTTTGTACTAAAAATTTTATTGTGAATTATTATGTGTACATACATGCGTTTTTGCATACTACAAACATGGCCTGTGGAAGGCAGAAGAGAATATCAGGTCATCTGGAACTAATGTTCCATGTGGTTGTGGCATCCGTGTGGGAGCTGGGAACCGAACTTGGTCGACCACACTGTAAAAGCAGCAGTCACTCTGAACGGTTGAGCTATCTCTTTAATTACTATTTTAAAATTAAAAACATAAAATTCTTAGCCCTCAGATTAATTTTATGTTTGTTTGTTTGTTTTCTGAGATAGTGTTTCTCTATGTAACCCTGGCTGTCCTAGAATTTACACTGTAGACCATGCTGACCTTGAACTCATGGACCATCAGCCTCTACCTGGGATTAAAGGCGTGCACCACCACTGCCTGGCTCATATTAGTATTTTAAAAACTTACCTTCAATCATGGATTACCTTGTTCGGATCATTTTCAACAGCTTCCCAACACCACCCACGTGCAGACTTCACCAGCCAGGGACACTCGCAGTTCCCACCCTTCCCTGCACTACTGTTACACCTAGTGGGACTCAGACTGAAATATCCGTCACAGAGTGCTTGGGACCGGAACTGACTCTGAGATTCAGATATCTGCATAGTCTTTCCTGGCCGAGTCCCTAGCTGGAAACCGCGAAATGCTCCCAAACCTGAGGTTTTGAGCTTCATGTCGGTGCTCCAAGAGTTCTGGATTTGGAGCACTTCAGATGCTCAGCCTGTAATTTAAATTTCCCAGCCTCTTCATTTGTGTTACCTGGTGGCTTCGGGAGTAGTCTGCACCCAGTAATGTTCACTACCAGCTTGTCAATTCTACTGGTTGTTCACCTGGCCTGCCCAGGGCAGAGCGGCACTTTATGTGGAGATGAGACCTCAAAACTCGTGCAGGTGGATGCTAAAGCCCCTGTGCCACAGCAACCGCCCACCATTACACATTTCCCCACTGTCTGGGGGCCAACTCCTTCATCATAGATCCCCATATGGCTTTGGGGTGCCTAAGTCTTCCTGCATTCTGAGACAGTGAGTTCAAGGGAGTGGAGACACAATGGTATACTACAACAGGATCACAGGAGGAAAGCAGTCACCTGCAGTCCTTTACACAGTCGCAAACACTTGCCATTTGGGGACTACATCTTGTGTCCGCACAGTCAGCCATTACACTTTTACCCCCCCCCCCCCCCCCCCCGCTGCCTCCCTTGGTTTACTTTGTTCTCAGAAGGTGCTCTACTTCCAACCAAATGCGTCTTTCTCGGCTGGAAATGTGGGAATACTTTATTTAAGTAATACTCATATGAAATAAACTAATAAGTAATCAAATTTAAATAACATTTAAGTATTCTAAGAATTTACAAAAGATAAAGGCAGTCCTAAACAAGATGTTGGGGGGCAAGAGTGTAGCTCAGTGAAAAGCACTTGCCAGCAGGAGTGAAACCCAGGTTCCATCTTCAGCACCATAAAACAAACCCCCAAAAAACAGGGTTGGAAAAAAATAAACAAAAGAAAGGCAGAGGAGCTGGAGAGGTGGCTCAGTGGTTAAGAGCACTTGCTGCTTTTTTGCAGAGTTCTGTTCCCAGCACCCATGTGGCAGCTGGCAGCTCACACACTCCACCTGTAACAACCACTGGGTCCCCGTCCAGCTTCAGGGGATCCAGTGCCATGTTCTGGCATCTCTAAGCACTCACACTTTGGCCGCATACACATATACACAAAAAACAAAACGTTTTATAGAGCAGAGAAAGGAGAGAAAGGAGGCTGAAGAAAGGCAAGGAGAAGACCATAAAGATGGCGGCAGAATGCCGAGAGCCTCCCCACCCTTACAGAAAGCACCCAAGGAGCCCAGTCTGCTTTTTTACCTATTCTAAACTGGAAGTCAGTAACCTCTGTATACTATTGTTTACAGAGCAACCTGTCAGCCTTTCTTTCCCCTCTAAAACAGTTTCACAGGAAATCATGGAAAGCACACTGCTGGACGGAACAGGATGCAGAACCCACTGAGCTAGGCTTTAAGGCATGAATGCTGCCTGACAACAGGCTCCGTCAGTGCCCGCCTGCCCTCCATGCTTTCAAACGCATGTCCAGCAGTGGGGCAGAGCCTGCTTCCTCCCACTCTTCCTCTGGTCATTTCAGCTCTCACTCCAAAAGCTTACGGCTCCCCTTCTCCACTGAGCCCACTGCTGGCGCAGCTGGCTGATGAAGCGGTCAGATTTTCTTTCAGGGCGTGGAATATAGACAGGCATTTATTTTGATAACCCATGGAAAAGCAAAGGTGGCTCATAGCTCCTCAGTCTCACTCGCCTTCCTTCAGAAGCTTAGGGATTCCGCTGGGGGTGGATTAGAATAAAATAACCATATAACTAAATGGGTGAGGGAATAAAAGATTATCATGGCCAGGAAAACAGAACAACAAGAAAAGAAATTAGAATCACACAAGTAGCTGTAGCCCAGACAATGAAATTTTCCACTGAGTTGAAGTCAGTCAATATGGGGCTAGGAAATGGCTAAGAGTGGCTGAGACTGAACTGTTCTTATGGGAGACCCAAATTCAGTTCCTAGCACCCATGCCAGCTAAGGTGGCTCACAACCACCTGTATCTCTAACTCCGCGGGAGTCAACGCCCTCTCTGGACTCCAAGGGCATCTATACTTGTGAACATATATCGACACACAGACACGCATAATTTTTAAAATATCTAGCTAAAAAAAAAGTCAATCAGGTAGTCTTCAGAGCAGCTTTGGAACAGGAAGGGGGTACACATACCTAACTGATCCATCATGATCCCCAAAACACATAGAGCCTTTTGGGGACAAAAAGACATTTGCTCCCATGCCACACTCTTCCCTTCCCTAATACTCTGAGAGTCAAGAACTGAACTGAACGAAGAGCCTCTGGGTAGTGGCGGCCCGAGGGGACCACAGTTCCTACCTGAGGCCTTTCCGCATAGGTATGGCTTCCTCACACAGATCCCTTCATTAGAAAAAAATGGACTCCTTTTCCACCAGACAACAGATGCCTAGCAGCTGTGGGCTCCGAGGTTACCAAGCCAAGGTTACAGGGAAGCGAGCTGCCAGACAGGGAAAGAGCAGCCACAGTTCTGAGGCGGTTTAAATACTGCCAAACAGGCCATCTTTCTGTTGCTCAACATCTGGGTTCTGGGAGGGACCAGTCTATTTACTGCTATCTCCAGGTAAGAGAATCTGAGAAATGAATGACACGTCTGGAAAGATGACCTCACACAGGCTCTAGGTAAGAGAGGACCCCAGTGCACTGACATGTTCAAATCTGAGTAAAAATCTGACTCTTGACATCCATATTTGCTAGAGCAGGGCATGGTGGTACATGCTATAGTCCTTGGGAAGTAGAGGCAGGAACATTATTCCCAGCAAGTTTAAGGTTACCCTGGTCTACACAATGAGTTCCACCCAACCAGGGCTACGTAGTAAGACCCTGCCTCAGAAGAGAACCGAATGAATCCAGATCTGTATTGACTCTGACGTGTTCCTCCTGCCACGGTCCATCTGGCCTCTTGTGTATTCCTGGGCTTTGGGCTTCCAAGGCATAGCAAAGTTTTGAGGGGCACAACGCTCCTAACAGCAGCTCCAGAGAAAAGAGCAAGAGACTTGCTAAGAAATGCTGGCTAGAGTCACAGCGGCCAAGACCCAGGAAGCCTTTGGTCAGACTGGCGGCTTTGGTTTGCAATCAGAAACATACAACGTGGGGCCGGGGATGTAGCTCAGGAGAGTGCTTGCCTACTAGCATTTTTCCTTCCTGGGTTTGATTCCCAGCATCCGATAAAGCAGGGCCTGAGCGTGCATGCCTGCAATCTCAGCATCTGAGAGGTGGAGGCAGGAGGATTAAGAGTTTATCATTATCCTCAGCTACATAGTAAGTCTGAGGTTAGCTTGGCTACATGAGACATGAAGGAACCTATCAGCAAGGGGACGATACTGAAGAAGGCAGGTTATGGTTTTGAATGCAAGTTACAACTGAGGGATTAGGTTGTAGAATTCTTACAAACACACTCACTTTTCACCTAAATTGTGGTGAGAAAAAGGGAGAGTTTCATTAACATTTAGGATGAAAGAGAAAACTGCAGGCCAAAGCCCACAGTGAGCTGTATTTAAGGAGGCCCATACTTTTGCACAGAACTTTCTCAGCATAGCCCTGCTGGCATTTCCTGACTGACCTTTCTGTGAGATCACTGTCACCTCTTGTGAGCAGCTGCTAAGTAAAGGCGGGCCATCCCTCAGGTACACACTTATCTGCCCGACTACAGACTAAAACTCAGAGTTGCTGCTGATTAGTTCCCATGGGAAGGGCCCAAGGTGGATTTACCGGAAGGTCAGACAGAGCCTACAACCCTCTGGGCCGACCCTCAGATCCGACCAGGGTAACCTGCACAAGGCTGCTTTCAGTGACTGGTGTCTTCCAGATACAGCATTGCTGGCATACAGAGATCATATGGTGGAAGGAAGCTTCCTTTTCTAAAAGCGGTTATGCTGTGACTTTAACAGATCTGCTGTGGGGTCCCAACATCTGATTTTTACCAAGCTTCCAGAATATACCACAGGTTTGAAAGTCACTGTCTCCTTTTACATAACACGGGGAGGTCTTGCTCAAACTGTCGTGCTGTCTACTGGTGGACCTCCTCCTAACGATCCAGAGAAGCCACTCTCCCCTCTCATTTCGGCGCAGAGTTGATCTTAGCAACCCTGTGAAACTTGTAGCTCAAGTGCCAAGAGCCCGGCCCACAGCTGCGTTTGAATGACCACCCGGGTAGGACCCACCGGCGGCTTCGCGGAAGGGGCGGAAAGCGCGGGGGTTGCACCTAGGTGCCTTAGTGGCATCACCTGTCGCTCATCCGAGAACCCGGGTAACAGGCAGCTCGCTGTGGTGTTGTGGGCACGCCACCGAGAAGCGGCTGGCCCGGTGCGTGTGCGTGCCCCGCGCTCCCTCCGTGCGTGGTCGGGCGCAGGTGGCCGGGTACCCCGCAAACCCGGCAGACCCCGCGCCTCCCACCGCAGCCAGCTCACCTGCAGTCGGTGGCTCTTGACTAGGTGCATGTTGAGCGCCGGACTGTTAGGCAGAATCTTGCCGCAGCCACGCACAGTGCACAGAATATTGGTGCGTACAGCCCGCGACAGCTCGCTCACAGACGGCTGGATCAGTTCCCGGGCCGGTGGCACCGGGACCGCGGCCCGAGCCCTGGTCGGTCGCTGTCGGCTACCCTGAAGCCGCGACTCCGACGGCCTCCACGGGCCCGAGGCGGCGGCGGCGGCTCCCCGCATGCTTGCCGGCATGGCCGGGACGCCCGGGGCCGGAGCCGCGGACGCAGCCGCCGCCGCCTCCGTGGCCGCCATGACTCCCGCACGGCCGCCAGGCCCCTCTCTCAGTGCCCGCCCCCGCCGCAGCCACTTCCGGCAGGGGGCGGGGCCGCCGGGCTCATTAGCATCCGGCCGGGCGACCGCTGCAGCGCCCCCAGCCGGCCACGGCGAGAGCGGATCAGAGGCTCGTCCATTAGGGGAGCCAACTGCTGGGAGAACAGGTGAACTGGATGGGTTCCATGGACCCACCCATTTTTCTTCCCGAGCTCAGGCAATAGCTGGATAGAAGAAAAAGGGATGCTTTTAGTTTTTAGTTGTTGCTTTATTATTATTATGAATTAGTTTCATATCGCAGACCATTTGCCTAGCAGGCTAAAAGCCTTGGGTTTGATCTGCTGCACTTAAAAAGGGGGGGTGGCAAAATGCCAATTTATTTTATTTTTGAGACAGAGTCTCATGTAGCCCAGGCTGGCATCAACCTCCCCAGAGAGTCAAGAAGTCCACGAATTCCTGATTCTCTTACCTCCACCTTCCCTAGTGCTGGAATTATACTAGGCCTTGTTTGTCGTGTTGAAGATTAAACTGAGGACCTTGAACATGATAGGCAAGTTAGAACTGAGCTACATCCCCAGCCCACAAAGACTGATTATCTTCTATCTCCGAGGAGGGCAGAGAAGTCTGAAATGGATCTATTCAACTGAAGTCAAGGTGTCTGCCGGGCTGGTTCTTACTTGAGGCTCCACGGACCTTGCTTTTTCCAGCTTTCTTTGCCAATGGCCCCCTTCCTCTACACCAGCATCACTAATGGGGAGTTGAATCTGTCATGTTCCATAACTGGTGTCTTCACTCAACACATTTCCTATCACACTGGGCCTGTCCGGCTATCACAGAACCTGGCGCTCAACCGCAGAATCCCTTTGCCCTGGGATCATACTCAGATTCCAGAGATCATGGTGAAGACATGTTTGAGAATTATTCAGTATGACGTTAGGCTATGAAGGCTGACTGCTGGATAGATAGATATTCGTGTCAGTGAAATAAGGTTAGTAATGCTACTGGAGATGGTGGCTCACCTGCCACCACAGAACTTGGGAAGCAGAGGCAGAATTGCCCCAGGCTCAAGGCAGCTAGGTTACAAGGTAAAACTGTCCTGAACATTGCTCGCACTCACAAAGAATGCTGCCTGTTTATAAGAACGTGGATAAGAGCTGATGTACATGGGGCTACTACCACCGTGCTTGCCACATGCCAAGTGTTCGAGAAACAGCTATTATTTTTGGGGACTGGTGGTTTGAATGAGAATGGCTGCCACAGGCTCATGTTTGAAAGCTTGGTTCTCAGTTAGTGGAAGTGTTTAGGAAGGACTAGGTGGTATAGCCTCGGAGGAGGTGTGTCACTGAGGGTGGGCCCTGTGGTTTCAAAAGGGCATGTCGTTTCCACTTTCCTCTCTCTGCCTCATGTTTGTGAAGATGTAAGCTCTCAGCTATTGCTCCAACATCATGCCTGCCTGTGGCCATGTTTCCTCCAATGATGGGTATGGACTGTAATCCTCTGGAACTGTGAGCCCCCAATTAAATGTTTGTTGTTGTTGTTTTCAAGACAGGGTTTCTCTGTGTAACAGCCCTAGCTGTCCTGGAACTTGCTTTGTAGGTCAGGCTGGCCTTGAATTCAGAGATCTACCTCTCTTTACCTCTGGAGTGCTGGGATTCAAGGTGTGTGCTACCACACCTGGCCAACGCTTTCTTTTACAAGTCGCTTTGGTCACATGGTGTTTTGTTGCAATAGGAAAGTAACAAAGACGGATTATACTGAGTCGGTTCTTCTGACTCTGAAGGTCTTTGCCTTTGCATTGACTGCAGTATCTGTCCCCAAGCATTTGTAGATGGCCGTCAAGCATCTAGTAGGTGTGAGAAGCTCCAAATGTAAAATTTTAAGGAGCTTCACTCTGGGAGGTCCACAGGACGCAGCCTATTGTACTACTAAAGGCCACTACTAGAAAATGACTATGCTGGGTCTTGTTCAGATTCCAGTCTTCATTCCTGCCATACCAGGGAGAGCTAGGAAGTCGTGAAATACCCCAGGGAGTTCAAAGGTCTCTATGAGACCCCAGAAAGCTCAAGGATTTCTGCAGTTCCCATTTGGTCATTCAGGCACCTTGTGGGCAGAATGCCTTCTTAGTATGTGGCTGGTCACGATGGTCAAAGGAAGTGGTGTTGGAGGGATGGTTCACTGATAAAGAGCCCTTAAGGACAGGTTTGATTCCCAGTGCCAACATGGTGGCTTACAACCATCCATGCCTCCAGTTCCAGGGAATCCAGTGCTCTCTCCTTATCTCTGAGGGCACCAGGCATGAATGTGGTAACATAAATAGATGCAAGCAAAATACATAAACATAAAATAAAATCCTAGCGCCCCCCCCCCCCCCCGCCCTAAGGTTTCTCTGTGTAACAGTCCTGGTTGTCCTGGAACTCACAGTTTTCTGCCTCCCAGTTGCTGGGATTAAAGGTGTACACCCACCACTGAATGGCCAGTTCCTAAAATCTTTATAAAGGAAAAAAAAAAAGGTATGTATAGAGGGTGTAGCTAGCATCTGAGCCTGTCTAAGTTAGGGTTCCTATTCCTGTGATGGAACACCATGACCAAAAGGCAAGCTGGGGAGGACAAGGTTTATTTGGCTTATACTTCCACACCGTAGTTCATCATTGAAGGAAGTCAGGACAGGAATTCAAACAGGGGCAAAAAACTGGAGGCAAGAGCTAATGCAGAGGCCATGGAAGGGTGCTGCTTACTGGCTTGCTCAGCCTGCTTTCTTACAGAACCCAGGACCACCAGCCCAGGGATGGCACCACTCATAATGGGCGGGGTCCTCCCCCACCAATCACTAATTTAAAAGATGCCCTACAGCTGGATCTTATGGAGCTATTTTCTCAGCTGAGGTTCCCTCTTCAGGTAACTCTAGCTTACATGTTGACAGAGAACTAGCCAGCACAAAGCCCAATATCCTCATATCACTGAGGGACAAGGGAAATGCCGGACACATCTGATCACATAACATGCAAAAACATACGTTTTCTACTGGATGGCCCAGTCGGCACACATCACATTATACAGCATTACTTAGGCCCTTCTTTTTTTTTCTTACTTAGTTTTTATTTATAATCATAAACTTAACTCTGCAATCCAGCTAGACTTGAAGGGGAATGAGGAAAATATGGAACCCAAAGAACTTCAGTGAGAGCAGAGATGAAGGGTGCTGCGAGCAGATGGGATTGGGGTGCTCTCCTGAGCTACATCTAGAAGAAATGGTCTGGTGGGAAAGAAGCCCGCAAGTCAAAAGAATTATAGTTGTCCACAGTCAGAAATGGTGATCTTCTTGCTGGTCTTGCCATTCCTGGACCCAAAAATGCTCCATGGCTTCCACAATGTTCATGCCTTCTTTCACCTTCTCAAAGACCACGTTTGCCATCCAGCCACTCAGTCTTGGCAGTGCAGATAAAAAACTGGGAACTATTTGTGTTTGGTCCAGCATTTGCCATGGACAAGATGCCAGGACCGCCCAACCCTGCCCCGCTGTATGCTAGGACCAGTGCTCAACTACAGTCTTAAGCTCCTAAACTAAGGCGACCCACCCAGAGCGGTGAGTGCCTGCCAGCCGGGCAGGCCTCAGGGTCCCCTGTAAGGGAGCCGGGCACCTCCAGCTCTGGCGCCAGGCTTCCTGCGCGCTCCTGGATACCACCCCCCTCCCCTTGCTCCATTCATGCTGTTGGCCCTGGATCATTGGGCTACCAGCGGCCCTGTTTAGTTGCTGAGGAATCCCATCAGGACGGGTGAGTGTGTGCTACCCAGGGGCGGGCGGACTGTCCCGGAAGCGAGCACAAACCCCCTCCCCCAGCTCCTTCTGCAGGGCTGTCTTTCTTTCGCACGACCCAGCACCCCCAGCACCCCTCCCCAACCCTGCCCCGCTGTATGCTAGGACCAGTGCTCAACTACAGTCTTAAGCTCCTAAACTAAGGCGACCCACCCAGAGCGGTGAGTGCCTGCCAGCTGGGCAGGCCTCAGGGTCCCCTGTAAGGGAGCCGGGCACCTCCAGCTCTGGCGCCAGGCTTCCTGCGCGCTACCCCCCCCCCCCCCCCCCCCCCCACTTGCTCCATTCATCCTGTTGGCCCTGGATCATTGGGCTACCAGCGGCCCTGTTTAGTTGCTGAGGAATCCCATCTGGACGGGAACGGTTCCTGCTTCTACACTGAAGAGATATACCCTGAGAGTCAATCACAGCAAAGTCTGGACCAAGAGACCAGGCCTCTCCTGGCTCCATTTGAAGGAAGAGATGGGAAGGCGCCAATACAAGAATTCCTCCAACAATCTGAAAGGCAACATGACACCACCAGAAACCAGGGATCCCGAAATAAGAAGAATTGTACACCCTACTCCTGAAGAAATAGAAGAAATCGACTCAAAAGTGAACTATATGAAAATAATAGAGGACCTTAAACAGGAGGTGAAAAACTGCCATAAACAATTAGAGATTACAAACAAAAAGGTAGAGGAAATGAATAAATCGCTCAAAGACACGCAAGAAAACCAAGAGAAACAAGAAAAAGCAATCAAACAGGTTAGGGAAGCGGTTCAAGACATGAAGAATGAAATGGAAGCAATGAAGAAAGCACAAACCGAGGGAAGAATGGAGATGGAAAATCTGGGTAAACGAACAGGAATGACAGAAACAAGTACTAACAACAGATTACAAGAGATAGAAGAGAGAATATCAGACACTGAAGATACCATAGAAAAAATAAACACACTGATCAAAGAAAACAGCAAAACCAACAAATTCTCATCACAAAACATTCAGGAAATTTGGGACACAATAAAAAGACCAAGCCTAAGAATAATTGGAGTAGAAGAAGGAGAAGAAGTGCAGCTCAACGGTACAGAAAATATACTTAATAAAATTATAGAAGAAAACTTTCCCAACCTGAAGAAAGAGGTACCTATGAAGGTTCAAGAAGCATACAGAACACCAAATAGGCTGGATCAAAAAAAAAAATCCCCTCGCCATATAATAATCAAAACACAAAATACACAGAATAAAGAAAGAATATTAAGAGCCGCAAAGGAAAAAGGCCAAGTTACTTATAAAGGTAAACCTATCAGACTTACACCTGACTTCTCGATGGAAACCATGAAAGCCAGAAGGTCCTGGATAGATGTACTGCAAAAACTAAGAGATCATGGATGCAAGCCCAGACTACTATATCCAGCCAAGCTTTCGTTCACTATAAATGGAGAAAACAAAATTTTCCAGGATAAAAACAAATTCAAACAATACGTAGCCACAAATTCAGCCTTACAGAAAATTATAGAAGGAAAATCACTAACCAAGGAGTCCAACAATGCCCACAATAACTCAGTCATCTAGAGACCTTTCACCAGCGCAACTCAAAGAAGGGAAACACACAAACCCTACTACTAAAAAAGTGACCGGAGTTAACAACCACTGGTCATTAATATCACTTAATGTCAATGGGCTCAACTCACCTATAAAAAGGCACAGGCTAAGGGATTGGATACGAAAACAGGATCCAACGTTCTGCTGTCTACAAGAAACACACCTCAACCACAAAGACAGGCACCTACTCAGAGTAAAGGGCTGGGAAAAGGCTTATCAAGCAAATGGTCCTAAGAAACAAGCAGGTGTGGCCATACTAATTTCTAACAAAGTTGACTTCAGACTTAAATCAATCAGAAGAGATGGAGAGGGACATTTTATACTCATAACAGGAACATTCATCAAGATGAAGTCTCAATCCTGAATATCTATGCCCCGAATATAAAAGCGCCCACGTATGTAAAAGAAACATTACTAAAACTCAAGGCAGCCATCAAACCACACACACTAATAGTAGGAGACTTCAACACTCCTCTCTCACCAATGGACAGGTCAATCAAACAGAAACCTAACAGAGAAATTAGAGAATTAATGGAGGTAATGAAGCAAATGGACTTAACAGACATCTATAGATTATTCCACCCAAAGAGGAAAGAATATACCTTCTTCTCTGCAGCTCATGGAACCTTCTCGAAAATTGACCACATACTCGGTAACAAAGCTAACTTACACAGTTACAAAAAAATATTAGCAACCACCTGTGTCTTATCAGATCACCATGGATTAAAGTTAGAATTCAACAACAATGCTACCCCCAGAAAGCCTACAAACTCATGGAAACTGAACAGTCAACTTCTGAACCATACCTGGATTAAGGAAGAAATAAAGAAAGAAATTAAAGTCTTCCTTGAATTCAATGAAAATAAAGAAACAACATACTCGAACTTATGGGACACTATGAAAGCAGTGCTAAGAGGAAAGTTCATCGCACTAAGTGCCCACTTAAAGAAAACAGAGAAAGCACATATTGAAGACTTAACAGCCCACCTGAAAGCTCTAGAAAAAAAAGAAGCAGACTCACCTAGGAGGAGTAGAAGATTGGAAATAATCAAACTGAGGGCTGAAATCAACAAAATAGAAACACAGAAAACAATCCAAAGAATCAATGAAACAAAAAGCTGGTTCCTGGAGAAAATCAACAAGATTGATAAATCCCTAGCCAAACTAATCAAACGGCAGAGAGAGAATACGCAAATTAATAAGATCAGAAATGAAAAGGGGGACATAACCACAGACACAGAGGAAATTCAGAGAATCATCAGATCATATTACAAAAGCCTGTATAACACAAAACTGGAAAATGTAAAAGAAATGGACACTTTTTTAGATAAATACCATATACCAAAGTTACACCAGGACCAGGTGAACAATCTAAACAGACCTGTTGGTCGCGAAGAATTAGAAGCTGTTATCAAAAACCTCCCTACCAAAAAAAGCCCAGGACCAGATGGTTTCAATGCGGAATTCTACCAGAACTTCCAAGAAGAGCTAATACCCATACTCCTTAATGTATTCCACAATATAGAAACAGAAGGGTCATTACCTAATTCCTTTTATGAAGCTACAGTTACTCTGATACCAAAACCACACAAAGACTCAACCAGGAAAGAGAATTACAGGCCAATCTCACTCATGAACATCGACGCAAAAATCCTCAACAAAATACTGGCAAACCGAATCCAAGAACACATTAGGAAAATTATCCATTATGATCAAGTAGGCTTCATTCCTGAGATGCAGGGCTGGTTCAACATACGAAAATCTATCAATGTAATCCAGCATATAAATAAACTGAAGGAAAATAACCATATGATCATCTCATTAGATGCTGAAAAAGCATTCGACAAAATTCAACATCCATTTATGTTAAAAGTCTTGGAGAGATTAGGGATACAAGGGTCATACCTAAATATAATAAAAGCTATATACAGCAAGCCGACAGCTAACATCAAATTAAACGGAGAGAAACTCAAAGCCATCCCGCTTAACTCAGGAACACGACAAGGATGTCCACTCTCTCCATACCTCTTCAATATAGTACTTGAAGTTCTAGCAATAGCAATAAGACAACATAATGGGATCAAGGGGATTCGAATTGGAAAGGAAGAAGTGAAACTTTCGTTATTCGCAGATGATATGATAGTGTACTTAAGCGACCCCCAAAACTCCACCAAAGAACTTTTACAGCTGATAAACAGCTTTAGTAATGTGGCAGGATACAAGATCAACTCCAAAAAATCAGTCGCCCTCTTATACACAAAGAATAGGGAAGCAGAGAGGGAAATCAGAGAAGCTTCACCATTCACGATAGCCACAAACAGCATTAAATATCTTGGGGTAAATCTAACCAAGGAAGTGAAAGATCTATTTGACAAGAACTTTAAGGCATTGAAGAAAGAAATTGTAGAGGATACCAAAAAATGGATGGATCTACCTTGCTCTTGGATTGGGAGGATCAACATAGTAAAAATGGCAATTCTATCTAAGGCAATTTATAGATTCAATGCAATCCCCATCAAGATCCCATCAAAATTCTTCACAGATCTGGAGAGGACAATAATCAACTTTATATGGAAAAACAAAAAACCCAGGATAGCCAAAACAATCCTATACAATAAAGGATCTTCTGGAGGCATTACCATCCCTGACTTCAAACTCTATTACAGAGCTACAGTAATGAAAACAGTGTGGTACTGGCATAAAAACAGAGAAGTCGACCAATGGAATCATATAGAAGACCCGGATTTTAACCCACAAACCTATGAACACCTCATTTTTGATAAAGGAGCTAAAAGTATACAATGGAAGAAAGAAAGCATCTTCAACAAATGGTGCTGGCACAACTGGATGTCAACCTGTAGAAGAATGAAAATAGACCCACATCTTTCACCGTGCACAAAACTCAAGTCCAAATGGATTAAAGACCTCAATATCAGCCCGAACACACTGAAAAGGATAGAAGAGAAAGTGGGAAATACCCTACAACAGATGGGCACAGGAGATCGCTTCCTATGTATAATCCCAGAAGCACAGACATTAAGAGCAACATTGAATAAATGGGACCTACTAAAACTGAGAAGCTTCTGCAAAGCAAAGGACACTGCCACTAAGACACAAAGGCAACCTACTGACTGGGAGAAGATCTTCACCAACCCCGCAACAGACAAAGGTCTGATCTCCAAAATATATAGAGAACTCAAGAAACTAGACTTTAAAATGCTAATTAACCCAATTAAAAAATGGGGCACTGATCTGAACAGAGAATTCTCAACAGAAGAAGTTCAAATGGCCAAAAGACACTTAAGGTCATGCTCAACTTCCTTAGCAATCAGGGAAATGCAAATCAAAACAACTTTGAGATATCATCTTACACCTGTGAGAATGGCTAAAGTCAAAAACACCAACGATAACCTTTGCTGGAGAGGTTGTGGAGGAAGGGGTACCCTCATCCATTGCTGGTGGGAATGCAATCTTGTGCAACCACTATGGAAGTCAGTGTTTCGGTTTCTTAGGAAATTCGGGATCAACCTACCCCTGGACCCAGCAATACCACTCTTGGGAATATACCCAAGAAATGCCCTATCATATGACAAAAGCATTTGTTCAACTATGTTCATAGCAGTATTATTTGTAATAGCCAGAACCTGGAAACAACCTAGATGCCCTTCAATGGAAGAATGGATGAAGAAAGTATGGAATATCTACACATTAGAGTACTACTCAGCGGTAAAAAACAATGACTTCTCGAATTTTGCATGCAAATGGATGGAAATAGAAAACACTATCCTGAGTGAGGTATCCCAGACCCAAAAAGATGAACATGGGTTGTACTCACTCATAATTGGTTTCTAGCCATAAATAAGGGTCACGGAGTCTACAATAGGTGAATCTAAAGAAGCTAAGTAAGAAGGGGAACCCAAGGAAAAACATATAGTTATCCTCTTGGCTAAGGGAAGTAGACAAAATTGCCGGGGAGAAAATTGGGATCTTGGGTGGGGTGGGTTGGGGGTAAGGGGAGATGGGGAGAGAAAAGTTAGAAGGGAAGGAGGTCGGGCCTTGGGAAAGCAGGAGGATTGGGATAAAGGAAGGTTGGACAGGGGAGCACGGAACCACAATTCTTAGTTAAGGGAACCACTTTAGGGTTGGCAAGAGACCTGACCCTAGAGGGGCTCCCAGGTGCCCAAGCTGAGGTCTCCAGTTAGTTCCTTGGGCAGTTGAGAATAGGGAACCTGAAATGACCCTATCCTTGAGCAATACTGATGAATATCTTGCATATCATCATAGAACCTTCATCTGGTGATGGATGGAGATAGAGACAGAGACCCACACTGGAGCACTGGACTGAGCTCCCAAAGTCCCAATGAGGAGCAGAAGGAGGGAGAACATGAGCAAAGAAGTCGGGACCACGAGGGATGCACCCACCCACTGAGACAGTGGAGCTGATCTATTGAGAGCTCACCAAGACCAGCTGGACTGTGACTGAAAAAGCATGGGATAAAACTGGACTCTCTGAACATGGCGAACTATGAGGGCTGATGAGACGCAAAGGACAATGGCACGGGGGTTTGATCCTACGTAATGTGATGGCTTTGTGGGAGCCCAGCCAGTTTGGATGTTCACCTTCCTAGATATGGACGGAGGTGGGAGGTCCTAGGTCTTACCACAGGGCAGAAAACCCTGACTGCTCTTTGGACTGGAGAGGGAGGGGGAAAGGAGTGGGGGGAGGGGGAGAAGGGTGGGAGGAGGGGGCGTAGAGGGGGAGGAGGGGGAGGGAAATGGGAGGCTGGGAGGAGGTGGAAACTTGTTTTTTTTTTTTTTCTTCTTTTCTCAATAAAAAAAAAAAAAGATGCCAGGACCTGTATGCTTCAGGATGAAGTTCTCATCCTCAAATTTTTCTCCATAGATGGATCTGGCAGGGGTGGTGGGTGGTGGTGGTGCTGGGATTGAGACATGGAGGTTTCTTTTCAGGTGGAAGTACAGCAACCTTTATTTTGCCCTGAGCTAAAGCCTTTTATACCTTTATGCAGCTGGCCCAAGACCTGCTGAGCAGCCAGAGGTATCACTGCTGCTGTAATTTAATTAGCAGGCCATAGCAGCAAGGGTACAAGAGCACATAGGGAGGACATATAGAGTCCCAACAGTTACATTAAAAGCACGGACTTTCCAATGCCAAGGATTGATTTCTAAAACACAAGAGTCTATACAGAAGCCAGCCGGCTACAACTGGGATTCCATGTGCAATACGAGCAAAGCCACATATATCTCATTTATCTCTAATTTTAAAATAATTCATTTTCTTGCTTGGTATACAGGTGAGCAGTGGAGAAAGCGGTGCATCTGCTATACCTGAAAAAAAGAAAAAAAAAAAAAACCAGATGATCCTGGGGACAATCAGTTTAAAAATGGCCAAAACCAGAAGCAAATTAGGGACACCTTCTCCTACCACCTACTAAGCACAGAAGCAAAACACGGCTTGGTGGGCAGCAGACTGGAGAGACAGAACACTAAGAGGTAACTAGCTAGTCTTCTACTGAGAATCAAAAGCAGCTGTCTGGCTGGTAGGACACGCTGACCACTCACCGGCAGGTGCTAAGGATTTCAATGCTTCCAAAAGGTGTGGGCTTGAGAACTTTATAAGGCACCGGAGGGGTTCTTTCCTGTCAGCCAAGATGCCGCCACTTATGTCACTCTTGAATCTGGTCTCCAGCTGTCAAAGAAAGTTTATAAATGATTGTCAATACCAGGAGCAGCTAGGATGGTGAGAGATAATGAACAATTTATGTATTCCATTAATTCCTGCTTTCAAAAACCACACGGAATAATTAATACAGGTAGATCCCGTTTAACTTGCTAACTGCAAAGAGTGAAAGCATCTGGTATAAGAAATACATTCAACAGAGTGTTGGCACTGCCCTCAGCACGGTATGGACCCACAGGTGAGGCTGAGTGCCAGCACCACCCTCAGGATAGCAACTGATCTGCAGGAGAAGACAAGAGTCTGTGCTGCCCTCATGTGCCTATTACATTTTGCATCCAACATAAAAACAATAAATCTCAGGGCTGGAGAGATGGCTCAGTGGTTAAGGGTCCTTGTTGCTATTGTAGAGGACCTGGGTTAGGTTCCTAATACCCATATGGTCCACAGCTCCAGTTCCAGTGGATTCTACACAGCCGCTGGCCTCCACAGGCCGTGGGCACACATCTAGTGCATTACACACTTCCAGGCAAAACCTTATACGCATAGGTAAAGTCTTGGATTTTTACTATGGAAGACTGAGGGCATATCTAAACACTGGATGTAGTAGCACATAAGCTTAGAACCCTACCTCCAGGAAGCTGAGTCATGGATTCCAAGT
The DNA here is from genome assembly GCF_018167655.1 of Microtus oregoni. Taxonomy (NCBI): domain Eukaryota; kingdom Metazoa; phylum Chordata; class Mammalia; order Rodentia; family Cricetidae; genus Microtus; species Microtus oregoni. The sequence goes on from NW_024543063.1 coordinate 36,969,175, forward strand.
TGGAAGCCAGATACCATCTCAACAGCCAAGTGCCCCTAAGAGCCCTTCCCACCTAACCACATTACGCAGAAGGAGCACACTGTGAGCTCCACGTGCACATTATCCAGCTGAGGAAGTTATCAGCAGCTCTGGGTTCATCTGTTAGTGCTCTCTTCCCCCAGACTGGAGCAAATCTCAAACAACATAGTATTTGACCGGAAATACTTCAGTATGTATCTAAGAGGTCCATTGCTGTACATCATTTTATTTATTTATTTTTGCGAGACAGGATTGTGCTGTGTAGACCACGTTTTAACCTCAGCCTCCCAAGAATGCAGATTGCAGTGAATGTTTGGAATGCTCACTGTTAACTTTTCAGGTGCTGGGCCTAATGTGTGTAAACACTCGTGATGTTTTGAGTAAGAATGGCCCCCATAGGCTCATATATTTGAAAGCAGTCACGAGGGAGTGGCACCATTTGAAAGGATTAGAAGGGTTAAGTGGAATGGCCCTGTGGAAATAAGTGTGTCAATGGGGGTAGGCTCTGGGGTTTCAAAAGTTCATGCCAAGCCCCAGGGTCTTTCTATTTTCTTACAGATCAGGTTGTAGCTCTCAGCTACGGCTTCAGCACCTGCTTACGTGCCACTATGTTCCTGGCTATGAGGATGATGGATTAAACTTCTGAAACTATAAGCAAGCCTCCAATTAAATGCTTTCTTTCGTAAGAGTTTCCCTGGTCATGATATCTCTTCACAGCAATAGAACAGTGATGACACCAGTGCTTGACTTCTGAGCTGTAGCCACAGCCCTAAATACAAACAACTCTTCCACGTCATCAAATAACTAAGTATCATAGTATGTGACCCTAGCTTTTTCCTCTCTTTTTGGAAACAGTGCCTCACTGTGGCCTGACTGGCCTGGAACTCGGGGTAGACCAGCTGCTTTGAACTTCGAATGATCCTTCTGCCTGTGCCTCCTATACGCTCACATTTAAAAACAAAAATATTAGACAGGGTAGCTCTATCTTTGGAGCCTGTCCTTGAACTCTCTCTATAGACTCAGTCTGGCTTCGAACTCACAGATCCGCCTGTATCTGCCTCCTGAGTGCTGGGATTAAAGATGCGAGCCACCACCTGGTGTGAGTGATTCTTAAAACTTTGAGGCACTATGCTGAAATATTTATGGGATACTTACTGTCTGCAATGAATTCAATTTCTCTTTAATCTATACTTAGAATAAAGAGAAAGAAAAAGGACGTGGCAAAATGTGGCCATTGGCTAGTTAAAGTGGACTGGTGGCATTCAGTATAATATTCTGGCCATTTCCTGAGGTTGGAGAAAATCAGGTGTGAGGGCACACCTAGACTATCAGAACACAACCATCCTAGAGGTTGAACAAGCAAATTATCTCCTGAGTCAGTGGCTCCCCAGCTTTAGTGTATAGCCCAGAGCAGCCAGTATGCAGAAACAGATGGTGGACACAACCTCGCCCTGACTCAGGATGAAAAGGGTGGAGCTAAGATCTGTGCTCCCTCCCCATTCCTGCGACTGGTTCTACCAGTTCAGAGACCACACCCTTAGGAGCTCTTTAAAAGACCTCAGTTAATACAACACAGCTAAGTGTGGTGGCCACTCCTGTGACAGGGAGGAAGCAGGAGGGCCATAAGTTCAAAGCCAGCCTTGGCTACATGGGAATTTGAGGCTGTCCTAGGCTACAATAAAGCAGACTGGAGAGATGGCTGAGTGGGTAAAGTGCTTATTGCTTGAGGATTCAGACCTGAGTCTGGGTCCCTGGCACCCAGCCATGTATGTGTAACCCCAACACTTGGGAGGAAGGAAGAGACGGGAGGAAGGTGGGGCTCCTTGCAGTCAGTCCAGCTGAAAAGAAGCTCGAGGCTCAGTGACAGACCCTATCTCAAAGAATAAGACCAGAAGATGGCTACACTGACCTTTGGCCTCCTTAACAAGTGAGCAAAGCACACACAGCCGTCTTCCTTTAAAACAAGTCAAAGCAAAACGCCTTTGGGCCTAAATGAGCAGATCAATGGCAGATCTTTAGTGTGTCCTGTAGCTGTAAGAAGATTCATAGGAAACTATTTTACTGGGGCCGGGGGAGGAAGGTATTAAGAGTAGGAGCATGGGCTCATGCTAGGGTGTCTATGACATATACTGAAGTTCTTCTAACAGTGGCCATGGGCTTGACGCCTGTATTCCTATTTGGTCACATGGTGGGCAGCAGCACCCCTTAGAAACAAGTTTAATTTACAGTATATTTGCACCGCTGATTTTCTCCATCTGATGTCAGTGGGGCTACGTAGTCAATGTGTTTTCTCTCTTGTTTTTGTGCTTCTGAGTCATTCAGGCAAGTTTGCTACCAACTTGCTAAGTATAAGTAGCCCAGGCTCGCCTTGAATTTAAGATCTTCCTGCCTCAGCCTCCTGAGTGCTGGGACTACAGGTGTGTGCCACCATACCAGCTCATCCATTCAAGTATTTACAAGCATTTACTATATGCCAAATACTGTTCTAGGTGTGCACAGGCCCTCCCCGCAGGTAGCAATATACAAGCTGAGTTACTGAAGGCAAAAGCAAATTCAAAATTTCAGGATGTGTCCTTTGCTAACAGGAGAACTTACAAATATGATAAAAAGATCTATGTAACTTAAATATTTGTCACATAAAGCTGATAAATGAAAAAGGAATAGGTTTTGGACACGTTTTCCAGTTAAGACTTCTGTACCTCAAGAAAAAAAAAGGCACTAACTTGCAGGTGCTGTTCACTGCGCCATCCTACCTTATACTGTGCAAATTCCAGCTGTGGCTGGGAATAGGTTCCAAACGTCTCCTGAGTGACTCTTTTGATTCTTTCTTTTTCTTCTATGTTTTCAAGAATGATGTTTGAATCCACTGTGGATGAGAGTTGGGATTGAGATACCATTAGAAATACACCTCACCCTATACTTTTTCCCATCCTAAACTTGCAGACGATTTGTGTAGCTCAGATATGCTTCCTGTCCCTTCTTTTTATTGAAATAAAGTCATTCCACAGAACAGCTGGAGAGCACAGGCTGACAAAAGGGAGTAAGAAATACCTACAGTGCCACGACACTATCTAGGTTCTAATACACTTTCTGTGTAGTTACCATGAATGCTTTTCTATCAAGTTTCTTAACACGGGACTCACAGCAGGTCTTATGCCTCTGGAATCTGTGCTCTCTTCCAAACATGGGGTCTGTTTTCTTCTCTTGTTAACTTGAGCTTCGGTATTCCAGGGGGAGATTCAGGTTCTCTGAGTGAGTAGCTGTGCCACCACCATGTTATTCTAGAACCAGCACATCCAGCTCACTGAGAGCATGAAACCGTGGGCTCCACCTCGGACAGACCTAGCTCTGTGACCCTTCTTGAGACCCAGTTTCCCAGTAGAGAGTGTCTCTCCACAGGCCAGCTGTCAACACTGCCGTGACAATCGCATGGAAGGACCGTGTACGCTGCTGGGCACGAAGGGCACGCTCAGTGGCTGCCAGCCATCTGTGAACTCTGAAGAACACCTGAGCTAGCACGGCTTTCTGCCCCCAAATACTTAAGTCTTGGTTTTTCTGCAGTATGATGTGGTCCTAGCACAACTGCTCTATTGTGGAGCAGTCACCTGAAAGGCAAAGGTACCCTTCCCGACCCCAGCTGTTTCAAAGCTCACATACAATTCATGTCTAGTCCAAAGCTTTCTTTCTGCAGAGGCACTGTGGTGTTGTGGCTGTCAAAGTTCTAGGAAAGAGAAAAAGTGAACATGTTGGGATACATAGATATCAACTGGTTCTAAGATGTAAAGTAGTAAATAATTTTTTTTTGTGTGGGTTTTTGGTTTGTTTGTTTTCGTTTTTCGAGACCGGGTTTCTCTAGCTTTGGAGCCTGTCCTGGAACTTGCTTTGTAGACCAGGCTAGCCTTGAACTCAAGAGATCTGTCTGCCTCTGCTTCCCAAGTGCTGGAATTAAAGGTATTACCACCACTGCCTGGAAAAATCTTATTTATTTTTTTAAAAAAGAGGTCTTATATTGTATATTCTTACTTAGTAGAAAGAAACAATGGTTCTGCCACAGGCTAGCTAAACTGAGCATAGTTCTTAGGACGGTAAGCTGTGCTGAAAGGTTGCTTTAGGAACTGACGGAACAGTGGGCCTTGTGCCAAGGATGCAGTTCAGTGGTAGAGAAATCTGCCTAGCAGATGTGAGGTCTTAGGTTCATCCCCAGCACCGTATGAAACAAAATCACTTCAAGGTGCTGGGGTGGCACAGAGCCAGAGGAATGGAAGACAACCCTGACATCTTGGTGTCAGCACTGTGTCGTCAGACCCTGAAAAACCTCTCAGGGCCCTTTAGGAAAGATACTTTGCCACCATGAGCCCACATTTCTCGATCCTTTCTATTGCATCTCCTTTGAGGGAGTGACCGCTTCTCCAGCTGGTGGCTAACAATGTGAACTCTCTCAATAAAGCTGTGGTTGGATAGCAGTTGATGTCTATTTGGAAGTAGGGTAGAGGGCTGACAAGGAAGGAGCAGGGAGGGAGAAGGCCATCATCTATCTTCTTAGGAAGTCAACATGGTAGCTCAGGCTTACAATCCCAGCACTTGGGAGGTAGAGGCCTCAGCTATGTAAAGAGTTTATGGTCAGCCTGGGGTATCTTAAAACCCCCAACAACAAATAAAAATTACTTTCTTTTTTAAAGGGAAGAAGCATTTATTTTGGCTCACAGTTAGAGGTTCCTGTCTAAAGTGGCTAGCAATACCCTGAGGCAAAAACACCTTCAAGTTTCTACCCTTCCCCTCTTGGGATTCAGGCATCATGCTGGCTTGTCCCATCACCTGGCAGGATGCACCCAGGCAATACCCTGGCCAGCCCAGGTTCTACGGCTGCTACATAGTCACTTCGTAGTCTGTATGCAGGTGCAAAAGATCCCTTTAAGAGACAAGTTCTGCACATTCCTTCTCTCTCCCCTGCTTTACCCTTCTCTCAATAAACTTCGTGCTCAAGCTCTGTCTGCATGGTGTATTTGTCTCCTGCCCGCTGTGAGGCCTCTGGCTCTCGCCCGCCAAGGCCGCCAAGGTCCATTTCCCAGTTTTACAACATTCCCCTTAAAGAGTGACTTGCAGACAGCTGTTCTTTCTCTCTCCCTAGAACATAACACACAGCATAACCTTCTTAAGGAAGCCCATTCACCTAGAGAATATGAACATGCACAAACACTTGCCATGTACAGAAGAAAACTTAAGACCACAAGGGTAGACCTGTCCTTGTCAAGAAATGGAAACACCACGTGCAAACATTTCATCATTTTATCCTGGACAGGGGAGGGCTCAGGAGGCCCCACCTCTTTCTGAGGAGCTCTAGGCAGCTTATGGTTGTTGGGGGAAAGAAGTTGAGTTGTCAGTGGTGTAGCCAATGTGGGTGCTCTTGCTCTAGGAAATAACACCACATCCCTACTCATGCAAGCAGCCCTAATTAAATGCAGTGGCCTCAAAAGAACCCCTACTAGCCCCATGACAGTAGGAAGGGGACTTGTTGGGAAGAAGAGGTTCAGGGGGGATGGGGAAGGGGATAAGAGGATGATGGGGGACAATATGATCACAGTACATTATGTATGTAAGAAATTGTGAAAGATTAAAACAAACATGAGCGGGGGCTGGAGAGATGGCTCAGCGGTTAAGAGAATTGCCTGCTCTTCCAAAGGTCCTGAGTTCAATTCCCAGCAACCACATGGTGGCTCACAACCATCTGTAATGGGGTCTGGTGCCTTCTTCTGGCCTTCAGGCATACACACAGAAAGAATATTGTATACATAATAAATAAATATTTATTAAAAAAAATAAAAAAAAATAAAACAAACATGAGCAAAGTGAAGCGAGGGAAAGCTTCATCTACTCATCTCCAGGCCGGGCTGGGAGTGGCTGGCTCCACCTGCTCAGTGTGCAGATAGTCAAGGAACACTTGACTTTAAAGAGGTGCTGACTGGCTCACCTGGTTATACTCTCTAAAAACGATAGCCTTGAGCGAGTCCAGGTGCCGGCTTTTCAGATTCAGGTGCACCATCTGATGGTGTTTGCTCGCAACCTTCATGGCCTTGGAGGGAAAGGAACAAGACTGTTAGGGCTGCACGTGGGTCTGCACGCATGCACGCACGCGTGTGTTCCAGCTAAGAATGGAAAGCGCATTGTGCGGAAGCTCAGTGCACACCTGGGATCCCAGCCCTCGGGAGGCTGCAGCAAGGGTGAGCCCGGCTAAAAACAATGACTCCCCCACCCGTCACAAGTGAAAAGGAATTTAAGAAATTTAATCCTATCACCTGTTACTTTGTCAGATAGGTGTGTGGGAAGCAGGAAGCCAACTACACTGCTGCTCGCCTGCACCCCGCTCAAGCTCAAGCTCTGGGAGAACTCTATTAGCTCTGTGCTAATAGGGGGCATAGCAATGAACAGGCCAACTTTGGGAAAGAAGCTAGGATACCTGTAATACCAAAGTGTGGTTTGAATAAGAAAGGCTCCCACAGGCTCATATATCTGAATGCTTAGACCAGCCAGTAAAATGTGTGAAAGGATTAGAAGGTGTGGCCTCAGTACAGTAGATGTAGGAAGTGTGTCCCTAGGGTGGGCTTGAGGTTTTAAAAGCCCATGTTCCAGTCTCCCCCCTTCCCCCCTTTGCCTTTGGATCAGGATGTAGCTCTCTCCACTTCCAGCATGGTGATAATGCTGTATCTCTGGAACTAGAAGCCAGTCCCCAATGAACTACTTTCTTTTCATTGAAAAGAACTGCCTTGGTCATGATGCCTCTCCACAACAGCAGAACACTAAGACACAAAGGTAGACCCCCTGAAAAAGAGAGGGGTCACCTCTGACACAGGTAATATTTTTGGGTACACGAGTGTGGAAAGTGGTCACAGCAGCTAATTGCTGTTGGTAGGCAGATAATAGAAGGACAAACAGCACTACTGGGGACACTGACGAAACAGCTTTGGAAGGAGACAGCTACTACTTGGGGTGAATAGAGCAGGAAGGAGGGGCGGAGTTTTGATGACTCCCCTTTAGAGACTTCTGAACTGCTTACATTTGTTTTCATATTAAGCGTGCATTACTTTTACATTAAAAAAAAAAACTAGACCAAGCTATTATCTTCCATCACATTTCCACTGTAGGTAAGAGTCTTACTTAGAAGAACGGGAACTAAGTTACTGTACACTAAATCTTATCAGCATTTATACTTATGTGGGCCTTTGAGATAAGAGCACCGAGTGCTCCAGCTGCTGGAATCTGTTCCCTACCTGATGGAGAAGGGGTACAGTGCTCTTCAGAGGGCAGGTAGAAATGAAGACATATGGAGTCTGGGGATAGTACACCACAAAAGTGGGTTTGTACTGGTTTGGTTGTGAATGTTGTGTTCCCCAGGCAACCCGAATCCACACAGCATTCTTCTGGTCGACTCTGAAGTTGACTGAAACCTTATAAAGAAAAGATTTAAGCTTTCTGATTAGATCTCACCGTGGCACCAATTCACTTTATAAATCAGGTTGGCCTCGAACTCACAGAGATTCTCCTGCCTCTGCCTCCCTGAGTGCTGGGATAAAGATGTGCGCCACCACTGCCGGGCTTGAAACATAGTTTTAAAAAAATTAAAAAATGATCTATCTGGCTGGGCAAACCTTTATAATGCCAGCCTTGGGAGGCAGAGAAAGGCAGATCTGAGTGAGTTCTATCCAGCTAGGGCTACATAGTGAGATTCTATCTCAAAAACAAAACAATTAGGGGCTGGAGAGATGGCTCAGCGGTTAAGAGCATTGCCTGCTCTTCCAAAGGTCCTGAGTTCAATTCCCGGCAACCACATGGTAGCTCACAACCATCTGTAAAGAGGTCTGGTGCCCTCTTCTGGCCTGCAGACATGCACACAGACAGAATATTGTATACATAATAAATAAATAAATATTTTAAAAAAAACAATTAAAGGGAAAGGGTGTTTTTCTATGAAGCCTTTTTAGTGTCGCTGGCTAGCACACTTCGTGTCCCTGCAGTTCACAGCAGGATCTGTGTGTGGCAATGAGCCCAGAGTACACTGATCCTGATCGCTCTTCCACACACGTCTCAGCAGCTACAGCCACTGAGGTTCTGCGTGGTATCCACGTCACAGCCAGCCATCGGTCTTTCTAAACTTGCAGCTATGACTGTATTTGCTCGGACTTTAATAGCCACTGCTAGACCATCAGCAAGCTCCAGTCCACTTTCCCTCTGGGCCCTGACCCCGGAAAGGAGAACCTGAAGAGAGGACCAGCTGGCTTGCTGTTTCTTCACTCTGGGATCTTACTCCAGGAAAAGCAGGTGCTTATGCTGTCTGCTGGCTCAGAACAAACTCTGCCACTCAGCACTCAGCTGCCTCTCCCAGTCTGGGCCGTGGGTTTGCAGAATGGTGTCTCATCCCCTGGTGAGCAGTAGAGAACTCAGTGGCCCCTACTGGCTGGAACAGCAGAGGGTCTTGCTCTGGGTGCCTTCACTTCCCATTGCAAAAGCCAAAGTGACTGGTGGCCAACAGCTGAGCCACTAGCCACATGTGGAGCATGTAATGGGAGTTCATTCAGTAAGTTTAAAGATTCATTCACTCAGTCACAACAGCCACGTATCAGGTCCTCATGTGGCAACCAGCTATGTGCCGGATTGTCAGTAGAGGAAGCCTCTACCATGGCAGAGTTCCCGTGGGCAGTACTGCTCCTATAGAGCAGTGGAATGGGCAGGTAAGAGAGGGAAGGTTTTGTAATATTTCCGTTTGTTGAGGTAATGACATATTATTCCCCTCCCTCCCTCCCTCCCTCCCTCCCTCGATAGCACTAAACTGAATTTTGTAGAAATCCAAGAGGATTATTTTCTTACATTTTTTAATGCTCTCTGAAGAATTTTCTTAAAGGAACCTTGGAACTGTTTCATGTCAAAAAGGTCGACATCTTCACCTGTCAGTGCAGAGAGAAAGACAAAGAGGTTAAGGGAGCCACACTATCTTCATCCTGTGCATCCTAGAACAGTAATGGCCACACCACACATGCCCGAGCGCCAGGGGATATGAATGAGCAATAGACAAATCGCAGACTGTGAGGCTGGGTGTGGAAGCATATCGCCGTCACCACACCACTCTGGAACAGTGGTTCTTAGCCTCCCCGACGCTGCAACCCTTTAATACAGTTCCTCTTGTGGTGACCCCAACTGTAAAATTATGTTCATTTCTACTCATAACTGTAATTTTTTTTTTTTTTTGGTTTTTCGAGACAGGGTTTCTCTGTGGTTTTGGAGCCTGTCCTGGAACTAGCTCTTGTAGACCAGGCTGGTCTCGAACTCACAGAGATCCGCCTGCCTCTGCCTCTCGAGTGCTGGGATTAAAGGCGTGCGCCACCACCGCCCGGCTCATAACTGTAATTTTGCTACTGTTATGAATCATAATGTTTTCAATGGTCCAGGCAACCCCTGGAAAAGGGTCATTTGACCCCACAAAGGCGTCTTAATCCACAGGTTGAGAACCACTACTCTGGAGGGAAAGGCAGGAAAACCACCACAAGTTCCAGACTAGCTTTATCTATGCAGTAAATTTAAGGCCAGGCTAAGCTACATAGTGAGTTCAAGACCAGCTTTGTCTATATAGAGAGTTCTAGACTAGCCTATGCTACACAGGGATACAATGATTCAGAAACAACAAAACCAAACCCTCCAACAAAAAGACCACATTTGCTCCTCATTTTTAAATTGCCAAAATATCGAATTCAAACATTCAGTTTAAGGTGAAAAACATTACCTGGTTCTTTACTCATCTCAAAGACATCCCAGAGCTTCTTGTGCCGATGAACTTGAGTATCTAAGAGAGAAGGGCTCACAGCTCAGTGCCGTGTGTTAGGACCTTAGGTGTGTGCTGATAAACACATTCGTGTTTTTAACCAGTACTGATGCATTAGATGGCACCGACAGTTATGAACACAGTGTGCTTTGTGGGTCTCCTTCCCACCCTCCCACAAATACATATCGTTAACATGTAACAGCAACCCATGAACAGGGTGACGCAAAGTGCAAACTTATAAAACCCAAACCATAAAATTTAAATGGAGGAAATTTACTGCAGACAAACAAACGCTAATTACTCAATTCAACATAGATAATCCAGTTCAGTTTTGGTGTTTATCATTATTTTTTGGCAAGTCTTTGGTTGTTTTAATTTAGATTTTAAATGGGCAGAGGTATGCTCTGTATATGGAGGTTTTCCCTGAATTTATATCTATGCATTATATGAGTGACTGCCCACGGAGGCTAGAAGAGGGCAGAGCCCTTGGACTGGAGTTACAGACGGTTGGAAGGTGCCATGTGGGTGCTGGGAATCAAGCCTGGGTCTTCTGGAAGAATACCAGGTGTTTTACTAGCTGAGCCATTAAATCTCTTCACCCCACATTTGTCATTTTTAGCTACCTTTGTCACACAACACAGCATACACCCACAGGACCGAATGACTCTGAAAACAGGGTTACGGCAGGTTGGCTGGTCGTGAGGCCTAAGATCTCTGTTCCTTAACCACCTCATTCCCCAGCCCAGCCCACTCTTTCCTCAGCAGCAACTACTCAATGGCTTACTCTGATTACACCCAAGCTGCCCCTGGTTCTCTCCATGGCATTGTGAAGATGAGGGCCTTGGTCAGTGCTGTGGCCCAGGCTAAGCCTACCTGCGTAAAGCACTCAGTGCATGCATGTGGAATATGGCAAGGCTGCGTCTGTGACACAGAAGATACCCTTCAGGAGATGCGAAGAGCACCTGAAGGAGAAATGAGACCTAGGGGCTCAGCAAGCTCAACTCTTTCCCTTCATCCTGGATTGAAGGGATGCCCCGTGCTGACCTCCTTCTGTGTCCTTCTGTGTCCTCCCCTCAGATCAGGCTTTCTGAACTTGAAGGGGATATGGGCCCAGCACTCAGGGTACCATCAACTTCAGCATCAATGTTCTCTATGTCTCTCCCTAGGTAGAACATCGTTTCCTTTCCTGGGCCTGCATTACTGGCCCCTATTTCTCTTCATGGCAACGGGCCTGGCAACAGATCACTGATTGATTGGTTTTATCTGCAGCAGGTGTCAAAAGGCAAGCATGATGTCTGTCCCCAAAGTGTTTTCTTCTGGCACTATTTATCTGGTTCTGTGTTGCTAATTTGTCTCAGAATAAGACTGGTGCAGCAGAAAGGTAGAACTTCGCTCCATTGCCTGTCACATAGAAGGTGAACATCTAGGACTCAGATACAAAGCTTTCCCTGCGACAGGCACATGCTAGCCTCGCCCCACCTGTGAAGGGTGTGATATCCCGGCACCTGGAGCCTCCACTTCACAGCGGGGAGGGCTCCTAGCTCATGTGTAGGGGTGAGAGTCCTGCAAGTTCAACCCACTTGTCTTTGTCCCCACGCAGGCATTAAGCCCCTTCCATCCCTTGGCCTCTACCCTCCTCTGCACCCTGACTGCCACCTCCCGTGGGCTACCACCCTCCCCTTCTCCAGACGATCTCACAGGTGTCTCGATTCTCTTCCCCTCTGGTCTCTCTCGTGCCATAACCAGCATGATCTCTCAAAAACAATCACCTAATTTTTTTTGGCTCATAACCTATCAAGGGCTGACATAATTCTTTGGATAGAGGTTGAGAATCTTCTAGTGGCTTCCAAATCTCTGAACTATCTCAATGTTCACTTCCACTGGAGCCCAGCTCGTGCCTTCTCTTGCATGGCTGGCACTCTTCTCCCATCCCATGCCCATCAGTTTCCTCCTCCTCAACTTCCCTCTCTCTGGCTAGTGCTAGCTCATCCTATGGCTCTCAACTTGAAAACCATCTTCTCAAGGAAGTTTCCTTCCATGATCACTGAAAAAGTGCTCTGTGCTCTCATAATTTCTTAATTCTCCTTCACACACTCGTTACCATTGAGATCAGTACTGTGAGATGGGCTGGTTAACCTCTCCTCAGCTAGACCTCGGTATCCATAGTTTGTGAATTAACTGGACAGTGGTAGTGCACGCCTTTAATCCCAGCACCTGGGAGGCAGAGGCAGGTGGATCTCTGTGAGTTCGAGGCCAGCCTGGTCTACAGAGCGAGTTCTAGGACGGCTTCCAAAGCTACAGAGAAACCCTGTCTCGAAAAAAGGAAAAAAAGATTGAATCACTGGCTCTGCTCACCAGGCCTCAATGGATCCACTTTTTTTTTTTTTTTTTTTTTTTTTTACTTTTTTACTTTTATGTGTATGAGTGTATGTCTAGAGTCATGTAAGTATACAATGTGTGTGCCTGGTTCCTATAGAGGCAAGAAGATGTTGGAACTTCTGTAACTGGGGTTGGAGACAGTTGTGAGCTGCTATGTGGATCTCTGGAACAGAACTCAGGTAACAAGCACTCCAATTACCGATCTGCCCCTCCAGCCCTGGGTCCACCTTCTAGCTCAGTTAGCAGCTAATGACAGGAAATGAGGAAAACTAAATCGGAGGCAGATTCAGCCACAGCACAGCTGGAAGAAAGCTGACAGAGATGACTTTTTGATATACTTCCAGTCATACAGTCAGTTAATGTGTGTTGTTTATTTTTCTGTCAACCTGACACATGCTAGGGACATCTGAGAAGAGGGAAACTCAATTGAGAAAATGCAGCCCTAGACTGGCCTGTCAACAAGCCTATGGGGCATTTTTTTGGACTGATGATTGACATGAGATGCTCTAGCCCACTGTGGGTGGTGCCACTTCTGGCAGGTGTCCTCTATAAGAAAGCGAACTGAGTAAACCATGAGGAGTAAGCCAGCAAGTAGCATTCTTCCATGGTCTTTGCTTCACTTCTTCCTTTCAGGTTCCTGCCTGTTTGAGTTCCTGCTCTGAATTTCAACTTCATGATGGACTAAATACCATAAGCTGAAATAAAGTGACCTTTTCCTCCCCAAGTTGCTTTTCATCATGGTTTTTATCCCAGAAATAGAAAGAAAATGAGGACAATATATAATGACAACAGATTAATAAGAACCTGGCTCTGGGGCCAGAGAGACAGCTCGGTTGGTAAGGCGGACAAGCCAGGCAACTGAGTTTGACCCCTGGGGTTCCTCCAGGTAGGAGAGAACTGACTCCAGCTACTTGTCCTTGATGTCCACTGTGTGCTACAGCACTTGTGTGTCCCTCGCAATAAATGACATGTAAGAAACAACCCCTAACCCGGGAGACCACTCCTGTTCCAAGTGCTTGGCTTGCACTTTCATTTGACCCTGACCAGGACCTTATTCGATTATTACCATTATTATACAGATTTGCCAAAAGGAAATACCAAGGCAGGCAATGTGAGCCACCATCCTCTAGCTCTTACAGGGAAGCAATGATGGAGCCATAAAACCAACCCAAGCAGTCTGTGTCCTTAAATTTTAAAAAGTGAACATTGAAGATGAAAAAAAAAAATCTAAGAAATATCAAGAAATGAGAAGCTGTAGTGCATGACGGCTTCTCTGGGGCACACGCTCAAATGTGCAACAAAGCAAAGTCCAACAAAGGACACTTCATGCTCACGGTGAGCCAGTTCCTGTTTCTAAAGGTCCTGAAAAGCAGGGACTGCCCACTCCATGTCCACTGACTTAGGTGGAGTCTGAGGGTCAGAGAGAAGACACAATTCAGCAGGAACACTAGATCCGCCAGTGAGACAGCAGGGATCTGCTACCAGGCGTCTCAACTTTAGATTCGCTTATTTTTATGTGTATGGGTGTTTGCCTGCATGTGTCTATGTACTATGTGCATGCAGTGTCCTGCAGAGGCCAGAAGAGGGCATCCCATCCATGCAACTAGAGTGCTAGGTGGTTGAGTCACTGCGTGTATTCAGGTCCTCTCCAAGAGCAACCAGTGCTTTTAGTTGCTGACCCTAGAATCTGCAGTAATATAAGAAATTCCTCTGATAAAACAAAACTCCAATATGTAAAGACAAAACCCCCAAACTTACACACGATGTCTAAGAGGGCCATGTCATCAAGAGTTGCATTCTTCCCCTGAAAGAAAGGGTGAACTGGTCAGGAAATGAGGCACCTGGTCTGCTGCTAATCCCCTTAAGCCTATTTTAAGGGCTGGTGAGAACATTCTATTCGCATGCCTGAAGTACTGTTTTGATGATCTATCTCCGATCTACACTCTCCTATCAACTTTTGCATCAGTGCACATTCTCCTGAAACTCACCCCACATTTATCACTTAACTTTTAGATTTTTGAAACATTCAAAATCCAGATGTGGGGGCTCACAGCTGTGATCCCAGTACTTGGGATGCAAAAGCAGAAGGACTGCAATGAATTTGAGGCCAATCAGGACTACAGAGTGAGGCTCTGTCTCAAAACAAAACAACCACTCTTGAGCATACACTAAACTGCATACAAGCTGTGGCTTGCATGTGAAATGTCCCCACAGGTGCACACGGTGAGCATCTGGTCTCCAGTAGGTGGTGCTGTTTGGGGGAGGGCGGAACCCAGTGGAGGAAGCAGGTCACTGAGAGTGGCGCCATGAGGTTCTGGCCATACTTCCTGCACACTGGGTGTCCCCGCAACCTGACCAGCCCATGAGCTCGTGGACTGAACCCCCAGGAATGTGACCCTAAACAAACACTTTCTTGCTGACATTGCTTTCGTCAGGGCATTTTATCACCTCCACAAGTGAGACAATAAACTTAAATATTTCAGATGTGGCCATAAACATACTTATGAAGCCACTGTTGGGTCAATGTGTTGGACACGCCCAGCAACTTCCACGCCCAATCTCCCCCTGCCTCTCACTCCTATCCTCTTCTGTCCCCACTTCTCTTCCTCCCAACCTTTGCTGAGCAGCTACAGATCCTCCTCCTGTCACAACATTTGTATTTCCTAGTTTTATATGAATGTGAACATAAGGCTGGATTCTTTTCTGATCTGGCTTCCTTTACTCAGCATACTTATTTTGACACTTAGCCATATTTTTGCATCTATAGTTCAATTCTTTTTTATTGCTAGTGGTTTTTCTGTTATGGGAATATGATACAATTTGTTCCTTACCCATAGATGGACTTGGGTTGTTTCTAGGTTTTAGCTTTGATAAACACTGTGCTAATATACGTGTCTTTTTGTGGATATGCATGTGTTTTCATTTCTCTTGAGAAAATGCCTGGCAGTGGAATGGCTCAATCTATGGTGGCAAATGTTTAGACTTTTAGACAAACTGTCAAGGGCTGGGACCCTGCCTTCAATCCCAAGCACTAAAACACAAAATAAATGCTGGGCTTGAGGTACAAACAGCTTAGCAGACAGCCTTTGCTTAGCAGGCACCAGGCCCTGGGTCCAATGTATAGCATCAGAAAGAGAAAAAAAATCCCATCTATTCCAAATAGGTATGATCAGTGTTGCCAACCCTAGCCATCTTAATGACCATATTTTGTAACTTTTATTTGCATTTATCTGATGACTAGGGATTCTAAACACTTCTTCGTATGCTTATTCCATCTGTATGTTTTCTCTGGGGAAGTGTCTAACCAAATCTTTTCTGTGTTGAAAAAATATTTTTAATGTGTATGGCTGTTTTGCCTGCATGTATGTCTGTGCACCATGTGTGTGCGTGGTACCCTAGAGGCTAGAAAAGGGTATAAGATCTCCTGGAACTGGAGTTACAGATGGCTGTGAGCTGCTGCGTTGGTGCTGGGAATGGAATCAGGCATTCTGGTAAAGCAGCTGGGGTTCTTATCCACTGAGCTAAGTTTTTTTTCTTATTACTGACTCTTGAGACTTTTTAACATATTTTAGCTGCAGGTCTTTTACAGGCCAGGGTTTGGGAATAGTTTCCATCAGTCTGCAGCTTTTTTAAATACCCCTTTTCAAAGAAAAAAATTGATCAATTCTTCTAGGTTATCAACTGTTTTTTCTTTTATGAACCACCTTTTAGACGGTCTAAGAAACCTTTGCCTAACCCAATGACACAAAGATTTCTGTCTGTCTGTCTCTCTGACATATTTTATGGTTTTAAGTATTACATTTGGATCTTGGATCTATTTGAGTCTTCTTTTCCTTTTACAGTAGAGGGATGGACTGAACTTGTCTTTTTTCTTCCTATGCAGTTGCCCTTGCATTCACGATACAGCCCAGGCTTCACCTGAACACTAGACATCCCTACCTTGGCTTTCATAGTTCTGGGACTGAACAGATGCAGCACCTTGACCAGCAGAAGTGTTTTTGCATATGAGCATCCAATTGTTTTAGCCAGGCTGTTGGAAAGATTGTTCCAGTCAGGCACATGCCTTTAATTCCAGCACTCAGGAGGCGGAGGCAGAGGCAGAGGCAGAGGCAGGTGGACTTCTGTTAGTTTGAGGCCAGCCTGGTTTCCAGACAGAGTTCCAGGACAGTCAGAGCTGTTACACAGAGAAAACATGTCTTGAAATAAACAAAACAAAACAACAGTTGGAAAGAATGTTCTTTCTTCCCAGAATTGTTTTTTGTACCATTGCTTAAAAAGATCCATTAACCATATGTACATATTGGTCTAACTTTATTCTATTGATTAATTTCTTTGGCTGATATTTTTCAACACTGTTACCTCACACAGCAGAATTATTTCTTGGGCCAGAGATTCCTTCCTCTGCCTCAAGTTTATGGTCTCCAGCTGGTTTTCGGACAGAAAGTCCCAGGTTTTTAGGACGGTCTTTATCACGTGCAAGGGGATTTTCAAGATGCTCCTCCGGAGAAACTCGGCAACATTCTCATCCATCTTTCTGGCCCTGATACAAGAAGGGCACAGTCATGTATTAATCAAGTTCAGAAACCTCAGTGTGAATTGCTTAGTATCCTACTTAACCCAGGGTTTGTTAGGTTTACCTTTTCTCAGTGGTCTGTATTATTTGAGAATGCAGAATTTAATTACTCTTTAAGCTGCATTGACATATGGTCTCATGTAGCCTACGCTGGGCTTAAACTCAGCTTGTGGCTGAGGATGACCTTGAACCATTAAAAAACTATTTAATACATTCGTGTGCCCGTATGTATCTCCGTACATAGATGTGTTTGTCTGAGGACGCCAGAGGTGCCAGATTCCCTGGAACTGGAGTGATAGTTGGTTATGAGCCACCTACCATGGGTCGTCTTAACTGCTAAGCCACCTCTGCTGCCTGACCTTCAACTTTTGATCCTTCTGTCTCTACTTCCCAAGTATGGGATTATGCAGTGAGTCACTGCTGGGTTCTAGTCAGTGACAGGTCAAACCTAAGGCTTCCTGCATGCCAGGCCATACCCTACCAACTGTGCTATACCCACATCCCAAAATCCACATCCCTAGTCCCAGTTGACTGTATTTTAAAAAGGCACTGAAAACCAAAGCATGGTTTAGAATGAAAAAAAAAAAAGCTGAATTAAGGTTGTGAAAATGAAGTATCATTTGCTGTATTGTTTAGTTATGAGACTGTTTTTCCTTAAAGGTCAAAACCAAAACCTTCAGCATGGTCTACAAGACCACGTATGACCTGGCCCTTGATTCCTTCCTTCTGCCTACCTCTCCCTCATCTTCTTCGTTTCTGCACGTGGATTTGAGGACGGAATTCTGGGCCTTCCCTGAGGCACATACTCTATGACTGAGCCACTTCTGCAGGCCCACCTCTTCAGCTACACCGTGTCTCAGTTCCTGTAAGACTAAAGGATCCTTCTGGGGATGGGGCATTGTATTTGCAGCAACCCTTAGCTAGAAGGTTCTTGCTGTAATTCAGCCCTCAGCCTAGTCTCTCCCCGGAAACTTATTGCAACCATCCAATAAAAAGTTATTTTACGACCTTCCAGTGCTTACTGTCTTTACAGAGCCACCTGCCATCAGCTTTATTATTTTATCACAGCTACAATAATTTTTTGTGTGTGCTCAAGACAGGGACTATGTTTGCCTTATTCATTACTTTGTCAGTAACATCTACAGCACTGTTACTGTCCTGGCAGGAGTAAGGAGAGTCTCTTTGGAGACAACAGATAACAAGAAAATGTAACTCATCCGGGAACACAATGGCAGAAGGAAAGGCTGACACCTGGGGCCGGCAGAGGTGCTTTTCTGGCAACTTGTCAGTCACTCCTGCAGGAGAGACTGACACCAGGACACACTGGCTCAGAGATGGGCAGGACCACACTGTGACCAGGACTGCTGAGTTTTGTATACCTGATGCTCTCTGTTTAAACGTCTGTCTCAAGTCTGGACACCAGAGGTGAACTTGGTGGGGGTGGATCACCAGGCCTCTTTGTTCTTTCCAGTGTGGTCACACTGGATAAATCTCTTTTCTTTGCTTTTCATTGTGACTTGTCCTTTTAATTGGACAAGTGAAGATGGCCACTGAGCCTAGCTTGTTAGGGCTGCCCGGACCCAGGCTCTGATCTTAACAATTTCTTTTCTTTTTTTAAATTTATTATCTATACAGTGTTCCACCTGCATGCATGCCTGCAGGCCAGAAGGGGGCACCAGATCCCACAACAGATGGCTGTGCACCAACATGTGGTTCTGGGAATTGAACTCAGGACCTCTGAAAGCGCAGCCAGTGCTCTTAACCTCTGAGCAGTCTCACCAGCCCGACCCTAACAATTTCAGTGCCTGTCAATCAAGTCATCCAGGGAGTCCAGTCAAGGGCCATCTCATATGCACTTGACAAATGCCTGAAGGACGAAGGATGGAGATACTCCCCCTAAGCACAATGGGTATGGCAAGGATTTGGGGTTCATAGTCTGTCAACTATCAAGTCAACACTTCATCCACGAAGAACATCTGGGAGGGCTTTCGTGGGCACTGATAAGGTAAACGAGGAGGGTATATACGAAGCAGGCATCTCTCCCATCCCCGTACTAACCAGGCTTGACCCTGCTAAATCAGGTGAGGTCAGGGCATTCAGGGTGGGGTGCCCAAAAGATGAGATATAACATTCCTTAGCACTTCTGAAGATTCTTAATTCTGAGTGGCTTGCAGAATGTCATTCCTAGAAGAAATGACAGAAAGGGGCGTAAAATATCGGCAAAGTTAGCAAGCCCTTGAGTGAACGTTTCCCCGGTAACTGTGTCAACTCCTATCTTCTGGCGCTTTACCACAGTAGGTGCTATGACAGTTGTTGAACAAACAAGTGACAGAAAAGATGCCTCGGGAAGCAATCCATTAGACGCGCAGGGGGCATAAGGAGTAAACCAACAGGACGAAAAACACGCAACGCAAGGGCTAGAGAGCCAATGCCCTGATTGAGCCCCGCGTCTCAAAGCAGAGCCACCTTCCTGCAGACAGAGCTGTAGATCGCAGCGCAGACCCCAAGCGGCACGTAAAGTCCCGCCCCACTCCGGGCGGACGTGACGCCACGGGCGCGCATCACCGCCCTCTTACTCCAAACTCGGGCTCCACTAGTCTCAGGCCAAGGTCTCGTGGCGGTACTGCGCCGTGACAGGGCCCCGGTAGAGGACTGGGGACTGGCTCTCTTAGTCCTCTCTCCACCCTCCGGGTCCCAACGCGAGACGCTGAAGCTTACCTGGCCTGTCCACATCGTCCGCCGCGTCTGCAGCCCTTCCCGCCGCGGCGCTTTCGAAGCCGCCAATGGCTGCTCGGGCCCCACCCACCGGGCCAGGCCTCCGCACTGCTCCCTGTGTATGGTGGGGGACGCGGTAGTGGGCGCCCCGATGGGAAACGCGTCAGGTCCCCAGAGTCGCTCTACTCAGGATCAGGATCAGCTCAATAAAGGTCACCTCTGTCTAGAATTCCTCCTTGCAGTCCTCGTTGTCTGATGCCCACACAGAGCGTGGTGAGCCAGCCCTTCATCCCCCCTTAGCCTCGGACAGTGGCTCGATCCAGGCGAGGCGGTGCACGCCGGGCGGCGCAAGCGCGGAGAGGCGGGACAGGGCCGTCTACTCGGCGGAGCTGCGTGCTCTGAGTCCGTGACTTTTCTCAGTATTTCCCTTGGGGGCCGAGCTGCGGTGAGTGTCGGGCGGGCCTCAGCTTCGGGGCCTCTGGGAGCCTGCGGCGCGAAGACACGGCTCTTCGGGTTCCCACGCCGCGTTAGGCGGGATGCTGAGGCGGCTGGGGTGCACCCACGTTCTTGTCCTTGGACCTTTGCTGGGGACACTCGGTTAGTGAGCAGCGGCCGTGACCCTCTACGGAGTGTGACAGCTCGCGGCCGCTCTTGGCTTTGCGATCTGGAGCACACGTCTTATAGAGTGCGCTTCCCCTGTCTCAGCACTTTTGGAGATACGTGACACTCGTCTAGGGATCTGCCTGCAGAAACGGGCATCTGGTAGTGTGCGTTTTAGCTGCCCTGAAAGTTCTTGTACAGAAAAGTCAGTTAGTTAACTGGCTGGTGATGAGGGTATCCACAAGGATCTCCACCGTACACTGGGCAAGGAAAGTTACGTTTTGTGTCCGTTTTATAGGCTTCGAGGACCATTGTGATTGTGTTTTCACAATAGATGTACGTAGAGTCGAAATATTAGAAACCTCTGCTAAAACTTTGCGAAATTACACACACACACACACACACACACACACACACACACACACACACAACAAGCTTGGTATGGTGGCTCGTGCCTTAATCCCAGTACTGGGGAGGTGGAGGCAGGGGTCAGGGTCAGGAGTTCAGCGCCATCCTCAGGTACATAGGGAGTTAGAGCCAGGCTGGACTACGTGAGACTGTGTCAGTAACTAAACCCACTTTAAATGTCTACAACTTTGCATCGGCAAAAGGGATTCGCTTGTAACTTCCGTTCTGTCTTTTACATTTAACCCTTTGTATTGGTTTGGTTGAGCAAAGTCAAAATGAGCTTCTTTTCATCCTTTTCAGTAGTAATATCAACATTCAGCAAACATTTATTGGACATTTCACTATATACACTTACTAGACTTCTCCCTCACAAGCTTCTGTTCAATTATGAGTGTGAGGACTGATTATCATCATCATCATCATCATCATCATCATCATCATTATTTCTCTCAAGTTCCCTTGACTTGGCAGAATGCTTACCTGCCACCCTGGTGCTGGTAACATTGTTCCGGAAGGATGCAGAGGCAGCCTATTTCTTGAGAAGCAGTTTGATGGGATTCAAGGTAGTAGGCAATGTGACTGTTATGACAGTCTGTGGGGAGCAGGTTTTGGCTCTAAGAACAAAGGTTTGGCTGAGTGAATACTTTCATATCAGGGCTTCCCTCTGTGGGGAAAGTATCCAGTTACCCTTGCGGGGGGGTGGGGGGGGAGTTCAGTTTTATACCCTGCTAGGATACTATAGAAGGTAGAAATGCCATGGTTTCAAAGGATTTCTACAGAATTGAGAGTGACTTATCCAAAAGACAGGTTTTCCCGTAGCTCTGCAAAAACGGCTAGTCCAAGGGGATGTGGACATATACACTTCCCGTGGATTAGTCCAGTAGATGTCTGCTGTGCATTTATAATACTTGTGGGCTCACCACTCATGCATACACGCATATGCATTTTGCAAACATGAAAAGAATGTGAAAACAGAAAACATAATCCTTCAAAAAAGTAGTAGCCACCCCAGTATACTTTAGTGCATTGGTATTTTCTCTACACTGTGCAACTCTGGGGCTGGGACTGGTTCACACTGCGCAGCACCATGAGACAAGACGACATTGGTCTGTATATTGCTAGTTTATGAAAAGCTTCAGGTCAGAACAGCAGGTTCCCAATGTGTGTCATCTTTCCACGAATTGAAGTCGAGGAATTATAAGGTGGGCCATCAAAAGTTGGAGACCATGTGTCTGCTTTGCTAATTAGAAAAGCTGTTTCTGAACATCTTAAATTTGCATTTGAACCGTGAAGGAACAAATTTGAGGACTGCTTGATCAGAATGTGCAAAAATATTTTGACAAGTACATTTTTGAAACAAAACATTCAAATCATTTTCTAGGTGGCAAATCCGTGTACTTGCAGAAAAAAATAAGTGAGATGAAAAGAAGATTAACTCCTTCTACATTCTGTTACATTACTATACATGATAGCTTCTGGTGATTAACACCATAACATAAGCTGATGACTTATATTGATGAACTATGTCTAACTTCACACTTCTGAGGCATATCATTTGTGTCATTAAGACGACATGCAGTCAGTGCAGAGCAAAGAAAATCTGAACTTGGCTGTGTTTCTGTTTTCCATTTCAAATCCTTAGCTGGGTGGGACTGCTTGATTTGTGGTCTTTAGCTGTGCTGTGTATGTGTGTTTAGTAGCTACTGAATTGAACAGTGAGCAGATAAAATTGCAACTTAAGATAGTGGCTATGCTTTAGTACTTGGGAATTATTTATTTAGGTTTTCTTTTGTATTTGTTGGGAATGAGGTGGGCAGTTTGAGAATTTCAGATACGCACACACAAACATTTCTCAGATTTTTTTATATAAAAATTTTTGTGTAAAATGTGCATACCATAAAATTTGCCCTTTGTAAGCGAATTTAGTGATATTAGTAAGTTTGTAAAATTGTGCAGCCATTACCAGGACTCCATTTTAGAACATTTTCATTGCTCTAAGGCAGTGGTTCTCGACTTTCCTAATTCTGTGACCCTTTAGTACAGTCCCTCATGTTGTGGTGACCCCCAACTATAAAATTATCTCATGCTACATCATAGCTGTAATTTCGCTACTGTTATGAATCAAAATATAAATATCTGATGTGCAGGATATCTGATAGGTGGCTCCAAAGGGGTTGCGACCCACAGGTTGAGAACCGCTGCTCTAAGAGATTTGTTTATGTCCATTTACAAATTAACCCTCATTTTCATCTTTAGTCCCGTACAACCAGTGGCTTGATTTTTGTTTCTGTGAACATGAATGTAACCTTTTGTAAATATTGTCAAAAATAGAGACATGTCTTTTTTTTTTTTTTAAATATGGAACGCTTCACGAATTTGCATGTCATCCTTGCGCAGGGGCCATGCTAATCTTCTCTGTGTCGTTCCAATTTTAGTATATGTGCTGCCGAAGCGAGCACTAGAGACATGTCTTAACGTGCGGACTAAGTATTTCAGGCAGTGCCATTGTGCTGTGTTTTCTCTTTTCTTTCTTTCCTTCATTTTTTTTTTTTGAGACAGGAATATTTTCTTCTGCCTATCCCCAACTTCATCCATGTTGCAGTATGTAGTTCATTTCCTTTTAAGGCTTACTGGTATTCCACTGTGTGTGGCCAAGGTAGCACTTTGCTGTTTGTTTGCTTGTTTTGGTGTTGGGAATGACCTGCTGTGCATGTGGGTGTCTTGCTGTCTCTTTTAGATGCTGCCTGCAGTTCTTTGGGGGTATTTCTAGGAGCGGAATTGCTACCTTGTGTAGTAATTCTGTTTTCATTTTCCCCTTTTTGAAAACAAAATCTATTTTCTATGTATGAGGGATTTCCCCACACAATATATGTGCAGGGCTGGTAGAGGTCAGAAGAGGGCGTTGGAACCCCAGAACTAGAGTTAGACACTGGTGAGCTGCCTTGTGCTGCCCATCACTGATGAAGCTGGTCCATTTCATTCCCTTTTTGAGACAGTCTTGCTATGTAGGCTAGGCTGTCCTGAGATTTGCTGTGTAGCCTAGGCTGTCCTGAGATTTGCTGTGTAGCCTAGGCTGTCCTGAGATTTGCCGTGTAGCCTAGGCTGTCCTGAGATTTGCTGTGTAGCCTAGGCTGTCCTGAGATTTGCTGTGTAGCCTAGGCTGTCCTGAGATTTGCTGTGTAGCCTAGGCTGTCCTGAGATTTGCTGTGTAGCCTAGGCTGTCCTGAGATTTGCTGTGTAGCCTTGGCTGCCCTGAGATTTGCTGTGTAGCCTAGGCTGTCCTGAGATTTGCTGTGTAGCCTAGGCTGTCCTGAGATTTGCTGTGTAGCCTAGGCTGTCCTGAGATTTGCCCTGTAGCCTAGGCTGTCCTGAGATTTGTTGTGTAGCCTAGGCTGTCCTGAGATTTGCTGTGTAGCCTAGGCTGTCCTGAGATTTGCTGTGTAGCCTAGGCTGTCCTGAGATTTGCCGTGTAGCCTAGGCTGTCCTGAGATTTGCTGTGTAGCCTAGGCTGTCCTGAGATTTGCTGTGTAGCCTAGGCTGTCCTGAGATTTACTTTGCAACTGTGTCAGATTGACCTCAAGCTTGTTTCTCCTGCCTCTGCCTCTGAGAGCTGAGATTGCAGGTGTGGGTCCCTATGAAATGTTTTGAGTGTTTAGATGACTCTTACGGTGGCCACACCATTTTATGTCACACCAGCAGTGTACAAGGGTCACAGTCTCACCAGTCTCTTTACAGCCTCCCCAGCCCTTGTTATTTTCCTTTACTTAAAAAAAAAACCCATTTATTATTATTATGTGTGTGTGTGTGTGTGTTACACACACCATGTACATGCATGTGCCCTTGGAGGACAGAAGAGAGGGTGTTGGATTCCTCGGAGCTCTGGTTACAGGGGTTTGTGAGCTGCCTGTTGTGGGCTGGGAATGGGACTTGAGTTCTGTACGACAACAAAGTTCATATCTCTTACCTATTGAGCCGTCTCTCAGCACCCCTTCCTGTTTGTTTTTTTCCCCTCAGCTTTCTTTTTGTATGTTTGGTTGGTTGGTTTGAGAGAGACAGTTTCTCTGTGTAGCCATGGTTGTCCTGGAATTCTCTTCATAGACCAGACTGGTTTGGAACTCAGAGAGCCACCTGCCTCTGCTTCTTAAGTGCTGGGATTAAAGGCGTGCGCCACCATACCTGATAACAACAGCTTGCCTGCCTGCCTGCTTTCCTTCCTTCCTTCCTTCCTTCCTTCCTTCCCTCCCTCCCTCCCTCCCTTCCTTTTTAATTTTTCAAGACAAGATTTTTTTGTGTAGCCCTGGCTGTCTTGGAACTCACCCTGTAGACCAGGCTGGCCTCCAACTCACAGGGATCTGCCTGCCTCGGCCTTCTGTGTGCTGGCCTAAAGGTTGTGTGCCACCACACCCGGCTGACAGTGGCTTTCTTAATAGATCTGGGGTAGTTCTGATTTTTTTTTTTGAGAGAGAGCTTTTAAGATTAAAACAATTAAATGGTTCTTTGGTCATGTTCTGAGTTAGAAAGTATAGTTAAAAAATAGGGTAACACTATATAACTATAGCAGACATTTTAAAACCATATATTTTCTTAATCTTGGTTGCTAATTTTCTCTTTTGTGGTTGACCCATTAAACTAATCCCTGGGATCTTCAATTTTTGTTTTCGGTGCAGTGATTACTTTTGTGCACAGCTCTGAAATTTGAAAACCACTTATTGTTGAAGGAGCTGCGGGCCTCTTCCCACAGCCCGGCTTCTAGCCGTCTGGCTAGCTTATGCCCCGAAATAACAACACACAAACTGTATTCTTTTAAGCACTGCTTGGCCCATTTCTATTAATGTGTGTAGCACCCCAAGGTGCGCTTACCAGGAAGATTTTAGCCTACGTCCATCCTGGGTCAGAGCTTCATCGCATCTGCCCCAGAAAGGAGAGCTATCGAGTCTGAGTTCACTTCCTCTTCCTCCCAGCATTCTGTTCTGTTTACTCCACCCATGTTCTAACCTATAAAATGGGCCAAGGCAGTTTCTTTATTAGCCAATGACCTTCCTCCATCAACTTATTGTCTCACTTCATCATTTAGCTAGGTTTTCTCAGCCAGATGTTAAAAAGCAGTCCGAGTTAATTCACACTAATGTGAGACTGACTTACGGCCCTTTATAACTCTCAGAGGAGCATAAGGTTTAAAAGAAGTAATAACCAATTCTCCTAGTTGCTAAACTTTCACCTGAATAAGATGCGTCATAACCGGTTCCTGGCGTGTGAGCAAAGTTTTTAAAGTCCAGCTGTTGATGTAGGCAAGTGTTCCCAAGGGAGGGACTGCTCTTCCTCCTCGGGACCTGCAGGCTCTAAACCTGGGGAACATGCTGGCTGTTCCGTCACTGCAGGCTCTAAACCTGAGGAACATGCTGGCTGTTCCGTCACTGCAGGCTCTAAACCTGGGGAACATGCTGGCTGTTCCGTCACTGCGGGCTCTAAACCTGGGGAACATGCTGGCTGTTCCGTCACTGCAGGCTCTAAACCTGGGGAACATGCTGGCTGTTTCGTCACTGTAAAGGAGCTGAGGCTCGCGTTGAACGCTTGGCTCCAGCTACACACTTGGTTCATGGTTGACACTTGATTATCATAAAGGTCATTGCCAGCTCTCATTGAAAATGCAAGTATATTCATGCATACTCAAGGAATTCTTGTGTTCACAGGTCGCCCTGCATTTATTCGTCCTCCTAAAGATGCATCCTGACTTATCGCCACATTTGCACACCGAGGAATGCAACATCTTGATTAACTTGCTTAAGGAATGTCACAAAAATGTAAGGATTCAGAAGAGTGATTTTAACGCACAAGTGAAGTGTTTTCCCATGGCACAAAGGGACAGGGGCAGTGTATTATTAGTAACAGGAGTGAGCTGCTTGAAGCTTGTGTGTGTGGTTCCATGCTCTTTATTACTAGCAAGGTAGAGCCCGTGCAGTCCTATGCAGTCCTGTGCAGTAGTTGGAATGCATGTTCTTACAGGGAGAAGTGTCACGTCCCTACTGAAGGATGCTGGGACAGTTAGTGCACCTCCAATTCCTGACCGAAGGATGCTGGGTTGAATATTAGGTTCATTTTAATGGTTTTATGAATTATTAGTGTTTTTCTTTAACGATGTGCTTTTATTTATCTCATGATGATGTAAACTGTAGACTCAGATGAATAAGATTAGGACCCAAAGAATGATAATAAGTAATGCCTACAGTCTTTGCAGACAGATGTTTTATTGGGTCAAAGAATGTTGTTGATGACAACATACTTGGGTAAAGAGTTCACACAACATATATGTGGATCAAGAATTAGGCGCTCTTATGCTGGGAGGTGGTGGCGCACACCTTTAATCCCAGCACTCAGGAGGCAGAGAAGGGCGGATATCTGAGTTAGAGGCCATCCTGGTCTACAGAGTGAGTTCCAGGACAACTAGATATACACAGAGAAACCCTGTCTGAAAACAAACAAACAGCAAAGAAAGAATTAGGCACTCTACCTAACTGGAAAATGAACCAGTTAATGTAAGTGAAACACAACTTAAGGGTTTTAAAATCAAACTGTAAAATGTTATTTAAAAAGGAGCTGATTGTGCTGATGCAGTGCAGATCATTTCACTGCCGTGTATGGTAACGTGTAGGCAAGGACAGAAAAGGAGTGGGACTGACAAGGAGCCCGCGAGACTTCATAGGGTAACAGTTCTCTTGTCATTGAGGGTCCTTGTGCTGTAATACTGGACATGGGATGCCATCTTTTCTTCTGTGCTCTCTGCCCTAGTGAGTTAAGCGTCAGGGGTTTCAGTCCTTGCTTTTAAATACTGTTCGTTGGGCTGACAAGATAGCTCAGTAACAGCATTTGCTGCCAAGCCTGAAGACCTGCATTTGACCACAGAACTCCCGAAAGCTGAGCTTCGACAACCATGCGTGCACGTGCACATGACACATGACACATGCAAATGTCATTTAAAAAAGTTATTCTGCGTTACATGTTTGTTATTTGTTTATTAACATTTGGTCCCAGACTGCTATAAATTTGAATAGTTTTAAGCATTTGGTTCTGCTTTTTCTTTCTAAAACATTTCATACAGAAAAGGTAAAAAATCCAATTCTAGAACCAAAGATAATTAAAACTTATCATTGTCGGGACACATATAAATAGTAACATTTATAATCGTAAGTGTACAGTTTAATGAGTTTGGCCAGCCTTTGCCACCATGTTGCAGTCAGTACAACTGCAATCTAATACTCCTGCCAGTGCCCCGCAGTTTGCAGTGTGGTTCACACCAGCCCCTGGGGCTCAGCACTGCCTTTTCTGTTACTGTAGAGGGCTTTGCTGCTGTGGCGTTTACTAAATGTACCCTTATGTACCCTCGCCTTGTGCCTCTGTCCTGTTTGCTGTGCCGCTGCCTCGCAGGCTCCTGTTTCAGGGATTGGTGCACTGCTGTCTGACAGTCTGCAGCGTATCTCCATGCTGGTAGACACTGGCCTTCTTTGGAGCTGTCTGTTTTAAATAAAGCTGCTGTGAGCAGTTGTTTACGAGCAGTTGTTTACGAGCAGTCGTGTGGCGATCTTTTAATTTGTCTTGGATGAATGTGTAGAAATGGAATGACCAGATTGTGTGGTATCTATAAGAAACCGCAGACTCCTCTGCTGTGTGCTGTTTAACGTTCCCACCAGCACTGCGATAAGTGTTTTAATCTCAGCCAACTCATGAGGATGTAGTCATGTCTCCTTTTTGTTTTAAGAGTGTATTTCTCCAGCCGGGCGGTGGTGGCGCACGCCTTTAATCCCAGCACTCGGGAGGCAGAGGCAGGCGGATCTCTGTGAGTTCGAGGCCAGCCTGGTCTATAAGAGCTAGTTCCAGGACAGGAACCAAAAGCTACGGAGAAACCCTGTCTCGAAAAATCAAAAAAAAAAAAAAAAAAAGAGTGTATTTCTCCAATGGCTAATGATTTTAAGATTATTTTTCCTGTTCATTTTGACCACTTATACTATCTTTCCCTTATATTTAAAAATTTGAGTTGTCTAAATTTTTTTTTAATGATTTGGCATCTAAGTCTTAATGTTATTTCCTTCCATTCTGGTATTTCCAGTCTTTTCTTTTAGGGTGGGGTCTTACCATGTAGACCAGGCTGACCTTGGATTCATAGGGATTCACCTGCCTCTGCCTCCCGAGTGCTGGGATTAAAAGTGTGCACCATCACCCCGTCTTCGTTTTCTAACTGTTTTTCTTTTTTTCAAGACAGGGTTTCTCTGTAGCTTTGGAACCTGCCCTAACTCTCTCTGTAGACCAGGCTGGCCTCGACTCACAGAGATCTGCCTGTCTCTGCCTCCCGAGTACTGAGGCATGTACGACCACTGTCTGCCCTGTTTTCATTTTCTTAAAGGGGCATTTCAAAGAGAAACTTAAAAAAAAATTGGTAAGGTCATATTTACTTTTTTATAGTTTGCCTTTTTTTTTTCTTTCTTTTTTTTTTAAAAGGCTGTCCTAAGGATCTTTTTGTGTTCCCTGCGGTCACAAAGATTTTCCTGTTTTTACTAGAGTCATGTGGTTCTGCTTTTATATGTAGGTCTCTGGTAGATGAAGTTTAGTTTCAAGTTTGGTATAAGGTGTGATTTTTGAAGTTTGTTGTTTTGCTGATAGATACCTAGTTGCCTTAATACCACTAGAGACACTGTCACCCCCACCCCCCCCATTTGTCTTCAAAAATCACCTGACTATGCTGGAATAAGTGTGTCTCTGGCTTTTTGTCTGCCCACTCATTCTTACATCTGGTGTCTGTCTCTCTCTTTTTTAAAATTGTTTCTCTTTGCCATCTTTTTTAAAGGGCTGAGGCTGTAGCTCCACGTGCTGGGAGTTCAGTCCTCAGCACTGTGGAAGTGGCAGCACTGGCGCCCATCTGTGATCATGGCCTCCAGAGCAGTGCTCTCGGCCTCCCCAGTGCTGCCTTCAGTACGGTCCCTCATGCTGTGCTGACCCCAGCCATAAAGTATTTCAGTGCTGCTTCATAACTGTGATATTGCTGCTGTTACGAATTGTAATGTAAATATCAGATGTTCAGCCCTTGTGGGGTTGCAACTCACAGGCTGAGAATCACTAATTCAAAAGCAGTGGAGGCAGGAAGATCAGAAGTTCAGTCATTCTCCCAACATAATAAGTTCAGGACCAGCCTGAACTACATGAGAGATCCTCATACAATAAATAAACAAAATAACTGTCTTAGGGTTTGCTGTTGCTGTGAAGAGACCCTATGACCCTGGCAACTCTCATGTTTAATTGCAGGGGCTGGCTTGCGGTTTCAGAGGTTCAGTCCATTATCATTATGGTGCAGAGTATGGCGGCAGGTAGACGTGATTCTGGAGCTGAGAGTCCTACATCTTGCAGGCAACAGCTTGAGCAAAAGAGAACTCAAAGAGACCCCCAAAGTGACACACTTTGTCCAACACGGCCACACCTCCCAATAATATTTCAAACCATCAATAATTTTCTCAATTTTTGAAAATATTGTTTTGTGTGTGTGTGTGTGTGTATGTGTGCATGTGTGCATGCATGTGTGTGTGTGCACATGTGTAGAAGCAGCCGACAACTTGAAGGAGTTGGTCCTTTTCTTTCATTTTGGTCTGAGGTAGGATCTCTCTCATTTCTGCCATTGTGTTTTGTGAGTGAGCTCTGGCTATGGTGTCTCTGTCTCCCACGTTACCCTAGTGGTACTGGGATTACAGACTCAGCTTTTTATATGGTTTTTTGGCACTAAACTTATATTGTCAGTTTTATGAGGCATGCCCTTTTTTCTGCTGAGCTCTTTGGGTATATTTCACACAGCCTTGAATGCTGTTTGCCTTATATTATCTCTAACCCATAATCCAGCTGGGATTGTCCTTTCCTTTTAGGGAGAGAGTCTCACTGTGTAGGCCTGCCTAGACTGAAGCTCAACCACGTCTTTTTAAAAAGTTGTTTTTGGCAATTCTAGAACCTTTTTCTTTCCTTCTTTTGGTTTTTCAAGACAGGGTTTCTCTGTGTAACAGTCCTACGTGTCTTGGAACTCACTTTGGAGACCAGGCTGACCCTTGAACTCACAGAGATCCACCTGCCTCTGCCTCTGCCTCTGGAATGCTAGGATTAAAGGCCTGCACCACCACCACCTTCCTGCTTAGAACCTTTTCCCTTCCTTAGAAGTTTTAGAATTAGCCTATCACGTTAACACTGTTTTAGTAAGTGTTTTTCATTTGCTGCTGAACACTTGGGTTTGCGGGTTTTTAGCTTTTTTCTTTTTTGGCAGGATTGAAATCTGCTGGGTAGGTGTGTTGAGAGTTTTTAGGACATGTCTGGAGTAGCTAAATTAAGTGTGATCCTAGTATTCTACTATACTAATAGATTCTCTACTGCCTGGGTGTTCGTCTTGTAAGAACTCCATGGATTCTTAGCTGCTTTCAGCCTTTGGTTCTGTGTAGTTCTTTGTACTTACTGCAGCCTTGTGATGTGCCAGCTGATAGGTGTGGCAGCTCCCTGTGGTCCCCTCCCTCGCTGACAAAGCCAACTACCCAGAGCTGCTCCTCAGCTCCCCCAGGGCAGTGTTCTCTATCCAGCTGTGTGACTGGAAGCCAGGCAAACGCAGGGCTCATCTTGATGCCATAGACCTGCGCCATCTTAAAATGATTTTCTCCTGTGTTCTGCCCAGGCTGGTTATGTTAGAAAACCAGTTTCCCCCATTTACTCACAGAATTGGAGGATTTCAAATGGATTTTTTAAAAAAAAAAATCTTTTTTAAAGATTTTATGTATATGGTGCTCTATTTGCAGATACACCTGCATTCCAGAAAAGGGCATCAGACCCCATTATAAGTAGCTATGAGCCAACATGTCATTGCTGGGAACTGAACTCAGGACCTCTGGAAGAGCTGCCAATGCTCTCAACCTCTGAGCTGTCTCTCCAGCCCCTCAAATGGATTTTTTAATAGATGACACTGGAACAATTACATAGTCGAGTGAAAAAGTTAAAACTAGATTTTCATACTAGCCCTATGAATCTGTTCTAGTGGGTCAGGGATTTAAATGTCAAAAATAATCCCACAGACTCTAAGACAACACTGGTGTGTAACCGTGTGTGGGGAAAGACTGCCTTGCCAGCCATTAGTCTAGAGCCTCTCTATCAAGTTGTTTCTAGCTGGATGTGTTGGCACATACCTTTATCCCAGAACTCAGGTAGAGGCAAACCAAAAACAAACAAACAAATAAAATTGCTCTTTTTTTCCTTTCCATGGTTCTTTGAAAGGAAGTCATGGTGCACATTTAAAGACTAGTGGATTAATTTCTCCCTCCCTAATGGTGCAGTATGTGTGTAGTTATTTATTCTTTAAAATCTGTGTTATAGACTTGTCCTGCTTATTTACCGCTATGATTGTGGACTCACGCATACGAGGGTAACATAGTACAGTTTTGTTGCCCAGGCTGTTTTCTTCGTTTGGGCACCAGGAGTCTTTGTTTCAGTGTGCTGTGCACAGTGGTTAAAATAAAGAGAGGCTAGTGGTAGCCTGGGCCCTTACTCAGGTAGAATATGATGTGCTCAAGAGTCGGAGATCAGGAGTTCAAGGCCAGCCCCAGTTACACCTTTAGCTGTGCTCGGTGACGCATACCTTTAATCCCTGTACTCAGAGATGTGCCATGAGTAGAACCAGATAATTATAACTTTATTCCAGATGAGTCACACCAAAGGAAAGGATGACTGACGTCAAATAATTTGAACATAGGCTGAGGATGGAGGTGCTGTTGGTTAGAGTGTGATGGCCGTGGCCAACAGTTCAAGAAGTGCCTTCCGCCTGTTCTGTGTACCCCAGAGCTGAGCAGTAAGAGACTGCTCTCAGAGTGGCACCACACTCCGGCAGCGTCACTGGAGCCTAGCGATCCCTCGTGCTCACAGTAGAACTAAGCCACCGGCTTTGCATCTGATGTGAGCGGGACGGGCCGTATGTGTGCTTTGATAGGATTTGTGCTAAAGCTGCAAGTTTCTGCCTTTTCCTGCACTCTTTGAGGATGCTGGGTTATGTACCACACATTGCCTCTGTAATCTAATTGATAGGATGGTAGACCAAGTTGTTTAGCTGCTGGCCCCAATATGTGTGGCTGTTTTAATCTTTCTGTGTTACGAGGCCATCACTCTGGATGTCCCTTTCCATGCAGGGATGCTGCAGTGTTCTGTAGTCCTCTTGAAGTCCAGGGCTCCTTCATCTCCGCAGAGCATGCCTTGCTGTGCTTTCATCATTTCCCCGTGTTTTGTGGTTTTTCTGTGGTCTTTGCTGCCGCATGTCATTTCCGTGGCTGTCAGTATCTACAAGCTGCCTCTGATCTACTGGGCTGTTTTGCCTGTGTTTGTCACCAAGACTCAAATCATCTACATTTAGAATACAGAATGCAGAGCAGCTGCTTTCTCAAAGCCACCTGCAAGCCCTTAATGTTATTTTTTTCTGATTTATAAAGGCAATATTTAAGTAATACATGTCTTTGTAGACAGTATGAAAAGCCCAAGAAAGCATCAAGGAAACAGAAGCTACCATTCCTTTGCCACCCAGAAATAAAGTCACTACGAATAGGCTTTACCGCGGGGGGGGGGGGGGGGAGGGGGCATTTTCTTATCTCTGTATTTCCCCCCTTTTGCACGGAGTCTTCCTATTAACATTTTTAAAGACTCCCGTTTTTCCCTTGCTGAGAACACAAGCACATAAACCTTTCAGTAATCCCAGGCTTCAGAGCAGACTGGAAGGACTGTTTGCTTTCTCCTCTTTCAGCTGGTTGTCTGCTCCTTGGGAGGATGCTGAGCCAACTGAAGCCATTGGCTAGAGCATGGTTAAACTCCGTAGACATCTTCCGCCACCTCACTGCTTCAGGCTAGCATTTGATCTCTTCTGCAACCTGTCTCTTCCCTGGTTTTACTTAGTCTTGACTACGCTTCATCTCCTTGGCAGTCTTGCCTCTACCTTAAGACTGTTTCTCAGCTATGTGTCCGGAGAAATTCTTCTGTGATTTTGGCAACTGAAATCTCTAGCTCAAACTTTTTTTTTTCTTTTTCTGAATTCTGTTTACCTCTATGTTAACTCCATGAATTAGCTGTTCCACAAACAAACTCAGCTTGTCCAGACAGACTCAGCTCTTTTTAAACTGTCCCCCCTTTTCTGTCTTGTGCTTCTACTTGTCAAAGCCAGAGACCAGTGTCATCTCTGATTCCATCTGCCCCACTTCTCCCCAGCCTCTGGAGATGTCTGCTGTCACTCTTGTGAAGGGAGAGAGTGAGCAGAACAGATAAGTACTTGGGTTATTGGGGAAGTTTTCAAGTATTTAAAGTTATTGTCATTACTATTGTTTTTTTGTTTGTTTGTTTTGAGACAGGGTTTCTCTGTGTACAGCCCTGGCTGTCCTGGAACTCACTTTCTAGACCTGGCTGGCCTCAGACTCAGAGATCAGTCTGCCGTTGCCTTCTGAGTGCTGGGACTAAAGGCGTGTGCCACCACTGTGCAGCTTCAAGTGTTTAAATTCATATCAAAATTGTATGTCTGTTTTGTTGAGTTCGTTGACAGTTTCATACATGTATACAGTGTTTTCTATTTATCCCCTCCCTCCTCCTCTCATCTCCTCCACCTCTGCCCTCTCTCCTCCGCTCCCCCACATTCACAGTTTTTTTTGTTTTGTTTTATCACCACTGCTTTTAACCAGAACCACCCATGTGCATCTCCTGATGACAGATTCTTGGCCCCCCCAGGTGCCCCTCTACTACAGCAGTGCTGTATGGAAACGGCTCGCTCTGTCTTCCCCCTGCCCTGCTGATTCCCCAGCGCCCGGTCCACTGCTCTCTGTGTATGCAAGGTGCACAGATCCCACTCACCAGTTACTCCGGTGGGTTGGTTTCTAGAATGCACATCCAGTACTAGCAGGTTCAAGGCGGCTTCCGTGCACAGGTGTTTTTTACCAGTTCCCCCTCGGTGTTCGGCTGACATTTTCCACTTCACAAAGTGTGATTCTCATCTGGGCTTAGCTAGCGTGGAGGTGAAAGGACAAAAGTTAGCTTTTATCTTAGGTTTTAAAATAAGATGTGTGTCTGTGGGGCAGCTGGAGAGATGCCCAGCTGGTGAATGCTAACTGCAAGCGTGAGGGCGTGGCTCTGAGGCAAGCACGCGTGGAAAAGCTGGTCGCAGCCGTGTGGGCTCCCCGGGGCTTGCTAGCCAGCCAGCGTAGGCCAATTGGACAACTCCAGGTTCAGGAGAGACCTGACTCTAAAAATGGGGTGGGAAGAGATTGAAGAAAACACCAGCATTAACCGCTGGCCTCCACACACGATGGAATCGAGGTCACATATGTACATGCATTGGGGTGGGGAGGTGTATTGTGTGTACACACTCCTGTGGGGTGCTGTAGACACTAAGCACTCTGCTGTGATTTCTAGGAGTGTCAGCTGTAGTTCTTATTAGAAAGGTGAAAATGTCCCTGTTTATTGTTTGTCACAGAACTCATTTAGGGAAAACACAGGAAGTGTTTGTTCTAAAAAGGCCGTTAGGTGACAGAGAGGAAATCCTGGACTGACTTAAGGGCTTATTGGAACAGCTCTGACAGTTTATGCAGCGTCAACCTGAGAAGTGATTCTGTGATGGTGAAGGAGGAACAAGAAATAGCACAAGGCAACAGCACCAGGCATCGCTTCCTAATTATGTGTTGTCTGGTTCCCACGCAAGTCATAATTAGGGGGAGAAGGAAAACCTTGCTCATTACAGGCACAAGTTCACCGTTTATAGCAGATCATTATTGCAGATCACTGTGCTGCTGCCCCGCCTTAAACATTGTCGCATGCAAACAACCCTGACTTCACTAGAGCCCAGGGTCTTGGCGCCAGCTTGGCATCTGCCATGCAGCATTCACAGTTCTGGCAACAGGGTTTGAAACCTAGATGAGATTTTTAGTTTTGCGCTTCCAACAAAGCAGACTTTGAACTTTAGACAGATTTAAAAACATTTTTTTGAGGTTTATTTATTCTTATTTTATGTGTATGGGTGTTTTGCCTATATGTGCATTTGTGCACCATATGCATGTATTATCCACGGAGGCCAGAAGAGGGCGTCAGATCCACTGGAGTTGGAGTTATGACCCCTTGTACGCCTTAGAACAGACCAGGGTAAGAGTAGGGACTGAGCCATCGCTCCAGCCCCAACACAGGTTTTTCTTATAAGCTAGTGGCTTATTTATGTGGTCTGTACAGGTCATCTAATGATGCAGTATGTGTCTGATGTATTTTGATGATTACTTTTGGGATAGAGGCACATAAGAAAGTGGCTTCAGCAGCAAACATTTTAATAACATTTTAAAAGTTTTAAAGTCTCTCTCTCTCTCTCTCTCTCATACACACACACACACACACACACACACACACACATACTGCATACGTGCATGAGTGCTGGTGCCCATAGAGACCGGAAGAGAGCTTGGGATCCCCTGAAACTGGAATTATACTCATTGTGAGTTTTGGGAATTGGATTTGAATCCTCTACAAGAGCAGCAAGCACTCTTAACCAGACTTATCTCTTCAGCCCCTTAAGTCACTTTTGTGGATCAATGTTTGCTAGTGAAGTAAGTCTTTGCCTATGTCGCTGAAGCCATATCCCTCTAATAGGGACGGGGTGGTGCGTGCTAATTAAGGAGATGGTTTAGATCATTAAACCCTTTACTTATTAAAAAAAGATTTATTATGTATATGGTGTTTTGCCTGCATGTATGCCTGCACGCCAGAAGAGGGCACCAGATCCCATTGTAGATGGTCCTGAGCTACCTTGTGGTTGTTGGGAATTGAACTCAGGACCTCTGGAAGAGTAGTCAGTGCACTTAACCTCTGAGCCATCTCTCCAGCCCATCATTTTAAGTTTTTAATGATGTTTTGTGTGTTTTTCTATAAGAGAACATGCATATGGCTATCTTTGGAGGCCAGAGGCATTAGATTTCTCTGGAGATGAAGTTGCAGGTTGCTGTGAGCTGCTTGTTGTTGGTGATAGGAGCTGAACTTGGGTCCTGGGAGAGTACCAAGTGCCCTTAACCGCTGAACCGTCTCTCCTGCACTGTGATTAAAACTTTTCCATTCTTTTATGCTATGTAAGATTTTAATGGGGTAGGAGGCTTCCTTGTTTTTTAAACTAAGAAAAGTGTGTGTGTGTGTGTATGTGTGTGTGTGTGCACGTACATGAGTGTCTGATGTCTTTATCACTTTGCCCTGTTTTGAGACAAGATCTCTCACTAACCTGGAGCTCATGGACTCAGCTAGGTGGCTGACCAGGGAGTCCCCAGGATCTCCTTGTCCCCTCCTTCCTGGGCTGCTGACTTCTCTGTCCGTGCTGTGGGTGTAACTCACGTCTCTATGCTTACAAGCATTCCACCCACCAAGTCATCTCATCGTTCACGTTTGTCTTTGCTTCTGTCCGGCAAGCATTTGTTCCTGCCATGGAGGGAGGGCAGGGTAGGCCTCCTAATTGCTTAATACCAGAGCCACGTGTGGCAGACCTCATTACTATAGCAGCATCTGTTTATGTTCTGTGTTTCAGAGACATTAGTATATTATGAGATGAAATATCTTACCCCTTTCTCCCCTTTAGCACAACATTCTGAAATTTTTTGGTCATTGCAACGATCTTGATCGGGAAATGAGAAAGTGCTTGAAGAATGAGGTAAGAACTGTGCCCAGAGTTAAATAGCATAACATTTTTGAATGTTATGTTGTTTCCATTATTAAATTTTCCATAATTTTAGTCTCTCAGAAAATCAACTTTATTTGTATGACATTCTCTTTAAAACCTAGAGGCCTGAATTCTGCTTTGGGGACAGCTTTAGAACATCACTCCTTGTCTTAGTTTGGTTTTTTTGTTTGTTTTGTTTTTCAAGACAGGGTTTTTCTTTGGTGTCTGTCCTGAAACTAGCTCTTGTAGACCAGGCTGGCCTTGGAACTCACAGAGATCTGCCTGCTTCTGCCTCCTGAGGTCTGGGATTTAAGGCGTGTGCCACCACTGCCCTGCTTAGTTTGGTTTCTGTTGCTATGAAGAGACACTGCTGTGGAATGCTTTTGTACATTGTAAAGATTTGTCATTCATATTTGTTTAAAAAAATGCTAATTGCCAGGCGGTGGTGGCGCATGCCTTTAATCCCAGCACTCGGGAGGCAGAGGCAGGCGGATCTCTGGGAGTTCGAGGCCAGCCTGGTCTACAAGAGCTAGTTCCAGGACAGGTTCCAAAACTACAGAGAAACCCTGTCTCGAAAAACCAAAAAAAAAAAAAAAATGCTGATTGGCCAGTAGCCAGGCAGGAAGTATAGGTGGAAAAACCAGTCTAAGTGAATTCTGGGAAGAGGAAATCATCAGCCAGATGCAGAGCAAGCAAGATGAGAATGCCTCACCAAGAAAAGGTACCAAGCCATGTGGCTAAAGATAGTCCAGAATTATGGGTTATTTTAAGTTGTAAGAGCTAGTTAATAATAAACCTGAGCTAGACCAAAGAGTGTATAATTAATATAAGCCTTTGAGACTGGACAGTGTGTGTGTGTGTGTGTGTGTGTGTGTGTTGGTGGAGGTTTTGTCCTGCTGAGTCCCGCAATAATCACACAGAAACTATATTTGCAGTACAGTTTGGACAATAGCTTAAGCATATTTCTGGCTAACTTGTATCTTAACCCATTTCTATTATTCTGTGTATTGCCACATAGCTGTGGCTTACTGACAAGGTTCCAGTGGGCTCCTGCATGCAGCTACATGGCTTCTCATTGACTCCACCTTCTTTCTTTCAGCATTCAGTTTAGTTTTCCTGCCTGGCTGTACTCTGCCCTATCACAGGCCAAAGAAGCTTATTTATTAACCAATAAAAACAACACATATACAGGAGGATTTCTCACAGCATTTCCCCTTTTCTGTCTAAATTAAAAGGAAGGTTTTAACTTTAACATAGTAAAATTACATATAATAAAACAGGTATTGAGCAAGAATTACAGTTACAATATTTATATCTACTTTATCTTTTATCATAACTAAGGAAAACCATAACTATTTTTCAACTCCATCAAAGACTCCAGAAGGATATAATATTACCTAAGTAAACAGGAAGTGCATTGTAAGCAACTCCAAAACTCTAGAATTGACAGAGACATTTTGCTGCTTGGACAGTTACCCAAAGTTCTTACGTAACGTTGAGGGCATCCATCTTCAGCCTACAGGCTCATAGTATCTGGCAGGGCTGTTACACAGAGAAACCTTGTCTTCAAAAATAAACAGCAACAACAATAAAAAAGTGACTGTCCTGCTATCCCTCCATATTTGGAACTTTTTTTAAAGAAGTATGTTTATGTGTTTGGATATTTGCACATGCATGCAGGTGCCCTCAGAGGTTAGAGATGTTGGATCCCTGGAGCTGTAGGTTAAAGTGGTTGTGAGCTACTTGACATGGGTGCTGCGAACTGCAATTGGGTCCTCTGTAAGAGCTGCACAGGCTCCACACCAGGGAGCCATCTTCAACCCCAGTGTGTTGGGTATCTCATGCCCCTTTCAAAGCATCTGCCTGTTTCTGCCTCTTTGCTGCCTTTTCCTTTGTTGTTACTGCATCTGCATATCCTCTGTTCCTGTGCCTGCGTTGTGTGGTTAACATCCTCTTTATTCTGTTTTTTTTGATGATGTCTTGGGAGTGACTTTGCATTTACCCTTCCCCCCTTTTTGTTCAAGGGCCATCTTGACTTTCTACATTAGGATAGACTTATTAACTACATTAGTATGACTTTTACTTCAGTGTGCTCCTTTTAGTGGCCTGCTGTGTCATCACCTTCTGAACTCTTACCCTTAGACTTCTCTCCTAGTCGCTGCAGACAGTCCAGGGTCAGATCGTTTTTCCTAGAGCACATGTCTGTCTATGTTCTAGAATAGTGTTTCATATTGTTTTCTCCTAAATAGTCCTTTTGTTCTGTTTTGTTTTTGAGGCAGGGTCTCATAGAGCCCACGCTGCCTTGGCCTCCTGCACCTACAAGATTGCTTGAAGAGCCTATGTATCTGTCCTCCATCTCTTCTTCCCTGGTTTGATTTGGTTTGGTTTGGATTGGTTTGCTTTGCTTTGCTTTGTTTTTTTGAGACAGGGTTTCTCTTTGTAGCTTTGGAGCCTGTCCTGGAACTTGCTCTATAGACCAGGCTGGCCTCGAACTTACAGAGAAGCCTTTTGATGAAGGAAACAGTTTGGAAATTTGTTATTCAAGGGCTGAGAACATGGCTTATTGGGTGAGGGTGTTTGTGGTCAAGTGGACCACCTAAGTTCCATCCCTGGGACATGCATGGTGGAAGGAGAGAATGAACTAAAAGCTGTCCTCTGGCTTCCACCCTTGAACTATGACATCTGTGCACTCACACACAGAAACAGATGCAAAATAAATGCCTTTTTTTTTCTGAGATAGTATTCCATTATGTAGTTCTGGCTGTTTTAGAATTTAGTTCAGGCTGGCCTCATATTCACAGAGATTCACCTGCTTCTGCCTCCCAAGTGCTGGGATTAAAGGCATGTACCATTATGTCTGGCAATAAATGTAATTTTTAAAAACTGCCATTCAAAAGAATTTATACAATTCTTTAATCAAAATCTTTAGTAATTTGATTGAAACTTCTTAATGGTTGTTGTTTGCCCCAGACAAGTAGAGGAGTTTAAAAGTTGAAAATCTTCATATTTTTCTTCTCGGGACTGGGGGAGGAATTCAATCAAGTCCTTGCTTAGATGTTACTAAGTCCTCTATTTTTGTGTCCTTTCTTTCCATGTCTCTGGCTCTTAAAAGATGTTCCATTGTTGAGATGTGCTCATGTTTTAATTCATTTTCTTTCTTTACCCTTCCTCAGGGAAGAATAATTAATTTATTTTTTTAAAATCTGTCAATATCTATCAATAGCATATAAACACGTGTATTAAAGCATTCTGTTCTGAATGTAGGTTAATAAGCATTTGAGAAAATCAAAGTGCTCTTTCAGTGAGTAGCTGTATACTCTGTTCCCCATAACCTACTATGGCTGCTGGCCACATGTCCAGACAGGCACAGCAGTTGCGGACCTCCGAGGTGAATGATGCATTTAGAGCAGGCCAGTTGTTACTCTTCTTTAGCCCACTGGAGGATCCAGTGTGGTGACAGTTGATGATGGAGAAATCCTGGAATGTTATCCTGCTGTAAATGACCTGGGAATCACTGGGAGGCTGTGACTGTCAGGAGCTGCTTGCTCTTCCTGATGTTTAGAGAAACGTGTCAGAAATAGGCTCCCTCCCTGCTGTCTGCCAGTCATTGGCTGGAGAACCGTGTTGTTCAAGTCTAGTTCTGAATTTTTAATAAAGAGCGCTGCGGTTACAGTGCTGTTTTGTAGGCATCAGAAGAAAAAGGCCACACCCTGTAAACACTTGGAGAAAACAGTAACATGTGGGCTAAAGAAGAGGGAAAGGAGGTCATTATTGGCCGCCAGTCACTTGAAGATTAAAGAAGGCAGGATAATGGCAGGCGGGGGGAGTTTACAGGAAAATACAGGTTCACCATGACAACTCTGGATCAGTAGAACCGCCCAGCATCAGAACAGGCTGCTCTCAAGGTAGTGACCCCAGTACTTAGAGGAGCTTCTGGGGCCAGGGGCAGAATGCATCTGTCCAAAATACCCTTGACTTCTTTGGGAGGAGCTTGATGCCGTGGCTGTCCGTGCTGCTGTTGGCAAGTCTGTGTTGGTCCAGGGATCACTGCCTCTCATCTCTGGTCAGTGAATGAACGACCCGAGTCTTGTCGATAAAAACGTTCATTATTTTGTGTAACTGAGGGTGGTGTGACCGGTGCCTCTTCTCTCCCCTTTCCAGTATTCAGAGAAGAGGACCAGGAGCCGGGAGCACGGTGCTGCCATGCGGGCGAGGCTTTCCAGCCCTCCAGAGGAAGCTGGAAAATAGGTTCGCCGGATGCCTCGACTGCGAGACCTGAAGGTGGCTGGGAGCTGGGAAAAATCCTTTCTTTTGGTCTCTATGGCCCTTTGAATGAAAGGTGACCCATGAAGAACTGAGCCATGGAGAAACACGAGAATATGGATTCTTAGTACTTGTTGAGCAAAAGCCTTTAGTCCATGGGCTGTACCTGCTTAGCAGTTTCCTCCGCTGCTGCTCTGAGTCTCCATCCACCTAGTGTCGCCTCACCTCCCACAATAAAGTATTCGGACAGCGTTGTCCTCCCTTTTCTTTAACCTTCTCAGGGCAAGAGAGAAAGTGACGCCGGTAGGCTCCTCTATTTGAGAACGTAGTGGTTGGAGATTAGGCGCTGAAGACAAAAGCTAGCATGGGAATTCTGGGGAAATTCCAACAGAGTTAATTATATGAAGTTCCCAATTTTATCTTTTTAAAGAGACACTTTCTGAAAGACCATATATTTCTAGTTAGCTGACCAATTATGGCTGGAAAATATTTGAAAAAGCTTGACCTATAGTGAGCATGTCCATGTTCCTTCCCACTTTCTAAATGATACAGCACAAGAACTGTTTATCATTAACGCCATGTCAGGCGCTAGGTAAGCTAGAGCTGGAGTGGCCACTCATGGAAGTGTGTAGGTTTTATGCAAATGCTTTGCCCTTAAGGGGTTTGAGCATCTGCAGATTTGAGCAGTGGAGGATCCTAGAAACAGTACTGCCCAAACCTTTGAAGTGATGATTGACACGGATAACACTGCATCCAGTTCAGGTCCCGTCAGACTCCACTTTCTCATTTGGTTAAATGTTCCCACCATGGGTACCAGTTGACTCCTGGGCTTTAGCTTTAGAACCTAAGGGCTCTCTGTGTGTTCACTCCTGGCTCCTACCACTGGTTTCTGAGACCTTCAGCAGTTTGGAACCCGGCAGCTTTAGCCACAGCTCCAGCAGGGCTTCTCAGGGCTACTCAGGATCCACAAGACAACACAGGCTATAAGCTTCTGCTTGTGCTTGGTGTGTAATGCTTGTATGAGACCTTGGTGTTTAATAAATGATTTTCCTATTGCAGGAGAAGCTGGACATTCAATTTGCAGGGTGGCCAATCAGGATAAAACAGAAGTGGGACGGAACCAGA
Source organism: Microtus oregoni (assembly GCF_018167655.1). NCBI lineage: Eukaryota > Metazoa > Chordata > Mammalia > Rodentia > Cricetidae > Microtus > Microtus oregoni. Next base: position 37,011,772 of record NW_024543063.1, read on the forward strand.
ATTCTTGAAGTCCCCCTATGAAAGCTGATATGGATATTTAGACATTTTGCTGGTAGAACCTTATAGCAAACCAATAAACTGTTAATCATAGTTACAATGACAAAAACCCCATGATTATTGAGGTGTTAAAGAAGCCATGCCAAGGGCGCTTGTGTCCAGTGTTCGTGGAGTCATTCCAGGAAAGCTTTTTGATGAGGGTGACCTTTGGCAAGCTAACTTGGGGTACTGTCACTGTACCAGCAGGGCATAGGTGACCTTTGGCAAGCTAACTTGGGGTACTGTCACTGTACCAGCAGGGCATAGGTGACCTTTGGCAAGCTAACTTGGGGTACTGTCACTGTACCAGCAGGGCATAGGTGACCTTTGGCAAGCTAACTTGGGGTACTGTCACTGTACCAGCAGGGCATCGGTATGACGGATGGTGGGGCTGATGATGGAAGAAGAGCCGCCTGGAATGCTCTGAAGTCTGCAGTACTGATTTTAGTGTGGTAGTGGGGAGAGTTGCCAAAATGAGCTGTTTTGGTTTGTATTTTAATGAGATTTTTCTGATTATAGTTTGGGCGAACAAAATCAATCCTTTTGTTCAGGGAAGCCAGAAAAGCAAAGGAGAGTCCAGTTGTACTCACCAAATCAGCTTGCCCTGCTCCCAGTGTCTTTGCTGATTTACTGGGCAATAGACCTCAGAGGAGTGCCAGTGATAGAACTAACAGAACTTGCTGCTAGCACTGACTGGAACCCTGCTCAGAGCCCCCGGGATGGCTGGGTTGCCCTGTGTTCCATCCTAAAAGGCTCCTTGGGCCTGTCATTTTGTTGAAGATTGAATAACCATCTGCTTCATGGGTTGAGGAAGGAAATGAGACCTGTGTGGGTTTGTGGCCCAGGAGCAGAGTTCAGGGTCTTGTCCTAGCCAACTCTTTATGATCACACCCCAGCTCCAGTTGAATCCTGGGTTGTCTCTTATTTTATTTTTTTATTTTTGTTTTCTGAGACAGGGTTTCTCTGTAGCTTTGGAGCCTGTCCTGGAACTAGCTCTTGTAGACCAGGCTGGTCTTGAACTCACAGAGATCTGCCTGCCTCTGCCTCCCGAGTGCTGGGATTAAAGGTGTGCCCCACCATCACCCAAGTTATTTTTCTATTTTTATTTATTTTTTGAGTTATGTATTTTCTCCGCTCCCCTTCCTTTCTCCCCACTCCCCTTCTACCCTTTCCCATGATCCCTACACTCAGGAGATCTTGTCTATTTTCCATGTAGATTAGATCCATGTATGTCTCTCTTAGGGTCCTCTTTGTTGTCTAGGTTCTCTGGGATTGTGAGTTGTAGGCTGGTTTTTCTTTGCTTTATTTCTAAAAGCCACTTATGAGTGAGTACATATGATATTTATCTTTCTGGGTCTGGGTTACCTCACTCAATATGATGTTTTCTAGCTCCATCCATTTGCCTGCAAATTTTAAGTTGTCGTCCCTTTTTTCCACTGTATAGTACTCCATTATGTAAATATACCACATTTTCATCCATTCTTTGGTCGAGGGGCATTTATGGTGTTTCCAGGTTCTGGCTATGACAAACAATGCTGCTATGAACATAGTTGAGCACGTGTTCTTGTGGTATGATGGGCTGTCTCTTAAGTTCACTAATTATGCCACTTCAGCCTCTAGTTCATCTCTAATATTGGTGGTTTTTTTTATGGTGCACATGCTTGTGTTTATGCATGTTCACTTATGTGTAGCTGTGTGTATGCATGTAGACACTAGAGGTTGACAGTCCAAAGTGCCTCAAGCCTGGGTGCTAAATTAGACAGAAGCAGGAGGGCTGGGCGGTAGTGACACCCACCTTTAATCCGAGCACTTGGGAGGCAGCGGCAGGCTGATCTCTGTGAGTTCAAGGCCAGTCTGGTCTACAAGAGCTAGTTCCAGGACAGTCAGAGCTACAGAGAAACCCTGTCTTGAACCCCCCCCCCCCCCCCCGTAAAAAAAAGAAGTAGGAGGCAGCTTGTGTGTGCCTTGCGCCCAGGGCCTTGCACAGGATAGGCAAGCCCTTTGCACTGAGTTCCATCTCCAGCTGAGGTAACATTCTTTTGATTTAATGGATTTTGTGCTCATGAGCACTTTAGTCAGGTTTCTGTTTGTTTTGTCTTGTTTCCCATGGGAGCTAGGCCTCGGCTTATTGTGCTGACATTTCTCACCCCTGCAGGAGCCACTTCACTAGTGGAATTTACCATACTGAGTAGTAAGTAGTATTGAGGTTCTGTGGAGGCGTGCAGTCCTGTACAGGACGATTCCCCTGCTCTAGTCTGGCCCACCTGCAGTCCTGTTTGGGAACTCCTTTCCTAGGGTAGCAAGCCATGGGTAAAGTCTTAGTCTTAGGAGATTCTAGTCATTCTCAGTCCCTGTAAAATATACACTCAGGGCTTTGGCAGCGTGAGCTGTGTCCATCTTACAGCTTGATGAGAACACACGAGCTGAGCAGCATGAACAAAGCAGAGTGAGACAAAGGGGAGGGGGGCAGGTCCGTGCTCCTGGGCCTCGGGAACCACAGCATGCAACACGGATATATTACTAAGTTGATCATGGTGTTCTGTCACACCAGTGGCAAAGTCATATTAACATATCTAATTACTCAAGCTTGTGTCAAGTGAAAAAACCAGCAAATACTCCAGTCTGGCCCGCTCTGCTGGCTCCTTGGCCCCAGGGATGGAAAGGCTGACTGTCCCCTCCACAATCATAACACCTCTGATTTACACCATGTCTTTAATCTGATTTTCTTCAACTCTCTGTAGATGGTGGAGGGATCTCCCTGCTACTCTTTCCAGAGCATACAAAAGTTTTGACTTTTTTTTTCTCTTGGTGCAAAGGAGCAGAAACCTCTTCTTTCTCATATTTGTAGAGTTGTGTCTTTGTCTTTGCTGGATGTGTAGGAGCTAGCCATGATAAGCTAAATAGAAACAGACCACCCAAAGGAAGTTCTTTACTTCCAACCACTATCACCAGCCAGTGTAGGACTGGGCCATTCATAAGTTTAATGGAAGCCCGAGTCTCAGTACTTAACCCTGAAGCAATCCCTGGTTGCAGGAAGGACCATAAACTTCCTGAGATTACCTGAGCACCACCCAAGAACAGACCATCCAAAGGAAATGCCTAAAGTTCCAACTACACTCACCAGGACACCCCTAGACAAATGTCAGCCAATCAGGGGTCCTGAACCTTAGAAATCCCTCACTGTAATCATTCAGCCACACAACATGGCTGACACTTCGGGGTCCAGGGTCACGCATGTGCGGACGAGCCCTCAGGCAGACGTGCCTAATGGCCCCGGGAATCTTAAAGGACCCCGAGTGACCTATGTGCAGCATGGTTGCATCATCTCCGTATGATGCAGCTGTGTGAGCCCTTGCACGCATATGTGAGCTCACTCATCTGCCTATGATGTAACCATGCCATCCCCCTGTGCGTATGCGGTAGGCAGTCCCTAAAAGTTGGAGGAACTGTCTTCAGCCCCCCCCCTCTTTTTCTTTCTCTTTTTCTCTGCACACTGGCTTCCCCAGGCCTGTACACGCCCATTCTAATAAACTAAGCGAGTTTGTTGCGTGTTCCGTGTTTCCTTCTCACGCCAGGTAATTTTACTCCCCCTCCCCCACCTTTACTACTATAAAAACCCAACTCTCTCTCTAAAAAAAAAAAGAAAAGAAATAAAAAACGGGGCTCTCCAATTTGTTGATTGCCTTGGCGGGTTACTTAGTCTAGGGGTTTGTAACCCACCTGGCAGTTCAGTTATTCCAGGGTCCCGGAGGGGCACTATCTGGAAGATATGAGCTGAGAGAGAGGAAGGAGGCCATGCTAGGTTTGTCAGAGCCTCCGTTTATTAGAGATGGGGTACAGCTTATATAGGGTAAGGAGTTGGGGGGTGGGTACAGGGGCCTGGGCTCTTGCCAGGTGGTTCACGTTGGTCACATGGTCCAGGAGGTTACCTTCGGTTAGGTCACCTAGGCCAGGAAGTCACGAGTTGACACACCTAGTTCTTTAGATAGTTTGGAATGTGGGATGGGTTCCGCTAACAGATAGCTCTCCATTAACAGCCAATTTGGGTGTGGGGTAGGCTCTGTCAATAGAACGATTCCTAACACAATTAGGGGTGTGGAATTCTCTGCAGACTCCCCTGGGTGATGGTTCCTATAATAATCCTAGGAGAAAATTGGCTCCTGACACCAATTATTATTCCAATACATTGGACATATGAAGAGACCAAGTTTGTATAAAATAAAGGCTCTTTGCTTTTACATATGGGACTCGGTCTCCTTGTTGGTTTTTGGGGGACTTTGCAGATCTGGGCATAACAGGTGCTGCAGGTAAGTGACAGACAGGGAGGTGGTGTGAGTAGGGTCTCATGACTGCAAGTGCAGCCTAAGTTAGCTTCCGAGGCTCAGCTTTCCTTCTGTGGGAACTGGGGAGGGATTTTGTCTGCAGGATGCTGAGCAGGGGAATAGATACATATTTCAATTCCTCCCGCCTTCGGCTCTTAAGGTAAAGTCTCTTGGAAGTTAAGGGACTCAGGCCAAGGTTTTCCTGAGGAATCTAATTTTTTGAACACGGATTCCTGATGCTCTGCTCACAACATATTTACTAGTGCTTATTGCGAGAAGCAGAATTTATTTAAGAGTGAGGATAGAAAGCTGAACTGCTTCTGACCTTTTGTAAATGGAGCTTAAAGTCGAGTTAATCTCCAGAGGTTTTAGCTGAATGCACAGGGTTTTCCTGAAAAATCTTGGGCTGAACCAAATAAATGGTGCCCCTGACTTGCCTGGTGGACAGAGAGATCATGTTGTACTTAGCAATGATGAACAAACATTGTCTCATGGGCACAGAGGCACCGCCTTCACCACAGCCTGAAACTGAAGTTGGAACCTGCTGAATACTTGTATCCAGAGGTCCGCATTTACTTCCTTTGTTTTCTGTTTTTTGTTTTTATCTTTTTCTTTCCCCCTCCCCCTTTTTCCCTTTCTGATGCCGGGGACAGAACAAACCCAAGGCCTTGTTCTTGCTAGGTAAGTGTCCTGTCACTGAGTCAAATCTCCAATGTCTTAGATTCTTAGATTTGTCTGAATCCTCCCTCAATCTGTAGGCTGTCTGCCTGTCTGAGAGAGTTCACTGAAGGCACTAACTACCTATGGAAAGAAAGGAAAGTGCTTTGAGGTACTTCCCATAGTCTTGGGCATTTGAATTCTTGGTCCCTAGCTGGTTGTGCTATTTGAGAGGATTAGAAGGTATGGGCTTTGAGAGTTTTAAAGACTCCCACCATTTCTTTCTTTTTTGTTTTATTCATTTATTATGTATACAGTGTTCTGCCTCCATGTATTCCTGCACACCAGAAGAAGGCACCAGATCTCATTACAGTTGGTGGTGAGCCATCTTCATGTGGTTGCTGGGAATTGAACTCAGGACCTCTGGAAGAGCATGCAGTGCTCTTAACAGCAGAGCCATCTCTCCAGCCCATAACTCCAAAGCCTCAGGTCACTGCATGCACCTGTGTATACATGACACATACACATAGTGTAACACATTTACATATACACATAATTAATAAAATCTAAAAATATGAAGATCCTGGATTTTTGGATACTGTTATTTTATATCATTACTATGAAACATAAAACATATCACAAAATAATGCCCATGTTAGTATCAATAGAAACAAAGATTTTCAGTCAAAGACAAAGCAAAATGTAAGAATAAAACCCAAGTCAGAACATTGTAGCCACCCATTTGACTTGGAAGTAGGACTTTGAAGTCATGATTTTTCTCTTTCTAAATCACACTTTCCTAGTTTGGCCCCCTAAAGAGGTGTGCAGAGCTGTGAGAACAGTGATTACCACCCTCGGTACTCAGGTGATGCTTTTCAAAGATCTGCCCCTAAAAGACACGAGAGAAGACTGAGTCCAGCTGTTGCATAGCAACATCAGGCTAGCTTGTCCCAGAAAATGAGAACATTGTTAAAGATTAATTGGGGGGTCACACCAGGCATAGAAGTACCCCCCTGGCCATGGACAGAATTTGTGAGCCCCAAACAGTAATGGACATGAGACTTGAATACATTGAGTAAATATCCCTGAGCTATGGAACTACTTTAAAAGGCGTTGTCACCACAGAGGTCTGCTAGAACACCCAGCTCATTACTTGGAAGGGAAAGACAGAATTATATTAACTTTACTAGATAAGCCATATTCAAAAGAAAAAAAAATTCCTTGGTCCTGGGAATTGAACCCAAGACCTCATGCATTCCACCGAGCACCAGACCTCAAAGGAAAGTTGTTTGTTTATATCTCTCTTGGCCTATAATTCTGCATATGCCACAAAACTCACCCACTTAATTTAATGGTTTTGCTATATTTGTAAAGTTGTGCAAGCATTTACCATATCCCGAATCCATAATATTTTCACCCTTAGAAGAAGCTCTGTACGTGTTAGCGGTCATTCACCGTTCTCCATCTCTCTAGCCTGGGCAACCACTAATCTCTGTTCTGCCTCTGGATTTTCCTTCCCCAGACCTTCTACATAAGTGAAAGCGAATAGCATGTGTTCTTTGTGAGTTCCTTTTACCTAGCACAGTTTTTTCAAGGTTCATCCATGTGCTCTCAGCTCGTCATTCTTTTTTTTTTAATTGCTGAGTAATGACAAAGTTCTTTCTTTTTTTTTCTTTTTTTTTCTTTTTTGGCTCATTGTGTTTTATTTCCTTTTACTGGGAAGGGTAGAAAACAATTTTTAGCTAATTGTTGTAGGTAGTAGTGTTTTTATTTTTTTTATTTTTTTCCACTGCTTTAAACTTTATTTTTTTTCCTGTTTTTCCCATTTTTTAAAAAATTTATTTATTAAAGATTTCTGCCTCCTCCCGGCCACCGCCTCCCATTTCCCTCACCTCGTCCATGGACTTCCCCACAGGGCAGGGAACCCTGATTACAAAGTTCTTTTTCTTTTTTTTTTTTAGATTTATTTATTTATTTATTTATTTATTGTTACGTAAATTAACCCATTTATTTAGTTGGCTGTGCACTATTGCAGTAGGCTTGGGTATCAAATGGTAGGTAGCACTTTCACTGGTCTTTCAGTTCCTTCAGTCTTCTGATGGCAGACTTCACTGTGACGGCAGAAGTCGTGTTGTAGGTCCAGGCCCCACCAGCCACTGTCTTCATGCAGGAGCCACAGTGCCACATGCCAACGGCTCGTCTCTTCATCTTGGTCTTGCCACAGAAGGAGCACGTGTACTTGGCGTGCTGGCTGATTTCAATTTTCTTCACCATTTTCCGGAGGGAGGCACCATAGCGGGTCCCGTATTTTCCGAAGATCCCGACCTTCTTGGTGCATTTAGCCATGTCGCCCGATTTATTTATTTATTAAGCATACAATGTACTACTGGCAAGGAACACACCAGGTCTCATTACAGATGGCTGTGAGCCACCATGTGGTTGCTGGGAACTGAACTCAGGACCTCTGGAAGAGCAGCCAGTGCTCTTACCCTCTGAGCCATCTTTCCAGCCCCCGCAAAGTTCTTTCTTGAAGGATCTTAGTTAACAAACATAGACGGACTGGTGGGAAAGGACCACTTAGCAGCACCCTAATGCAATAACAGATCAGCGGTGTTGAAAGTAGGTCTGATTGATGTTGCTAGGTCAAAGAGCAATGCTGATGGGAAAGTGGGAAACGAACGCATCAGACCAATGAGCCCTAAACACGGAGATCAGTCCTGCATCCTGCACGCCGCCACAGGTGAGACGAGTCATGCACTTGGGGTGCCTCCTTTGAAAGAATGAATTGCAGGCCATAGTTTCCAGAATCTAATCCAGCCTCTAGTTTCAGCTTCCCACTCAGGAATCCGGGAGCCGGAGGAACAAGCTCCACAGCTGTCACTGGAGTCTCCATGTAGCATGCGCTAAGGGGAAATGAGCCAGTGGCTCCAGAGAGTAAATGGCACAGAACAGAAGGCGAGGCTTGTTTTGGATTAAGGGATGAGGGAAACAACGCATATTGGGCCAGTGGGATGGCTCTTGGGATAATCAGTGGGATGGCTCGTGGGACAGAACAGAATGCTGGGAGGAAGAGGAAGTGAGCTCAGACTCGACAGCTCTGCTCTCTGGAGCAGAGAGGCCATGCTCCCCTCTCCCGGGTAGACACGCGATGAAGCAAGCCACCAGGTCAGACATGCTGAATCTTTCCTGGTAAGACTGGTGTTACACAGTTTATTAGAGATGGGTTGATCGGGATATCAGAATTAGCCAGTAAGGGCTAGAGCTAATGGGCCAAGCAGTGTTTAAATGAATACAGTTTGTGTGTTGTTATTTCGGGTAAAGCAAGCCGGTGGCGGGAGCTGGGTGGCAGAATGCAGGCCCGCAGCTCCTACTACAGTGGGATAACCAGTGGGATGGCCAGTGGGATGGCTCGTGGGATGGCCTGTGGAATGGCTCCTGGGATAGTCCATAGGATGGCTCATGAGATGGCCAGTGGGATGGCCCATAGGATAGTCAGTGGGAGGGCTCATGGGATGGTCAGTGGGATGGCCTATGGGATGGCTTATCGGATGACCAGTGGGATGGCTCAAGGGGTGGCCAGTTGGATGGCCCGTGGGATGGCCCATGGGATGGCCGGTGGGATGGCTCACCTCACCTGGTGAAGGGACCTGTTGTGCGGGTCTGACAACCTCAGTTTGTTCTGTGGGACCCATGGTGGAAGGAGAGAACTGATTCCTGAAAGTTTCCCCCACCCCTAACTCCCTTGGTGGGTACCCAAACTGACACACACTAATAATAAATGTATTTATTTTATTTTTAGACAAAGAGTCTCTCTTTTTTCCCATTTTTTACATCTTTATTGATTTTTATTGAGCTCTACATTTTTCTCTGCTCCCCTCCCTTCCTCTCCTCTACCCCCTTCAACCCCTCCCCCCCAGGTCCCCATGCTCCCAATTTACTCAGGAGATCTTGTCTTTTTATACTGTCTACTTCCCATGTAAATTAGATCTATGTAAGTCTCTCTTAGTGTCTGCATTGTTGTCTAAGTTCTCTGGGATTGTGGTTTTTAGGCTGGCTTTCTTTGCTTTATGTTTAAAAAACGCTTATGAGCGAGTACATATGATAATTGTCTTTTTGTGTCTGGGTTACCTCACTCAAAATGATGTTTTCTAGTTCCATCCATTTGCCTGCAAATTTCAAGATGTCATTTTTTTTTTCCTGCTGTGTGGTACTCCATTGTGTAAATGTACCACATTTACCTTATCCATTCTTTGGTCGAGGGGAATTTAGGTTGTTTCCAGGTTCTGGCTATGACAAACAATGCTGTTATGAACATAGTTGAGCACATGTCCTTGTGGCACAATTGAGCATCCTTTGGATATATACCCAAAAGTGGTATTACTGGGTCTTGGGGAAGGTTGTTTCCTAATTTTCTGAGAAATCACCACACTGACATTCAGGGGGCTGTACCAGTTTGCATTCCTACCAGCAATGCAGAAGTGTTCCCTTTCCCCCACAACCTCTCCAGCATAAGTTGTCATTAGTGTTTTTGATCTTGGCCATTTTTACAGGCATAAGATGGAATCTCAGAGTTGTTTTGATTTGCATTTCTCTGATGACTAAGGATGTTGAACATTTCCTTAAGTGTCTTTCAGCCATTTTAGATTCCTCTGTTGAGAGTTCTCTGTTTAGGTCTGTACTCCATTTTTTTTTTAAATTGTATTATGTGATCTTTTGGTGTCCAATTTCTTGAGTTCTTTGTATATTTTGGAGATCAGCCCTCTGTCTGATGTGGGGTTAGTGAAGATCTTTCCCCATTCTGTAGGCTGTCGTTTTGTCTTGTTCACAAAGCTTTTCAGTTTCAGGAGATCCCATTTATTAATTGTTTCTCTCAGTGTCTGTGCTGCTGGGGTTATATTTGTGAAGTGGTTCCCTGTGCCAATGTGTTCAAGTGTACGTCTCACTTTCTCTTCTATAAGGTTTCGTGTGGCTGGCTTTATGTTGAGGTCTTTGATCCATTTGGACTTGAGTTTTGCACATGGTGATAGATATGGGTCTATTTTTATTCTTCTACATGTTGATATCAAGTTATGCCAGCATCACTTGTTAAATATGCTTTCTTTTTTCCATTTGATATTTTTTGCTCTTTTATCAAAGATCAGGTGTTCGAGGATGTGTGGATTGATATCCGGCTCTTCTGTTTGGTTCTATTGGTCCTCCTGTCTGTTTTTATGCCAATACCAGACTGTTTTCAGTACTGTAGCTCTGTAGTAGAGTTTGAAGTCAAGGATTGTGATGCCTCCAGAAGTTCTTTCATTGTACAGGATTATTTTGGCTACCCTGGATTTTTTTTGTTTTTCCATATGAAGTTGAGTACTGTTCTTTGGAGGTCTTTGAAGAATTTTACTGGGATTTTGATTGGCATTGTGTTGAATCTGTAGATTGCTTTTGGTAAGATTGCCATTTTTACTATGTTAATTCTGCCTACTTAGGAGCATGGGAGATCTTTCTACTTTCTGGTGTCTTCTTCAATTTTTCTTCAAAGATTTAAAGTTCTTGTCATAAAAGTCTTCCACTTGTTTGGTTACAGTTACTCCGAGATATTTTATGCTATTTGCGGCTATTGTGAAGGGTGTTGATTCTCTGATTTTTTCCCCAGCCCTTTTATCATCTGTGTACAGGAGGGCTACTGAATTTTTTGAGTTAGTCTTGTATCCTGCTACATTGCTGAAAGTGTTTATGGGTTGTAGAAGTTCCTTGGTAGAATTTTTGGGATCACTTATGTAAACCATCATATCATCAGCAAACAGTAAGAGTTTGACTTCTTCTTTTCCAACTTGGTGCCAGTGCGCATACTTGTGGCCTTTGGTGGCAATACAGGCCACAAATGTGCACACGATGCACATATATACATGCGGGCAAACACTCGTAGATATAAAACTAAAATCTCTCACATTGAAGATTCAGAGGTCTAGAAATATAACTTGTCAGAATGAGTACTTTTCTGAGAAAGAAGGATTTAAACTAACTTTTTTTTCTTTCTTAAACACTTAGGGTTTATTTTGGTCTTTTTATCTCTGAAGAGTTCTGGGTTATTTTGCTAAAATCAAGGACAGCCTTTCAAAAACAGTTCCCTCCCCCAAAGAAAACCAAAACCAAAACAAATACAATGCCAGGCACAGAACAAGAATATGGTCAAATATGAATGTGTGTTTCCACACAGAAAACTCACTCAAAATGTTTAGAAGACATTTTTTTTCCAACCCAGGGTTCCATTTTTTAAAAATGCATCTAAATTTCTTTTTGCCCTCCAGATGTTCTTTTTTTCAAAATCTTAAATTGCATTTATTTATCTCTGAGTGATTGTGTATGTGCTTTCATGTGTGTGTATGATTGTGTGTGTGTGTGTGTGTGTGTGTGTGTGTGTGTGTGTGTGCTGTGCTGCATATCTGGAGGTTGGAAGACAAACTGCAAACGTCAGTTCTCTCATTCTCTGTGTGGTTCCTGGGACTTGAACTCAGGTGGTCAGGTCTGGCAGCAATCACCTTTATAGACTGGGCCGTCTCATTAGCCCTCAGATTTTCTTAAGGGGGTGGGGCTACCGCCTGTGTTAGAAATTTGGAATCAGATCTATAATCAGATCGTAGCTTTCACCTATGAGCTAGGGTGATGAAGGGCAAACTCACTTAAGCTCTGAGAACCTCCATTTCTTCAACTGAAATGGAAGGAATTAATTACAGCATCTGCTTCATAGGCTTGCGAGGGGAACTAATTAAAACACAGTTCATATGTGGTGAGGTTTAAATTGCTTAGCATAGTTTTTCCCGGAAGCCTAAAATCCTGCCCCCCTCTCCCGCCCTGTGTGTGTGTGTGAGAGAGAGATGACTATACTCTGGCACACTCCTTCTTTCTTCCTTTAAGTCCACCCCAGCTGAGATGCATGACCGTCTCAGTGTGAGGAGGAACCGCTCCTCAGAAGTGAATTTGCAAACTGCCTCCATCTCTGCAGCTGACTGCTTGGACGTGTAGCTCCAAGTATTTGTATCCTCTCTTTTCAGACTTGATTGGTTTTCTTAGCCTCCCCCAGGGACGAGAGGGAAGAGAAAACCAGTCTGCCACAGGGACCTTTCCATTGGTCACAGCAAGCGCTGCCAGCTGCGTGCTCGAGACTGGGATGTCGGCACGGTAAAGAAGGAAGCCTCTGGCGTGAGGCAGTGCATCTGTATGGTGAGCTAGTTTCCAGCGACTGTGCTAACATCATCACAGTTAGGGTTGGGCCTTGGAAAAACAGTTTCTTTTTTGGCTCTGCAATGGGTGTTAGTGGGTGAAATGTCTCAGGAGCCTGTGTGCTCTGGAGCCTCTGGGGGAAAATCCACCGTGGTCTCCTTCCTTTTCTGGTGGTGGCTGGTCCTTGGCTTATGGCACACCACCTGTTGCCATGTAGGCTCTCGATCAGGTTCTTTTTCTCCACCAATTACATCTCTGGGAAAAACATCTCAGACACAGCAGGGAGCAATGGGTAAGAAACTTTATTCCAGGTAAAGAAACTTTTGTGCACATACATACATTCAGAACAAAGCACACACAGAGAAAGATGCTCACAGGACAGAGAGGGAACCAAAATCCTAATCTCTTGGGAGGGCCCAGATCTTTTTTTTTTATTTTTTTTTTAAATTTATTTATTTATTAAAGATTTCTGTCTCTTCCCAGCCACCGCCTCCCATTTCCCTCCCCCTCCCCTAATTAAGTCCCCCCCCCCTCAGCCCGAAAAGCAATCAGGGTTCCCTGTCCTGTGGGAAGTCCAAGGAACCCCCCACCTCTATCCAGGTCTAGTAAGTTGAGCATCCAAACTGCCTAGGCTCCCACAAAGCCAGTACGTGCAGTAGGATCAGAAACCCAGTGCCATTGTTCTTGAGTTCTCAGTAGTCCTCACTGTCCGTTATGTTCAGAGAGTCCGGTTTTATCCCAGGCTTTTCCAGACCCAGGCCAGCTGGTCTTGGTGAGTTCCCAGTAGAACATCCCCATTGTCTCAGTGTGTGGGTGCACCCCTCATGGTCCTGAGTTCCTTGCTCGTGCTCTCTCTCCTTCTGCTCCTGATTTGGACCTTGAGAATTCAGTCCTGTGCTCCAATGTGGGTCTCTGTCTCCTTTCATCGCTTGCTGAAGGTTAATATTCAGGAGGATGCCTATATGTTTTTCTTTGGGTTCTCCTTATTTAGCTTCTCTAGGATCACTAATTATAGGCTCAATGTCCTTGGTTTATGGCTAGAAACCAAATATGAGTGAGTACATCCCATGTTCCTCTTTTTGTGTCTGGCTTACCTCACTCAGGATAGTGTTTTCTATTTCCATCCATTTGTATGCAAAATTCAAGAAGTCCTTGTTTCTTACTGCTGAGTAATACTCTAATATGTATATATTCCATACTTTCTTCATCCATTCTTCCATTGAAGGGCATCTAGGTTGTTTCCAGGTTCTGGCTATGACAAACAATGCTGCTATGAACATAGTAGAGCATATACTTTTGTTGTATGATAAGGCCTCTCTTGGGTATATTCCCAAGAGTGGTATTGCGGGGTCCAGGGGTAAGTTGATCCCGAATTTCCTGAGAAACCGCCACACTGCTTTCCAAAGTGGTTGCACAAGTTTGCATTCCCACCAGCAATGGATGAGTGTACCCCTTTCTCCACAACCTCTCCAACAAAGGCTATCATTGGTGTTTTTGATTTTCGCCATTCTGACAGGTGTAAGATGGTATCTTAAAGTTGTCTTGATTTGCATTTCCCTGATCGCTAAGGAAGTTGAGCATGACCTTAAGTGTCTTTTGGCCATTTGAAGTTCTTCTGTTGAGAATTCTCTGTTCAGCTCAATGCCCCATTTTATAATTGGGTTGGTTAGCCTTTTACAGTCTAGTTTCTTGAGTTGTTTATATATTTTGGAGATCAGACCTTTGTCAGTTGCGTGGTTGGTGAAGATCTTCTCCCAGTTAGTGGGTTGCTTTTGTGTCTTAGCGACAGTGTCCTTTGCTTTACAGAAGCTTCTCAGTCTCAGGAGGTCCCATTTATTCAATGAGGTCCTTAAAGTCTGTGCTGCTGGGGTTGTATGTAAGAAGTGGTCTCCTGTGCCCATGTGTTGTAGAGTACTTCCCACTTTCTCTTCTATCAGGTTTAGTGTGTTCAGACTGATATTGAGGTCTTTAATCCATTTGGACTTGAGTTTTGTGCATGGTGATAGATATGGATCTATTTTCATTCTTCTACAGGTTGACATCCAGTTTTGCCAGCACAATTTGTTGAAGATGCTCTCTTTTTTCCATTGTATACTTTTAGCTCCTTTATCAAAAATCAGGTGTTCATAGGTTTGTGGGTTAATGTCAGGGTCTTCTATTCGATTCCATTGGTCGACTTCTCTGTTTTTATGCCAATACCAAGCTGTTTTCAATACTGTAGCTCTGTAGTAGAGTTTGAAGTCAGGGATGGTAATGCCTCCAGACGCTCCTTTGTTGTATAAGATTGTTTTGGCTATCCTGGGTTTTTTGTTTTTCCATATAAAGTTGATTATTGTCTTCTCCAGATCTGTGAAGAATTTTGATGGGATTTTGATGGGGATTGCATTGAATCTATAGATTGCTTTTGGTAGAATTGCCATTTTTACTATGTTGATCCTCCCAATCCAGGAGCAAGGAAGATCTTTCCATTTTCTGGTGTCCTCTTCAATTTCTTTCTTCAAAGACTTAAAGTTCTTGTCAAATAGATCTTTCACATCCTTGGTCAGAGTTACCCCAAGATATTTTATGCTATTTGTGGCTATCGTGAAAGGTGATGCTTCTCTAATTTCCCTCTCTGTTTCCTTATCCTTAGTGTATAGGAAGGTCACTGATTTTTTGGAGTTGATCTTGTATCCTGCCACATTACTAAAGGTGTTTATCAGCTGTAGGAGTTCTTTGGTAGAGTTTTTGGGGTCGCTTATGTATACTATCATATCATCTGCAAATAACGAGAGCTTAACTTCTTCTTTTCCAATACGAATCCCCTTGATCCCTTTATGTTGTCTTATTGCTATTGCTAGAACTTCAAGCACTATATTGAAGAGGTATGGAGAGAGTGGACATCCTTGTCGTGTTCCTGATTTTAGTGGGATGGCTTTGAGTTTTTCTCCATTTAACTTAATGTTAGCTGACGGCTTGCTGTAAATAGCTTTTATTATATTTAGGTATGACCCTTGTATCCCTAATCTCTCCAAGACTTTTATCATAAAGGGGTGTTGAATTTTGTCAAATGCTTTTTCAGCATCTAATGAAATGATCATATGGTTTTTTTCTTTCAGTTGATTTATATGCTGGATTACATTGATAGATTTGCGTATGTTGAACCAGCCCTGCATCTCTGGGATGAAGCCTACTTGATCATAATGGATAATTTTTCTAATGTGTTCTTGGATTCGGTTTGCCAGTATTTTATTGAGAATTTTTGCGTCGATATTCATGAGTGAGATAGGCCTGTAATTTTCTTTCTTGGTTGGGTCTTTGTGTGGTTTTGGTATCAGGGTAACTGTAGCTTCATAAAAGGAATTTGGCAATGACTCTTCTGTTTCTATATTGTGAAATACATTAAGGAGTATAGGTATTAGCTCTTCTTGGAAGTTCTGGTAGAATTCTGCATTGAAACCATCTGGTCCTGGGCTTTTTTTGGAAGGTAGATTTTTGATAACGGTTTCTAGTTCTTCGCGACTAACAGGTCTATTTAGATCGTTCACCTGGTTTTGGTTTAGCTTTGGTATGTGACACTTATCTAAAAACATGTCCATTTCTTTTGCATTTTCTAGTTTTGCGGCATACAGGCTTTTGTAGTAAGATCTAATGAGACTCTGAATTTCCTCTGTGTCTGTGGTTATGTCCCCCTTTTCATTTCTGATCTTATTTATTTGCGTGTTCTCTCTCTGTCGTTTAATTAGTTTGGATAGGGGTTTGTCGATCTTGTTGATTTTCTCCAAGAACCAACTTTTTGTTTCATTGATTCTTTGGACTGTTTTATGCGTTTCTATTTTGTTGATTTCTGCCCTCAGTTTGATTATTTCCAGTCTTCTGCTCCTCCTGGGCGTGTCTGCTTCTTTTTTTTCTAAAGCTTTCAGGTGTGCTGTTAAGTCTCCGATGTATGCTTTCTCTGTTTTCTTTAAGTGGGCACTTAGTGCTATGAACTTTCCTCTTAGCACTGCTTTCATAGTGTCCCATAGGTTTGAGTATGTTGTTTCTCTATTTTCATTGAATTCCAGGAAGACTTTAATTTCCTTCTTGATTTCTTCCTTAACCCAGGTGTGGTTCAGTAGTTGACTGTTCAGTTTCCATGAGTTTGTCGGCTTTCTGGAGGTAGGATTGTTGTTGAATTCTAACTTTAATCCGTGGTGATCTGATAAGACGCAGGTGGACACTGATATTTTTTTGTATCTGTGGAGGTTTCCTTTGTTTCCGAGTATGTGGTCAATTTTCGAGAAGGTTCCATGGGCTGCAGAGAAGAAGGTATATTCTTTCCTATTTGGGTGGAATGTTCTATAGATGTCTGTTAAGTCCATTTGCTTCATTACCTCCAGTAGTTCTCTTACTTCTCTATTAGGTTTCTGTCTGATTGGCCTGTCCATTGCTGAGAGAGGTGTATTGAAGTCTCCTACTACTAGTGTGTGTGGTTTGATATCTGCCTTGAGTTTTAGTAATATTTCTTTTACATACATGGGTGCTTTTATATTAGGGGCATAAATATTCAGGATTGAGACATCATCCTGACAAATTGTTCCTGTTATGAGTATAAAGTGTCCATCTCGATCTCTTCTGATTGATTTTAGTTTGAAGTCAGTTTTGTTAGAAATTAATATGGCCACCCCTGCTTTTTTCTTAGGACCATTTGCTTGAAAGACCTTTTCCCAACCCTTTACTCTGAGTAGATGCCTGTCTTTGTGGTTGAGATGTGTTTCTTGCAAACAGCAGAATGTTGGATCCTGTTTTTGTATCCAATCTCTTAGCCTGTGCCTTTTTATAGGTGAGTTGAGACCATTAATATTAAGTGATATTAATGACCAGTGGTTGTTCATGCCGGATATTCTTGTTGTTTTTGGAAGTAGAATTTGTGTGTCTCCCTTCTTTGAGTTGTGCTAGTGAAGGGTCGCTAGATGCCTGAGTTATTGTAGGCAGTGTTGGCAATGTTGGATTCCTTGGGTTGCGGTTTTCCTTCTATTACTTTCTGTAGGGCTGGATTCGTGGCTACGTATTGCTTAAATTTGTTCTTATCCTGGAATGTCTTGGTTTCTCCATTTATAGTGAACGAAAGCTTGGCTGGGTATAGTAGTCTGGGCTTGCATCCGTGGTCTCTTAGCTTCTGCAGTACTTCTATCCAGGACCTTCTGGCTTTCATTGTTTCCATAGAGAAATCAGGTGTAAGTCTGATCGGTTTACCTTTATAAGTTACTTGGCCTTTTTCCTTTGCAGCTCTTAGTATTCTTTCTTTAACCTGTATATTTTGTGTTTTGATTATTATATGGCGAGGGGATGTTTTCCTTTGATCCAGTCTGTTTGGTGTTCTGTATGCTTCTTGAATATTCAAAGGAATATCTTTCTTTAAGTTGGGAAAGTTTTCTTCCATAATTTTGTTCAAAATATTTTCTGGGCCTTTGATCTGTGACTCTTCTCCTTCTTCTATTCCTATTATTCTTATATTTGGTCTTTTTATTGTGTCCCATAATTCCTGAATGTTTTGTGATGAGAATTTGTTGGCTTTGCAGTTCTCTTTGATCAGAGCGTTTATTTTCTCTATGGTGTCCTCAGAATCTGAGATTCTTTCTTCTATTTCTTGTATTCTATTGATTATGCTTGTTTCTGTAGACTGTGCTCGTTGACCTAGATTTTCCATATCCAGCTGGTCCTCAGTTTGTGTTTTCTTCCTTGCTTCCATTTCAGTTTTCAATTCTTGAACTGTTTCCATTACCTGTTTGATCGTTCTTTCTTGGTTTCCCAGGGTATTATGTACGTATTTACTCATTTCTTCAAATTTTTGGTTATACTTCTCATCCATTTCTATAAGGGCATTTTTCACATGTTGTTTAACATGTTGTTTACTGCTTTCAAAAAGTCAGTTTTTTCCACTTCTTCTGTGTTAGGGTGTTGGAGACCTTCTGTTGTAAGATCATTGGGTTCTGGTGTTTTCATGCTGATTTTCAGATTATTGGGTGAATTCTTTCCTTGACGCCTGCCCATCTCCTCCTATCGATGCTATCTAAGGGGTCTGTTAAAACTGGTTCAGGTTTCCCTGCTGGCCAGGGGCTCCTCTTACAAAATGCCCTTGCTCTGTTTCCTGGCCGGGGGGGGGGGGGGGGGGGGGGGGGGGGGGGGGGGGCCAAGATCCCTCTCACCTCTCAGACGGGTCTTCAAGAATAGGACCGGGCTCCTCCTCTGCCAGGGACCTCCCCAACCGAATGCCTACCTCTTTGGTTTAATTGTAGTGGGGCGATCTGTTCTCGGTGTTTCGCGCGGTCCCTGCAGCCTGCTTCTGCTGCTGGGATGGTTCCCGCCACCAGCAGCCTGTGTCCTCTGCTGCCGCTCCGGTCCCCGCCGGTTCCAGCCTGTCCCAGTTGGTCCCCGCCCCCGCCGGCTGCGCTGGGCGTCCTCTGGCCGCCTCCGCCCGCCCGGTGTTCCGGCCGCCTCAGATATTTGTAATGTTTTTGGTGACACAGGACAGGTCCTCCCCCTCTGATTTTGGATTGGTTGCCTAAACAAAGAAAGAGGAATTTCAGGTAAGCATGCACTGGTCTAGCCTAGAACACATCCGACTACACGTGGGCTAGTCTCTGGAAGGAGGGGCCATGCTGACTGGAGAAAAAGCCCTCCAGGCCTTTGTCTCAGGTCAGGAGGGTGAGGAAGAAGCTGGAAGTTTGCCATTTTCTTTACCTATTTGTCCCTTTTCCTGTCCATCTGCCTATTGGGGGCTCTGTCTAGCTCCTGGTTGTTCTGTGATATTTGTTTGTGTTCTGACAAATAAAGCCTGCCTGGAGATCAGAGGGCGGAGCTAGCCACTAGTTAACCGTAGAGGCCAGATAGTGATGGCACACACTTGGGAGGAGGAAGAGTGAAGATCAGGAGTTCAAGGCCACTCTGGGCCTTGAACCAGTCTGAAAAAAGAATCAGAGATAGTTGGTGGTGGCTTACACCTTTGATCCCAGAACTTGGGTTCTTATGCCTTTGATACCAGCACTAGGGAGGTGGAGATAGGAGTGTAAGGCGGGTGGAGACAGGATCTCAGGCCCATTCAGTCTGAGGATTCATAGAGATAGGATTCCCCCACCCCCAATTTGGTTTGAACATTCAGAGAGGTAAGAAGTCTCTGGTGCCCGTCTGCTCTGCTTCTCTGATCTTTCAGTTTTCACCCTAATATCTGACTCTGTTTTTTTTTTTTTTTTTATTGTTAAGACTAATTAGAATACTTGTCACCTATGGGCTGGAGAGATGGCTCAGAGGTTAAGAACATTGCCTGCTCTTCCAAAGGTCCTGAGTTCAATTCCCAGCAACCACATGGTGGCTCACAATCATCTGTAATGGGGTCTGGTGTCCTCTTCTGGCCTGCAGGCGTAAACACAGACAGAATATTGTATACATAATAAATAAATAAATAGAATACGCGTCACCTGGTCCATCCATGAACCACTATGCCCTGTGACATTTTCCTTACCCAAGTTTGACCTTTCTTCCTCTGCTTCTTTCATAGGAAGCCCCTCCTTCGTGATGGCATTTAGGCTCTTGTTGACAACCCATGGCCATGGCTTCTGCATGGCCTTACACCTTCAGAGATCCTTTTTCCATTGAAAGCAACACATACAGACAGGTTCTAGACGTTCGATCTCTGACGGCTCCTGCCCCTCCAGCCACATTTAGTAATAGTACTTCTCAGAAATGGGCTAGTAGGGACAGCTTGTGTGAAGCTTGCTGCTTGCCTGCCTGCCAGGGAAGGAATTTTCTCAGCCTTCTGATGGCTACCTGAATTTAATCAGAGAGGGGATATGTGCTGCTCCCTGCCCTGGTCCTACTGTTAATTATCTTGATTTGTTTAATGTCAGATCATTCATACGAAAAGGTCAACTCTTGAGATTGCTTCAGTGCACACCAAACTGACAGTTGACTCACCCCCAACCTCCAACCTGTGTGAAATGGGCCTGGGCTTGCGGGAGGAGAAGCCGAACAACACTGCATTGGAATCAGACAGGAGTGCCTTTGCTCCCTTAGCTGGACATTTGCAAATCTAAAGGGTCTGCCCAACACAGCCCGAGAACAGTCAGAAGCTCCAGCGTGAATGTCAGGCTTTCTGTCGCTTCAACAAGTCTAAGAGCAGTGGTTGGGAAGTGGGATTTGTAAATACTGCTCCAAAGCGTTCCCATTTCAACAGGAAACAGATGCCATCATCCCCATTAGAGTGGATACTAGTCATTGGAATAAGACACAAACCCGCTCCTCGGTAAAGCAAAATGCCTACAAGAGGCCAGCGGGAGGGGCAGGGCAGTGGTGTGGCATGCGGGAATCTGTAAATTCTGCATGTAAAGTCTGGAAGACCTTCATTTTGGCAAAAGAGGCTTAAAAGTGAAATATTTATCACCAGAGGGATATAGAAACACAGTTATAATGGAACGTGTGAGTCATAACACTTTTGTTCAACCAGGAAACAAAGTGACTTTGAGATAGAATAAAATTATGTCATTTGTGTCTCTTAAGAACATGATGTTCTCAGTCTGCTTGTGTCCTTGGGTAAAAGGCGAAGTGTCTGTTCTGTTCTGAGGTGACCGCAGGCCTAGTGACTGGCTGTCCGTCCGAGGCTCCTGTTCAAAGTTCGAGTGCTGCTGCTGCTGCTCGCTAAGGCGAAGCACCACGCATTGTACTCTCCTTGACTTGGCTTGACCTCCTGTTACCCTTGAGGGTAGAGACTTAGAATCAAAATTTTCTATTTATTCAATGTATGTCTGTATTTTATTCTAAAAACATATCTCACTGTGGGAGCCCCTAGAGTTTCTCTCTTGCCTTCCCTCTCTCCTTTCTCTCCCGTCCACTCCCCTTTCTCCTGCTGCTGTCCAGCATTGAACCTGGGGCTTTGTGCCATCTAGGCAGGGATTCTACCACTGGGCTCTATGCTCAGCCCAGCATCCCATTTTCTTTTCTTTTTTTTTTTTTTTTTTTTTTTGGTTTTTCGAGACAGGGTTTCTCTGTGGCTTTGGAGCCTGTCCTGGAACTAGCTCTGTAGACCAGGCTGGTCTCGAACTCACAGAGATCCACCTGCCTCTGCCTCCCGAGTGCTGGGATTAAAGGCGTGCGCCACCATCGCCCGGCTCCAGCATCCCATTTTCAAAGGAGACAACGGAGGCTCAAAAAGTTAAATCATTTGCCCAAAGCTGAGCTATGAAACACAAGGCCAAGTGTCAAAGGCCTGAGTAGCCAAAAGCTCAGGCCTCTGTTCATCTGGATCACGTAACTCGACTCCAGCTGATGTTTGACTGTTACATAACCACAGGGCTGGCTCGTCACAGGTTTCCTGCCAGCCAGGACACCTATAAGTCTGTTACCTAATCTCTCTTGGGTCGGAAAGAGATTCAGGATGTCCTGGATAGTGAACTCATAATGGCCTTTCTCTTCCTTCCACCTCGGATAGAATCTGCAAGTGGAAATTTCCAGGAATGTCTTGAATTAGAAAGTGAAGCCTAATTTGCTTCCCCAAAATAAATAAATAAATAAATAAATACCAAACCAAACCAAACAAAAAACAAAAACACCACCCGAAAACCAAACCAAATGAAACAAGCAAACAAAATTAGCCAAGGAGAAGGTCACCCTATCATTGCCTTTCCATTTGCCAGGTATGACGGGCAGGACCATTTGGCATTGATATGGGCACCTCACTACAGCATCTGGAGGGGAAGCCTTCCCAGCCCTGAGGGCTGGAGTAAAAACAGCCGCCTCTCCTGTCTGGTTCATGCTGTTTGGGGCTTCAGGAAGGGCATGTGGCTTAAGAACAACCACCACAAACCCCACAGTTTTGTTTTGTTTTTTAAAATATAATTATGGAAGTAGCACAATAGAGCCCGGGGGAAATTACTCACTAACAGTGCCGAGACAATGGCTATTCTGACAGTCATGATCTATCTGCTCGGATCATCGTTTTGTGGGCCTGATGTTTTGTTAGGTCCCCAACTGGACCCCAGATATTGAAATCTCCAGTGTTCGAGACCTTGTTTGGCTTGCAGAACCTACCCTGTCCAAAACCAGGGTCTGGGAGTTTCCTCTGTTCCCTTTCCACCAGGCATGCTGGCGAGACTTCCTGACGATAGGTAGTTTTCTCCCAAGTCCCATTGTGCTGTCTGTGACTTGGTATAACAGGAACGGCTGTTGATGGCTACTCTCTTCTCACGCTTTTTTCTCTCCTGTTTTGCTGTGTGGCTTCCAGAAGCCGTTCCAGTCAGCAAAACACTGCAGTAGGCAGAAAGGATTTCTCTCAGGAGTGGTTCCAGTAGGTGGAGTACATCTGTAGGCTCGGCCACTGGAATGCCAGCAGCCGTGATTTATTCTGAGTCTGGACAGAAGCATCTGCAAGATCGCAGAGCTGGGTTCTCTATTTCTCGTTTTCCCATCTCCTGCCATAAGAACTGTAAGCACCACAGTGTGGCTGTTCCTTCTACCTGAGTCCCGGAGGGAGCCGAGCAGCTAACTTGAGTGCAAGAAATAAGCTTAAAAATAATAATAATAATAATAATAATAATAATAATAATAATAATAATAAAAACCCCTAGGCACTGGAGAGGTGGCCCATTTGTTGAGAGCACTTGCTGTTCTTGTGGAGGATCCAGATTGGAATTCCACACACTGTCTTCGGTTCCAGGGCGTCTGACACCCTCTTCTGGCCACTGTGGATACTGCACCCGGGTGCTGCACATGTTTAACAAAATAAAACACCACATGCATAAAATAAAAATAATCAAAAATTAAAGTTATATGTATTAATTTTGTGTGTCCCCCCTTCCGTGTGTGTGTGTGTGTGTGTGTGTGTGTGTGTGTGTGAAGACAGCTTGTGGGAGCTGTTTTTCTCCTTCCACGATTTGAGCCTCTGGGATGGAACTCAGGTCAATAGGCTTGGAGCTAAGTGCCTTCGCTCACTGGTCCTTTCTTCTGAGTTCTAACGTAGGGCATAAATATAGCTCAAGGCAGAGGTGATGCTTGCCACACCTGGTCACACTGATGGAGTTTATCTGCCCAGAATATCATGAGGGATGGCCACAGGATGGAAAGAAGAGCTCCCGCATGGACCTGGACGTTCTGCTGCTCATCTCTCACCTCTTCTGGCTTTTGTGACTCTGTTCCCTGCTTACTACCAGAGCCTTCTCCCTGGATGAAGAGGCAGAGTCCTCTGAGGCTGTTGTCAGGTACAATGAACAGTAAAGACCTTGGGTGAGTCTGACTTGGAATGGACTTCTATTCTTAATCACTCTGTCCAGAGGAGAATTCCAGGAAGAAGTGGAGGCAGGGTTCTTGCCAGAATCAGGATGCAAATGTGTGTGTGTGTGTGTGTGTGTGTGTGTGAGTGTGTGTATTCCTGTAATACCGCTCACCCATACTCTCTAGTTGGTTCTCCAGAGTGCACTTTGGTGCAATGGTACCTCAGTTTGTCACTGGACCCTTAGAAGGAGGGATGGGTGCTGTTTACGTTTTCCCCAGGGAGAGAATTTTCGCAACAGGGGACCACGCCCACCTTCCAAATCCTCTTGTTACTCTGGCTTATTTCAGGGTCTGTTTACTTCACGGCTCGGGTACCTGCTCAGACCTGCAGAGCAGGCTTTCCACAGTGGACAGCTGATCTCCAGTGATCTATGCCATCCCAGTCATGGGTCCTGAGGACAGGCCTCCTTCCGGGGAATTCCTCTTCGGCCTCATGTCCACTGCCTAAAGATCTAGGATTCTGCTGGGAGCTTCCTCCTTTCCCTGTAGTCACTGCTTTGTTAGAGTGTTGATGACTTAACCTTTTAAGTTTAAAGTTTATTTGTTGTGTGTGTGTACATGTGTGTATCACAGCGGGCACTTGGAGGTCAGAAGACAACTTGCTGTAGTCGGTTCTCTCCTTCTACCATGCGGGTCCCGGTGACTGAACTCAGGTGTCAGGGTTGGTGGCCAGCATCTGAATCACCTGCCAGCTGGCTTTTCTTTTCTTTTCTTTTCTTTCCTTTCCTTTCCTTTTCTCTCTCTCTTCTCTCTCTCTCCCCCTCTTCTTTCTTTCTTTCTTTCTTTCTTTCTTTCTTTCTTTCTCTTTTGGTTTTTCGAGAAAGGATTTGTCCTAGAACTAGCTCTGTAGACCAGGCAGGCTTTGAACTCACAGAGATCCACCTGTCTCTGCCTCCCAAGCGCTGGGATTAAAGGCATGCGCCACCACCACCCAGCTTTTTTCCTTCCCTCCTTCCTTCCCTCCTTCCTTTCCTCCTCCTCCTCCTCCTCCTCCTCCTCCTTTAAAAAAATCAATAACCCACAACATCGATCTTTAGTCATGGACACGAGAACAAAGTGTCTCATGAGGAATGCCCCTGGAAGGAGGCGTTTCCTCAGGGCTCGTGACTGGGATGGCACAAATTACTGGAGACCAGCTGTCCACTGTGTAAACCCTGCCCTGCAGGGACCAGCGATGTCCCACCAAGCAGTTTCTTCCTAACCTACATTTTCACCGGGCACATGCCAAATGCCATCTGCTCTGCCAGGCATTCTCACACGTGTTACTTTCTTTAAAATCTCCACCCTGGGACTGAGGGGAAGACCACATCTTCTTCATCTTAAAAACGAGGACAACGGAGGATCCCGGGTGCATCAGGCTGTCCAAAGACAAAGGCGGGAGAGAGCCAGCAAGCACCGTGGAGCTAAATCCAGCTTCTTTCAGGTCTTGCATCAGGTGCTCGGAGCCACCTGGACCAGGAAGGACATAGACCTGTGCTTGTGACCGCGGGGATGTTCCTAGACCAGGGGAACCAGAGGGGACTTGGTCTGAAAGGGCCAGGATCCCAGAGATACCGTCCCCTCCCGCGTCCTGCCTGAGGGTCTAGTCTTTGCCAGGGTGAAAAGAGAGGTTCATGGAGCTAGGGCAGTAGCCGGGAGGAAGCCGATTGGACCTCTTTCTAGAAGCCTGACCTTCATCGTCAGGGGATGTCCCGCCAGGAAGCGGATTGGAAGGAACTCACGGCCCTTGGCGCCCGCAGAAAGTCCTGGCGCGCAGCTGGCCTGGCTTCCTCCTAGGCTAGGGCTGAGCTCAAGGCTTCGCGGTAGCGCTGGCTGCAAACCCGACTGAGAAACTAGGTCAGCCTGCGGCCAGCAGCCTCCTGGAGAGTTTCCTGCCTCTCCTGAGCCCTTCTCCTGAGCCCTGGCTCCCTCCCTTCCCAAGTCTCCTCCACTAGCTGCTCCCTCTTCCTCTCCTCCATCATCTCTATGAGACAGGCACCTCCTTCTAAGAGGCAGCGGACTAGTTTTAAGTAAATCAAAAGATGCAATAAATTTCACACTGGAGCAAACCAAAATTCCCACTACCGAGGAACAGCTATAGTTACCAGAATGACATCCCTCAAGTGTATTGTATTTTACGGGAATATGCAGTCAGAGGAAGAGATCTTATTAAAATGAGACTTAAAATAGTTACTTTTGAATGAAAAAAAAAATTCACTTCAGTGATTTTATTTGGATCCAAGAAACTACAGTGAAATGGAAAAGAATTGCTGAATTTTTAAGTAAATGTAGTTTACTACAGGATGAACAATAAAATATTCCGTATTCCTTTAAGAAAGATTCAGAAATAACGTGAAGAAAGGAGAGGGGAGGGAAGGGGGAGAATTAAGTGGTTGGAGATTTAAAAAGCGATGTGTTTCAATTTTAGCTAGTTAATTAATTCCTGCTAGGGGAACTGAAAGCATTTAGCACAAATCCTTCCTCCAACCCCTTCTTTTAGCTTCTTGATTTGTAAGTTATACTATAATTATTTTTAATTTTTCACACTTAGAACATCACTGTTGAGTGACATAAATATATTTCCCCATGCATCTTCACTGTTGGTTATTTATTTATCTGTATTTTTTAAAGGACAGGCTTGTGTTGAACGTCTGTCTTTTTGCCTCCACTTAAAATTTTGTAAAATATCATTTTTATCGATGTGTGTAGATGTCTTGCCTGGGTATATGTCTGTGCACCATGTGTTTGCCTGGTGCCCATGGAGGCCAGAAGAGGGCACTGAGTACCCTAGAGCTAGCGTTACAGACCATTGTTCTCTCCACCCCCGCACCCCACTCCAGGTCGCTTTGGGGGGGGGGGCAGATGACAAGTAGCTTTTCTCCTCCCACTGTGACTAAGCTCAAGTTGTAAGACCTGCTGGCAAGACCTTTTACCCACCCACCCATCTCACTGGTGCCACGATCCATGTTTGGATCCAATCCTCATCACTAACTCTGAGCTTTTGTTTTATGTGGTGGGTGTTGTTGTCATGGTGAAATAGGTTCTTGTGTAGCCCAGGCTGGCCTCAGACTTACTATGTAGCCGAGGAAGGCCTGGAGCTTCTAATCCTCGGACTTCCACCTCTTGAGTGCTGGGATTCCAGATGTGCGGTAAGGTCCCAGGGATTCCAGATGTGTGACAGGGTCCCAGCTTCCCCTTGTTTGCACTTTTCCGTTGCCATCTCTGGATATAATATAATATGATATATGGATTATATTTTGAAATTGTTCAATAATGATTTGCAAATCTGGTTTTTCTTTAGGAAGGAATATTGGATAGGTATAATATTTTCAAGATACCACCTTACACATTTATACCATTGTGACCATTATCCTAGTACTTTGTGTGTGTGTGTGTCTTCACATAAAAAAAAGAATCTATACGTTTTTTGGTATATCTTCTGTTTGTTGAATTGCCTGTCTAAAAGAATCATTCAAACACAGTAGATGCTTACTGCTTTGTTAAATTGTTTTTTTTTTTTTGTTTTTTTGTTTTTGTTTTTCGAGACAGGGTTTTTCTGTGGTTTTGGAGCCTGTCCTGGAACTAGCTCTTGTAGACCAGGCTGGTCTCGAACTCACAGAGATCCTCCTGCCTCTGCCTCCCAAGTGCTGGGATTAAAGGCGTGCGCCACCACCGCCTGGCTTAAATTCTTATTTGGAATTTTTAAAATTGAGATTCATACCCATATTTGTTATTCTGTAGTATGAACATCTTCCCTCTTTTCCCCCTCTCATTTCCCCCTCCCTCCTTTTCCCCCTCATTTCCCCTTCCCTCTTTTCCTCCCCTATTTATTCCCCCTCCCTCCTTTCCTTCCCCTCTTTTGCTTCCCTTTCTCCTTTCTTCCCTCCAGCAGGGGTGGGGTAGGGGCATCAGGGTGGGTAGGTGGGGTTGGGACTGGAGTAGGTGGGACTGGGTGGGGAAGGACTCCTGGTTTTATACTCTCCTGTCTGCATCCGACTGCACTGAAGACAAACCCTTGGGCTGCAGTCTTGGCTCTTGTTTCACCTGTCTTAGGCACTGAGCGTGATTCTTCACACTGGGAAAAGTGCTTTACTGGTTTTAACTGTTGAATCCAGTCGTGAGTGGTCTCATGGGTTAGAATGCTAAGAAGAGATGAAATTTTAAGGAACATTTTCAGCTCCTGCAAAGGGTTTGAAGTGTTGGAGAGACCACTTGGCACTTAAGACTGCTTGCTGCTTTTGCAGAGAACCGGAGTTGGACTCACATCGCCCATAACACATTAACCTGTGTCTGCAGCTTGAGGACCCTGATCCAATGCCTTCTGGCCTCCAAAGTTTCCTGGGAGCACATGTGCACTTGTGAGCAACCCCACACATATGCACGCGTGTGTGTGCACACACACAAGCGCACACCAGGACTCTCTTGAGGTTTTAAGAACTTATGTCATCCTGGGAGCACATGTGCACTTGTGAGCAACCCCACACACATATGCACACGTGTGCGTGCACACACACAAGCGCACACCAGGACTCTCTTGGCAACCCCCCACACATATGCACGCGTGTGTGTGCACACACACAAGCCCACACCAGGACTCTCTTGAGGTTTTTAGAACTTAAGTCATCAGTTCTGTGGTTCATCTTACAACTTCACGTTGAACTTTAGAGGTTTATTTCCCTGGAGATTTAAACTCTCTTCTTCTATAGTACATTATAGGTTAGAAATAGGCAACTTGGAGACTCGGAAATTAAAAGGAATCCCTCACCTCAGAGTCTGACTGAAGCCTCTCACCCACTGAGAAACAATAATTCAGCACCAGTAACTGATTAATTCTTTTGCCCTTCCCAAGTTAGGTGCAGACCTGCCATCTTCTAGGGCTTTCTCCAGAAACTCCTCTTGTCTTACACAGCCTCGTCTGCAATTATTTTCTGTGTCAAAGTCACAAATCTGGGTTTGAGGTCCTTAAAAGATTGGGAGGTGGGGGGAACTCTTGAGGCTGCTAAAGATGACAACATGGAACTGTGTCACTGTGCCCTCACCCCTGACAGAGAGTTTTCTTTACTTTTTCCCTCTCCGAAATTTGTTATTTACCTTAGTTTACAATCCAGGAGCAGACACTTAAGGGATGTGATTCTCCTATATAGCTGGTAAGGAGAGGAAGTCCAAGGGAAGCGGAATTGGATACAATCCCTATTCTTGTTTTCCAAATGTTATCGGCTTCTGTTATCTTGAAATATATAGGCTGTTCTTGTTTACAGACAATAAAATTTAGTTCTCCTTTGTAGTGAAAAGCTATTGCACATGAAAATTTGTATCATTTTTCTAAAACCCAGAAATACTCATTAGCATTTTTATAGTCTCTTCAGCTTTTCAGATGTCATTTCTACTGGATATGTTATAATTTATCATCCTATTTTCCTAGCGTTAGATATTCAGTTTCTAGCCATTGTTATTTTTCTGTATTAGCAGACAATGTAATAAGCATTTTTGTGACACATGACATTTTGATTTTGCCGAATTATTTTTTTTTTAGAATGCATTTCCAATGCTGAAATTATGGGAAATGTTTACAGCAGCTTCCCAGAGGCCGTCTTTATTTGTACTGATACCCATAATGAATGGAGGCCCTCTCTCTTTCCATTACCACCTGGCCCACTATACGTATTGCTTATTTTATGAAAGTTCACCAAACCCAGAAGCTTGCCAACGACATATCAGGTTCCTTTGGCATCACATTGAAATTTAATAGGGAGCAGGTGATTACTCAGACTATAAATTAGTTATTTATTTATTTTTTGTTGCTCTGATAAAATACCAATACAGGACACAACTTAAGGAAGCAAGAGTTTCTTCTGGCTTATAATTCCAGATGGCTAGAATATATAATGGTGGGGAAGGCATGGCAGCAGGAAGCTGGAGCTGGAAGCCAGTTGAAGACATTTTGTCACCAGGAAATCAAAAGAGTACACTTGGAATGAGGTGAGCCTATGAGCTCTTAAACCCCACTTCCTAGGACACGCTTTCTCCAGTGAGTCTGTGTTCTAAATGTTCCATAGTTTCCCAACCAGCACAGCATGGTAGCTGGAATGAAAAGAGCCTCCACAGGCTCATATGTCCGAATACTTGGTGCCCAGTCAGTGGAACTGTTTGGGAAGGATTAAGGAGGCGTGGCCTTGTTGAAGGTGTGTCACTTGGGGCGGGCTCTGAGGTTTCAAAAGACAATACACTCAGTGAATTCTCTCAGCCTCGTGATTATGGACCAAGCTGTGCACTCTCAGCTGTTCCTGCTAACATGTCTTAGTTCTACCATCACGGCCTCTAACCCTCTAACTCTAACCCCTAACTAACTGTTTTATAAGTGCCTTGGCAGAACATTTAGTCACAACCATAGAAAACTTACTAAGACAGAGGGTAAGTGTGCTTGCTGCCAAGCCTGACAACCTGGGTTCGATCCCCAGAATCCACGAGGTGGAAGGATGTCATGGTCCCACATCTGGGCAACATCTGTCGGGGTCCAGCCTGATGGGTTTGCATGTTCCAGGGTAGGGGCATGTGAATTAGAAATGTTAGAAAAAACAGAGGTACAAAAGAAAAAGACACAGAATAGAGTCAGGAGGGCAACCGGTTGAATACTGAATTCGCCCACATTTATTTTCCATATTCTTATATACCCCAATCCAAAAGTTGGGGGGGGGGGAGGCAAAAGACTGCTTTAACACGATACAAAGAACAAACAAAGCAATTACCATCTCAACATCAAGTAACTATATCCTGAGTTAAATATTCTGTTGTTTAGGCAGGACATGCAGTGACCACATCTTAGGCCAAGCATCCTGTAGGCAGCCACACCCTAGGCCAAATCTCCTGTCAGAACCTTGAAGGAGCAAGAATAGGCTGAATTCTCTGACCTTTGGTCATGGTGGACCGGATCCACATCCATGGGTTCTGACAGAAGGAGTGAACTGGTCCTGAGAGTTGTCCTCTGACCTCCACAAACACACCATGATGTGCGTGTGCTCAAAGACATAAATAAACGCATGCAATAAAAATTTAAAATTCAACAGTGTAGATTTCTTCCTATACCTTTCTCAACTATTCATACTGTCCCATACACATTTTTTATACCCTTTCCCTAGCTAT
Organism: Microtus oregoni; assembly: GCF_018167655.1. Classification (NCBI taxonomy): domain Eukaryota; kingdom Metazoa; phylum Chordata; class Mammalia; order Rodentia; family Cricetidae; genus Microtus; species Microtus oregoni. The sequence goes on from NW_024543063.1 coordinate 37,042,392, forward strand.
GCATTGGGTCTTAAAGGGCTTATATAATTCTGAATTACTCAAAATTTGACATATCTCTTCTAAAAACATCCCTCTATCTTGGTAGTGTGAACAAGTGTCTACTCACCCCAGAGAGGGCACCCATGACACATCAAAGTGGCAATTCCATCTGGGACTAGCTTGGTGAACCAATGAGTTGATTGGGGTTGCTTCCAGAATATGACAGACCACCAACACAGCTGTGCTGATGAAACTCCCACCCGAGTGGTGACACCCCCATAGCTGCTCAGATGGAGTCTTTGCTTTAGTTCACATTCCTCCTCTGTAGTACACCCCAGGACCACATGCAACTGAGACAGGATTACATACAGTTCAGAACGGGATTCTGGAAGGCAGGGCTGTGGTCTCAGGCCAGAGTCTAATGGCCTCACCACCACCTTCTTTTCTAACATGCCAGACCTTGTTGAGGGTGTCTTGCAGATGACCACTGTTGGTCTGATTAGGGTGGTAATCCCGATTATATCCAGAGGACAGTAGCCCTAACTCTATGATGAAAGCTCAGACTTAAAGGTCTTTGTCAGATGCACACAGTCATGTCACGACAATACAGCCAAGAACAGTTTCATCTACCCCACGTTACTTGTTCCTTCTTCCCCCAAATTTCTTCCTGGTGTAGGAGGTCCTTCTGTATTTGCATTGCTTTCATTGGTTGAATAAAGAAACTGCCTTGGCCTTTTGATAGGGTAGCCCTTAGGTGGGCAGAGTAGACAGAACAGAATGCTGGGAAAAGGAGAAGTGTGGCAGACGCCATGAATCTCTGGCCTGAGATGAACGTAGGTCAGAATCTTGTTTTTAGTTAGGAAAAGGGGACAGGTGAGATCAGAGACATGTCCAAACAACCCTGAAGCCTGTGCATAAACGCAGGGCCCTCGTGGTTCTCTGCTTTGAAACTAGAAAATACAAACCTCAGGCTTTCTTCCCTCGAGTCCATTGCGACTCTGTCAGGAAGTTTCCTTTTAATAGCAGGAGGCTTATCAGATCCATCATCCTTAGATGGCTAATCTTGATAAAATTTAGGATCTTGCTGGGAGCAGATGCTCTGGGTTCTCTTGATCTTGCACAGATTCACTCACCAGGGAAAGGCAGTGTTGGCCAACCTCACCTGGTGCATGGTTTGGATGTGAAATGTCTCCCACAAGCTCTGGGGTTTGCATACTTTATTCCCAGCTGGAGGTGCTATTTAGTGAGTATGATAGTTTGAATCTAATTGGCTCCCATAATCTCACAGGGAGTGGCACTATTAGGAGGTGTGGCTTTGTTTTGGAGTGGATATGGCCTTGTTGGAGGAAGTGTGTTGTAGGAGGCTGCTGCCTGTTTGTTCCCAGCTGCTCAGCTCCAAAATAACCACACAAAAACAATACTATTTGCAATACTGTTTGGCCAATAGCTTAAGCATATTTTTGGCTAATTCATATTTTCAATTAACCCATCTCCATTAATCTGTGTATCACCACATGGCTGTGGTTTACTGGGTAACGTTCTAGCATCTGTCTCCGGTGGGGCTACATGGCTTCTCCTCACTCATCCTTCTTTTTCCCAGCATTCAGTATAGTTTTCCCTACCTATTTCTACTCTGCCCTACCAACAGACCAAGGCAGTTTCTTTATTCATTAACCAATAAAAGCAACACATAGACAGAAGGACCTCCTACATCAGAAATGTGACACCGTGGGGGCAGACTTTGAGGTTTCCTATGCTCAGGATTAGTCCAGTGTCTCAGTCAACTTCCTATTGCCTGCAAGAAGTAAGACTCTCAGCTACTCCAACACCACATCTGCCTGCATGTCACCATGCTCCCTGCCATGAATAATGAACTAAACCTCTGAAACTGTAAGCTGCCACTTCAATGAAATACTTCCTTTATAAGAGTTGTCATGGTCATGGTGTCTCTTCACAGCAATAGAAACCCTAAGACAGTGAGGTTGTAGAATCTTTGGGAGCTGGGGCCCGGTTGGAGGAAGAGAGTCCCTGAGGGCCAGCCTTGAATGTACAGCCGGGCCATGCTTCCAGCCTTCTCCTTTTGCTCCTGACCCCCCAGATGTGAACAAGTAGCTTAATGCTTCTCCCAACATAGCCGAGAGCCACTCCCACTGGCCAGTCTTTCCTGCTCTTGTATATTCCTTGCTACCGTGCCTTTCCTACAATAATCTACTATGTCCTCAAAACACACCCTAACAAGCCCATCCTCCCTTAGTATCTGTATTTGATCGCAGCAATGAGATGGTAGCTACTCCATCTGGGAACTTCTTCAGAGGGACGAGTCTGTCCCCAGAGGAAGAAGTCCGTAATGCCTCATCATTTGCCATCAAGACCGGAAACTTTCTCGCTCGATTTGTCCAATTGTAGAACCTTGGCCTCCCTCTGTGGCAGATGGTTCTGGTTGGAAGACTGGCTCTAAAGTTTTTTTTTTTTTAGCTTTCTTCAGTCAAACATTTCTTCAGCAAATCTTCCCCCAGCCCCTCTTCAAGGTCATGTCTCTACTTCTCCATGGAAGAATTTCCTTGTATCTGAGAACCCATCTCGGTGTATAATCGTTTCATCATTTTGATCAGTTCCCACTGCTACCATTAGTTACTGGCCTCCATGGGGTCAGACAGCACTGCCGCCACCAGGGAAGAGCAGCTGCAGACAACAGCTGACCCAAGGGGTGGAGTTTAGACCGTCTCTCTCAAGGGGGCATGCACATGTGTTTCAAGATTTCATGTCAATCAGGAACTCCCCTGCTTCAAGATTCCCATGGCATTCTATTGCACACCAGGAGTAAATCCCCACACCATGCCCTGTGGCCTGGCTCTCTTCACTGTCATCTCTGAGCAGCCTCTTGGCTTCCTCCCTGGGCCTATAACCATCTAGGTCCTGCTCCATCCAGGCCCTCAACACAGGTCCCTTTCCTCTTGGCGAGGCTGGATCCTTCTGCTCAAATCTTATGTCATAGGGTTGCCATTCAGAGGCTTTCCTTCATCCTCCTACGTGACTTAGATGATCATTCCCGTTATTGCTTTATCCCACTTTGGGTTTATCTGCCAATTTCGTTGTGAATGATACGAAAGACTCGGTGCTGAAGGTTTTGTCTCTGGTACAGGCAGGATTCACAAGTGGGAGATATGACTGAACCATGGGGACTCTGAAGTGATGCGTGAATTAACCCACAGATGGATTCATAGTTGGAGGGACTGTTGGGAAATGGAATCTGATGGGAGGAAGGAGGATAATAGACATGCGTTAAAGCATACATCCTGTCTCTGTTCTCCAGCCCCATCTTCCTCAGCTTCCCGGACACCACCCAGTGGGCAGCTTTGCTCTGCCATGTGTTCTCCGTGATGTTTTGCCCTGCCGTGAACCAAGAGCAGCGACACTCACTAATCATGGGCAGAAGCCTCTGAAACCGTAAGCCAAAAGAAACCCTTCCTTTAGTAAGTCATTTCTCTTAGGAGACTGACTGGCAGAAAGAGCTGTCTCCTTGTTGCCTAGCATGTGACATCCACCCTGGAGGGGGTGCAGTAGATGAACAAATAAGAGTCCCCAGTGCTACCTCAGAGAAGCTGACTGAGAACAGAGCCCAGGCAGCCATATGTCCCTGAACTCCGTTCTCATCTGCTCTCTCCCTGTCTTGACATCTTCTCCTGCCCTCCAGTCTCCTCCCAACTGTGCTCAGGGGAGTGTAGGATGGAGAGAGGAGGCTCCTCCCCACGGCCCAGAAGGCACTAAGGGTGAAGTAATATCCTCTTGTGGTCAGTGCTGGTGGCTGTGATGGATTCCAGGATGAAACACATGCAGAGACTGAGTTCAGAGGTCTGCCTGCCACTCTGTCTGGGTAGAGTCATGGAGATTTGCTTTCTTTTTCTCCTTCTAGAGTCTGGGCTTGACTGGTATCAGCAAAGGTTGCTCTATTTCTCCTTCTAGAGTCTGGGCTTGACTGGAATCAATGAAGGTTGCTCTATTTCTCTTTCTGAGAGTCTGGGCTTGACTGGTATCAGCGAAAGTTGCTCTTTTTTTCTTTTTAATTAGCCAGAGGAGCAGACTTTACTCAGCTATGTTTGCCAAGATTGCGGCATCGTGTAAAACATTGCAAATATTAAGTTTGTGACTCGGTCACTGTTCCTAGGCAAATTGACTTACAACTGTTGGTTTAAATGAGAAATGTCCCTCACTGGCTCAGGTACTTGAACAGTGAATCATCAGTTGGTGGCGCCCTTTGACCTTGCTGGAGGAAGTACATCATTAGAGATGGGCTTGAGAGGGGGTCGTAGCTCCACCCCACTTCCAGTTCTCTTCCTCCCCTTTGGGCTTATGGTTGAGACTGAGAGCTCTCAGATTCTGGTTCCAGCCTGAGCCTGCCGTTGCTGCCACACTTCCTTATCATGATGGACTCTTAGCCCTCTGGAACCCCCCTCCCCCATAAACTCTTCCTTCTATAAGCTCCTTCTGGAGATGGTGCTTTACCCCAAGAACAGAAAAATAATTAATATAGCGTCTGTGACCTGTCTTTGGCTTCTAAATTCCAGGAATAAAAACCACTTAATCATACTCTGTGAACAACTGTCTTTCCTTCACTTGGTTCTGCAATGGCCTTGCCGATCTTCAAAGGCCCTCACCACAGGACCTTTGCACGCACTGTTGCTGCTGCCCCAAGGCCATTTGCTCTGAGTCTTCATAGTTCACATCGTCACCTTCTAGTCCTTGCTCATCCCTGAGAGTCCTGGTCTGACCCCTTTATTTAAAAGTGCAGCCTGGACTCTTCCAGAACCCTAGCTCTCTTTGACTAGTGTAATAATAATCGTTATCTTTGGCTAGTTGTCTGACAGTGTGAGCATGCACTAGAGGCCTGAGGGTGAAGTCGCGAATCAGCCTCAATCACTTTCCTACCTACGTCACCGAGACAGAATCTCTCAATCAAACCTTGAGCTCACTGATTGGCCTCGCCTCACTGGCCACCTTGCTCAGAGGTTCTTCAGCTCCACCTTCAGAGACTGGACATGGGTGGACAGCTATGCTGCCCAGCACTTACATGGGTTCAGGGGATCCAAACCCTGACCCTCATGCTTTTGTAAAGACCTGTTTAGCTTTTTGCTGGCTTGACACTGCTCGAGTCGTTTGAGAAGAGAAAGCGTCAATCGAGGAAATGCCCTCACTAGATTGGCTTGTTAAGTGATGAGGATGAGCAGGTACTGCCCCTCAGCAGGTGGTCCTGGGAGCTATGAGGGGAAAGCCAGTGAGCGGTGTTCCTCCGGTGTTCCTCGGTGGTTCTGCTTCAGTTCCTGCCTCTAGATGCTTGTCCTGACTTCTCCCAGTGACGGAGTGTGGCCTGGGAGTCCTGAGATGAAAAAAACCCTTTCTTCCCCAAGCTGCTTTTGCTCGTGGTGTTTATCACAGCAATAAAAACACTAGCTAGGACAGGTGCTGAGCACCTTAACTTTGGAGTCATCTCCCCAGCCCCTGCCTGTGTTTACCAAGGCCTCCAGGTATTTCTGAGGTTTGAGAGCAGCTGTTATGAATCAGTGCTAAAACAGGGGCCTGGTGGCCCCCCGGGTCTCTTGCTCAGCTCAGTTTGTGGCGGTTATGTGAAATCCAGTTATGTCTGAACTGGCATGCAAATTAAAAAGCAAAAGTAGTTCATTTCTGCAAGGCTCAGTTTCCTTACCTGTAATGCATGGACAAATATTAGCTGCTATGGGGCATGATTACAATTAAGTTAAAATTAAATGAGGTGGTGTTTATGAAGTTCCCGGCACACAGTTGGTACTCAATAGTACCCTTAACCTCCTTGCCTTAACCTCCTCTGTGAGTCTGGACTTTGGGGTGAGGGATCAGGCTGTGAAGATCAGAATTTTAACTCAGGGGCTGGAGAGACAGATAGCTTAGGAGTTAAGAGCACTGGCTGCTCTTGCAGAGGACCCAAGTTCAGTTCCCAGCATCCTGGCAGCTCACAACAATCTTTAACTCTAGTTCTAGGGCTGGTTTTATAGGAACATTGTCCTAAACAGAGCTCCTGATAGGCTCACTGTGACGACGAACGTTATCCATCATCTGTTTCCCTGGAGAACCTTGACTGAGACAACACACCCAGTATGAGGCTGAGCATTAGGAGCCCCGACCTTGCCTCTGGCCCTTGCTGGGGATGCTCCATTCAATTCTGGAATTCTAAAACTCACGAACCTTTCTTGGCTTGTGCCAGGGAGGACAGAAGAGCCATCCCGAGAAAATGCACACCTGTAGGGCAGGCAGAGAAGGCAAGAGGGAAGCCATGGCATCCTGGACATTGGCCTCATGGACCCATACCTGTGAAATGTCATGAGTGTCACAGATGGAAGCTGGCAACACGGAGAGAGGAATGGGGTGGTGGAGGTGGCCAGAAATTCTGTTGTGTAACTGGGCCAAAGGTATCGGAGAGCTTTACAATAGCAAAGTTTCTGGGGTGTTTGTGAAGGTCTCTCCAGGAAATGTAAGAATAAAACACTCAATTTCCAATTGATGATCAGCACTCATCAATGTTGACAGGCATTGGCCACTCTGCAGAAGGGCTGAATGAAACAGAAAGGCAGGGGAGAGACAGGGTCTGTCTTCGCTGGGCCATCCATCTTTTCCCACCTTGGACATGAAAGCCCTGGCTCTCAGGTCTTTGACTTTACGACTCAACTTGTGTTTGAGTCTCAGGCCTTTGGGCTCAGATTTAATAAAATTAAATCTGGCTCTCCAGCTTGTGGAAAGCAAACTGTGGGACTTCTTGGCCTCTATAATAATCCTGAGATTATTAATTCTGTTTAGGTGGGGGTTCTGACTAACACAGGTTCCAGGCGGGAGGTGTGGGTTATACAGGTTGAAGGTGACCCTTCTGGGTCCTGTCAGGTGGAGAGAGGAGTCTAGAGACTCAAGGGGCCTGGAACTGGCAGATGGTGAGGTGTAATGAGGTGAAAGGCAGAACAGGATCATTTTTGGGGGGCCTTGAGTGTATAAGGAGCAGACAGAGGCACAGGCCACATGCAGGTGAAATTCTATATTTCAGACCTCAGGAAGTAGAGGAGAAGTCATGGAGAGACAGAGACCTGGGGAGCATGGAACAGGATGTCCTAAGTGACCTTCAGAGGCTGAGCTGCCAAAACCGTCTTGGAGAAGAAAGCAATCAGAAAAAGGCAAGCAGCTAGGAGGCTGGGCTTGTTCCACCTGCAGCCTGATGATCACTTATTTAATGAAGAAAGGGGGGGGGGCAGGGAGAGGAAGTACAAGGGATCTCAGGGATGAAAGGTTGCTCTGGGTTTGGGGGAAGTTGAGCCAGGTTCTAGTCAGAGGGGAGGAAGACACAGGATGGATGTGGAGGAGGAGAGATGGTTTTGGAGGAACAGTGTTCTCAAGGTTAGGTTTCAGTTAAGAGTCCTGCAGGGAACGGCTGCTTCGGGTGGGTTGAAGCATTTTCACTAGAGAAACAATCTCAGAGGTAAGGCTAGGGTTAAAAAGACCAACAAGGGCCCTTGAGGATCCTAGAGAGAAGCATCAGCCGGAAGCTCTTGCCAGCCATGGATTTGAAAGGATGAGAGGAAGGAGGGGGGGCCGTTAGAACCCAGAAAGGGGTTGTGGCCACAAAGGAAGTGCATCCAGACACTGGTTCAGCTAGAGAGTTCTGGGGTGCTGGGCAGCTTCAGGGGAAGGTGGTGGCCAGACTGAGGGGTGGAGGATAGTATGGAGAAGCACCTTGAATGAGAGCAGTCATCAACACATGGAGGCCAGGGGAAGATTTCTCCAGAAAGCCACATTCCCTAAGAGCAAAGGGACTGTGGGCGGGGACCTACTGCTGTGTGAAATGATCTACAGGACAGAGTTGATTTTGGCATGGTCCAAGGACACGGGGCCAGCCAGAGCTTGAGTGAAGTTGAAAGGAGAGCCAAGGTGAGACTGTGTGAGGGGCGCCATGTCTGTCACAGATGGGAGTCTCCACCGAGGTGAGGCTGTGTGAGGGGCCCCACACCTCTCTAAGATGGGAGTCTCCACCGAGGTGAGGCCGTGTGAGGGGCCCTACGCCTCTCTAAGATGGGAGTCTCCACTGAGGTGAGGCTGTGTGAGGGGCCCCATGCCCGTCTCAGATGGGAGTCTCCACGTCACCCCTTTGTAGTAGTCTCTGGTTTTGGTTACAGCCGCATCCTTGTCTCTTATGCTCAGGTTTCGGCTGGAGCCTCATCTCTCATGCCCTCCCCTCAGGCCCTGAGAGCCAAACCCATCAGCATTTTTCTCTCCTTCTGGCCAAGTGACTGTGGGGCCAGGGCTATATGCTGGCTTGAGTCTGATACCCCAGAACCCGTGTTACAGACATGCAGGTGTGTTAATATTATCTCTGTCATAGTGATAAAATATACCGACCAAAGTACTCGAGGGATAAAGAGTTTACTTTGACACAGTGCCAGGGAAAGAGCCCACTGTGGTGGTGGGAAAGGCTTGGCGGCAGGAGCATGAAGCCAGCTTGGCCACATCACATTAGCTCCTGCAGGCTACAAAACCTCAAAAGCCACTTTAGTGACAGACTTCCTCCAGCAGGCCTCCACCTCCTAAAGGTTCCATAATCTCCCCAAATGTCACCACTATCTGGGGACCAACTGCTCAGACGTGAGTCTGTGGGGACACATTTTACATTCAACCCCCAATGTGGAGTACAAGGAGGCAAACAGTTTCAGCGATGGTGATGTAGAGGCAGGTGGATCCCTGGAACTTTGCTGGCCAGCCAGCCTAGCCTCCCTGGTAAGTTCCAGGCCAGGGACAGACTTTGTCCCAAGGAACAAGGTAAGGTGGATGGTACTTGAGGAATGGTACCTTGGCTTCCATGTACACACGTGTGCACACATAGGCTCTCACACCCATATATCCAGCTGCACACCTTCCCCTCCCCAAGAATGAAACCCAGGACTTACTCAAGAGCTACCAAAAAGGAAGTTTCTCTTTTGGTGTTTGACTTGAATCTGGGGGCATTTTGAAGGGGAAAATAAAAGGCTAGGGGACAGGAGGGGACTGGGAGGTGGAGAGCAGCTGATGGCTTTGCTAAGTCCCAGAATTCATTGTCTCTCAGTCTGCTGCAGACCTGAAGCTTCACTGTTTCATATTAAAGAGTTCCTTTTCCTTTTCGCAAGAACGATTTAAGTAAGGTCTTTGCTGAAGACCAACCCAACCCCTTGCTTGATCTCTTTGACACCGTGGTGCCTTGAACATTTGCTTGCCTGTGGCTTTAACACCTGTGTAATTCATCAAAGAGGACTTTAGACACAGGTGACAGAACACTGACAACAGGTTTGCTGAGCTGGGCCCCAAATAGCTGCATTTGTGTTTTTCCATTTGAAATCCTTCATTGTCAAGCCGCAGTGAGAGGCTTTGGCCCCTGATTTTTTGTAAGGGCATGGCATTGAAACAAAGGCCCTTGAAACAAGTTTCCATTTCTTTTTCTTGCTGGGGGGGGGGGGGGGAAGGACGGTGAAATGAGCAATTATAAACCAGCCATTTCCAGAATTCCACGTGCTGGATAAGCATGCTTGTGAGATAGTGAGTTCATTTAGGATTATACTAAACTAATCAGCATTTCAGAATCCCTTACCCTTTGCAAAATGGGTGGGGTTTGAGGCTTTATAGTCTAGCCCCACCTCCTGTTCTCTCTGTTTCTTTTCCTGATTGCTGGTACAATGAGACTAGCTGGCATTATGGACCCCCACCCCCCCTTTAAACCAGGACAGACTGAATCTCTCCCCAACTGGGAGCCAAAAGACACTCTCTCAAGCTGCTTGTGCCAGGGTAATCTTTTTTCACAGAAACAGAAATGAAATGGACATAACTGGTTATTGGTTTTTTTTTTTTCTATGTGGATTCTAGGAATCAAACTCAAGCAAGCACATCACCCCAACTGAGCTATCACCCCAGCCCTACATATTTATTTTCCAAGTGATCATTTAGCCTAAAAGACATAATGATGTCTCTGGTTTGGATCTCAAGGCCTGGGAGTGGAGGGAGAGAGATGGGGCTCTAGCCAAACAGGTCCCAAGCTTGGAGAAGAGACATTAGCTTTTCCTACAGATCATCTGATTGAATTAGCCCAGGTAAGGTCCGCCACGGAGGTGTGTGTCACTCTTGTTATATGGGGCTGGAGACGGCTATGTAACGGAGATGGATCATGTCCTAGCTGGTGGGTTTCTGTGACTGAAAACCCCCGAAGCGTGGTGACTCCATGCTGGCAGAGTGAGGATGTTTGTAGTAACGTTAGGTGGACTCTGACTCAGAGTCCAATCTATACACTACCAAGGTTCTCCCTGTGACATCCGTGGGCCCCTGAATAAGATCCATAGTCCAATCAGAGTCCTCCTCAAGCAGGGTGGTGCCAACTGTTAGAGGCTACCACTTTCTCTCCCTCATGGCTCATCGACCCTTGTTAATTCTTCATCTTTCCCTCCAGGTCTGCACATGCTGGTGGTTCTTCTCCTAGCCCCATTCTTGTTTTCATGGACCATAAACGGCATCTCCGCTCAGGTCTCTCTGCTGTCCCTCTTGACAACTGCAATCCAGTCTTTCATTATTTATTCAGGGAGATGGGAACCGGTCTTGTGGCTCATGGTGACCTTGAACTTGCTGAGGAGCCAAGGATGAAAATCTGATCCTTCTGCCTCCTACTGTGAGTGCTGGGGGTTATAGCTGTAAGCTACCGAAGGTTCCTGGAATGCCGAGGCTAGAACCCGGGATTTGTGCACATCAGGGAGGCGCTCTAGCTACTGGTCCACACCCTCAGTTCCTTCAACACATTCTTCACCGTGTGGGGGAGCAAAGTGAACACAAACTGGATCCTGTCCTTTATCTAACACCCTGCTTCCTCCTTTTCCTGTCTGCTCTTTCTCCTTCCTTATTTCTGTCTCCCACCTCCCTCTTCCTTTTTGGCAATGCTATAATATGTATCAAACCTAGGGTCTGTTTCTGTTGGGCAAATGTTCTACCATTGAGCCACACTCCCATTCTCACTTAGAAACTTCATCCCATCCTCTTTAGGAATAAAGAGCAAATACCTTGCAAAGCTTTGGGTGTCGTGCATAGCTCGCTTCTCTGCTCTCTCCTCAGGTAGTCAAGAACTTGGATTTCTGACTGCCTCGGTCCCTTTTCAACACTTCCTCTGTTGCTATCCCCTTGGTTCCAGAGCCCATTCCCCTGCCTGGGATGTGTTAGCCATACCTGTCATCTGTCCCCAACCTCCACCCCCTTTCCACCTAATTGGCCATACCTACGTTTTCAAATCATGGTTCTGTAGGTGCCAGGAGCTCCCCAGTGATCTGTGTCAGTGCCGCTGTTATTCCTTCCCCGTGTGGGACATAGTAGCTTACAGTGATATGCTTCTGCAGTCTTGGACCTGCCTCTCCCTCCTCCGTGAGAGTGAAGATGCATGTATTGGCTGCTTCTAGTGGATGCTGGTTACCTGATTACCATTCTTTCCACTCCCCCCCCCCCCCCCCCGCCGCCACTTCCTTCCTAAGAGCAGCCAGGCTTTCCTTTGTGAGGTCAATTCTACCCTGTTGGGTAGCCAACAGGTGGTCACAGAGGTACTGCATTCTCATCTTGTCCTTGCTATAGCGGCTGGCATGCTGTGGAATACAGTGTAGTGTGGTCGTGCATTGGGGAATATTATTTTAAGCTGTGCTGTTTTTGTTTATGTTGCCTTTGTTTAACTCTGCGAAGCTGTGGTTCTTTGCCTGTCTAAAACACCCGATGGACCTAATAGTGAGCTGAATGGCCAATAGTAAGGCAGGAGCAAGGATAGGTGGGGCTGGCAGGCAGAGAGCTTAAATAGGTGAACTGAGGAAGAAAAGGAGCAAGAGAATAAGGAGAGAGGACATCAGGGGCCCGTCACCCAGCAACCCAGCCAGCCACTAAGAGTGAAAGTAAGATACCCAAAAGTAAGAAAGCAAAAAGTCCAGAGGCAAAAGGTAGATAGGATGATTTAAGATAAGAAAAGCAGGCTAGAAACAATCCAAGTTAAATGGGTTTAATAAGTAAGACTAAACCTCCATGAATGATTTATTTGGGAGTTGGGTGGTGGCCCAACTAAAACTAAAAGAATAAAATAATCACACAGCAGTTGTAGTGCTGTTTAACTGGCTGTTCTTGGTTGGTCTTTTTTATTTTTAGATTTAATTTTTAAAATTTTTATTTTTTGTGTATGACTGTTTGCCTGCATGTATGTCTGTGTACCGTGAGTGCAGTGACCTTGAAGGCCAGAAGTGGGTGGCAGATATCCTGAAACCAGAGTTATAGAAGGTTGTGAGTTTCCACGTGGGTGCTGAGAATTGAACCTGGTTCCTCCAGAAGAGCAGCCAATGCTCTTACTTGCGGGGCTGTCTTTCCAGCCCCTCTGTTGGTCTTTCCAGAAGGCGATGCTAAGCCTTTATTGGATGGTTGATGGGGTGTCTTCTGACCTGCCTGCCGCCATCTATCCACATGAAGATAGCAAGAGGGCAGAGTTGATGTTCATAAGACTGTGTCACAGTGAGCACTGTGGTGAAGCCAAAGAAGAGGAAGTCTTACCACTTTACGAGGTTATGTTCACGTTAATGTCCTGACTCAGGTCTTCAGGGGCAGAGAGAGGCACAGTTTCCCATCAGTGGAGGATTGAATTGCTCTTGCTCTTTCTTTTTGTTGATTTTAATTCATAGATACTTGTTTTCAGTGCTAGGACCCCAGTAAGAAAACCTTCATCTTCTCCCATCCCCATGATCTTTGCAAGGCCTGATTCCGGGTGGAGGACTTTTAATCTAACCCTGAGAGCATGATTTCTTTTGGGCAGTGATATATGTTGGTTCTCACGCATTTCTACGTTGTCTCTGTTCTGCTGACACCAGGGCAGGAACATTTCTAGGAGAGTCAGGTGGTCCACAGGGAAGGATGGGAGATGTATGGAGCAAAGTTGTCTCAGAAGAGCTCAGTCTGGATCAGCCAAACCCAGGCTGATGTGTAGACATGTAACAATAACGGATGATAATGTTCTAAGCAAGGGAGTTTGAGGTGATTTGTTACACAGCAGTAGCTAACTGACACAATTCTCAATAAAAATGATGCCCACAGGGTAGAGCTGCTTCTGTGGCCGATGATGAGGCTGCCTCCCTTCTTTCCTGTCACATCCGGTCGTGTAGAACTTCTCACACTTCCCGCACTAACTCTCTTGAATTCGGCTCTTTCAACTTTTGGTCCTTATTCCATCTCCCCCTATAACTTTGCACACTGTCTCCTACTGCTGGACAAGGAGACAGTTACCATGGCAACCCTCCATCTGCCTGTTGTCTCTGCTCTCCAAACTCTAAATCCCACCACTCTCTTTTTCAACAACAACAAAAGTAAAAATCACAACATACACACTCGCAGCACACAGAGGAGACTCAGCCTCAACAGCCTTTCTGGTTTATTAAACAGCGGGGCTGTGTGTCAGGACTCCAGGAAACAGGCACCCAGATAGGACCAGATATGCAAATAATATGTTAGGAGACTTGACCTCGGAAACCAGGCACCGGTTGAGGGGCGGAGGGAGTGGACAAAGAAGAAAGAGAAGGAACAGGACTCCTCCTTAGAGACAGTCTGATGCCTGTCGAAGGAGAATGGGAAACGGAGAGTTGGTGCAATGCAAAACCTCAGGGTGCACCGTTGCTGTGCGAGGAGTCAGCATACCAAACCAGTCACTCAGGAGCGGAGGCCTCTGGGAAGGGGCTGCTGGCTCTCTGCAATGCCTGTGCTCAACCACTAGGGGGAGGCGCCAGAGAGGAGTGGGCGCGGGCTCACTGACCTCCAAATATTGTTTTCACACCGAACTGAGCAGAGCCAGGCTGTGGCCCCGAATTCTCAGTCCTTGAATGGTCCTTCCCCCAGCCTGCATAAGGAAACGTGTTTTTATAAAGTGCGGAAAGAACGGGTGCTGGGGTTATAGAGATGGTTTAACTCACAAAGTGCTTACAAGTAGGACCCGTACAAAAACTTACCTCAGTGCGGATGACGCAGAGACAGGAAGATTCCTTTTTCACCAGGCGGCCTACTCAGGGAGCTGCTAGGCCGCAGAAGACCAGCTTCAGAAACAAGGTAGGTGGCTCCCGAAGAACGTCAGATTTAGCCTGGTCTCCGCAAGGACGAGCCCATGTATGCAGCTGCCAGCCGTCCCCAGCCACGTGTGCCCCCACGCTTAAGAAATAAGCAGTGGGAGAGGGTAAGAATTCTGAGAGAATCCGCCCATTTTAGGAGGCATTCGTATGGAGCAGACATACGGAGTACCCGCTTCAGCGACAGGTACCCAAGGCAAGGTGTCTTTCTCTGTCTAAATTTGGAAACCTCACCAGATGGCTTTTGAGCAGGCCATAGGGCTTGTGTTTTCTTTTTTCTTTCATTAAAGTGGTGCAAATTGTCAAAGGCTACCTGATCCCCCAAATAGGAGTACGCAAGACATTTCTGTAGTTCCCCTTGATGTAGAAGGTGGGCAGAATATGCAATAACCAGGAGTGTGAGAGTTGGATCAATGTATGATGAGCGTTCGTTCGCTCATTCATTCATTCATTCATTCACTCATCCACTCATTGATCCAGCAAGTACTGGTTATGATATTGCACGCATAGAAAGAGAAGCTTGTATTCATCTTTTCCCAACCTCTCATGGATGATATAATTCATCTGGACATGGCCTTGTTCTATCTCCTTACGTCCTAAGATTTGAGGCTCATTACAGTTCTTTCTAAATTCATGTTTGACAACTTCATACAAATCTTTCCAAGGTTGCCTCCTCCTCCCTCTCTGCTCTGAGGAAGGGGACTCTGGGCTGGGGTGCTGGTCAAAGGCTATGAAGTTTCAGACACGAGGAAAGGGTCAGCTTGGGAGCTCTAATGACATCATGGCAAATTCTTGTCATGAATTAAGGATTAATAATACTTTATTGTGCACTTGAAGTAGAAAATAGACCTTTTGTTTTAAAGAAGTGCTCTGTAGTCCAGGCTGGCTTCTAATTCATGATCTTTCTGCCTTAGTCCTGCCTCCTTTTAGGGACTGAGACTACAGGTGTGGGCTGCCAGACTTGGGAAGAGTAGACCATTTGAGTTAATGCCATATGCCAGGCTAGAGAGATGGCTCTGTGGTTAAGAGCATTTGCTGCTCTTGCAGAGGACCCGAGTTCAGTTCCCAGCACTCATATCTACTAATGTTGTCCAAGGTCAGGGACATCCAGGGTGAGTCAAGTGAAGCCTCTCCAGGTTTAAAGAGCTAAGGAAAACCTGAGGTGATGTCTCCCGCTGTAGTTCCTGAGAGCCACTTGTCAGCAGTCTGAATGGCTCAGAGGCAGAAGAGCCTAACATATAGAGGGCTGTTGACTAAACGTTCACAGGTGCCAGGGAACACAGACAGAAAGTGCTTGGCAAGGCTCTCTGGCATCTCAATTTATTGCATCCGTTATCTGAGATAGGGACGATGTGAAGTTATGGTTGTGAGACCGACAGAAACACGTGAGTGTTTACACTTCCTTGCTCCTGCTTGTCTGCGTTGGTAGCATTGCGAGAACCTCTCTTATCTTCCTCCATATCTTAGAGCCATTTAATTAAATTTAATTTGTTCTCTGGACCCTGGGAAAGGCAGAAGGGAGCCGGTGCTTACCATGTGCCAGGCTTTTCATTAAGCATTTTCGTGCTGGAAAATGTTCCCATTTAATCTTCTCAGCAACCCTGTGCAGAAGGACTTATTCTCTACCATCTACGAGCGTGGCTTTGCTGGAGCTTTGCAAGGTTGGGTGACCCAAATGTGGTCCCTTGGGTATTGCCTCTGCTTGTTCATTTGTCCATCTGTTCACCTATCTGGCCACCTCCACCACACACCTGGCAATTGTTTACTGGTCACATGCCATAGGCTGTAGGCTGGGTACTTGGGCATTAGCAGTCTGCCCTTAGGGTGCTCAGGCTGTGCTAGGGTGGGTGTTCATACCTTCCTGGGTGGGATGTCTCAATAACTTAGCTATAGTTTCCCTTCGGGGTCCTCTTCTTAGCCTCCATGTAGACCTGAGAACCCAAGGGGATTTGGGACTTTGCAGTGGTGTATGAACTACTCGGACTCCTCCATAGGGAAGGAGTGATTTTGGTGAGCATGTATTTCCAGGGTCAGGGACTGAGGGGCCTCTGAAGTTGGAAGCTTTGAGTTCAAGAACCAGTTAGAATGGTTGGTCTCCACAGTTCAGTGGTTCGCAACAGGGGGCTGTTTTTGCACATGTCCACTCCCCAGGGAACAATGACCATGTCTGTAGATGTGTTTGATTGACACAAGAGGAGTGGAAGGGCTGCTTCTGACCCCTGGTGCGGAGGCCAAGAATGCTGCTAGATATTGTCTCTCCTCTCTGCCCTTTCCTCTTCTCTTCTGAGGTAGAGCTTCACATACCCCAGACTTCACATACCCAAACGCTATGTAGCTGAAGATGACCTTGAAGTTCTGATCATCCTGCCTTCACCTCCACCTCCTGAATGCTGGGATCACAGGCATGTGCTAGCATGCCCTTTTTAGCAGTCCTGGGTGTTGAACCCAAGGCCTCTTGCATGCCAAGTGAGCATCTACCCACTGAGTTCCATACGTCCCCATCCATAATTAATTACTTTTCTCATTGCTGTGGCCAGATAGCTGGCAAGAAGCAATCTAAGGAGGAAGGGTTTATTTAAAAAATTAAATTATCAGTCAGTCAGTGGTGGTGCACGCCCTGAATCCCAGCCCTTGGGAGGCAGAGTAGGCAGATATCCGAGTCTGAGGCCAGCTTGGTCTACAAAGTGAGTAACTGAGTTCCAGGTCAGCCAGGGCTATGCAGAGAAACCCTGCCACAAAAAACAAAACAAAACAAAACAAAAAAAACCAAAACCCTCAAATTAAAGTATCTATTTATGTGCATGTCTGTGTGCATGTATAAGCACATGTGTGCAGGTACTGAAGGAATCCAGAAGAGGGCAGGTGTTGGATTCTCTGGAGCTGGAGCAATAGGCAGTTGCGAGCCACCCAGTTTGAGTGCTGGGAACTGAACCTGAACCTGTACAAGAACAGCATATGCTCTTAACTGTGGAGTTCTCTCGTTGGCCCGAGGAAGGATTTATTTTTAACTTACAGTTCAATGGCTTATATCCCACTGTGATAAGGAGGACACAGTGGGTGGAATACTAGATGATTGGACCAGTGTCTAAAGTTAAGAAGCAGGAAGTAGGGCTGGTCTCTAAAACCAACTGCCAACTGTCAACTCTTGACCCCCTCCTTCCAATGAGTCTCCCCGGGGATCCACAACCCTCCAAAACATCGCTGCTAGCTGAGCACCAAGTATTCAAAGACACGTGCCTGTTGGACAGTTCACATCCAAACCCCAGCAGTAGCCTCTAGTGTTCAGGGCAGCTCCAGCCCCCAAAACTGTCAGAGAGTGAGAAACCCTGCCTGAGTTGAGAGGAATGGCAGCCGGGTGAACTGTGCGATTAAACTGGCAGATGTATTGATCTAGACCAGATAGGAACTGAATATTGTATGCAGCTGTTGGGGGCTTAGCTGTCTCCATGCTTACAGCCCACAGTTCTGCTGGGTTATGTTCCTTAGCTTTGTTTGGTTATAAGATTGCCTGGGGTGTTTGTGGCTAGGGGCTACACTGGTGCAGCTGTCCTGAAAGGGCCTGGAGACGAGGCTGGGATATTCTCTCTCTCTCTCTCTCTCTCTCTCTCTCTCTCTCTCTCTCTCTCTCTGTTTTCTATGTAGTCCAGGCTAGCCTCGGACTCACAGAGATTCACACTGCCTGCCTCTGCCTCCTGAGTGCTGAGATTAAAGCCAAGCCTCACTGTGTGCTACTGGAATCTATTTTATCTCTTTAGGATGACTGTCACTGTGCTGAGTCACCGTGGAGTGACTTAGAGCTGAGCAGGTCACTCTTTGGTAAGCCTGGCATTGGCCATTATGGTAGTGGGCTCACCACACTGTTGGACTGGAGAGGAGTGTTTGTGGGTTGTTGGTTGGATACTCGTAGCTTGCTCAGGAGTTATTTGGGCTGTAGGAGAGGCCTATTGGCCATGGCTCTGTGAAGGCAACCTAAGAAGATGCCTATGTAACTGGAGAGTCTCTGTGAAGTCCCACGGGGAGGCTGTGCTGTCTACTGAAGGAAGCAGGGGCCTTGAGGTCAGGTTAAGCAATGGCTTGTCACAGGGTTGAGAAAGGGCCTAGCCTGTTGAAAAGTCTGTTGCAGTAATATTTTTATTAATCTGTGTATCCTCTCTCAAGAGCTGAGAGACCAAGGCATATTGGTGGGGAACACAGCCAGGCTCTGCTGGACACTGTAAAACCCAGTGGGAATTCTCTTGACTAGCAGAATGGGAAATTATTAGTTCAATTTAATTTACAATCTGTCTTGCTCTATAAAACACTTTTAATTGTCTTATAAAACAAACAAACAAAAATAAAGCATCTAAACTAAAACTCACATATGAGAACATGGGAAAATATGCATATGAATTAAAGAAAACCAGACTCAGAGGGATTTTTTTATATATATAGAATGGGCAGTCAACTTCAGTGTTCAAAAAGGGCTTATTTTACTTGTGATTATGTGTGTTAGTGTCTACAGAGGCAATTCCGGTGCCCTCCGAGGCCATCAGAAGTCAGCAGATCTCTTGGAGTTACAGGTGACCGTGAGCCATTCGATGTGGGTGCTGGGAAAGGAACTAGGTCCTCCGGAAGAGTAGCAAATGCTTTAGCTGCTGAGCCATCGCTCCAGCCCCTCAACTTCATATTTGATATTGACTTTTCTTCTGGGCAAACCAAATGGAATGCTATTAATTGCTTAGCTTTATGTCAAAGGTTTTGAAAGTCTTTTGTTCTTTCTGTGCTGTGGCTGTAAGCAGGGTAATTTCCTCCATGGGCCTTCACAATAAGGGGAATGCGTTGTTCTTCTCAACCCTTATACAATACTATAATCAGTTACAAATAACTTTTTTTTTTTGGTAACAACACAAAATAGGGAGCTCATTTTCAGGGACTTTAAGGGTTTAAAAAATATTTTGATGTTGGCCTACTTTGGAATTCTCAGTTCTTGAGAAACTGAGTTAGGGAGAATCTCAGTTTAAGGCTAGCCTGGGTTGTGTAGTAAGACCCCAACTCAACCACCATCACCACAACAAGATGCCAATTGACCAAACAATGAAAACAAAAAAATAGAGCCAATGACATGGCTGAGTGGGTAAAGGCACCTGCCACCAAACCTGATGACCAGGGTTGAATCGCCAGAACCTACATCGCAGAAGGAGAGAACTGGCCTCCACAAGTTGTCCTCTGACCTCTACATATGTCCCCTGGCAGGTTTGTATGCTCTGCGTCCAAAAAAAAATAAACAAACAAGTGAAATAAAACAATAAAAAAGGCAAGCATATTTGATGCTTCTCTAAAGAGAGTGTTTAAATTCTTGGCCAAATGACCTGATAATTCTATGTCTAGAAAATCCTCCGTAAGGAAAACATTGTAGTCAAAGATTCAGATGCTGAGACATTTGCTAAGCACTAATTCATCCATCCCCATAAAAATGTATTGGTGTTTCTCCAGTAGCAGGCTGTGTGCCAGCTGTGGTCATGCAGTGGTGACCATGAAGGCCACAGTCTACAGAACTGTTGTTATTAAGGACATATTGACATAAATAACACAGCTGTGTATTTACAGTAGAGTGGGAGTCATGCATAGCATCCGACAGTCGGGAACTAACATTTTTGAAAACATTTTCTTTTTTCGTTGTTAAGTGTATGTGTGTAGATTGCTATAGTGTATTTGTAGAGGTCGGAAGACCGCTTTTGAGTGTGGTTTTGCTCTTTCCACCGGGGGGAACAGGTCACCAAGCTCACGCAAGTGATTTTACTCATTGAACCATATCACCATTCCAAGGGCCATATTTGGTTAACTTGGAAAGCCAAAGTGAAGAACTGGTGTGATATGCTATTGGTAAGGAGAGGGAGAGGGAGAGGGAGAGGGAGAGGGAGAGGGAGAGATAGAGAGAGAGAGAGAGAGAGAGAGGTTGGCACACCAGGGATCACCATGGTGGTGTCATCTCTATATGCCATGTGAACATCACCATTTCCTGACCTCCCCGCAAATGTATTTATTTATTTATTTGTGTGTGTGTATGCGCACGCGCATGTTCACCAGTACCATAATGTGGCTTTAAGAGGAAATTGTGGGAATCTGCTTTCTCCCTTCACAGTGTGGGTCACTGGGCATTGAACTCAGGTAGTTAGTCTTTGAGGTAATCTCCTTTGCCTGTTGAACCATCTTTATGGCTACGAATTTTGCAGTTTTCAAATTATCATTCAACCCTCAAAATGTGGCTGGCTATGTGCCACCGTACATATGTGCAGAGATACGATCCACAAAAGCGGACAAAGACCTGTTTTCTTTCAAAGTGTTTGAACTGTGGATTTTCGAGAATACACAGAAGTGGAAAAGACACCACGATGCAGCCTGAACTATCCGCCTCTCAGCTTCACGGTGATTAGAATCTTGGCAGTCTCAGCATGTGCACTCACCCTCGATGTTTCTGTTACTGGAATATTCTGAAAAACATCCAGGCACCAAATCTTGTCATCTGTCACCCTCGGTTGACATGGCCATGCAACTTCATTTTTTTCCTCACCCACTCTTTTCAATGCCGTATGTGTTCTGGGCTGCGGGATCACACGCCTCCTCCGCATGGTCCTCACCCTCTCCTGGAGGCTCTTTCCTCATGGGCTGTGTTGGAGGTCACATCTCATTTATACACAGGTGTGTTGGCTGCTACCTCTCCAACCCTATCTGATGTGATTTATGCCGAGTGTCTGGACCCACGTTTCACAATAAATTCTTCTTAAACAGCCTGGTGTTCAGGCTCGTTTCTCATCTCCAAGGAGGCTTGTGACTGATAACCTGAAGAATTGCTTCCCTGTGACTGGCAGGGTAATGCGGTACCATAGCCTGGATGCTTTCTGTGCTCCTGGAGGCAGGTCAGAGCTGTGACTTCCAAGTGTTGCTGGCTGCTTTGCATAGTCACTCCCTGCGCCCATCTTCTGCCTGTTTTCCTCCGCACGTCCAGATGTTAGCTCCTAGGCACCAGGTCTGCTCCGTGCTGGGGACGATCCTCTGGGACACATTTCCCAGAAACTCAGTGTGAAAGACTCCAAGGAAAACTGGGGCTCTGTGAATGTTCTCACTGCAGTTTGCAGGCATCAAAAGGCACAGTTTCATGGAGACCTTGAATTCTGCTGGATGCCAGAGTTGTAAAAGGGATTATGGCTGCATTATTTTCTTTTTTTAAAAGTATTACTTTATTTTTACCTATGTGTATGTGTTTGGGTCTATATGTTAGCATGTGCATATGTACTCAGGTACCAGCAGAGACCAGAAGAGGGTGTCGATCCTCTGAATTGGGAGTTACTCGTGGTTGTGAACCACTTGATGTAGGTACTGGGAACTAAACTTAGGTCCAGCAAGAGCAGCTAGCACTCTCATTGGCTGAGCTGTCTCTCCAGCTCCTGTGGCTGAAATTCAATCTTGGTTTGGATGCCACAGTTTTTAGGACAGGTCTTACCAAAAGTCTCCATAGGCCCCAGTCACTTCTTATTTGTGAACCATTCTGTTTTTTAAAGATTCATTTTTATCTTAAAATGTGTGTGTGTGTGTGTGTGTGTGTGTGTGTGTGTGTGTGGTGTGGTGTGTGTGTGGTGTGGTGTGTGTATAAGCTCACAGTATCCTAGGAGTCCATAAGAGGGCACCAGATCACCTGGATGTTTGTGAGCTGTCTAACTTAGGTGCTAGGAACAGACTCAAGTTCCCTGTCAGAGCAGCAGTATCTCTTGTCCCGCACCTCTTGAGATTTCTCTTTATCTTGTCACTTGGGTTCTTCCTATAGTTCCAGGTACCTTTTCTCATGTGCTAAACACACAGAGAAGGTGCCCCGATACTGCTGAGGAAGTGGAGACAAAGAAAAGCATCTAGTCTCAATCTATGCTTGCCCCCCGACCAAGGAATCTAGAATTCCTGCAGTAAAGAACTGAGTCCTGGGTTCATCACAAGACACCACTAAGACA
Source organism: Microtus oregoni (assembly GCF_018167655.1). Classification (NCBI taxonomy): domain Eukaryota; kingdom Metazoa; phylum Chordata; class Mammalia; order Rodentia; family Cricetidae; genus Microtus; species Microtus oregoni. The sequence continues at coordinate 37,064,494 of NW_024543063.1, forward strand.
ATCCACTGAGACATTTATTATAATTTGTCTTTAAAAATTAGATTTTTATTTACCTATGTATGTGCAAATATACACACATGTGTGGATTAGTTTTACAAACTAATTTCTTTTGAGAAGTGTGAACATTTCTTGAGAAAATACCCCCACCAGATTGTCCTGTGGGCAAATTTTTGTTGAATTTTCTTGATTGATGATTGATATGGAAGGGCTCAGCTCACTGTGAGTGTTGTTACCCCTGGGCTGATATCAGGTCTTGGGGTGCAATGTAAAAGCAAACTATTAGGGAGTAAGCCAGTGAGCAGCACCCAGCTCTGTACTCTGCATCAGTTCTGCCTTCAGGTTCCTGCCATGTTTGAGTTACTGCCTTGACTTCCTTTGGCAATAGACTATAATGTGGAAGTATAAGCAAGATAAACTTTTTCCTCCCCAAAGCTGTTTATATCCATGACATTTTATCACAACAATAGGAACTCTAACACAGAAATTTGTACCAGGAGTGAGGTGACAGATTCTGACCATATGTTTTTGGGAGAATTGTAGTGTTTGAACTTTTGTCTGGAAAAGTTGTTGAGTTCTCAGAGCTCAGTGGGCTGTTCTGTGGGAGACTGGAAGATAAGAATTCTGAGAGACATACAGACAATGGAGATCTGCCTTGTGAAGTTTCAAAGGGAAGCAAAAATTCTATCAGTTTAGTTCAAGTGATAATTTGAATTACAAACTATTAAAATAAGGCTCTTTCCCCTAGGGGAAATGATAAAAAAGAGATCAAAATAATTGCAACAAAATCTTTTAGTAAATGTTTCTTCTGGTTGACACATAGAAACTGTGGTTCAGAGGAGGCTAAAGCTATACCTCATGCTGGCAGTCAAACTTGGCAATTCTTTTCAAAGGTGGTATTGAAGGCATCAGGTGATCACAGAGAGCAAGCCAGTAGGCAGCATTCCTCCAGGGCCTCTCTGCATCATCTCCTGCCTCCAGCTCCTGCCCTGTTTGAGTTATAAAACATTTCCTCCCCAGGTTGCTTTTGGTCATGATGTTTTATTACAGCAGTAGAAACCATGACCAAGACAACACTCATGCTATGGTGTGCACATGGTTGTCAGAGGACAACCTGCACAAGTTGGATTTCTCTTTCCACCATGTGACTTCCAGGGATTGAACTCAGATCATCAGATGTGGCAGCAAGTGTCTTTAACCATTGATCTATCTTGCTGGCCTCCAGTTATGATTTACTACCTGCCTAGCATGTCTTTACTTCTAGCAGCATAACACATGAGCTGACAGTATAGCCTGGGAGTCAAACTGCATGGTTCAAGTCCTAACTGTAACGTGCACAGAGACACAATGCTATGATTGTACCCAAGTCACTGAGTAATTACTTACGGGGTGTATTACGTGTATGTGAACTACCCCTCAACAATCCCTTTCAAGCAGTTCTAGCTCCCCTTTTATAGCAGTATGACCTCATGCAAACAACTGCATGCATTGGTGTCTAAGTTTTCTCATCTTTGGCGTTGGAGCCTGAGGTTATGACAAATAACTATAATTAGATGACTAAAAAAAAATAACAGGCCTTAGTTCTCCCACAGTTCTAAAGACTAGACTTCCTGAATCAAGGCATCAGCAGAGGTTGGATGGAAGAATCTGTTCCAGAAATCTCTGCTAGCTCCTTTATGGCTAGTCATCATCCAAGTCACCTTTCAATCTCTATTGCACATGCCAGATGGCTTTCTTTCCTAGACATGTTTTCAAAATGACTGTGTGTGTGTGTGTGTGTGTGTGTGTGTGTATCTGTGTGCAGGTGCCTGCAGAGGCAGAAGAGGCCATTAGATTCTTTGCAGCTGGAGTTCTATGCAGTTGTGAGCTGCCTGATATGATGCTGGGAACTGGACTCTCGTCCTTTGCAAAAGAAGCAAGTTCTCTTAAGCACCGAGCCATCTCTCTAGACCTGTACATGATTTTAAACACATGTCCCTCTTCCCAAAGCGCATAGAAATCTAATACCACCCCCATGTTAATTTAGCTATATATTCAAATAACTTATTTCTGAATAAGGTCACATTCACACATTACAAGTAGCTGTGAATTTTCTGGGTAAAGTGTTTAAGTAGCCTACCATAAAGCTTGCTTCCTCCACAGTTCTCAATAATGGGCAACAAAATCCTCTTATTCCAAAGCTGGTTTTCACTGGATGTGTGTCATTTGTTAGCGGGAATCTTGACTAACGCAGGGACAATGACACCCTTTATTCAGAAAAACAAAACAGGAGGAGCCTATAACTGGGGCCACCCCGAGGCATACTTGTAGGTCTCATCTCTGTATCTGTGTCCTTCCATTTGTGTCTTCAAGGTGGATGGCATTGGAGGCAGAGAGCAGAGGGGACATGAGATCCTGGTCTGACATTGGGAGTGACACCAGCAGTCTTCCTGTTCTCTGGTCACATGGGGCAGACTTTCCTGATGTTCTAGATCTGTAGTCAGTGACTCAGTGTGCAGCATGACGTCATCTCAATGTTGTGTCAGTGTCACAGGTGTCTAGGATTGGAACTAGGGGTCTTCTCCAATGAAAAACAGAGATAAGCTATCGATGGATAGAGAATGTTCTGGAAGAAAGAAATTCTTTTTTTTGTAAATGAAAAATATCACACTTCTTGAGTCTAATTCCAGCCTGCCATGCTGGCCTCATGCTCCTGCCGCCCTGCATTCTCACCATGCCTTTCTACCATCGTGCACTGTATTCCTTCAGGAACTATAAGCCAAAATGATTTCCTTTGCCCATACAATATTAGATTTATTTATTAAATTGAGAGGCTCACATGTGGAGGTCAGAGGGAAACTTGAAAGTGGCAGTTCTCTCCTTCCATCTTTATTTGGGTTGCAGGGGTCAAACTCAGGTTCTCAGGCTTGGTAACAAGCACCTCTACCTGATGAGCCATCTTGCTGGCCTAAGAAAGAGGGAATTCTCATCCACCAGTCTCAGGACTTATGACATAGAACATGCCAGATACCAGGAGAGAAAACTGGCAGATGTGCTCCCTGCCAGAGACCCTGAGAATAGGCCTGGCTGAGATGGAGTCAAGCAGAGGCATGTATTGGGGTACCAGGATTTTAAAAATCAGGAGTCCAGGTTGCTTTTACAGCTGTAGTAAGTTATTTGATGTGCCAAGAATGTATAGCGATGGATTATAGATGGATGAGGACCATCCAAAGGAGTCAGAAGGGGAACAAAGGGTCCAAACGCTGAGAAACAGGCTAATAGCATTGGCCCAATGATGATGGGATGACAGCACAATTTGTGCCGATGTTGATGCTGATGGGACTGAGAAGGATGCTGGCATTTGGTTGCCATGGAGATCTGTGCTGTATACAGACACCATCACAGATGTGCTCTGGGCTCACTGCTGCCCATGACCAGTACGAAGGGATGAAAGACAGACCCTTTCTGAGAAAGCCATCACTTGGTGCCACCAAAATGAAGCAAAGAATGGCAACTCTTCATTTGTTGTGTGCCTCCCGGGCTTGGTTAAGGTCTTCAAGAAGTTGCCTTCTTCTTTCCCATTTCGTATGCAGGAATATATTTGTCCAAATGTGTTTTGTGACAGAAAAACAAACTTGCCCCATCAGATAATACACTACAGTTGTAAAAGCAATCAGGACTCCTGCTTTTGAAGCGACCTTGGAGCATTTTCATTCTTCCCATGTGAATAGAGTTCAGGTTGGAGTGACCAAATTGATTGATGGTGCGTCAAGGCCCTTAACCAACCCCATCTCAGAGGTCAGTCAATAAGGAAATAAAAGTACCACAGAGAAGGGCCTCAGACTGTGGTTGGCCTAAGGCTAGAGGCGGCATCTAAGAGCCCAGACTTCCTCACTCAGAAATTTATTACTAGGCTGTCCCTGAAGCGGACACCTTGCTTCTGACCAGAGGACCTTGCTATAGGCTGAGTTATGTCTCCCAAATTCCTGAGTGGAAGTCTTTATTTTCAGGACCTCAGGATGTGACTGTATTTGGAGATGGGGTTAAAGTTAAAAGGGACTAAATTAAGGACTGTTGTATCGATAAGAGCAGACTCAAATACATGGAACACATAACATGGATGGGGGTGTGTGTGGTGAGTTAGATACAGGAAAAATTGTCATCTGCAAGAGACAGGCCTCGGAGGAAACCAAATACAGCAATACCTTGACCTTAACATTTGACTCTAGAACTCTGAGGCTATAATCTTCTGTTGTTGAAGCCTCTGTCTATGGTACTTTGTTATGGAAGCCCCAGCAAGCCAATACAGCCCTAATTCTGGAGATCTTTATGAGATTAAGGTTTCATATCTAATTTATCTTTTATCATAACTAAGGGAAACTATAATTATCTAGTCTTCAAATCCATCAAAGACTACAGAAGGGTATATTAGCTAAGTAAACAGCAAGTGCATTGTAAGCAACTTCCAAAACTCTAGAATTGACAAAGATATATTACTACCTGGACAGTCACCCAAAGTTCTTCTGTAACATTGGAGCATCCATCTTCGAGCTATAGGCCCATAATATCTGGCAGACCTTTCCATGAGGCAGGAAATCTAAAAGACCGTTTAGCTCCTTGGGACCTTCTTAAAGCCTGGGATTACAGTCTTGAGTACGCCAGATTACCAGGCATGCCATCAAGCCAGGCTTTCTTATGTGGGTTTTGGGGATCAAACTTAGGGCTTTCTCCAGCTCGTGGTATTGACTTTTAAAAGAGAAATCAAGGAAGGGAAGGGAACTGTGTATTTTGAGTATGTGAACACCCCCACCAAGTGACAGAACCTCACGAGGTGTCTCAGTGTGCAAATGGATTTCCTGGGGATGTTCCTTAGCTGCCAAGTGGCTGTGAAGCCCCTTACCCAGTAGCTGCACCCCAGAAGCATACTGGGGTGCTCACAAATGTTTCTCGGTCGACTGATGGTCTCCAAACCTTTCAGGAAGATCCCAAATGACTCAGTTTCCACTTGGGTCGAGTAGCCTGGCCTTGAGTCTGGGGCTTTGAAGGTAGTGCAGGACCCCCCCCCCCCCCCCCGTGCCTCTTGGAGACCCTCATACAGGAACTGGATGCACTTAAAATCATAAGGTTGACTCTGCAACTACCAAAGCATTTTTATTCTTCGCCCAGCCAAGTTTCTGATCTGCTAGCAGCTTACTCCTCGTGACCTAGAAGTGGCCAGTGCCCCAGGGAAGGAGGCTGTCTAAACTTCCTCCTGTTTACTGGCCTCCCACTTCCTCCCATCAGTGCTGAGAGCCTGCTTCTTCCCAGTAGCCCTTCCTGCACCAGGCTCCTGCAGGGCTCTGGGCAGAACCTCAGCCTATCCGATACAGGCCTGAGCTGGAGGCCAGCCAATCGTAGCTATGAATGTTGGCATGGGGCTTAAATCCACACTGGGCTCCCTCCCGCCACCTGCAGCGGGCCTAACCTGGCTTTGCTGTTCCGACTTCTCTCTCTGCTCTGGCCAAGGCGAGTGTGTAAGGATTTTGTGGTCAGTGTTGTGCACAGACAGCTGGGATTTGCGTGCTCAATACTCAGCCCCGTAGACATGGACGGTGGGAATGTTGAGTGAAGACCACAATTCAGGTTTCCTTTTGCACATAGGTTTGTCTGATCTATCATCCTGTGTACCCTGTTTAAGAAACCCCAGAGCCCCCGCCCCTCCTTTTCTTGTTTGAATGAAAATGACTGCTTGTTTGATTGCCCAGACTGGGGTGTGAGTTGGGCCAAGAGCTTTCTCTTAGGTACACACTGCAGTGACCACATGCTTCTGAAAGCCTCTTAAAATTTTGGTTCATCCTCTTCAATGCTGTCTTTCATTTGTTACAAAAGTATGCAGACCTGCTATGTGCTAGGGACCCCAATGGATGTTAAGGGAATAATGCATCTGGCCCTGTTATCCTTGGGGTCTCCCAGGGTCAGAAGTGAATAATGTTCTTTGTACTCTGATAGAGAAACAACACAATAGACAAGTTCTCCCCGTGTAGTCTCGGGGAAATTTCAGAAGACATGCTTCTACCCTGAGGCTGCAAAATGCGGACACAGGCAAGGAGGGCCAGGGGATGCTGGCACTGATAGTCACCTTGGGCCACTCTGTGTGTCTGTCATCTAGGCATAGGTCAGAACCCTGACCTAATCTTGACCCATTGTGTAGATGACACCAGATCCAAGGAAAGAAAGAAAGACATTGACCTACTCGCCTTTCCTTCCTTTTGGTATTTAACTCTTTATCAGCAGACTCTCAGAATGGTATTCCAGGCATGGGCTGTAGCTCAGTTGGTAAAGCATTTGTCTAGCATGCATAAAGCCCCGGGTTCGATCCCTAGCACCCCATAAAAGCAGCAAAGGGAATAATGCCTGGTAGCCTCAGAATTTGTGAGGAGGAGGCAGGGGATTAGAATTTCAGCTATGCTCAAGAATCTTAACTATGCGGGGAGTTTGATGCTAGCCTGGAATACATGAGACTCTAGTGGGGGATGGATGCACTCCAGTTAGTTACATACATGTTGCTATGTCCTGTGGAAGAGTCCATGTTTTGTAGAAGCTAGGCTTTTGATTCTGTAGAGTCAAGACATATTCAGTGTCCTGGTGGACAGGCTTATTACTCCCAAGGCAAAGCTCCAAATGTAACCCTCCGAGGTCAGCCTTGTTGATAAACTGCAATTTCCAGGCACTAAAATTAACTTCTTGCAGGTCAAATGCCTGCATCAATGGCCAGAGAGTTGGCTCTGTGGTTAAGACTGTTCGCTGCTTGCCGGATGGGTGGCTGCACACGCCTTTAATCCCAGCATTCTGGACTCAGAGGCAAGCAGATCTCTGTGAGTTCAAGGCCAGCATGGTCTACAAGAGCTAGTTCCAGGACAGGCTCCAAAGCTACAGAGAAATCCTGTTTCAATAAACCAAAACCAAAAAAGAAACAAAACAAAACAAAAGAGAGTGTTCGCTGCTCTAGACCCTAGTTCAGTTCCTGGTACCCACGCTGGACAGCTAATGACCACCTGTAACTCTATCTTCAGGTGATCTGATGCCCTCTTCTGACCTCCTTGGGCATCTTGATTCACATGGCATGAACAAACACACTCACAAATAAACACCTTAAAAAAAATCTTAAAATCATGTGCCAAGGGCAGGCAGACCGGGAAAACATCACCTCCTGTTTTATGTCCACGCAAACAGAGCAGCCAGAGACTTGGAAAACTTAATTACACTTGTGTTATTCCAGGTGAATTATGTAGGCAATGTCTTCCTGTTGCATGGCAGATGCTAAGCACTTACTGTATGACCTCATAAGCCTCACGTCAGCATAGGAAATATTAGATTAAAGAACTCATCTAGTGTCTGAAGATGAATGAGAGGGGCAAGGCCAATGATGCCTCTCCTTGACCCTGGGCTCCTAACCTTGTCTCAGTCCTCCTGAAGCCCTTGGTGGTCAGTGTCTTCTGATACATGAACCTGAGCTACTCTGAAGCCCTGGCTTGATTCCTCAGGGAGAGAGGAGGACAGGGCTGAGGACTCAGAACACAAGAGACTAGGGAGGGAGGGCCGTGGGCACTGGGACTCCACAGCAGCCTTATCTGGGGAAAGGCTGCCCAGCCAGTCCTTTCAGGAATGATTTTGAAGATTCGGAGTTTTCTGGAAAACAGGTCCAGGGAATACCAGGGACCAGGGAGACAGGAGGGAAAGGAAAGGGGAGATGGGAGGAAGCAGCCTGGCTAGGGAGAGTACATTCCAAGTCTCTAACCAAAGCTAAGGGAAAGGAGGGCACACACCCCATGCCAGATGGAATTCATGCCTCTCTTGTTCTTGCAGCCAGCATGGCAATATCAGATGGGTGGAGCCAGCGGACTTGATGCTCATGCACAAAATGCTGGGTGGTGTTCTCAAGCTCCTGTAAGAGACAGGAAATGGCATGACATAGACCTGCTTGGTGCAGCTTTGGAAACTGCCTCATTAGACCATAATAAGAAATACATCGACTTTCCTTTCTAATGCCATAGTCTCCCAATGCAGGGGCTGGTGTCTTGAGTTCGTGTCCCTATCTGCGTGTGCCTCAGTGGCATATACCTGTGCATTTGCCTGTGTGCACACCCTGGGTTCTCTGCAGCCTTAGCAATGCATGCACATGCACCTGGGTTCTTGGAAGTCTCAGTAAAACACAATGTCCTAGTTGCTTTGGAAGCAGCATTGCTGTCCTGTCACGGCTGGGGATAAGGAGGTGTGCCAGCTGTGAGGTGACCCTGTGGCTTTGATTCTCGAAGGATAGGAACGACTTCTGTCTCTGGGTCCTTCAGTATGGACTGTGTCTTTGCAGAGGGCATGTGGGAGAAGGCGCTGAGGGAAGGGATCCTTCAGGGAAGTTAAGAAAGTCTCACTAGGAAATTCATCCATTGGCTTGGGGGAGTTGCTTTAGGAGTCTTGATTTTCACCATCTGCTTCCCTTTGCTGGGGTACTTTCCAGAGACGGCATGTACCAGGGCAAGATGGTGTCTCTCTCAACATTCTAGGGAGTGTCCTATATTGGCTTTATTTATTTACTTTTATTGATTGGTTTGATTGTTTTTAGGGTTCTGTGGGCTGGTCCCCTGGACCTCATGCGTATTGCTCTGCAAACACTCTACCATTGATTTGTATCCCCAGCCTCTGCAGTGGTTTACATAGCACCCCCAGTCTGTGTTGGGGTGCAGTATCAGTCACGAGATCTCTGGAGGAACAGAATTGATAGAATGATATATATTAAGTGGAAGTTTATTAGATTGGCTGACACAGTGCAGGGTGGGTAGGTTAACAGTGCTGTCTCACGCTGCAGAGGCCAAGAATATGCTTCTGGCTCAGTCTCTGAGTCTGGATGTCTCCTCAGTCCCCATCTGGCACTGATGGCCCGGGGGATTCCTGCAGAGGGGTTGGGATTCAGGCTGTGTGAGAAGCCAGAAGAAACTGCTTCTGATATCAGTGAAGGGATGCAGTTGCAATAGGATAAATGAACTCATCACTACAGTGAACATAAGGGGCTGGAGAGATGGCTCAGTGGTTAAGAGCACTTACTGCCCTTGCAAGGGACCCAGGTTCAATTCTTATCACCTGTATGGAGGCTCATAATGGTCTATTACTCCAGTTCCAAGGGGATCCAGGATGTTCTTCTGGACTCCAAGGACACAAGGGCACCAGACACACATGTGTTACACAGATACACAGACAGGCAAAACACCCATGCATATAAAATGATGGTGATGATGATGATAATAATAATGATAATAAAGGTAAATAGGCAAAAAGCAAAGTTTCTAACCACAGGAAGGTGCCACCCATATTAGGGCGGGTGTTCCTTTCTAATAATCTGACTGAGGAAATTCCCCACAGGAGTGCCTAGGCTTGCCCTTTGGTTAATTCCAGATGCAGTCACGTGGACAATCATTATTAATCATTGCAAGCACATGGCCTTTTTTCTTTGTGATTCCTGCAGGGCAAGTGAGACTGAGCCACAAGGCAACATTTGGGTAGAGTCATGCCTTGTGGGGACATGCACAGTTACAGTTATATGCTATGTTCTAGTGCACCTTCTGAGGAGGTCCTACTCATAGCTTAATCGATGGCATGAAGTCATTTAAGAAATCCAGGCACTATATAAGGAAGACCTGGGAATGAAATATCTGATTGTGTTCTGGGAGAATCCACAGAGGGTCGAGATGCTGTTGAATTATAAGTAGACATGATTGCAATGAACTGTGGTTAGTTCTCAGGAGAGAGAAGTGCGCAGCATCCTGGTGGCCTGATGATGGGTGGAATCTAATTGTTGGGCTGTCTGGCTCTGTCTTCTATAAACTGAGGTTCTCAGCAAAAAAGCCACGTGTATATTCAAGGTGTGACTTCTCCAAGGCTGACTGATGGGAACCTCCTGATTGTGGAGAGTTGGAATGGTGTATTTCCAGAGCCAAGTTATCTTTAGAATGACTGTAAAAGAGGAATCATTTTAGCTTTTTAAAAATTATTTTTGACTAAGAATTTCATACATTATATATATATATATATATATATATATATATATATGTTTCGATCAACTCTACCCTTTATTTTCTCTCTCCCCAACTCCTCCCTATCTTCATCACTACTATTACCTCCAAATTTCATATGCTTTCTAATATATTTTCTTGTAAACTTACAGAGTCTTCTTAGCACTTTCAGTATGGGCACGAGTGATTCTAACACAAGGGGATATGATACCCCCTTCTGGCTTCTGAGGGCACTGCACGTACTTTGCACATATATACACAAATAGACGTACATGCACGTTAATAAAGATAAAATGCATATTTAAAATTTCCTCTGAAATTGACCATAATATCTGAGGAGTTTCTTGTACTTGAAGATGGGGTGTGTAGAATTAGGAAAACAAGCTATTCTTGAAGGGGCTTAAAGGAATTATTTATTATATATACTGTGCTTAGGGGTATAGTTCACACAGTCAAATTTGTGACAGGAATAATTTGTTAGAGGGAATAAGACACTTTTCCTCCACCATGCAGCCCATAGGGGAAGGAGAAGAGGCCAATGGTAATGGTGTTCTTGCATACAGCAGTTATTTTAGGTCATGCAGTTTGTCTCCTGGTGTTTCAATCTAGCTGGTACTCACTGAAGCACTGATATTATTTTCCAAAGCACTTTTAACTCCAAAAAGTGGCATTATTTTTTACGGAAGCGGGAATTTGGAGTGTCTCACTTACACATGTCATTCTTAAATATTTATTTTTAATATTTAAAAAAATATGTGTAGATGTACATGTCTTTGTGTGCGCTTGTGTATATAAGTGCAGTGCCAATGGCATCCAGAAGAGGGCAGTGGGCAGCTCACAACCTCCAGCTCTAGAGCATCCAACACCCTCTTCTGGCCTTTAAGGGCACTTGCACTCACATGTATGCACACACACTTCAGAAATGGGGAATGGCGGCTCCCGACTGTAATCCCAGCACTTGGGAACTAGAAGCAGGATGATCAGGGGTTCAGGGTTATTTCTTTGACTCCATAATGAGCTGGAGACCAGGATCTTGGCTACACGGTACCATATTTCATGGTGTTTGAGGTAATAGGTACATCTTTAGTAAACGTGTTACTGGATTTCTATTGCTGTGATAAGCACCACAACCAAAAACAACTCAGGAAGGAAAGGTTTTATTCGACTTACTCTTCCACATCACTCTTCATCCTCGAAGGAAGTTAGGACAGGAACTCAAACAGGGCAGGACTCTAGAGGCAGGAGCTGATGCAGAGGCCACACAGGGGTGCTGCTTACTGATTTTCTGGAGCAGGAAGTTGAGAGATTGCAACCTCAGACATGAAGCAGAGAGAGGGACCAGGAAGCTGGGTGAGGCTATAAACTCTCACACCCTGCCCCACTGACCTACTTTCTCCAGCAAGGCTCCATCTTCAAAGGGTTCTACAACCTCCACAGACAGCCTCACCAACAAAGGACCAACTGTTTAAATACACAAGCCTGTGGGAGATATTACTCATTTAAGCCACCATCATGGGATTGCTGTCAGTCCAGAAGTTAACCTTTATGAAGCACAATTTTGAAAAGTCACCTGTAAACTCAGACTTAACGTCAATCTGGTCTAATTATTGGAAGAGCAATAGATACAGTCTCTGAACGTTCTGGAGCATTCCTGTTCCCTCCACACCCCATCTCTCCGAGAAGAACTGTAGACACTGTCTTTGCATTGACAGAGAACTGCTTTCCTTGTGAGGCTGGGGCATTTTATGGCAGTGTGCAAACTTGATATCCTCCTTCTGTTGTGGTTGATTAAAAACCCATTTATTTTTACCTGATGTGTATAAGTGTTTTGCCCTCGTGTGTGTGCATTAGATTTGTGTCTATTGCCCAAGAGGCCAGAAGAGGGTGTCAAGTCCCCTAAAATTGGAGTTATGAATGGTTATGAACCACCATGTGAGTGCTGGGAATCAAACCTTGGTTTTCTGCAAGATTAGTCGGTGCTTTATAACTGCTGAGCCATCTCTTTCAGTCCTAAGATGGTTAATTTTGAGTGTTAACTTAATTAGATTATGATATGCCTAGGTCATTAATATATATCTATAAAGGCGTTTCCAGAGAAGATTAACTGAGTAGGGAAAGCCCACCTCGGATGCAGTAGCTTGGCTTGGCTCTCTGCCTCCTGCCCTGCCCAGTCCTGCACACTGCTGCCACCACGGAGATACTCACTCTCCTCCTTTTTCATTATGAGGGCCTGTGTCTGTAGTTGTTTTTCCCCTCTTTTTAGGGCCCACCACCCAGCTTCCAAATAAATATATAGAGACTTATTCTTATTTATGAGGGCCTGACCTTAGCTTGGCTTGTTTCTAGCCAGCTTTTCTAACTTAAATTATCCTGTTTCTCTTTAACTATGTTTTTCCTCTGGGATTTTTTCTTCATATATATATATATATATATATATATATATATATACACACACACACACATACATATATATGTATATATATGTATGTATATATATATTCTTTATATATCTTTATTTATTCTCACTCCATGACTGACTGTGTGGCTGGATGGCTGTCCCTAGCATCTTCCTCTCCTTCTCCTTTTCTCACTCCTCTCTCTTCTCTAGATTTCTCCTTTTATTTATTCTCTCGGCCTACTAGCCCTGCCTATTTCTCTCTCTCCTGCCTAGCTATTGGCTGCTCAGCTCTTTTTTAGACCAACCAGATGCTTTAGGCAGGCAAAGTAACACAGCTTCACAGAGTTAAACAAATGCAACATCAAAGAATGCAACACAACTTTGCACCATTAAACAAATATTTCACAGCATAAACAAATGTCACACATCTTAAACTAATATTCCACAACATGTGTCCCCTTAAACCGTGAGCCAGAAAAAAAAAATCTTTTCTCAGCAACAGGAAAATATTCCTGACAACTTGCGTTTGGAGCCCAAGGAAACCGTTTCTAGGTAGTGTATTTGGTGAGGTACCAAGTGTAAGTTTCTATAGTAAGGAAGGAAATGAAGGTCAAAAGACCATCTACCTCTCTGAGGTTTTCAGAATAAAGGCGGAGATCAGGGTCAACCAGAAAACCAGGCTGCCTTTCCATGAATAACCAGGCGATGCTGTCCTCTTCCCCAGGAAGAATGATAAAGGACTCACAGTGTAGAAGTAAGGCCGTGGCAATGTGTTGAAGGAACCAGACCCAAGTGCACTCAAAATAAACACAAGCAGCTTATAAAAAGTATTTGGGGAATGGAGGGGGATGACTCAGTCTAAGTGTCATGCATGTTGGCATGAGTTAGTAATTCCAGCTCTGGGGAGTCAAAGATAGGATTTCCAGGGCATGCTGGCCAGCCAGCCTGGCCTAATCCGTGAGCTCCAGGCCAGTGAGAGACCCTGCCCCGAAGAGGTGGAGATGTTCCTGACCTGACCCCCTGAGCCAAGGTAGATGATGCCTGAACCGAGGCTACCCTCTCCATCCTTCATAGGGATGTGTGTACACACACACACACACACACACACACACACACACACACACACCACTTATATTTTTCTTAAGCTTGGTTTTAAAATCAGGACTAAATGAAGCACTCAAAATTCCTCATTTTCCCCAGACATTCCCCCGCTTTAAGACATAGCTACTTCTTTCTAAAACTGTTGTTGAGGATCGAGTGAGGCGATCAATATAATTGTATTTGAAAATGATGAAGCGGTGTTTCCATTCGCAGGCAATCGGGCTCACCACTTTTAATCATAACGTAATTAGGGGAGGAAGCATGATGCCTCAGGTGACCCGCAGGAGGTTCAGACAGGTGGGCATCGAAGGACCTCATCGCTTTCTGTGCGGCCTCTGGGAGTCCAGGCAATTTAAATCTCCCATTAAGCTAATTACAGAGATGGTCTTTTGAACTCTCTCCCCTCAGATCCCCGGCTTTCTTCTTCTCTGTGTGGTGAAACCTGACAGATGAGGAAGGAGCCCCACACAGGCTCCCTCCACACCTGGCCCAGACACAGACATGCCTACTTCCTCTTGGCTGTGTTAGAAAGAGGGACTTTTTCTGTCTACCTTCGCGTTTTCGCTCTAGTGACCCCTTCCCAGGAGCTGCTTGGTTTCTTCAGCTGTGACCTCATTTGCAAATCATGCTTATTTCCGTAACCCCAAGAAATGTTTTCGGCAGTGAAGTGCTGATAAACGTTCAGCCCCTGACTCTAGGAAGCGTGCACACATACGTGTTCTGGTTAGTGCCCGTTTGTCAACGTGGCCCAGCCTAGATGCCGTCTGAGAGGAAACCCTTGGTTGAGGAATGGCCTAGATTAGATTGGCTGTGGGTATGTGTGGGGAAGGGTGATTGTCTTGATTATTTTTTTTTTTATTGCGAAAAGAAGAAAAAAAAAACATAAACAAAAAACAAGTTTCCACCTCCTCCCAGCCTCCCATTTCCCTTCCCCTCCTCCCACCCTTCTCCCCCTCCTCCCACCCTTCTCCCCCTCCTCCCACCCTTCTCCCCCTCCCCCCACTCCTCTCCCCCTCCCTCTCCAGTTCACAGAGCAGTCCGGGTTCCCTGCCCTGTGGTAAGTCCTAGATCCTCCCCCCTCCGTCCATATCTAGGAAGGTGAACATCCAAACTGGCTAGGCTCCCACAAAGCCAGCACATTAAGTAGGATCAAAACCCCCTGCCATTGTCCTTGGTGTCTCATCAGCCCTCATTGTTCGCCATGTTCAGAGAGTCCGGTTTTATCCCATGCTTTTTCGGTCACAGTCCAGCTGGCCTTGGTGAGCTCCCCGTAGATCAGCTCCTCTGTCTCAGTGGGTGGATGCACACCTCGTGGTCCCGAATTCTTTGCTCATGTTCTCCCTCCTTCTGCTCCTCCTTGGGACCTTGGGAGCTCAGTCCAGTGCTCCTGTGTGGGTCTCTGTCTCGATCTCTATCCATCACCAGATGAAGATTCTATGATGATATGCAAGATATTCGTCAGTATTGCTCTAGGATAGGGTCATTTCAGGTTCCCAATCCTCAGCTGCCCAAGGAACTAACTGGGAACCTCATCTTGGGCACTAGGGAGCCCCTCTAGGGTCAAGTCGCTTGCCCACCCTAAAGTGGCTCCCTTAACTAAGAATTGTGGTTCCGTGCTCCCCTATCCACCTTTCCTTTATCCCAATTCTCCCGTTTCCCAGGTCCCCCCTCCTTCCCTTCTACCTTTTCTCTCCCCATCTCCCCTTACCCCCATCCCCCCCCCAAGAACCCATTTTCTCCCCGGAAATTTGGTCTACTTCCCTTAGCCAAGAGGACAACTATATGTTTTTCCTTCGGTTCACCTTCTTCCTTAGCTTCTTTAGGTTCACCTATTGTAGACTCCGTGGTCCTTATTTATGGCTAGAAACCAATTATGAGTGAGTACATCCCATATTCATCTTTTTGGGTCTGGGACACCTCACTCAGGATAGTGTTTTCTATTTCCATCCATTTGCATGCAAAATTCGAGAAGTCATTGTTTTTTACCGCAGCGTAGTACTCTAGCGTGTATATATTCCATACTTTCTTCATCCATTCTTCCATTGAAGGGCATCTAGGTTGTTTCCAGGTTCTGGCTATTACAAATAATACTGCTATGAACATAGTTGAACAAATGCTTTTGTCATTTGATAGAGCATCTCTTGGGTATATTCCCAAGAGTGGTATTGCTGGGTCCAGGGGTAAGTTGATCCCGAATTTCCTGAGAAACCGAAACACTGACTTCCACAGTGGTTGCACAAGATTGCATTCCCACCAGCAATGGATGAGGGTACCCGTTCTTCCACAGCCTCTCCAGCAAAGGTTATCCTTGGTGTTTTTGAGTTTAGCCATTCTGACAGGTGTAAGATGATATCTCAAAGTTGTTTTGATTTGCATTTCCCTGATTGCTAAGGAAGTTGAGCACGACCTTAAGTGTCTTTTGGCCATTTGAACTTCTTCTGTTGAGAATTCTCTGTTCAGTTCAGTGCCCCATTTTTTAATTGGGTTAATTAGCATTTTAAAGTCTAGTTTCTTGAGTTCTCTATATATTTTGGAGATCAGACCTTTGTCTGTTACGGGGTTGGTGAAGATCTTCTCCCAGTCAGTAGGTTGCCTTTGTGTCTTAGTGACAGTGTCCTTTGCTTTACAGAAGCTTCTCAGTTTAAGTAGGTCCCATTTATTCAATGTTGCCCTTAATGTCTGTGCTTCTGGGGTTATACATAGGAAGCGATCTCCTGTGCCCATCTGTTGTAGGGTATTTCCCACTTTCTCTTCTATCAGGTTCAGTGTGTTCGGACTGATATTGAGGTCTTTAATCCATTTGGACTTGAGTTTTGTGCACGGTGAGAGATATGGGTCTATTTTCATTCTTCTACAGGTTGACATCCAGTTGTGCCAGCACCATTTGTTGAAGATGCTTTCTTTCTTCCATTGCATACTTTTAGCTCCTTTATCGAAAATGAGGTGTTCATAGGTTTGTGGGATAAAATCCGGGTCTTCTATATGATTCCATTGGTCGACTTCTCTGTTTTTATGCCAGTACCACACTGTTTTCATTACTGTAGCTCTGTAATAGAGTTTGAAGTCAGGGATGGTAATGCCTCCAGAAGATCCTTTATTGTATAGGATTGTTTTGGCTATCCTGGGTTTTTTGTTTTTCCATATAAAGTTGATTATTGTCTTCTCCAGATCTGTGAAGAATTTTGATGGGATCTTGATGGGGATTGCATTGGATCTATAAATTGCCTTTGGTAGAATTGCCATTTTTACTATGTTGATCCTCCCAATCCAAGAGCAAGGGAGGTCCATCCATTTTTTGGTATCCTCTTCAATTTCTTTCTTCAATGCCTTAAAGTTCTTGTCAAATAGATCTTTCACTTCCTTGGTTAGATTTACCCCCAGATATTTTATGCTGTTTGTGGCTATCGTGAATGGTGAAGCTTCTCTGATTTCCCTCTCTGCTTCCCTATCCTTTGTGTATAAGAGGGCAACTGATTTTTTGGAGTTGATCTTGTATCCTGCCACATTACTAAAGCTGTTTATCAGCTGTATAAGTTCTTTGGTGGAGTTTTGGGGGTCGCTTATGTACACTATCATATCATCTGCAAATAACAAAAGTTTAACTTCTTCCTTTCCAATTCGAATCCCCTTGATCCCATTATGTTGTCTTATTGCTATTGCTAGAACTTCAAGCACTATATTGAAGAGGTATGGTGAGAGTGGACAGCCTTGCCGTGTTCCTGAGTTAAGCGGGATGGCTTTGAGTTTCTCTCCGTTTAATTTGATGTTAGCTGTCGGCTTGCTGTATATAGCTTTTATTATATTTAGGTATGACCCTTGTATCCCTAATCTCTCCAAGACTTTTAACATAAATGGATGTTGAATTTTGTCAAATGCTTTTTCAGCATCTAATGAAATGATCATATGGTTTTTTTCTTTCAGTTTATTTATATGCTGGATTACGTTGATAGATTTTCGTATGTTGAACCAGCCCTGCATCTGAGGAATGAATGAAGCCTACTTGATCACAATGGATAATTTTTCGGATGTGTTCTTGGATTCGATTTGCCAGTATTTTGTTGAGGATTTTTGTGTCGATATTCATGAGTGAGATTGGCCTGTAGTTCTCTTTCCTGGTTGAGTCTTTGAGTGGTTTTGGTATCAGAGTAATTGTGGCTTCATAAAAGGAATTTGGTAATGACCCTTCTGATTCTATATTGTGGAATACATTAAGGAGTATAGGTATTAGGTCTTCTTGGAAGTTCTGGTAGAATTCTGCATTGAAACCATCTGGTCCTGGGCTTTTTTTGGTAGGGAGGTTTTTGATAACAGCTTCTAATTCTTCGCGACTTACAGGTCTGTTTAGATTGTTCACCTGGTCCTGGTTTAGTTTTGGTAAATGGTATTTATCTAAAAAAGCGTCCATTTCTTTTACATTTTCCAGTTTTGTGGCATATAGGCTTTTGTAGTAAGATCTAATGACTCTCTGAATTTCCTCTGTGTCTGTGGTTATGTCCCCCTTTTCATTTCTGATCTTATTAATTTGCGTGTTCTCTCTCTGTCGTTTGATTAGTTTGGATAGGGGTTTATCTATCTTGTTGATTTTCTCCAGGAACCAGCTTTTTGTTTCATTGATTCTTTGGATTGTTTTCTGTGTTTCTATTTTGTTGATTTCAGCCCTCAATTTGATTATTTCCAGTCTTCTACTCCTCCTAGGTGAGTCTGCTTCTTTTTTTTCTAGAGCTTTCAAGTGGGCTGTTAAGTCTCCAATATGTGCTTTCTCTGTTTTCTTTAGGTGGGCACTTAGTGCTATGAACTTTCCTCTCAGGACTGCTTTCATAGTGTCCCATAAGTTCGAGTATGTTGTTTCTTTATTTTCATTGAATTCAAGGAAGACTTTAATTTCTTTCTTTATTTCTTCCTTAATCCAGGTATGGTTCAGTAGATGACTGTTCAGTTTCCATGAGTTTGTAGGCTTTCTGGGGGTAGCATTGTTGTTGAATTCTAACTTTAATCCATGGTGATCTGATAAGACACAGGTGGTTACTAATATTTTTTTGTAACTGTGTAAGTTCGCTTTGTTACCAAGTATGTGGTCAATTTTCGAGAAGGTTCCATGAGCTGCAGAGAAGAAGGTATATTCTTTCCTCTTTGGGTGGAATAATCTATAGATGTCTGTTAAGTCCATTTGCTTCGTTACCTCCATTAATTCTCTAATTTCTCTGTTAGGTTTCTGTCTGATTGACCTGTCCATTGGTGAGAGAGGAGTGTTGAAGTCTCCTGCTATTAGTGTGTGCGGTTTGATGGCTGCCTTGAGTTTTAGTAATGTTTCTTTTACGTACGTGGGTGCTTTTATATTAGGGGCATAGATATTCAGGATTGAGACTTCTTCCTGATGAATTGTTCCTGTTATGAGTATAAAATGTCCCCCTCCATCTCTTCTGATTGATTTAAGTTTGAAGTCAACTTTGTTAGAAATTAGTATGGCCACACCTGCTTGTTTCTTAGGTCCATTTGCTTGATAAGCCTTTTCCCAGCCCTTTACTCTGAGTAGGTGCCTGTCTTTGTGGTTGAGGTGTGTTTCTTGTAGACAGCAGAATGTTGGATCCTGTTTTCTTATCCAATCTCTTAGCCTGTGCCTTTTTATAGGTGAGTTGAGCCCATTGATATTAAGTGATATTAATGACCAGTGGTTGTTAACTCCGGTCACTTTTTAAGTAGTAGGGTTTGTGTGTTTTCCTTCTTTGATTTGCGCTGGTGAAGAGTCTCTAGATGTCTGAGTTATTGTGGTCATTGTTGGATTCCTTGGTTAGTGATTTTCCTTCTATTATTTTCTGTAAGGCTGGATTTGTGGCTACGTATTGTTTAAATTTGTTTTTATCCTGGAAAATTTTGTTTTCTCCATTTATAGTGAATGAAAGTTTGACTGGATATAGTAGTCTGGGCTTGCATCCGTGGTCTCTTAGTTTTTGGAGAACATCTATCCAGGACCTTCTGGCTTTCATGGTTTCCATAGAGAAGTCAGGTAGGTGTAAGTCTGATAGGTTTACCTTTATAAGTAACTTGGCCTTTTTCCTTTGCGGCTCTTAATATTCTTTCTTTATTCTGTATATTTTGTGTTTTGATTATTATATGGCGAGGGGATGTTTTCTTTTGATCCAGCCTATTTGGTGTTCTGTATGCTTCTTGAACCTTCATAGGTACATCTGTCTTCAGGTTGGGAAAGTTTTCTTCTATAATTTTATTAAGTATATTTTCTGTACCGTTGAGCTGCACTTCTTCTCCTTCTTCTACTCCAATTATTCTTAGGTTTGGTCTTTTTATTGTGTCCCATATTTCCTGAATGTTTTGTGATGAGAGTTTGTTGGACTTGCTGTTTTCTTTGATCAGAGTGTTTATTTTCTCTATGTTATCCTCAGAATCTGAGATTCTTTCTTCTATCTCTTGTATTCTGCTGGTTATACTTGATTCTGTAGTCTCTATTCGTTTACCTAGATTTTCCATGTCCAGTCGGCCCTCTGTTTGTGTTTTCTTCTTTGCCTCCATTTCAGTTTTCAAGTCATGAACTGTTTCCTTTATCTGCTTGATTGTTTTTCCTTGGTTTCCTAGGGTATCATTCACTGATTTACTCAATTCCTCGAACTTTCTATTATACTTCTCATCCATTTCTATAAGGGCGTTTTTTATATGCTGTTTAAGGGTGTCAATCACTTTCATGAAGTCAGTTTTTTCTACTTCTTCTTGATTAAGGTGTTCATGTCCTCCTGTTGTGGGGTCACTGGCTTCTGGTGGTTTCCTGTTGTTTTTCAGATTGTTGGGAGAATTCCTGTATTGGCGTCTGCCCATCTCTTCCTCCCAATACTCCCCTTTGGATCTTCTTTTATAGGATCAGGTCTTCTTGCCCACTGATGTACCTTCCCAGTGATGTCACTCCCCAGAGATGTTTCTCCACAATGATGTTTCACTCGGTGCCCAGAACGAAACTCCACGCTGCTTGGTTAGCTCGCAAACAAAGGGCCCACCCTGCTCGCTGCGGGAAGGCTATGGGAACAAAGGAGCTACCGGCCACCCCTATGTCCTCCTGGTTCAGATTCGGTCCCAGCGCCCTAGCAGGCTGGGCAGGGAGGCGCTATGCCCCAAAGGAGGGAGGGAGACAGGGGGTGTGGGGATCTGGATGTAAGCTGAGTGGGATAGGAAGAGAGAGGGGGTTTGGGCAGTATAGCCCCTGTAGGATGGCCAGGAAGTGTGGGCGGGCTGAGGTATGATCCCAGCTGCCGCAGCACTCACTCACCACAATGATGTTTCACTCGGTGCCCAGATCGAAACTCTGTGCTGCTTGGTTAGCTCGCGAACAAAGGGCCCACCCCGCCCGCTGCGGGCAGGCTATGGGAACAAAGGAGCTACCGGCCACCCCTATGTCCTCCCGGTTCAGATTCGGTCCCAGCGCCCTAGCAGGCTGGGCAGGGAGGCGCTATGCCCCAAAGGAGGGAGGGAGACAGGGGGTGTGGGGATCTGGATGTAAGCTGAGTGGGATAGGAAGAGAGAGGGGGTTTGGGCAGTATAGCCCCTGTAGGATGGCCAGGAAGTCGATTGTCTTGATTATTAAACGATGCAGGAGGACCCAGCCCACGGATGGTGGTACCGTTCCCTAGATAACATGATCCTGGGCACGTAAGGGCGTTAGCATGTAAACACGACAGGGTGAGCAAGCCAGAAGGTCACCCAGCAAACAGCACTGCTCATTCTTCCCACCTCCCTGCTCCTGCTCTGACTTCCCTCAGAAACGGAGTGTGGTCTGGAAGTGTAAGCCAAGTAAACCCTTTGCTGCTCCAAGTTGCTTGTGGTCTGAGTGTTTTATCACAGCAACAAAATGAGCCTAAAATAAGCGTACAGGTTTGTCATACTACTACTGCAAAAAAGGATGGAGAGGCCAGATGTGGTGACTCACTCCTGTTAATGAAGCATGTGAGAAGCTGTGTTAGGTAGAGGGGAGGGATGAATAAAAGGAGCCCGAGCCAGGTTTTTATCAGGAAGTCATACTTAAGTTCTCAAGACACAGCATCTATGATCCAAACACTCTACTTAGCTTTGAGAACTTGAGAAATTGCCCCATAGATCGGTTCTTCCCAGATCTTTTTAAAGGTGTTTGTATGTACGTGCGTGTGTATATGTGTGTATGTGTGAATTTATGTGCGCGACAGTTGGCCCAGTGCGGGAGGAGGCAAAGAGGTATCAGATCCTCTGGAACTGGAGTTACAGGCAGTAGTGGACACTTGATTTGAATGCTGGGAACTGGGCTTGGGTCCTCTGAAAGAACAGCAAGTGCTTTGAACCACTGAGCCATCCTCCAGCCCTCTCCACAGATCTTACATTCCAGCCCGGCAGATTGATGATTTTTAAAAAATATTACTCTTAGGTCTAACTCAACTTGTAAGACAGATAATGGCAGAATTGTGTGACTCAGAGTTCTAACTATTTGGCCACATTCTGGGCCTGCTGTTTCTCTGTGCTTAAAGGTCATGGCCTGTTGTATAGGAGGTGGACAGTTTCTGTTAATCCCTATAACTTCAATCTTTTTGCATATGAGTCTTTGATCATATCCCGTTTTTCCCTCTTTATTCCTACCACCACCTTCCTTCCTTCTTTCTTTCTTTCTTTCTTTCTTTCTTTCTTTCTTTCTTTCTTTCTTTCTTTCTTGGCAGGATTATACTCTGCATCCCAGGTTAGCCTCATTGTCAAGATCCTCCCACTTCACTCTCCCAAGGACCTCAGTATGATGGTTCATTTTGGCTGTCAGCTTGGCTGGATCTGGACTTAACTAACCACCAAGCTGCTAGGCCCACCTGTGAGGGATCCTCCTGATCAGCTGGTATTTAAAACTCATTTGCAAACTTGTTAGATGAAAGGTATTACATTGTTGTTTTATTTGCATTTTCTTGATTAGTTGAGTGCTGATCATCTTTTCATATTTATTAATCATTTGCATGTTTTCCTTTTGAATTGATGAGAACGAGACATTTTGAGAATAGCTTAAGTAGAATTTTGAAAAAAATATTAATAAATCAGTTATTTTTTTTTTCATCAGGGCCTAGACTAATGATTGGAACAAGGCCATGGTTAATAAAAGTAGAGTTTCAAAGAACCTTCCTGGGTAGGCAAGCTTATATTTTGTTCTGGACGCATTTTAATTGGCAAATTGTATTTTTTTTTCAAGTATTTAAAAAGAAGGCAAAACTTTAAGAAACAACCCTGCTCATTGTTGAGAAGGGGAGAAATGACAGTACAGTGAAGGTATCAGGATGAGCGGTGGACTGCATGTTTGCATCTTCCCAAAATTCATATGTTGAAGCCAAAGCACACAGTGGGATGGTACCTGAGTTGGAGCCTTTGGAAGCTGGTCTGGTGATGATGGTGGAGCCCTTAAGAATGGGATTAGTGTTACTGGTTCCCAGCTGGTGGCAATGTTTGGGAAGATTATGGAACCTTTAGGAGGTGGAGCCTTGCTAGAGGAAGTATGACTTTGGGGACAGACTTTGTGGTTTTACAGCCTGGCCTGTCTTCCTGATTTTGTCTCTGTTTCCTGACTTCCAGGCTGGCCTTATACTCCTGCTGCTATGCCCTCCTTGCTATCATAGACTGTCTTGGTTTGGAATTAGAAGCCAACATAGACTTTTCTTCCCTCTAAGCTGGTTTTGTCAGGATATTGAATCACATCCACAGAAAGGAAACTAGTACACCATTCTATAAAAAGACACACACGAGATGATTGTTTTCTGCTCTCCTTTGTGTGAAGGTACAAGCCAGTCACGTGCAAACCAGGAACTGAATCTTCCCCAGAGAATTTATCTGCCTTGATTTTGGACTTTTAGCTCTATAATTGTGAGGGGGTGTGATAGTTTGAATACATATGGCTCCATAGATTCATGTGTTTGAATAGAGAGGAACACTACTAGGAGGTGTGGGAAACACTACTAGGAAGTGTGGCCTTATTGGAAGTGTGTCACTGTGGGGGTGGGTTTTGAAGACTCATATGCTCAAGCTATGCCCCTTGTGGTACTCAGTTCACTTCCTGTTGCCTTTGAATCAAGATGTAGAACTCTCAGCTACCTCTCCAGCACCATGTCTGCTTGCCTGCTGCCTTGCTTCTTGTCATGATGACAGTGGACTAAACCTCTTAAACTGTAAGCCAACCTCAATTAAATGTTTCTTCACAGCAATAGAACACTAATTAAGGCAGGAAAGAACATCTGTTGTTGAACTTTTGGTCTGTGGCATGGTAGGACAGCAACTGCAACTAAGAAGTCTGTATTAATTGGAGAAAGAGAATGAAATATTTATGTTAAATTATGCAGTATTGTGTTGTATTAGTTGCTTCTCTCTTTCGTGATAAAGTATCATGATCAAAAGCACCTTGGGGGAGAAAATGGTTTATTTTGACTTAAGCTCCAGAGGGTTAGAGTTCATCATAGCGGAGAATGCATGGTAGCAGGCAGGGGAAGCACTCAGGCAGAGCAGGGGCAGGAAGCTGTTTGATCACATTTTCAGCTACATGCAGGAAGTAGGAAGAGAACAGAAAGTGAGGCCATCCTCCAAAACCCCAAAGTCCATCCCCAGGTACGTATTTCCTCCAGCTTCTAGAGGTTGCACAACCTCCTAGAACAGTAGCTCCAAGTAGGAACCATGAGTTTAAATATGTGAACCTTTGTGGGGCTTTTCTCATTCAAACTACCAGATGTATATAGAAAGATCTAGTGTAATAGTTGGATCATGGGGTAGGGAAGCTGGATAAAACTCACGTGACCCAGGTAAGATGGTGGAATGGTTCAATGTCTTAAGAACTGATAAACCAGGGGCAGAGTGTTCACTGTATGTCTGGAGGTCTGAGAAAAAGAAGTGCACAGGGTATGAATGGAGTTGATGTCTTTGCTGGAATAGTTGGGCAGAGTCAGGGTGTATTCAGCTTCTGCTGATTAGTTCTATTCAGGCCCCTTGCCTTAGCTTCTTTTTCCATCGATGTGATAAACTACTTTGATAAATACAACTTAAGAGAGAATGGGTTTATTCTGACTCACAGCTTAGGATATTGTTCATCATGGCAGAGAGGTGAAGGCAACAAGGAAGTCGAGGCTGAACATACAGTCAGTGTGCTCAGAGAATGATGAGTCAATGCTCCTACTCAGCTCCCTTTGCACAGGCCAGGATCCAGGCCAAGGAATGGTGCTGCCCACAGTGGGCGGGCCTTCCTCCCTTCAGTTAACTCCATTAAGATAGTCACCCACAGGCAAGCCCAGAGCCAGATCCTAGATCTAGATTCTGTCACACTGACAACACTAACCTGGAAGGATTAAAGGGTGCCTGTGCATCTCGGGTAGGGCAGAACTATCTACTCAGTTCATTGAATCAAATGCTCTTTTCTCTCTGAAATGTTTTCATTACATACCCTGGAATGATGTTTGACCAAGACCTAGTTAAGTATAAAGGAACCATCACACAAGGACCCCTTGGGGGTTGGTTAGGAGAGAAATGCTTTGCTTTTCTGAAATATAAATTCTATTAAAAAATCTAAATTACATTTATTTGCTGTGTGCATGTGTGTGTGTGATTGCATGCACATGAGCACACATCCCAGTGCACAAGTAGAGGTCAAAAGACAGCTCGTGAGAGTTGATTCTCTCTTTCTGCCGTGTGGGTCCTGGGGATTGAACTCAGGTTGTCAGGCGTGGTGGCAAGCATCTTTACCCACTGAGCCATCTTGATGGCCCCTATAACTTCTCTCAAATAAATGTTCATCTGTTGACAATAATACCAGCCTGTTTATGCATTCTACTGCTTCTCACATTTTTTAAAATGTGTTTTTGTAACTTGCTTTTCTAGTCCTTTTTGCATCTGATATTTCTTTCTTTCTCAGTCGTAAAGTAACATTTTTTTTTCTTCAAGAATTGGCTTAACTGTCAAAAGGAACATTCATTCCTTTGAATATTGTATCAGCTTTTTTCGTCCCATAGTTATATTCTTGACTATTATGGAGCCTTTCAAAATTACATAAATGTAAAAAATACATACACTCACATGAATCTGTTAGCCAGCTTCCTCAAAGAGCATGCGTTTGCCAGTCTGATTTTTTCTTCTTGTCTCCCACACCAACATATACACATGCACATACATGCATTCACACATACATACATACAGAGGCATATGCACTTGTGGACACAAGTATGCAAGAGAAGCTTGCAGAATTGTCACCCCATTTTAAGATGTACTTACCTCATCGATTGGCCTTCAGCACCTCTGGTCTCTTTGTGGCACTGAACAGGGCTGGGTTCTTCTGCTTTGGCCTGGGCTTCTCAGACTCCTCTCTGTGTGGGTATCATTGCTACCTGGATGCCTTGTTGTTTTAGGTCACCGTTTAAAGGTGCAGCGCATCAATGCTGGCAAGTCATGGCGGCAGGAGTCAAGAGGCAGCCGCTCACATTCCTTCTGCAGTCAGGAAACAGAAATCAGGCCTGGCTCCAGGACTCCAGCCCATGGATAGTGCTGCCCACTTTCAGGGTTGATCCCCCCTCTTCGGTTAAATATCTCTGGAAAAGGCCTCACACACACTCAGAGGTTTGTTTCTGTGAGTCTGCGGTGATGCCAAACCCCATCAAGCTGACAGGTTAAATGTCCCGTTACCTCTGCTGGACACACGTTCTGGTTAAGTGTCCTATTACCTATGCTGGACACTTTCTTCCAGGTCTTCTTTGTGTACTTCTCTCTCTAACCTTGTCTTCTAGTCCTGGAGCTCCGCAAGACACAGGTCCAGATTCTTTTCTTTCTAGGGAAAAAGAGATGTCCTCCTTTCTAGAACACCTGCCCCACCTTCGTGGCTTCAGAAACCATAAGTGGATGAGCCCACATTTGCTTTTCCATTCCAGAGCCTTCCTTTGGTGAGAGATCAAATTCCCAGGACTTTTATTTTTTTTTTTTTCCATTTCCTGGGCTTTCCTGCTGTTTCTCTGCCTTGCCTCCTGCTGAACTTGGACTCTCTCCTGTGTTTGTGATTATGCAAACAGGCTACAGCCTATCATTGGCCAATCCCTAAGTCATTGGTACTACTGCCTTGACCTCAGGCCCACAGAGGTTCACCCCTGTCAACTCTCCCTCTCCCTTTCTCTTTCTTCCTCCCCAACACAGGGGTCATCCTCTACCCTCTTCATGCATATTGTTTCATTCCTTGCTGTCACTGTCCTGTGGGCAGTCCTGTTTAGTTCCTGTTCCCCCTCCCGAGCCCTCAGATGCCCTCAGGGGAATTCCATCTCACCCCTGATGTTAGGTCAGAGCCCCTGGTGTGTCTTCACCCTGAACTTCTCTGGCATGGTGACAGAGGCAGTTATATAGCTAAATGGTGGGTTGTGCAATGCAACCTTTGGTCTCTGTGCTGTGGTGGTCATGTCAATTAAGGTGGAAACAGTTGGGAGGTAGAATTAGAATTGCAGGCAGTTTTCTTGGCCACGTGCCATACCTCATTGCAGAGGTCTAGGGTGACATCCTAGTATGAGGGGTGTGCATGTGTGTGGGAGGGAGAGTGAGCGAGAGCGAGAGAGAGAGAGAGAGAGAGAGAGAGAGAGAGAGAGCTGAGTTTCTCTTCTGTCTGCTAGTTGATTCTGACACTGATGGAGAAGATGTCGTTGGGATGCAGGATAAATGAACTCCTCAGAGCAACCTTTGCCCTGTGTTCTGAGAGATCATTCTCTGCAGTATCTAACAAATGAAAATTAGTTTATTTGTTCATTTATTTAGTGTGTATATGTCAGAGACGGGGGGGGGGGGGAGAGAGAGAGAGAGAGAGAGAGAGAGAGAGAGAGAGAGAGAGAGAGAGAGAGAGAGCAATTTACATGGCGTTGTTTTGCTTTTTCCACCCTGCGGGGTTTAGGTGTGGCACTCAGGTCATTGGTGACAAGTACCTTTTAGATGCTGACCCATCTCCCTGGCTCCCTCGGCCATCTTATGAGCTTCTCACTCGCCTCTGCCCATAAATGCCACAGAAGCCATTTTATTTGTTTGTCTTTTTTTTTTTTTTTTTGTAATTTTTTTTCCCAGCCCAATTTCCTTTCTTGGCAAATGTTCCTCTGGGGTGAGTATGGAGTCCACTGAGGTTGTCTCTCACCCAGAGAGAGCTCAGCTTACCGACTCAACTGTAAGTAAAGGAAGAGATGTGGGAGAAGACCCTGCCTGTCCCTGAGGTAGCTGGGACAGGATCCCTGCCATGTCCTATTAGAATATATTTCTAGTTTCTAGGAAATTCTCACAGGTCTCTGCTGACTGTAGGACCCATGAGAACAAAGAAGCTGGGGTTCTCTTCCTTACTATGCCCTCACGGCCTTGCTGTACTGAGCGCACACATCAGTTTCTCCTTTGTAAATAATTGTTCAGTGTGGGAAGAAGCTAAATTCGTTAATCCATTTGGGATTCATTTTTGTGTGTAGTGTGACTTATAAAATTAGCCTTATTTCTTCCTACAAATGACTAGTCAGTTTCCTCAGAGCAAATGTTGAATAATTCATGTTTTCCTTCTTGAGTTGAGACAGGACAGTTACTGAACACTTATGTGTGTGTGTGTTGCTGTTTTGAACCTTTTAAATTTTATTTTAAACTATTTTATTGTAATCCTTAGTCTATTTAACACAGTCTCTGTCTCTGTGCACTGTTACCCTGTAGGTGTTTAATTTTTGTGTAATGCTAAGGTTCAGACCCAGGGCCAGGCTCCTGCCAGGTGAGAATCCTCCCAATGAACGACATTACCCAGCCCCAAACTGTTCTTTTTTCCTTTTCTTTCTTTTATTTTATTTTATTGAGCTCTACATTTTTCTCTGCTCCCCTCCCTGCCTCTCCCCTCCCCTTCAACCCTCTCCCATGGTCCCCATGCTCCCAATTTACTCAGGAGATCTTGTCTTTTTCTACTTCCCATGTAGGTTAGATCCATGTATCTCTCTCTTAAGATCCTCATTGTTGTCTAGGTTCTCTGGGATTGTGATTTGTAGGTTGGTTTTCTTTGCTTTATATTTAAAAACCACTTATGAGCGAGTACATATAATAATTGTCTTTCTGTGTTTGAATTACCTACTCAGAATGATGTTTTCTAGCTCCATCCATTTGCCTGCAAATTTCAAGGTTTCATTATTATTTTTTTTTTCTGCTGTGTGGTACTCCATTGTGTAAATGTACCACATTTACCTTATCCATTCTTTGGTCGAGGGGAATTTAGGTTGTTTCCAGGTTCTGGCTGTGACAAACAATGCTGCTATGTACATAGTTGAGTACATGTCCTTGTGGCACGATTGAGCATCCTTTGGATATATACCCAAAAGTGGTATTGCTAGGTCTTGAGGAAGATTGTTTGCTAATTTTCTGAGAAATCGTCATACTGATATCCAAAGGGGCTGTACCAGTTTGCACTCCCACCAGCAATGCAGAAGTGTTCCCTTTCCCCCACAACCTCCCCAGCATAAGTTGTCATTAGTGTTTTTGATCTTGGCCATTCTTATAGGTGTAAGATGGAATCTCAGAGTTGTTCTGATTTGCATTTCTCTGATGACTAAGCATTTCCTTAAGTGTCTTTTAGCCATTTTAGATTCCTCTGTTGAGAGTTTTCAGTTTAGGTCTATACTCCATTTTTAAATTGGATTATGTGTTCTTTTGATGACCAATTTCTTGAGTTCTTTGTATATTTTGGAGAACAGACCTCTGTCTGATGTGAGGTTGGTGAAGATCTTTTCCCATTCTGTAGGCTGTCGTTTTGTCTTGTTGACCATGTCCTTTGCTTTACAGAAGCTTTTCAGTTTTAGGAGGTTCCTTTTATCAGTTGTTTCTCTCAGTGTCTGTGCTACTGGTTATATTTAGGAAGTGGTCTCCTGTGCCAGTGCATTCAAGTGTACTTCCCACTTCTATGAGATTCAGTGTGGTTGGCTTTATGTTGAGGTCTTTGATCCATTTGGACATGAGTTTTGTGCATGGTGATAGATATGGATCTATTTTCATTTTTCTACATGTTGATATCCAGTTATGTCAGCACCATTTGTTGAAGGTGCTTTCTTTTTTTCATTTGATATTTTTTGCTTCTTTGTCAAAAATTAGGTGTTCATAGGTGTGTGGATTAATATCTGGGTCTTCAAGTCAGTTCCACTGGTCCTCCTGTCTGTTTTTATGCCAATACCAGGCTGTTTTCAGTACTGTAGCTCTATAGTAGAGTTTGAAGTCAGAGGTTGTGATGCCTCCAGAAATTCCTTTATTGTACAGGATTGTTTGGCTATCCTGGATTTTTTCTTTTCTATATGAAGTCAAATATTGTTCTTTCAAGGTCTGTAAAGAATTTTGCTGGAATTTTGATGGGCATTGTGTTGAATCTGTAGATTGCTTTTGCTAAGATTGCCATTTTTAGTATGTTGAATCCCTACCCAAGAGCATGAGAGACTGTTGCACTTTCTGATGTCTTCTTCAATTTCTTTCTTCAAAGATTTAAAGTTCTTGTCGTACAAGTCTTCCACTTGTTTGGTTAGAGTTACTCTGAGATATTTTATGTTATTTGTGGCTATTGTAAAGGGTGATGTTTCTCTGATTTTTTTCTCAATCACTTAATCATCTGTGTAAAGGAAGGCTACTGATTTTTTTGAGTTAAGCTTGTATCCTGCTACATCACTGAAAATGTTTATGAGTTGCAGAATTTTGGGGGTCACTTATGTAAACTATTATATCATCAGCAAATAATGAAAGTTTGACTCTTCATTTCCAATTTGTATCCCCTTGATCTCTTTTTGTTGTCTTATTGCTCTCTAGCTGGGACCTCAAGAACTATATTGAATAGATATGGAGAGAGTGGACAACCTTGTCTTGTGCCTGATTTAAGTGGGTTTGCTGGGTGTTTCTCTCCATTTAGTTTGATGTTGGCCTTTATTATGTTCCTTGTATCCCTGCTCTCTCCAAGACCTTTATCATGAAGGGATGTTGTATTTTGTTGAAAGCTTTTTCAGCATCTAATGAGATGATCATGTGGCCCAACTGTTCTTGATCGGGCTTTCTTTGTCTTGTTTGAGGCAATATCTCCTGTAGCCCAAACTGGCCTCAACTTGTACAGCTGAGGTGACCTTGAACTGCTGAGCCTTCTTCTTCTACTTCCTCAGTGCTGGGAACATGGGTGTTCACAACTCTATCCAGTTCTTGGTTACATTTCTTCAATAGTCAAAAAATAAAAACTGAGCATATATAACCTTTTGCCTGCATGTAAGTCTATGCACAATGCACATGTACTATCCTTGGAGCCCAGAAGAGGGCGTCAGATTTCCTGGGACAGGTATTACAAAGCATTGGGAGCCAATGTGTGGGCTCTGCTGATGGAACTAGGGTCTTTTGGAAGAGCAATCAGGGCTCTGAACTGCTGAGCTATTTCTCCAGTCCCAAATCTCCTTCTTAAATAAAAATGTTATTGTTTTTTTTATGAATTGTGCAGTAGCTCAGAGCCCAAATCACAGATCAGTGAAATACTGAGCTCTGTGAACACACTTGAGTTCATTTACACAGCGGGGCTTTTTCGTTCATTCCCAATGTGGTCTTCTATTTTAAAAACAAAAAATGTAGACATTTCAAATGTAGCTGTTATGGTCGTTAGAAGGTGTTGGCTGGCTTGCAGCTATCCTGTAACCCTTCACCAATGAGCTGGAGGAAGCTGAGCCACTCTTCAGACCCCTGGGTACCATATTACAGGCTTCTGGGTGTGCATGGTTCAGACTGCTGAGTACCATGTTACAGGCCTCTGGTGTACACATGGTCCAGACTCCTGGGTAACACGTTACACGTCTCTGCTGTAGGGTGACTTCTCCATTGCTAATTTCTGAACCTCCTTGGCTGTGCTCACTCATTTATCACTCTGACCAACCTTACAATTACTCTGTCAGATTCCGTAAGAACAATCCTGCTGGTATTTTGACTAGATTTAAATTGCATTTAAGGATTAATTTTGGGGAAAGTTTCGTGCTTTGCCATACCGAATATTTCCCATCTAGGAATATGATAAGGTTTTAGAGAAATTTGGTTGTCTCTGATGTAGCTTAGCAACCAGTTTAATCTTCACTTGTGTCCTTTTCTTGTTTTTTTTTCCCTCCCCTCCTTCTCTCTCCCCCCCGTCTTCTCTCCCCCTCCCCTCCTTCTCTCCTCCCTCTCTTTCTCTCTTCCCTCTCCTCCTCTCCTCCCTCTTCCCTCCCCTCCTTCTTTCCTCCCTCTCTTTCTCTCCTTCCTCTCCTCCTTCTCTCCTCCCTCTCCTCTCCTCTTTCGCTCTCTCCTCCCTCCCCTTCTTTCCTCCCTCCCCTCCTCCCCTCTCTCTTCCCTTCCCTCCTTTTCCCCTCCCTGACTTCCCCTCTCTCCTCCCTCTCCTCCTTTTCTCTCTCTTCCCGCCCTTCCTTCTCTCCTCCTTCCTTTCTTTCTCTCCTCTCTCCTTCTCCCTTTCTTTCCCCTCTTTTCCTCCCTCTCTACTTCATTCCTTCCCTTCTTCTCCTTTTCAGTTAACTTAAAAGTCACACATGCAGAAATAGCCTTGCCAAGCACTTAGAGTACTGTTCTTACTTGTGAGTGTGTCTGCACCTGCAGGCCAGAGGTCACCCTCAGGTGTTGCAGCTCAGTAGCTCTCTACATCAGTATTTGAGACATGGCTCTCACTGTGCCCGGAGCTGACTGGCTAGGCTGGCTGGCTTCCTCCCTCTGTTTTCCTAAGCCAGCCTCAGCTTTGCCCTGTCTCCCCATGGGTTCTGGGGTGTAAACTCAGATCATCATGCTTGTATGACTAGCACTTTACCAGCGGAGTTATCTCACTAGCCCTTTATTTCATTTATTTATTAAATTTTAAAAAGATTTTTTTTTTTTAGTGCTTTGGCAGCTTGCATGTATGTATACTATATATGTGCCTGGTGCCCCCAGAGGCCAGAAGTGGAAATTGGATCCATGGAACCGGAGTTAGGGATGGTTGTGAGTCACTGTGTGCTGGGAACAGAACCCAGGTCCTCTGAAAGAACAGCAAGTGCTGTTAACTGCTGCGCCATCTCTCTAGACCCTTGGAGAGCTTTTTGTTCCATATCTTCTATGGTGATAAATATCTATATTTTTCCCTTTTTTTTTAAATTTTTAGTTTTAGGCTGTAGACTTAAGACTTTAGTTCATTTTGAAGTAACTTTTGAATTATTTGTTGATTTGGTACATCACTTCAGGGAGTACTATCATCTCAACAATATTATTCTCCAATCCATGAACATGGGATACTTAGTATCTTTTAAATGTTATCACATTTATTTATTTATTGAGTGTGTATGTGTGCTTGTGTGTGTTTGTGTGTGTAGGCTCCTGTATCACAACATATGTATGTAGGTCAGAGAACAGTTTAAAAGGAGTTGATTTGTTCTTCTCACTGTGTGGGGTGTGGGTTACAGGACCAAACTCAGGTTGTCAAACTTGGTGGCAGTCACCTTTACCCACTGAGCCATCTTTCTGTATTGCTTTCTATTTTTGAGATACTATTTTTATTTCTTTCAGGAATGTTTTGTAGTTTTATTTTTTGAGCTATGTAGCTTTCACTGCCTGGAACTCACTATGGAGCAGGCTGGCCTTGAACTCATAGAGAACTACCTACCTCTGCCTCAGGAATGCTAAGATAAAAGGTGGGTACCAAAATGCCTGGCTGTCTTGTAGTTTTTTGTGGACACATCTGACATCTCCTTGACAAAATTTATTCTGAAGTAGTTTATTCTTTTGGCTGCTATTGTACTTCAAATTGTTTTCTTTATTTCCCTGCTGGGTAACCAATGCTACTGTTTTATGTGTTGGACTGCAGTTTTGTTGAATTAATTGATTAATTAGTTGCAATGATTTCTTATGGCTTCCTTTATACAAGGTCATATAATCTGTGAAAATAGTCTCATTTCTGTATTTTATTTTAAATCATTATTGTTTTGCATATCTGAATGTTTTGCTTGTATGTATGTCCATGTATTATGTGCATGAAGTGTCCTTGAGGGTAGAGAAAGGCCCAGGATCTCCTGGGACTGGAGTTACAAATGGTTGTGAGTTGCCATGTGGGTGCTGGGGATTGAACCCTAGTCCTCAGTATTTCTTCTTCTCCACTGTACTTTTTTGAACGCTCAGCTTTTTTATAAACATTTGTTCACTACAAGATCCTGATTGAATGGTGCTTGTGTTTTGGATTAAGGTGACAGTGGTTGGGGAGAGAAATATATGGAAGTGAAAAACAGCAGTGGGCCAAGGTCTTTCAGTGTCTTAGTGTGGTTTCTATTGCTGTGCAGAGACACCATGAACATGGCAACTCTTCCAAATGAAAGCATTTAATTGGGGTGGCTCGCTTGCCGTGTCAGAGGTCCAGTCCATTGTCATCACAGTGGGGAGCATGGCGGCCTGCAGGCAGATGTGGTGCTGGAGGAATAGCTGGGGGTGCTACATCTTTCATGCAACAGGAAGCCGAGTAATAGTCACACCCAGAGAAGATTCAGCATGAGAGACCTCAAAGCCCACCCCCACAGTGACACACTTCCTCCAACAAGGCCACACCTCCTAATAGTGTCAGTCCTTTTGGGGGGCATTTTTTTTTCACACCACCACACAGTGTATATACAAAATTAAAAAAAAAATCACATATTTATGGTTTGAGCAACAAAATAGATAATGCCTTTTATTGACTTAGACAATAACAACTTGGGAGTAAATCTGATTAAGGAAATAAATGAGGAGGTCAGGATTAGTTGTACTAAAGAAATAAAACATAAATTCAGAGTTTTTGGGATAGCCCTGAACTGGAGGACGTTGTCCTAGAGATGCTGCCATAGTTAGCTTCAGCTGTCCACTTGACTCTCTAGAGTCACCTGGGAAGAGGGAATTGCCTAGATCAGATTGTCCATAACTGTGTCTGTGAGACTTTTTCTTAATTGCTAATCGTTGTAGGAGGGCTCGGCCCACTGTGGGAGGTGCAATCCCTAGGCAGGCAGGCTCAGTCCACTGTGGGAGGTGCAGTCCCTAGGCAGGCAGGCTCAGTCCACTGTGGGAGGTGAATCCCTAGGCAGGCGGGCCTGAGCTGAGCAACT
The DNA here is from genome assembly GCF_018167655.1 of Microtus oregoni. Taxonomy (NCBI): domain Eukaryota; kingdom Metazoa; phylum Chordata; class Mammalia; order Rodentia; family Cricetidae; genus Microtus; species Microtus oregoni. Next base: position 37,099,101 of record NW_024543063.1, read on the forward strand.
CTGAGAGCACAAGCCAGTAGTAAGCAGTGCTCTGTCACAGTTTCTGATTCAAACTCTTGCTGTAGGTTCCTGCCTTGGTGTGAAGAATCAGGGATGGGCTGTAACCCAGAAGATGAAATGAACCCCTTTCCTCCTCAAATTTTTAGTTTGGATGGAAAGCAGAACAGGTGGCGTGGCGGCTCAGGGAGAAGATGGAGCTGTCCGGAGAAACTATATTAGGAGCAGCCATGAGGAGCCCAGGAAGCTGTCTAAAGAGTGGAGAAAGAAATTCCAGAAAAAGAGGGGCATGAGTAAAAATACCTGGGAAAAGTGGGCTGGAAATGAGAAAATCATACAGCTTTGTAGCTGGGGTCTTCATATCTGTAAGGAAGAGTAGTCCATGGCATGGAAAGTTGCAGAGAATCCAACAAGGCCAGGCTTGAACTGTGACCTTCATACTGGGCTGCAAGAAGGATTCTGTGGGAGAGGTGGAAGTCACAGGGAATCATTTAATTACCAGAAGAACAGACATGAAGGTCTTGAGAGCAGACAGGAATCCCTTTCCAAGGGAGTCTCATATGCTGACTTCTGGGCAGTCTGCTTCCAAATCCTCTTCAGTTAATTCCTCCCTCCCTCTCTCCCTTCCTTCCTCCCACGGGTATTATATTCGTGTGTGTAGATGTGTACAGGTGCACACATCTGTGTTGGAAGCCAGAGGAAGGTGCCTAGTGGCCTCTGTTGTACTCTGCCTTATTTCCTTGAGGCAGGGTTTCCCTCCCTCCCTCCCTCCCTCCCTCTCTCTCTCTCTCTCTCTCTCTCTCTCTCTCTGAACCTGGGTTTTTTTCAGCTAGACTAACTGATCCTTGAGTCCCTGGACCCATCTCTCTTCATGCCGTCAGTCCCTCCGTGCTGCCATGCCCAGCTATCTGTGTGGACGATGGGATCTGAAGTCACAGCCTGAGGTTCATGTCGCCAGTGCTCTTACCCACTAAGCCCCTGTTAATTTATTGTCCTTTGAATAATTGTCGTCAGCTGGGGCAGGATGTTTACTTGTCTACTCTTCCCAGGGTGCAATTGGTTCTTCCCTTCTCAAAATGCTTAGCTTTAATCCTTTCTTTTCCTGTGTTTTGGATCATTGCTTCTGTCTATTTGCTTTCTCTTTTTCCTGTAGAAATATCTACTCATTTGTGGAATCTCTGTCATCTACTATATCTGCCTGCCAACATCTCTAATATTCTTGTTTTAATTTTCATTCAATATTGATTTAATAAAGGACATTGGAGAATTCTGATGGTGCATCTTAAATGAAGTCTGTGTCTTTACTTTAAATAAGATTCGGACCAGGTTATGTCTTGACCATGTAAGTGTTCTTTTATAACATATGTGTGTGCTTGTGTGTATGTGTGTGTATGCACATGTACACGTGTGTAGAGACCAGAGGACATTCTCAGGTATCATACTCAGGAATGCCGCCGCCTTTGAGACAGGTCTCTCACTGGCCTGGAACTCTCCTATTGGCTAAATTGGATGATCAGTGAGCCCAGGGATCCTCCTGTCCCTGCCTCCCACACTGTGAGTATAAGCAGACACCACCATACCTGGCATTTTACATGGAATCTCAGAGTTGAACTCAGGGTCTCATGATTTTTTTCATAGCAAAATGTATGATTTATTTTTGGAAAAATAATTAAACTAATAAAGTTTTTCCAATGAAGGGGAGAATTAACAATAAGAGACCATACATACCACATACATGTGGTTAACTGTAGATGACCACATTCTGCAGAACGTGGGTGTGTTCAACACATACTCAAGAATATGAGTAGCATTTGCAATATTGCAATCTAAGCCACCTGCTGATGTAAACCCATAAATGATGAAACAAAGACCTAGAAATCAGAATCCCATAGAAGCTGAGTTCCTTCCTCAACAGTGTCTATACAGAGCACTGCATTACAGACAGACAGAGCTGCAATAATCACAGGGCATGGCTAGGTTCCACTGAACTTCGGCATGATATGGCTGTCTGCTGCTGTATGAGGGAAGAGACTTCCTACAGACACCTGAGTACCCCAGAGACTGTGACGGGTCACTTTACAGCAGCCAAGGACATCAACAAAGAATCCTAAATGCCAGCAATGTTCGTCTGTATCAAAAAGCGTGTTATTTGTATGTGGTCCAAAAAATGCCAAGCCAGATGATGCGTCAATGAAGTCCTCCAGCCCGAAGAGCATAGCAAACATCCTTAGCGCCATGAATGAACTTCCTGAAGAGCATCTCTCTTTTAAGTTCTACCCCTCCACTCCAAACGGTCGCATCATTTTCCGTTTTCTGTGTCATAGTCAGAATCATGAGTTTGTTATTAGCCACTCCCGAAAAACGTGACTCAAAATCTCTTTGCGGCAGTTGCAGACATGTTTGGATCACACACTTAACTCTGGCATTTTCAAAGGAAGTTTCTGCAGTGTTAATTTTTTGTTCACAGATGCACGGGTATTTGGACACTCATTCCCATACTGTGACATTACAAATTCCAGTCTTTCTGTTGAAGGAGGCTCTGCTAAAACACCAGGCAAAGTTTTATGGGTCAAGCTTTTCTTCTGTGAAGCAGTACCACTGAGGTGACAATCGAAGCCCATATTCCTAGGAAGCTGGAATCTCTGATCCTGAGGTCCAAATGATCCCATAGTTTCATCAGGAAACTATGTATATCCAGGGGTGAAGTGGCCTCATGAGACCCTGCAGTTGGAAAGGCTTTTGGACTGATAATTCTTTTCACTAAAGAACAGAATCCTGGGAGATAGGAAACCAGTCTGGGCCTGTTACAGAGCACACAAGCCATTTCTAGTGAAGAAGATGGGGGCAAATTCTCTTCTTGTGCAAAGAATCCCAGTCACCGCAGGGGATTGTGCCCAGGCCCTCTCCCTGTCCACTGCCAGAATGCGGGTCTCATGATTTTAAGGAAAGCACTTTACCAACTGAACTAATAGTCCCAATGCTATTTTTAAAGTTATAATTCATATATTGGTTTATGCTTCTGTCAGATTGTTTTCAACACATAGAAGATATGTTGCTTGTATCTAATTGGCCATGAGCGGTAGATATTTTTCTTAACTATTCCATTTTCCTCTTTATCTCCTTTTTATTAGTGTATCACACTGTGTCCCCGACTGGCCTGCAGCTCACCACGTAACCCAAGCTGACCCCAAACTCGTAGCAATCCTCCTGATTCAGCTTCCTAAGTGCATCATGCCCAGCGTAATTAGCCTCAATTTTATGAGATTTAATTGAGGATCTCTTATTCAGGAGTTTGAATGTAAGAATGTATGAGACAAGGCTGGGGAACAGCTCAGTCATAAAGATCTGGGCATGGCATCGTGATTGTAATCCCAGCCCTGGGGAAGTGGAGATCACAGGCTCCCTGGGGCATGGTAGCCAGTCAGCCTGGCAGCATCAGTGAGTTCCAGGTCCTGGGGAGAGGCTTTGACTCAAAATCCAAGTTGGATGCCTGCTGAAGAACAACACCCAAGATTGATTTCACACACACACACACACACACACACACACACACACTCACGTGCAGGCACGCACTCGTGCACACACACACACCACAAAACAGTGTGTGATGAAAGTGTCATGTGCTCGTTATGTCTTTGTTATTTTAAACTCTTGTCTATTTTAAAAAGCCACTTGTTATGGTAACGGAGGAAGGGCTTCCTGAGGCTGAAGGAGACGGGGAGTGATGCTGTCTGCAGTGACGGCTGTCTGTGGTGATGTGGGTGATAATGGACAGGTGAAGAAAGCCTTTCCCCGGTGCTATTCCATAGTGTGAAAAGTGCATACGTTTCATGGGACAAAGGTCATTTATTGCTGACCATGAGATGATGGCTCAGATATCGAGGCCAAAGGAGAAAAGCAGGGCTAGGAAAAGCCATTAACGCTCAGTGCCGCTCTATTCTTGCTTCCGCTTCGGTCACATCACACCTTGTCCTTGGAGACCCCGCTACCACCCTCTCTCAGATCAACAGGGATTTACTGGAAAATCAAAGCTTCATTTAAAGAGTCACGTATCACTTTTACGTGTGTCTGAGTTGTCAAGGACAGGAGTACGGAACGCTCGGCTCTGAGGACCTATGAGCAAGGCATACTCGCCCTCATTCAGCATATGGGTGTGTCCTCCCGTGTCCTTCAGGGTGACATAGACTCTCTCTAGGGCCTCAGGAGTCTGACTTCTATTTCACACATCCTTCAGTTCGTTTAGCAGCGACATTAGGTACAATTCTTCTGGGGGGCGGAATATGTACTTGTAAGGCTAACTTCTTTCTTACTGTAGCCTAGAGTGTTCTAAGATCTCTTTTTTCTTACTTTTTTTCATTGTGAGGTCTTTTAGAGGTCAGATCATGGCCATTCCAGTTAAATGATCCTTCTTTGTAGAATCATTTTATGGGGAAAAAATATCCCTTGACGCCTACTCCCTACCTCTCTTTTTAATAATTATATTTTAAAATATACATATGTATGTGCATATGAGTGTAGGAGCCCATGAGTGTGTGTGTGGGTGCCCATGAGTGCGGGTGCCCATGAGTGTGGCTGCCCATGGCCAGAAGTAGGTGGCCGTGAGATGCCTGTTGGATGCTGGTTACTGAGCTCTTCTGAGAGAGCACAGGGTGCTTTTAAATGCAAGCCACCTCTTCAGCATCTCCACGTGAAATTTGCTTCCTCTCTACATCTTAGATTTTTATCACATACTCTTACTAAACTTTCTTTTATGCCAGACTCCTTAAGTGGTTTGTTTTACAGTTTTTACAAATTACCTGCATATTATGGTATGCCCATACAGGCATATAATGTGTTTTGATCATATCCACTCTCCTACCCTTCCTTATCCCCCTTTTCTTTACCCTCTCTATCCCCAATCACCTCGTTTGCTTTCACCTCCTCTCCCAGATTCCATACATGAGAGGAAATGGGTAATACTTGTTTATATTTCACTTAACAGGATGCTCCCCGACCCGTCCTTCTTCCCGCAAATGACCCAAGTTTGTTCTTTATGGCTGAGCTAAACTCCGTGGTATCTGATGTGCACCATGTTTATCCATTCACCCACTGATGGGCATCAAGGTCGAGGTCATGCTCGGCTGTTTTACAGTGCTGTGATGAACGCGGGTGTGCCGGCATCATATAATAAGCTGTTTGATTGTTTTGGGTTCATACACAGGAGTGGTGTGGCTGAATTATACCGTAATTCTGTTTTTTATTTTTGAGGAACCACCGTACTGGTTCCCATGGTTGGCTGGACTAATCTGCATTTCCACCAGCACCAGAGAAGGGTTCCATTTCCTTTATCCTCACCAACAAGCTTTGATTGTTGTTTCTTAGAAATGGCTGTTTTGACTGTGGTGAGGTGGGACACCTTTTGGAACAGAAGTCAGCATTGGAGAATAACTTGTTTGTTCTTCCTTCAGCTTTCTGTGAGTCTATTCAAAGTCCCTGGCCTTGTGGCTCTTCATTCCCTAAGAGCCACCTCTCCTTACACATGAGTGATTAGGAAGAGGGCACTGATGATCATAATGACCGTGATTACAGTGGGGTGCTGAGACCTGCACAAAATACCCAGGTCTGAATCTCCAGAGCAGGTGCCTCCTGAGAGCCAAAGATCAGGAACAACTCGGAAGTCCATCAGCCAGTGAGTGGCCCAAAACGTGGCCTGAAAGAGGAATGAAGTCCTACTACATGGCAAAATGTGCCCGAACCTTGAAATGTGCTGAGCACCACACAGCCCAGAATTCTGTTTATATGAGTTTTCTAGAGTGGACGAACCTATGGTCATAGAAAGTGGATTGCTTGTTGCCTAGAGATGGTGGAAGAGGGAGGGAGGAAAGGCCGGTTAATGGAAGCCGGGTTACTGTTTAGAGCAATGAAACCATTCTTACACCAACTGCACTACTGTGTGCCCAACCCTGGAAAGCAATAGGATCATGTCCTCTGATTGGGTGAAGTGTTCTCTCTAGGAATGGCATTTCAGTGGAGTTGATCACAATGCTTTGGGAACAAAGAAACTGTACTGAATCCCTACCTGTGTCAAAGGGATGAAAGCTGACATTTGCTTAACCTCCAGGACACCCTGTGGGTATGTGCCGTCGCCCACTTCCAGAGCACTGAAGCTCTCACTGATTCCGTATCTGAGCCGCGGTCTGTGTGCCTCTGGCCAGCACTTTCTTACTCAAGTTGCTCATAGGTGATACCCATGTTTTTCCTGGAACACCAGCATGACGTCATGAGGCAGAGATGGTCAGTCGGACATTCCAGCAGAGAGGAGGACAGGCACACAATCTAGATAACCTGAGGACAGATCAGTAAAGTTGCTTCTCACAAAAGTATGAGCAAAGTTCGGAGAATCAAGCTGGGGTAGCTACAGCCTTAGGCATCGCCATCCCAGCCTAAGGGGACAAAGGCAGGGAGCATGATGGTAACACAGGGGTGTTTATATGCCTGTCTGCTACCCTGGCTAATTTATATTGCCAACTTGGCACAACCTAGAGTCACCTGGGAAGAGGTAGTCTCAATTAAGGGACTTACAAAATCAGATTGACCTCTGGCTTTATCTGTGGTAAATTGTCTTGAGAGTTGATTAGTGTGGGAAGGCCCAGATTATGGGGAGCATGCTACCCCTGGGCAGGTGTCTTGGGTTGTGTAAGCTAGTCAGGCATGAATCTGTGAGGGTTGCCAGTAGGCAACCTTCCTCCTTGCTTCCTGCCTTGAATTACTGCCCACACTTCCCCAGTGGTGGATTGTTAGCTGGACTTGTAAGCAGAAATAAACGCTTTCCTCCCTGAAGTTGCTTTTGATTATGGTTTTGATCTCTGCAACAGTAAACAAACTAGAACTGCTGTCTTCCTTAGATGACCACACCCATAACATGGTAAGAATCCAGACAGTAACTGCTCAGCTTTAGCCCCCTCCTACTCTCTTGACATTGTCCATGCCCTTCATTCATTGTATGCAGCAAGAAGCAGGTGGGGATGGAGAGATGGCTCAGCGACTAAGAGCACTGGCTGTTCTTCTGGAAGAAGCAGGGTTGATTCCTAGCACCCACATGGCAGCTCACAACTGTCTGTAATTCCAGTTCTGTCCTCCATGGGCACCAGGCATACACTTGTAATGTACATACATATAGGGGAAACACCCAAACACATAAAATAAGAATATATAAATAATTTTAAAAGAAAGTGGGAGGGAGAGTCAATGGATGATAACTCAGACATAACAATCTCTAGGTCAGAGAAAGCCATGGCAGGTGGCCCTCTGGGGACAAATGAAAGATATGAGCATGATGTGGAGCTTTAATGCTGTGGGCATGTTCCAGGGATAGGAAAGGAGATAGAAAACATGACTTGAAGCCATCCTCAGTTTGCTTGATTCTCATTTTCCCCTAGATACTTGCCCATTACATTTTGTGTCTGGTAAACCTTGTGGTCTTCTAGAAGCCTCCATTCTCTTCTCAGGACATTGTAGTGGCTCAAGTTTCTAACTCAGCAAGAAGTCCATGCTGGCATTAGACAAGCTAGGACTTCCAAGTCAACTCAGGAAGTTCCAGGCTTTTTTTCAGGGAGGGAATCCTCTAACAGGAAGTGGATTGAGCTTAGGAGAGGTAAAGGAAAGGAGCATTGCCAGTGAGTCACCTGAGGAGTTGCTTGTGTTTGTCATTAAGAGAAAGTATGTCAGCTTTTATCATAGTACTCTAGCAAAGTCTTTGTGGGTGTTTTTGGAAAATAGAGGAGAAAAATAACATCAAAAAGAAATTTAGTCTTTGGGTTTCCTTTCTCTTTGGTCTTAAGTTGCCCTCTGGTTGAGGGAAGGAAATGTGTAAAACACATACAAAGAAATGTTGCCCTCAGAGATGAACGGCTGGCCTCCAGGGTGTCCTTGACTGATAGTGTTAGACCTTTCAGTATAGGAATTTTCTCTTTCATCTCTGCAGACTAAAGATCCAGGTCTTCCTTTGTACCAAAGTAGAGCCCAGACCTACAGACCCGTAAGAACAAGGGCTCTAAGAATCCAACACATAGGGTAGATGACAGTTTGTTAGTTTTTAATAAGAAGCGATGTTGAGATAGGGAAGCTGCAGGAGTCAGATGGGCATCTGCTTCTGGTGTGGGGGATCTTCATGGGAAGCCAAACCACCATACAAGGAGGCTGAGACTGGGAATAAAGTGTGTGATTGGAAATGTATCGAAAGGGCCTATTGTATCTCTGCCTGCAGCATGGATATGAGGATTCTGTAGTGGAGAGGCAGGCTGCCCAGGTGAAAGCCCTGGTATCCCCATCTTTGCTACCGAGCAATGTTTCTTAGAGTGGGAACATCTTTATCTTTTCTTCTATCTCTCTATCTGTCTATCTACCTATCTATTCTATCTCCTATAAGTTATCTATCTTCTAACATGTATCGTCTATCTACTTTCATCTATGTGTATGTGTAATGTACAAATGTATGTATGTATCTATTCATCTATGTTTATATGTATCTGCCATCTATCAATCTGTGAATCATCTATGTGTATGTAATATGCATTTAAATATCTACCATCTATGTACACATGTATGTATTTATCTATCTATTATCTATATCTATACACATGTGTATGTATGTATGTATGTATGTATGTATACTCATTTTATAGTTCTCTATTGAGAGTCAAGATATATTCTAATATTAGAGCCTAAAAACAACCTTGGACCTTTAACTTAAGTTAATCTTTGTCCCAATCCTTATGTCTTGATAACAGTTGTTGTGAGAACATTTAGTTCCTCTGAATAGCTGTTCTTTTGGCTGAGAGGACTAATCTCTGAGCACAGACAGCTGAGGAAGAGGAATGAGCATAAACAGAGCACTTGATTTGATAGTCACAGAGTAAGGATGCCAATATCTCTGAGATCCTCCTACCTGCTGGTGAGGTGGTATACAACGTCTGTGTGATGCCATACCATGGCAATGGCAATGGCATCTCGTCAGTCATACAGTCCCGGGGATTAACAGCTGACCCTCTGCCGCACACCATGTTGATGGACTGCGATATCCTGCAAGTTATATATAAAATTGATATTGGGTTATATTTTCATCTTATGAGCTGTTCATTGGGACGTAGCTCCAATATAAGTTGATGAGCACTAGTGTGCTATATCTTCATTGGAGACTTTTGAGTTCTGTGTATCTGGATATCCATATCTTTCATTAGATTCTGAAAAACTTCACCTGTTATTTTTAAAATGAGATCCACAGAATGAAAATGTCCACTCTTTACTTGGTGTCCTAGAGTCACGATAACTCTTTTTCTCCCCCCTTTTTGTTCTTTTCTGACTACCTACCTTCCTATGACTTGTCTTCAAGTTCTGCAGAGTCAAGGTCATATAGTGCATTTATTTTATTTAATGAATTGTGTTCTTTAGTCCCCAGATATGTGTTTCCTTTTTGATAATTTCTATCCCTTTATTGAACTTTTTGTTTAATTCATGGGTTGCTTTTCTGATATTGTTTTCTGTGTGACTTGCTGTGTTTTTTGAAAACTATTGTTTTCAGTTATTTTCTGGGAATACACAGATCTCCTTGTCTTTGGCATTGGTTACAGAGATGTTATTGTGTGGAGATGGAGGACAAGCTGTGGGTGTTGAGTCTCTCTATTAGCTCTTGGAGATGGAACTCATTTCTTCGGGCTTGGTGGCAGTGTCCTTGCATGCTGAATCATCTTGCCAACTCTTTACTGGCATTCTTGAACCTGGAGAGCATTGTGCTAAGAAACAATAAATTCTAAGAATACTAAGCATGATAAATGTGTCATCATCTCACTTGTATATGGAATCTCAAAGAGTTGAATTCAGAACTAGACATAGAAGTACGCTTTCCAAGGCCTGAGGGTGGAAGGTGTGGGTAGCGTTTGTTAAACTGCCTTGCATTCTAAGGGATCAACTGTCTCTTCCAATCTCACTGGAAAATATGACACCACCGTAGTTATAAATCTTTGTCTGTCTAGTAAAATGGTTAAATAAAGACTGGAAGATCACCAGAGAGAGAAAGGAGAGTGAGAGATGGAACTTGAAAACAGGTAGACAGCACTTGGTTTTTGCCTAGGCTTTCATTGGAGCATAAATGGTTGAGAGTTCTCCATAGCTACAGAGGAAAGGGCACATGCAGTCCCATGGGCCACCTGGATGTCCACTGAGAAGATGGTCCTGGTAGTCAAGTCTGTTCCTCATTCCATTGTATATCATGTGCTCCTTTCCCACCCAGCCCACCCGTATTTCTATGCCACACCTACTTGTGTTTCCTTTTTATTTGTCAACTCCTGCCAGCGGTAAACACCACGAGGGCAAGGACCATTGTTGGCTTTGCTCATTGCTGTACCTTTGGTATTCGGCCTCTAACTAGCCATCACTACTAGCAGAGTGGAAGATCAAATCATCCCAAGGGGACTCCTGACCATCAGCTGGCACACACCAACTGGATTCCATTCTGCTAAGGAATGAGGGACTGGGTGCAGGAGGCAAGAATATAATGCATTGTGAATTTGACCCTAAAATATGTCACCGAAGTTTTAAGACTTACAGTGATAACTTGCAATTTCTGTAGGCTCGTAAATGACTTCCCAAGTTAAGGCTGATGGGAGATAAAGTTGAAGAGTCATTGTGTTTTAAAAACATTCCACAGTGCATTTTTCTTAACAAAGAGACAGGAAACCCAGTGTCTACTGTTCCCTAAAATAGACATCCGCCATTAAAGTGAGGACACGTTCTTCAGGGTCTCTGTTTAGCTAGTCCCTTCTTGAAAGTTCATGCTATATTGGGGTTGAAGTGAGTTATTTAGGTGACAGGTGTAGGTGACACCACAAAACAAGGGATTGGAGAGATGGTTCGGCAGTAGAGTGCTTGCTGCTTTTTCAGAGGACCCAAATTCTATGACCAGCGTCCAATAAGGTGGTTCACAAGAGCCTGTTACCCCAGCTCCAGGGGAACTCAACACTCTCTACTGGCCTCTTTGGGTAACTGAATTCACGTGCACATACTGTCCCATAGTTATATTAATAAAGACTAAAACGGTGATGGGTTCTTGGGGAGGGAAAGTCAGTTTTCACTGAGGCTCTGGCTCCCTCCCAGTAGCCAATCACAATCCAGCAGATGATCTCACACTGAGGAGTACAGCACAGGTTAGATTTGGTGGATTATTAAAAGAAGAAGATACAGATTGGGGGGATAGGGAAGTGGGGTTAATCTGGGAGGAGTTGGGAGGAGTTGATAGTACCTATGATAAAAATATATTGTGTGAAGTTCTCAAATAATTGATAGAGTATTTAAAAAATAAAACAAATCTTTAAGAAATAATACCACAAAAGAAAAAAAAGTCAAAATTTAATCCCATTTAATTTCAAGCAAACCTCAGTATCTGCAGAAGAAATAAGCAAGGTTTTTGAAAGAATGTGCAGGGAGCCTTTTACAGGGGCCTTGATGGTGTAAACACACAACGTGGCAATATCACAAGATGGTAAAGTTGCTGTTTGAGGGTTTGTATGCGGAGATAAATAGCAAAGCACATGGCCAAGCAGGCAACCTTTGACTCCGGCTTTCCCTAACATAAATAAGCTGACAGCAGTATCCTGAGTTTTACTGGTTAGATTTTTAAAACAGGAAGATCTTCCAAGTAGATGAACTTCTTTGTAAAAGGTGAAAACAAAGTATTTCTTCCAGCTCTTGGAATGGCTGAGTCATGGTCCTGCCGACCTTTTCCCTAGTTCTGAAGGATTTCATGGTAACTGGGCTGCCATTTTCTTTCTTTATTTTTTTCCAGTTTATCGTGTGTGTGTGTGTGTGTGTGTGTGTATGTGTGTGTGTGTGTGTTAGGAATATGTGTGTTGAGGTTAGAGGCACCTCTGGTGTGCCTTCTGTCCTTCTTGTTTAACTGGATGGGTCTCTTCTATTGTTGCCATTCCTGATTTTCCTTCCCATTGCCTACACCAGGCTGGCTGGCCCACAAGCTCCCAGGGATTCTCCTGTCCCTCAGGAGAGCTGAGATTACAGGCTCACCCCGTAAGACTGGCTTTTTCATAGGAGTTCTGGGGATTCAATCTCAGGGTGTCACACTTGCATGATAAGAGTTTTTATCCCCTGAGTCGTCTTCAACAGGAACTAGAGTTAGAATTTCCAGACATCTGGGACTGGGACTTGAGTTCTTGGTTGTGATAAGGGACTTCATCTGACTTAACTATCCTCAGGCTCTGACAGAAAGAGTATTTTCTGTTACCAGTAATACCATACAGACTAAGTTTTTCAGGAAGATTCGTTGGGTCTTTTGTTTCCAGGAGTGCCAGATCTAGCAGCCTCAGCTGGTGATTGTCTTCCTGGCTGAATCCAGAGGTGACACAGAGGATTGCACAGCAAGAATAAAGATGGAGATGCACGCACACGGATGTGCACACATGAGGACATAAACACAAGCATGCACCACACACATACCATACACACCGATATGCACACACTACACAAGAATAAAGATGGAGATGCACGCACACGGATGTGCACACATGAGGACATAAACACAAGCATGCACCACACACATACCATACACACCGATATGCACACACTACACAAGAATAAAGATGGAGATGCACGCACACGGATGTGCACACATGAGGACATAAACACAAGCATGCACCACACACATACCATACACACCGATATGCACACACTACACAAGAATAAAGATGGAGATGCACGCACACGGATGTGCACACATGAGGACATAAACACAAGCATGTACCACACACATACCATACACACCGATATGCACACACTACACAAGAATAAAGATGGAGATGCACGCACACGGAGGTGCACACATGAGGACATAAACACAAGCATGCACCACACACATACCATACACACCCATATGCACACACTACACATAGGCACATGTGTCTGTACTCTCTCCCTCTTCCTATAAAGGCACTAGAATCCAATCATGCTGCCCTGCTCTAACCACCTCATCTAACACTGATAGCTTCTCAAAGACTTTTCTGCACAGCCTCCCTCAAATGCCAGCCTGCAGGTGGTCATTGTTGGACTGCCAACCCCTATAGTATAAGCCATTCTAGTGGCTCTCCTTTTATAATTTATGACATAGTCCATATATACACATATAACCATCTTGTTCCTCTAGAGAACCCTAATACACATACAAAAATGTTGAGCCAAAGGTTTTAGGCTCATTGAACAAGATGAAGCCAACTTCTAAAGTTGAGCCATTTAGGGCTTTACAAGTAATCATTATGGCATGCTTCTGGGATGACCAATACTTTAGTACTATATTAGTTGGGGTTCTCTAGAGGAACACAACGGATAGAATGGATCTCTCTCTCTCTCTCTCTCTCTCTCTCTCTCTCTCCACACACACTCACATATGCAAAGGGGATTTAACTTATAGGATGTGGTGCAACTAGTCCAACATGGCTGTCTATTAATGGAAGTTCCAAGAATATAGTAATTATTTAGAACTTGAGGCTGGATGTAGTAGTTTGGAAGAAAATGGTTCCCTTGTTGAAGTAGACGTGGCCTTGTTGGAGGAAGTGTGTCACTGTTGTTGGTGGGCTTTAAGGTCTCTTTTCCTCAAGCTTCACTCAGCGTGACACACAGTCTACTTCCTGTTGCCTGCAAGATGTAGGACTCTTAGCTACTTCTCCAGCACCATGTCTGCTTGCATGCTACTATGTCCTACCATGATGATAATGAAATGAACCTCTGAACTGTAAGTGAGCTACCTCAATTAAATGTTTTCCTTTAAGAGTTGCTGTGGTCATGGGGCCTCTTCACAGCAATAGAAACCTTAACTAAGATACTAGGTGTCTCAGCTGATCTTCAGTATATGCTGAAATTCTGAAGAAGTAGGTTCTAATGCCTATGAAGGAATGGACTTGCCAGTCAGCAAGCGTGAGAGTAAGCAGGTGAAGAGCAAGCTTTCTTCTTCCATGCCCTTTTCTAGGTTGCCAGCAGAAGGTGTGGTCCAAATTAAAGGTGGATCTTCTCTCCTCAAAAGATCTAGAATAAAATATCTGAATTTGAGGTGGGTCTTCCCACTTCAAATGATTTAATTAAGGGAAAAAAATCCCTCATTGGTATATCCAGCCACTTGGGTTAGTTAATTCCAAATATAGTCAAGTTGACAACAAAAAATAGCCATCACACCTACATTCAAAGGAGGCTTAAGATGCAACCACATCCCATAGTCCCATTTGGAGCAGTGAAGCTGTTGGGAGACAGGTTTCCATAGCACATCAGAGCCAAGAGATAGCTGCAAGCTGAGAGACTTGGTGTTTGGTAGCTGGGCGACCATTTGCCTTTGTCAGGAAATGCTTTGGGTTCTTACAGTTCAAAGGGCGCCTCTGGCATCTGGTGGGCCAGGGCTCTGGATGCTACTTGGCATCTTACCACACACAAGACAGCTCCATCTGAAGTATTTTCCTGGACCAAAATTCTCTCTTTCTGTGATTCAGAAATCTTTCAGTAGAAAATATTGCCGAAACCAGGTAAACTAAAGATCTGTCAGTGGGGACGTTGATGTGTATAGGGCTTAAAGTGCAGGCAGCATCAAAATATTGGAGCACAGGTGCATTCTGGAGAACTGGCTGCGGCGATTCATGGGAGTAGAAAGCTGAGAGGAGCCATATCATTACCGTGACCAAGGCTTTCATGACCAAAACTGCCTCCATGTAGGGCAGGCTGGCCTGACTTTTGGGCAATGGTTAGTGCTACTGAAATGTAGATGGCCAGATGGATGCTAACTCACCCAGGGTTCTTGGAGGGTTTAAGCAAGGGCACAGAATTGTATTTCAGCTATTTATTTGTTATAGATCGGGACTCTCACCCATTTAAAGCATCTAAATGCCCTGATTTAATTCCCAGGTTTTTATTCTATTTTGTTTCCAGAAAAGCAAGAAGTTAATGTACTGTGGAGAAAAGTGAATCCAAGGGTGGAATTATTCTTCATAGATCTCGGGAAGATTGTGAAACAGGGTATCAGGGTGAAAAAAACAGCTATTTAGTAAAGGAAAGTGAGCATCGAGTTTCTGTCTTTTGGGAGAAGAACAATATGACTGCGGAGGAGGTGGGTATGGCTATTTGATGAGGAGTATTTGAAGACCAAAAGTTTAGGGGCTTCAAGGAAGGAGGTAAGATTGAGAGTCTGTGTGGCCGAGCATGTAATAACTTGGCCCCAGGGAGTTATGGAAGTAGACAGCCCCTTAGAGAGATAGAGGTGGAGAGAGGGTCCAAGGAGGGGTTGTGGGGCAGCACAAGAGAACCATGCTGGGAAAAAGTGATTTGAGGCAAACTACTTCTCTTATCCAGAAAAGTCCAGTAAAAGGCACATGTCAACCTTGTGTCTCACGTGTGTGCGTGCATGTGTGTATGTGTGCATTTTGTGTGAGTGTGTGTATGTGTGTGAGTGTATGTGTGAGCATGTGTGTGTGTATGTGTGTGTGCATGTGTGTACGTGTGCATGTTTGTGTGAGTGTGTGTATGTATGTATGTGTGTATGTGTGAGTATGTGTGTGCGCGCATGTGTGTGTGTGTGAGTATGTGTGTGTGCGCATGTTTGTGTGAGTGTATGTGTGTGAGTGTGTATGTATATGTGTGTGTGTATGTGTGAGTGTGCGCATGTGTGTGTATGTGTGAGTATGTGTGTGTGTACGTATGTGTGTGTATGTGTATATGTGTATGTGTGAGTACGTGTGTATATGTGTGAGTATGTGTGTGTGCGTGTGTATTTAGAGAAGTGGAATGAGAAAGATGAGTGAGGCTCCGCAGCAAGGAAACACAAAACATGAAGTCAGCAGAAGTTCAAGCCTTATCACTCCCTTTTCCTGCCCATTGCTATTTTCAGAGAAAGGACCAGCCACAGGGCACCTGTTAGCAAAAGAGTTGGCTGCTTGAGCTGTGTTTTATTTGTGTCCTAAAAGAAATGTGCCCTTAGAAAGCTAGTGTTTGGGGACATCTGATTCACAGACCACAGTCAGTGGGAATTGTCAAACAATAGTGACACTTGCCAGTTATTCAGAATGGGCTCTGCCTTGTCCTGAGTCTCTGTGGATGTACATAACCTATACAGACTTGAGATGCCCTTCATAACTTTCTCAAGGTCCTTTTGGTGACACATGCAACCTGGTGGGGCCAAGGGTCTGTGTTCCAATTCCATTTTGGTCAACCTTGTTGCAGAAGAGAGGACAAAGGAGTTGTGGTATGAGGCGTGGGGCTGGTAGCATCACAAGCTTCCAGTGATGTCACAGACTTCTGAAGAGATATGAGCTTCTTCCATATCTGTCCCCTGAAAGTGTTGGTTTGGCTGTATCGCAGACTTCCTGTCTTCCTGTAGTTCCTATAGCTGTGGGAGGACTCAGATGTCCAGCACAGCACAAATACTGTTGGAGAGGCTTCTTGCCAAAGGGGAGGAGTTGGGCACGGCAAGGCTTGGACTGTATCTTACGGTTCTATTGCTGCATAGAGACACCATGACCATAGCAATCTTATAAAGGAAAAACATTTAATTGGGATGGCTTACATTTTCAGAGGTTCAGTCCATTGTCATCATGGTGTGACATGGTGGTGTGCAGGCTGACATGATGCTGGAACAGGAGCTGAGAGTCCTTACATCTTGATCCAAAGGCAGCAGGAAGTGGTCTGAGACACTGGGTGTGGCTTGATCTGTATGGGACCTCAAAGCCTGCCTCAATGCCCACCTCAACAGTAATACACTTCCTCCAACAAGGCCACGCCCACTCCAGCAAAGGCCACACCTCCTAATAGTGCCACTCCTTTTGGGATCCATTTTCTTTCAAACCATCACAGGCTGAATCATTATTCTTGCCTGACTTTATCATCCTCCACTAGTTATTACTAATGAAATGTTCAGGGCATCCAGACGATAGAATTCACCTCTCCAAGCCCTACCAGGGATGTAGAGATGCAGCCACAGGAACATTAATATCTGCTGTGCTGAGTCCCTGATCTCCTCCCTCTTCTCGATCCTGGCACTAGCAAATCAGCTCTAAGACTTTACTTTGGTCTCTTTCTTTTGGTTTTCCCTGGATCTTCCTTTCCATCTTCACTGGACCTTTCTTGACCACATGTTAGTTCAAATGTTATCTCCTCGAATAGTGTGGGTACCACTCTTCAGCTTCCTGCCAATCTGGAGTAGCTGTACTCTTCCAACAGCACCTGTGGCTGTCTGCTCCAGTTTGTCTGATTGCTTGTTTGTTATTGCCTTTCTCCTTCTACAAAATTTAAGTTCAGCGAAGGCCAAGATCACCACCTTCTCCCTATCATGCACATCGTTGGTTCTTTATATTAACTTCTTTGGAGGCTGAGACGAGAGGGCTGCAAGATCAAGGCGAGCCTGGTCTAGAGTGAATTGTTCAAGGCTTGCCTAGGAAACTTAGTGAAACCATTTGTATGAAAAGTAATAAAGAAAAGAAGGGCTGGAGGGATGACTTGGGAATTAATAGCACATATCACAGGACCTGAGTTCAGATCCCAATACCACATCAGGTCCCTCACAAGTTTCTGTAACTCCAGGTCCAAGGGATCTGCCACTCATGTCTATCTTCCTGCACAGGTGTGTGTGTGTGTGTGTGTGTGTGTGTGTGTGTGTGTACACAGACACACACTCACACACTTCAAATAATAATGTTTTAGGCCTGTGGTTGTAGCTTAATGGTAGAACATTTACCTTGCTCATGAAAGGTTCTGGATTCATTCTCCAGCAATGCAAAATCAAAACACACAAAACTCCAACATCAAACAAAGAGCAACAAAAAGCAAGGAAATATTATTGCCTCTGCGATCTCATCCAGTGTAATGTTCCAGCTGGACTCCTGCCACAGACATTGTTGCTGTTAACCCTTTTATATAGGAGAAACCTTACCTAGCAAGGTGTTCCACATTCTGCTTGCTTCCCTTCTTTGTCTTGTTCTAGGCACACTTTCTCTCCTGGTACCTGATAGACTGAGCACACCCTTCATTGTCAAGAGCCCAGACGCTGGACTTCACTGAATCTCAAGTCATTGCTAGTTAAACAATGTCAGGAAGATGCCTCCTTCCTATACCCACATCTCTGTAATCTATAAAATGAGAACAATATGATGCCTACCTCCTGGGAGGTGGCTGCACAGAGTGGGTTGCCTCTTGAAGGAACTAAGGAAGTATTGATGACTGTTCGCTTTCTGTGCCTGGTCTTTCTTTTTGTAGTCAGGGATGCAGGCTTCAGTTGTCAAATCTTTTGGAAGGAAATAGAGACAATCTGAAGAGTGGCTGAGTTCTCTAGCGAGCCTAGAAGGGAAGAGGGTGGTAGAGGGTCACAGATTAAATTGTAAGCTGCAGAAAGTCAGAAGATGGAAGAGCTGCTGAGGGGAGGTATCCAGAGAGCGCAGGAAGCCGAGGAGGGCAGTGCTTTGAGAATGAAGTAGGAACAGTATGTAGGGTGGAGTACAGCTGCAGAAGATGAGGTCAGAGATGGAAGGTGGGCAGAGCTTACAGATCCTGGAGGTCACACTAGATGTTTGGCATTTTATCCTCTACGTCACTCATTCTTAACTATTTCAAGTCATAGATCCTTGTGGTGGTTTGAAATCTGCCACCCTAAAATTCACATCCATCCTGAACCTCAGAATGTGGCTTTATTTGGGATTAGGATTTTGGCAGATGTAAATTCACGTAAGAATGGCGTTGAGATTATGCTAGCTTAGGATGGTCCTTAAATCTAAAGACAGTGTCTTCATTAAAGACAGACAAAGGCACAGAGAAACACAAGGAGGAAGTCAGATGAAGATGGAGGCAGAGGAAGAGGCAAGAAAGATTCTCTCCTGGCCCCTCCAGAGCACATGTGACCTTGCTGGCACGCTGATCTCACACTTTCACAACTCCAGGAGAAGATGTCTTCTGTTGTTTCAAGGCACCACCTGTAGAGTGACTTGTTATGGCCACTTTAGAAAAAATATACATATAACCTTTGCCAATTCCATGTCGTCTATGGGTCCTGTCTCCATGTTAAGACATACGTGCACATAATAATTTTGCTTTCAATTTAGAGGAGGACATGAAGTTTTCCCGAGGGTCCCAAAGGTTAAGAATTCTTTCTGTAGATAATGGGATGTATTTAAGCAGTCCCAATCATTTAGCTGACCCAGCTGTGCCCACGTTTCAGAACAGTGATTATGGAAGGAATGCCGAGATGAATAGGAATTGAGAGGGTTTCTAAGTACGGAGGAAAGAATTAGCATGCAATCACCTCCCTTTCATACCTTTGTAAAAACGCTGCATCATTTTCTTCTGGAAACATTTAAATACAAAAGAAAATTAATAAGGTTGTTTATCATGAGTCCCAGGCAGGAGTCTTAATAAGATAGAAAGGAATATTGATTTTACTTCCCACGGTGTACTCTCAAATGATGGCGTTGCTGGAAAGACAGAAGGTACCTGAGTTGACCCCACCCTGTCTTGATTCACTGGAGTCAGGCAGGGATGCGAGGGGAGGATGGGAAGGCTGAGCTTGCTGCTTCTCAGTTCCGAGTTCAGGATGCTGATGATCATTCAGGATGTGGTACGGCAGGTGCTGTAGCCTTCCCCGCTGTGCTGGCTGGCTTGTGTGTCAGCTTGACATAAACTCGAGTCAAAGAGAGAAAGGAGCCTCTGTTGAGGGAATGCCTCCACGGGATCCAGCTGTAAGACTTTTTCTCAATGTGTGATCAATGGGGGAGGGCCCAGCCCATGGTAGGTGGTGCCATCCCTGGGCTACTGACCCTGTGTTCTAGAAGAAGGCAGGCTAAGCAAGCCATGGGAAGCAAGCCACTAAGCAGCTCCCCTCCATGACCTCTGCCTAAGGGGTCCTGCCTTGTTTGAGTTCCTGTCCTGACTTCCTTCACGATGAACAGCAATACTGAACTGTAAGTCAATTAAACCCTTTCCTCCTCAACTTGCCCTTTGGTCATGGTGTTTTGTCACAGCGATAGAAACCCTACCTAAGACCCCTCTTCATACTTCCCAATGGAGCTGCTGGGTATGGATTAGCAGCATGGCAGGAGACGGGGATAGTAGTGCTGGTTCCAGAACCGTAAGAAGAGAGTGCATGTCGCTGCTGTTGAATGCTTCTCCTTCAGGTCTTGTGTGTTGGAGACTATGATGGTTGGGTTTCATTGTCCATGTGACATGATTTGGAATTGCCTGAGAGGCACACCTCTGAGCCTCTTTGTGAGGAAGTTTCCAAAGAGACTGAACTATGCAGGGAAAATACACCCTGTGTGTGTGTCTGTGTCTGTGTCTGTGTGTGTGTGTGTGTGTGTGTGTGTGTGTATACCATCTCACAGGTCATGCAACCAGATGACTAGAAAAAGCAAAAGGAGGGAATGAGCATGCCTCTTTCTCTGTTTTCGGTCTGTGGACACCTCATGCCCCTGTTGTGATGTTTCCCCACCACGGTAGATTGCATCCTCAAATTGTGAGTGAAAATAGGCTCATTTTCCTTTAGTTTCTTTGGTCGGGTATTTGGCAACAGAAACTGAGGAAAATAGCTGCCACAGAGACTTAGCTCCCAGAGTCCTGTCAGTGGTCTTTAAGGGTGGAGCCGTTGGGAAGATGTCTTAGGGTTTCTATTGCTGTGAAGAGACGCCATGACCACGGCAACTCTTACAAGGAAACATTTAATTGGGGTGGCTTGCCTACAAGTTTAGTCCATTATCAGAGGTTTAGTCTATTATTGTCATGGTGGAAAGCAACTTGCAGGTAGACAGCATGATAGAGCTGAGTTCTTACATCTTGATCCAAAGGCAGCAGGAAGTGGTCTGAGAGTCTGGGTGTGGCTTGAGCATATATGAGACCTCAAAGTCTGCCTCCACAGTGACACACTTCCTCTAACAAGGCCATACCTACTGCAACAAAGCCATAATTCCCAATAGTGCCACTCCCTTTGGGGGCCATTTTCTTTCAAACCACTACAGAAGGTGTTAGGTTATGCAGGCTCTGATGTCTTCAGTACATTAACCTATCCATGCACACACTGAGTGCTGTGTGGCTTGCTTGCTCAATATACCTGTGTCACAGTTTGTGCTACCTTGAGATTCTGCACAGGGTCCCCATTCAGCAACAAACTGTTTGCAAGATGTGGACCCTTCACCATGGATCATCTAGCTTCTAGAACCGTGAACCGAATAAACATTTGTTCACTAGACATTTCCCAGCCTGTGGTGTTCAGTTCTAACAAAAGTGAAAACGGACCAAGACAGGCTCTTGGCTACTGTCAGCAGCTCTTGGGATGTTGTTTTTATTCCTGGCTCTGTGGTGATGGAAAGTCTTCCTTCATAATTTGGGGAAGATTGTCCCATGGAAAACTCACTATAGAACAGGAGGAGGTAGCTTTCCTCTACATGCCAGGCATTTTCTCAAGATCTGTGATCTTTATCTATCTGCAAATCTCGGAAAGATCCAGAGCGGCAGATTCAAATCCACTTGGATGAGTGACATATCCAAGACTTGGGGTTTGTATTAGAGCAAACATGTGATTGTTAGGATCAAAGGCGGCAGCATCAGTGCCACAGACATGGCCTGCAGCTTAGTCAGGAGCCTTTCCCACTTATACTTCATTTTAGCCGCAGCGTTCCCATTTATTCCTAGATGATAGAAGCTGGGGATAGCCCTGGGAAATGATGGCTTAGGTGTGGATGATAGAGAGATGAAGAAAAGCATTTATTAAATGAGACTGGTCTCAGATGTCACCAAGATAAAGCCTTTTATCTCCTCTGCATTTTGCCTTGAACATTGGCAGTGATACCTGGACTTCAGCAACCATTTTGTGATCACAAGGTCACTGACAATTTTGGAGTGCTGGTCAAACAGAGAGAGAGAGAGAGAGAGAGAGAGAGAGAGAGAGAGAGAGAGAGAGAGAGATAGGTCCCCAACAATACCCCCGAGAAGCTAACTCACTAGCTTCTTTTGTTATATAAGATAAATAGGCTCCAGCTAGTTTTGATACAAAGACGCCGTCACCATGGATTCTAAATGGCGTGTTCTCATCCACGTATTGGGAAACAGTGAGGCCTTTCCTGTTCTCTTCTTACTGGATTGGTTTCACTTTGGCTTTCCACTATCATTTTCCTAAAAACCCCATTTCTTTCTTTTGCAAACACTTTTATTATGCAGTTTGTTTTATTCAGTGGCATTGTTTTTGACCAGATATCACTCACCAGCTAAGCTTCCCTTTCTCAGACCCAGCCTGGTGTAGGGATAAGTCCCGCCCCTTAGGGGGCGTGTTCGCCTTGGGCTAATGTTTGCCTATAAATCTGGAGAGCATGCTTGCAGCACTTGCTTCTGCTTTCCTGGTCTCCGCAGGAATGGTGGTTCTGTAAGTCTATTTCTCCATTAAAGCTATATATATAAATTTTTACAAAAAAAAAAAAAAGAGAAAAACCCAGAGTTTCTGGAGTTTCTGTCTCATGTCAAGAGCCATGATATGGGACAGAAAGAAATATGAATTTAGAAAACATCTTTGCTTTTCTTCATATCTATCATACTTTTCATTGAATATATCTATCATGCCTTTCATTGAATATATATACATATATATGTATGTCTATATATGTCTGTATGATTAATGTTTAAGTTTTTCACAATGAACAATGAGTTTTTCCTAAAGTGACATTTGAAGTTTCCAGGAAGAAGATGGGGCCCCACAACAACAACTCTACCTGGTTGATATGACGTCATGATACTGATAGCGCTACACAAGACCTGTTTTGGGTACCAGCTGCACAAGACAATCCCAACTTGGTTAGCTGAAATGGTGCACATCTTGTACAACATTCTGGCCAGACCTCCACAAAATACTCAGAGACTATTTGCAATTTCAAAAGACATTGATCCTGAAATTTAACCATCATTTCACTTTCACAGGATCCCCCAGAAAGAACGTCGCCCCCATGACAGCTGGAAGTAATTCTAGAGGACGACGTCCCCTCTCCCAGTAAAGTTTGCCCCTGGGTTTAGAGACATCATTTAGGGGTTGGGAGGTTGGGGGAGGAATTTTATAAGCTCAGGGATCATTTTGAAAAAAAAAAGAGGGAATGATGGGATAATAGATTTATAATTGTGAGTTACTGCTTTTAGACAAATATATTGGTATCGATTCTTGTATATTGATACAAAGTTAAATTATATTGACTATTGTATGCATGCATGTTTCTATCTCTGTTTAAAACATTTTTTATGTATTGACATATATTGTATTGATATATATTGTATATATTTACCATACTGCAGTGTACATTTCTACCTCTGATTAAGATACTTATATAATGTTTGTGTATTGATATATATTTACCACATTGCAATGTATATTTGTACAGTGTTTATATTTGGAGGTCATTATCCTCATTTGTTACACAGTTGTTTATTGTCTTAGTTTTTAAGTTAGATAGATATTGAGAATTATATAGATAAATAGTAATCTAAGTTTGTCATTTATAATTAGACTAATCAGGTTCTCTAGATATATAGAGATTATACTCAGTATAGATAGATAATCTTCAACCTCTTCAAAGAGCTGTAGAAAATGGCCTTTAATCTAACTCAGAGTTTCGTGATAGTGAGACACAATTGCTCCTGGCAATACCGCTCTATTCCCGAGAGAATGTTGAGCACCAAAGACACTCCACCTGGAGCCTTTCTTTTTGGCAGAACTGGCCTTTGGGCAAAGAAATGCCCATACTTCAACCACTGACAGAGATACAGAGAGTGCATCAATGGATAAAACAGGACTGTCATATCCTGCCAAGACAGGGTAAGATATTTTTATAAGTTCCTTGCCTTTAATAATGGTATGTCAGTTATGTTAGGCCTTAGCCAAAGTTGGTTGACTCAACATCACAAACGAGACTTTGGGTGATTGCCCAGGTAGTCAGTTGTCTCTGTCAATTGTTGCACATTTTGGATATATCTCGTTTGTTAAGTAATATTTATTCCCTTCTCAGATCTTTGACAGAGTTGAAGATTATATAATTGTAGTTACTCTCTACATTATTTAGACTCCTTGAGATAGAATGTTTAGCAAAACTTTTGTTCTCAATATTGTTTGTTATATTTATTATTTGTTATTATTGTATATAGTTGTATTTAGTTTAGTTCTGTCCTATTTAGACAAAAAGGGGAGATGCAGGGATAAGTCCTGCCCCTTAGGGGGCGTGTTCGCCTCGGGCTAATGTTTGCCTATAAATCTGGGGAGCGTGCTTGCAGCGCTTGCTTCTGCTTTCCTGGTCTCCGCGGGAATGGTGGTTCTGAAGTCTATTTCTCCATTACAGCTATATATATATATATATATATATATATATATATATATATATTTACAATCTGTCTGCATTCGTTTACGCTGTTACAGCCTGGAGTTGTGTGTGGGGGAAGTAACCAAGCAAAACCATTAGTGGCAATTGTGTAGAAGATGAACTGTGAGTAAGTCCATCGGCTAGAAGCGTGTGTGGATCTAGAAGGAGATGGACTCCAAGCAGATACTGTACCATCTTAGCACTATGGATTCTTATTTTGGTCACATTAAAAGAAAATCAGACCTTGACTGAACAGTTCCCTAGCCTATAATGAATTTAGAGTAGGATAGGGTTGGCAACTTAATCAAGACAAGAACATGAGAACAACATGGAAGGGGACCAGAAACGATGTAAAAATCAATGATACAAACACCAAAGAAGCTGTAAGTCACTTAGTGTGACTGTATGCACCTGTACACATGGAGCCCTTGAGGGCATCCATACATCAGCCCACTGTGGTACTTCAGGACCAGGAAGTCACATATGGAGAAGTCACATATATAATTCTTGTGGTGTTTGCCTACAGCATTGGAGTGTTTCAGCTCTATTTGAAAATGTTTCTTAAATTTTTTTTAAACTTTTTTTTTTTTGCACACTCAAAGCTTTTTACATCTGGGCTATTTCCCTTTAAATATTTGGAGGGACACATTCTGTTATTGCGTAGAGACTTCATTCATTTAGGGATTGTCTCCCTAAATTCTTCTTGATTCTTATTACTCTAAATGTTTCCTGCTGAACAAAATGCCTATAGACACGTGAGAAAGGTCTATCAAACTGACTTACCTTCGCTTGTAAGGAGCCATGGAATATTATATTCCACTCAGGTCATCTTTGAGCTCCTAGGATTTTGAGAATTTATGTCACACTTAGAGGAACTTTGCTGGTGACTGGGGATGTCGCTCAGTGATGGAACACTTGTTGAGCAGACTCAAGTCCCTGGGCTTGGTCTCCAGCTCTGCAAAGAAGGAGAAATCGGAGGGAAGGAGAATCGACAGTGCCTCCAAATGACAGAAATTGTTGTACTTGGGTGTGTGATGCCAGGAGCTATTGGCATGCTTGACTATAAAGAAATGAGAACTCTTGTAGAGCTGTGCATTTCACTGGGTTAGCTGGTTGGGTACCGATGCCCCAGGGTGGAGTCTGCTGCCCCCTGATAGTCCTGGTGCTTCAGCACGGGGCTGTAGGATTGGTGTTCTTTCAGTGCCAGGAGACGTATAAACCCGCTTTCCTCTTTCCCTCACCCCTCCTTCTTCATGAATCTGAAAGAGAGTTGGCGGGCATGGGAGGAGTCGGAGGGCATGGGAGGAGTCGGAGGGCATGGGAGGAGTCAGAGGGCATGGGAGGAGTTGGAGGAGGAATGATGCAAATGCAGTACTCAGGTGAGTTCAGTTGCCCTCTCCTCTGCATTGACCTTGAAGACTAATGTTAGAGGACCTGAAAGAAAGCACCCACACTCTTTCTGAACACTATCGCCCTCATTTCATCTTTTACTTTTCCTATGTACATTTAGTAGTATTTTGACTTGCTCTTATTTTTAAAAAAAGATTTAACATTTTTAATTTCCGTCTATTCAAACTTGTTTATGCTTTTCATATTATTTGACAGTCTTTCCCCTTTCTGTTTAGATCCTTTCTCCTTTCCTCTTCACTTCATGACCTTTTCCTTTATTCTTTTTTCTCTGTCTTTTTTGTAGCCTGGCTTCTTGCTTCCTTTACAGTTTTTATTTCTCTGTCTTCTTCCTTTATCTCATTTATATACTGTTCTACCTTGCCACGAGTGATTTTAACTTCATAGTACAGTTTATATCACTTTTTTTGCTACTTTATGCTCTGTGGCCATTGCTAATATTTAGTTATATTGAGATTTTGATTAAAAATAAAAATGTTGAAAGTGAAAAAATCAAATAATAAGCTCAGTGGAAAACACCAGCAATAGACTTGCTGTGGAATAGAACAGAATATCAGGGATGGAAGGCAAGGTTGAGCAATATTACAATAATAATATTACAATATTCAGTTATCAACAAAGAACACAGGAACAAAAAAGTGAGCAAGACTACAATGTTCAAGGGACGAAACCTAAGAATCAGGAATCAGAAAGAACTGAGATTAAAAACTAAATGAATATAAAAATCTATTCAATGGCCGAGCGGTGGTGGCACATGCCTTTAATCCCAGCACTTGGGAGGCAGAGGCAGGTGGATCTCTGTGAGTTCGAGGCCAGCTTGGTCTACAAGAGCTAGTTCCAGGACAGGAACCAAAAAGCTACGGAGAAACCCTGTCTCAAAATTAAAAAAAAAATCTATTCAATGAAACAGTAGGAGAAAAATTCAAAGTCATGAGAAAGAAATAGATGTTCAAGTAAAAAAAAAAAACCATCCAGAATACCAAATATCATGAGCTGATAAGAACCTCTTCAGGACACATCACATCAAGATGACAAAAGGACAAATCAAAGAAGAAATATTAAAAAAATCATAGAAAAATCTGGAGATGTGGCTCAGGGATGAAGAGCACTTGCTGCTCTTGCAGAGGTCCTAAGTTCAGTTCCCAGCACCCTCATGGCAACCTACAGTCATTTATAACTCCAATTTTAGGAAATCTGATGCCCTTTTTGGACTCCAAAGGCTCCTGTACACACACACACACACACACACACACACACACACACAGAGGCAAAGCAATCAAATATATTAAATAAAAACAAATACATCATCAAAATCATCAGAGGAAAATGCGAACTCAGTCATAGAGGCAAACACATAAGAATGCATCTGTTCTCTCATCAGAAACCCCACAATGCATACAACTATGGACTAATATTTCAGGTCTTGAGAGTAAGTAATTTTCAATTAAAATTGTTATGTCCAACAGGGTTACCTTTTAAAATTTACAGAGACATAAAGATATTTCAAGGCAAGCAGGAACCAAAGCAATTCATGCCCTTGAAACCAACACTGCAGAAGATAATTCAAAGACTCTTAACTGGAGAGGAGGAAGAAAGTCTCAACCAAGAGAACCCAGGAAAGAATACCGTTCATGAGACAAATAAATGGACAAAGGACTAAAAAATAATTCATCAAGTCTGACAGAGTAAACCCAGAAAGTCACTGATGTGAATAAGGGAGAATCTAAAGAGTAAAGAACAATTCATCAAACCTGTGGGAGTTTGAATGTAATTAGCCCCATGTGCTCATAGGGAACGGTACCCTCAGAAGGTGTGGCTTTGTTGGAGTAGATGTGGCCTTGCCAGAGGAAGTGTGTTACTATGGGGGTGGGTTTTGAGGTTTCCTATGGTCAGGATACTGCCCAGTGTCTCAGTTGATCCTGTTGTCTGCAAGATGTAGGATTCTCAGCTACTTCTCTGCCTGCAAACTGCCATGCTCCCCTTCATGACGATAATGTACTAAACCTCTAAACTGTAGGCAAGCCAGCCCAATTAAATGTTTTCCTTTATAAGAGTTGTCATGCTCGTGGTGTCTCTTCACAGCAATAGAAACCCTTACTAAGACAGAAGTTTCCACCCCAAACCTACTACCACCAGCTGCAAAGTTACGAGGAATAGCAGAACTTTCTCAGCAAAATCATAAAGGCCTTTACTTTTCAAAGTGAATGACACAAATTTACTAGTTGGTAAATCTAAGTATTTTTTGGTCCCCAAGAAACATTCTCCACTGACAAAGACATTCATAAACCGAGGGTGACAGAATAATTCAGTCAATTTAATACCTCACTCTTATCAAAGATAGGTCATTCAGACTAAAAGATCAATAAAGTTCTCAACAAAATCTCCACAGATTAAGTAAACTTTTTATATAAATCTATAGAATTTTATGTTATTTTGTTCAATAGATGCAGACTATATGTTCTTCTCAATAGTCTATGGAACCTTTTTGCTGAAATGAGTCCCATTTTGGGCATGAAATAAATCTTAACATAAACAAAAGATGTGAAATACTTTCTTGTATCTTAGAAGCTTACAGTGGAATAAAACCAGAACAGCATAGAACTCAAACCACAGAAATGATACAAGTACTTGGAGAATGGACAGTGTACTCTTGAATGATTTTCTGCCATTGAATAAATCAGGAAGGAACTTTGAAAACTCACAGATGCAAATGAAAATGAACACACACCTTTTCAGATCTTTTGGGATACACTAGAGGCTATGTCATTGAAATAGCAATTGAGCCTTTTAAAAAAGCCAAGATTTACTGCTGAATTCTACCAAACCTTTAAAGATGAGTTGGTATCAATAGTCTTCCAGTGCTTCCATAAACGAGGAAGAGAAAGGCCATTACCAAACTCATCTATAAACGAGGAAGAGAAAGGCCGTTACCAAACTCATTCTAAGAAACCAGTATCACACTGATAGCAAATCCCTGATAAGAACACAACGAAAGCAAACTGTACATCATTTTCCTTGAATGAGCATATGCCAAAAATTTTCAGTAAAATACTTGCAAATGGGATACAAGAGCACATCAAGATCACACACCATGATCAAGTTGGCTTTATGCCTGGGATGCAAGCCTGGTTTAACATATACAAATCAACAAATGCAATACAGCAAACTGAAGATCAGAGTGCAGAGCTAAGCCATTAGAGGCCAGGGAATCTTGGCACACACCTTTAATCCTAGGACTCAAGGCCACCCTGGGCTACACAAGATTGAATCTGTCTAAAAGAGAAATAGATCTCACACAAAGGTGTTCCCAGCACTCGGGAGTCACATGCCTTTAATTCCAGCTCTAGGGAGATGGAAGCAGAAGTGATATGGCTGGGTGGAGAGGGGTATACAAGGCAGGAGGAGACAAGAGCAGGGTAGTCAGGGCAGTCTGAGGCTTGGTGGAGAGCATTGCAGTCTGCAGTCACGTTGAGGACAGGATCTCCTCTTTATCTGAGCCTTGGTAGAGGTAAGAACTCTATAGTGACTAGCTGTTTTGATTTTCTGATCTTCAGCTTGAACCCCAATATCTGTCTATGGATTTTATTAGTCATGTTACACTCGAGGACAGAAATTACATGACAGAGTTCAACACCACTTCACAATAAAAGTTCTGAAGAAACTAGGAGCAGAAAGAATACATCCCAATATAATGGCAATATACGTCATACATGCAGTCAATATTATACCATGAAAACACTTTCTCTAAATTAGTAATGAGACAGAGGTATCTGTTCAATAGATGCAGACTGTACTTTCTGTTCAATATAGTGGCTTGAAATCATAACTGCAACAAAAAAAAACCAAGAGAAAGAAAAAAGAGATTACAATCAGGAACTCAAATTATCCATATTTATAGACATCATGATCTTATATTAAAGACCATAGGGACTATGCCAGAAAAGTCTTAGTCCTCATAAACACTTCCAACACAGTGTCATGATACAAGATCAATATCAAGTGTCAGTGTATTTCCTGTATACCAATAACAAATTTGTTGACAAACGTTTTGGGAAATGAGCCATTCAAAATACCTAGAAGTAAACCTAACTAAGAAGGTGAAAGATTCTACAATGAAGCCTTTAAAATTCTGAAGAGAGAAATTGTAATACAACATGGAAACATGGAAAACCCTTCCATGGTCAAGATTGACAATATTAATGTCATTAAAATTACTATACCATTGAACACCATCTGAAGATTCAATACAATTCCCACAAAAATCTCTATCTCTCCCGGTGTGATTTGGAAGAAATCTGAGCACATAGCACAGAGATATGTGTTCAGCCACACAGTACAGTTACCTAGTACCGTTCGCAACAGCCAAGACATGGACCCAGCGTAGATGCCCATTAACCATGAACTGGCAAAGAAAACAGGGCACATGTTCACGTGTTCACAATGGGGTTTTATTCTGAGAAGGATGAGATCTTGTCATTTACAGGAAAATGGATGGAACTGGAGTTTTTTACGTGAGGTGAAATACTTGCAACTCTAAAGGCCAATACTGTATGTTTCCTCGTGTGTGTGTGTGTGTGTGTGTGTGTGTGTGTGATGAAAGCAGAAGCTAGTGTAAGGAAGGCTGAGAGAGAGGAAGGGGTCCAAAGGGAGGAGTGAGAGAAGGTGGTAAGGCAAACAAAACAGAATGCCATGTTTTATTCTATGTGGACTGCAGTTTGAAGCACCCGCATACACATTCACATGTTATCTATGGTGTTTATGTCATATATATGATATGAAAGTAAAAGGGGACTGTTTGGAGGAGAAAGGAAATCAGGGAGTGATGGGAAGGAGGGTGGTTGAAAGGAATGAGGGAGAGAACAAAGAACAATGCTCTCCCTCTCTCTCTATCCATTTGTTTATTTACACACATATGAAAATGTTCTAATGAAGCCCTTGTTCTGCAAGCCAACTAACATCAATTAAAAGGACATGTCTCTTCTTACGGATAAATATGGTTAGTATAGTCATCCTTAATGTCTGTGTAGCATTTAATATAACTTTATAAACTTTTAACTTAAACGGATATTTGTTTTTGCTGGCGTTTCCCTAGGGTCTTTGCCTGTTTATCCTATAATCATAAGGAGAAGGTCCAGATTGCAGATTTTTCTAAGCAACTTTTAAAATCTTTTGATATTTTGTCCAATTTGTTCATTCGTTTTAGTGCTTTGATGATCTCACACATATATGCAATGTGTTCAGATTATATTCATCTCACATTTAAACATGACATAGGCCTGAGGATGGTAGCATTTGTGATGATCCTAGTCCACAGGAATCAGAGGCAAGGGTGCTGCAAGTTCAGGGCCAGCCTGAGCTAATCAACAAACCAAACCACCTCCCTGCAACAAAGATAGACACTCTTGATGCAGTTGCTTTGAAAATTTGTACTGAGTCTCCAAAGGGAGCTCTGCTGAGATGTGCATCTGATTATACCACACCCACCTGCTAAATCAGAGGAGAACTGATTCGCCCTCATCCATGAACATGGTATGTCATGCCGCTTGCCCAGGAATACTTAATTTTCCATTTGGTTTTTCAAATTTTGAAACATGGTTTGAAATTGTTGTTTCAGGGACTATAGTTTTATTTGGTACTTTTGTGTAATTATTTCTTCCTATGACACATATGTATTTAAATATTATTATTACTACCATGTGTGCACATTGCATGTGTATGTGTGCATTCACACATATCACAGACTTGTGTGGAGCTCACAGGGCTACTTTGAAGAATAGATTCTCCTCTTCAGCTTTTATGTAGGGTTTGGGGACTGAGTTCAGGTCTTGAGGCTTGCGTTGCAAGCATCTCTACTTACTGAGACATCTCATTGATCCTGTTAAGATATTTTATTAGTGATTCTGTCTGGTGTGTGGGAAAGCTGTTATCTGGCTGCGCGTCACTTGCTGGCTACTTTTCTGAGCTAGCTTGCCTGTTTTAAGTTTAGTTATTTCTCCTTTGTTGAGGAAACCAGAGAGTTACACAAGCTACTCTACTTTTCTGGTTACCTATTTTCCCAATGTATTGTACAGACCACAAATTCCAAGACAAAATTGAAAAATAGTGGTGAATTTATGGCCATTTTCTCCTTAGTTTAGAAGAGAGGTCCTCACTGGTGCCCATGAACTTCCTTCCAAGTACAGTAGGGTTGCTTAAGCAGGAATGCTTTTGAGTCTCCTGTCCATCCGTCACAAGAGTTCCCCCCACTAATCTATCACTTAGATCATATGAATGACTTTATAGTGTTAGATTGTCTTTTCCCATTTGAAAGTAGCTGAGGTTGCTCAGGGCGATATTCTTCAGTGACTCTTAACATCCATATTTAGTTGGATTTTTTATTCAAGTATCAATCAATTCTAGAAATACCCTTGTCAATTTTTGGTATATATGTATGCATATGTTGGTGTGTGCACACGTGTGTGTGGAGGGCAAAGGTCAGTGTGAGAGTCTTCCTCTATTCATTTCCACATTATTATATTTTATTTTATTTCCGATTAATTATACATGCAGACGTCACTCACACAGCACACAGTTACATACAGCACAGAGAGACTCATACACAGACAGACACATTCATACACATTACTCACTTACCTGGGACTCTAACCGGGAACCATGGGCACTGCAGGCGGCTCTCCAATCCTCTCAGCCAGCTTTCCGACCGTTAGTTTTTGTTTCTTCCAGACAGGATTTCTCTGTGTAGCCCTGGCTGTCCTGGCACTTGTTCTGTAGACCAGGCCGGCCTCGAAAGCAGAGATCTGCCTGCCTCTGCCTCCTGAGTGCTGGGATTAAAGGCCTTCATTGCCAGACCTTGCTTTCACCTTGTTGTTTTGAAATAGTGTCTCTCACTGAACCATTTTGACAGGACTAGCTGGCTAGGGAACTCCAGGTCTCTGCCTCTCCAGCTGTGGGATTTCTGGTGAGCACCATTGTGTCCTTTTCTTGTAGGGTCTAGGGGTACAAACTCAGGTCCTCAATGTGACCTTTCCCCCTGGGTCCTCTTCCCAGCTAATGCCAGGTTGCAAATGTTATCATTTATACAAATTTTATAAAATTAATTTTGAGATGCTTTTTTTCTACCTTCTGGAGAAGTATCAAGTTCTGTGTGAAAAATTTCACTGAGAATCTTGTCTTGCACTAAAAAACATTTTGAGCAACCAAAACAAACAAACAAACAAACAAAAACCCACTTTTTGTCATTCACTTGTGTTTCTGACATTTCTACCTCTTCTTGAGTCAGTTCTATTTTAAATTTCCAGCATCATTTAAAATATTTCAAAGCTGTAAAATTTAAAACAACCATAAAGTTTTGGTTTATAAATGTTTCATCTGAATAAAGCTGGAGCAAAGATGTCAACTCAGCCTGCTGCCAACAGGTGGCGATAGTAGTCACCTTATGTTTCTTTACTGTTTTTTTTTTTTTTTCTGTGTTCAACTGTTTTCCTTTTCCCCTTTATGGAAAATCTGTGTTTTCCTCACATAAAACATCCTGATTATGGTTTTCCCTTCCCTCTACCGCTCCCAACCCCTCTCCACCCGCTCCCCCTCCACGCAGATCCACCCCCTTTTTCTCATTAGAAAACCAACAAGCTTCTGTGGGATAATAATAAAATAAAATAAGATAAAACTAAAACTATCACATAGGACAAAGAAACAGAAGGAAAAGAGCCTAAGAGAAGGCACAGGAAACAGAGACCCATTCGTTCGAAAGTAAATGGCCATGGGTTGGGGATGCTACTCAGGGCTACAGCGCTTGAGGGAGCTTGAATACGGTTCCCAGGGCTTCCCATGAGTGAGTGACAGAGCAAGTGAACAAATGGACAAGGTCCAGACCTTTACAGAACAAAACCTTTCATCTTTTCTAATGTTATCCTTTCTTTCTCCTCCCCCTCTCTATGGATCTTTTTTTCTTGTTTTCTCTCTTCTTTCTTTTCTCCTCTTTCTTTCTTTCTTTCTTTCTTTCGTCTCTCTTTCCCTCTTTCTCTCTTTCTCTCTTTCTTTCCATTACTTTCCCTGACTTAGAATGTGTTGGTACTTTTCAAATAATCAGAGCTTGAGTTTATTTTCTTGACTAATATTTATGTTTATTTACTAATTCTTACCTTAAAATTTTCATGCCCTTTTCCAGCTTTCTGATGAATGTGAAGCGACTCTTTCAACACCAAGGCTGAGACCATTTAACACCCTAAACTCATCATTCATGAACATCTTGTCTGTTCTCCATCATCTCTGATACTCTGAATGTTCACTGTGATTAACTTCCAGATGATCTGTCATTGCTGTATTTACATCTCTTCACGTGTGGTCTCATAGGACAGATTTGTTTTTCATCTCACTAAGGGTTGCTCTTCAGTGTCTGATTCTCAAGAGTGGTGAAGTTTTGGAATGCAGCGAAGTTCTTATAATATAGTGTTCCCTGAAATAACCATTTATGAAGTCCCTCTTTTTAAATGCCATATCTTTAGTAAGTCTTTGAGAGTTCCGCATGGAGTATTTTGATGGTATTCATTCCCAGTCACCTCCCAAACTCCTCCAGGATGTGCTCCCACCTCAACTTCATGCTTCCCCCCAACTGCTCCCTCTCTTTTGAAATAACCCATTGGGTCTGCTTAGTGCTGCTCATAAGCTCCTGGGTGTGTGGCCATCCACTGGAGTGTGCTTGACCTACCAGGGACTACACCCTTAAAGAAAACCGGCTCTCTTTTTCCCCAGAGCCATAAACTGTCAATAGCTCCTCAACTGGTGGTGTGGGGAAGCTCATGAGCCTCACAACCCCCCATGTTAGACTGCTGACTGGCTTGATCTTGCGCATGGCTTGTGTGGGTAACCACAGTCTCTGTGAGTTCATGACAATAGTGTTTCTGCCACATTCAGAAGACACATTCTGTGGTGGTCCTCCCCAATTCCTGGTTCTTATAATCCTTCTGACCTCTTTTCCTTGATGTCCTACAAGCTCCCCATCTCCCTGGGTTTGTTATTGATGTCCCACGTGTGGCTGTGTGCTCTTCAGTCTCTTATTTTCTGCATTTTGACCATTTCTGAGTTTCTACAGTAGCTACCATCCACTGCGTGAAGAAGCTTTTCTGATGAGGTCTGAGAGCTGAATTAATCTGCAGATAGAGAGACGGGAATTTAGAACACAGTTTGATAGTTTGTGCATTGAGCAGAATAATAATAGTAGGTTATGGGGCTGGGTAGATGGCTCGGTGGTTAAGAACACTTGTTCTTACAGAGGATCTAGGTTCAACACCCACATGATGGCTCACAAATATTCATAGCTCCAGTTCCGGGTCCCCCACTTTTGACTTCTGGGGTCACCAAGCCTATAAGTGGTGCAAAGACACATATGTAGGCAAAACCACTCATATATATAAAATAAATTAAAATTTAAAAAGTAGTAGATGATGAAATGAGTTTTATCTTAAAGTTGTCTCCCCAAGATCTCTTGATGTAGTCTTGGCTGTCCTGAAATTTGCTGTTTAGACCAAGATGTCCTGGAACTCCGAGGGATCCTTCACTTGCCTCTGCCTCCTGAGTGCTGGGATTAAAGGAATGAGTCACAACACTCACCCAACAAGATCTTTTTATTGACAAAACCAGGGTCCATTCCTGTCTCTCAGGTCAAAGTCTTTCCCTAGTAACTTCTAGCTGATTAACATGTGTTTCTCTGGAGCCACAGGAGGCTTGGTTAAAATGAAAACCTGTGGGACTCTATGAAGTTGATGAGTCAGAATTACTTGGTATTTTTTGGATTACTTTGACAAATGAGGACCTGAAGGATTGCACCTAGCCTGCAGAAATCTACAGGAAGGTACGGGAGAGCCATAAAAACCTGTATCAAGAGAAAAACACTGAGAGGACCTCTGGGATATGACAAAGGCTTAGATTAAAAATTAAAAGGTGGTTTTATTCAAACATGAAGGAGACTGTATTATGTAACCTCCAATTTTTTCAAAACAAGGTTGCCAGATATTAATATTTTGTCTTTTAATTTCATTAAATATGCAATAAAACAGACTTCCTTTGATAATTTTTCATTTCACTCATTGAGATGAAGGGGACTCAGCTTAAGAGGCTGAATCTCAGGACCCCTCCTCCTCAGGAGAAGGCTCTTCCCAATTTACACCGTTGCATTTGCCAATGTGTTTTGTGCTCACAGGCTTTCCATAATCACCAGGAAAAATGTTGAGTCTACTTCTCCATTTCAAAAACTAAAATGTAAAAGGTTTATGATCTATATCTCTTATAGCTTTATCTTTTTTGTCTAATTGATTTGTTCTGAACAATAACAGTTTGCTTACCTTTCTCAAAAATTATAGTAGTTATGACAATTGTTTGTATCGCTAGCATTGGAAACTTTTAGATCTTTGTGTGTATAATGTATGTTTGGATATGCATATGGATATGCGGGCATGCATGTGCCATGACCTGTGCGGAGGTCAGAGGACAACATTGGGCGCCAGTCCACACTTCCACCTTGCTTGAAACAGGGTCTCCTCTTGTTCACAGCTGCATTTGCAGGTTGTCTGGCCATGGGCTTTCTGTCTTTATATCCTATCTCTCCAAGAAGCACCAGGGTTACAGATACATGTCATTGCTCTTCTAGCTTAAAATATGTTCTGGGGATCCAAACTCAGGCCCTCACATCTGCACAGGTTCAGCAGATACCCTACCTACTGAACCGTCCCCCCAGTCCAAGCGTTTAAACCATGTATTTAACTATGATAATGAACAGAACAGCTCAAAGAAGTTATACTGCCTACTTTAATCCCAGCACTCGGGAGGCTGAGACAGGTGGATCTCTGTGAGTTCGAGCTCAGCCTGGTTTACAGAGCGAGTTCCAGGACAGGCTCCATAGCTACAGAGAAACCCTGTCTTGAAAAGCCAAAAAAATTTTTTGTAATAGTTATGATTAAAATATTTCAATGATTTCCTCCTAAACTATAAGCATTAATAAACATTTGCTGGATATTGGGGCACACCATTTGTTTTATGGCCCCTATTTCTCTCATTCTTGTTTGTTAAGATTTCCTCTTCATTTGATACTCATTTGTCCCAGGTCTCTTACATCCTTTAGTTGTTTCATTTGGTCTTGCTTTTTTCAAGACAGAGTCTCATGTAGACTGGGTTGGCTTCAGCCTTATTCTGTGGCAGAGGATGACCTTGCGTTTCCAAGCCTTCTGCCGCCACATCTTCCAATGACCGGATTACAGGTGTACACCGTTTTACCTAGCTTTTCATACTCTTTTTTTTTTAAATGTGCTTCTGTCAGTTTTATATATTTTAGTGAAAACCAGTGCTTTTGGACCTGGCTTATTTAGGGGGCCATTTAAGAGTCTTTGCCTTTCTGTGGTCACTGCCGCCCAGGCTTCTCTTTGCCTTCCGTTTCCTGGCTAAGGCCCTATGTGTTCAGGTGTGGTTAGAGGCTAATATAGCACTAATATAGATTCTGTAAGGGTTGCCATCGGTGTTTCACGTTAGTTCCCTCATTTTCTTCTTTCTCTAACTGGGGAGCCAGGAGAAAAGCAGTTTTGGGGAGTGCCCAATCCGTCCTCCGTCTGAGGAGCAAGCAGTCTTAGTGTCATTTGCTTCCCTCTTGCCGCAGGTTTGGGTACCAGCTTGTTTCTATGGTGACTGTTACTTTTACTGTCACTTTCCATAAAACTGGATTTCAAACAGTATTTTAGACAAAGTATTTTGACCAGTCTTAGGGTTTTTTGTTGTCTTATTCCTGATTTAAATTTTGATTGGAGTATATAATTGAGTTTTTTTTCCCCAAGGAAGGCACACGAGGACTGTGTCTCTGCGTTGTTGTTAATGTGAGAATTTGCTTGAACCAGTGTCTTTGGCTCATCACTGTTTTCTTCCACTATATCTTTCTGTTTTACTTCTGTTCCAGTTGGCGCTTCTTCCCTTGAACGGCTTAATCAGGTCTTCCCTGCCCACTCTCCCTCTTCTGTGATTACCGTATTTTCTTTCCTCATGCCCATGTCTTTGTTTTTTCCTTCTTAATTGTAGAGGAAATTTTTGTTTTCTGTCCATATCGCACACTGCAATTTCTTTCTACCATGTGCATTTTAATTCTCTTGCATCATTTTCTGATTAAAAAAAAAATCTTGTGTTACTCATCAGTCTTTCCTTATTTTTCTCTTTTTTAAAAGTCTATGAATCTTTGTTGTTTTTTGAACCCTAACTTAGTTTTCTTTTAAGCTTTTGTAATATACGTGTGTGTGTGTAATATACTTGCATGTAATATACTTGTGTGTAATATACTTGTGTGTGTGTGTGTTTGCACATGCATACATGTACCTATGTACTTGCCACGATGTATATGGAGGACGGAGGACAGTTGTGCAAGTCAGTTATGTCCTTTTACCATGTGGGGTGGGGTTCAGGAATGGAACACATGTCCTTTGGCTTGAAGTCATCTTGCTAGTCCCCACAAGTAGGTTTTGAAATGTTTCTTCTAGATTCTGGATTGGCTTATCTTAATTCAAGCTATTTATTTTTCTTCTTTTTGGGTTTCTTGTTCTTTAATCTGTGTGTCTTTTCTTAGATAAATTCATAGCTTCCCACTTGTGAAAAACAATACTGAAACCAAAGCCTTGTAAATAGCTATATAATCAAAAAAAAGTTTTAGTTGACTCATAAAGAAGAAAAAGTACTCTTTCTCAGTGTGTATTCTTCCTACAGGAATCACTCTGCATTTAATGGCCTCTTGCCCATTTTGGAGTGAAAAAAATCATGAAAATGCTTTTGCCGCATTTTGGTATACACTCTTGCTTTCAAAGGAAATGAACTATATTTCTGAGAGTGCTTTAAAATTTGCTGGTAGACTGAGCAGGGCTCGCTGGTGCATAGCTTTAATCCTAGTGGGAGGCAAAGGCAGGTAGATCTCTGTGTGTCTGAGGCCAGTGTGGTCCATACAGCAAATTCCAGTACAGACAGGGCTACACAGTGAGGTCTGTCTCAAAACTTACCGACAAAATGCAAAAACAATAGAGAGGTATCCCACACGCTCCCCTCTCCTTAGAGCTAGATCACACTAGTGTGGCATACTTGGCACAATTAGTGATCGGTTTGATGTTCTAGTATTGCTAACGCCCAGGCTTCATTCATGCCTCCTTCACTATGCCCCTGTCCCTTCCCCTCCTCCAGAATCCCACCCAAGATTCCACATGCCATCCAATCACCAAGTCTCACAATGCTCTGTAGTAATTAGAGCAGCGGGGCTGCGTTCCCAGCACCCCAGCCGCCTGCCCGGCTTAGCTTATGCCCCAAAGTAACAACACACAAACTGTATTCATTTAAACACCGCTTGGCCCATTCTCTTCTAGGCTAATTCTCACATATTAATTTAGCCCATTCTAATCATCTGTGTGTAGCACCCCAAGGTGTGCTTACCGGGAAGATTCTAGCCTAGTCCATCCTGGGTCGGAGCTTCATACCGGGAGCGGGGCATGGCGTCTCTCTCAGGCGTCTGCTCCCAAGAGGAAAGCTGTTGAGACTCTGACCTCACTTCCTCTTCCAGCGTTCTGTTCTGCCTACTCCTCCCACCTATCTTTCAACCAATAAAATGGGCCAGGGCAGTTCTTTTATTAGCCAATGACCTTCCTCCATCATTTCCCCTTTTTCGGTTTAAATAAAAAAAAGGCTTTAACATAGCAAAATTATATATAACAAAACAGTTATCAAATAAAAGTTACAATAATCTTTATCATAACTAAGGAAAACTATAACTATAACTAACTATTCTTAACTCCATCAAAGACTCCAGAAAGATACACTACTACCTAAGCAAACAAGAAAAAAGCAACTTTTAAAACTCTAGAAATGACAGAGACATCTCGCTGCCTGGACAGTCACCCAAAGTTCCTCTGTATCGTTGGGGCATCCAACTTCAGCCTTCAGGCCCATGCTATCCAGCAGACATTTCCATAAAGCAGGAAAATTCAAAGTCAGTTCAGTCACTATCTGTTGTGTCCTGTGGAATGTCTCGCAGACTCTTTCAAAATGAATCAGGAGGTGCAAGCGGGGTGGGCCCTTTGTTCGCGAGCTAACCAGGCAGCGCGGAGTTTCGATCTGGGCACCGAGTGAAACATCATTGTGGTGAGTGAGTGCTGCGGCAGCTGGGAACATACCTCAGCCCGCCCACACTTCCAGGCCATCCTACAGGGGCTATACTGCCCAAACCGCCTCTCTATTTCTATCCCATTCAGCTTACATCCAGATCCCCACACCCCCTGTCTCCCTCCCTCTCTCCCTCCTTTGGGGCATAGCGCCTCCCTGCCCAGCCTGCTAGGGCGCTGGGACCAAACCGAGAGGACAAAGGGGTGGCCGGTAGCTCCTTTGTTCCCATAGCCTGCCCGCAGCGAGCGGGGTGGGCCCTTTGTTCGCGAGCTAACCAAGCAGCGTGGAGTTTCGATCTGGGCACCGAGTGAAACATCATTGTGGAGAAACATCTCTGGGGAGTGACATCACTGGGAAGGTACATCAGTGGGCAAGAAGACCTGATCCTGTAAAAGAAGATCCAAAAGGGAGTATTGGGAGGAAGAGATGGGCAGACGCCAATGCAG
The DNA here is from genome assembly GCF_018167655.1 of Microtus oregoni. Classification (NCBI taxonomy): domain Eukaryota; kingdom Metazoa; phylum Chordata; class Mammalia; order Rodentia; family Cricetidae; genus Microtus; species Microtus oregoni. Next base: position 37,139,500 of record NW_024543063.1, read on the forward strand.
GAATTCTCCCAACAATCTGAAAAACAACACGAAACCACCAGAAGCCAGTGACCCCACAACAGGAGGACATGAACACCTTAATCAAGAAGAAGTAGAAAAAACTGACTTCATGAAAGTGATTGACACCCTTAAACAGCATATAAAAAACGCCCTTATGGAAATGGATGAGAAGTATAATAGAAAGTTCGAGGAATTGAGTAAATCAGTGAATGATACCCTAGGAAACCAAGGAAAAACAATCAAGCAGATAAAGGAAACAGTTCATGACTTGAAAACTGAAATGGAGGCAAAGAAGAAAACACAAACAGAGGGCCGGCTGGACATGCTAAATCTAGGTAAACGAATAGAGACTACAGAATCAAGTATAACGAGCAGAATACAAGAGATAGAAGAAAGAATCTCAGATTCTGAGGATCACATAGAGAAAATAAACACTCTGATCAAAGAAAACAGCAAGTCCAACAAACTCTCATCACAAAACATTCAGGAAATATGGGACACAATAAAAAGACCAAACCTAAGAATAATTGGAGTAGAAGAAGGAGAAGAAGTGCAGCTCAACGGTACAGAAAATATACTTAATAAAATTATAGAAGAAAACTTTCCCAAACTGAAGACAGATGTACCTATGAAGGTTCAAGAAGCATACAGAACACCAAATAGGCTGGATCAAAAGAAAACATCCCCTCGCCATATAATAATCAAAACACAAAATATACAGAATAAAGAAAGAATATTAAGAGCCGCAAAGGAAAAAGGCCAAGTTACTTATAAAGGTAAACCTATCAGACTTACACCTGACTTCTCTATGGAAACCATGAAAGCCAGAAGGTCCTGGATAGATGTTCTCCAAAAACTAAGAGACCACGGATGCAAGCCCAGACTACTATATCCAGCCAAACTTTCATTCACTATAAATGGAGAAAACAAAATTTTCCAGGATAAAAACAAATTTAAACAATACGTAGCCACAAATCCAGCCTTACAGAAAATAATAGAAGGAAAATCACTAACCAAGGAGTCCAACAATGACCACAATAACTCAGACATCTAGAGACTCTTCACCAGCGCAAATCAAAGAAGGAAAACACACAAACCCTACTACTAAAAAAGTGACCAGAGTTAACAACCACTGGTCATTAATATCACTTAATATCAATGGGCTCAACTCACCTATAAAAAGGCACAGGCTAAGAGATTGGATAAGAAAACAGGATCCAACATTCTGCTGTCTACAAGAAACACACCTCAACCACAAAGACAGGCACCTACTCAGAGTAAAGGGCTGGGAAAAGGCTTATCAAGCAAATGGACCTAAGAAACAAGCAGGTGTGGCCATACTAATTTCTAACAAAGTTGACTTCAAACTTAAATCAATCAGAAGAGATGGAGAGGGACATTTTATACTCATAACAGGAACAATTCATCAGGAAGAAGTCTCAATCCTGAATATCTATGCCCCTAATATAAAAGCACCCACGTACGTAAAAGAAACATTACTAAAACTCAAGGCAGACATCAAACCGCACACACTAATAGTAGGAGACTTCAACACTCCTCTCTCACCAATGGACAGGTCAATCAGACAGAAACCTAACAGAGAAATTAGAGAATTAATGGAGGTAATGAAGCAAATGGACTTAACAGACATCTATAGATTATTCCACCCAAAGAGGAAAGAATATACCTTCTTCTCTGTAGCTCATGGAACCTTCTCGAAAATTGACCATATACTTGGTAACAAAGCTAACTTACACAGTTACAAAAAAATATTAGTAACCACCTGTGTCTTATCAGATCACCATGGATTAAAGTTAGAATTCAACAACAATGCTACCCCCAGAAAGCCTACAAACTCATGGAAACTGAACAGTCAACTACTGAACCATACCTGGATTAAGGAAGAAATAAAGAAAGAAATTAAAGTCTTCCTTGAATTCAATGAAAATAAAGAAACAACATACTCGAACTTATGGGACACTATGAAAGCAGTCCTGAGAGGAAAGTTCATAGCACTAAGTGCCCACCTAAAGAAAACAGAGAAAGCACATATTGGAGACTTAACAGCCCACTTGAAAGCTCTAGAAAAAAAAGAAGCAGACTCACCTAGGAGGAGTAGAAGACTGGAAATAATCAAATTGAGGGCTGAAATCAACAAAATAGAAACACAGAAAACAATCCAAAGAATCAATGAAACAAAAAGCTGGTTCCTGGAGAAAATCAACAAGATTGATAAACCCCTATCCAAACTAATCAAACGACAGAGAGAGAACACGCAAATTAATAAGATCAGAAATGAAAAGGGGGACATAACCATAGACACAGAAGAAATTCAGAGAGTCATTAGATCTTACTACAAAAGCCTGTATGACACAAAACTGGAAAATGTAAAAGAAATGGACGCTTTTTTAGACAAATACCATCTACCAAAACTAAACCAGGACCAGGTGAACAATCTAAACAGACCTGTAAGTCGCGAAGAATTAGAAGCTGTTATCAAAAACCTCCCTACCAAAAAAAGCCCAGGACCAGATGGTTTCAATGCAGAATTCTACCAGAACTTCCAAGAAGACCTAATACCTATACTCCTTAATGTATTCCACAATATAGAAACAGAAGGGTCATTACCAAATTCCTTTTATGAAGCCACAATTACTCTGATACCAAAGCCACTCAAAGACTCAACCAGGAAAGAGAACTACAGGCCAATCTCACTCATGAATATCGACGCAAAAATCCTCAACAAAATACTGGCAAATCGAATCCAAGAACACATCCGAAAAATTATCCATTATGATCAAGTAGGCTTCATTCATTCCTCAGATGCAGGGCTGGTTCAACATACGAAAATCTATCAATGTAATCCAGCATATAAATAAACTGAAAGAAAAAAACCATATGATCATTTCATTAGATGCTGAAAAAGCATTTGACAAAATTCAACATCCATTTATGTTAAAAGTCTTGGAGAGATTAGGGATACAAGGGTCATACCTAAATATAATAAAAGCTATATACAGCAAGCCGACAGCTAACATCAAATTAAACGGAGAGAAACTCAAAGCCATCCCACTTAACTCAGGAACACGGCAAGGCTGTCCACTCTCGCCATACCTCTTCAATATAGTGCTTGAAGTTCTAGCAATAGCAATAAGACAACATAATGGGATCAAGGGGATTCGAATTGGAAAGGAAGAAGTTAAACTTTCGTTATTTGCAGATGATATGATAGTGTACATAAGCGACCCCCAAAACTCCACCAAAGAACTTATACAGCTGATAAACAGCTTTAGTAATGTGGCAGGATACAAGATCAACTCCAAAAAATCAGTCGCCCTCTTATACACAAAGGATATGGAAGCAGAGAGGGAAATCAGAGAAGCTTCACCATTCACGATAGCCACAAACAGCATAAAATATCTTGGGGTAAATCTAACCAAGGAAGTGAAAGATCTATTTGACAAGAACTTTAAGGCATTGAAGAAAGAAATTGAAGAGGATACCAAAAAATGGATGGACCTCCCTTGCTCTTGGATTGGGAGGATCAACATAGTAAAAATGGCAATTCTACCTAAGGCAATTTATAGATTCAATGCAATCCCCATCAAGATCCCATCAAAATTCTTCACAGATCTGGAGAAGACAATAATCAACTTTATATGGAAAAACAAAAAACCCAGGATAGCCAAAACAATCCTATACAATAAAGGATCGTCTGGAGGCATTACCATCCCTGACTTCAAACTCTATTACAGAGCTACAGTAATGAAAACAGTGTGGTACTGGCATAAAAACAGAGAAGTCGACCAATGGAATCGTATAGAAGACCCGGATTTTATCCCACAAACCTATGAACACCTCATTTTCGATAAAGGAGCTAAAAGTATACAATGGAAGAAAGAAAGCATCTTCAACAAATGGTGCTGGCACAACTGGATGTCAACCTGTAGAAGAATGAAAATAGACCCATATCTCTCACCGTGCACAAAACTCAAGTCCAAATGGATTAAAGACCTCAATATCAGCCCGAACACACTGAACCTGATAGAAGAGAAAGTGGGAAATACCCTACAACAGATGGGCACAGGAGATCGCTTCCTATGTATAACCCCAGAAGCACAGACATTAAGGGCAACATTGAATAAATGGGACCTACTTAAACTGAGAAGCTTCTGTAAAGCAAAGGACATGGTCACTAAGACACAAAGGCAACCTACTGACTGGGGGAAGATCTTCACCAACCCCGCAACAGACAAAGGTCTGATCTCCAAAATATATAGAGAGCTCAAGAAACTAGACTTTAAAATGCTAATTAACCCAATTAAAAAATGGGGCACTGAACTGAACAGAGAATTTTCAACAGAAGAAGTTCAAATGGCCAAAAGACACTTAAGGTCGTGCTCAACTTCCTTAGCAATCAGGGAAATGCAAATCAAAACAACTTTGAGATATCATCTTACACCTGTCAGAATGGCTAAAGTCAAAAACACCAAGGATAACCTTTGCTGGAGAGGCTGTGGAAGAACGGGTACCCTCATCCATTGCTGGTGGGAATGCAATCTTGTGCAACCACTGTGGAAGTCAGTGTTTCGGTTTCTCAGGAAATTCGGGATCAACTTACCCCTGGACCCAGCAATACCACTCTTGGGAATATACCCAAGAGATGCTCTATCAAATGACAAAAGCATTTGTTCAAGTATATTCATAGCAGTATTATTTGTAATAGCCAGAACCTGGAAACAACCTAGATGCCCTTCAATAGAAGAATGGATGAAGAAAGTATGGAATATATACACGCTAGAGTACTACGCTCTGGTAAAAAACAATGACTTCTCGAATTTTGCATGCAAATGGATGGAAATAGAAAACACTATCCTGAGTGAGGTGTCCCAGACCCAAAAAGATGAATATGGGATGTACTCACTCATAATTTTTTTCTAGCCATAAATAAGGACCAAGGAGTCTACAAGAGGTGAACCTAAAGAAGCTAAGTAAGAAGGTGAACCCAAGGAAAAACATATAGTTGTCCTCTTGGCTAAGGGAAGTAGACCAAATTTCCGGGGAGAAAATGGGATCTTGGGGATGGGGTGGGATGGGGGTAAAGGGCGATGGGGAGAGAAAAGGTAGAAGGGAAGGAGGGGGGACCTGGGAAACAGGAGAATTGGGATAAAGGAAAGGTGGATAGGGGAGCACGGAACCACAATAATTAGTTAAGGGAGCCAGTTTAGGGTGGGTAAGAGACTTGACCCTAGAGGGGCTCCCTAGTGCCCAAGATGAGGTTCCCAGTTAGTTCCTTGGGCAGCTGAGGATTGGGAACCTGAAATGACCCTATCCTAGAGCAATACTGACAAATATCTTGCATATCATCATAGAATCTTCATCTGGTGATGGATAGAGATAGAGACACAGACCCACACAGGAGCACTGGACTGAGCTCCCAAGGTCCCAAGAGGAGCAGAAGGAGGGAGAACATGAGCAAAGAATTCGGGACCATGAGGCGTGCATCCACCCACTGAGACAGTGGAGCTGATCTACGGGGAGCTCACCAAGGCCAGCTGGACTGTGACCGAAAAAGCATGGGATAAAACCGGACTCTCTGAACATGGCGAACAATGAGGGCTGATGAGACACCAAGGACAATGGCAGGGGGTTTTGATCCTACCTAATGTGCTGGCTTTGTGGGAGCCTAGCCAGTTTGGATGTTCACCTTCCTAGATATGGACGGAGGGGGGAGGACCTAGGACTTACCACAGGGCAGGGAACCCGGACTGCTCTGTGGACTGGAGAGGGAGGGGGGGAGAGGAGTGGGGGGAGTGGGAGAAGGGTGGGAGGAGGGGGAGAAGGGTGGGAGGAGGGGGAGAAGGGTGGGAGGAGGGGAAGGGAAATGGGAGGCTGGGAGGAGGTGGAAACTTGTTTTTTTTTGTTTACGTTTTTTTTCTTCTTTTCGCAATAAAAAAAATTAAAAAAAAAAGAAAAAAAAAACAAAAAAAACAAAAACAAAATGAATCAGGAACCCCGAAAGATCATCTCACCTTAGGCAAGTTCAGTAGTCCTCTCTCTGTGGGTTCTCTGCATCCAGTTTATGCAATAGTCTAGGCAAGAGCAGTTTCTTGCCCAAATGGCTATCAAATTCCATAAGGTGTCTCTTCAATGCCCATCTTCCTCTTGAAGTAGATTGGTGCTGCCAGGAGCAGAGTGTCTCATTGTCATGAAAAATCCTAAGTTATTAAAACATTAAATGTTCTATTCTGTAATCTTTGAAAGACATGAAGAATGTCTATCTAAAATATATCTCTATATATCTAGAAAATCTAACTAACATGACTACAAGCTTTACTATTATCGATGATTATCCATTAACAACCTATATTTCTTAATTATACAGTACATATTTAAATGAACTACACAATCACAACACCTTAATCAAAATCAGAAACACTTATACATATAACAAAATTGACCTTAAATCTCTATCAATAAAGCAAAATCCATATTAATGCAAATTATTCATATCTATATCATATCCCCCTTTAAATGTAAAAGAACGTTTATAAACCATTTTTGGGAACATGGGCGCAGTTTTTTCTCTCCAAACTGCCTCCTGCTGAATGGGGGCGTTGTTAATTAGGTCTTTCATGGTATAACCTGTGTGCTAGTTTCTTCTCAGTTGGCAGTTGAGCGAAGCAATTTTCTGAAGATGTTTACACCAACCCTTCAGGAGTGCGTGGTCCATCATTCCAAATCAGAATAGAAGAAATGAACAGCATCTCATCCTCTGTGAAAACAAAATAAGAAACTCCTTTCCAAAGCATCATGTCCTTAGATCCAAATTTCAAAGTCAAGGCATCAAAATATCTATGTTGGATTAGCTCAGCAGCATTTATAAATGAATATCTTTTAGCAGCTGTTGCTCCTTCCTCCAGCATTCAAACAATTCAAAGAGAGCATAATAGCATACAGTATCAAAATTCTCTGTCTATTTTCCATCTTTGTACAGCTTTGTTTTAACCTCTATTTCGTTTATTTTTACTTTTAACTTTTTGCTTTTTGAGACAGGTTCCCTGTATCTTTGACCTGAAGTAACTCTTAGAACTCTCAGAGATCCACCTGTCTCTGCCTCCCAGGCATTCGGGATTAAAGGTGTACACTACTACACCTTGAACTCACAGAGATCTGTTTGTCTCTGCCTTCTAGGCACTGGGATTAAAGGCGTGTGTTACCACACACAACAACTCTCTTCCTTTTTTTGATTTTTATTTTAAGAACTTCAACTTTTAGTCTGCATATATTTTTAACACACTTCAAGCCATTTAGAAATTTTCTTTGTCTTTGATCTCTCTTTACTGTATATCTCTCTTTTTCTGACCACACGAGTCTTTAATTTACCAAGCAATATCAGTAGGATTAAAGGCGTGGCTTTGCCAGCTAGATCCAGTCCATTCCTTAGCTTTCCAGCCTCATGGCGGATATACAGGCTGTAGCCATATTTACTGCAACAACTGTATGGCATTTCAAGGTCCCTGCCAGCAAGTGAGCTACAACAGACAACACTCAAGTCCTCTCTCTCAGTAGCCGGCCCTCCTGCCTCAAACAGTCAGAGTTTACCCTGGCAGGATGGCCCAGAAAGCCGGCACTTTTAAACGGCGCAGCTTTTTTCCTGCTATGGCTGAAAACCGAAAAGCATGCGTTCAGCTTTTCATCAACACCATTTAAGTGTTTCGTGGCAGGACCTCTTAATGAGCTGCAGGATTTGCAGCTAAAGCTGAGTCAGGAAGCTTCTCTTAGAAGAAAGTGCATGCTTGCCTCTAACAAGCAGAGCAGACCCGAGAACACAGCGAGTCTAGTTGCCATCAAACAAATCGTAGCACTTTACTCCAAATACTCTATTCAAAAGCTCTGTCTCCTGCAGGAGCCAGACAGAGATCGCAGTGGTGGCACAGCCCCAGGAAGTCGCGCTTTAAAATGACACAGCGTTTTTTCTGCTACTGTTGCCGAATCAGGAAATCTCTCTACAGCACACCACCAACAAACAGCAAAAATCTGTGTTAAACTCTCTCTCCCTTAATTTTAAGCCTTCTCAGGTTTTTTAAGTGGGTTTAGTTGTCCACACGTCTGGGCGCCAACTGTAGTAATTAGAGCAGCGGGGCTGCGTTCCCAGCACCCCAGCCGCCTGCCCGGCTTAGCTTATGCCCCAAAGTAACAACACACAAACTGTATTCATTTAAACACCGCTTGGCCCATTCTCTTCTAGGCTAATTCTTACATATTAATTTAGCCCATTCTAATCATCTGTGTGTAGCACCCCAAGGTGCGCTTACCGGGAAGATTCTAACCTATGTCCATCCTGGGTCGGAGCTTCATCCCGGGAGCGGGGCACGGCGTCTGTCTCAGGCGTCTGCTCCCGAGAGGAAAGCTGTTGAGACTCTGACCTCACTTCCTCTTCCTCCCAGCGTTCTGTTCTGCCTACTCCTCCCACCTATCTTTCAACCAATAAAATGGGCCAGGGCAGTTCTTTTATTAGCCAATGACCTTCCTCCATCAATGCTCCCTTAGCGGAGACTGTTTCTCAGACCTGCTTTATTTTATTCTGGTGGCCTCAATGATTTGAAGAGTGCTGGTTGGGTTTTTAGTTCCGTAGTTGAGACTCTGAAGACAGGGTCTCATGTAAGCCCAGGTGGGTCTCCAACTGTCAAGTGTTATCTTTGAAATTCTGGTCCTCAGGACCCCTCCTTTCAAGTTCTGGGATTGCAGGTATGTACCACACCTCGGTTCCTGATTAAATGCTTCACAGAATACAGAACACTGCTTCCCTTGTGATTGTATTTGGGTTGTGGGGTTTGTGGAGGAAGACCACAGTTTTAATTCTGTCATACCAAGGGCACCTACTAGCAACAAGGCTTGTCACTGTCGCCAGTGTTGACTGCCCAGATGTGGTTATGAGGGTTAGGTTTGTCTTGTGTGAAGTTCCTCTTTACCTGCCTTTCCCCACTGTACCCTTGGGAAGGAAGTGGCCATGAGAAGAATTACGCTGTATCCTTGAAGTTCGAGTATTTATTTGAATTATTTGGACTTCTTTTCACTCATTTATTCACTCAGCCGTTCATTGATATATCATTAGTAACTCATGAATATTTATTTTCTACTTTGAATATAGCCCAATACCGCGTGATTTGTTTTGTTCTTGGCCAATGAGAGCTTTGTAAGTTGGCTGTGCTGAAGCACTCCATCCCTGTGGGCTGATTTTTGGGTACATTCCTATTTTCTGGCACCATGAGATATTCTAGGATCATCTTGCCTATTTCCTACCCCAGTCCTAGAATTAGCCATTTCCCTATTTATACTTGGTTCCGCCTATTGGAAAATGGTCTGAGGAATCAAGATCTAGGTACTAGGTGTGCTCTGCTCTACTACAGTGTTGTTGTTGTTATTATTGTTATTATTATTTTAAACTCTCCGCAGGCAGAGCAAGGAAACACATGAGCATGGGTTTGTATGTGAGTTAACATATCTATGACCATTTCTGACACATAATCATCTGTATCCATGTTAAACTAGACGTGATCATTCCAATGCATGACCACACAAGTCATGGTAGCTCTCTCCCACTGCCTGCCTTTGATTCAGAATTTTGTTTCTAAAAAACCATTTTCTTCTAAATCAGAGTGGTGCTACAATTTGTAATTCCAGCACTTTGGAGAAAAAGGCAGGAGGATCAGGAGTTCAAGCTCATCTTTGGTTGCATAGAAAGTTTGAGGCTAGTCTGGATTGTGTGAGACCCAATCTCAAATAAATAGAAAAAGGAACAAACAAATACTCTCTAGTATTTCCTAATTCTGAAGATGTGTCCGTGATTATTCATTATATATCTGTATCAAAGCATCTAGAATATTCAATAATGTCCATGGAATAAGCCAATGTATTCTAGATTCAATAGCATTTTTTTTTTGAGATAGGGCTTTAGTATATAGCTCAGGTTGACCTTGAATTTGCTGTTTTACGTAGGTAACCTTAAACTGTCAGTGTTCTTGTCTTAGCCTTTTGTGGTACTGGGATTGTAGACGTGTGCCTGATTTGTAATAACTTACACCTCCATTTTACACTTTTACAAATAAAACTGTGACCCCCCACTAGACAAACTGTTTGTAATCTCCATTTCCTTTTCAGTGATCTATAACAAGCTGTCTCCACATTATTAACTATTCTTTTTAAAGGTCACAATTTTAACTTCCTGCAGAATATTAATCTCTAATTACAGAAATTTAAATATTAGTAATTTTTGGTATTATAAATAACTACAGCACATGCTTCTAAGCATAAGACGTTATGGACACACATGATCCTTTTATTTAGACTATTTTGAGGAAGCTAAATTGCCAGACCCTAAATTACAAACATTTTGAGTCATATGACAAGCAATGTCAAACTTCCAAAAACCGCAGGAATAATTAAGTTTCTGTCAAAATTATCTGTGAGCTAATTTCTATATATTATCAGAAATACTATTAGAATAAAAGTTTTATCTAATCCTGTAGTGATATCTTGTTTATGTTTTAACAAATAAAGTTTGCCTGAAGATCAGAGTGCAGAGCTAAGCAACTAGAGGCCAGGGAGTGGTGGCACACACTTTTAATCTCAGGACTTGGAAGATAGAGGCAGACAAATCTCTGTTAGTTCAAGGTCACCCTGGGCTAAGCAAGATGAATCTGTCTAAAAGAGAAACGGAGGTCACACAAAGGTGATCCCTGCAGTTGGGATCACAGGTTTTTAATCCCAGCACTAGGGAGATGGGGACAGGAGTGATATGACTGGGCAGAGAGAGGAATATAAGGCAGAAGGAGACAGGAGCTCAGTGCAGTCTGAGGTTTGGTGGAGACAGATGGAGTCTGGAGATGCAGTCTGAGGACAGGATTGCCCTTTGGTCTGAGCATTGGTAGAGGTATAAGAACTCTAATGGCTGTTTTCTCTGCTTCTCTGATCTTCAGCATTAACCTCTATATCTGACTCTGGGTTTTTATTATTAAGACCAACTAGAATTCGTGCTACATAATCCATTGATTAATTAAAATGACACCTTCCAGTTGTCTCATTGTTTTTTTTTATTACAAGAACATTTGTGTAGCCTATTTTCTAAGTTGTTTCTATTTCATTATTTCCATATTGACTGGTAGTACCTTTCTAATTTTTTTCTGAGTTGAGTAGTTTTTATTTTTCCAAGTAATATTCTAAGTTCAAAATAAATACATGCTCTACATAGAAAACTAAGAAATACAGAAAATGCAAATAAATAATTGCTCATGTGGTCTCATCACCTATTCTTAGCTTGCTGGTCTCATTTTTGTCACGATAGAATGCTTACTCCTCCTAAAACGAATGTGCTGAAATAGGAAAATGATTTCCTCACGAGGGTGAGACCCTTGTGAATGGGGTTAGTGGCCTTCTGCCACATGGGGATGCAGTGGCAGGGCACCATGTGTGGACCAGGAAGTGAACGGTTGCCTTCCACTGCATCTGCATCTCCCAGAACTGTGAGATAGAAGTGTTTCTTGTCTATAACTGACCTAGACTATGGTATTCTGTCATATGAGTCCACAGGGAGAAGCATAGTGAGTCTTTTTGCACAGTAGATATTATTTTATATCTTGTCAATTAGAAGAATGGCCCCTTGTATTGCTTGTTCTATAGCTTGCTCACTACTCATTCAGCGCAACACCGGCACTATCCGCTCGGCGTCTATGTAATGGACTCATCCAGGTTTAAAGGAAAGGCGTCTTGGGAATGTGTATCCAGGCATCTTTGGGGAAGTTTTCACTCATCAGGAAGTCTGCTTCCACCCTACCAGACACCAGGCTGGTGATCTCTAGTGCTACAATGCCATTCTCCATGCCACAGCGTCCCCACCTCCTGGAAGTGTATTTGGCTATGGCCACTCTCTTAGCAAGGGGTCATGAATAGAAGGCAAGGATGCTCAGCTTTATTTCCACATCCTGTCTGCACACACAGCCTGTCTTTAGATTTTCAACAACATAACAGAGACTATGCCAGAGCCTGTATAAAGATCTTGAGCTAGAACCAGAAAAACTGGATGCAGAGAAAAGACATTCACTTGCCCAGTGAATGGGTTAACCTCCAGGGCCACTGTATCCAGGCCTCTCTAGCTGGAACTGGAGGCTGGTGCTTCTTCGTAGACAGGGTGGTTCCTGTCAAGTTCACGCCAGTGGCTTTTGTACTTTTTTTTTCTTCTGTGATAAAACACTCCCAGCACCTGGGAAATGGAGGCTGGAGTATTAGGAGTTCAGGGCCATCCTCTGCTACACTGTGCATTTGGGGCTAGCCTGTACTATATGACACCCTTTTAAAACAACCGAGAGAAATTAGTGTTAATTAGATGCAGTAGAGGAGTTATTGCTACATTTAAGAAAATAATTCTGGCGTACTTTCATGAGATGACGTGATGTCATGAGTTTACTTCAAATGAGCCTAGGGATGGTATGGGACATTAGAGATGAAGCCAGCATTGTTGACCTGGGGTGTCTCTCCTGTGTAGTGGTTGCAAATGGAGTTCTAATAGCTTCTACATGGTTTTAAAATTTTTTCATTGTTAAAAAGGCAGAAAATAAAGAAAAAAAGAAAGAGAATGAAAAAGAAGAGACTGGGAACAAGAAAGAAAAAGCCCTTTGCAGAGTTTCACCAACTCTTGCTGTGCAGGGTTCAGTCAACAGCTCTTGGGGAGTGCTGCTCCCGAGTCCCTCCTGAGTGGAGGCTCCCTGCGCCAAGAATAGGAATTCTCACTGTGGGTGACTTAGAACAAAGCAGACTGACTCTTCTATGAAAATAAGCATTTTTATATCCTCTCCAAAGGTACAACCGAACCTTCCACAAAGACAGCTTTCTTTATCATTCTGTTGAGTGCAGTTCATGGAGAGTGGTCCAGGCAATCTTGGGGTTCTGGAATTCTCCCAAGAATTCCAGTATCTTCCCAACAGTTCTACCGTGTTCTGGAATTTCACTCCGGAGCCCCAAGCAATGAACAGAGAAAGGGGTGTTCTAGAGGCATGTGGCTCTAAATAACGTTATTGCTCTGATAATTAATAGTGTGTGTCCCCCAAATTCAGATCCCAGTATATTAAATATCAACCTATACAGCCCATAGGAGCAACAGCTCTTTGGAGTTCGCAGTTGTCAGTGGAACTTTTGAGAAACTCAGATGCAGGTGGCATTTGTTGTAGCCACCTCTGGGCACAGTTCAGTCTCACAATGATGCAGCCTATGCAGTGTGTACCCACAGAAATTACATTTTGATCGTTCTGGACACAGGGACATTGAATTCTCATACTCAAACCCAGATTCCTCCTAGCGACACACACACAGACACCTAAGAAGTTGATATGCTTTGCTTCAGCATCCATCCGTCTCCCATCCTATGGTTTCAAGGCCACAGGACCAATTCTTAGTCAAGGCATAGAGCCAAACTTTGGGTTTTCTTTCTCTCCAGCTGCCTTTACCAGGGGAAGTTTCCCCTAAGAATAGAGAGTCTGGGCCTTCGTGTGTGTGTGTGTGTGTGTGTGTGTGTGTGTGTGTGTGATGTTGGTCTCTTTGTGTGTGGTGATGGTGGTATGGGTGTGTGTGTAATGTGTAGTGTGGTGCACATGCATGAGAGAAGATGCACTTATCTGTGCAGATGTGTGTGCACACCAGATGTTCACATGGTGCATCTTCCTTTAGAGATTTCAACCTTATTTTTTTTTTTTAAGATGGTCCATCGCCAGAACCAGAGTTTTACCATTTCATTCAGACTAATTGGTCTCCAAGCACTGAGATCAGTTGTCTTTTCCTGCTTCGGCCCTGGAACGTTAGGAATATGCTACCCCACCAGGCATTTATGTGGGGTCAGAAAGCCAAACTCAGGTCGCCAGGATTGTGTGGCCAGAGCTTTACCTAATGAGATGCCTCCCCGTCCTACTTGGACCTTCACAAGGCAGCCGCAGTCATCTCACCTATCCCACAGCATGCCCTAGCTTTCTGCCTTGCATTTCTAACACAGGACCCACAGGAAGAGGTACAGCAATGCTGTGTGCCTAAACCCTTGAGTCCTGCCTACGATGCTTGTAAGAGGTGACCAGTTCACCTCGTTACCAGAAATCTCAGGAGTCCAGAATTAAGGTGGAAATCTTGATTGATTTTCTGGCAGGCTCTAACTTTTTATTCTTTCCCCCTTCATTCTCAGCCCATCTTCTCCCCACAATAGGTCTAGTGTTTTCTACCTCCACCTTCGCCCTGCCCCATCTTCTTCCTTCAAGGTCTTTAAGGCCCTAAACGTTAACCCGGTGTGGGGCAGCAGAGGTTATTCCAGAGAGAGCATGAGGGAGGGAGAGAAGCAGGAAAGGGTCACACGTAGATGACACATAGTGGCTGATGAGTGGCAGGCGTTGTGACCAATGGAAGGGAAGGACCGTTTTATCCCATTTTAACCATCTTTTTTTCTTCTTCTTCTACCTCTAGCAAGCCTCCTCCATTACATTCCTCATTATCTAACTTAACTTTTCTCATTTATCCTCACTTCATACCCACGGTGAACTCTGCCATGGTCCTCTCCTTGTATTAAACCCGAACTGCAAATCCTAGCCTTGGTTGAATCCAATACCAGCAACTTGTCCAGTCTGATGTCTGTTCATCTCTATTATCCTACCTTCAGTGGGCCTTCGGCTCCTCCCAACCACGCCCTTATGTTTTCCTAGCCAACCTCTTACAGTTGACTTTCCACGTCCTTTAATTTGTCTTCGGATAGACAGCACTAGAAAAGTCATTTATTCCCAAGTTGTCTAAATCTGGATGCCTTCAGGAGCGAACAACATCGCTATTGAGGTTTTATGGGAGCCCAGCGGACCAAGTCAGTGTCGTTCCAGGCAAATTGCATCTCCTGTCGGGTTCCTCTTCTTCTTTCTCGCCTCCATAAAATGATTTTATGGCATATTTCATGGAGAATATCGAAATAATAAAAGACAGTGCTAACCTGCCAACTGACTTCCTCTGCAGCCCGCTGTAGACCTTCATGGTCCTCCCAGGTGGTGGTGTGTTATTGCCTGTGCCAGCCATAACAATTGACAATGAATGTGATGGCTGAGGCCAATAAAAGTTTCTTCTTGGAGTTCTGAGGGTAGGAAGGCTGAGATCAAGGTGGTGGGTCATACTCCATCCCAAAGCTTCTGGGAAAGAACTCTTGGCCTCTTCCTAGCATCTGGTGGCTACTGGCATTCTTCGGTTGCAGATTGTATCCCTTCATTCTCTGCCTCTGTTGCCACATGTCTTCTGTCTATGTATCTCTATATAAGATATCTGTGTTATTTTATTAGAAGGCCACTACTAAGGGTAGCAAGATGGCTCAGTGGATAAAGGCATTTGTCGCCAAATCTGACAACCTGAGTTCAATATTCAGGGTTCATATGATGTAAGAAAAGAAAAACCCAACCTCCAGAAACTGTCCTCTGATACCCACACATACCCTGTGGTATAGGTACACCCCATCCCCAACAAATAAATCTAATCATAATAAAAACACTAATTATTGGGTTACCATCCTAATCCTTA
The DNA here is from genome assembly GCF_018167655.1 of Microtus oregoni. Taxonomy (NCBI): domain Eukaryota; kingdom Metazoa; phylum Chordata; class Mammalia; order Rodentia; family Cricetidae; genus Microtus; species Microtus oregoni. The sequence goes on from NW_024543063.1 coordinate 37,155,085, forward strand.
TGGCCCATCTGTTTTAGTTACTGTTCTGTTGTTGTGAAAAGACACTATGACCAAGTCAGCTCTTATGAAAAAAAGCATTTAATTGGGGCCTGCATGAGTTCCAGAGGTTTAGTCCATTATCATTATGGCAGGGAGCATGGTGGCATGCAGGGAGGCGCTACAGCAGTAGCTGAGACCTACATCCTGAGCCACACCTCCTAATCCTTCTAATCCTTTCAAAGAGTTTTACTCCCTGGCAGTTAAGAATTCAAATATAAGAGCCCGTGGGAGCCATTCTTATTGAAACCATCATACTCCATTCCTTGGCCCTGTAGGCTTGTAGCCATACCATGATGTAGAGATGCATTTATTACAACTTCAGAAGTCCCCATAGTCTATCAGTCTCAACACTGTTTGAAGTTCAGAGTTCAGAGTCTCTTCTGGGACTCTTAGAATCCTCTTAACTGTAACCCCTTGTAAAATCAAAATCAAAAAGCAAATCATGTACTTCCAATATACCAGGGCACAGAATATACTTTCCCATTCCAAAAAAGGAGGGAAGAGACATAGTAAGGACATACTGGACTGAAGCAAGACTGGAAACCATCGGTGTAAACTCCATATCCTGCATCTCCATGTCTGATGTTGAAGTAGTCTTCAGATCTCCACCTCCTTTCAGCTTTGTTGACTGCAGCTCACTTCTCTCTTTTGGACTGGTTCCACCTCCTGTTAACAGCTCTCCCTGGCTCTTATCCCAAGACTCTGTCCTCAACATCTTGGGGTCTCCAACACAATCCAGGCTTCACCTTCACAGCTCCACATAATGGCATCTCCAGGCCTCCATGCAGGAACACTCCTGCTTATGCCTGATCTCAATGACTTTCCTTAGGTGTGGAGGGAGATTCCACACCCCCACTCTTATATTATTGATTCTAAATCCAGAACCATGTGACCAAAGCCGCCAAGCTCTGCTGCTTGCTGAGACTGGAACATGGACCCCTTGTTCAGTTGCATTAACCTCGGCTTTGTGTTGTTTTTGGTCTCCTTCAATGCTTAAGCGGCTCTTTAACTCAGTTTCACAAGTTGGAAGTTTAGCTGCATAGAGTATTGCCTTAAGGTCACCACTGCCTTTATTCCATTTAGCATCAAGCTTTTCTTTTTTAAACTTATTTTTAAAAATCTCCTTGAGCATACTAGCTTTTTGGAAACCTATTCTCTTTGGATGTATACCTTGCTCAGCCTAGATACGGTAGGGAGGGCCTTGGACCTTCCACAAAGCAATGTGTTTTACCCTCTTTGAGGGTTGGAGGGGAATGAGATAGGGAGGTATGGGAAGAGAAAGGGGAGGAGGGGGGAGTGGGAACTTGGATTGGTATTTTTAAAAAATCTAATAAATTAAAAGACATCTCCTCAAGAACTAGACTTAGCTCCATTCCTCTTCCTAGTGCTCCTTTTCTGCTCAAATTGTACATTTTGTATTTTTCCTTGCTCAGCCTGCTCCTTTTCCTTATAGATCTATATAAGACTGGCCACTAATACCACACGGCACAGTTAATACTATGCTATCTTGAAATCTCATCTGCTAACATTGTTAGTTTAAAACTTTTTAATTTAGCCTCAGGTAGATTTCCAGGACAAAGCCAAAAAAGCAGTCACACTCTTTGCCAAAATATCACAAGAATGGTCTCTAGGCTGCTTACTAATATTCTTGAGCCAGGTCATCATAATTTATATTACTCTCAGAACAACTGTCTTCTATGTTCCTACTAGTATGATCCAGTAAGCCTAATTTAAAGTCATCAACTGCTTTCCTAATTCAAAGTCCCAAAGTCCATATTCTACCAACAAGTGGCATGGCCAGGCATGTCACAGCAATATTCTGCTCCCTGGTGCCAACTTCTGTCTTAGTCACTCTTCTATTTCTGTGAAGAGACACCATCTCCAAGGCAAATATTATGAAAGGAAACATTTAATTGGGGCTGCTATACCGTTTTAGAGGGTTAATCCAATTATCATCATGACAGGGAGCATGGTACCATACAGACAGGTGGGTGCTTGAGCAGCAGCTGAGAGTTACATTCTGGTTCATAAGTGGAGAGAAGCAGAGGGAGGGAGAGAGAAAGAGGTGAGGGGGGGGAGGGAGAACCTAGGCCTGGCATGAACTTTCAAAACCGCAAAGCCCATGTCCAGTGATACACTTTCTTCAACAAGGCCCTCCTTCCTCATCCTTATAATCCTTTTAAAGAGTTTCACTTCCTGGTGACTACATGTTCAAATACATGAGCCTGTGGGAGCCATTCTTTCTCAAACAGCCACACCATCTCAACTAATTTAATCTGACCACGAGGTTGTGTCCTGGGGTTTTAGGTGGATGTGAATTATTGTAGGACATAGTTCAACACAATGCAGAGGGATGGTGGGGTTCCTCACTCTGCTCACACCAGTCTTCTGAGCCTGATCTTGATTGAAAAACTAAAAAGCCGTGTCCCTGTAATTTCCCCTTCTCTTGTGTACTCATTTCCTCCCACTTCATGTTCACTATTGTACAAATAGCCTGCGATAGCTTATGCATTAAAACCCTTTCCCACATCCCATGCACCCACTGCCTGCTGACCCACTTCCCTTCCTTGAGTCCTTGTCGGAACTCAAGGACTTGAATGAATCACCTGTGCTTGCCACCCTCACATCCTTATTGCCAAGGCTTGCTTTCTCAACCCGTTCCATTCTGGCTTCCAGCTCACCTGTGCTATGTTGTCAGGCCCCACAGACTTCTTACACAACCTCCATTAGCACCTTGTAACCATTAGCACCCCCCCCCCAGAGATCGTCAGAGATAGCAGTCTGTTGTCAAGCTCCGACCTCTGTCATTCCTTTTTAGGTTCTATTATTGCCTCCCTCTCTCTCCCTGACATCTAATGCTCAAGTTGGGATTGATCCCAAGCTCCCTTCTCCTCCAGGCCCATGCCCAGTCTCTCAGTGACCGAGCTCTCTGCTCTCCTATCATCCTTACGACTCCCGTAGAAGTTTCTACACACACAAAGTGCTTCCTCCTCCCTACTCTGAAGTCTGCTGCTCATCTCTACACGGCTGAGTCAGAGGCATTGCTTTCTCCTCACCTGTTCTATTGCCACCTACCAATGATGTCCCAGTTTCCCTCCTTAGTAAACACCACTTCTGTTTACCCAGAGGCTCGGGTCAAAGTTTTAGGACTTCCCTCCTGTCTTCATATGCCATGTCAACCATATTTCTTCATTGTTAGCAGCGTCTTCCATGGTCCCCAGCCATAGGACCTCATATATGTCCAGCATCACTCCTGTTATTTGGAGCCAGCAGACCAGGTCGTGTCACTTCGCTTGTTCACCTCGCACCGTTGCTACCCTCCCCCCTTGACAGTCTTGTCTTTTATTTGATCCGTTTCTTCTCTCCACATAGTTTGGCCTTCTGCTCACAGGCCACCCTCTTAGTGCGGTCTTATCCATGCACCGTATGAAGACGGGTGACATCTTGTCCCTGCATACCCATCTTGGCTCTTCTCTTCTTCTTTACCCAGCCTCATTGGTCTCCTAGTTTTCATCCCTACTTAAAATAAGAGCACCTTAGCTACACTTTTTGGCTTCTTATATTTTGATTGCTTTGTTATTGTCTGTTGTTTTTATTGTTTGCTAAGCTAAGCACCACAAGAGCAGGGAGTTTTGTTTAGCATTAATAATGCTTAGCACAGCATAGGTACGGAATAAGACTGAATTCACTTCAATTGTTATTACCTTCATGGTGGTAAAACCTTTTAAACTTAATACTGAAAATCAAGTTTAATTAGTAGTAAGGTTTCTTTATGTCTCGAAAACAATATTCATCTTGAAGGTCTTACTACCCCCTTTTTTAAGGAATCTTGAACCTTTAGGGACATTACTGAGACATATCTCAAGCTTGAAATTAGTTAATAGTGGCTGTCACAATAATATAGCAGGCGCTGCTAGCCAGCCCTTCTCTGTGGCAGGTGCTTTGTGAATACTAGCACCTTTAATTCACAAACCACATCAATGGGCTGCCAGCTTCAGGTGGGTGTGGTAATTTTAAAATCTGCAAGTTTTTGGATAGTTCCCCTTCAAAAGGTAAAGACCACTCTGTTTCTCTTGAGTTTGGGTTGACTTGGAGATCAAGTTTCAAAGAGCGACATACAATGGAAGTGGCAGTGTTTGGTGACCATGGTGAGAGCTTCAAAGCTTTGGGTCTTCCTCCCTGTACTCCAGCACTGGCCAGCCTGACTCTTACTTTCTGCATTCTTGAGGTAACATCTGGCCATATCTCTGATGGTATGGACAGTTGCTCAGTCGGCCCATGCCAGTCATTTCAGTAGCTTTAAATCAGGTAGGCTTCCTAACGTTGTCAGGGACGTCAGGTGGGCTACTCTCCCATACTCTGAATGTTGTCCTGGATTTGGGACTGTCTTTGTTACTTCTCTGGTTGCTGTGATAAAATAGTTCAAAAACATCAGGTTAAGGGGAGGGAGGTTTACTTTATCTCCCAGTTCAAGGAACAGTTCATCATGGATGGGACGCTAAGGCAACAGACGCTCAAAGCAGGTGGTTATTATGTTCCTAATCAGAAGAGACAAATGTATGTGTGAATGTTAGTGCTTAGCTCTCTCAACATTTTATACATTCCAGAAAACCTTGCCTAGGGAATTGGTCCATCCATGATTAAAATGGGTCTTTCCACATCTATGAACACAGTCAAGCTTATTTCCCATTGACAAATCCAGAGGCCCATCTTCCAGGTGACTCCAGATTCTATCAAGTTGACAATTAACACAAATGATCACAGGGACAAAGATGAGAATGATGTCAAGCAGCCATAGGGAGGGACCTGTGGTCCAAAAGTTTCAGCTTCCTCCTGCCAGCAGCCATGGGGGAGAGCATCTTAGAGGCAGGTGCTCCAGCCCCATTCAGGCCTTCATGATGGCATAACTGCTAAACTTTTTGACTGGCATCTCCTAGATCTGAGCCAGAACCACGAAACAGGCTGCCACAGTTCATGCCACAAAACTGAGTTCACAGATGCATCTCGTGTTGCACCATTAGAGTTGGGGATTATTTAGTACACCGGAATACACTTACCTACATGGTACATCTAGATATGGACATGGGGATGAGGAGTTGCTTCAGAACCCTAGTAAATAGTGATGATCTAAGAGTCAGAAAGCCAGTGCGCAGGAGAGTTCCCAGGCTCAACCACTGTACAGTAACAGAAGGCAACACGGCATCTCCTATTAGAAAGACAGTGTTGCCTCTGTCAGGGCAGTGGGGCTAATCTCGCCTTGGCTAGTAAACTGACTGATTTAGCTTTATTGTAAGGTCATGCTGGGTAGCTACCTCCTTCTCTTTCAACTTCCTATTTAGTCCCAGATTTGTTCCAGCACACAGTGAGTATCAGTCTCTCTGTCCATCTTCCCATTGTATCTCTGCCATTCCTTTGCACTCATCCCCACTCTCAATCATGTTATTTTGATTGAACTGCCAATCATCCTATCCCTCTACCTCCCAGGCGGTCTTGTGACTTATGTCTGGCCAATCATAGTGTGCTGTCTGTGATTGACGACAGTGGCTGGGCCCAACTGTGAATTGGGTTAAGAGCCAATTGGAGACATTCCTTGGAGTTTATAAATACCCAATGAGGTGAGGGGAGTTGCCAGGTAGCAAGCAGAAAGCTCATTTTCAACAAGTGAAAAGCAGCCTGCAGAAAGTAGCGGAGAGCGGTAGAAGCCACCTCCTGTCCCTTGTGGCCTTGATGCCAGCCAGTCTTGAAAGTGACTCCATCCTCTCTGAATCTGCATGAGTCAAGTCAGGAGGCTCTTCCTGTAAGTGGGGTTCGCTCGAGTTTTCTGCCACTCGTCCTTGAGCAATGTACGGCTAGTTGGAAGAATCTACCCTAGTTTGTGTGAGCGGGTGGCACTCCACCACTTTCCACATGTCGTCTGAAGAATTAGGAACAGCGCCATCCAAAGGGTGAGGACCCTTGCACTTTCAAGCCCAGGAAGCATCTGTCTTTCCTGGAAGCCAGCGTGGTCTGGGGAAATAAACTCGAAATAAAATCGTGTAGCGATGGGCGGGTGGTTCAGCCACAGTTCCAAACCTTAGTCATCTGTGTATCCTTTCTTTCCTTAGCTGCTCACCCCTCCCCCAGTTCTTGATTCTCACACATCCTGTTAGTCACCCGGTCCTGTTGATCTGGATCAAATGCTTGGTGGAAAGTAGGTGGAGCAGCCCTAATGTAAGTTAGGTGACTTCTTCTTGGGGGCATCCAGCAAGTCCAGTTTTACATCTTTATTTTATTGCTGTCGGGGAGGACCACCATAGCTGTCTCTCACCTCCATCACCTCGTGGGTCTCTCATAGTTCTTGTCTATGAGTTTTCTCTCATTGTCACATACTTATGACTGATGCAACTTGGTTTTGGTCCCTTGTTGTGTTACATGGCAGGCAGACTCCTCAGCGTAGTGTTTAAGACCCTCCCTGAGCTAATTGGCATTCACCATCAAGGTCACTGTTGAGTCTTCTATTTCTCCTAGTGTAGAACTGCCTGCCATCTGCCTTACCTCCTTCCCCAAATGGAAGCCCAGCTCCCTCCTTTGTGAGTTCTCAAGCTTCTTGTCCTTATCTCCATAAAATACTCTGAGCATGCTGCTGCTCAGTGGGTGTCTACTTCCTTAAACTCCCAATGCCGCTCTAAACGAGGGATTCCCAAACCTCATTCCCAAGGAGAATCTGAGCGTAACACTCCGGTTGTGGGTATGCGCTTCTGATTACGTTCATGAGTCTGACTTAGCATAGCACGTCAAATACAGTTTCTTTTTTGCTGCCCCTTTCCAAATGACAGTCTCAGATGATGGTGGCAATACCTATTTTTATCCGACAGTGGAGGCTCATTCAGGTTTGTTTTGCTACCTACCAACTGAGAGGTGGTTATTATTGTGTTATTTAAAACAGTGGCCATTGGGGCAGTACCAGTTATGGAGAGGGAATGAATCTAGGGGCTAGGCCAATTCCCGCAGTTTCTAACCAGCGGCATGCTTGTATTTATTCCCCCGTCTTCACCATTTTCTCCTCACTACTTTAATACCGAATTTTCACTTGCAATTGGAGCACAATTTGCTGTTTTGACAGACTCCAACAAGCAACGGTTCTGGGTCACTCTCCTCCAGTGATTGTGATAGAAGTTTGCAATCTCAGACAAGCCCTTGTCATGCCCCTCTCCAGGAGAGGCCAGGGTTCAGATGAAGACATAACTCAGCTTTCCCGAGTTCCCTGGGGATAGACGGGCCACAACGCCACAGGTACATGATCTTCCATGGTGCTGGTACATGGGTACCCATTTAGAAAGGGCAGCAGATAATCTTCCCACCGTGCTGCTTACAGCAAATGACTTAAGGAGGATATAGCTTCTTAGAGCCATCAGGTATCTGGATCAGAAAAAGACAAGGTGGACGTTGGAGCTTGTGTGAAGACCTTGTGTCCCCCCTCTAATTTCAGAACACTCTCTCTGGGTTCTGAGATAGCTGTGCTAGTACATAAGGAGAAGCCTTTCAACTCAAGGGTGGCCATATATATAAAGGATGTTTTCAAAAAAAGAGATAACTTCCCGTGTCCCTCTTTCTGGTTCTCTCTGTACCCCAGCACTAGTGGCAGCTCTTCTTCCCTGCGTCACCTCTTCTCTTGCCTCTGGGATTCAAAGTCCATTGCGGGCAGGGTCTCACTGGTGGCCATAGACACTTGCAGTTGGATGGACTTTGGGAAATGTTTGTTGATTAACTGATGAGCGACTGAATAGTGGGGCCTGAGGGCCGAAGAGGAAAGGCCACGCTTGGTGGGAAAGGCCACTATGTACCTGGCTCTCCATGGAGCCTGTGAATGGGGCACTTCACCTCTCCTCTTCTCGAAAAACCCATCCTGGAAACAAGGGCCCCTTTAGTTCCGTGGGTCCAGGTCTCCTAAGACCTTGTCCAGTCTCCTCCCCGGGAAAGAGAAGAGTCGGGTACTTCTGGAGCAAGGAGTGGGACCGAAGAGGGGCTCCCTTCCCTGCGACGTGCAGGTAGAGACCTGCCTCCAAGCCTCCTCTTCGCAGCCCGGCCAGGTCAAGCGGGTTGGGCACCTGGCCGGGCACTTTGGGGGCCCTCGCGGCCGCGCGCGCGCGCGGTCCGGCTCGGGAACGGTCCCCGGGCTCGGCCGGCGGTGGACGCCGCCCCCTCCGCCCCGGGGGCCGGGCCGGGCTCCGGGGAGGCGGGGACTCGCCCAGTGGCAGCAGCGTCCGGGCGGGCGGCGGGCGCGGGGCATCTTCCTGCAGGCGGCGCCGGGGCGAGCCGAGCGCTGCAGTCACCGGCCTTGGGACTCGGGGGGCCCGGGCGCTCGGGGAACCGCGTCCGAGGCTTGGGGCGCGCCGCGCAGCCGTCGGTCGCCGCTGCCCGCGCTCGTGTGTCGCTGCAATCGCCGCGGCTGCCGCCGGTTACGCCAGCCCCGTCGCCGCCCGCTCCGATTCTGCGCACAGGCGGCCCCCAAGCCTGTCATTCTGCAAAAACACAGTTTACTCAACACGCCGCACACACTTGCGCGCACACATACACACACACAGACACATAGACACAGACACGCGCGCGCGCGCGCACATACACATACACACACGCACGCACACACGCGCTCACGCGCGCGCGTAGTCCGGGCCCCCCGCGCGCACACGCACGGGAGCGCGCGAGCGAGCAAGACGCGCACACCCGGCGAGCCAAGTTCCGCAGCCTGGCATGGCTTCTGGGGACCTTTACGAGGTACGGGGACGCCGGGGCGCGGGCGGCGCCGGGGAACCGGGCCGGGCCGAGCCGGGTGCGAGCGGAGTCCTAAGCCCTCGGGTGGCGGCGCCGGGGAACGGAGGGCGGCGGGGGGACCCGAGGGTGGCGGCGGACCCGAGGGTGGCGGCGGGGACCGGAGGGTGGCGGGGGCCCGGCGCGCCTCCCGCCGCCGCCTCCCGCGGCGCCCGCTCCCTCTTTCTCTTTCTCTCGCGCACACACTCTCTTACTCCATCTACTTTGCGGCCTTGGAGAGGGGAAGGAGGAAGCCGGGCGGAGCCGGGGCGGAGGGAGGGAAGGTAGCGGTCCCGGGGAGGTGCTTGCTCAGCCTCGACGAGCCGCCCCAAGTGTGCAGAAAAGTACAGGTAAAAAAAGAAAGAAAAAAAAAAAGGAAAAAAAAAAAAGTCGCCGCCGGACGTGCGAGGGAATGCGGGGGGCCTCGTTGCGGACGGCCCAATTTAGGGGTGCCGAGCCCCTGAGGGTGCGCGGGTCTGAACTGGGTGGGGAGGAGAAGGTGGGTGATTGCAGGGGAGCCAGGCACCAGGGGAGGGGAATGCAAAGGAGACGAGTGCTGGGGCGTAGTGGGGGGGGGTGCTCAAGGGACACTACTCTTGCCTCCACAGGGGCCACTGAGTGCCTGCCCCCTCCCCCCACCTGCTGCCTAGTGCCCCCCTTCTCCAGGCTATGGCGCTCTCCTTGCACGGTCTTGGGGGCTGCCTCTGCTGTTGTCATGCTTCTCAGTATGAAAGGGGAGCTGCAGAGGGACCCCCCAGGTGGAACGTGGAAGTTGTATGTGGGTGGTCAGACTTGTCAGGGGACATGGGTGTGAATCCTGTTCCCAGCACTCGCTAGCACAATCAGGGGCTAATACTTGTCTCCAAGGCCACACAGGTAGTAGTGGGCACTGGAGATTTTGAAATTGGTTCAAAATGTTGAAAGAAGACATCCATCTGTCATCTTCTGAACAATAGAGAAATACCCATGGTCTCTGGGGAGAGAGGGCTTAGCTAGCTTTGGGACCACAACTGTTCTTGCGTGGGATTTGGACCATTGGACATACAAGAATCCACCACCAATCCCAAGGGAGGATGCCCTTAGAAGGTGTTCCTTCTCAAGAGAAGGCTCTGAATAAATATGCCAAAGGGACTGGCCACCTTCTACCAGGAGGCCTGTAGATACTGAAAAAAACCACTGTTAAGGGTCACTTTGGGCCTCCCACCCCACCCTCCGGTTGAATCCTTCACAGTGGTTGTCTTTCTTCAGGCTGTCGTCTAAATTTCCATACAGTTCTAGAACAGGTTGGGTTAACCTTTTGGGTAAGAGACTGCAGTGGTGATCCACTGTTAGCTTGGTCCCTGGGCTCTCCGAGAAGCCCAAGCTTCCCAGATGGTAGATTTGCTGACTGGTGTGAGAGTGGAAGACAGGCCAGTAGGCATCTTGGCTTCCTGTGAATCCAGAGCCTTTGGGATGATTCTGGGCTTGGTGAGGCCCAGTGATGGATTACTGGCCATCAGGGTCAGGTGGGACCCATGTTAAAAAATAAGTTGGTCTCTCTTTTACTCCATGGCCTTCCTTATACTTGATGATAGAGAAGCCAAGGTTGACTAGAAACCTGGTGAGATACTGACAGATGGGGCCAGCAAGCCATCCAAAGAGCCGCTGACCTTTTTCAAGATGGTGGGGGCAGTTTCGGAAACCAAAAGTCAAAACCCAGCGGAATGCAAGTGTTTGACCAAACTCTCCGAACTAGAACCAGCACTACCAGAACACCGGCAGAAAGTGGATGCCCTTTAGGGGGGAAAAAACCCCCCCAAAAAACCAAAAAACTGACCTTGTTGGGGTCATGGAATTTTCTCATCCGATGGTGAGTTGTCTTAGAGCCGCTGACTTTGCTTGGGTCACAAGTGGCCTTGTGAAGACAGGAAGTGGACATCACAGGAGACATAGTGGTTCCCATTTGAAGTCTGAAACTTAAAAACCTTCTGGGGATAATTTCTTGTCTAATGTCCATCTGAAAGTGCCGTTCTTAACCTTGCTAATTATAGTCACCAGATGAGTCTGTGAGGATGGGAGTTTCCACAGTGGCCTTGAACCATCTCAGCAACTCAGGAGTGCTTATTGTAGTTCAATAAGCAGGACAATAATAACAATTACTTCCGTGGTGGTGGGTAATTGTATACCGTATAAAATGGTTTTCCTGTGGCTGATTATTTGCGCAGCCATTACTAGAAGGGGTAAATTGCATTATGAGACTATAACCAATGTCAAGGCTTTTATTGCCCGTGCCTCTATTGCATAACATAGATTTAATTGGTTGTTCAAATTTAACTTAAAATCAAGAAGTGCCTCAGTAATATATTTCTAGCTGTAAAGTTGTATACATTAGAAATAGCCTGTTGAATATTTAGTGTAGGTCCTGACCTTAAAGGAAATAAAAACAACACCTTATTCTATATGCTGGTATTTTCTTAATTAAATATTATACTTGAGAGTATGTAAAATGTCTTATCATAACTTTTAACCAATAAACCGTATTTTAAGTGGGCTAGGAGTGATGATCTTTGTAATACATAGTTCTTCTGGGTGCCTGCTGACATTACCTTTGACTTTTTATGGTGAGGATGATGCTTGGACTGCAGAGATTGACCTTCTCTTGGGTGATTTTAGAGACCTCAGTTTTGAAGAGCAAGCCTTCCCCAGAGAGCTCTGTTAAGGGGTTGTGTGCTGGATTTAAAGACAGCAGAAAATGAGTTCTGTTTATGTGATGATGCTCTTCAGTCTTGGTGAGGAAACCTGGAGCAAGAGAAGACGGTTTGCTCTGTTTTATTTCTCTGATACCAGAGCCCTCACCCTCTTCCAATGCATTCTAGCCATCATGTATATGGAGATTGTTTCCAATATTGATTGCTGTCTTAGAGCACTGGTTCTCAACCTTCCTAACGCTGCAACCCTTTAAAACCCTCATGTTGTGGTGACCTCCAACCATAAAATTATTTTCTTTGGTACTTCGTAACTGTGGATTTATCTCAGCAACAGAAACAAAACTAGGATGTGGTGTTATCACCGAGAGATCAGGGGAAGAAAAGGGACATAAGAATTCCAACGATCTCCCAATGTGCTCTCTGTTTACTGTGCAGTTTTCTGCTCACTGACAAGAGTCATGAGTATGAGGAAATGAATTTGTGAGGAGTTAGGGAGCAAGAAAAAGACAAGATAATTGGCTTCCTTGCGTCACAGATGATGTGTTCTTGTTACCCAACCACCTTGGCAAATGATTGACTCAGCCAGGGATGGAAAATTCTAATATCGTCTAGATCCAGATTTATAGTGTAAAGATGGGGGGGTGATGAGTGCTTCTGTATAGGGAGCATTGTGGGAAAAGACAAACTAAAAATCTGCTCCATCTGAAGGTATTCAGTGACACTTTTCATACCTAGCAATGAGACAAGACACACACACACAAACACACATGTGTGAGCGAGGAAAGATACACTTCCACACTACACAATCCATCATTGTGAGAAAAGCCAGTGCAGGATCTCAAAGCAGGAACCGCAGGGCAGGAACTGAAGCAGAGACACGGAGGAATGCTACTTACTGACTTGCTCCCTATGGCTTGATCAGCATTAGCCTTCTTTCTTATTTAGTGCAGTTATTGACCATAAAAGTTATGAGTTATGAAAAAGATATCTCTTCCTATATGATAGTATTTTCTTAATTAAATATTATAATAGACTGTGCATAAAATAACTTATACTCTTTAACCAATAAACCATATTTTGCATGGGCTAGGAGTAATGACCTGCTTCTTATACAACCCAAGACTATTATTATCTGTCCTTGAGTGGAACAACCCACATTGGGCTTGGCCCTCCCACATCAAGAAAATACCTCACAGGCATGTGCACAAGCCAGTCTGATGTAGGCAGTCCTTCAATTGAAGTTCCCTTTTCCCAGGTGTCTTTAGTTTCTGCTGAAACTGATGAAATTGACACACCACACACCATGAATAGGGTGGCTCAGTTCTTTCTCTAGAAGTGTGTCTGGGTACCTTTAAGAGAAGCCAACTATCTTCCCCTGAAAGGGTAAACTGCATTTAAACCTCCACCATGTGGTTTTCCTTGCTGTTAAGTGATGTTTTACACCTCCTACCCTTGACTAGTTGAATGAAGGACATGAAGGACATGAAGGACAAAATGTTCAAAGAGGATGTTTTTTTTTGTGTGTGTGTGTTCATTGGCTGAGATGATGCTTATTGTGCCAGATTCTGTTGATGCTTCCTAAAGCTCTATCTTCAAAAAAATGGTTGTATCTTTTTTTGGGTGAAGGGTGGTGTGACATATATTTCTCCTTCCTTATGTTCAGAGCTATATGTGTACAATTTTATATATGTTTGCACAGTGTATGTAATGTTTTTTATTCCAAATAAAAACTAATGAATATTTTCCCTTTACATTGACTTTAGTTGCATATGAACTCTACAGTAGTCTTGAGCACAGGTTTCTGCCTTGTGGTAGGGTGTGTGCAACCTGTGTTATACAAAGTCACACATTAGAAGTATCAGAACTTGCAGAAGGAGACAACACTGGAGCAGATCATGAAAAATGTATGCAACTTTGCACCCGTAACATTGACTAAGCTCCAAATAAATCTAATAGGAATATATTGGCTGGTGGGTCCCTCATTAAGTCCAACAGTCCTTTACAGGGTTCTGGTAGAGCAGACAATTCCTTGGTTCTCTGTAGATTGCCCAGAGCATTCACTTCTAATAAACATGAGTTCTGATAAAGTTAAGTCTGGTCCATTTCTTTATTCATTCACCCAAGTGGAGACCAGTGTTTTAAGATCCTCTTTATGAGTTCTTCCTGCTTCACTATACAACACAGCATGATGGTGGTGCCACTGTATGAGCTAGCACTCATGTGTGACTGAGCATATTTCCCACTTCATGCTAGTGTTTCCATCCATTGTTGAGTTTCTTTCCTTGTGAGAGAGCTCGCCCATGAGTACTGCAAGTATTAATATTAACAAGTCGAAGAAATGGCATCTCAACCTACACAACTTTCTTGTGATGCTGATGTCATTCACCTAATTGATTAATCCCATCTAAGGACCTTCTTGTCAAAGATAGGAATTCTTAAATTTCTACACACATGTCTTTCAAGGATGATAGACCAGTTGAGTTGGAATCTTGGGATCAGAGTACAATAGTACATAGTCCAGTGAACGTGGACCAAGTATTTGATTCTCCAGTGGAGATCCATTGGCTTATTTTTAAGCAGGTTTTTATGTTACTCTTTACTACATAAGGTGATTTCTTCAGGACCTTAAGCTGTCCTTGAAGGGAGATAAAAAGGACTCTTGTAGCCTGACCAAATTTTAAAAACAGCTCAGGCTGGGTGACTATAGAAAGGCTTAATATTAGAGACATGTGATTAGATTGAAAACCTCTCTTGGACAGTGAAAGGAGGTCTAGGTTGGCTGAATTTGTAGCACCATCATTCATTTACTTTTTCATATTTATAAACCGATAAATATATGCCTGGAACAAGGGAAATGATGGTGGTGTCCCCTAATGAAAGGTCAGTTTTCTCCTGAATGTATTACATTTTTGGTAACCAATCTCTATTATGGGGCATCTACATTGCTTCTATTTATAAGATATTATGTACTTCTGTTATGAATGTCCAAAAGCATCATTCTTTATATGTATAGAACTGTTGATGTATAGATTATGAGAAGTGATAGTTTTAAGAACGTGAATGTTTTTATTACTCTTGATTCTTGTGTTGGTTTGAAAGTAAATGGCCCCTAAAGGGAGTGGCACTATTAGGAGGGGTAGCCTTGTGGAATAGGTGTGGTCTTTTTGGAGGAAGTGTGTGACTGTAGAGGTGGACTTTGAGGTATCATATATGCTCAAGACACCACCCAATGAGACAGTTCACTTCCTGTTGCCTGCAAAATGTAGAACTCTCAGTTACCTCTCCAGCACCATGTCTGCCTGCGAGTTGTCATGTCCCACTATGATGATAATGGACTGAACCTTTGAACTATAGGTGGGCCACCCCAATTAAAGGCTTTCCTTGACAAGAGTTGCTGTGGTCATGGTGTCTCTTCACAGCAATAGGAACCCTAAGTAAGACAATTCATAACCTGAGATTTTCCTTCCACAATGGAAAGTTGATTAAATTAGAAGAAGAGTGGGAGCAGGTTGACCGGCCAACAATTGTTGCATTCTGTTTTAATAACTGGAAGGCAATGGTGGCTGAATGGGAGTGATAATGAGAATGGAGAGAAATGGGCAAGATTGGAAGATTTTAAAGGGATCAGCATAGTTTGTTTTATCAGTCAAGTTTATATGCTGCAGGTGTAATATACAATATACAGTAACAACCTAGTTTTACACGATACATTCTTTTATATGAAGGAAATCTTGGAATTCAGGTTTGGTATGCCACTCTGTGAAGTTCTCAAGGTGTCAGGTTCCTTTTTATTTCTATCTCAAGTGTCCTCAGGTGTGGCTTCTGTCCCCAAGGCCACTTCACTCTTCACCCTCGCCTTAGAGCTCTGTCCATCTTTTTCAGAAGAGGGGCAAAAAGAAAGATGGAGGGCTGAATGGAATCGCCTCTCCATAAACAATTGGATTTTGCTGTCATCTTATTGGCTTGACTATGTAGCTGCAAAGGAAGCTGTGTAGAAAGCATGGCTTTCAGTGGTAGTCTCCCTTGCCCTGCCAAAATAAAACTGCTTACCAGTGCACAGGGTAAAGGAAAGCAGGAGCTGGGGGGTAATCCCTAGGTTTCTGTTAGTCCATTGGGTTCACGCTGGAACTTGAGAAGAAGTTTTGTTTGAAGGAAGTATGGAGGCAATAGAAAGGGCAGTGAGTCAGGGCTTGGGAAACACCCAAGTGTAGGTGCCCATAGCAGCAGGTACGCAAACTCAGAGCTCAGGAGTAGTATCTAGTATGGAGATAGATTGAATAGTAGTAAATGTACAGAGACTGAGTGCCATTAGTACACAGAGTCTAGTTAAAGACCAAAGAGCTATGTGTAAGCCCGAGTTCCAGCTCCTTGATGTGGACATTTTAGAGAAATGAAAAGAGTTGGCTCTCCAAGCAAGAGTAGTGAAAGACAAGGGGCTTTGCTGTTGTGGAAATCAATGGAAGATTGAATTTTGAGAGAGAGATAGAGATAGAGGTAGAGGTAGAGAGAGAGAGAGAGAGAGAGAGAGAGAGAGAAAGAGAGGTTGAGAAGGGCTTGATTGGAGCTTGATGCAGTGTGGGGGATATGGATGTAGAGACATCTTCCACAGGTAATTATTTTAAGAATCTGGTGCAATGTGAAGGACAGAGTGATGCCTGCAAGACATGGGAGGAAGGAGAAGCCATCTCCATCCCTCTATTTCAAACATCTGCTTTGAATGTTTTGCATAGCCAGTGATTGTGGTGTTAACTTCTATTGATCCCTTACATTCTTACATATGACTTTCCCTAAGTCTTATGAACCCCCTGATGTTGTAGCTAATGTTTTCAGTAATTTAAAAAAATATGTTATTTATGTATGTGTATGTGTGAGTGTGCATGTGCATGCAATCACACATATGAGTACATCTGCCCACAGAGGCCAGAAGGGTGTGCTAGAGTCGCTGGAGATGGAGATGCAGGCTGTTGTGAGCTTCCTGGTGTAGGTGCTGGGAACCAAACTCAGGTCCCCTGAAGGAAAAGCGAGTGCTCCTAACACTGAGAAACCTCTCCGGTTTCAGCTTCAGTAATTTTAACAGCAGAAAAGTAGAACACACATTATATAGTCACACAGAGCCTTTCTCATAAGTAAAATTGTCTCAAGGAAAAGGCCAAAGTCAAGGACTTGGAAATGAAGCTCTTCACTGAGTGCTTTACCTCAACAACATTTGTCTGAGAGAAGGGGCTGAACAGCTAATCCTGTTGACAAGTGTACATGATGCTCTGTTCTGGAATAATCTTTTTGTACACTCTGAAGATGTGTCTTTGCCAGGGAACCTTCTGATTATTTTAATAAAGGGCTGAATTGTAGTGCAAATTGTGATTGATCTTAATAATAAAAACCCAGAGCCAGATAATCAGGGTGGATGCTGGACGATCAGAGAAGTAAAGGAGCAGCCACTAGAGAGACTTTATTTATTTATTTATTTATTTCCTCTGCCGAATCCTCAGACTAGAAAGGAACAAGATCCTGTCTCCAGAATTCAGGCAAGATCCTGAATCCTCAGACTGAATGGTCTGAGCTCCGGTCTCCTCCCGCCTTGTATTCTCCTCTCTCCTCAGCCATATCCCTTCTTGTCTCCACCTCCCTAGTGCTGGGATTAAAGGCGTGTGACTCCCAAGTACTGAGATTAAAGCTGTGAGCCACCAGTGCCAGGCTGTGTTTCTCTTTTAGACTGGATTAATTTCGTGTACCCTAGGGTGGCCTTGAACTCAAAGAGATCTATGTGCCTCTGCTTCCAGAGTGCTGGAATTAAAGGTGTTGCCATCACTGCCTGTTCTCTTTGGCTAAGTAGTGTCTGGCTCCACACTCTTACCTTCAGGAAAGCTTTATTTTTAGATCACAAACAAAATATTACCACACCAAATGGGTAATAGCTAGGCAGGAAGGTGGGACTTCCAGGGAGAGAGAGAGAGGGAGAAGGAGGGAGGGAGGGAGGGGAGGAGGAGGAGGAAGAGGAGGAGGAGAATGAGGAGGAGAAGAAGGAGGAGGAGGAGGAGGAGGAGGAGGAGGAGGAGGAGGAGGAGGAGAGAGAGAGAGAGAGAAAGAAGGAGTTGAGATGAATCTAGGCATGGGAGAGATACCAGAGGACAGAGAGAAGAAACAGGAGATACAAGATGGAAGAGAGGTAAAAAGCCACAAGGCAAAATGTGACTTAATATAAAGGGGGTAATTTAAGTTATAGTGTCACACACCTAAGCTATAGGCCAAGCTTTCATAATTAATAGTAAGTCTCTGTGTCTTTTTTTTTTGAACTGCAGCCCAAAGAAAAATCTATCTACAGTGCTCAGTTTAAGATGGTAGCTTGCTTGTGTGGCTTAAGTTCTCAGTTTTTGCTTCAAATACCAATATAGGTTTTGCATTTTAGGTCTTTCATGCATATGGTTAAAAGTTCCTAACCAGCTGACTTTCAGGGAAGGTATTGCAGCCAAAGCTTATAGACTTGAATCAGTCAGTGGACATGCCTTAACACTACAACAGGCTTCTAGAAGAAGTGGAAATCCTACCTTTGGCCATCAGTTTAAACTGTGTCTTAGGGTTCTAGTTTCCTTTCCTGATGACCTTATGTCCCATGAATTGTTTTATATTTTGTCTCACTAGCTCTACACTGGGCAAGCCAGTTTCTTCCAGTAACCTCCTTGGTGTGTGCCCAAGTGGCTCTGTTTCTCCTCACTCTGCCACCTGATAATGGTGGGCAGCTAGATGCGCCTATTCACCTCTGATCCTTGGTGACCACCATTATAAATGGAGATAGGTCACTTAGAATTTTGATAATGCTCCTTTCATTTGAGTAGATTGCTTTGAGACAGAAGTTCCTGTCCTACCTGGTCTGGCAGCCGTTCAGTCCAAAAGAACCACAGAGGCTTGTGTTAATGATAGACTGTTTGGCCTCTTAGCTCAGTCTTATTATTAATTAGCTCTTACAACTTAAATTAACTCATAATTCTTATCTATGTTTAATCACGTGGCTTGGTACCTTCTCTCAGTAAGGAATTTCATCTTGCTTTCTCTGTGTCTAGGTGGTGACTGTGTCTTTCTGCCCTCCCTCTTCCCAGAATTCTTTTAGTCTGATTGCCTCACCTATACTGCCTACCTGGCTACTGGCCAATAAACATTTTATTAAACCAATGTGAGTCACAAATCTTTACAGTGTATCCCACAGCAAAATGCCTTGTTCAGTGTGTGTGTGTGTGTGTGTGTGTGTGTGTGTGTGTGTGTGTATGTTCCACAACAACCATGAGGTACTGCACTTCTGCACAGGTAGATCTTGGGTCTGAGAATCAGAGAACTTGAGTCAGTCTCTGTCCTGAGAAGTTGTTGAAGGTGGAGATTGTCCAGTAGTTCTTTTCACCCTTGTCCACATGGTCTTGTTTCTTGAGCTTATTGTCAGCCACCTACATTGTCCCATTTTCCTTAACCAGTGAGTGGATGTCTGTATCTCCAGTGGTTAGCACTCCAGTGAAAGGCCCATCTATTAACCACTCCTGTGTAGA
The DNA here is from genome assembly GCF_018167655.1 of Microtus oregoni. Taxonomy (NCBI): domain Eukaryota; kingdom Metazoa; phylum Chordata; class Mammalia; order Rodentia; family Cricetidae; genus Microtus; species Microtus oregoni. Next base: position 37,174,130 of record NW_024543063.1, read on the forward strand.
GCAACAGGCTCCTGACAAGCCTTGTCATTTTATGACCAGTGTCTCTTTAAATGGGCCCATTTAGACTTCAGTTTCCACACCTATCCTAGAATCTCTGTGTCAATCCATCCTTAGTTGCTTAATGAACACCTCAGGGAACTATCAGCTTGTTCACTAAAGGGGCACGTCTATGGGACCGAGGGTCTGGACCACTCACGGCCCTATCAGGAATTCCCCTACTGAGGAGCCACCACCCCATTCTTAGATTCTTCATCAGGAAATTCTCCTCTTTGATTTTGGTTTCCTTGTCCTTTAGCCTAGTGCTTTAAAATCTGCCTCAGGGGTTTTAATAACATGCTATAGAAATTATGCAAATTGTAGAGTTGGATTTAATTTAAAAATAGTGATTGAGGGCTGGAGAGATGTCTCAGTGGTTAAGAATTATGGATGAGAACTCAGGTAGGATTTCCAGAACCCTCATTGTGCCTCACAACCAAAATGTAGCTTCAGTTTTAGGGGATCTGATGCCCTCTTCTGACCTTCATGGTACCAAATATGCCTGTGGCACACAGACATACATGTAGGCAAAATACCAATACACATAAAAAAATTGTTACTGTTGAATAATCCACCAGCTAAATAGTATGTTAGCTATGTACCTATAACTATGCAGGGTACATGAGTATCTTTTAAATTCTTTTTTTTTTGGAATGAGTAATTAAAATTCCAACGTCCAATTTAATCATTATTAGCATTTTTGAGAGCTTGTATTTTTAGGTGGAGTTTTCCTGTGCTAGCAGCCACTCTCGAATAACCACTCAGAGTCTTAATATTAATTTCAAGTGCTTGGTCAATAGCTCAGGCTTATTACTAGCTAACTCTTAGATTTTAAATGAACCCATTTCTGTTAATTTTTGTATTGCCACTTGACTCATAATTTTACCTGTCCTCCAGCATGTCTTCTTCCCTCTGAGTCTCTTGGAAAGTCCTCTGACTCTTTTCTTCTTCACCCCAGCATTCTGTCTGTTTCAGACTGCCTCACCCAATCTCTCCCTGCATAGCTTTAAGCCAATCAGCTCTTTATTGCAATGAGAGTAATACATATTTACAGTATACAAAATGATTATTCCATAGCATTTCCCTCTTTTTTATCTAATTAAAAAGGAAGGTTTAACTTTAACATGGTAAAATTATATACAACAAAAACAGTTAGCAAGAAAGAATCATAGTTACAATTATCCAGTCTATTTGCACTTGGCAAAGTATGAGAAAATACTCCATTATCTATCCTATTTTTGTAAGTCCAAAGTTTTATACATAATTTGTTTCCTATCATAATTAAGGAAAGCTATAAGTTTAACTATTTAGTCTTTAACTTCATCAAAGACCCCAGAAGGATGCAATGTTACCTAATGACAGGGACATCTTGCTTCCTGAACAGTCATCCAAAGTTCCTCTGTAATGTTGGAGCATTCAACTCTGGCCTGCAGGCCTAGCATATCTGACAGACTTCCTTGTGAAGCAGGGGATTTTGAAGTACTGTCTTACTTTGACTTGGCAGAGTTTTGCAGTTGCCTCTCTTGTATCCTGCTGATCTGGTTTGGATAGTATCTGTCAGCAATTGAGGCAAGGGCAGTTTCTTTGCCTATATGGCTAACTTTTACCATAAAGAAAACAAACTCCATACAGAGTTTTTTCTATACCCATCATCTATATAACTTTACTACTTACTATATAACAATTTACTTTTGAAGTTGATCTTAAATTTGTATCAATAAACCAAGATTCATACCAATGCAAAGTATTCATTTCTATATCATATCTTCCTTTAAATGTAAACAAATATTTGTTAACAATATTTGGGAATTTGGACATAGTTCTTTCCAAACTGCTTCCTGCTTTTTGTTGGGTGAAGTAATTTTGGGGCATTCATGGAGACCTTTCAGGGGGTCTTAGTCCATTAAACCATATAAGTCTAAAAGGAATCCACAGGTTGTCATCCTCTGTGGAAACAAATGCAGAACTTTTTTTTTCCAAAGCAACATATCCTTAGACTCATATTTTGAAGTTAAGATACCTTTAAAATATATATGTTGGTTTAACTTAGTGGCTTGTACAATGAAATGTCTAACTGTACTTAGCTCATTCACAGTCAAAAAATTTAAAGAAAATTGCAATAATATACATAATATAGACTCTCTGTGTATATTCCATCTTTACGTGGTTTATTTTTCTTTCTCTTTTTCTAAAAGTTTAATATTTTATTATCTTTACTCATTTAATTTATGATTGTTTATCCTCTTTTATAACTGTCTATACTCCCTCTCTCTCAAGTCAACATATATTTGTTCAACACTATGACCATTTTAGAGGTCTTTTCCATCTGGATTTGTCTATATTGCATGTGTATCTGTGTTTATTTTTTGACCAGGAGCACTTATTTTTTTTAAATGCTAACTGGGCATGGCTAGGACCAACTCCATGGTCCTGCCTGTTGGCTACACCCAGTCCAACATGGCCTCTGAGAGCCATGAACACTGCTCCAGTTCCTAGTATGCATGGGGTCTATGTCAAGCCATTAAGCAGTTTGTAGCATGCCCATTTTACTGCTCGGCCTCCTGAAAGAGCCAGAGCTTTCTTGCAACTAGTGTTAACTAGGAAGCCTTCCCCTAAAGAAGCTGTGCAGTTTTGCTGCTACCGCTGAGTCAGGAAGACTTTCGTAAAGGAGCCTCAGTGCCCATACTCACCACCAGCAAACAGAGCCTATCCAAAAATGCCAGCTACCAAAAAGCTATTCTTAACTCTGTTCTTTTGTGTCTAGAATTCTTTTTCAAGCTTTCTCAGGTTTTATGTGGATGTTGTCAGCCCCATGTTGGCACGCCAAGAGGTTCAGTCATTTATCATTGTGGCAGGGAACATGGCAGCATACAGGCAGAGGTGGTGCTGGAGTTGATACTGCTGTATCTTGCAGGCAACAGGAAATCAGCTGACACTGGACACCATCCTCAGTCTATGATACTTCAAAGTCCACTCTCACAGTGACACACTTGCTCCAACAAGGCCATAGCCACTCCAACAAAGCCACACCGTCTAATAGTGCCACTCCCTATGAGATTATAGGATTATGAGGGCAAGTTACATTCAAACTACCACAATGTGCTTTTTGATTTTTTGTAAAAGCAACATTTTAGGTATGCATTGGTCTCAAAACAGTTCCTACCCATGTCTTTTCATGTAAAGTAGAACAGGGAAATACTCTTTGTAGTACACATCTGCCACTCAAATGGCACTCAACGATGAGGTAGTAGTGGTTGATGTATGTTCCAGTGTGCAATAAATGTGTAACAATGGGACATATTAAACTTTTGTATTGTTGGGCTTATTGATATGTCTAAGTCCTCTGCCTTGTTTATTTGAGAGAAGGAATGGCTGAGATCCGTGGTTAGGTGTTAGAAGTCCATCCTTGAAACAGACAGACATACAAATAAATTTCCATTCTCAAAGACTTGGGGTTCAGTGAACATAACCATACCTTGAGATTGCAAGACCACACTGTGAAAGCAACTTAAAGTAAACCTATCCTGATATGCCCCACTGGTACTTTTAATAGAAAATTCAAGGTCATTTTTTTTCATGCACCAGCAAATCAAACTCAGGAAGAAGTTGATGGATCACAGACTGCTGCAGGAAGGCAGGTAATATTATGAGGGTTCATAGAAAGCTTTTTCTATTAAACTAGAATTTATTCAGTTAACCTAGTCAGTGGTATGAAAACTAACTAGTCAGTTAAACTAAGAAAAGACATCTACACCAAAGTTGGCCACATGTTCATTTTGTCTGGCAAAGTGTTCTGTGATTGAGTTCCACTGTTCCCTGCTGGATACCAGGCTCATTGGCAGAAAGACTATGGCTAGACCATTTGTGCTTGTGGTCTCAGGTTGTGGGACCTTGCTGGTTACAGAGTGGCCTTAAGTCACCACTCAGTGAATGGAATGAATGAAAATAGTGAAAGCCTGTGCTTCCAGCCTACCTTATGCTTGTTGTCCTTTACCTGTGTGTGGCATAGCCATCCCTCTCACGAGAAGAGTCTTTTGGATGGTCTTGGAAATTGAAGTTATCATTTTTCCTGCCACTGGATCCTGAATAGACTTAGGCAGCAGAAGTCCCTCCAGACAAATCAAAATCTTCAAACCATCATTCATCGGTGTGGACAACAGCTGGATAGAGAGTAGCCAGTCTTCATCGACTGCGTGTGGCAGAGCTGCTTCATACTGAGCACACACAAAGGGCACACAAAGGGCACCCAGTGTTCTGCTGCCTCTGCCCTTAGCATCTCTGCTGCTACACTCTAGCCTTAGTGGATTGGTCCCATTTGATATACACTATGCATTCTAGATTGGGTTGCCTGAAGACAATCTAACATAGAAACTTATATCTAGAGGGAATCCAGGAGACTGTCAGGAATTAGGCCTGGAAGGATGTTGGGGAGGCAGGACTAGACAGGTGGTGATGTATAGCAAGATGGCAGCTACATCCCTGCTGATCTTAGCAAAGTGGGCCTTCAGAAGCATCCCCAGTTGAGGCAAGGGGATGGAGCTTTTAAACCCCTGTATCGGCTATTCAGCACTGAAGGTTGCTCTGTGGGATGGGGCAGGGTAGCTCCCTTGAGACGTCTGTGAGGTTTTGTCAGCAGAGAGTCTCCTTGCAGCTGTTGGATGGGTTTATTCATCCCCAAAGAAGCCCTGCATTGAGTGCCACATCCTTGTATAGACATCATCTCTTGCTAGTTACTGATGGGCAAGTCTTTCTTTTCTGGGTCCCTTTGGACTCACATCTGCCACACTGATGCCTCTCTTGAAGATATCTTTTGTCAATTGCTACCTTTTTGGGACTCATAGCTGGCTCTGAGTACTGACATGTTAGCCACATATCAAGCTTGTGATTGGATTCCAACTGCTCATGTGACATGAACCACACACAGGGAGACATGTTACAGGGTATCACTCCTCTTGAGCACCCCACCTCATTCTTGGAGCATCTTCCACTGCTTGGTCGTCTCTGTGTCCTCACTTTCTGCTATTTGTATCTTAAACCTGGCGGCTTTTAAAATGATGAATAGTCTATCCCAGGCTTCCCCTGACTTCATGTACCAGACCAGATCACTGATTTTGAAGTCTTTGACACTTGCCTGAATCCTTCTTCTGCGCTCTAGAACTATCTAAAAACTAAAGTTGGGCCCTTTAAACTCAATATACAAAAGGCATCTTCCTTCTGGCCCCCATCTTTCCATTCCCAAGCCAGAAATATGGTCTCTTTTGTTCTGTTCCGACAGGGTGTATGCTCTGTTGAATCAGCAACCTGTATGTTTCTGGAATCCATCTTTAGTATTTTTCATTCTCATCACTGTAGTTCATGGAATACCTTCCATCGTTTGAGCCATTCTGGCATCTCTCAGGTGGTCATGCCAGCTTTCCTCTGGGATGTCCTCATCATGATCTGGAAAAAAATCAGGTGTGCTATCTTCTGGTAGCGTATCTTTAGGAGGCGCATCAGCTCTGTGTGGTTTGTCCCCCTTTCTTCCTGCTGTTACTCTGTGTATAGTGTGCTCTACCCAGAGATCTGCTTTTCACTCTTTAGTATCTCGTTATTCATGATCAATCTCCTCCAACATTCTTCTATACAATGGACCAGCTTCAATTGTCAACCGTGTCCATCCCTGGGAGCTTAGTTTCAACTCCTCCTCCCAGTTTCTGCTTAGGTACCACACTTGGCAAAGCCTTGTTGCCTAAAGGCTCAGCAAAGGATGCTAGAGGAGCTAAGCATTGCCTTGGCCTTGGTGAAGTCTCTGGGTGATGGTGAATAAGGTTACACCTGTACTTTCAGTGCCATCACAGTCATGAACATTATGTAGAACCCCGACACCCAAATTCTTCCTGGAATTTAAACCTGTTGAAAGTCAAACTATATAATGGAACTTAAAGCTTTACTCTTTTTCTTTGGGTTCCTACAGAACCCCATTCTTTTGGCATTCTAAAACTTGCGTGCATGTACTCTAAATGTTTCAACTTATTTTCAAAATCTCTCATTAGATTGTGAGCTTTGGATCCGTCTCATGTCTTCCGTCTTTAGCACTTGGCACAGGACGAGACTAAAAATCCATTCAATGGAAGAATTAATATGCTCTTGTCCTTCATGTGCACGAGAGCTGAGTTAGTCTCAGATGTCTCTATAGATTTGTTGGCACAAGGCTGAAAAGAATACCCAACCTTTTTGTTCTGCTTAACTCTAGAGCTTCCCTTTGGCATCTTTGTTGGTCACTTGGTGGACCTGTTAAGTCAGTCTTAATGGGAGCATTGCATTTCAATAAGATAACACAGTCCGGTTTTCAGAGGATCACTAAGTCTTGGAGCTGGACAAGAGTCCCAAAGTCATGCTTACTCTTTCCTGGGCATCTTTAGCTGGTGATAAAATGTGAGAGCCTCTTTGACTGTTGAAAGAGACAAGTGTCTGAGATACAATTGGCTGCATGCATTGTTGATTTCTGTGTGTGTTACACATGGGGTAGAAGCAATGCCTTCCTGTGTTCCTCAGGGGAGGTGCCTTGAAAATCTTGACGACATTATTGTGTTCTTGTGCAAGATTTAATGAAGGAGTCCAGGGCAGTTTAGCGTGGGCTTGGGTCCTGAGAAAGTCTCTTAGTGATGATGAGTCTGACCTTTCCATCTGACTGACATTTAGGTCGTGACGTTATGAGGAACCCTGAGAGCTGAATTTTCCTAGAAATACCAATTCACATGTCAACTGTTGGAAGTCAAACCAAGTTGTAGAGTCCCAAATCCATGCTGTTATAAAGAGGGAAGGGGAGAATTTGGTTGTCTTGATGTCTACATCCCTTTATCTATTTGTGTGTGTTGAAGCGTAAAGTCTACTTGGAAGAACAAGATATATGTGGAGACCGTGAAGCAGACAGTGGGCAATAGACAGAGGAAGGGAGCCATAGAGCTGCTGCCTTTAGAATGTGCATAGCTTTCCTTAAATAGTAGACCCCACTTTTTGAGTGGATACGTGTTCTGCTGCTGTGGGGGCTCAATGGGACATTTTCTCATCTTCTGTACCATACATGGCAGAGATAGGAAGATAAGAATGTTGAGAGCAATGTAGATGATGGAGGTCTGGTTTGAGAAGTTTCAGAGGGAAGTTTGAGAGTCCCTTAATGACTTTATTCATGGCCGTTTGCTATTTTGGGGTAAGAATATGTGATTTGGGTTAGCTGAGGCTAAAGAATCAGTTGTGATCAGCAAAACGCTGATCTTTTTGATTTACTGGGACAATGGATGCTGGTTAATGAGAGATCAGCATCATTGAGGTGAAATCTTCCGGGAAGTCTTTCCTTAGAGTCAGTACATGAAAGCTGTGTTCAGAGGTGACCAAGGTTGCACCTTGTGCTGGTAGCCAAACTTGGTAGTGTGAGAGTCACCCAGGTAGTACTGGTTTTGAAGGCATGAAGGAGTCATGGAGAGCAGCTGGGACTTGGTATTGTGTGACAGGACTTGAGTCTCCAAAGAGAGTCGAAGAGTCTAGGAGAGGCTGTTGGTGGAAGAACAAATTGGTTTCAGCAAGAGGCCCCAGCATTTTGGAGGTGCTAGTACCATAGGATGGCCACCAAGATCATCAGCAGGTGTGTAGTAGAGCCGGGGTGACCTGGAAGACAAGTAGTGTGTGCTGCAGAGGGCAGAGCTGACAAAGTGACTCAAGTCCCTTGGAGGAGCCCAGGAGATCATGAGCGGATCCCAGATATTGGACACTGAGTTATATTTTATACTGTTGGAGTTTGTTTGACTTCGTTGAGATTTTGACTGTGCCCTGGTTCTTCCCTCTTGAAGTAAGACAGTATCTATTTTTGGTTTTACAGTAGCCCACAGTTGAGAGACTGAATTTTAAAAGAGATTTCTAGATTTAAAAAGAGATTTTGGATTTTTAAATACACTGAATTTTCAACTGTTTGAATTTGTAAAGACTGTGGGACCTAATTTGTAAAGTGTTTTGTATTGTAACGTGTATATTGATGTGTGATATTGGGTATTGGGGATGAACAAGAAAGGGAAGGATGTGGTTTAACAGTGATATATTTGTGTATCAAGTTGACAAGGGGTCAGTTGTGCTTCCTAGTTTTATGTCAACTTAACACATATTGGAGTCTTCTGAGAGGAGCGAGCCTCAGTTGAGAATGCTTCTATAAGACTGGGCTGCAGACAAGCCTGTAAGGCATCTTCTTAATTGGAGGAGGACCTGGTCCTGTGGGTGGTGATACCTCTGGGATGGTGGTCCTGAGTTTTTTTTTTTAATAAAAAAATAGATTGAGTAAGTCAGGAAGCAACACCTCTCCATGGATTCTGCATCAGCTCCTGCTTCCAGGTTCCTGCCCTGTTTGAGTTCCTGTCCTGACTTCCTTCAGTGATTAATAATGATGCAGAAGTATAAGCAAAATAAATCCTTTCCTCTTCAAGTTGCTCTCTTCATGATGTTTCATCACAATAGCAACCTTAACTAGGGCAGAGGTCTGTCTAGTACAAGGTTCCTATTCTTATTCTTTTTTAAAGTCAATTTTTATCACTTGTGTATTTCTAGAAATATTTCTATTTTATGCAGTTTGTTGGTATGCAGTTGTTCATAGTGTCCTCCTTTAAAAGATTTATTTCATTTTATTATTCCTTTTATCTTTTGAGATTATAATATAATTACCTCATTTCCCCTTCCCTTTACTCTCCCACACCCTTCCATACAAACCTCCTTGCTCTCTGACATTTATTGTCTCTTTTTTCCATTGATTGTTGTTACATGCATGTATATTCCTAAATATAACCCGCTCAGTCTGTATAATGTTACATGTATGTAAGTTGACAGGGCTAACCACTTGGATAACTGTTAACTGGATAACCAGTTGGTGTGTTCTTCCCTGGAGAAGAATATTTCTCCAAGCATTGCTTAATTACTCATAGTTATTTGTACAGGACCAGTGATCTTTACATTGTCTTCTTTGGCATGTCTCGTGTTGTCATTGTTCAGTTCATGTGTGGACAATAATGTCAGCGAGACTTTACAGGTATAGCTTCTGATGCTAGGGGGGTGGTGCACAGTCTCACAGCAAACTCCTTGATCCCCAGGCTCTTACAGTCTTCCTTCCTCTTCTTCTGCAATGTTCCCTGAGCTTTAGTGCAGGAATTGTTTTCTAGATGTATGCATTGGGACTGGGCTCCAGAACTCTGAATCTTAATTGGTTGTGGTTTTCTGTAATGGTCTCTGTATGTGGCCAAGAAAAGTTTCCCTGATGAGGGATGAAGATTACATTTACCTGTGGGCATAAGGACTCTCTTAGTGCTGTGAAGAGACACCATGACCATGGCAACTTAGAAATAAAATCATTTAATTGGGGCTGGCTTACAGTTTCAGAGGTTTTTGTTCATTGTCATCATGCAGGCAGACATGGCGCTGGAGAAGTAGCTTACCGACCTACATTTGTATCCACAGGCAGGAGAGAGAGAGAGAGAGAGAGAGAGAGAGAGAGAGAGAGAGACAGAGAGAGACAGAGAGAGCACAGAGAGAGAGAGAGAGAGAGATACAGAGACAGAGAGCAGAGACAGAGAGTCTAGCTTGGGCTTTTGAAACATCAAAGCCCACCCCCAGGGACATACTTCCTCCAACAAGGCCACACCTACTTGAAGAAATCCATACCCCCTAATCCTCAAGTGGTGGCACTCCTTGATTAAGCATTCTGATATATGAACCTATGGGAGCCATTCTTAGTCAAACCCCCACAAGTACAGACGTTTAGAATGTAGTTAGGAATTATTCTGGTTTAGTAAAGTGGTTGTCACAGGTTCTCCTCCAAGATCCGTGACTTTATTAACCCAGTCTAGTTGACTAAGTTTCCAGTACCAGGCATGGTTTCCCCCTGTTGAATAGATCTTAAGTCCAATTATGGAGTTTCTGGTTACCACCAAGGTATGTATGCCTTTAATTCCCCATAAGGGTTATTGTGCCATGCTGGTCCTTGTTGTGGTTCCTAGTCATTAAATCTGGGCAGGACTGTTGGTTGCTTCCCTTTCGTAGAAGCTTTCATGGTGCCTTCTGGAAGTTAGTCCTCAGGAAGGATGCATTCAGGTGTTCCAGCTCAGGGCCTATGTGCCCTCTGTCTAAAGCACATGATGTCTTCATTAATACTTAACTTCCTACCTCTGGGGCCAGCTGAAGACATAACAGTAGCCGGCAGTGTTTTGGGAGTCTATTGGACAATCTGACTTACAACTTAAAAGAGGACTTCGTATGTATGGTCTTGGCATTTTTGTTAGATCGATTGTCTTTGGTTCTTGGAAGAAGCATTGTCAACCCAGATGAGAAAATTCTGTTTAAACTATATGTTTATTCACACACAGACTTTGTGTTCTATAGTTTTTTAGGTAGGTAGGCAATAGTATGATTTCTTATGACTTTTTTGGACACTTTTACTGTTATTTTACTGTCCCCTCTTCTTTTTCTATTTATCTCTCTCCTTTATCCCTAATGGGAGCCTCATTTACCCAACCAGATCATTTGTACCTTCCTATTTCTCTCTCTGTTGTTTCCCTTTCTGCCCGTGATGGCAATAGTCCACTTTTACTCCCCTAATTTCTTCAGTTACTCCAGGCTGTGTACTTATATCTGAAGATTGGAAAGTAAGCACTTCCAGTGAAAGTGAATATACAACTTTTGTCTGTCTGGGTGTGGGTTACTGCACTCAGCATGACCTTTTCTAGTTCCATTCGTTGACCTGCAAACTTCATGGTTTCATTTTTTTCTTACAGCTGAATAATATTCCGTGTAATGCGATACACATGTACCCATTTTTTGTTAGCCATTTGTCAGTTTTAAGGATATTTAGGTGACTGTTGTAAATAGAGCAGCGGTAAAAGTGGCTGATCAAGAGGTTGAGTTCTTTAGCTGTATGCCAAAGAGTGGTATAGCTGGGTCATATGGTAGATTTAATTTTAGCACTTTGAGATTTTTCCACACTGATTTCTACAATGAGTGTACCAGTTTGAAGTCCCACCAACAGTGAATGAGACTTCCCTTTCCCCCACACCCCCTCCAGTATTTATTGTTGCCTCCTTGGTTGATCTTTGCTATTATGACTGGATGAAATCTCAAAGTTCTTTTATTTGCATTTTCCTAATTACTGGGGAAGATGGACTTTTTTGAAATATTTATTATTTTTTTCTTTGTTTTGAGAATCCTTTGTTCAGGCCCCACGCCCATTGTTTTTAAATGGGTCATTATTTTGTTTCTTGCTTCTGTATTTTTCAGTTCTTTATATAGTTTGGATATTAATCCTCTTTCAGACACATAGCTGGCAAAGATTCTTTCCCATTTTGTGGGCTTCCTCGTCATTTGGTGTTAATTTTTTTTACCTGTGCAGTTTTAGTTTTATGAAGTCTCTCTTGTCAATTGTTGGTCTTAATTTTGGGGAAAATGGAATCTTAATTAGAAAGTCCTTTCCTACACCTCTACCATGTAGGGTACTGACTATGTTTTCTTCTAATGGTTTCAGGTTTTATGATTTAATGGTCCCTGATATACTTGGAGTTAGTTTTTTGTGCAAAGTGATATACATGGGGCTAATTTTATTCTTCTGCATGTGGACATTTAGTTTTCCCTATACTGTTTGATGAAGGCACTTTATTTTATTTTGCTTATGTTTTGGTATTTTTGTCAAATATTAAGTGGCCAAAGCTATGTATATTCTTGTTTGGGTCTTCAATTTTGTTCCATTGATCTACAAGTCTATTTTAGTGCCAGTATCACATTGATTTTCTTACCATGGCTCTGTAGTATAGCCTAAGATCTGGAATGGTGATTCCTCCAGGATTGCTCTTGTTCAGGATTGTTTTGGCTATCCAGGTTCTTTAGTGGTTTCATGTAAGTATGAAGTTGTGTATAGGTTTTTCTATTTATGCAAAGACCGAGATGGGTATTTTGATTGGGATTACATTGGTTCTGTGAGTAGCTTTTGGTAAAATGTTCATTTTTTATAATATTAATTCTACCAATCCATGAACTTGGGATGCTTTTGCATTTTCTAGTGTCCTCTGTTTTTCTTCAGAGGTTTAACGTTTTCATGGTTGAGGTCCTTCACTTCCTTGGTTAGGTTTATTCCTAGATTTTCTTCTTTGAGGCTGTTGTGAATTCGGGAGTGTTTCTCTGTATGCTTATTGTTGGTGTGTAGGAAAACTATTGACTGGTACAAGTTGATTCTGTAACTTGCCACACTGTTAAATTTATCATTTCTAGAAATTTTCTGGTAGTATTTATGGGACCTCTAATATATAGTATAATATCATCTGCAAATGAATTATTGTTCCAGCTTCTGTTCGGAGCACAACATTGAAAATAAGTCGGCATAGTGTATATCCCTGTCTGGTTCTTTACTTTAGTGGTATTGCTTAAAGCTTTTCTTCATTTAGGATAATGTTGGCTGTGGATTTTTCATATGTAGATTTTTTTATGTTTAGGTATGCTCCTATATTCTCTATAAGCTTTATAACAAAGGCTGTTGGATTTTATCAAAGACTTTTTCTGTGTCTATTGAGATGATTGTGTGCTTTTTGTCTTTATTGTTTTTTATTACATTTATTGACATGGGTATATTGAACCATACTTGCATTTTAGGGGTAAATCCAACTTGGTCATGATGGGCAATCTTTTCAAAATATGCCTCTATTTTGCTTGCAAGTGTTTTATTGAACATTTTTGGTCTGTTGTTTTTTTTTTTGTTGTTGTTATGTCTTTGCCTGGTTTTGATATATGACTGGCACTGGGTTTTGTAGAGGAGCTTGTGAGTGCTCCTTCTGTGTCTATTTTTTGTTATTTTTTGGATAAGTTAAGAAGGATTTAGTGTAGTATTCTTTGAAAGTCTGGGAGAATTCTATTGTGGATACATCTGGCTCTGGAATCCTTTTTCTTAAGCTGGAAGGCTTTTTTATTACTGTTTCAGTCTCCTCATTTGTTATGGGTTTGTTTAGGTTTTTGTCTTCTTGGTTTGACTGAACCTAGGTATTCATCTTTTTTCTTTAGGTTTTCCAGGTTAACAGAGTATAGTTTTAAAAAAAAAAAACCCTTCTAATGTTCTAAATTTCTTTCGGGTCTGTTGTAATTTTTTTGTTCATTTGTTATTCTGTTAATTTGGGCTATCTCTTTTCTCTCTTTCTTCCCTCCTTTCTCCCTCCCTCCCTCCCTCTCTCTGTCTCTTTCTCTCTCTTTCTTCCCGTTCATTGGGCCAAAGGTTTGTCCATTTTATTTTCTTAATCAGCATTTAGATTCATTGATTCTTTGCATTATCTTCATTGTTTCTATTCCATTGATTTCCATCTGATTTCATTATTTCTTGCCATTGACTGAGTTTAGATTCATCTTGTTCTTGTTTCTCCAATATTTTTGAGTTGCATCATTAGGCCATATATTTGTGCTCTTTCTGAGTTATAAAATGTAGGCACTTAGAGCTATACATTTCCCCCTTAGCACTGCTTTCAGTCTGTCCCAGAGGTTTTATTGTGTTGTGTTTTCATTTTAATTTATTTCTAGGAAACATTTAAAATTTCTTTCTTGATTGTTTTTCTTTGACCCATTCATCATTCAATAATGGGTTGTATAATCTCAATAATTTTTTATATTCACTAGATATTTTGGGGGGTCAATTTTAAGTCTTCTTTAATCTTGTTGGGTTGTGTAAAGTTCTGTCTTAAGATGTGCCCTGTGTTAGAAAAGCTTTTGTGTGCTGCTAAACAGAATGTAAATTAATGGTATTTGCACGAGAGATTTTGCAGACATCTGTTAAGTTTATTTGATGTATGATATCAACTTATTCTGTTATTTCTCCGTTGATTTTTTTTGTTCAGATGACCTGTTTATTGGAAAAAGTGGGGTATTGAAATCACCCACTATTAATGGATTAATATTAATTAATGTCTTTTAATCCAGTCGTTCATTTTTTTTTTTTGGTGAAATTGGGTGTACCAGAGTTTGTTATATGTATGTTTAGGGTAGTAATTTCTTTGTTAACTGTTCCCTTGGTTAGAATGAAGTGTTCCTCTTTATCTCTTTTTTTTAAATAATGTTTTTAATTTATTTTTTGAGAATTTCATACAGCATATTTTTATCAGATTCTTACCCTCCCCCAACTCCTCCCTGATTCCCTGTAACCTCCTTACCCACCCAAATTTACTTCTTTCTCTTTTGTAATAACAAGAAGAAGAAGCTCTGAGGGGGTCCTGTTTATGTTGGTTGACTACTCCTGAGCACTGGGCCCACCCAGGAATTTTCAGTGGAGTGGTACTCTTTATCTCTTTTGATAAGTTTTAGTTTGAAGTATATTTTGTCAGATATTAGGTTAGTGACTCCTGCCTGCTTTCTGGCCCCATTTTATTGGAGTCCTTTTTTGGCCATTTTTCTTACACCAATGCAGTGCCTATTTCTAAAAGTTTCTTTTAGACAACACAAAGATGGATTTTTTTTGACCCATTCAATCAACTTATATCTTTTGATTGGAGCATTGAGATCATTGAAATGCTTGTGTCAATTGCAGCCTTTATGTTATTTATTTTTGGTGTTGTATTCTCAGTGACACTTTATGTTGTAATAATTATAACTTCGTGTTTCGTTATAACAGTCTCTCTGATATGCTCATTATTCTCTTCAGTTAAAACGTACTGCTTACTATGTTTTCTTTAGGGTTGATTTGTTGGATATAAAAAATTTAGGCTGTTTATATCATGGAAAATTTTTCTTCCTCCTTCCATTATGACAGATAGTTTTGTTGGGTATATTAGTCTAATCTGGCTAGCATAGTCTATAAGCATTTAGAATCAATTGCTCCAGTTCTTCTGGATTTTAAAATTTCCACTGAGAGATGAGCTGTTATTCTGATTGATTCATTATCCTTTATATGTGACTTGAGACTTTTTCCTTGTAGCTCTTAATACACTTTTTGTTATGTATATTTAGTGTTTTAATTTTGATTTGTGGATATTTTCTATTCTGGTCTTGTCTACTTTGGCTCTTTGTGTTTATTGTATGTGTATTGGTGAGTCTGTCCTTAGTTTGGGGGTAAAACTGAATATTTCATGTATTTGCATTATTTATTTTTAAACTAATATTATATATATGTCTATGTATAGCTGTATACTTGTGTGAATACAGTGCCTTCAGAGTTCATAAAAGAATGTAAGATACCTTGGAGCTGGAAATAGAGGCCATGTGGGGCTTCCTGACATGGCTATGGGTGCCCAAACTTGAGTCTTCTTCAAGAGCTGTATGTGCTCTTAACCACGGAGCCATCTCTCTAGTCCCTGTAGCATTTTTAAAAATTACTTTTATTCTTGGTCAGTCTCTAGTAATTTCCCCTTTCAACAATTTGAATCCTTTAATTTCCTCAGGTGGCTTAGCTAATTTTGTTCATTTTTTCAAAGAACCAATTTTTAAATAATTTTTTTCTCATTTTTCATTCTCTCCTTTACGGCCAATCCTTGTAATTTTCATGCTTCTTCAAGCTTTAAGTTTACCTTTTCTGGTTAGTTGCAGTTTACAATTAGTGACTGATTTGCGACTTTCCTTCCTTTTCAATGTTTATATTTACATTTGTTATCTTTCTCTCTCAACTTACTGTTTCTCTCTGCCTCTTCTGGTGACTCCAGACTCCACCTTTTTTTTCCCTCCCATCATTCTCAGTTTGGCTCTCTTGTCTAACATTATCCTCTTCAACTATTGGCCAGTCAGCTTCCTTATTAAGCCAATCAGAGTAAAATATTCACATTTTACAGAAGGATTAGTCCACAACATTTCCCCATATTTGTCTAATTGAAAAGGTAGTTTATAACATGGTAAAACTATATATAATAAAACAGTTATTAAACAACAATTACAGTTACAATAGCCAGTTCATTTGTATTTGGCAAAATTAGAGAAAGTGTTATTTTATCTTTGTGAGCCTAAAGTTTTATACCTAATTTACCTTTTACCATAACTAAGGAAAACTTTAGCTATGACTATCTAGTCTTCAACTCCATCAGAGACCTCAGAAGGGTGAAATGTTACTTAATGACAGGGACATCTTGCTCCCAAAATTCTTCTGTAATGTTGGGGCATTCAATTTTGGCTTCCAGTCCTAGTATATATCTGATGAAGTTTTCTGAGAAGCATTAAATTTTTAAGAACTGTCCTACTTTGTCTCGTCAAAGTTTGGCAGTTACTTTCTTTTATGTCCTGCTTGTCCAATTTGAACAGTTTACTGTTAGCAATTGAGGCAAGGACAGTTTCTTTGCCAAAAATGGCTAGCTTTTTTCATAAAGAAAGCAAACTCCATATGGATTATCTTAATTGCCTGTTATCTTCTTTGAAGTAGATTGATGCTGCCAAGATCAGATGAGTCTCACTGCCATGAAAAGTCTTAAGTTATTAAACATATTAAATGTCATATTCTGTAGGCTGTTGGCGCATTTGAAGACCATCTATCTATCTAAATACATCTGTGTATGACTTTGAAAACATACCTAACATCACTATAAGTTTGACTATTGTAGATACCTGTTAATCTGTATTTCCTAATTATATATTACATTGTGAAATGAGCTGCTTTAACATAATAATCTAAACAAGATTAGAAACATACATGCAGTTTAACAAAATTAACTTTAAATTTGTATCAATAAATCAAAATTCAAAACAATGTAAAATATTTTGAAATCGATAGTTACTTTTTGGATTAAAATAGATTCAATAATCTATCTTTTATTCTCATTATTTCTATACTATATCCCTCTTTTTTTCTTTTTCAGATGGACATTCTTGAATCTAATCTCCTTTGTTCAGCTTTTTTCCTGATCATTACCAATAACAACTTGTAACCAACCCTTATTAAATGTTTATAAGTATCTATAACCCATCTTTTGGGAATTTGGGTGTCTTTTCCTAGACTACTTCTTTTTGTCTGGAAACACTTGTACTCTTTGAGGGAACCCTGAGAAAATCAAGGTAATTGTTAGGTCTGGGTTGGAATAGTTTGTGAGGTTGGACCATTTCATCTTGTAGCCTTGAAACTGTTCTGGATGCTGAATCACCTGTGTCATCTGTTTTCACTGGTATCTGGTCCCCTTTCTTTGAAAATACATAAAATATATATGTTAAATGTAACATATATATTTGCATTAATACAAGTATAAACTGTGCATTGTACACAAGTCAGCCAAAGATGATTTTTCTTTATGCATTTGAACAGGTAAAATATAGATCATGTGTCTTGTAGTTCTTCTAGGTCTATTTCTTTATGCCTGTTCTTAGGATTTCAAGGAGTTTTCCTCGATCAAACCTGATCATCTTTTACTTTGAGTGAATCCATAGCCTTTTATTTTCTGTGGAAATAAAAGCAGTGAGTTTGAAGGCAGCCTGGTCTACAGAGCAATTTCCAGGACACCCAAGTCTGCTACACAGAGAAGCTCTTTCTTGAAAAACCAAAAAAGGAAATAAAAGCAGAACCTCTTTCCCAAAGTAACATATCCTTTTGATTTCTATTTTAAAGTCAAGACATTTAAAAAATATATAAGTTGGTTTAATCCTGCAGCATTTATAAACAAATGTCTTTTAGCAGCTATTGCTTCTTTCTCAGAAGTCAAAAATTCAAAGACAGCACAATAACATTCAATATCCAGACTCTGTATTTTCCATCTTTATATGGCTTTTTTCTTTTATATAATTATACTCCTTTTTAAGGACTTTGTTTTATTATTTTAAAACTAATTTTTTAAACTGGGAGGTGGTGGCACATGCCTTTAATTCCAGCACTCAGAAGGCAGAGACAGGCGGATCTCTGTGAGTTTGAGGCCAGCCTGGCCTACAAGATCTAGTTCCAGGACAGGCTCCAAAGCTACAGAGAAACGGTGTCTCAAAAAAAAAAAAAACCCACTGGGAATGACTTCATTCTAATTCCGTATTTTAATGGAGTCCTTATTCCATGCTTTCATAGAAACTGAAGATGATCTTAGTATTCATTTTAGGCTGGTTTACATCCCCACCCCAGTATCTAAGGGGAGTGGCTTTACACACATCATAATCAGAATGGCTTCCTTGGTTGCTGCCATTCTGAGAGGTGAGATGGGATCTCAGGGAGTTGCAGTTTGATCTTTCTGATGACTGGTGAGATGGGACAGTTCCATATATTTATTGGCCACTTGTGTTTAATCTTTTCAGAAACATCTGTTCATCTAATTAGCCTCTTTATTGATTGGATTGTGTGATTGCTTGCTTATTCTTGAGTCTTTTGTATATTCTTTATTTCTCAATATTAATCCTCCATCAGATGGATACTTTGCAAAGGTTTTCTCCGTTCTGTAGGCTGCCTCTTCATTCAGTTCACTTTTTTGGGGGGTTGGGCAGAAGGGTTTTCATTTGTCAGTTGTTAGCAGGTTTTCTGAGCACGTGGACTTCTGCTCAGTCCTGCCTACAGTCCTTACCTGTATCTTGAAGTGTTTCTCTTACTATTCCCTTTCACAGTTTGAGAGTTTCAGGTCTCATATGATGAAGGTCTTTGATTTCCTTGGAGTTGATTTTTGTCCTGGGTGAGACAGAGAAATCTATGGAGTTGATTTTTGTACAGAAAGAGATTGAGGGATTCATGGAGTTCCTTTTTTTGGATAGGCTGAGAGAGAGGGATCTAGTTCCATTCTTCCCCATGTGGACATTTAGTTTTCCTCACACCGTTTGTTGAAGAGGCTGTTTTCTTCTCCAATGTATATTTTTGTGAAAAATCAGATGGTTGTTGCTCCATGGGTTTATATATGGATCTTCTATTTTAATCCACTTATCTAGGTGCCTGTTTTGGTGCCAGTATCATGTTTACATTGCTATAGCTCTGTAGTATAACTTGAAATCAGGGATGGTGATGCCTCCAACATTGGTCTTTCTGCTCAGGATTATTGTGACTATGCAGAATCTTTGTTTTTCCATATGAATTTAGAAACCTTTTATTTTTGCCTTTAAACAAAGAGTTAGAATTCTGGTGAAAATTGCATTGAGTCTGTAGATTCCATCTGATGGTATAGGCATTTCCACAATGTTAATTCTTTCAATACCTAAGTGTGGGAAGTCTTTATGATGTCTTCTTCAATTTCTTTCTTCCAGCCACTATAGACATACATGTGGAAATTTATCAAAAAACAACAATACCAACAAATACCAAGCAAAAGGTTTACCATACGACCTAGCTGTACCATTCACTGCTGGGTTTTCCACTAAAGTCTTCCAAGTCAATATAGTACAAGAATCAGTTACTCCTTAGCATAATTGTGATACTTGTCACAAAGCTGTGACATGGACCAGCCTAAGTATCCCAAAGTAGAGGAATAGATAAGGAATATATAGTCCATATTTACGTGTAAGTTTTTTTCCCAGTCATAAGTAACGTTAGATCATTTTCAGGAAAATGGATGCTACTGGAAATACTCATATTAAGCAAATTAATCCAGTTTCAGAAAGACACATCTTACAAATTTTCTCTCATTTTTGGTTCCTAGATTTTATGAAGATCTTTGGAATAATTTATACAATGTGAACTTAGAAGTAAGCACGAGGGGAACAAGAGGTTCTAAGGGGGATAGGGACTATGTTTAACAAGAAGCATACATTGTATGAAAATGTCCATGTGCAACAAGGGCCATGTTTAGTAAGTATACACCAAATTAAAAGAAAACAAAAGCATTTTAGGACTTTTGTCTGGAATTCATGGAAAATTCTTGGTTAATAAAAATGGGAAGATAATCTTGTGTCTGTCTTCCTCCCCCACATGCAGTTCTTATTTTTCTCATGGTTAAGAGAATGGCCATCACGATCCTGCCACCTTCCTCATAAGGCTGTCTTCATATTCTTAGGTGGTGCTAGGTACGGCTCAATAGTTTTAAAATCAGCTGTATTCATAGGAGCTCATGTCTCATCTTCTCAACTGTATTTTAACCAGTTCCTTCTCTTGGCTCCATGTTTTAAAAGTGAATGAAGAATTTTAGTGATTTAGATTAGAAAGCAAATATATGCTATCTATCTATCTATCTATCTATCTATCTATCTATATGTCTGGAGAGATGACTAAGTGATTAATGCTCTTGCTATAAAAGAGTGGGGACCTGAGTTCAGATCTCCAGAGACCTCCGTCCTCCATCACTTCTGCATGGGCATGACAGCCCACTTTTAACTCCAGCCAATGGTACCTGTATGTGTCTCTGTGTGTTATGTGCATATGTGTGCAATGCCTGTGGGGGCCAGAAGAGGGAGTCTGATCCCCTGATGCTGGAGTCACAGGTGGTTGTGAGCTGGGAATTGAACTCAGATCTTCTGCAAGAGAAGTGTGTGCTGTTAATCACCGAGCCATCTCTTCAGTTCTCGCAACAAATTTCTTAGGGGTGACCTTCCGTATTTAGAAATAATCATATTTGATGACAATGCATTTTCATTTTGCTATTATGCTAAGTTCAGCCAGTTGCTCTGGTAGAATTTGGGTCTTGGCATTTTTAAATGTGATTGACCTCTGATTTTTTTCCTTCCTTATGTGTGTGCTAATTTAGTCAAGGTTTTAATGTCAGAGTCATGCTGGTTTCTTGAAATTAATTGATTAGCCTTTCGTTTCTCCATTTTCAAGGGTGGTTTATATGACAGGTCAGTTAGACTTTCTTAAAGGCCCATGAAAGAACGAAGTTGGTTACATTTTCTACATCTGGAATATTTTTTTTTGGTATAGCTTTGGCAATATTCGTAAATGAGTTGATTTTCCATATCTTTGTTCTTTTGTAACTTTTGGTGTTTTACATCAGTGAGATGCATGTATGGCATCTTCATTTTAACGGATACCCAGAGGCACAAAGAGTCTCTTCCAATCTTTTTGAAGCATCTCTTTCCTACATTTGTTTGCTCTTCCTAAGATGGTTGGCTTCCTCTTTTCTGTATCATTTTCAACACCACACTTTGCCTCTTACATTATTTTTTAAAATAAATTCTTTGCTTTGTTTTCTTGTTTTCCACACTATACAGTTTGCTGACTTACCATCATCCATTCCTTCATCTATTTAGTTGTTTGTACTTTAATTGTGAAATGTAATGTAGAAATAAAACTGATATACATAGTGCGGATTCTAATTGATCTTAATAATAAAAATCCTCCAAGTAAGGGGTAAATGCTGAAAGATTAGAGAAGCAGAGCAGCCAGCCACTAGTTCTTACCTCTACCAATGCTCAGACCAGACAGGTGATCCTGTCTCTAGGAATCCTCAGACTGAATCCGCAGACTGAATGCTTTCTCTGCGAAACCTCAGACTGATTCATGAGCACTTGTCTTCTCCCGTCTTATATTCCTTTCTCTGCCCAGTTATATCACTTCCTGTCTCCACCTCCCTAGTGCTGGGATTTAACGTGTGAGCCACCATTGCTTGGCTCTGTTTCTCTTTTAGACTGAGTCAATCTCATGTAGCCCAGAGTGGCTTTGAACTCACAGAAACCCGCCTGCTTCTGTCTCCTGAGTGCTGGGATTAAAGGTAGGTGCCATCATTGCCTGGCCTCTATAGCTAACTAGTGTGGCTAAATCCGCACTCTGATTTTTCAGGCTTTATTTGTTACAGCACAAACAAAGGTATCGCCACAGGTATATGCATTCAATTTAATAATAAAGGTGGACGTACTAAGAACATAATTCAAGAACCCTGTTTAGCACATGTCCTTCCTTTCCTTGTTCTAAGAGGTGACTGTTCTTCCAAATTTCAGGGTCAGTGTCTCCCTGAGTTTTTTTTTTTTTTGTAGTTTCACCCCAAACACATATGGATTCCATAGAATAAAAGTTGCTTGGTTTTTTTTCCCAGGTTCTGCACTTCACAGAATTGGACTCAAACCATATGAATTCTGTATTTTGTTTTCGGCTCAGCATTATGTTCTTGAGATTCCCTCCTACTGATGGAGCTAATTTTTAAAGTAGTAGATTTCTTGTGAGACTATGTGGGTGCATATTCACATATGCCATACATAAAATTATTGTGATACATAATATATAACATTAAAAAGCATAGTGGTGAGTTTTGTCAGCCTGTCACAATCTGGAGTCACCTGGGAAGAGTCTCGGTGAGGGGTTGTCTAGATCTAGTTGGCACATGTGGGGGTCTGTGGAGAGTTATGTAGATGATGTGAAATGAACTGGGAAGGCCGCCCACTGTGGGTGGCACCATTCCCTAGGTAGGAGATCTGTATAAGAGATCTGCATAAGCACACCGGCATGCGTGAATTAATTCATTGCCCCTTGTTCTTGACTGTGGATGTGATGGGGCTAGCTGCCTTGACTTCCTGCTGCCTTGACCCCTCCTCCATTGAGTGAGTGGAATTAGCCTTTTCTTCCTTTGGTCACTTTTGTCAGGGTGTTTTATCATAGTCACAAAAACAAAACTAAGATAATAATATAGAACGTTATAAAAACAAAATATAGAAATGTATGGAATCTATGTATTCTATTGTCAATAGGTATTTGGGATTATTTTGGTTTCTTGTTTTCTTTTTATGCTTTGCTGTGATGAACAGCAATATTGTAAATATATTTGTATTTAAAATATTCTTCTGGCGTATTCATGCCAATCTCTTCAATTCCTGGGTCTTTGTATCTGTTCAACTTACCAGATTGTTGCATATTTATCAACTAATTTCCAGAGAATTTGTTTTCATTCATCTTGATTTGTTTCTGATCAGATTGCCTAGCAGGCAATCTGAGTTGAATGTTTAAATTAATTATTTTCACATTTGATTCTTAAAAATAATAAAGAAAACACATAGAACCATAGGTTCTTTTCAGAGTATGGCTTTAACTGTAGTGTTTTATTATATATAGTCTTAAAGTATTATGCATGTGAGTGTTTACCTGTATATATGTGTGTGCCACATGCGTGCAGTGCCAATGAACACCAGAGGAAGGCATTAGATCCCTTGGAGCTACAGGTGGTTGTGAGCTGCCATTTGGGTGCTGACAGCTAAATCCTGGGATTTATGAGAGTAGCCAGTGCTGGTAGCTGCTGAGCCATCTCTCTAGCCCCTATAGAGTCTTCTAATAATCATTAAAAGAATGGAATGTATTTTCAGTTGCTTTTTGACCTGTTACTGAATGATTATTTGGAAGGATGTTTATAAAATTTGATATAATCAGATTAATACTACTTTTATTTCCCTTTTTTATATTTTCAGGGTTTTCCACATGACTAGATTTATGAGTAAGAAATTTAATTCCTTTTTGCCATGTGTTTGAATTTCTTTTGACTTAATATAAGATGAATATTTTATTGCTACTTGAGAAAAATAGCCACTTGAAAGCATAAAATTCTATACTAGTTTTATATAAATTATTAATATTGATAACTGAGATATTACATAAATCATCAGTTGTATTAGACAAACTGCTTAGATCTTGCTAGGTTAGCCTATGATAAGACTTATTTGTAGTCCTAGGTTCTTGTAATATATGTGGTAAGTTTCCATGTTAATGCATAGAGAAAAGTATTATAAATACTGATATATTTGAAATTTATATTATTTCAGCTTATAGTTTTGGTTAATCATGATTTTTTTCTTTCTTTTGGTTTGACTATTTGTACATTTTTTTAAATTTCTGCTGGTGTGATTTTTTGAGTACTTTTGCTGCTAGTGTTGTAACAGTTTTCTGTCTTAGATCTGGCTTTCATTTCATTTATTTATGTTTTGGGCATACATTTGCTGGGTACAATATGATTTGTATGACCTTCAGGCCACAGTTCTGAGTTTTATATCAATCATATTCCCATGTTTTTAGCCGAGAATCAGGATGCTTCTCTATCAGTTGTCGAGAGGAGGGCACTAATGTTTCTATTCTGAATAGGGTATGCCTGCTTTTCCTTATAAATATGCTAGCTTTTATATTGTTTATTTACTATAGTTTTCCAGTGTTTGCACTAATAAATTTTAAAATTTTAGTGTGTGATATTAGGTACATACAAATTTGTAACTTATCTTTACCCCTTAGAATACTGGTCTAAATGGCAATATAAAATATGTATTCTTTTTAATCATAAAAATGATTTTTGTACTTCTCTCCCTTTCTCTCCCCAAGCCTCTCCCTCCCTCCGTCTTTGCCCCTCCCTCCCTCTCTCCCTCCCTCTCCCACCCCTCTCTCATTTAAGACAGGGTCTTACTATGCAGTCCTGACTTGGAACTGGGCATGTAGAATAGGTTGGCCTTGAACTCACAGAAATATTCCTACCTCTGCCTCCTGAGTACTGGGATTAAAGGTGTGCACCACCACGCTTGGCAAAGTTATGTCTCTCTTTTTGTGATTAGTAGTCATATCATGTTCTTTTAGTGCTTGCATGATGTGCATTTCCTCATTTTACGCCTACCTTTTCTGTACCCAGATGTGTGAGCTGTATTTTTGTAAATGGGATGTAATTAGACCTTTGGCATTCCTGAGAGCCCTTATATTTTATTTAGAATATTTAGATAATTTATGCTTAATATAATTGTGTATATATTTGGATTTAATAGAACCCTTGTACTGTATGTCCTTCCTTCCTTCCTCCCTCCCTCCCTCCCTCCCTCCCTCCCTCCCTTCCTTCCTTCCTTTTTTCCTCCTTCATAATTAAAAAATACACATTTATTAATATGGTTTTATAACATGAAAAATACGCAGTTATCCTGGCAGTTAACGCTCAAGTACTGTACTGCCTACATGCTGTTTCAGTTGAGTTCCTTGTTGAGTAGCAAGTATAGTGCAGTGAATGGGAGCATGATTAATATGAGTTGGTTGAGTGTCTTTGTCACTGAGAAACTTGCACTAATGCAATAGTCTGGAGCACTCTTCTGTTTCAGATCTATGCTCCTTCACACTTTTGCTTTATATAGTCTTTCCCATTTCTCCCAGCCTGTGTGTTTTTGCATAACAACCTAGTGATTCTGTCCTAGGTAGCTGGGCATATTATGGAAAAAAAGAATCTTATTCCTCTTCTCTTCTTCTTTTTTTTCGACTTACCTTATATCATTCCAATCTCTCTACCTTGAACTATTCCATTCGCCCTGTTAACCTCTCCCTCCCCCTTCCTTTCTTCCTCCCTTCCTTCCTTCCTTCCTTTCCCTTCTTTTCCCCCATATTTCTCTCTCTCCTTCCTTCCTTCCTTCCTTCCTTCCTTCCTTCCTTCCTTCCTTCCTTCCTTTCTTCCTTCCTTCCTAACATTTACAGCAGAAAACTAGATTCATTTTTGCTGATATTTTACCCTCTTCTTGTCAATGGAGAGACCTCAGAGCTCTTCTGTTCCTACAAAAGAGTTTCTACAGGACCTTGTATTTCTTTGATGTCCTTCTGATTCTTATTTTTGTGTGTGACTTTTTTGTTACTCTCTATCTCCATCCTTGCACCTGAAGTTATTTTCTGAACATCCTTTGTTTTCCTTTAGTGAATTTTCCTTCATCTTGCTTATCCTAAGTACACATTCATTGTTACAGTTTACTTATTTATGTAAATGTGTGCATGTGTGTGATGGCCATGTGTGGAGGGACCACTTGTAGGAATTGGTTCTCCTCTTTTACCATGTGGGGTCCATGCATCAAACTCAGATTGCAAGGCTAGACAGCAAACACCTTTATCCACTGGACCATCTCTTCAGCCCCCAGTTTATTTTTTTTTATATGTTAACTTTATTTTTTGAGATAGAGTCTTACTATGTAACTGGTCTGGAACTCACTATGTAGATTCAGTTACATAGTAAGAGAGAGTGGAATTCTCAGAGGTTTTCTTGCCTCTGCCTCCTGAGTGCTGGAAGTAAAGGTGTGTACAACCATGCCTGGTACCTACATTCATTCTTAAAGGGTATTTTTTTTTCATTGAGTAGAGAGTTATCAGATTGCAAGTATTTCCTCCAGTGAACTGAAGATTCCCCTCCAGTGTCTTTGAACCTCCATGGCATCTGCTGGTGTTTGCTGGGCTGATTGATGGGGCTATTTTTCCCCAGCATCCCAGGAAGTCTGCAGGTACCCCACCTTTCTCCTTATTTTCTTTTTCTTTTTCTTTTTTTTTACTGCATTTTGAAATCCAAGTCTGTACACTTTGTTTATTAATTATTTTTTTCTGTTTCATTCTTTTTCTATTTTACCCACATTTCAGTTTCCAAATTCTTCAAATATTTGTGTGGATCTTAAATTTTTCCTCTGTGTAGTTTTTAGTGTCCATTTTTTTTGTTAAAGATTTTCATGTTGTCTTTTAGCTCCCAATCATGTAAAACCTGTATCTGGTATTTCCCCACGAGGAGCCCCTGAGGGCCTGTACTGTCTGATATTTCTCCTGGATCTTATGAACACTGTCTTCTCTCCTCATGTGTCTAGGTATCTTTGACTGAGTTCTTGGCATTTTGATTTGGAAAAGGATTTTTTGTGGACCTAAACTGAGGGCTGGAATAAATTTACTTTTCTCTAGATTGATTTTTTTTCATTCGCTTTTGTAATAATCTCTTGAAATACAGGATCATCTCAAGTCATTTATAGGGATGAGTGACGGGAGATTTTCTAGACCTTTCTGGTGAATCCAAGGTAGGCAGTGGCCATTGTGAGGCTAGTGTTCTCACCACCTTTCCTTACCCCCAGTGTAGTAACCAGTGCCCAGGGCAGACTCCCATTGGGGTGACTTTGTCATCTTCTTAGTTGACTCTTCTGGTCTACAAAATATACAATTCTGTATTTGCCTCCTGGTTTTCCATTTTCTTCCAAATCTTTATTGCTTAAGTGTACAATTGCTTCCCACCATGTTTTCATGCGTGTGTGGTGTGAACATGAGTAGAGGCACATGCGTGTTGGTGCATGTGCAGTGTGTACTAACTGCCTAACGTTAGTATGGGAATCATTCCAGTGATCTTCCTTCCATCTGATTCACTGAGGCAAGTCCCCTCAATCAAACCCAGAGCTTGCCGCTGTGACTAGTCTTGCTAATCAGCTTCTTCTGGGGAATTCCCTATCTCCTCTCTCCAAGGCTAGAATTGTACATGTGATTCCGCACCCGTGCAGTATTTACTTGGTTTCTGGGGCCCTGACTCCAGTCCTCATGCTTGTGTGGCGAGTACTGTAATCACTGATCCATCTCCGCAGCCCTTTCTCCGTTTTATCTTGTCAGGACTCAGTCAGTTTCGAGAGTGGCTTGTTACATATGACCTCTGTCCTGATTTTTGTTAATACTTGGAGACTTGCTATTTTGCTACAGATTTTCAAATGGTCTCTCTTACTTAGAAAAGATATCTTTCTTATAACCACACTGAGAAGGATTAGATATCAGATATAAATTTTACTCTTATTTTATGGCATATGTGTCCCATTTCTGAATTTTTTATTTGATTCACTTTACAGTGGATGTTATGAATTTTTATTTATTTTTTGTCCAGGGAGACTATATGGGTAATACAGTTCTGGACTCTTGAAAACATGAAATAGAAAGAAATGGTGCTTTTACATCAACTCCATATCTGGTTGTGTTGGTTGCAGTATGTGTTTTTCTCTTTGAAAAGCACAATGTGTTGGGGCTGGAGAGATGGCTCAGATGTTAAGAGTACTTGCTGCTCCTACAGAGGATATGGGTTTGGCTCCCAGCACTGATGTGGCGGTTCAGAATCGGAAACTCCAGCTCTGGGGGATTTGCTGCCCTGTCATGCCCTCTGCATGCTCTGTGCACATGCAACGCACATCAATAGATGAACACACACACTCAGAATAATTAGAAGATTTTTAATTTTTGTTTTAATTTAATAAATTTCAGAGATCCACCTGTGTCTGCCTCCCAAGGGCTGGGATTAAAGGTGTGCGCCACCACTGCCTGGCCAGTGTCCTTTTTTTCCATTAGCTTTTTTTTATTGATTCACTGGGGATTTCATATGCTTCCCAATTCTACTTGTTTTCCAGTCCCTCCATATGTGCCCCTCAGTCTTTTAGTGGCCCTCTCAAAGGAAAACTTAAAAAGGAATAACAAAAATAAGATAAAAAACAAAAAATAAAATAAAAATGCAACAAAGAATATTCACTAAAAAACAAAATCCAATGTAAAACAAAAACAAACACACACACACACAAAACAAATGAAAAAACCCACTTTGCTTCTCTGTCTTTATTGCCTCTCCATCACCCCTTCGTTCATCTTGGTGACACTGGGAGCTGCTGTGTGTCCTGCAGTCTGTCTTTTTGTCCACACAGCTTCACTGGTATGCCTGTGCCTTGATCCTGGACTTCCCATCCCTTATCCCTGCTGTCAGTAACTCATCCAGCCTGTCTTAGAGTGTTCTAACAGTTGGAACCGACTGAGATGCCTGGGTACCAGTTTGTGCAGTAGGAAATACACGAGACATTCACTTTGGGAGTAGTGGCAAATGACCAATTTCAAGGCCTGATTGGGCAATGGGAGGGGGGATAAAGTGGAAATTCCTGGGATACTGTCAAGGTATGTAGTGTACTTTCTGTCTCTCTTCTTGGGCATGGTGTGGCTGTTTGTGTTGGTGGAAGGCCTGAGCTGTGTAATTCAGCCGACACTCAGCTCCTAGGCTCAGGACTCTGAGTGGAAGAGTAGGAGGTAGCGTTCAGAAGAGCTGGAGATGATGGATAACTCCAAGGACACAGTGTCTTCCCGACACAGCAGCAGTGATGTACATATGCACTCACAGAACGTGGCAGCGTGCACAAAGTCTATACAGGTTCATGCTACACAGGGCCCCAGCACTGAGAGGGGACGTGGACATGGATCTCCACCCGTAACCAAGATGCTGTCTGTTATTGATGCCCGCTCACAAAGGAAAAATTAGTTTTTCTCCAATGAAGTCTCTCTGGGCTCATAAATCACACTTCAGGGTAGGCCCTAAGCCCAGAAGTGGTTGGACAAGACAAAACAAATTCCATCTTTTTGTGAAGGTTTTGTTTCATTTTGTTATTTTTTTGTCTTACTGGATTTTTGTTTCCTTGTTCAAGTTTTGTTTTGGTGGATTTTAGCTTTTGCTTGTTTATGGTTTTGATTTTTCTTTTAAGAAGAACATAAAATTGGGAGGTGGGAAGGATATGGAGGAATTAGAGGAGGGAAAACACTGAATATACATTGTATATTCAAATATATTGAATGTGTGTTTCAATAATAATAATAATAATTAAAAAAAAGATTAGCCTACATAATAATAATAATAATA
The DNA here is from genome assembly GCF_018167655.1 of Microtus oregoni. Lineage (NCBI taxonomy): Eukaryota > Metazoa > Chordata > Mammalia > Rodentia > Cricetidae > Microtus > Microtus oregoni. The sequence goes on from NW_024543063.1 coordinate 37,203,370, forward strand.
ATAATAATAATAATAATAATTATTATTATTTTAAAAAGACTAGCCTACATAGTGAGTTTCAGGCTAGACAGATCTGCACAGTGTAACTCCTCAAAAAAAAAAAAAACAAACTTCAAAAAACTCTTTGGGCTGGGCAATGATGGCAGACACCTTTAATCCCAGCACTCAGGAGGCAGAGGCAGGCAAATTTCTGTGAGTTTGAGGACACCCTGGTCTACAGGGTGAGTTCCAACACAGATAGGATTCTTACACAGAGAAACCCTGTCTTAAAAAACCAAAACAAACAAACAAACAAAAAATCCTTCAAAGGTTTTTTTGTTGTTGTTTTTTGTTTTTGTTTGTTTTTTGTTGCTTTTCTTTGTTTTTAAAGATCCAGCTCCTGTGGTTCTTGGTGGGGTGAATGTTTTTGTGCTCTGCGTCCTGGGGTCATGTGTTTGTTACTTTTCTTTTGGTTGTTCTTTCTTCTCCATCCACGGGACCTTGGGCATCATTTGCTGTATTTCTTCATCTTAGCAGGCAGAGTTGGGATGAGAAATAGGGCTGGACTGTAAACCCCAAGCTGTCCAGAGCCATGCATGCCCTCCAGCTGGACTCCATCTCCCTAAGGTTCCACCATCTACCAAACAGCAGCACTGTCTTCAGACCAAGGGTAGGAAAACACATTGCATTCAGATTTCAGTACCACACATGAAATAGGAAGAGCAGACATGATCTAACAGGATAGATAGGAAGACTGACTGGGTAATTGTGCGAAGTACTTAGTGCTCACAAAACCCTGGGACCTGGATGACTCCAGAGAAGGGAGCCACTCTTTAATAATTGTAGTGTGATCAGAAGCCATTGACACTCCACAGTAAACATGGGGTAACTGTTGGTGACCTCCATGGCAGCTCCTTTCCCTACCATTTGTCATTGTTGTTAATAACATATTTTATTTATTCTTTGATAACTTCATATATGTAAACATGAATCTTGATCATATCTAAGCCCCATTTCCCCCTTCTTTTCCACCAGGCAACCCCAGTGTGTCTCTTTCCCTGATTTCACGTCCTCTCCCTTTCTTTATAACCTTCTGGGTCTAATTAGTGCCTCCTTTTGGTAGTGTTGGCTGATTTGGTTGGCTTGATCTTGTGTGGGTCTTATGCAGGTAACCATAGCGTCCGCAGTGCATTCCCGGGCGCAGTGGCTATGCTGTCTCCAGAAGACAGCATTTCTCCACACGCTTCTCATTCTCTGACTCTTCCATTCTTCCCATCTTCTCTTCTGCATGTTCCCTGAGCCTTGGCATGTAGGGCATTGACGTAAATATCCCTTTTAAAGCTTGCCACTCGATGGTTACATCGTCTCAGCCCTTTGACCAGTTGTGATGCTCTGTACTAATGGCTGATCACAGAAGAGAGAAGCTTCTCTGGCCAGGGTTGAAGGCAGCCCTAATCTGTGGGTATAAACGTAAATGTTTAGAAGGCAGATTGATAACATGTCCACTTAGCAAGACAGCCGTAATAGGCTTCCCCTTAGGTCCTGTGACTTCTGAATCTAGGTAGGGACTTTTGATGAGGTTTACAGTACAAGGCATAAATTAGCTCCCATGGAACAGGCCTCAGCTCCAATCCAAAAGCAGATGCTTTCCTAAATTTTAGGAAAAGGCTAAGTTGTTTGGAACCTATCTCGTGTTGGGTACTCTATGAATACTGGTGGCGTGAATTCTCTAGAGCCAGCCAGCATTTCTGGCAGGTAGATTCTCTGACATCCTGTGACTGTATCCATCTGTATCCATACAGGCTGACAGTGCTGTGGACAAGCCGTGGGTGTCCCACCTCGCATGCCTTCTCTGTCGTGACCATTGCTTTAAAGTCTTTGAGGATGCCTTGGGCACAAAATAAAAACTAATTATGCACCGAATTATTTTCCATTAGGCGTTCGTGTTTTATGGCCACCTGGTGGCCCTTCATTTAGGCAGTTCTGTTTTTCCGGTAACGAAGCCGAATGAAGGAGTTGGTATGCAGCGGGAGCCCCATCCTGCAATAAATGGCTGCAGGTGTTCTCAGCACTGCATTAAACACCTGTTAAAAGTCATAAATAAAATTAAGCTTTCCTTCCTCGAGACATGCGGCTTAATATAGTTAGTGTCTTCCAAGTAATGTATGCTCAGAGGATCTTTCGAGAGTGATGTGCAAAATGTAGCAGGCTGCTCTGTGGTGTGGCGTGGTAATTGGGGCAACAGGAAAAGATTCATCTCTGTGTTTGCTCTGTACTTGGGTGTAAGGTCTACTGTCTAGGAAGTCGATTGTTTTGCTGTGTTTTCTGAGGGAGTTTGAGAAGCCATTCTCTCTCTCTCTCTCTCTCTCTCTCTCTCTCTCTCTCTCTCTCTCTGTGTGTGTGTGTGTGTGTGTGTGTGTGTGTGTGTGTATGTGTGTGATGTTCATATTCTGGGGATGCATCAGAGAGCCGCCTAGACAAACTCTCTCATGAATTAGTTGAGCAATAGGTGGAAAACGTTCCTTTTACTCTTTTGAGACAGCTCTGGGTAGGCTGGAACTCACTATGTAGCTCTGGGTAGCCTGGAACTCACTATATAGATCAGGCTGGTCTTGAATTTACTCAATACTTTTTGTTTTAAAGCATATTAGCAACCACCACCTGTATCAATAGAATATCATCATCATCATCATCATCATCATCATCATCATCATCTTTTTCTTCTCCTCCTCCTTCTCTTCCTCCTCTACTTCTTCGTCTCTTTCTCTAGAACCTGTATACTCAGTACCTGTTGCTCTGTATCCCATCATGCCCTCCCTAATCCATAGCAACCACAATTTGCTTTCTGTCCCTGTGGATTTGCCTATTCTGGATGTTCCTTATGAATGCATTTTTCATACAATGTATTATCGCCCCTGATTAGCTCCTGCTTTAAGATTTATTTTTATTACCTTTAAATTATGTATGTGTGTGCATGTATGTATGCATGTGTGTGTGTGGGGGGTACATGCACATGAGTATGGCCCGCTGAATCCAGAATGGGGTGTCAGATCCCATAGAACTAGGGTTATAGGTCGTTATGAGCGGCTGGATGAGGGTGCTGGGAGCCCAACCTGGGTTCTCAGTAAAAGCAGTATGTACTCTTAACCACTGAGCCACCTCTCCAGTCTAGCTGTTTCTTACCAGTGCTTCCAAAAGCGAGGCTGTGCTGTAGCATGCATCAGCACATCCATCCTCTTGTTGATGGGTATTGCACCCTGTGGATAGAGTACACTTTGCTGATCATTCATCAGCTAACAGACATTTGGATTGTTCTCACCTTTGGCTTCCGTGAATAATGCTGCCACTAAAGGTGTGTGCAGACTTTTGTGTGGGTGGATATTTTCTGTTCTCCTTGATACATGCCTAGAAATGGCTGAGTTATACAGTAACTCTGCGTTCTCCTCTCTAAGCAACACCTCGACTCTTCCCACATGGTGGCAATTACTTTGTAACTGGGATTGAAGTGTTATTCTTATGGACTCACTGGCTTTTTATTGTCGTGCTTTCAGATCTTGTCAGGTTTGTGGAAGACATTCAGTCTCTGCTCTACATCTACGGCTTTTATGGAGTTGTATCTGCTGCCTTTGCCTCTTGTCATTTTCCCCATTACTCGTTAGCTTCCCAGTCTTTGGCTACCCAGAGACGAGTTAAATACTTGTCATAGGATCTGGGCTAGCTCAGGTTGAAGGAGTGTTGATTGCAGACTGGGGTGTGGATGAGCTTATTCAGGGACACCTGGTCTACCTCATGGACCGCTTCTGTAGTGGGGTGGGGTGCTTAACTTCTGTCCTTTGACAAGGCTTAAAGGATGCCATATAGGAATCTATAAAAGTGATGTACTTGATAGAGGTGTGCAGCTGTCTGCTCCCTGGCCTCCCAGTCCTGTCATCTGGGCCAGATCCTTTCTCAGGATGGACCTGGACATTTTTGCCCTGTTCCTCTTTTGAGTTGCTGAGTGTGTGTGCATTTGTGTGTGTGTGTGTGTGTGTGTGTGTGTGTGAGTGTGTGTTTGTGTGTGCATGTGCGTGTGTTTTCATGTGTATGGTGTGCATATACAGGTGCGTGGAGGACATAAGACTATTTTAGCTCTTCCTCAGGTACCATTGATCTTTTCTGAGACAGGGTCTCTCATTGGCCTGGAACTCACCAAGTGAGGCCCTAGGTACCACCTGTCTCTGACTCTACCTCCCCAGAGCTGGGATTGGAAGCCTATGCCACCATACCTTGATATTTTAAAGATGGATTCTGGATGATAATCAGGTCCTTGTGTTTAGGAGGAAAGTGTTTTGTCAAGGGAGCCATCTCCTTTGTTTTCATTGAAAAATGTCAGAATTAGGTTGATTCCACAGGGTATCCTCAAAACAGAAAAGTGAGTGCCAAGACCACCCCAGTCTCTGATGGCCCTCAAGTTTTAGATAGATTCCCTTTGTCCCTCACTGTCCCCAGTCCATGCAGTCCTCTCCCTGTGAAGCAGTTGGTATTTCCCTAGCCTCTGACTTGCGATCTGGGCTGACTTCTTTCAGTGCATATGAACATTTGACCTCTGTGTTCTTTGTGTGTGTGTGTGTGCCACCACATGCACATGGAGGTCAAAGGACAGCTTTTGGGAGTTGGTCTCCTTCCTCCTTGTGGGTCCCACGGAGTGAACTCGGGCCACCGGTCTTGATGGCAAGTGTCTTATCCGCTGAGCTATCTTGCTGGGCACTGACACATGCCACCTTTAAAGGCTGTTTTTTTCTTTACAGTCAGCCAAGAGGACTCAGTTCTGGCGTTTTATAGTACAGTAGGGTGACTGTAGCTAACCAGACTATTTTTATTGACCTCTCTGGTATTTATAACTCTTGTTTCTTTTATTTCCACAGTGCTTTCCCTAGGTACCCTCTTCATTTCCAGAGCCCGTCTCCCCCATTAGGCCGTCTGCTCTGTAGTCTTTCCCCTCAGTTCTTTATGTGCCGTATGTTAACCTGATCCATATCTGTGGTCTCTCAGTTGAATGGAATCTCTCTGGGGTGGATTTTATCTGTCCACACCATCATACCTATGGAAAGAGTCCCTGGCGTTGGCCAGTTAGCAGAGTGGGGTCCTTGTGTTCTAGAAGATGGAAACCGTGGGCTGGCGAGGAAGAGCTCTTCCAGTGCTGGCAGTCCTGGGCTCTTGAGTGCCCAGGGGACTTTACTGACAAATCCAGAAGCTTATGGCTCTTGGTCTCAAGAGTTGAGGGTTCAGTGCTTTAGAAGGCAGAGACCTGTGTCTTTTAACCACCAGTGACTCTGGCACTTGGCAGCTAGTAGACACCACAGCTTCCTGGAACAGTGGCTGGTGTCCGCCAACAGCAGCAGGCAGCAGCAGGCAGTCCCTTCTAGTTGTATAGGCTTAGGGGCTAGAACCCTCTGCTTATGGCAGAAGTGTTCTAGGTCTTGGGTCTAGAGTGGATTTCAACGCAGGCATGCAGATGATAACTAACCAAGGTCCCCCTCTCCCTTCTTCCTATTCTGTTAGCTGTCATCTTGTATCTTGACTCTACATTGATTTATTTTTATTTTTTTTATTATTTTTTGGTTTTTCGAGATAGGATTTCTCTGTGGTTTTGGAGCCTGTCCTGGAACTAGCTCTTGTAGACCAGGCTGGTCTCGAACTCACAGAGATCCGCCTGCCTCTGCCTCCCAAGTGCCGGGATTAAAGGCGTGCGCCACTACCGCCCAGCTACATTGATGTTTTTTCAAAAAAGAAATTACTTATTTTATTTTCCTTGCATGGTGTCCATGTGCTACATGTGTGTGTCATGCTCATAGAGGCAGAAGAGGGTGTTGGATACTCTGTAGCTGAAGTTATGGAAGACTGTGAGCTACCATGTAGGTGCTGGGAATCAAACCCGGGTCCTCTAGAAGAACGACCAGTGCTCTTAACTGCTGAGCCCCCTCTTGGTTGATTTTGAAGTCCTCATGCACTGTTCATTGCGCTGTGATTAAATATTAATTTGGATTCAGTCATATCTCTATTCATTGTGGCCTTCATTCCTTCCCACACGTTCGCCTTCCAGTATGAGAGAATTTTCCTTCTTCCCAAAGCGTTCTCTCCGGGTCGACTAGTGGTACCTGTATACCATGGCCAGTGTCTCTCTGAACTCGTCACCTGGTGATGCTATGTTTGTCACTTAAGAAGCCAGGTGGGACTGTTTACGACGCAGAAACCAGAAGATACTTTTAGGCGTCAAAGACTTTCTCTTTAGTTAAAGACGTACCGGTACACCCTGGGCTAGCGCACATCCTTGTTCTGCACATCTCAAAGTATCTTTATTTTAGCCTATTTCAGATAGAGCATTTCCGTAAATACTTTTATTTTCTTTCAGTAATTATAAATTGTTACTGGGATCCGAGCCGTTCCCTTGTTCCTACACCACTCTCCCTTATAAGATAATGCAACTTCCCTTCTCCCCCTTTTATTTAATCTGCTTGAGATCCTTGTGACTTCATGATCTATTTTTAGAAGTTCTTGTTAATTATCCCTTCATATTGCTTCTTCATTGTTCTTTCTTTCTTCTTCTGGGGCTCTATAGTAGATGTATGTTTTTTTTAAAATCATTTCCTTGTACCTCTTGCATTCTGGCCACCTGTGGTGATTTTTTTTCTTTTACTAAGGGTGCTGTGATCTTCTGTTGTACACTTAACAGCCCATTTGTCTGGATTCAGAATTACCTGGGAGACATATCTCTCAGTGTGCCGGGGAGGGTGTTTCCTGATGAAGGAAAACTCAGCCTGAACATGACATCACCATCCCATGGGCTGGTGATCCAGACTTCATTAAAAGAGCAGAACAAGAAGGTCTGATAAACGCCAATGTCGCCTCCCCACCCTTTCTTCTTAATCCATCCAGATGTGAGTAAGCCGCTCGCCACTGCCATTCCTTGCCTGTCATGATGGACTGTAGTCCCATCCACCATGAGTCAGAATTAATCTTTCTTTATTGAAGTTGCTTTGGTTACAGAAATGAGGAATGCAGTTGATAAATTAGGTATTTTTTTTTTAAATTGCTTTACACACAGAAAATAGCTGGGTGGTTTCTGGGGTTTGGTACTTATTGTGTCTCATGGACGAGGGCTGCCACAAGTCACGCAAACATTCCAGTGCCTTTTTAAAGGCTGGGTTTTGTGTTCCTTATTGTGCAGAGTTGACTACTGCAGACAAACTGCCAATTCTTTCCCTCATTTCCAATGATTTATATATGCGCTACCAGTTTTAAAAGTCATCACCTGTCCTAACTAAAATACTACTAGGCGTTTAGTAGAGTGTCCTTAGTTTATATTCATGAGGCAGACAACTAGAGAAAAGATTGACAAAGGAAGTAGAAGTGATAGCAAACCCAGAACCACCATCATTATTGTCTGCCGCGATCAGCTTCCACGGCTGTGTTGGCTGTATGTTAGTTAGGCACCGTGGGAGCCATGCAGTACATGAGGATTTACATCTACTTTACATCTTTAGTGTGTCAGTGCCAGACTTGGACCGCGTTCATTTATTTTAAATGTTCTTTATGGCAATATTATACTGCACACAGAGAGAACATACACTTGGCCCCTTGTATGACGTCTCCCTCTTTGATGGATGTGTTTATAACATGGTGAGCTAACTTGGAACCCTCCTTCAATCTCTTAGTTAGATACCCTTACCTTAGAGTTGAAAGTTAGGGGGATAGGCTCCGGGGTCACTTCAAGGTCAAAGACTACAAGGTGATACAGAGTTGGCATTCTGGCTCAGTGGCGGAGTGCTTTCCTAGTGTGTCCAAGGCCCAGCATTGCAAAGGAAAAAACTTGGAGATGAAGATTGGGACAGAAGAGTGTTGATAATAAATGTGCTGAGTGATTTTTCCTATTGCTATGTTTTTTACTGACCCCTCTCTCTGTACCTAAAAACCTTATTGTGATTTGTGTAAACCAAGGCTTTGGAAGTTACAGGGACTCCAGTTTGGTGTATCCCCCAGTGTTAAACAGTAGAAACTTGGATACTATGTCCTACTGGCTTTCTTTTGAACCTGATGGGCATGCTGGGATATCCAGCTAGCATGAAGGGGCTCCTGGTGGTTGAACTTGACTTTCCTGTGTGCCACCTGCTGCATGCTGTGCTGAGGGCTGGGATCCTATGGCTCCCTGGGACCTGCTTTCAAAGGGCTCCTGCTGCCGTAGAGATGAAGAAATACAGTGTTTGGGTTTGGGCACCTTGCCTAAAGACTCAGGAAGAGCTTGTGGTTCTCCTGGCTGATCAAAGCCTGCAGGTGTAAATTAGGGCTTCCAGATGGTCAGGAGTAGGAAGGCTCTGGTAACAGAGAACCATGGAGGCTGGATACCCAGGTGTGTGTTCAGGAGAGGATGTGACCTTGTAGAAGTATATGAGGCTTCAGGGCTGAGCGATGAAGCCTCCTGATTATGTTCTGGAAGGGTTTGTGGCAATGGTGCTTGTCACTTTAACTCCTTACTGTACTGTGCATTTCTCTGACCTCAGATATTGGGAGGGACTGGGATCCAGTCCTGATGCTGGAAGGAATATTCTAGAAGACAAATGACTAAACACTATGGCCACCGCAACTTCTGATGTTGCTGGTAACAGTGGCTGCAGACGTCCAATGAGTACTTAGTAAGCCCAGGACCTAGTCTTTTCATGAGACGTATTTAAAATCCTCTCCCAGACCCCATGAAGCACAGGTGTTGTTATCCTCTCTGAGGTACAGAGAGAGTTGAGGCCATACCCATGGATATAAAGTTAAGTCGTTGAGCCTAGATCTGAACCCAGATCCCTCTAAATGTCTCTTGAACAAGGGCTGTGGGGTGTGCCAGAATGCAGAAGAGGAGATGAGGAGGATTGTGGACCTCCCCCTAATTTTCTTGGAATGTGACTTTTTTGTTGGATTCCTTTGTTTTGGGGCACCAGAGATTTTTCTATGTTTGTGGTGGTCTGAATAAGAATGGACCCCACAGACTCGTCTTTGAATCCTTATGGAGTGGCATTAGGAGTGTGACCTTGTGGGAGTAGGTATGGCCTTGTTGGAGAAAGTGTGTCACTGTAGGGGCAGTCTGAGGTTTCAAATGTCTAAGCCTGGCCCGGTGGCTCTCTCTCTTCCTGCTGCCTGTGGTTTTAGATGTAGAACTCTCAGCTCCTTCTCCAGCACCATGTCTGCCTGTGTGTTACTATGCTTCCCATAATGATGATAATGGATTCTGAACCTGTAAGCCAGACCCAATTACATGTTCTTCCTTTATAAGAGTTGCCGTGGTCATGGTGTCTCTCACAGCAATAGAAACCCTAACTAAGACAATGCTATAAGAAAACTAATAGCATGCTTGGGACAATAAGTGGCCCACAGTTGAAGGTTGTGTTGGAAGCACAGTGTTCTGTGAGCCACGTCTATGTTGAGTCCTCCTGCCAGGACACCTGTTGGCACTGTTTCAAGTGGTATGGTTCATCCCTTGTGTGTCTGGAGGCTTTTGCCTGGGCTGCCGGGTCACATATTGCTGTATCTGGGTGCAGTGGGCACTGTGGGCATGTATCTGGGTGCAGTGGGCACTGTGGGCATGCAGCTGTTGGGAAGTCATTTTGCCGTGGAACTAAGGGAAGACGGAAAGTCTTGGAAACAGATCTGGTCTTTGTGAGGCTTATGCATTCTGCGTTCTTCAGCCACTTACAGCAGGCTTGCCCATCTGTGAACACTAGGTATGCATCATCAGGTAGGAGTTGGTTGTATGGAGTTTGTTTTGCACCGACAACAAATGGTGTCCTTGCCCTTCCCTCACTTCCGAGTCAGAGGAACAGCGTGAAGTTATTCAGGGGTAGGCAGTCTCCTCAGGCCTCCCAGGGTGATGGATGCTTCAGCCGTGTGTTTTGTTCTGGAAATCTAAATCTGAGGCCAAGCTCACTTCTTTTAGGTTGATGACTTGTTTGTGGTCCTATCTCTGTAATCCCAGACACTAGATAGGGGTGGGTGTAGTAACAGTTACAGGTGACATTTGCTGAATGACTGCACGGATGCCCTCTGGGGGCACTTTGTAGCTCTTATCTCACCTGACGCTCTTGCCAAATCTATGAAGGGGCTTCTGTCTTTATCTTTCCTTTGTAAACTAGGAACTCAAGCCCAGAAAGGTGAAGTAGCTTTCCCTAAGCCGCACAGCTGGCTAGCAGGCAGCCTGGGTTTCTGTCTCCCATTCTGTGTTGGGTTTCATTTGACTTCTGGTCATGGGGTCACTGGTTGCCAAAGGGAGCGGGCATTGGGTTTCCAGGTTCTTTCTTGATACAGAAGCCCTGTCTGGTGTTGTAGAGGGACCATGGAGAGATTCTTGCTTAGAACCTCCCAGATCCCCACATGTTGTCTGTGGGATCCCCAAGAGGGTGTGTTGGGTATTTCATCTGGGTTACTCTGCTTAGCAGGCAGGGAGCTATCTGTCGGTGCCTCCTGAGGGTGGTCACATGGCACCACCCTGTGAGGACTCTTGTTAGCTGGGAACTGGGATTTTAACACAGGGACTTTTAATCTTACATCAGTGTCTTCCCCAAAGTCGGGGGTTTTGTACATTTGTGGCACAAGAGAGACAGTTGAGTACCTGTTTGCCAGGGCTTCTGATTGGGGTAGTGTGGTGACCAGTGTCGTTAATTCAGACTACTAGGATTGTGGCTCAGAGCAAGAGGGTTGAGCAGGGTGGGGCATCCCAGTCCCTCTCCCAAGCAGGAAGAAGCATGCTGCTATCACAAAGATAAAGCTATTCCCTTGTTATCTTGTCAGCCCGTCAGTGGGGAAGACAGCCTGCCAGAGCTTGTAGAACCAGCCAGCCAGTCCTTGGCTATGTTGACACACAGATGTAATATGCCTGATAATGGTGTGTTCTGTTTTTTTGATTATTGAGATACTACCTTGCTATCCTCTGGAGGTCAGAGTTTGGAAGGAGGGTTTTTGGAAGGAAGAGATCATGGTAGTAAGTTTGGTCAAGGACTCAGTATGTGACAGGGAAAAAGAGTCCCCAGCAACTTTGTAGATCCCAGCCAAGGAGGTAGAAAAGTAAAGGCCAGAAAGAGAGGAAGAAACTCAGGGTCCATCCCATCCTGTTCCTGCCCTGTCTGCCCAGCAGGTGCTGCTTAAGTTTATGGTTGGGTTTTCAAACTTCAAATCTCCTCACAGGTGTGCCTGGCAGCGTGTCTCTTAGTGGACTCCAGACCCAGGCAAGCTGATGACCAAGATTACCTGTCACACTTTAAAGGGGTCAAGTGATGGCTAACTCCCAGGAGTACAAAATGAGTGACTAAGTGAGTTGGGGGGTATTGGGGGTACACTCAACTTGGCTGTTCAGTTTTCCCTCTGGAGTGTCTGCAGAGGTAGTGATGGTAGTATAATCTCATTGCCATGACAACTGATAACTGCAATCACTTAACCTCTGACCAGGTGCCGAGCCTGTGCTCAGAAGCACCATGTCTTCTGGTCACCAGGGTGTGGTTTTCCTTCACTTGTCGGTTAACTAAAAAAGCATGGTGGCGTGTGTCTGTAATCCTAGCACTTGGGAGGGTTGTAATTTTAAGGCCGTCCTAGGATACACAATGGGATTCTGTCTCAAAAATAGCTGTTTCAAACTAATGTAGAAAATGATTTTACTTGGTTTAAAATGATGACAGATAACACAGAGTTCACAATGTCAGACAGTTTTGGGGTTTGGGGATGTTTGAATCCTGTGGTGGAGGGAGGTTTAGGGAACGTTTCCTGACTCATTCTGAATGCTCCATGCCTCTTATGCTCTCCAGTCCATATAGAAGCAAAGCCTTTAGTGAGTGTCTCATGCCTACAGTTGGTGGTGGTATGTGGTTTCTTGAGGAGTTCCATACTTCATGACTTCTTCTGGGCTCGATTTTATGAAGCAGAGATGTTTTAAGGACTGGAGAAGATACTAGCTTCTGGTTCAAGGAATGAGCTCACAGTCCCCGAGCTTCCCACTTAAGGTTCTACTTCTGGAAGGGGAATTGGGCTTTGCTGCTTGTTCCTGCCTGTGTTCATGAGCACTTAAACTAATGCCTGGAACTTGACCCACTACAAAGTTAATATCTAGAATATGTGAGTGGAAACCAAAATAGTGACATAATTCAAATGAATGCTTGTAATTTGGGTCTTCGTCCACCTATCCATTCACTCACCCATCTGTATTTTAATTCAGTTACTCGTCCATCTGTCTACTCATCTGCATGTCCAATCATCCACCCACCCACCCACCCACACACCCACCCACCCATCCATCCACCCATCCATCCATCCATCCTTGTACTCATCTACTTGTTCAATCATCCATCCATCCATCCATCCATCCATCCATCCATCCATCCATATGTCAATCCATCCACTCACCAATTCTCCCATCATCCAGACATCAATCCATCTAATCATCCACACGCTTACTTACCTGTCTATCCACCCAGCTATCCATCTACCTAGATTATCTGTTCATCCATCTGTGCAGCCATCTATCTGTCTAGCTGCACACTCATCCATCCCATCATCCACTTGTCCTCTGTTAACTTTACTGTGCTATGCCAGAGCTTTTGCCCTTGGGGCTGATGCTTCCTCAGTGACATCTTAAAACTTAAGAGTCTAGTTTGAAAGACATACATACTTCTTGTGTTTGGCTCTACCCTGAAAATAAATAGTTATGTGACTTTGGGTGACCTTCTTGACCTCTCCATGCCTCAGATTGCTTATCTGCAAACAAAACAAGATATCAGAATCTGTTTTAAAGGACCAAGTGATACAATCCATTTGAAGCGCAACAATCCATTTGAAGCGCAGAACTGAGTGTGCCCGTTGTGAGTGTGTGTAACATGTGGTGGTTTGGAGCTTTTACATATCGGCTGTTTTCTGACAGTGGAATTACTGACCAAAAGATGTGACCACCTCAAAGGTCTTGTCCTGAGCTTTGCCAAATTTCTCTTCCTAAATGTTGTAAATGAATCAGGTGTTGATAACTTTTTAGCATAGATAGAGGGCTAGGCACCTGTCACTGCTGGCCACTTACTGAATTCCTGCTGACTCATTGTTTTAGTTGTCCATTCTTTCAATACTGGTGCACTGAAATAGCTTTCCTTTGCTCCCTGGTCATTTCATGTTTATTTTTTATCCCCATGCTTAATACTCCCGAATGTTTCTCTTAGTGTGTTTCTCACTAAAGTGTAAAATTCATTTAAATATTTAAAATTAATTTATGTATTATTTAGGTTGCAAGGATTTTTCTCATTTTTTTAAATCTAGTTTTTGATACTTTGATATCTAGAGATTTGAAACTTTATTTCATAAAAACTTTTGAGTTTTTCTGTAAGTATAAAAAAAGTCATTTTTCTGTTGTGCAGTTTACTTGATGTGTGCATTTATTTATTTTTACATTTAATTCTTGGGTTAAACTGGGTTCATATTTGTAGATGATAACAGATCAGAGTCCCCACAATTTCCTTTATTTAATCAGTTGTCCACATACTTTCCTGAATATAGAATCTAAAAATATCATTTTACTATATATGAAAATCTGTTATATATACATATGCCTACTGCATAGCATGCAGGATGTATCCATAGGTATGTCCTGGTGCTTTTCATGCGACTCCAGTTTCTACCTGTGCTTATAGTAAAACTACCTTACAGCAGCTTTCTGCTGTGACAAATATTACTATAAATGCTAAATTCAGGGTTTCTTTGTTGTTTAAAAATTTCCTGGGCTAGTTCTGCTTCTTATTTACTGAGAATAAATTTGTCAAGTTTAAAAAATTCCAGATGGGATTTTGATTAAAATTGCTTGAAGTTTGAAGTTTAGTTTGAGGAAAAATTAACGTGTTTCCAGTAATGAACTTCCCATCCACAAATATAGTAGTGTCTTCATTTAGTATAAATGCCGTTTAAAAGCTGTATTGCTGTTTTGCAGATTTCTTTATTGAATCCTGCACTTTTTTTTGTTGTTAAATTTTATTCTCAGGCATTTTATATTTTCGTTGCTTCTCTAAATAGGGTTGTTTTTCCTCCTCTGTTTCCTTACCAGTTATTGCTGGTTGTCAATTAGATTTCTATTTGGTAACCAGACAGATTTCTGAAGTGGCTTCTTTATTCTCTACCCTTCCCCTTTACTCTTTCTGGGCTGTGAAGCTGTGAAGCTTTTGGATTGTATAGCTGTGTCCTATCTTTTTGATTCTTTCATAGACAGTTGTTGCTATCCTTGCTTTTTTTTTATTGCGCTGCTTAGCAGTTCTAAGACAGTATTAAAATCAACGCCCTGCAGTTATTGTGGTGGGACTTCACACACTGTAGAACCGTGATGGGGAGGTGGACCTTGTCCTTGTGTGTGATGGCGTCCAATGCTTCTCTTGTGCCTCACTCTGTCCGGTTGGCTGTTGCTGGGTCTCCTCCCCATTCTCTAACCTTGCAGAAAGGAGAGATACAGAGTGGGGATGGACCTCTGGGGAACTGTGGGCCGTGAGACAGCTGTATCTTCTGGGTAGGGTCCATCTATGGACCATAACTAGAGTATCAGCTGAGGCTACTTTACTGAGCATCTTAGCTTTGTAAACTTTGGTCCTGCCTAGTTAATCAGACTTTTTTCTCCCTCCCCCTCCCTCCCCCTTCCCTCCCTTCTTCCCTCCCTCCTTTCTTCCCTTCTTCCCTCCTTCCCTTCTTCCCTCCTTCTCTCCCCCTCCCTCCCTCCCTCCCTTCCTCCCTCCCTCTTTCCCTTCCTCCCTCCCTCCCTCCCTCCTTCCTTCCCTTCTTCCCTCCCTCCTCCCTCTCTCCCTCTCCCTCCCTCCCTTCCTCCCTCCCTCTTTCCCTTCCTCCCTCCCTCCTTCCTTCCCTTCTTCCCTCCTTCCCTTCTTCCCTCCCTCTCTCGCCCTCCCTCCCTCCCTCCCTCCCTCCCTCCCTCCCTCCTTCCCTTCTTCCCTCCCTCCTTCCCTCCCTTCCTTTTTCCTTTCTTTCTTCATCCCTCACTTCTTTCTTCTCTCTTTTTTTTGGGACAGTGTCTCATATATTCCAGACTGACCTTGAACTTTGAACTCATTATGTAGCTGAGGAGAAACCATGATCCTCCTGCCTCTGCTTCCCCCATTCTGGGATTATGGGTATCCACCATCATGCCTAGTTTAGGTGGTGCTGGGAATGGAATCTGGGGCTTCCCAAATGCTAGGTGAACACTCTACTAACTGCGTGACATCCTCAGCCCTCGCCTGTAATTTTGACTAGTTTTTCTGAGCACTTCTCGGGCCCTCTCCTCATCTCACCTGCCTTCCCTACCTCCTGCACCTGTCACTCTACAGAGCTACGCATGGGACACTGGCAAACAGAGGGAACTGTGTCTTTGGATCCTGAGGGTCCTCTTGTCTCCGTTCGGTGTTCGGTTCTTGACCGCCTATGCTGCCTTTGATGGTGAACCCGAATGTGCATTTTTGGTAACTGTGTAGACAGAGGTCGCAGGTGTGGGGCAGGGATGAGGCAGGGCCTGTTCTCTGTCAGAAGGCAGAGCTGTGTGACTCAGTGACTCACTCTGCTCCCACCCCCTGAGTTCTGAGCTGGTACTGCTTGTTTCAGGGCTGCTGTGGGTGGCAGTGTGGCTGGCAGGATGTGGGTGAGGCCAGCACTCTCCAGAAGGCAGTGATGTGCCTGGTGCTGCCCTAAGCCTGCTGGGGCCGAACTATTCCATGGGCCTGTCCTGCTAGGACTTTGGCTCTTGGTCTTTTTTCCTATGAATTCTTCACGGTTTCCCCTTCATTTCTACTGTTTTTTTCTTCAGCTCCTGGGTCCCTCCTGCCTCTCTGTTTTAATTGTGATAAAGTTCATATGCCATTTGTCATCTTAAGCATTTTAAGAGCATAGCCAGAGGCACGGAGAGCATTCACAATGATGCATGGCTCTCACCACGACCCATCCGCGTCTCTCTTCGTGCAAAGTTGAGGCTGTCTATTAAGCTCATGCTCCATTCTCCTCCCCCAGCCCCTGGAATCTATTATTCTAGTCTCTGTCTAAGAAGTTCATTGCTCCAGACACTTCATGTAAGTGGAATCATGTAGGAGTTTGGAAACGGGCTTTCTTCCCTCAGTATACTGTTCCCAAGGTTCACACATGTCCCAGCAAGTGTCAGTCTCTCCTGCCTGTGAAGGCTGAGTAATCTTCCAGTGTATGCATGTTCGCATTTCCTTCTGTTGCTGGGAGGGAAAATGCCCTGACCGCCTGGCAAGAGAGGGTTTATTTGACTGCAGTTCTGAGTAACAGCATATCATTGAGGAAAGTCAGGAACTCAAGGGGAAACTAAAGCAGAAACCATAGAGCCCTGGCCCTCAACCTTCCTAACACCGTGACCCTTTAATACAGCTCCTCACGATGTAGTGACTCCCAATCGTAAAGCTATTTCATTACCACTCCATAGCTGTAATCTTGCTACCGTTATGAATTGTAATCTGATAGGCAGCCCCCAAAGGGAGCGTGGCCCACAGGTTGAGAACTGCTGCTGTAGAGGAATGACCACTACTTGCTGGGTTGCTCTCAGGCTCACACTTATCTAGGTTTCTTAGAGCCCAGGACCACTTGCACAGGGAATGGTACTGCCCGCAGTGGGCTGGCCCCTCCTGTATGAGTTAATAATCAACACAGCCCTGGACCTGCCCACAGGCCAGTCGGATCTCGGCAATTCTTCAGCTGAGTTTCTCCTCTCAAATGACCCTAGGCTGTGCCAAGTTGACATCGCCTATCCTACATTTTGTTTCTGCATTCACCCACTGGTAGGAAATGGGGCAGAGTTTGTGTTTTGGCTATTCTGAACATTTGGTTAATCTTTCATCACTGATACTGATAATAGTCAAAATACCTGGTACGTTTTTATGAGTTATTACTCCAGATTTCCACAGTAATATAAAACTCGATATGGTTAATCATTTTCATTTTATAGACGGGGAAACGGTTTTGGAGAAGTTGAGTAATTTATCCAAGGTTGTTATCTCTTTCTCTGTGTGCATGTGTACATTGTGTGTGTGTGTGTGTGTGTGTGTGTGTGTGTGTGTGTGAATGAGTGCTGGAGCATAGACATTTGTGAAGGGTGTTGCGTCCAGGATGCTGTCTGTCTTGTGTTTTGGAGTAGGATCTCTCGCTGTGCACTTCTGGACTGGCTGGCTCTTCAGCTGACCAGTGTTGAGCTCACAAATGCTACAAGATTTATTTTAAATAGTAAACTCAGCTTTATTTTTCCAAGAACTATTCTTGGGATTGAACTCAGATCCTCATGCTTTGTATGACTACTACATGTTTTTAAGCTGAGCTGCTTTCCCAGTCTGCCAAATTTGCCTTTGAATAAACATTATTATTATTATTACTGTTATACCTATAATCGTGCATTTAAAGTATTGCAGCCAACTTTGTTTTTATTTTTTGAAGCATTTATTTCTTCTGTGTTTATTTATGTGTTCTGGGGAGTGGCGCATGTACCGTGGTATCAATCTGGAGGTCAGACCACTGTGTATGAGAGTCTGTTATCTCCTTCCACTGTGCTGGTCCTGGAGGTTGAACTCGGGGCACTGTACTTGGCAGCAAGCACCTTTCTCCACTGAGCCATTTGCTGACCAATCACTTTTTAAAAAAACACATTCTTAAGTATGTGCAGCCATGGCAATAGTCAATTTTAGGACATTAGTCTCCATCAGAAAGAGCCCCTGAACTCTTCGGCAGTCACCAAACTCTTCCTGAATGGCCCCACCTGGTTCCCCAGCTCAAACAGCCATTGACCTATGTATTTTTTCATGCACATTTCTGTTCTGGCATTTTTATTTTGGAGAAGTTGAGTAATTTATCCAAGATTGCTTTGTGTGTGTGTGTGTGTGTGTGTGTGTGCGCGCGCGCACGTTTGCACGCACATGTCTGTGCAGGAGCTTATACATGTGTGGAGTGTGCTGGCATAGTACTGCATGTGGTCATTTGTGACCAACTGTTCCCACCTATCATCGTGTTTTTAAGCTGCTAAGACTGTAGCACATTCCCGGCCTCATTTCCTTTTCTCCCCCAAAGTTGATTTCTTACCCCACGATGTCTGAATCCATGGTCCCAGTGTTTGCACAAGGCTGACTTGCCTTCCCTGTCACATGCTTGATAGATGAGTCCTAGCCTGCATGCTTCATCTTCCAGCCTCCTCCTCCCTGCATGGAGAGTTGGGGGTCAGGAAAGTGAAAATGAGTGACTTGAGGAGGATGAAGAGATTTCCCATGGGTTAAGAGGTAGTGATGCTCTTTCAGAGGACCTGAGTTTGAATCCCAGCATCCACGTCAGGTACGTCCCATAGCTCCCACTCCAGGGAGATTCGACACCTCTGGCCTCTGCAGTCACCCGTTCTCCTGTGCACACAACCACTCATACATAGATACACATAATTAGAAACAAATCTTTTTTTTAAAAAAAATTAGTAACTTAATAAATTGTAGTGGGCCAGGGAGATAGCACCTTGATAAAATCCTCATCCTGCAACCAGGAGAGCATGAGTTGTATGAAAAAGCCAGATGTAGTGGCTTGTACTTGTATTGGTGAGGTGGAGGGAGGAGAATTCCTGAGGTTTGCTGGCCTGACAGCTTAGCTTAATCAGCAAGCCCCAGGACCAGTGAGAGGCACTGTTTCAAAAAACAAGGTGGAAAAACAGGAGAGTTGACTCAGCAGTTAAGAGTACTTACTGTTCTTGGGGATGATCTGGGTTCCATTCCCAGCCTCTCCATGGTAGCTCACAACCATCTATAACTCCAGTTCCAGGGGTTCCAATGCCCTCTTCTGGCCTCTGAGAGCATTAGATACATACTTGGTGTACATATGCATATACATTCATGCAAAACACTCATACACATAAAATAACCAAACCTTAAATATCCCAGAGTGAATAACTCTTGAGGGACAACACCTGAGGCTGACCTTTGGCCTCCGCTCATGCCTTCTTGCGATTGCACACACCCACACCCATCGACCCACAACCAGCCCACACGCACTCACTCACATGTGTGTAACATGTTTTGAATGACGTTTCAAGCCACCCTCGTGGGAGTGGCTGTTTATGCCACTGCTCTGTGGGTGATGGTTCTGGGTCAAGTTTTGTCTGAAATGAGAACGGACAGATGAGACGAGCTTGGTGAAAGGGCTTCGGAAGTGCTGTGAATTGTGACCATATTGATGGTGGGGGTGGGGTGCAGCTAGCTTCAGGAACTGACAAATGGATGCTCGTAAGACAGAAGCCTATCCACATGCACACCCAGGCCCAGGTCCAGTAGTGCCACCTTGTGTTGCAGACTGAAAGTCATGACCCTATGAAGTAAGGGCAGGTGACTCAGGCAAGATGACCAGATGTGGTGTGTGGAGTGTCCATTGACCCATGGCCCTGGGAAGCACTGGCCATTGTTCCAAGGCCCTACTTTTCCCACTTGCATGGAGAGGCTATCTGGAGCTTGGTAAGGCTGTCTGGCCTGGGAACTTTCTGACGGCTGACGGCTGTTTGGAAGACAAGTTGCTCTCATGCTCCAATCCTTGCTCCCAGCTGGTGGTGCTGTGGTAGATGGTTGTGAAACTGTAGGAGCTGGAACTCCAATGGAGGAAGCAGGTCACTGGAGCTGGCCTTCCAGTCTTATAGTCTGGCCCCACTTCCGGTCTGTACTCTGCTTCCTGTTATACCAGATAGGAGGAAATGAGAATTTTCGGCTGTGCACTCCTCCTGCTGTGAAGGTCCTTGCCACCGTGCTGTCCCCTCCATGATGGAGCATCACCCACAAAACTGTGAGCCAAAAAACAAAACAAAAAACAAACCCTTCCTTCTTTAAGTTGATTTTGGGATAACTACAAGAGAGTTAGCCAATGCATACCACCCCCCCCCCCACCAGTTTCCTTTTGAGTTAGGATATGGCTGTGTAGCCCAGGTTGTTTTGGAACTCACTGTGTTGCCCCAGTGGTTTGAAGCCTATCACCCTGGTCCAGCTTGCTCACATGCTGGGACTACCTGTGTGTGACACACTCCCAGCATTCACTTCTGGTTCTTCCGAAGAATTTGTGCCCTGGCTGGTGAATCGAAGTGAGTCTCAGAAGGTTTTCAACAGACTCTGTGGTAGACATAGGGAGAGGCCATCTTTGTATGTGAGTTGATAGGAGTTTCTAGGACTCTCCATGTGTTTGGATCACTGGTTTGTGCAACCACACCCTGCTTTTATCTCTGGTTCTTCTGAAGAGTTTTTGCCTGGGATGGTGGATAGAGGTGAGCACGTGGCACGGCTGGAAGAATCAATCAGGGTGTCAAGAAAGCTAAGTGGCAAATGCCAGTTTTGTGGTTGCCAGAGCCAAAGGCACCCTAGTGGACTGGTGTGAAAAACAGAGGAGGAAGCTTAGGGCCCAGGGATCACTGGGAAGCCTTTGCCTGGAGGACCTCAGGAATGTTGCAGCTCAGGAGACTTCTGAAATGACAAATTTACTGGTCCATACTCGGTGGCAGGTCTCTCATGACCTTCCAGCTTTACACTGCAGAAACAGAAGTTTACAAAATTGGGAACAAACAGGGAAGAAAGTGTGCATGGCAATGATCTTCCCAATACTCCTGTTTCTTGAAATACATTCTTAAACTGCAGGGAGTCTAACTGTACTCCAGAACCCAGCTCAGTGCCATTTAGATACGGCAGCTTATGCAACAAACCTTGTTGAATGGATACACTTAAGACCCTTTGCCCTTAACTGCCAAGTAGCCTAACTTCCTAGGAGAAGAGCTCGCTCTTCTCTGCCACCCCAAGCCTACTTAATTATTCGGTCTCCCTTTGCTTGTTCTCTGCCTTGCTTTCCTGTGGCTCTGCTGTCCTTTGTCACCCTCGATGTTGCCATCTCTAGCATTCTCTTGTCTTGGTGGGTCACATTATAATTGAAGTCATTAGAGTCAGAGCCTGGGCCCTGGCAGCCCTCACAAATCAGGTTCAGCCACTGGTGCTCAGTTGGCCAATGCAAGAGACAACTCAAGGAACAGCAGCAAGAAGAAATTAATTCAGTTTGGGCACATTGGGAAGAGGATCAGAGAGATGCAGTTACCCCTCCCCAAGTCCATCATTGGGGTCCAGATGTTCAGTTAATATGGAAGGCAAGGGGCATGCATATCTAAGCAGTCCTGGGCAAGTGTGTTCCCACTAATCATCGTCCATGCCCCAATCTGTCCTGCAAGATGGGCTGAGAGATTGTCAGAACTGTGAAATCTCTTTCAGAGAGGCAAGCTCTCCTGGCTTGGATCAGTGCCCCAACCATTTTCTTCTCCCAGTCTTCCACTCCTGGGGAAATTCCAAATCCCTGGAAACCTTTCTTTCCACAGTTTGAAAGCCAGAAAGGGGTACCAGTGTTGTTTTAGCATGCCTTCTTTCTTGTCCAGAGGATTACACCTTAAATTGCTAACCCTAGGCTCCTGTAGAACGCACCTCAAAACCAGTGTGGGGCAGATAGAGGTGTTCATGACCATACGTCCTGCTCCATACTCCGTGGAGCCTGACCCTGACTCCCATGGTTTTGAGTCTCCTTACTTTTTATAAGCTCACGCATTGGCCAGATAAAGTCTTCAAGTCACCGCACTAAAATTCTGAGCATTGCCTGATGGGTTTTCCTAACACTGTGTATTATCAGATTCCCTGTTGTGAGGTGTCCTCCCAGAATGCAGGAGTTCGGTGTCATTGAGTTCACTCAGTCATTCTTGACTATCAATGGACTCATCTCTTACTTTTGTTCCTGGCTAGAGTCAGTGAGTGCTGTCAGTCTTCCCTCTGGAGTGATTCTGAGAAACTGTGTTTTGCCTGTAGGGACAGGCTTAAACCTCTAGGGAAGTCATTGCTGAGGATGGTAAAGACAATCAGATTATGTCATAGAAATCTCAGCCTGGCTTCTGAGGGGGAGATAAGACTGGGGGGTGGGGGATAGAATAAGCTTAAAGGTCCTTTGCCATCACTGTGGCCGACCTGGCAAAAGGCCATCTTTGTATGGGATCAGATAGAAATTTATAAGTCTCTTGGCAATTGGGGGGGTGCATTGCTTGGTCTTCAGAGCATTTGTGGTGACAACCCCTCTCTCTCCTTGAGTTGACTGACAAAGCACTGGGGGGAGGTATGCAGCCAAGTCATTCTATTTCTTCTTACATTGGGGAGCATTTCCCATGTTGGTCTAGCAGCAAGATCAAAGGATGGCAGGGGTTTGCAAAATGTCATTTCCTACCAGATCTGAAGCGAGGACACACATGCCTTCAAGGAGGCTGCTGTAAACCTGTCCAGGGAGCCTTGGAGAGTGTCCAGGCTTTTTAGCATCTGTGGAATGCAGAAGTAGGGCAGAGCTGTTGCACCAGATGGCATTATGAAACTACTTGGAATACCGCTGGCAGAAATGGAGATGCCCCCTCATTGAGCTCCTTTCCATCCTCAGCCAGGTCCAGGCCCATTTGAAGTTCTCAAGGTGCCTTGACATACGCACACCAGAGATCCTGGCTCATAAGAAGAGCCTTTTGTAGTAGACAGCTGATTTCTTGGATCCTTCTTCCGCAGCCTCCTCCTAACCCTATTCTCTCAGTGTTCCATTTGAGCCCTTCCTATAAGAGACACCATGTACATGGGAATCTGGGGTAGAAACGATTTTGGAAAGAACCTTCGCCCTTCACTCTTTTCTGTGTATGTCCCCAAATTTCCTTTGCCAACGACTTTGTCATCGTTTGGTATACTGAATAGGTCATGAAACCTGGGCACAGGCAACGCAATTCAGACATGTGTGTGGTATGTGTGGAATGTGTGGTGTATGTGTGATGTGTAAATACATGTGTATTTTTGTGGACATCTGTGCTGTGTCTGTTTCTAGCTTCTTCCTTGGTCATGGTCTAGCTGACATTCTGAGAGAACGTCTCTCACTGAACAGGGAACTCACTGATTTGGCTAGACTGGCTGGCCAGAGAACCCCCAGGAACTGCCTGTCTTGCCTTCTAGTGCTAGAATTACATGTGTGTACCATCACACCCAGATTTTTACGTGGGTTCTGGGGATCTGGATTTGGTGTTGCCCTGACCCATGTCCCCAGCCCAACTTAGTTATCTTTTGAGAACTATTGAAATAAATGCAGCCTTTACCCCTCTGTGATTTCTCTGTGGTCTTGCTCTTCTGATGCCCAGAGTCTTAGCCATCAGTATAAATGCTGCACTTTAGCTATTTCAAATACTTGATTTTGTGATTCATTTCCTGATAGTGAAGGCATGGCCATGGTAAGACTTTCTCAGAAGGAGAACGGGGGAAAATGAGGACAGCTATTTCTCTCAGTACCATCGGTTTCATGACCACACATACTCTGGCCCTGTGTTCTTCCAGGAGCCTCTTCTCTCTGGGAGTCTACAGTTTGTCTGTGCTCACCAACTCTGGACTGTAGAAAGCTCCCACCGAGATGCTGATCCCAAGGAGCTCCAAACCCAAGTGTAGCTTCTCGCATGAGGGACATATTTTTCACAGATGCTAGGATACTGTCCATGGAAAGGGGCTTTAGCCAGGCAGTGAAGACCATGCTGCCAAAGGATGGTACTCCTCTATTCCAGAGGTGTCCAAATGAGGAATGCCAGGTGCTGTCATTTGTGAAATCTGGCATGTGTGTTCTGATCATCCACACTTACACACTGTTGTTGTTATGATGTCATAACAACGTAAGAGATGGGTCTGGTGCTTTGCCGTATGCCTGTCTGTTTATTCTGAGAGTGGCTGTGGATGAGGAGTCTTGTATCATTCTTGGCCAAGAAAATACCAAACCTGTGCCAATCTGGACAGACTTTCTTCAAGGTCTAGGGCATTTCTGTTGCTGCGGGATACCCTGCCTCCTTCAGCTGTGCCCTGTCCCTTCTGTGTTGGGCTCCACACGTAATTCTTTCTTTGCTCACGCTGTTGTTAGGGTGGAGTTGTCCCCCACTAGATCCTTGAGAGAGGCAGATTCAAGATAGTAATCAAAGGTTCCCCTTTCTCAAAATGTCTTAATTCTACTTTCCCACTCGGTCTATGGCTTAGCTGAGTGTGGAATTCCAGGATGTAAATGATTTTCATTGAAGCAGCCCTTTCTGGTAGAGGTTCTTGACCTGTGGGTTGCAACCCCCTTGTGGGTTGAATGGCCCTTTCACAAGGGTTTCCTAAGATCGTCAGAAAACACAAATATGTATGTCATGATTCCTAACAGTAGCAAAATTACAGTTATGAGGTAAAAAAACGAAATAATTTTATGGCTGGTGGGTCACCACAGCGTGAGGAACTGCATTAAACTTTGGCATTAGTGCACAAGAGGGTTCTGTGTGGAGAACGCTGCAGAGAAAGCCACACTCGTGTGCCCTGCAAAGCACCTGTGCCCTGCCCTGTTTTAACTGCTCTAAGTTCTGTCCTCATTGCTTCCCTTAGAAATGCCATTCCGTCTTGACTTATGGAAGAATATAATCTCAGTTTCTTTCCTGTTGTCTCAATATTATTGTGATGGGATTCATGCAAGTTTTTGTTTGGTAGTTGTGTGTGTGTGGTGTGTGTGTGTGGTATGTGTACTTCTCTGTGTGGTATGTATGTGATGTGTATGTGTGGTGTGTGGTATGGGTGTGGTGTGCGTGTATGTTTGGTGTGTGTGTATGTATGTATGGTTGTCTGCTGGAGGTTGAATGACCCTTTTTCATAAAGGTCACATATCAGATATCCTACATATCAGATATTTACATTGCTATTCATAATAGTAGCAAAATTACATTAATTAGCAACAAAAATAATTTTATGGTTGAGGTCACCACAACATGAGGAACTTTATTAAAGGGTCACAGCATTAGGAAGGTTGAGAACCACTGCCTATTGCCTCTGTTGTTTCCTGTTACCTACTGAAGAAGCTGAAGCCATTATGATTCCTAAGGTTGTGCCATGGGGCATTGCTATGTTGGTCATTATGTTGATACCTGATGGGCTCTTTGGACAATGTTCTGTTTTCATTTCTGCCAGTGTGATAAAAAGCCCTGACAAAAACCAACTTAGAAGAGAAAGGGTTTATTTTAGCTCACAGTTCCATGTTGGCATTCTGTCATTGTGAGGACGTCAATGTGGGCAGGAACTAGAGCAGCCAGTCACAGCACAATCCTCAGACAAGACCACAGGGAAATGAATGCATGCACCCCGAGGAGCTCACAAGCTCTCTCTCTTTTCTTGTACACTCTAAGATGCCAATAGTGAGCTGGGTCCTCCTGTCTTACTTAGCCCGGGTAAGAAAAGTGCTCATAGGCCAAACTGATCTGTTTAGTTCCTTATTGAGACTTCCTTCTCAGATGGTCTAGATTGTGGCACATTGACAGTGAAAACTAACCACTATAGTCATATAACATGTGCGGGTACGTGTGTGATATGGTGTGTGTGTATGCATGCTTGTATTTTGTATAAGCTGACGTTTGATATCAGCCATCCTTAGGGCTCTCTCTTTACCTTACTTTAATTGACATAGGCTCTCTTTGAACCTGGAGCGCATAGGATTAAGCCAGACTTGTTGACTAATGAGTCTTGTGGCTGCATCAGTGCTGAGGTTTAGGTGTGAGCCCTCATTTCTAGCTTTTACCGGGATGCCTGTGATTCTAATTTGGGTCCTCATGTTTGCAGGGCAGGCGCTTTACCAACCGGGTTGCCTCCTTAGCCCCTGGTACTTGAGTTCTTGTGGAAGAAATTTTTCAGGGTTATTTGATCACTTTCTTCCCATTTAGTTTCTTTATTTTCACTTTCTTGAACTTCGGTTTTTCATACATTTCTAAACTTTTCAAAATTCTTCATGTTTTTGAACATGGTCTTAGATTCCAGAAGTTCCATTTAGTTCAGTCTTTTTGCTATTCTGTTTTTGCTTTACTATTTTTACTTCCTAAGAATTTTAAAAGTTTGGTTCTGGAACTATTCCATTTTTATCACAGCCTATTCTTATGCTGCATGTATGTTATCTCTATCTTATCTGTTGGGGAATACTTAACAGCTTTATTGAGGTGAAATTAACCTAAATGTAATTGTGCATGAAGTATAAAATTTGACAAATTTTAGCATATGTATAACTTGTGGAACCATCACCTTTATCAGCCTATACCTATGACTTCCAGATGTTTCCTTTTGCCTCTTGTAACCCAAATGCCTCCTCCACTGCCTTCTTACCCATCAGCCATTCCCTGCTTTTTCATCACACCTGCGGACCCGTTTCCCACCACTCCAGGTTGTTTGCATCTCCACATTTTTACATAAATGCATCAGTACAGTAGTGTGTGGTCATCCGGTTTTTGTATTAATAGTTCATTCCCTTTTATTTCTAAGTAGTATCTTACTGCATAGGCAAATCCCAGTTTAATCTCTCAGTTCCTTTAAATTCCGGGTGTGTGAATTGTTTCCGCCTCGTTACTGCCGATGAAGCTACTGCATGTATTCATGTCTAAATCTCGGTGGCATGGATAGGATCATTTGCTTGGGACAAAAGCATAAATGTGGAATGGGGGGATTCTATAGGAGACATTTTTGTTGTTAAATATGCCTAGCATGACTGTACATTCTTACCGTGAACAAGAACTACAGTTTCTCTGCTTCTGATATTTTGTTTGGTGAGGTTACTAATTTTGACAGTTTTATAGGTGCACATGACATTTCATTTGGGTTTAATTGGCATATCCTTATAGGTTAATGATGCTGCGGGTCACCTCATTCTCTCACTTGTTATTTGTATACCTTTTTTGCACAAGCATCTTCTTGACTCTTTTGCCAATTCAAATATCGGGTTGTTTTTTATCCTTGACTTTCATGAACTCTTTTAGGTAAAAATCTTTTTATCAAATAAGTTTGACATTTTTTTCATAAACCCATGTCTTGTATTTTCTTTCTCTTAAACCTTTCTTTCAGAGAGATGTTGTAACCTATGTAGTCCAATTTATCTCTTTTTCTATTTCTATGAATATGCTCTCTTCTAGAGAGCCTTTATCCAACCCAAAGTCTGAAAGCTTTTCTTTTATCTTTTTTCTAGAAATTTTAACGCTTTCGGTTTCACATTTAGATCTGTGATCATTTTGAGTAAATGTTTGAATGTGGTGTGGGGTATGGACTGGAGTTCATTGCAAGTTCCAGCACCTTTTGTACTGTACTCGGCTGCTTTTGCTCCTCTATCAGAATCAGTTGTTGAGAAATATGTGGGGCTATTATTGGATGCTTCGTTCCAGTCTTTTTGTCTCTTGATTTATTATTGCTTTGATTACTGTACTTTATAACAAGTCTTAAATCAGGAAGGCTTATTAATATCGCTTCGCTCTGGGTTTCGCCATCTCCAACAAGCCTTAAGATCAGCATGTCGGTCCGTTAGAAAAGCCTGCTAGGATTATGACTGGAGTTATGTCAACCCTATGGCAGACTTTGGAGAACTGACATTGTAATACTGAGTCAGTGACTTGTATGCGTGGTTCTTGTCTCTGTGGATCTGAAACACTCTTTATCGGTGCATTGTGATTTTCAGTATATAAGATTTGCATAGTTTTTATCCATTTCATGTGTGTGATGTATGTTTATTTTACACATGTGTGCATATGAATGTGCATGTGCACATTTGCATGTGATCAGGCCCATGAGTGTCTGTATGCACATTCAATACTGTGTTCACATGTATTTTTATGTAGTGCATTTGGAGAGCTGAGAGTCCTTCTTCGTTGCTCTTCCACCATGTTCACTGAAGCAAGGTCTTTAAGTCAAACCCGGAGCTTGCTGACACTGCTAGTCTCACTACCCAGCTTGCGGTGGGGAATCTCCTGTTTCTACTTTCCAAGGTTGAAATTAGAGGCAGGCTGTCATGCCCACCTGGCATTTATGTGGGTTCTGTAGATTCAAATTCTGATCCTCACACTTGTGGAGCAAATGTTAATGCTTGAACCATCTTTCCAGTGCATGCAAATATTTTATCAGGACGCTTCTTAAGAATTTTGTCTGCTTTGGTGATATTGTCGATGAAAATATTTGTCAGAAGCATCTCCAGGGAGGGAAGGATTATTTTGGCACTGAGTTTCATTTCACCATGGCAGGGAGAATGTAGTGGAACGGGGAGTTTACATCTTGGCTGACAGGAAGCAGAGAGGAGCATAAAGGAAGGGCCCAGGTTGAGATAGTAGCTCCCAAACACATACTTCTGTAGTTCTTTTTCTTTTTATTCTTTTGGTTCTTACTCCTTGGAGGCCTGCCTCCCAGCTCCCAAATAAATACATGGAGGTTTCTTCTTTTTTATGAATGCCTGGCCTTAGTTTAGCTTGTTTCTAGCCAGCTTTTCTTAACCTAAGTTGTCCTATCTATCTTCCTCTATTCTATATTACTTTCTTTACTTCTTACTCGGTGGCTGGCTATGTGGCTCTGTGACTGCCCCCTGGCATCCTCTCTCCTTCTCTTTTTCTCACCTTTCCCTCTTCTCTCTTCTTATATTTATTCTCCCTGCCTGCCGACCCTGCCTATCCTTTCTCCTGCCTGGCTATTGGCCATTTAGCTCTTTATTAGACCAGTCAAGTGTTTTAGACAACAAAGTAACACAGCTTTACAGAGTTAAACAAATGCAACCCAAAAGAATGCAACACATCTCTGCGACGTGGGATTCCCCTCTGTATGCTGTGAATATGTTTTGTTACTATTGGTTAATAAAGAAGCTGCTGTGTGCCTATGGTAGCACAGAATAGAGCAATGTGGGAATTCCAAGCAAATAGAGAAAAAGAGAAGGCGGAGTCAGGGAGATACCATGTAGCTGCCGAAGAAGACAGATGCCCCAGAACTTTACTGGTAAACTACGAGCCTCATGGTAAAATATAAAATAATAGAAATGGGTTCATTTAAGATGTAAGACTTAGTTAATAAGAAGCCAAGCTATTGGCTAAGCAGTGTTGTAATTAATATAGTTTCTGTGGGATTATTTCAGGTGTGGGTGGCCAGGAAGTGAATAAGCAGTCTTTGCCTGCATCTTTGCCTCATTAAACAAATGTTCCACAGCATAAATAAATGTAGCACATCTTCAATTAATATTCCATATCATACTTCCCATGATTACTTCCTCCACGTAGGTTGCTCCTCTTACCCTTAGGAGATGCTCAATAACACTGTTACAGTATGAATCCATCAGGGATTAATCTATTCATTAAGTTAGAGTCCTTGTTATCTAATGGTCTCTGGAAATGCTATCATCGTCCCAGAGGCATGTTTTTACTAATCTCTCAGGTATTTCTTAATCCAATTAAACTGATAATCAAGACCAACAATCAGAAGCCCAACCTTTGTCAGCTTGACACCCAACCATTTTCCTAACCTGTAACATTGCACTGTCAGTCCTTCCAAATTCCTTCCACAAACCATTTCAAAGGCATAAGAACCACACGATCAGATTCAGACATAACCACAGTCCCGCCCAGTACTTCAGTATTAGTTTGGTGATGACTGTGATCACAATACCTTCCAGAATCAACTTCAATTAGGTTGAATGTACTTTGGTCAACAGCTGCAGAGGTTTCAGCCTATTCTGAAGAGGAGGCTGTTACAGAGTAGAACAGTTTATTTACATCATGGAAAACGGGAAGCAGAACAGAACACAGAGGAAGGAACCAAGGACAAAACATAGTCCCTAGGATATGCTCCTGGAGATAACTACTTCCAGTTAGGTCCTACTTCCTACCTGTCATAAATATCCCATAATGCCACCATGTTAAGAACCATCAAGGGGTTATTAATTAGTTCATAAGACTGGAGCCTTCATTATCTGACTGCCTCTAAAAGGGCCCTCACACTCACACCTCTATCCATGCTTTACTAATCTCTTAAGTATCTCTCAGTCTCATCAAGTTGACAATCCAGAGCAATTATCACAGCATCTTTTAAAGTTTCTGGATGTCTGATATCATCTCAAGGGGATGTGATTGATGTCTCTATATCCATAGGTCATGTGGTCTTGCTGAAGTTAATTAGTCCACAGACTTTGTAAAGGAATCTTTCTGATCATCTACATTGATAAACATATCTTCTTAGAATAAAAGCAGTTTGGGTTGCTTGTTTCTAACTTGGATGCCAAACATTTTGCTGTGTCCTGATGTAGAAGAGGAGCGGCAAGAGAAGACACAGTGTATTGTTCCTAATGTAAGTGGGAAAGAATTTATATTTTCACCAGTTGAGTGTGATGATAGCTGTAGAATTTTTTTGAAGACTCATTTTTATCAACTTAATGAAATTTCCTTCTGATTCTAATTTACTGATACTTTGAAATAAAATAGTTGTTGGATTTTATACACATTTGAATTGTTTGGATTTTTTAAAAAAATGCTTAAAGAGAAAATTTCTTTGCTTTTCTTTTGAACGTTAGAGCAGCTTTGATTCCTGGAGATACATTCAGCTTGGTCATGAAGTATAGACAATTTCATTTGCTGTTGGATTGGATCTGCTAAGTGTGGAGATTTGTATTCATCTGTTTGTTAGACATTGGTTTGCAACTAGTTTTTATTCCTTTTAATGTCTGTATAATTTTTGTGGTAGTATATTGCCATCATAGAATAATTTGGAAAATTTTACCTTTGCTTCAGTTTTTTGTTCTTTTTTGGCAAATATTTATTAATGAGATTTTCTTATCGAAAGTTTGAAACTGCATATACAAATTTTTAAATAGCTACAGGCTGTTCTAGTTATCTGTTTATTAAGACTCTTAGAGGAATTATGTCTTTCCAGGAATGTATTGATTTCATATATGATGTAAAATTTATTGGGAAGTAAATGTGTAATATTCTCTGTCAGCTTAGTGCTTGTAGGATCTGTAGTGATGTCACCTTTTTCAGTTCTTTGGTTTCAGATTTTTTTAAACATTTTTTTCAGGTCAGCCTTATTAAAATTTACTAATTTGATGTTTTTATTTTGTCCTTGAATCAACCTTCAGCTTTTTCCTATTTTTCTTCTGAACTTCATTATTTATCTTCTTCTATGTCTTTGGGTTTATTTAATTTTGTTATTAGTTATTTAAGATAGATTCTAAGGTAATTAACTTTGCTTTTTTGCTGCTAGGCAGGTTTTAGTACCATTTTATAAATTTGACACATTGTATTTAATTTCATTCAAGTTTGTAGGTGGGGTTTTATATTGGAACACTGGCACCCTAATAAACTACACAGAGACTTATTAGTTATAAATGCTCAGCTCATAGCTTAGACTTGTTACTACTTAGCTCTTCCAACTTAAATGAACACATACTTCTTATCTATGTAGTACCTCATGGTTCAGTACCTTTTGTCAGCACAGCAACTTCATCTCCTGCTTCCTCTGCATCTCCTGGTGACTCCACTCTCTTTCTTCACTGTGCTCTCTTTTTCCCTGTCCACAAGTCCCGTCTAACCTCTTCCTGTCTAACTATTGGCCATTAGCTGTTTATTAACCACTGATAGCAACACATCTTCACAGCATACAAAACACTAATCCATAATATTCCCCCTTTTTGTCCTATTAAAAAGAAAGGGCTTTGCTTTAACATTGTAAAACCAAGTAAGAATTACAGTTACAAAATTTAGTCCATTTGTATTTGGGAAATTTAGAGAAAATATTATCTATCTTTGTGAGTTTAAAGTTTTATACCAAATTTACTTTTTATCATAACTAAAGAAAGCTATAAGTCTAACTATTTAGTCTTTAACTCCAACAAAGAGCCCAGAAGGATTATCTAATGACAGGGACATCTGACTTCCTGGACAATCACCCAAAGTTCTGCTACAACATTTGGGCATCCATCTTTGGTCTACAGACCTAGTATAGCTGACAGACATTTCTGAGAAGCAGGGAGTTTTGAAGGACTTCCCTACTCTGTCTTGGCAAAGTTTGACAGTTGCTTACTTTTGTATCTTGCTTGTCCAGTTTAGACAGCATACTGTCAGGAGTCGAAGTAAAGGCAGTTGCTTACTCAAATGGCTAGCTTTTGCCATAAAGAAAGCAAACACCATACAGAGGTTCTTTAATGTCTTTTTATGTTTGTTTGAAGTAAATTGGTGCTGTCAGGACCAGACATGTCTCACTGTCATGAAAAGTCTCGGATTATTAAGCATCTTAAATGTCATATTTTGTAGGTCTTTGAATTGTTTGAAGATCATTATCTATCTAAACTTAAGTTTAACCTTGAAAATATACCTAATATGACTACAAATTTGATTATTATAGATAACTAACAACTTACCTGTGTTTCTTAATTGTACATTCATTTTAAATGAGCTTCCACACATACAATAACCCATATAAGAGGACATAATACAGTATAACAACCTTTAAATTTGTATCAGTAAACTCAAATCCATACCAATGTAAAATATTTTGAGATTAGCAGTTGCTTTTAGGATTAAATTAGATTCAGTAATATTCCCATTTATCTCATCATTTGATTGAGATGGTTTTTTTTGTTTTATGTTTGAGCAGGTAAAATATATGTTACCTATTCTATATTTTTTTTAGGTTTATTCTTTTTTATGTCTGTAGCCAGGATTTTTAGGGTGTCTTCCTCAATCAAACCTGGTCTTCTTCGACCTTCAACCTTGGATGAATTCATAGCCTTTTGTTTTCTGTGGAAACAAAAGCATAACCTCTTCCCCAAAGCAACATATCTTTTGACTTCCATTTTGAAGTCAAGACATTTTAAAAATATATAGGTTGGCTTAATTCAGCATCTTCCATAGTACAGTGTCTCTTAGCATCTATTGTTCATTTATGAGCAATCAAAAAATTCTGCCTGGATCTGTCTCTGCTGAGTATCTGTAGTGTTCTCTGATCACATGAGATGAATCTTAAACTGCTTTGTCAGCTGCTGGTGTGGCTCAGCTTAGCGCATGGCACTGCCACATGGTGTTGGTATTTAGCTCCAGCCGGGAGGCAGTCTCTGTATGCTGAACTCAGACCTTATGTGGATGTAGGTGCCAGAAGTTCGGTGGCATTTCTTGGTGTTTTTTTTTTTTAAATTTCTCTTGGATATTCTGTGTTCTGTGGATTATTTAGAAGTACATGTATTGATTTCCAAATGTCTAAATACCAGAGATATTTCTGGTTATTTATTTTGATATTTTACTTTGGTTTGAGAAATTCTTTGTGTGATTTTGGTCCTCTTAAACTTGTTGAGACTGGTTTTACTGTCCTGTGTATAGGTTGTATTGACTGATGCTACCTATGCATTTGAAAGGAAAGTTTATTCTGCTGCTGTTGTGTGGAGTGTGTCAAATAGGTTACTGGGATCAGCAGTGCTTCTCAGATTTTCCTATAGTTTAGATTTTCTTTACATAATGATTTTGTAAGTACTATTTTGGGAGTACTATTCTCTCAAGTTTTGAGAATGGTATATCTAATATCGTTGATAAAAATTATGGCTTTTTTCTTCTACTTCTGTGAATTTTTACTCTTTGTGCTTTACATCTCTGTTATCAGGCACATAAAAGCCATGCATGACTTCATTCAGTTACTTTCCTCTTTTCAGTACT
The DNA here is from genome assembly GCF_018167655.1 of Microtus oregoni. Classification (NCBI taxonomy): domain Eukaryota; kingdom Metazoa; phylum Chordata; class Mammalia; order Rodentia; family Cricetidae; genus Microtus; species Microtus oregoni. The sequence continues at coordinate 37,236,887 of NW_024543063.1, forward strand.
TGGAAACCAACCCAGGGCCTTCTGTGTTCTACATAGGTGATCATCACTGAGCCGCATTCATGGCTGAATTTGTCTTCAAAACAAATTGACCTTTCTTTTTCTCTAGTAATAAACTGCGCTGTGAAATCTCCTTTTTCTGATATTAAAGTGATCACTCAACTTCCTTTTAATTAGTGTTAGTGTGACTTACCTTTATCTACTTGAGTGATTTGTGTCTCCTAATTTATGTGTTTTACTGCTTACTATCAATATTTCAAACTAGGTGTTTACATCATTTGAATTATCTATCTGCCCGGGCTTAATTTTGTGATTGTTTTCTGTTTTCCTGTATATACTTTGTTTTTATGCCTCTCATATTTCATATTAACTAAAAAACTTAAATATTGCTTGGAGTATTATCTCTGTATTTTCTTATAATTTTAGTGGTTCTACAGCAAATATTCCCCCCTTTCTTCCTGAAAATCTGGCAATGTTTTTAGTTTGTCTTAAATTTTAAAGGTTGTCTTTTAAAAAATATTATGTTATTGGCCCATTGACTTGCTGACAAGTTCATTCAGTTGTGTTGCTTGCTTTAGGATGAGTTGAATTTTTCTTGCTTCTTGAAGGATTTTTGTCTTCATCGTTGGATTTCAGCATTTCACTGAGATGTGTCTGGCTGTGAATATTTTTGCATTCATTGTACTGGGAATTCTGTGAGCTTTCTGGGTGTGTAGATGAGGCTTTTCTTTCTTAAAATTTGCCATGTTTCCAGCCATGGTTTCTTTTAGAATCTCCTTTCTCCTTTCTCTCAACTCTTCTTCTGGTGCTCCTGTTTATTCTGCATGTGTTGACGTGCTGTTCCCTGACGGTCCTGTGCTTCTCAGACTGCGTAAGCACTGGTGACTTACCTCGAAGGTCACCACTTTTTCTTTCTGACAACCTGCATATCTATTGTGTTTTGCTAATCATTTTCTTACTTTGTTTATTGTGCATTTCAATTCCAAGACCAGGCTTTAGTCTTGTATTCCATGCTTCAGCCTTCTCTCCAGGGGAGGTGACTTCTCTCATGGGACAAATCTCTGAACTTCAGAGCTAGTCTACTTCATGCCCGATGCAGGTCCAGATTCCATAGACATATTCCATGTCCACCTCAGACTCACACGCACTCTCTCTCGTATACACACATTCACACACACACACATACTCACATGCCAATTATACATGTGCTTTGCCTACAGTGTGGGGATTGTTTTACAAAGCTTTTGTGTATTCATATACACCGTCACATTTTTCCACTCGACCCGTGACACAAATTTATGCTTCTCAGTAGGTCATCATCAAATAAGCTGAGGGCCACAGCAATCAGTCTATGAACTAGCTCTCAAATCTACCCACTTTTCTTGACAACCACATTACAAATCCTCTCACACAGACCTCTGCTGCAGCCTCCCACATACTCTTCCTGTTTCGTCCTGACCTCTGGTCAATGCACTCTTCACACAGGAACCAGGGGATCTTCTGGCCTATAGAGATGTTTCTGAAGGGTCCCATCCTCTCGTCTTTTAGAGGATTCCCATTACACTAAGAATAAAACCAGGCTTCATATCACAGCGTGTTGGCATGGTCTGACCTACTCATTTGCAAGATTTGTCTCTTGAGTTGGAATGTTCTCAACTGCCGTGTATACACCTATTTCCATGCACATGCACACACCACATGCCTTGCCTCACTGACTCAGTTAATCCTTTGCATCACAACAAACACTGTTTTCTCTTAACTACAATATTCATGTGTATAATGAGTGGCAGCTTTGGTGCATGGGAGCTGCCTGCTTTTGCTCTTGACCTCAGGGCATCCATACACAGCCTACAATAGACTGCAGGGCTATTTGTCCCTGGCCCCAGTAGTTGTTTAAAAGTCCTTTAATTGGAGCTGGAGAGATGGCTCAACTGTTAAGAGCCCTCACTGCTCTTGCAGAGCAGAGGACCTGGGTTCCAACTTGGCATTCACATAGTGGTTCACAGCCATCTGTAACTCCAGGTCTGGGGAATCTGACACCCTCTTCTGGCCTCCATAGACAACACATGCAAGGAATGCACACACACACACACACACACACACACACACATATATATATGCAAATATATGTATACATAAAATAAATGAAATCGTTTTAAGAAAAGAATTTCAATGAGTATCTAGACCTTTTATACATTTCAAATGCACATTTGACTCCACCCCCAATTGTGGTGGTCTAATACTAGATGCAGAAGGCTCACCACTCCACAAGAAATGCTGACAAGAGGTTTATATGACTGACTTGAGAACTCAGCCCAGTTCCTCTCTTGTCAAGTGGTCTGTTTAAGAGACCAACTGTTAAATGTTGTTTAGACTTTATTTGAGCTTTATTCATTATATATGTTTGAATCACAAAAGATTAGTGACATCTACTTCAAGTTCAAAATTGACTTGCTAATCTAGAGCAAAACAAAACAAAACAAAACAAAAAAAAAACTAAAACAAAAAGCAAACAAACAAACCAAAACCCTACTGGGTTTATAGTAAAGAAGACCAGGCATGAAGACAAACTGTTGAGATTATGTAACGTATTCACAGGAGTTAGATGTAAAATGCTCTTAGTTGGGACTGAGGAGATAGCTCAGTGCTTAAGAACATGTTCTGCTCTTGCAGAGACCTAACTAGATGTCTAGAACTTGTAGTAGGTAGCTCACAACCACCTGCGACTCAAAGGCCCATCTGATGCCTCCTTGGGCACCTGTACACACACACACACATACACACACACACACACACACACACACACATACACACACACACACACACACACACAACTAAAAATAGCATAAATAATTAAGGAAAAAGATGCTTTTCTGTTTTATGTTTGTGTGAAATTTTTCTTATAAAAATTGAAAATTTATTTAACATTGAATGCTTCAAATTGACACTCATCCATATATCTTCTACCAATAAAAAGAATTTTGCTTATAAGACTATCACCTGAAAAGGTTTGTAAAAGGTTTGAAACAACTGTATGATCCTACTTTAAGCAGTAACTATAACTTTTTATTAAAATACCATTACATTATGAATGATTCCTAACTACTGTGAGTTTTAAAAGCTGAAATTCTCTTTAGAGTAAATTCTAATTAGCTCTTTGAGGATGGTCTACTATTTTGATCACAATTTTCCATTTCCCCAACTCCTCTTAGTTCTACTCCCTAACTCTCCCCACCTACCCAATTTTGTATTCTCATTTTTTTCAAGCAAAATGAAATAACTAGAAATATGACTCCTCACCCAAGTACAGAAGGTGGCTTTTAGTACTTAAGAAAGACCAGCTATGCATTTGTTTTAACAAGTATACTACAAGTACTTCTTAGATCAAGCAATGTGCATGTGTACATGATTTTGTATGTTTATATGTATGTATGCATATATACATAATCTGTATATTTCTGTGTATATAATATACATAAATACATAGCTTAAGTGCTCATCTTGGTTCAGTTTTCATTCTGCCATTAAAAAATGGCCTCTGAAAACCATAGCAAATTCTACAAAGGAATCATGGGATGCACAAAAGAAGTCTAAAGCCCGTTATAATGCTAGAAACCAAGGAAGTTATCAGAAATGCCCCGGAGGATGGAGTGATGGCCAATCACCACAGCCAACCCAAAAGAACTCTCAATGACCAGATACTGGAGCAACATGAGTAGCAAAACAAATAATGTATTACTGGATTAAAGCCCAAAATATAAAATGAATATCCTCAAGTCTAATTATGTAAATGATCGATTAGCTAATTAATGGAAGGCTTAATCTTCCATACTAAAGAATTCCAAGTACATTATATAGCTATCCACCACCCCCATCCTGGAGGAGGCAGAGTGGGCTTTCCACTCAAGAGTGAAGATTGAGTCTTGTGGGCCACAGAAAAGGACCAAAGTGGGGGGAGATTACAGTGGAGATGCAGGACAGGTACCATCTCAGCCAAGTGATCCAGGTCAGCCACATCAGTGATGAGCCGTGTCGGTAGTGTGTGCCCTTGATAATCACGATGTGATGAAGATGGATGTGAGAGCTTCTATCTTCTTCCCCAAGCCCACGGCCAGCTCTAACCATGAGCAGAACATCAGACACATCCAAATTCTCCATAGTCCCTGCCCATCCTCAACACCAGGAAACACTAGAAAGGAAGGAAGTCTGAAGAACTTTCATGACAACATGATAATTGGCATGTAGTCTGCCACCTACACACTGTACATGTTGGGTCATGGACATGTACGGGAGACAGCCATGGCCTCTGAGCTGTGGCTTCTTCACAGCAGACTGTGAAGCCCAATAACACTTAATTCACAAGTTTCTATTGAAAGGTCTGTGGCCATTCATAACCTTGTTGTTTCACATGCTCTGTGATGCTTCCCCTAACATCTACAAGGCATAGATAAGATAAACCTTGTAATAATGGAGACTCCCTCCCCAAGTTGCAACCACCTTGCTCTTCCAAGTTCCCTGACCCAGAGACTTCTTCCTTACTAGTCAGTCTCTGTCTCTGTCTCTGTCTCTGTCTCTCTCTCTCTCTCTCTCTCTCTCTCTCTCTCTCTCTCTCTCTCTCTGTATGTGTGTGTGTTTGAGGTGGACATGAAATACTCCAGATACCCCAGATCTTTATGAAGCATTTTAAGGAATCTGCACCACATCTTGCATGCAGCAGACTAGCTCTAAAGTTTAGAGATTTGTCCCATGAGAGAGAGAATGATGGTGACATAGAAAAAGGTCTGGGTGACAAATATTAACTTGAGATAACCACTCTTTATTTTTCTCTCCTCCTTCTTGATCTTCTATCTTCTTCTGCTGCGGTTGACTAGCGTTTTCTGACAAGGGTCAGTGAGTGCATTTTTTCCGTGGTTTTTGGCTTCTGCAGTCTGTCCCTGGCACCCAGTTATGTGGTGTAAAGTAAATATGGTGATATATACTCTGTTAATAAAGAGATATTGCTGTGTTATCAATAAAATTTTATTCAAAGAAGCAGCTAGTAGTCGGAACTGGCTTGTAGGTTTGCTGTCCAGTTCTAAGGAGCTGAAGGGATGAAGTCAGTGGTGGGATAAGATTCCTCTGCTGGGCAGGACCATAGCCCCAGGCTGTGCTGACCCTTGGGAAAGCCTGGTACATAGGGCGGTTGTATTTGGGGAGCATGGGATTCCACTGAGACAGATAAGAGTTAAAGTCCTTAACTTTGAAGTGTCCCGTCTTGTGGCCATAGATGCAACCACAGAATGCAAACTGTAAATTGAGTGTTTGGCTCAGTTTCTCAGTGCTGCAAGGCCAGTGCTGGACTTGGTACTTGGCCAGGGATTAATTAATACAACCCCTCTGGGCACAGCTCCCTGCTGCAGGGACCACACACACACACACACACACACACACACACACACACACACGAGTGCAGCCTTTGTGCCCAAGAGGAAGCAGTGGCTAGCTGGAGATGGCTTCTTGTTGAGCATCCCTCTAGGAATTCCTGCGCCTAAATGCCCCTACAGATGTCTAGGTTGGCCTAAGCAGGTGGCTGGAATGGGTATGGGATACCCAGGGGCCACAGAAGAGAGACAGCAAGTGTACACACTGGATGTGATGGTTACGAGGTCTTCATCCTGCAACAGGATAGGCTGGTGGACCCTTATTTCCCCTCCTACCCTTATATACAGCCTTTGTTTCTCCTTTGTTGTATGTGGATACTTCCCTCCGAAGCTTCTCTTCTTGGGAGAGCCCTCCCTTCCTTCTTCCATCCATTCACTTCCTCCTTTATTTTTATTGACCTTAAAAAAAAACCCAGGTGATCCTAATATTGTAGTCATAATTAAGATCCATAATAAAATAAATACCACCATGATAACTCAATGCTTACTTATTGCTGGGGACCTTTAGTTCCATTGATTTCTAGAGCCCTTTAGCCTCTATGTGGTCTCCCCATTCATTTCTTTACTGATGAGGCTTTTACAGACTCCAGAAGCAGGCACACACAGGATTTCTTCCCTTCCTTCCTGGGGTACCATTCCTGAATTTGTAGTTCTGGTGGATCTTGGACACAGATTCAGTGGGTAGGAGAGGTGGACAGGGAAGAAAAAACTGTGAGGCCCCCATGCCCCCAGGAGGAAGGAAGTATAACTGTGTCCTCTGCTCAGCTGTCCTCCTGAGCAGTAGGTGCCTGGTGGGCCATAGTGAGCCTCCCTGGGTTCATCCCTGATTGCAGAGGTGGAAGGGTGGAAACCACAGGGCAAGATGGGTTAGGCTGCATGACAACCTGCACAGAGGGATGTGGTCAGCAGTGGCTTAGTTGAGCTAGATGTGCAGGAGCTTGTGGTTACTGTAGGGGACAAGGAAGGAACCACATTTCAAGAAGCAGTCACAGCCAATAGGTCTTCAAATAGCCATGAATTGAAAGACCTTGCTATTGGTCAACATGTCCCTGCCTAGCCTTACTCATGCAAACCCTGAGAAAGAGGCCACAGCCTTGAGAATCACTTTGTGACCTTGAACCCAGACGCCAATGTGTGTTGGCTACAATGGCATTGAGCCCAAAGTTAATCATTTGGAGCCTCAGTGTTCTCCCCTGTCAGCTAGACATGATAAAAGTAGCCACCCCAGGACTCCCCCAAATCAAAGTAACTGCCTGAAGTGTACAGCTTGTTCCCAGTGCCTGGACAGCAGGTAGCTGCTAGCAGGTTCATCAGAATCTGCTTCGTGGTTCAGCCAGCCTCCAGGCATCCTGAGAAGGAAGCCCTCAGCCTCTTTGGAAAAGGTGGCATTTTCTTAATGTCTTAGTAGAAATGGATTGTGTTGAGAGGGTCCATCCAGAGTGGGGCTTAATTTTCTGCTGGGAGCCATTTCCCTGAAATGAATGGGCGTGGGCTCTCTCTGGTTATTTTAGTCTGCCCTCTTATTCAAGATGTTACCCCACTTGTGTCTCTAAAGAAAGCCGCTCAGCAGCCACACATGTTCAGTTTCTGAAGCGGCCAGGCTCTCCACATTTATTTTTAAACCAGAACCATTGCAAGTGGTAGCCGGGTCCCTAGACCAGGCTGCTGAGGTCCCTGGTTGCTAATTCGATGGATGGATTATATTGATGAGAACAGCACCGAGCAACCAGCTGCCCAGGAGGGCCATCCATGCCCAGGAGGAAATGCCAGGGACTTAATTTTCCTAGCAGGAACAACTCTTTCAAAAATCACGTTGAAGGGCATGGGGTAGATTCTCTTGGACCACACACCCTCATTTTTTTCTTTTTAAAAATTTTATTTGTTCATTATTTTTCAATTTTACTTGTGTGTATATGATGTTTGTGTGCTGGCTGGCATGTGCCACAGTGCCCATGTAGAGATCAGAGGACAATTTTGGATGTGCGTCTTCTTCCATTTTTAGACAGAGTCTCATTGTTGCTCACTGTCAGGTTGTTGGGTAACTGACCCCACAGCTTCTGGGGATTCTCCTGTCTCTGCTTCGTGTCTCACTGAGTCCTTGGATTGTAGACCTGCACCACCATATCTAGCTTTACTTGAGTTCTGGGTACTAAACTCAGTCTTCCCACAGTAACTATTTACCCACTGAGCCACTTCCCCAGGCTGGGGACCTTACAGCATCAAGGCGTGTGTGAGGGGACATTACTAGGAAAGAATGTAGCTATTGGGAATGCCATGATGGTCTTGAAACTCTTCTGGTGTGAGCAGGGTGTGGGAGCATCAATGCCAGGGGAGGGAGAGAGTATGGCAGACCTTGCAAGTGTCCTTTCCCCTCCTACTGTCACCCCCACACCAAGAGACAAGTTGTAAGCCAGATGCTCCCCCTCACAATGCACGAAGCTTGCTCATCATGGCCTCTCTGTATCCTGTTGCTGTGTCAGGGTTCCCAGAAGAGATGGCAGCACTTGAGGGTTCAGAATTGGGATTTGGGGTGACCTTGTTTCCCCCAGATAGTCCAAGGTACAGACACATGCTTGTGTGGAGTTTTAGGTGTGGATTAGTCTCCATGTTGGAAAACGAGACCTGCCCACAGAGCTAAATGCAGTCTAGGGATATGCTCAAGACCTAGGGCCTGAGAAGATGAAGTCTTGCTTCAAACGAAGCCCTGTTCTCACATGGCAGTGCAGAACATGAAATGAAGACCGTGCACTCTTGACTTGTGTTTAGGTCATCTTCTCTGATGATTTTCTTTTCTGTGGTGTGTATGTGCACGCATGTGTGTGTGCACGTGCATGTTTATGTGGGTGCATGTATATATTATGACTGAACTTGGGGGTCACAGCCTGTGCCTCAGATCTGGCCAGTCATCCTCAATATACCCATTAAAGGAGCCAAATTAAAATTGGAAAGCAGAAAAAGGGAGGTTTATTCAGTATGGCCACATCGTGAAGATTTAGAGAACCCCGGAAGTCTGTCTTGGTGTCCTGAAATAAGATTGATGTAGAAATAGAGGGTCAAAGATAGACACATCAAAGCAGTCCTGGTCAAGGTGTGGTCCTGCCCAGCACTGACTCATCTCTGTCCGGGCTTCAGTCTCATCCTATAAGGCTGTCTGACAAGCGTTAGAACTCTGAAGTCTCTGGAGACAGGTTTCTCCTCTGACTGGGGCCTTTCCTTTCTTTCAGCATGAGAGCCCTGGGGAAATTGCTGTCTATGAGGTCCATTGTTATAACAGTCACACGGAATGGTGTGTCTCTAGAGCACTTTTGTTTCTGCCAGACCAGTTACTTTCCGAGGCCAGAACTTGATGCTGGGTATCTTTTCTATTGCTTCTACACTCTATTTTTTGAGACAGGGTATCTCACTACAGCTGGAACTCATAGATGATCTAGGCCAGCTATCTTTGCTTCCCTGCTACCTGGTTCTCAGGGGCACTGCTTCACTTGGCTTTTTTTTTTTTTATGCAGTGGCTTGAACCTAGGTCTCTCTGCAGCACGTCCCTGACTGAGCTATCTCTCTTTTAAGCCTCCTGTCCTGATCTTTGAGGACAGCAGCTGTGGGTCATTCCTGTTTCTATTCCCAGTGATCAGTGGGTAAGCTGAGGCTTTGAGAAGTAACAGGGCTTCCATAAGTCCCAGGCAGACTTCTCTCTTCTCAGGGGATTCCCAGTCTGCAGTGTGTGCGATGGTGCATCGGGTAGGGGCAATGTCTCTCTTGCTCAGAGTATTCTGTCTCCAAGGCCCAGTAAGAGTCAGGTTTGTTGCAGGTGCTTCGTGCACACCGGCTGCATGAGCTTCATTCTCAGAATAGGTGCCCCTTGGGAACTTTAGCCGTCCTTGTCCAGTGCCCAGGGGCATGTTAAGTCTGTAGTCTAGAACTCACTTTCCTTCAGATGATTTTGTTGGTAGGAACAACTCTGTGCAGTTTCTGTCTTACGATCTCTGCATTGTCCCAGACTTCTTGGGGGTCTTGCTGTTTCTCTGAACTCCAGGCTATCTCTTACATTTCTCAATAGCCTTCTTAGGGATGGGAGGTCTGTCTTCAGCACAGCTGTGGTTGCTGGATCCATCTCATCTGGGCAGACTTTTCCTATGCTGCCCTCTGGCCCGTGGTTTTGGAATCTTCCTGACGTGAACTGTATGTCTTTTGGAACATCACCTGTCACTGCTGCTGTAATCTTGGGTATCTGGTTACACTTGTTAAACAGGACATTTCAGCCTGATGCTGCAGTCTTTCCCTTGTGTGGCTAGAACTGGCTCTTGATCCTGGCTTTCACAAGCCACGTGGGAGATCTTCCCTATGCACCATATTCTGCAAGTCAGGGAATATCCTTTCTGTATTGGGGATCTTCCCACCAGTACTCACCTGTGTGTGTTGGTGTACATAGAATTTTCTTTGGGCCACCAGCTCACAAATAACGGCATGGAGATTTATTATTAGTTATGAAAGCTTGACCTATAGCTTAGGCTTGTTCTTAACTAGCCCTTACAAGTTAAATTAACTGATTTCCATTAATCTACTTTCTACCATGTGGTTTTTTTTTTACCTTTTTTTTTTCATTCTGTTTAACTCCTTCCAGATCTCATTAGTGTCTCCTGTATGCCTTCATTATCTCCTCCTACTTCCTCTCTCTGCCCATAAGTTCTGCCTATACCTCCTGCTTAGTTATTGGCCATTCAGATCTTTATTAAACCAATCACAGCAATGTATCTTCACACAGTGTACAAATATCCCATAGCATTTCCTTCTTTTTGTCTAAATAAAAAGAAAAAGTTTTAAGTCACACATAGTAATACTATATATAATAAAAATAATCATCACATAAGAAGTACGTTCACAATGTCCAGTCCAGTGGGTTTGGCAAATTCAGAGAAAGAACTCCATTATCTATTCTATCTTGATGAATCTAACATTTAATACCTAAACCAATTATTATAATTTGTATTATCATACCAAAAATATTCCTTTAGACCTTAAAACATTTCTTAGACAAACCACTTAAGCTTTTATGTTTCTCAACCTTATAAATTTTATATCACTTATGTAAGTTTATTTTCTGAATTTGGTAACTGGGAGAACTGTAACTATGAATATCTCATCTTCAACTCCACCAGAGACCAGGGAAGGATATAATATTACCTGAGAAATTAGGAAGTGTAGAACAAACAACTTCTAAAACTATAGATATGACAGAAACATTTGACTACCTGGACAGTCACCCAAATTTCCTTTACAACATTGGGGCATCCATCTTTGGCCTACAGGCCTAGTATATTTGACAATTTTTCTGTAAAGCAGGAATTTTGAAGGATTGTCCTACTTTGTCTTGGCCAAGTCTGGTAGTCATTTTCTTTTGTGCCTGCTTGTCCAGTTTGGATAGCATTCTGTAAGCAGTTGAGGCAAAGGAAGTTTTTTTTTTGCCCAAATGGCTAGCTTTGTTACATTGAAAGCAAACTCCATACGGAGGTTCTTTGATGCCCATCCACATTTTTAAAGTAAATTGGTTCTGCCAGGAGCAGACATGTCTTGTCATGAAAAGCCTTCTGTTATTAAAATGTTTTTAATTCCATATTTTGTAGGTCTCTGAAGTGTTTGAAGACCATTTGTCTATTTAAAATATGTCTCTATTTGACCTTGAAAGCATACTAAACCTGCTCACAAATTTGATTGTTAAATGATTAACTACTAACCTGTTTTTCTTAATTATTCTAAATAGTTTTTAATGACTAAAACTTTATGTTACATTTTTGAATGACCTATATAGGTACAATTCCTTAAACAAGAGTAGAAACATGTATACAACATAACAACCTTAAATTTGTATCAGTGTATAAAAATCCATATCAATATAGAATATTTGAGACTAGTGATTTTTCATAAGTAGACTCAACAATCCTCCCTTTTATCCCATCATTTCTGTACTATATCTTCCCTTCTCCCCCCTCAGAATGAGATCCCTAAATCTAATCTCCTTTGTTTAGCTTTTTTTCCCTGACCATTACCAATAACGACTTATAACCGCCCCCACAAATGACGACAAACATCTATAACCTACCTTAACCATAACCAGAAATGTTCAGAAACCACACACCCACTTCTTGGGGATCTGAGTGTTCTCTAGACTGTATCTTTAGGATACTCTGAGAAAACTGGGATAATGTCCAAGTCCTGGGAGAGCTAGTTGTATTATCTTTTTAGTCTCTGTGTGATGGAAAAGTGCCGGGCTTATCTGAAATCCTGGCTGGAGTTGTGTGTGAGGCTGGGCCATCTTCGCTAGTAGCTTTGAAGTTGTTCTGGGTACAGAATTTTGAGGAAACTGCAACAGAGACATTTTAAGGCTGGCTAACCTGGGCTACTTGTTTTCATTGGTGTCTTGTCCTTTTTTCCCCTGGAAATACATACAATTTTAAAGGTAACTTATATATCTGCTTTAACACAAGTAAGGAATGTGCATTGTGCACAAATCCATTAAAGATGATTTTTTTTTTGGTATGTGTTTGAGCAGGTAAAAGGCATCTGTCAACTCTATAAGTTTGATTGGACTTTACATCCAAACCTCTGTCCATGCCATATGAAAGGATGGCATGTAATAATAAGTCATGAGGATTCTATAGCCAACAAGGTTTACAATGTCTCATTCAGTATTAGAACTGTTTCTATGTAGAGGAATCAGCATATTTGTCACCTGTCATGTGGTGTTTCTCGGTTTCTTTTATGTTTGTTGCCAAGATTTGCAGGAGGTCTTCCCCAATAAAATCTGATCTTTATTCATTTAAAAGAGAGCCATAATTTTTGTGTCCTATGGAAACAAAGTTATAACCCCCCCCCCTCAATGTAACACATTTCCTGACTTCCATTCTGAAGTCTAGACATCTCTAAAGTTACAGTTTGGTTTAAATCAGGAGTCCCTTCCATAATCCAGTATCTCTCAGCAGCTGCAATTCTCGCATCAGATTTAAAAAAAAATCAAAGTCCAAAAAGCACCATAAAGGATCCAGATGATCCAGATGCCCTGTGTATTTCCAATCCTTATGTGGTTTATTTTTTATATTACTTTATTCTTTCTTTAAAGACTTTTTTATTTTTAAATTAATTTTTTTCTATATCTATTTTTTTTACTGTATCTGTTTAAAGGTTTTCTCAGTCTGGATTGCTTTACTGCATATCTGCAGCCTTCTCTGACTGTCTGAGCCAAGTCTCAAACCCGTGGCATGGCTCTGCACAAGGCACCGGCTGTCTCAAGCCCATAGGCAGTGACCTGGGGATCTGTCTCTGTACGTCACAGCCCACTTGAGAGACTGTGGGACTAGGAAGCCATGCTTGGCTCTGTGTTTCTGTGTTTGAATCTTTTAAAAAGCTTTCTCAGGTCCTGTGTGGAAATATGTGCCCCACATTGGATGCCATATATAAATGGAATTTTCTTTGGGCTGCCAACTCACAAATAATGTCACAGAGACTTATTATTAATTATGAAAGCTCTCCCTATAGCTTAGGATTGTTCCTAACTAGCTTTTATAGCTTAAATTAACCTATTTCCATTAATATACATTTTACCACATGGCTTTTTTCCTTTTTTTCATTATGTATGTCCAGCTCCCCCCATGTCTTGTTGGCATCTCCTGCATGCCTCAGTTATCTTTTCCTACTTCCTCTCTTTTCCTGGAAGTCCCACCTCTGCTTCCTGCCTAGCTATTGGCCATTTGATGTGGGAGTCCCCTCTGTGTGTTACTTGTATGGTTAACGAATAAAGAAACTGCCTTGGCCTGATAGGGCAGAACTTAGGTAGGCCAAGAAGAAGGAACTGAATTCTGGGAGGAAGAAAGTAGAGTCAGAGAGATGCCATGGATCTGCTGGAGATAGGTGTTGGGAATTTTACCTCTAGGTTTCGTCCCTGTTTGAGTTCCTACCCTGATTTCCCTTTTATGATGAACAGTGATATGAAAGTAAGCAAAATAAACTCTTTCCTCCCTAAGTCACTTTTGGTCATGACATTTCATCACAGCAACAGTATCCCTAACTGGAAGACTTATAATGTAACTCTTAAGGCTGTGACTAGGTCAATTTGACATTGGGTGGTGAAGACTGCCAAGGTCATGGTCTTTTCAATATGACCTAGACTCATCAAATGTTCAAAGGGATCTTCTGAAGTATGGATTGAGCTTCAGTGTCCAAATGGAACCACCATGGTCATGGCTATCAGTTTAGCTCGGTGATCATCTGATTTAATACCACAAGATGATTTCAGCCTTCTGAAAGTTTGTCTACAAACAGCATATGACACTCCCATCAAACACTTGACTCTCCGTTGTGCTCATTGCCCCTCAGCTTGTCTCAGAATTCATCCATGTATTTCTCTACCCACACACCTAGTGCCTAGGAAGTGACTTCTGGGTGCCAGTTATTGTATGGAACATTACAAGCATGAACAGATGCAGGAGAAGCCATTGGCCTCAGTACATCACAGGCCATAGCCACAAAGGACATGGTGTCTGAAGAGATATGTTTGTTCAGGTAAATGGAGCCACTGAGGCCAGGGATTAACACTGAACCTGCCAGTAAACTCTTCTCTTTTGAGCAAACTAAAAAGAGACTGGGGAGGTGGCTGGGTTAGTGAAGGGCTTGCTGTGCAAACTTGAAAACTTGAGTTCAAGCCCCAGAGCCCATGTAGAAAACCTCAGAGCTAGAGAGGAGAAGACAGGAGGATCCCTGAGGCTTGCCTGCCAGCTTTCCTGGCTGATCGGTTCAGTGAAATGTCCTGCCTAAAAACAGTAAGGTAGAGAGTAATTGAGGAAGACACGGGACATCAACCTCTGTTTGACCTCCACTGATACACACATATGTGCACATGAAACACACACACAGCACACACAGACACACATACACACACACACACACACACACACACACAGAGAGAGAGAGAGAGAGAGAGAGAGAGAGAGAGAGAGAATCTGGAATTCATATGGTTTCTGATACTCACAGGGCTCTCCTCTTCCCTGTAAAAATTGGCAAAAAGTGTCTATCTGCTACCAAGGAAGCCAGCGTCCCTTTAGAATTGGGTGCTCCTGAGTTTGTGACACCCAGTGTATAGAAAATTGAGACCCGTCTTGCCTCTTACCAGATTTGGATGGAGGCAAACAGACATGTCAAGTGGGACATGATCATTTCTGTTGACTACATTTCCCATCCACCCCCAGACTATGCACTGTGGCTTACGGCTGCTGTTGTCACATGTACCTTTTACAGACCCTCGGATTTTTCTTTTCTAGTTCCTTGCTAAGAACATCAGAGTCTTTTCTTGTCTGTTTACAGCCACCCACCTTCTGTGTGGTAGAGAGAGATGTAGCTGCCCAGGGCTGCTGCTTCTGGAGATAGGCTTGCTTGTGCCTCTGGCATGTCTATTAACGTTCAGTTTTCTGCTTTAGTGATGAGAGTCAGCAGGGGCCCTGTGACATGTGCAGGAACCAACACCATTGAGGCACTGGCAGAAGAACAGAGGGACTGAGGAAGGTACACAGAGGACACAGGGAAGGGATGGTTCACAGCAGAGGTTCCAGGATGTTTCTAGGTGATCAAGTGATTGTTTTCGAGGATTGTCTGGACATTATTTTGAAACATATATTTTATTGTATTTCATGGATCACAGGGAAAAGTGCTTTGGATTTTTTTGAAGGATAGAGTGAATGATTGTTACATTACCTCCTAACTTCACCATCTTTATACTTACGGACCGGTTGGTGGGTTGGATGAAACTGGTTGTCCTTAACCCACTGTTGGTTGAATAAAGGCTGATTCAGGATGCTTTAGGGGTCTCTCTTCCTCAGCGCAATATTGAATGTGGTCAGCTAAGATGTATGTCTTTTTGGGGACATTGGGCAAGGGGCCAAATTAGGCAATATAGGCTGCAATAGTTAGTTTTAACTGTCAGCTGGACACAACTTAGAATAACCTGGAGAGAGAAGTTAATGAGGGGTTGTGTAGATCAGGTTGGCCTGTGGGGGTTGTGTTGATTGTTCGCTGATGTAGGAAGAGTCAGCCCACTGTGGGTCTGTGAATGTGTGATGGGGGAGAAAGCCAGAGAAAGGCAAACAAGTGAAACCATGTGTTTATTATCTCTCCGTTCTTGAGTATGGACATGATGATGCTTTAAGTTCCTGCCTTGACTTCTCCACAATAGTGGATTGTAAGCCAAATAAACCCCTTTTTCCCTAAGTTGCTTGTAGGGAGGTATTTATTACAGCAACAGAAATGATGCCGGGACCCAAGTGTGCAGTGGCTTGGGAAACTCTCGTTAGTTCAGTGAATAAGTGGTGTCTAGCTTCCGCCTTTTAAGCATCTGATTTTCAGAATAACAATCTGGGGGTGCTCTGATCTGAAAAGGGAAGGGAGGCCCAGAGAGGCGCACAACTTTGCCAAGCAGGTAGTGTTAATGAAACGCTAGGCGACAGGACCCAAAGCTCAAGATTTCCCTCCCTCTCCGTCCCCGGTGCTTTTACACATGGGAAAGCCCAGCTCTTTTATTAACTTGAAATGTTAATAAAAACAGTACTTCCAGGTAAGCACCCAAGAATTCCTTCCTTGCTGGCTCCCAGGTGTGTCTCCAGGCATGTCCGCCCACCCTCAGCCTCTGCATGAGCTGTCAATGTCTTCTTCCTCACAGGGGAGTGTAGGCAGAGTTGGAGATTCTGGCAGAATGGTTCAGGATCGGGACTTCCTACTTGCCGTGAAGAATTTTGGCTGACTCCGTTGAATTTGTGTGGGAGTTCCCATTTCCAGACGGTTCTCTGGCTTATTCAAGAAGTTGACCTCTTGGTAGCTGCCCTGCCTAACACCTGCCCCTCCCACTTTGTGCCCATTGCCCCAGGTGCTGTCCAGAGCCATGCTCTTCTGTGGGTGTGTTGTGCCCTTGGGTTTGCGTGCCATAAAGGGGCCTTAGTCTCCACACTCGCAGCCATGCCCCAGTGTTGCAGATGAACCTTAGTGACAGACTGAGGTTACCCAGCCGTCTGTAGTCGGGGTTCACATTTGGACCATGACCAAAGTGTGTACGCACGAGACCAAAAGTCCAAATTGCTTCCTTCATGTCTCAAAATACCACGCTGGGTCTAGGGTATGTGGTGAGAGATTTCTCATTTTTAGCCCAATTGGAAGTTAGCATATTCTGAGTTCTCCCTGGTGACTTAGATCTTTATAAACCTTAAAACATCGAGGCTGGAGAGATGCCTCCAGTGTTAACAATGTGCATGGCTCTTGCAGAAGATCTGAGTTCAAGTTCCAGCACCCACAGCAGGCGGCTTTGTTATCGTGCCCTCAAGGGTCTCTTTCTGGAATGGGATTACTTGATCCAAATGCATAGGTATAGCTTGGCAAACGTCACCATATGATGACCAGAGAGTCTGTTCCAATTGATAATGCCGTATTGTCCCTTTATTAATCAAATAAACCAAGAAGGACACACAGCAGTAGCTCTCTGTTATAATGTGGCTTGGGTGCTCTGAGAAATCACCCTGGTGTCAGAATCACCGAACAAACGATTATAAGGCTCATGGGGAAAGGACAGGCAGGCCCCAAAAAACCTTTTTCTAGTCACACAGAAAAAAAAAGTGGCATTACTTTTGCACATAGTAAACAGGAAACCTTTGAAAAGGACTCAGTCATGCCCTGTGGAAATTTGTGACCATGGTGGCAAAGATGAGAGACCATGACCAGATGTGGCAAGCTGAGGCAACTTGTAGGTGTGATAAGCATATGGGAGTGGTTTGTGTGTTCCCACGTGGCTTGTTTCATCTGGCTGGGACTTTCTACACTTACTGTCTCCCAACGAAATCAGACACAAGCAAATGGAAAACTCACCAGAGCACGGCTTGTTCCCCAATCTGTCAATCACATCGAAACAAATTTGCGGTTCAAAACGAGTTTAAGTGGTCCCGGTGTACTTTTTCTGGTTGGATTTCCTCTTGTTTGGTTGGTGCCTGGCATTTCCTTTCAGTTTGCAAACAGGAGCTGGGTTGCCAGCAGGCTTTTTCTTTTAAAAGGGAATGTAGACAGGTAATTGCCTTGTTTTGCTTCGTAGCTAGTGCATTTTTGTTTGCTAGAATATTTTCATGAGGATGGCATCCACTAAGATTCCATCATTGCTAGATGCGTGCCTCTCTGTCCTCATCCCACGAACCACAAACAACTTGAACCGCGAGATGAGCCTCTCGCCCACTGCATCCATTAAAAAGGTCCATTCCTTCTATTCAAGCACATTAAAGGGAAGTCTGGCCTCTAGCTAACTGTCATTGATTGCCTGGTGGGTCCCGTGATGCTTTTTGCTATCTGGAGGATTAAACTGAGTTTTCTATTTGGTGAGATACTGAGCCTCACCCCCAGGAGGGAATGTCATTGGCCCTCTCCCAAGGCAGTAGTGGGGCTGTACCACGGGAATAGTGGTGACATTCCTCTTTGTTGTCATTGACACGTGTTCCTTGTGCACAGTACTGGGTTTCATGGAAACATTTTCCATAGAGGATATGATTCGGGTTGATCATGTTTTCCCCACAGATTCTTCTTCCCTCTGCCTTCTGTCTTCTCCCTCCCCCTAGTTCCCTTCACTCCCCTATGTCGTTTTGCTTCTGTGATATCATGTATATATGTATGCATGTATGTATACATGTATGTACGTATGTATGTGTGATTTGTCTTGTTGTTGTGATAAAATACACTGGCAGAATCAGCTGAATGGAGAAGGGTGTTATTTTGGCCCACAGTTCGAGGGTTTAGTCCACCTTGGCAGGGAAGTTCTGTAGCTTGAAGCAGCTGCTCACACCGTATGGTCAGGAAGCAGAGAAAGTTGAACGCTGGTGCTCAGCTCACTTCTTTCTTTTCATTCAATCCTGGATGCTGTCCCCCACAGTTAAGATAGGTCTTCCGCCATCAGTTATCCTCCTCTAGATAACCCCCCAGTGTGTGTGTGTGCGTGTGTGTGTGCGCGTGTGACTATTCCTGTGTTTGTGCATGCACATACCTGTGGAGGGCAGTGGTTGACACTGGATGTCTTCGCCAGTCTTCTCCACCTTGTGTTTTGAGACAGCGTCTCTCACTGAACCTGGAGCTCACTGATTCAGTTAGCCTGGCAGCCAGGAGCTCCAGGAATCCTTCCCATCTTCCTTTTCTCAAAGCTTGACATAGAAGCATGTGCTTTAGGGCCTCCCTTTTAAAACATGGGCTCTGGGGTATCCAAGCCATGCTCTTAGTATACCAGTATACTACCAAACACTTTCCGGACTGAGCTCTCTGCCAAACCCTCACCTGGTAAATATTGATGAGACAGTGGTGCCCTTATGTGACAGTGCCCTGAAGTATTATTCTTCAACCTGTGTGAGGGGCCAGAAAAGCTGCGTTTCCTGAGCTCCCTGGGGCTGCCTCTATGCTAGCTGGATTTGGCTATTTGGTTAAAACAGGTACTTTTTGTGGGCATACAAAAATTCTGCTAAGGTTAAGAAAGGGACCATGGTTTCAGCCTTGAGTCTCTGTACCATGGATGACACTGCCACACCATCCAGAGGTTGGTGAAGACAACCTAAGCAAGCATCCTGTGCAGGACCATTTGATGCTGCTGCCTTGCCTAGGGCATTTAAAGTCATCAAACTAGAAGGACTTGTGAACAAGGATCATCTTGTTTAAGATGTTTCCCCCCACACTTATTTTTGTTGTGTAAAAAATGTTTTATTCTAGCCTGAGTGTTGTTGTTAGGCAGAACCTCCAAGTTCCTACCTAGTCTGTGTGAAGTGGCCCTGGGGCATGGAGTGGGTCATGGGAATTCATCGGCTCCTGTGCACCCTGTGAGTCCCGGCTCTACCTCCATCAATTCCTCGGTCTTCTCAGAACACAGCTGAGACAGCCTGCTTGTGCTCAGACCTTCATTTCATGGCTAGGAGAGACGTCTAGGACGGAGTCATCTGAGCCCCTTTGTCTGCTCTTGCAGCTTTACAGGAGGCCTTTCTTCCGCCTTGCTCCGATGCGATGACTTGATTGTTCGTACTTGAAAAGGCGCGGCTCCAAACCCGTTCCTTCCCAGCTCTTCAGTTTCTTACCATCTCCCTTATTGCAGCTGATCCTTCACTGAACCCCCGTGCTTTACACTTTCTGCACAATGCTTGCTTAGTATTCGTGAGTTCTCGCCAAACACTATTTCATCTGACCCCTGAAATAAGCAGTAATACAGTCCCAGGAGAACTGGGGCTCGGGGAGGTGAAACTGGATGCTTTTGGTCTTTTTATGTGTCACAGAGTAGTAGAGCCTGGACTCAGGCTCACGTTAATCTGTCCAAGGCTAGAGCCTTGAAGCACCTAGTTTGAGAACATGGATCCAACTTTGCCTCCTAAGTTCTGAGCTCATGAGCTCGTAAGAGTGTTGAGAAAAATGTGCCTTTTACAGATGTTTGATGTTCTTGGGACAGTTTGTTGATATGCTGTCGTGGAGCAGCTAGTGGGAATAATTGATTTGTGCTTCTTAAAATAATTGTGCATGTGTATGGTGTATGCCCACACGCGCACGTAGGCCAGGACACAACTTTGTGGAGACAGGCTTTTCTCCTTGATCTTTTCTGTGGGTTTTGGTGTGGAACTCAGGGCATCAGGCTTGTACAGCAAGCATCTTCACCTGCTGAGCCCTTGTGCCCGCCCCACCTGCTCTAAGGAGTGTTCAGTCCCTCAGCAGTTGGGTTTTATGTCTGTTCCTGAAAGATACACAGGAGAGAAGAGTGAGCACTTTCCCATCAGTCTCCCCACGGGATACTAAGTTCCCTAACGTCCTAGACCAGGCCTTGGATGTTCAGTCTTCATCCCTCTGAAGTCTTAGCACTCTGTCCAGCATACAGTAGACATGCAATACATGCCTTCCCCAGAAAATAAACCAGGTAAGGTGGGGGAAGATAGTTTTGATATTTATTGTTAAGACAAGAGGGACTAAATAGGTCCTAACAGAGGTGCCCAGGTATGGCCATGGGCTGGGTTGACTGCTGTTTTTTATGAGCAGTGTTTTATTGGAACACATCAATAGCTATCTATCTGTTGCCTATTTCTGGTTGTCTCTTCGCTTCAGGGCTGTAGTGAAGGGGTTGCGACGGAGACTGTATGGCCTCCCAAGCCTAAAGTATCTGCCATCTGCGCTTTCCCAGAGCAAGTTTGCTGAGCACTGGGTAGCAATCGTTTGCTGGACGCAGTCTGGTTTAGTGGTTGATGGGGAATCTGGGCAGAGGAGTGGGTTAGCAGGAGTCCAGACCTGAGTCTGGGGGAGCAACAAGCTCGTAGTTCTCCATGTTTGCTCATTCATCACGTGCCTGTTATTTCTGTCTTTTGTCATAGGTATTAGGGTTATCAACTGGAATTAGTGTCCTGCAGAGGGTCCACCATCTAGCTGGGGAGATAAAACTCTAATTTTTAAAGTGTGAGCCTCTATTTGTGTGTCTGTGGAGAGATGGACCCCTTGTGAGTACAGGGAAGTAGAGGACAACAATTATCCTACTCTTAAAGAGAGCATTCTTGTAACACCCTTGGCTTTCTGTTTGCCCGTGTGTGTGTGTGTGTGTGTGTGTGTGTGTGTGATAATTTTATAAGTAAGTTTTTATATTCCAGTTAATATTTCCTCTTATCCTTTTTCTGTAGAGATGTATGTGTTTGTATTTAACATGACTGACATAATATAAAATTTAAATTTTATAGCATAGTGTATCAGTGATAGATTTATTGCATCAAGACAATGGCAGGTGCTTGTCCCTCATGATTAGCTGTGAGTTGACTGGTTTCTCTGCTGGCCTAATCTGGGCTCACTCAAGCAGTAGGGATGGAAGGTTCCATAGCATGACAGACTGGTTGCTGGTTGGGACTTCTGTGTCCTCTGTCGTATTAGAATGGCATTCTCCAATGGTGGCCTTAGGTCAGCAAATGAGGAGTTAAGAGCAGAAAGCTGCCGCAGGGCTAGCTCTGTCCCAGCTTGTGAGTGTGACACCACGCCCATCACATTCCATTTGTTGAGGCAAGGCCCAAGAGCAGTCCGTAGTCAAGGACCAGAAAGTACAGCCCATCCCCTGGTGGGAAGGGATGCAACACGGAGTTACCAAGGGGTGTGGGTGTCCAAAGGATGTTTTACCATGAACATAGTGTTCCATTTGAAGGGTTTATGTGTGTGACATGAAAGAGAGATAGATAGATAGATAGATAGATAGACAGACAGACAGACAGAGACAGAGACAGAGGTGTGTGTGTTTAGGTATTCTGACTCTTGACACCATCTGGAAGTAAACTTTAAAGGCCACACTATTTCCTCCACTGTGAAATAAGTGTCTTTCTCCTCTACTGCCATTTATCCATCCCAGTACACCTTCCCAAACCCTTCCATCCGATAGGCAGCCGGATGTTCCTCTTCTATGAATTACATCCTCTAATTCTCTCAGGGACGTTCCCAGGCTTGTGTTCTCTCTCAGTTGATCTATTTTTCCTGCCCTAGCGCTACCCTCACGATGCTGGTGGTTTTTTACAATCGTGCTTAATTATGTAATTGGGGAACTGCTTTCCCACTACGCTTTTTCAAAGACTTCTTGTCTATTTTTGCTTAATTCTCCCAGTGGTTCCCAAGAATCATTCTGTAGTATTCTGGAAATGGACTCCCTGGGATTCTGACTGTAATTGCATTATATTTATTGATCAATTTGTCGCGAACTGGCAGCATTAATATATTACGACTTTCTACCCAGCAGCACCATGGGATCACCCCCATTCATGTAAGCTTCGGAAAGATCACTGAGTAGAGTCTCGTGGCTTACCCGCTTAGTTTCCCAATATTTCCTGTGAGAGAGAGGAATTATGTCCCTCTTCCTGAAGGATGGGGAACCAGCCCCTCCCTATTAGATCAGCTCATGAGTTAAATGTGTCGGAAGAGACTCTTTAAAGGTATGTGCACTTCCTGGTTCTTCAGGAGCTTTCTCCGCTACAGATAGCAGTGTTCTCTTGGTGAGTTTGGCTTTTCTCCTTCTTCTTTTAAGAATATTTTAGAACTATTGCTGTATTTGTGAGTGTGCATAGTGTGTGTAAGGGTGTGTGTGTGTGAGTGTGAAGGTGTGAGTGTGTGTGTGTGTGTGTGTGTGTGAGAGTGCATGGTGTGTGTGAGAGGGTGTGAGCGTGTGTGTGTGTGAGTGCAGGGTGTGTTTGTGAGTGTATGGTGTGTGAGTGTGCATGACGTGTGTGTGAGGGTGTGAGTTGTGTGTGTGTGATGCATGGTGTGTGTACGAAAGGTGTAAGAGATGTATATGTTTGTGTGTGTAAGGTGGTGCACACATGATGCTTGTGGCATCAGTTCTCTTCTCCTTTTACGTGGGTGCTAGCAATCAAGCTCACATCTCCAGGCTGGGTGACACATTTTTTAACTGGCTGAACCACCACTTTGCTCTTTGATTCTCTTTTTTTAAAAACCTTTTATTATTGGCATTATTCTAAAAGGAATATTTTTTCCTTCTGTCACCTTGCTTGTTCATTCTAGACCTTTCTATAATGGCATTGTGAATGTTTTTGGCTTTTCATGCTGCTCAGTCTCTGTTATGGCAGCTCACCTTTGTGCTTGTAGTATGGACCACAGGTATTGTATATAGGAAGGGGCATGGGTGTGTGCCAATGAAATCTTATCTCTCTAAACCAGCATTGAGCCATATCCAGGCCATACTCTATCAGTTACAGATTATTTAATTTATTTGTTCTAGACACCTAGAGACATTTACTGTGCTTTGAGGTCATAATGGATGACCCATGGTAGTTGTTCTTGAAAGTGTCCCAGCTCTGGTCATGGGCAGCTGCTCCTTCATTCTGCCATCATGGTGGGCATCGCAGAACTCTGCTCCAGGTTCATTTGGTGCACAGCCTGTCTGGGGATTCTCTGGGGGACGCTGGTTTCTTCTGTTGGAGAATCATAGATATTCTAAGTGTGTTTACAGCTGCTGGTTGTCTCTGCTTCTAGCCCTTCTCAGAGTTCGGGTGTAGGAGACACACAACCCACGGCACCCGTAAGCATGTTTATGTATTTATAAGTGTTATTATATATGACTCCATCACCTGTGGAGAACCTGACTCTGAAAGCTTCCGGTTTATTCACTCATTATGTGTGTTCATAGGTATGTGAACATATACTAACACATATATAACATATATGTGTCATACACACACATTAATGTATCCCCATCTTTTTTGTATCCGTATGAGAAGCAAATTTACCAACTAGAGTCTGTTGTTTGTGTCAAATCCTGTGTATGGTCATTGTCTGTATTTTACAGTTAAAGTGCTTTATTTTCTTAAAATTATGTGGGCAGCTCCTTTCCCCTCTCCCCTTCATTCAGATGACATCACATCTTTGTGCCACTGTGAGAGTCAGTTGTCACAGACATCGTTCCGTTCGAGTTCCCCCTGGCATTCTGACTGATTTGTGTGCGCAGGCAGGGCTCAGTGGCAGGTGTTTTCCTCAATCATGTTTCTCCTTATATTTTTGAGACATGATCTCTCAGTGAACCTAGAGCTGACTGACGTTTGGCTAGACCGGCAGGCCAGCAAGGCCCTGTCTCCACCTCCCCAGCTCACTGTATATGGGTTTATGTGGATTCTAGGAATGCAAGATTAGATCCTTAAACTTGTGTGGCAAACATATTAATTAATTATCTTCACAGCCCACCCTCAGCTATTTTTTTTCAAAATACGTATATTAAAGGTCACTTTGTGGTCTATACATAGTTGTGTTGGCTTTGACACCTGTGCAGAGTCACACGATCCCTGCCACCATCCTGTAAGGCATTTTCATCACATAAAAAGTCCCCTTGTGTAGCTCTGTGCAATCATCCCTCCACAGTGGCTTCTGACACCCACAGATCTCTCCATCTCTGTGGCTTTAGTTTTTCCCAGGATGTCATACAAATGGAACTACGTAGCCCTTTGAGTCCATCTTCTCCCATTGTGTAGAATGAATTTAAGATTGCCTCTGGCTGCTATGAGAATCAGTGGTTTGCTGCCTTTCATTTCTGAGTGGTGGTTAGTTCTGTGAATTCCCTTCAATTTGTGTATCTGCTTCCTTGCTGAAGGATTGCTGCTAATCCGAGATCGGGGCAGTTATAAACAATGCCGCCATAAGTATGCACACACAGGTTTGATTATTTTTGGTGGGCATTATATTTAGTCTCATTTCTCCTTTTTTTAACTTTTCTCCCCCTGGCTCCTATTTCTTAATGTTATTTTGCTTTTAAGGTCATTTTTGTACCATTTGATTTAAGATGCCCGTTTCCTCTTTCCACGCCTGTGGGTCTTCACCTTCAGTAAACCTGCACATCTTAAGTGTTAGAGTGACTGACAGGTGTCTGTCTCACCACTGTTTCTATAAGAGTTTCTCTATCTCAGAAACTCTTCTGGTGGCTCTTGTCAAC
This sequence comes from Microtus oregoni, assembly GCF_018167655.1. NCBI lineage: Eukaryota > Metazoa > Chordata > Mammalia > Rodentia > Cricetidae > Microtus > Microtus oregoni. The sequence goes on from NW_024543063.1 coordinate 37,261,778, forward strand.
ATTTCTGTTGTGCTGTTCCACTCTGTCCTCACCTGAGACTTTGGTCCCAGGGCTGAGTTTTACCAGGTTCCCAGTCTCTCAGGTGTACCTCTCAGTGTTCTGCCTTTGCACATGAGCTGAGAGCCTGCACTTCTCAATTTTCTTGTCTTCCCCAAGTGTCCCCTGCATGGATATAATACCATTTATTCACTTTCAAAACCATTTCCTTGTTCAGTTTTCTGTCTGCTCCAGAGAAATGTTCTTGTCATTTTGGGGATATATTTGTTTTTCCTGAAGGCAGAGATCCCCTGTTTTTTTTTTTCAAAATATTTGCAAGCATATTAGGCTGCATTCTAGAGTCTCACTGAATCTTCTTGTTTCTCACCAGCCCACATATATGTATGTATATCTCCTGTGCTGTGTGTTTTTCTCAACACAACACAAACAAATCTTTGGGGAAGAGGGATCCTCAGTTGAGGAAGTGCCTCTATCAGATTGCCTGTTACAAGTCTATGGGGTCAATTCTTTGGTTAATGATTGATTTGGATGGGTCCAGCCCACTGTTATCAGGGGGAGGTGGTACTGTAAGCCATGGTGAGCAATCTAGTAAGTAGCATTTCTCTATGACCTTAGTTCCTGCCTTCAGCTCCAGGTTCCTGCCTTTAGTTCCTGCCCTGAAGTCTCTCAGTGGATTGCAACCTGGGAGTTCTAAAATGAAATAAACCCTTTTTTTCTCTAGGTTGATATTGGTCATGGTGTTTATCACAGCAAGAGAGCACAGGAGGACAGTTCCTTACTGTACCTTCTTGAGGTTAAATTTACATTTATTTATTTATTTGTGTGTGTGTGTGTGTGTGTGTGTGTGTGTGTGTGTGTATACATGGAGATCAGAGGACAACTTGCAGAAGTTAGTTCTCTCCTCCCATGTGGGTTCCAGGGATTGAGCTCAAGTCATTTGCCTTGGCTTGGTCTTGCTGCCCCTCCTGACCTTGTGAAGTTGTAAGATTTAGGCTGTAAGTCAGTTTCTGAAGCATAAGTTTGAGCCATGATTTTTGAAAGTGGGTAATTTGTACTTTGCTCCCTAAAACAGGAGACAAGATCCTCCCTCTTTGCCACAGAAGACTCCTCAGTCAGTAGTTAAGAGTATTACAGTTCACAGTGTTCGTCTCCCTCTGTGAAGGTGCGCGTGTGTGTGTGTGTGTGTGTGTGTGTGTGTGCGCTTGTACGTGTGTGTGTGTGTGTGTGTGTGTGTGTAGACCTGAGTTTGGTTGCCAGAGATCGATGCTGACTGTCTTTGTACATGACTCTTCACCCTCCCCCCTTTTTTTTTGGAGACATGTTCTCTCACTGAACTTGGAGCTTATCCTTTTGGCCCTGCAGGTTATGCAGCAAGCCCTGGGATTCCTCTACCTCTCCCCCTTTACCTCATAGAACTGGGGTTACAGGTGTGTTCCACCACACCTGGAAACTGGCTTTATTATCAGTGCTGGGAATCCAAAGCCATATCCTTGAGCTGCATAACAGATGCTTTGTCTACTGAGATATCTCCTGTAACGGGCTTTTTTGGACCATCGGCTTCCAAATCATGACACAGAGACTTATTATCAATTATAAAAGCTCAGCCTGTAGCTTAGACTTGTTTCTAACAACTTATAACTTAGCCCATTTCTATTCTTCTATGTGCTATCATGTGACTTGTGGCTTTTGCTTCTCCTCCTGCATGTCTTGCTCCCTCCCCAGCTAGCAACTCCTCTGGCGTCAAGAGTCTGGGAAGTCTTTGGTAGGAGATCCTGTATACCGGAGATATAGTTTTCTCTTCTGCTTTCTCTGGGGGTCTAGGGTTGAACGGAAAACCTAGGATGGGGAAAGTGATCGAGGGTTAGGGAGAGCGGACTACAGGGCATGCTGGAAATTCCCAGGAGTGTCAAGATTGGGAGGCTAATCTAACCATGTAAAGGTGCTGCAGGTGTGTGGGTAACCTTGGCATGCCCGGAGAGAAGGGCTCTGAGGGTGCAGATACTTCCTCTGTTGGCCTTGTCAGGTGGGGCCCACCACACACAGTGGGGGTTCTATAAAAGGCATCCATTGGAGAGATGGGGCCTGAAACCAAGGTACTGTGGGCCATTCCGAGCTCTCTGATGCTCGTCAGAGGTGGGGCCTGTGCATGATCCTTAATCTCCAGGAGCTTCATTTTGTTGTCTATAAAAGAGAAAATAAAATGATCTCACTGGGCCGTTTTGAAGATGAACTGAGTTAATACATTGGGGTCGTGTACAACAGTGGCTGACTGGACAAATATCAGACATTGTTTTTATTGTGTTTGTCTGCCAGGAGGAGGCTCGGAAGCAGGGGGCATGGCCCCTTGTGGGAGTCGCCTGGATCTAAATTCTCTCTTCCCTTCAGCATCTTTCAGCCCTGTCTAGCTACTTCTTCCCAGAAAGTCTTCCGAGGAAGCTTCACGTCTCTGCCTTTGTCTGTCCCGGGCTTCTTACCTTCCTCCCCAGTGCACATCCCTTGCTCTGTCTTACACATCACCTGGCACTCACTCTCTGTGCCCTGTGGTTTTCTGCTGGACATGGTGTTGTCTATCCAGTGAATCTTATCTGTGAAGCCATTTCCTTCTTCATGCCTCCCCCTGAATATTGATGGCCCACAGAGTTGATGCCTGTCCTATAGCTTCCTGCTGGTCATGTGTGGTTATGGAATCCAGTGACCCTGAATTCAAATATTTTTATTAAGAAATTTTTAAATATGATGTTTTCTCATTTTACATAGCTATCCCCATTCCCATTCCCTCCCCTCCTCCTGCTCCACTCTTCTCTCCACACCCCCATCCACTCCTCAGAAAGGGTAAGGCTTCCCATGGGAAGTCAACAAAGCCTGATATTTCACTTCAGGGCAAATCTTGATTCCCCACCTGTTGGATGTGTGGTGCAAAGAAGTCATCATCTTCCCTGAGCCTGAAAGAGTGGGCACTGAAATGAGACCAAACACTTTATTCGTGATTAACGTAATTCCTGGGACTGCCATCATTATTATTCCTAATGGGACAGTCATCCTGGGGTCACCATGACACAGGTAATGATTGCATGAGGACCTCCCTGTCCCCACCTGCAGTAGCATCATCTCGAGTTAGCTGGGATCAGAGAGCATAAACGTTAATTAACAATTTATTTGAGCCCTAAGGAATAGTTCAGCATCTCATATTCCTCATCTCTGAAAAAAAGGAGCCTGAGGGATGTGGGCATGCCAGCTCTTCTGATACCATTCACATGTTTGAGTGCATATAAGTCCAAGGAGATTGCATTGGCAATTCCCCCCTTTGCAAGGACTGAGCTCTAGATAAAGCTGGTGGCCTGTACAGGTAGGTGACGTGTCAGGAGATGGGATTGTCCAGACTAGGGTCACGCCTCTGCTGTCAGAAGGAGTGAGAAGTTGGGAGACAGGACAGAGGTGGAAGGGAGGGGTTCCAGCAAAGTAAGATATCTCAGGTAGGAAATCTTGAAATCACAGGCAAGGTCAAGTCTGGGTGACTTGAGCCTCAGCCAGCAGAGAAAGAAGCACCAAGGAGGGTGAGTCATCAGAGATAACAGTGGCCAAGGTATAGTGAGATGCTTGGGGTCATCTTTCCCCTTGCTCCCTGGAGGCATTTTGGTCTTTCAGGAAGAGCTATTGTTTTTTTTTTTTTTTTCAAAACCTGAAAAGTACCTTTCTTGTTTGTTTTAAAGACCAGACAAAGCCATATAAAGCAGTTCTGTCCACTGGCTTCACGCACAGGAGAGCCGTCCCATTTGATCTCAGGTGCTGTGGGCTTCTGACTGTGCTCCTCTGTATTGCAGCTCTTCTTCCCCTCCTCCCCGGACTGTTGGTGCTGATATTGTTTCTTTCACACATGGAGAAGCTGAGATCTCTAGTGATTGGGCAAGTTTCCAGCCATAGGACTAGAGGGTGGCAGGGTTTTGTTTGTTTGTTTGGTTTTGGTTTTTTGTATTTCTTTAAACAGCAGGATACTGGGGTGATATTATTAAGTTCTATTTAAAGTTGGTATTGAGTTAATTTACGTGTTCAGTGGCTTTGTGGGTGGGATCGGAGTGGAAGCCGTGGACTGTTGAAGCCTTCTGTAACTTGAAGAGAGCAGAATTAGCTCCCTCTTCCAGTGTGGGATCCTGCCATCTAGACTCTGCACCCTTTTCGACAGCTCCTGGATTCTGCAGCAGCATTGCTGTGTCCAGCTATCTTCTGTACTTGGAGAGATGGATCCAAGTCGGTAGACACTCACTTCTCCTTGGGGAGGAGCTGATTGTCACCTGCGGTCATTTTGTGCAAGGCAGGGAAACATTCTGATCATAGACACCAGCAAGTGTTGTGGTCATAGCAGGCTGTACAAGATTAACTAACTTGTATTGTGGACTGTGAAAACTCTTATTCGTGTGTTATCCACAGTCACCCAGTGAGATCGGCCAGTTACTTTCTCCTTGCTCTTTGCTCTGTGAGTCACCGTAGGCCTAAAGACATTTATAAATGAGTTTAGAAATACATGATAGAGTTTTCTAGGAGTCTTGTTATAAAGCCTTGGTTCTTAATATTATCTGACTTCATTTTAATGTGACTGCTGTCCATCTGCCCATCACTTCATGACCTCAACCCTCTACCCATTCTTTACTTGTCAACTGTCTATTCATTCATCAGTCATCCTTCCATGGATCCATCTATACATCTATCCATCCATCTATCCATCCATCCATCCATCCATCCATCCATCCATCATCAATCTACACAAGCAGCTATCATTTATGCAGCTACCCATCCATCCATGCCTTCATCCACCCATGCATCCATCTATTTGACCATCTATCCATCATCCATTCATTTAGTCATGCTTTCCCATTCCTCATCTCCCCAACCACCCATCATTTACCCCAGCTCCCCATCCATCTATGCATTCATCCACCCTTGCATCTATCTGTCTGTCTGTTTGTCCATCATCTGTCATGATCCTCTTATCATCCATCAACCCACCCACCTGCATATCCACCCACCGTGTAGCATTGTCTTTTGCTTTATCTGGGGGAGGAATCCCTTCACTGCAGGAGTTAAACCTATACTTTCTAGAGCAGAGACCTCCATTCTGTTAAACACCCCTTAGCCTCCAAGAGCTGCGTATTTGCTAGTGACAGTCTAGGTGGGTGTCCTTGGGCATGCTGCCATTCCAGACACTGCCAAGCTGCTTATTACCTTTTCCTATTCTATCAACTGCACAGAGTCTCTCCCCACAATGTCCTCAAAGGAAACAAAGCTGCAGGCTGTCAGCTTCCTGAGGTGCTATTATGATTGACAGGCAGCACCTTTGACCCCGCAGGTTGGGGGCAGGATGAATTGGTCCCAGGTGTATTTTAAAATAGAAGAACCGTTATTGAGTTTGTGTGATTTATGCAATGCATCTAAAACAGAGTCTTATAAGGAAGGAAATTGTAATAGAAACAGGTGAATTCAAGTAGAGATGAGTCAATTAAGGAGTCAGTTAAAATTGTCCGAGAGGCAGTATTATTACGAGGAGGTGTGACCTAGCTAGATCTGGATTTATGAAGGTGGAGCAGTGAAAGTCACCTCGTTACTTTCCATAGCTCCTGTTATATGTTCACCACCCAGGGAGATGACCACAGTTCATGAAACTTCAACCTGTAAACATGCAAAGCCAAAGGGGCCCTTGTATCTAGTACTATACAACCATTATTGCTCTCACTGCACCCCTTCTCCCTTCTGTATTCTCTTTCCTAAGTTTCAGGAGTGCTGTCTTTGCTTGTAGTTCAGTTCCAGTGGATCGGACTTTCATCCTGGAATGAATTGTGTGGACACTGAAATGTGCGGGTGAAGAGTAGGGGCGTGGCTGCATAAGAGGGCACTAACTTAGCCTTCACGAGGTCCTGGGTCCAGTAGCATCAGTGGAAACAACAACAACAACAAAAGAAATATGTTTGAATGTAGTGTTTTAAAATTTCTCATGAAAATTGAGTGCCTGGGGGCTGAAGGGCAGAGCTCTTTATATAGAATAAGGTAGCCTCAAATCCACAAATCTGCCCATTTCAACTTCCCAAGGGCTGGGGCTCGAGGCATGCACCAGCACATTTTAAAAATGATATATACTTTTATTAAGTTTTGAGAATTTCATACAATCATAAGATATATTTTGAACACCCCTGCTTCTCTCCCTAAGTCCTCCAAGATCCACCTCCCATCCTCCATCCTTCCCAACGTTGTGCTCTTTCTCTCTCTGTTTTAGAACCTACGCAGTCCAGTTTGTGCTACCCATATAGAAATGGGTGTGGGCCTTCCATTAGAATTGGGTCAATCTACCAGGGGTCACACCCTTGCAGAAAACCAACTCCCTTCCCCAGAAGCTGTCAACTGTCAACAGCCCCTCATCTGGGGACGCTTGTGACCCCCCTCTGTCTCCATGCTGGAGTATTGACTGACTTGATTTTGTGTGGGTGGTCACAGTTGCTACGCATTCATGAGCTCAGTGGTTCCGTCATGTCATGCGGGAGGTCCTTCTGTCTACATGTTGATTTTATTGGTTAATGAATAAAGAAAACTGGCTTGGCCCATAGCATGAGAAGAGGAAGGTGGAGTTAGAGGAAGCCATGCCTGAGACAGATGCTGAGAACTTTAGCTGGTGAGCCACAGCCACGTGGCGATATACAGACTAATAGAAGTGGGTTAGTTTAGGATATGAGTTTAGCCAGAAATATGCTTAAGTTATTGGCCAAACAGTATTGCAAATAATATGGTTTCTGAGTGGTTATTTTGTGGCTGGGTGGCCAGAACAAAAAAAACAACCCTTCCCCCAATAGTCGTGTCCAGGGGACTTTATTTCTCTCAACTTCTCCTCCAGTCTCTGGCTCTTAACTTCTGCCCCCTCTTCCATGATGACGCTTGAGCCTTAGGGGGAGGAAGTATGATACAGGAGTCTCATTTAGAGCTGAGTACTCTGTAGACACTCATTCTTTGCACCTTGACCAGCTGCCACTGACAAATCCAAATTCAAGTGGATAATGAGGTTGAAAGGATAGTAAATGAGCTCAAAAAGTACCCTTGGCTTATGTCCCTTGAGATGACTCAGGAGGGAAAGGCACTTGCCACCAAATCTGATGACTCAACTTTGAGTCCCTGGATCCCACGTGGTGGAAGCAGAATTAATTCCTGCAGGCTTCCTTCTGATTGCCACATGTGCAGAGTGGCATACACACCCCACTAAATAATAAATAAATAAATAAATGTTCAAATTTTTTTGATAAAAACAACCCTTCACTTTAAAGCTCTTGCAGAGGACCTGAGTTTGGTTCTTAACACCTAGGTTTGGTTTGCTCACTCCTACCTGTGATTTCAGCTCCAGCCACACCTCCGCTGGCCTCTGAATGTACTCCACACATGCACTACCCCCACACACATGTATAAATAAAAAAATCTTTTTAAAAAGATTTATTATATAAAAATAGCAACGAAATCACAAAGATAAATTAATATGATGCCATATGTATTATTGCTCAATTAATATTACTTATTTTTTTAAGAGTAGAAATCTTCGTCAGATGGATCTTTCAAAGTCTGCTTTGCAACCCTGAAAACAAGAATTTCTAGCAAAACCCTGTAGTGCTATCTCAACAAAAGGGAGTGAGGGCGGATGCAGGATGCCACCTATGGGATATAGCCTGAAGAGGCACCATGAAACATCATGACTGTGATGCTTTAGTTTTGAGTGGGAGGGGCAGGGCTGTGAAGTCCAACCCAGGGCCTCTTGTCTGCATGGCAGGTGTTCTGCAGCTAGATTAAACCCCCAGCCTTTCAGCCACGTTCTCAAACAAGCCAGCTCTCTCCCTAGCACTTGCTGCCTGGGATTGACTGGATTGAAGACCCTTACTCAAAATAGGAAGTACCGGAGCCTCAGAGAGCAAAGGCTGTGCAGTTTGTTTTATGATCTTGTAAGGCTGGCAGCCACCCAGATAAAGTGCAAGTGTTTTTGCAAAGTGCATGGGACAGTTTTTTCTATAAACCTGAACCCAAGGCTCTCATTGAAAGTCAAGTCATCTGGGAGGTCGAATATTACATGTCACCTGCCACATCCAATGCTTATCTATTTCTCAGCCAAAGCTCCACACGGCTTCATCTCTACATTTGCATCCTTGTCTGTCTTAAAACTTCTCCAGTGCATGGTCTTACCATGTCTGTAGAGGATCAGGCAAGCTTTACTGTTAATAATTTTCTACTCTAAAAGCTCTAGCGTGGGTGTTGGGGGCTCTTCCAGCCGATGTTCGCGGGGACTCAGTGTCTGCCTGTCCATCTGTAGCTGGACCTAAGATGGCCTGAGGCACTTTGGAACAAGGATGGTGATGTCCTGCTTCTCACTGTCTTGTCTTGCCTTCTCAGGTCGAAAGGATTGTGGACAAGAGGAAGAACAAGAAGGGGAAATGGGAATATCTCATCCGATGGAAAGGCTATGGCAGCTCCGAGGACACGTGGGAGCCAGAGCATCACCTCCTGCACTGCGAGGAGTTTATTGATGAGTTCAACGGGCTGCATGTGTCCAAGGACAAGAAAGTGAAGTCAGGAAAGCAGGCTGCAGCCTCCAAGCTCCTCCGTGACACCCGCAGCCCACCAGTGGAGAGGCTCCCCCACAGGCCCCTGGAGCCCGGCAAAAGCAAATCAGCTTCCCACAAGCGGAAACGTATCAACTCTCCCCTGTCCAGGCCCAAGAAGGGGTCTTCAGGGAAGGCCCCTGGGGCCACAAAGTCTGTGTCCTATAGGACTACTCCCAGTGGCTTACAAATCATGCCTATGAAGAAGGCTCAGAATGGCTTGGAGAATGGAGATGCTGGTTCTGAGAAGGAGGAGGTGCACTTTGGAAATGGGTCCCATCAGCTGGATTTGGATTTGAGTGACCAGGTTGGAGAACAGGATGCCAGCGACTGTGATGGGACCCACTCTGCGCTGGTGGAGAACGGAGTCGGTTTGTGGCTTTTCTCTCTCTTGGGATTGGCTTTGGCTGTTGCCAGCAGTTTTGTTGTTGTTTGAAATAGGATCTTAGGTAGCCCAGGTTGGCCTCAAACTCACTAAGTATTCTAGAACGCCCTTTAACCTCCCTATCCCCCGCCTCTATCTCCTGAGTGTTGGTGCTCTAGGCAGGCACTGTTATATCCTGGCTTAGGTAGAGGTGGAACACAGGACATTATTGCATGTTAAGTAAGCACTCTACCAACCATGCCACCTCTCTAGTCCCTTGGTCTGATTTTTCTTTCAATCTAGGGAAACACATAATTCACACCTCCTGTTTGACTCTTAGCGGCTGTTAATACTGCCTTTGTCTCTCACACCAGGGCCATGTAAACTTGACCTCACACCCATGTCTGTCATTAGATACCTTTTCATTTGGGAATACCCAGCCACAGATGCTCAGGTGGGGCCTGTGATGGCTTACAAAGGCCTAACTATAGCTAGGCCTGCCATCCTAGCCACATGGGATGCTGAAGAAGGAAACTTGCAAGTTTAAGGTCGCTCTGGGCTACAGGTTGAGTTCATGGCCAGCCTGAGCCACTTAGTAGGAGATCCTGTAATGTAAAGAGGGCTGGGGGCATCCAATCCCCCGTGCTGTTATATACAGAAAGAGAGAAAGAGAGTCCCTCGTACACTGTCGGACACCCACCAGATCTACATTCCGGAAGGCAGCTCAAGAATTCTCACACCCCAGAACACAGGGGTCATCCACAGAGGGCCAGCACCTCCCATGGGTCTCACTCACAGCCTTGCTTGTGATCTTATAGTGACCAGAGAGGGGGCCACCTGGGGGCTGCTCTTCCAGATTTCCAGGTGAAGCTCACCACCCCAACACATGATGGGAGATACCTTTCCTGCTGGTGTCACATAGGTGATGGACTTCATTTCTTTATCATGTCCTGCTTCAGTGTAGTCAGGATGCTGTCACAAAATGACCGAGACTAGGTCACCATGGAAACGTAATTCTCACAGTTCTAGGGACTGGAAAGTCCAAGATGGAGCAGGCAACAGCTGGGGCTGCTGAGGGATGTTCCTTGTAGATGGAGCACGGCTTCTAGCTGTGTGCTTATTTGGTGGTTATGACAGCCTACCTCCTTTCATGCTTCTGTGTTTAATTTCTTTATAAAGTCTCTATATTTAGACCAGGCTTGCCTTGGACTCACACTGTTGCCCAGGCTAGCCTGGAGCTTCTCTTATAAAGTCATTAATCCCATTCAGGATAGTAGAGTTCTCATGACTATATCCTCTCCTACAGACTCTGCCTCTTGATGCTGCTACATGGGGAATTAGGATTCAAGATATGACTTTTAGGGGAGGGGGAACCCCAACACCCAGACTGCAGTGGGTCCTAAATGCAGTTAAAGCCCCATCCTGTGCCTGCTGTCTTTCTTGCTCCTTTCTTCTCTGACTATGCGGCTCACATTAGATGGTCGATTTCCTCCCTCCTACAGTCTCCGGAAGCAGAATTAAAGGAGGAGGCCGTGACCTGGGTGACTTCAGCTTCCCATGCTGAGACTTCCTCAGTGGCCAGATGGCTCCTTAGAAGAGACCTCAGTGGCCTGTGTCCTTGGGCAAGCTGTGTGTTCCCGTTTCATACCTCCTCTTTTTCTCAAACACTTTTGTATATACCTGCAGGCAGTACCTTCATCTTTGGGGGATCAGATCCCCAAGCCTCAGGGGCTTCAGGAAATACTTTCTGGGCACACAACAATCTGTGCCCAATGTGCAGGGCCCTCAGATGGCCCTGATGGAATGATTGTGTGTGCATGTGTGAACAGGGCTGCTTGGATGTGGGTGATGCAGCTGCTGGCTGGACCATGAGGCAAGTTCATCAGGGATGATGCTAAGTGTGGGGTCTGGACCATTCTGAGCATGCTCCATCGGGGAGAGCTTGCCATCACTTAGAGGTTCCTCCTGCTCCAGAGAGGAATTTCACCCTAACACAATTTATTTAGGCGTCTGCCCCATCCTGACTCATGTTTCCGTCTGGGGATCCCCAGTGCTGCTGTGCTGTGCCTCAAGCATATGGAAGCGCTGTTTGTTTGAAACATTCATCTCTTGGGGGAGAAGTAGCTTGTGTAAATGAGGCTTGGCATAAACACCCGCGTTTGATGTTCCCATGACAGCTGCCAGCAGTTGCAGGATCCCCTGTCAATGCGGGAAGGGAGGCAATGGGAAACCTCTTAGGCTCTCCGGGTACAGGCGCAGGAGCCTGGGCGGGAGCCCAGCAGCTGAGCCACTGATACACTCTACCAGGCCTGCAGCTTCCCCAAGAGCAAGGAGGGGCATGAGAGGTGACTGACTGACTACCGGACAGCAGTGTGGAGCACAGAGGGAGTATCTCCCTGCTTGTGCTGTCTTCTCCGGTGGAGTGGAACCACTAGCCATTTGCACTGGGTTGAGCTACCTTGAATGATGACCCGCTAATAGGGCCTGGCGCTCCATCATCTGGGAAACTAGCATGGCCTACCTTCTGAAGTCTCTGGGAGTTTGCAGCTTTTCTGGACCATCCTCCTCCTTGGTCCCTTATCTCTCTACCTTCCTCGGATAGTGTACATCCACACATCCAAGGGCCCCAGCTGGAACAGAAGGGAAGGAGCCGCCCACCTCTATTGTGTTTGTGGCTGTTCCAAATCCTTCTGTTTAATTATATCCTTTCGTGTTGGTGTGCGAAGCTCCCATGAGGAGAAGGCTGTTGGTCTCATATTTCCTATGTGTAATATCCCCTGGGTACCTGCGACAAATGCAGGCAGAGCCCACAGTATCTGAGGTACTGAGTCTTGGATGGAGTCCAGAAGACCAGATCTTCCCAGGCGCCTTGGTGACTTCCGTGTTTCAGACGTCGTACCAGGATGAGAGGGTGATGTTTCCCGTCAGGCGCTAGCAGCCCTTAATTCAGTTCTGATTCTTGGAGCATCTGTTCAGGATCACTGCCCTGCTGGGTGCTAGAGTAGAGAGAGGCAATGAGGATTCAGGGGTTCATCTTTTATGACTTACAATCTACCCTCTGCTACACTGGTGGCCTCTGGCTGTGAGTTGACCTGAGCTGACTCCATAAAGAGAGTCATGTGTAGGACATGGAATGGCTTTGCCATATTTACATACAAGTTTCCTGTCGTCACGAGTATGAGAAATGCCCCCAGATAGAACTACCCTTTAACACTTTTGTTACAACTAGCTTATTATCCGGGTCTGTCAAGAACTCAGGAAAGGGGAGGCAGAACCCTTGCAAAGAGGGTAGTCTGAGATTCTTAGACAAGATCCCATACAAGAAGTGCTGTCTTTCTGGGTCTCTCCAGCAAGGAGTTAGAGGTGCACTGAGACCCAGCATCTCCATTCTTATGTCTGGTCAGAGGGAAGCTTTCCTGAGGGCTACAATTACATCTAGGTCGGACATTGGCTATTTCCCTTCTGGGCCTTCACGCCAAGGACCTCCTGCAGCACAGGAGTTCCCCCTTTGCCCTGCAGAAAGGGTCAGAGGGCTCCTGGCCGCACCTCATGGCAGTGCTTTGGGATGGGGTGTTGGTTCTTATATGGTTCTTACTTATAAGTGACAAGTTCTACTTAGAGAAAAGTAGCTTATATAATACACTTCCCATTGACTGTGAACTTCCTTATGCTATAGGGACAAACCAAAACCAGGTCCTCAGTGGGTGGCACATGTTGGTTTCACACCACGCCTCTCCCTGCTGAAGCTTGTGATGTATATGCTGTGGCTCAGTGCCCCGTCTCTATTCTGATTCTTCTCCTGTAGTGACAAATGACTTTGTGGTTCAGGGACCATCTGCCTCAGTGTCCCTTTGGGAGCTTGTTAGAATGAGCTCCGCCCCATCCGATGAATGGGGACTGGGGGCAGGTGTGAGTCACTCCTGTCAAACCATGAGTTTTCATAGCTGAGTGTGGATGGCCGCCCCCGCGGACATGTGTGGTTGTGAGCGATGGCTCATAGGTCCCTTCACTGCTAGATCTGTTCTTCACATTTTAAACTTGTAACGGCGTGGTTTTATAAAGGTCTCTTCCTTGCCTGTGCACTTCCGACAAGGATTCTCTCTCTCTCTCTCCCTCTCCCTCTCTCTCTCTCCCTCTCCCTCTCTCCCTCTCACTCTCTGTCTCTCTCCAAGGATTCTCTTCCTCCCTCCCTCCCTCCCTCCCTCTCTCTCTCTGACTTTCTCTAGCCCACCCTACCTGTTTCTTAAGAAAGACACGCTTTAGTTGTGACTAGAAGCTGGCTGCTTAGGGAGCCCCCCTCTCCTGTTATGCCAGGAGAACTCCTTTGTCTTGGCTATTCACGGAAGTCACAGCCTGGTTCTTTGACAGACTAACTTGTGCTTTAACCTTAGGGGGCATTCCCTGTCAGGCACCCTCATTCCCTTTGAGCCCTTGGGCAAAGCGTAACTATTCATCGCTCGAGTGCTTAGGGACCCTCAGTTCCCATGCCCACCGTTCTTTGATTGCCACGGATCCTTTCCCCATGTCTTGATGGCTGTCTGTCACCCAAGCCTTGCATGATTCACTGTTCCCAGCATCGTCCCTGCCCTCGCACGTCCTCCCCCATAGAGGGGCATCATTTGCCATTTTTCTTCTCATTGATGGTTTGAAGGGATCCCAGCCTTCTCATCTAGAATGCTCATTTCAGCCTACACGCTCTCCACCATGGTTATTGCTTTTCTTTCTGTGGAGCAGAACTGAGATGCACACATTTTTTTTTTCAAAAGCTATTCACACTAAGTGTCAGCTTGGGGAAAACTTGGGACCTCTTAAAGACTTAGCACCCTGGAGGGCGGGTCGGAGCCTGGGGTAGGCTGGAACCGGAACATAGACGTTTCCAACAAGTTTCAGGTGGTACTGTTAATGCAGGAACCCCACTTGGGGAACCACCACCATTGACCAATCAGCTGTGGGTGGTCAGATGGAACTATAGGTGGTTGTGGAAGCCAATGGCCTCCCTGGAGAGTAGGCATGCTTACCCTTGGAAACTTTCCTTTTACCTTTGTGAAACTAATGCTAAAGTGTGAGATGGGAACTTGGTACGGGAGATGTAGGATAAAGGGACTCTCCTGAGACATGGCATTTACAAAGGATGTTCTGTGATCCTCATGGCAGTCCTGAGAGGCAGCTGGTGTGCCCGTCCTATTAAAGTGCAGATGGAGGTTATAAGTGCACAGTTTGGGATCAGAGGTCAGACCCAGGCAACTGGACCCCAGAGCTGATCCCTGAAGCACTTTCCATTTGACTTCGGTGCGGAGAAAGCAATTTGTAAGCCCTGGTTACCCACAAACATAGTCTGACCAGGGTCTGAGAGGGGTGAGATCTACTTCTCTGACTCACATCTGCAAACCTTGATAAAGTGATTAATTTTTATTAAAAAATACAACTTAAGGCCAGTTCTTAGAGTGCAACCCTGGCATGCATGAAGTCTTGAGTTAGAGCCTCCGCAAATGTGGCGGTGCCTGCCCATAATTGTAGTGAAGGTAGAGAAAGGTGGTCAGGAATTCAAGATCATCTTTGACAAGCTCAGGGCCAGCCTGAGATACATGAGTCTCTCTGTCCATCCGTCTGTCCATCTGTCTGTCCTTACCTCCCCCTTTCACATATACACACACAAACTAAAATAAATATAGCTTACCAAGATTGAACTCACTCTTAGAAAGCACTCACAAGAATCCGGTGGGTTTCTTGTAGTATGTTTTCCTTCCTTCCTTCCTTCCTTCCTTTCTTCTTTCTTTCCTTTTTCCCCCTCTTTTTATTTTTTAAGTTACAAAAATAATACATGTGTGTTGTAAAACATTCCAAGTCCATATCTCCCTCTTATTCCCTCAAATTTTATTTCAAGGTAATTGATATTAATGTTCTTTTATGATGGTTTCTGGACTATTCTCTAGGTTTATTATTAATTATTTTATGTGGTTTATGCACATATCTGCAATAGTTATTCAGTAGCTGCTCAAATGATGATTGAGTCATGAGAATAAATAATGACATTTTTTACTTATCACCTATTGATTGGTAATCCATGAATTGTTTCTATCATCGTCCATATACCGCCCATCTACTTACTTTCTGTCTAGCATCTAGCACCTGTCAATTTATCTTTCTCTCTTTCATTACTTTTCATCTACCCACCATCAACATATTTGTCTATATACTGTATGCTGAGGCTACTTGTTCATTTCCTGGCCATCCAGACCCAAAATAGTAATACAGAAACCGTATTATCACAATATCGTTTGCTTGGCCTATTAGCTCATGCTTCTTGTTGCCTAGGTCTTATATCTTAAATTAGCCCATTTCTATTATTTTGTATTTTACCATGAGGATCATGGCCTACAGGTAAGGTTCTGGCTGGAGGCTTTCGTCTTCCTCCTTTGACAGCCACATGCCTTCCCTCTGACTCTACCTCCTCTCTTTGTACAACTCAAGTTTGGATTTTCTGCCTGGCTTTATTCTGTTAAGCCATTGGCTGAAAGAAGTTTCTTTATTAACCAATGGCAATAAAACATATTGACAGCATACAGAGGGGAATCCCACATCAATATACCATCTATCTCTCCTTCCTTCTCTGTCTGTCTACCCCTTCTCTTTCTCCCTGGCTATTGTCTCTTTACCAACTGTTATAGTTACCTTCAACTGCCAGCTTGACACAAACTTGGAATCATCTGAGAAGAGGAAGCCCCGACTGAGGAATTGCCTGGATCAGATTAGCCCTCAGTTAGGTCTGTGGGTCATTTTCCTGGATTGCTAATTGATGTAGGCCCAGACCACTATGGGTAGTACCATCCCTTCCCAGGTGGGCCGGGGCTGTATAGGAAAGTTAGTTAAGCAAGTCGTGGAAACCATGTCAGTAAGCATTTCTCCATGGTCTCTGCCACAACTCCTGTCTTCAGGTTCCTCAAGTTTTTATCCTGACTTCCCTCAGTGACTGACTCTGACATGTAAGCCAAATAAACCCTTTCTTCTCAAGTCGTTGTTGGTCAGCATTTTATCACAGCAACTAGGAAGTAAAGCCCGACTCCATCGATCCATCTATCCACCCATCCACCCACCCACCGATCCATCCATCCATCGATCCATCCATTCATCCACCCATCCATCATCACCATCTTCAAGGCCTTCCTGAGGTGACATCAGAGTAGTGGCATTTGTACCTTGTTCTATCACAAGCTGCCCCCTAAACTCTGAGCCAGTCCTGTCCCCCTTTTTGGTCAAGGGCATGTAGATCTACTCTCTTCCTTTTAGCTATGGAGTTTGTTTTATACTGTGCAGGGACTTAATTGTCCCTCTCTTTGATGACACTCATGCTGCTGCAAAGGTACACACTCTTGCCAACCCTGGCCACTGCCAGTCTCCATAATGCTCTTCCAAGCTCAGTTGTTTAATTTTAGTTTCTTAACCCCAGAGTGTATTTTTCACGCTCTTACGTCTCTGGCCCCAGGAGCTGCCCAGGCATAGGCATCAGCCAGCACACAGTATGCTGGGCAGTCAGCCATCCACTTGCTACCTCAGATAGATTGCCTTGCTTTTCTGGGCTCACTGATGAAATGCAGTCATGCTTCATAAGTTGGGGCAAAAAAAATTAATTGAATTAATTTATAGAAAGCTGTTAGACTATCACCCGCCATGTGACAGAGGTTTGTTGATGGCTAACTCTTTTTGTCACTATTCTAATTTTTTATAATTTGATCTTTGCATCTTCCTCTTTGTTTTAAAATTATTTTATGTATTGCGCATACTAACTCCTACATGTATTAAGCTAACATATATATACCAAGTGCCCGCTGTCTAACAGGTTAAACACACAGTGGTGGTACCTTCCTTCCTCATTAAGGGGAACATGTGGAAGAAACTATGGGGATTGTGAGAAGGGATGTCAAACCCAGCTTAGGGGACGAGGCTTCTTGGAGAAGATTATATGTGAGCTGAAGCCAATTGAATGAGCAAGGAAAAGGGCAAGGATGGCTAGAATCCCGGCAATGTGACAAGGGCTCAGACCAAGAGAGAGTGTGTGGTTGCATGGGGGAGTCTGTGCAGTCAGCACTGGCTTAAGAACTGTGTTTGTAGACCTGCCCATCTTTGTGTTCTGCATGTGTGGTTCCTCCAGGCCTTCGCTGTGCCAGCCCCTCTTTTGCATAGTGGCTGCCTCTCATCCTGCATGTCTCCCTTGGGGAGTGACTCCCATGGGAACCTCCCTGACTGCCAGCCATTTCAGTTCTCATCTGCGCATAGAAACCGCCGGTTCTTCATTGACAGCATGTACCTCAGTTTGCAATGCCCATAGCTTGATTATTTATATGTTAATTTTATGTCAGTGGGCCCAAATGCATGAGAACAGCCAATTAATGGAGGAGGGATGTATTTTTGCCTCGTGACTACTGCAGAAAGTTCAGTTTGTGGATGAGTGGCCCTATGTACGTGGGTGAAAAACATCATCATAGCAATAGGACCATATGGCAGACAGGGAGTCTTCGCCTCCGGATGGACGGGAAGCTGCAAAAGGAAGGAAGGGACTGGGGGACCGGGAATAGCCTTGAGGGCTATGCCCTCAGTCGCCCACTTCCTTCAACTAGTCTTCACCTAATAAGGTCTCAGGAACCTTCCAGAAGAGTGACAGCAGTTTGGCTCCACTCAACACAGGAGACTGTTAGGGGAATTTCATAGTTAAGCACAAACTGCTTGTGTGACTGTGTAATTCCATGCTCAGTAATAACCCCCATTAGGTCAGGGTGGTCTGCCATTTGGCTTACGGCTGGATCTCCAGCACCTAGCAGTGCCCCCATTTAGGAGATGTTTAAGAAACACAGCAGACAGCTAATAAGAAGGGAAGGATCTAGCAGATGAAAGAAACCCCGAAGTCCTTTCTGTTTCATATGTGGGCCTGGGGGTCACTCTACAGTAAGCCATGTTAGCATCTGCCGAGCTTACCTGCCCTTGTCCCTCATCCTCTATCCTTGAGTGTCCTGCATGCTCATGTGGTACTTCCCGTCCGTGGTATCATATCACAGAGAGCTAATATTTTGAGGCGGGTCTTACAGCAACCGAAAGTTCCCTTTCCTTTGTCTATGGGTGTTCATGCCATCTTCTATACCAACCTCCCTCCCCCATTTTCACATGGTCATGGTTGACTTTCCAGGAAGCATCGGGCTCCCTCCCCACAGAGGGTATGGGTGTTCCCTTCCCATCAGAGTGAATTTCCTTAGGGTTGCAATCTCTGATGTTCTATAGCCCTTTGCTATAGAAGAAATAAAAGCATAAACCATAATTTATGACCTGTCTTATTGGTAAGGCATGATGGGGAATCAGTGGACTTGTAAATCAGAAGTCTCACGTGCAGAGGCATCTGTATGTCTATAAAATGGATAGAAATTGTGGAGACAGCACAATCAAGAAGCTGGGAGTCTCCAGTGGGAGCTTGGAACATGGGGAGCATAGGATGGGAAACCGGCT
The DNA here is from genome assembly GCF_018167655.1 of Microtus oregoni. Classification (NCBI taxonomy): domain Eukaryota; kingdom Metazoa; phylum Chordata; class Mammalia; order Rodentia; family Cricetidae; genus Microtus; species Microtus oregoni. Next base: position 37,280,246 of record NW_024543063.1, read on the forward strand.
CTTTCCCTTGGTCAGCCATTCTTCATCATCACTGCCCCCTCCTGCCGCTGCTTACCCCTCCTCTTCTCCTTTTGGTAGTCTATTGTAGCCCAGCTTGACCTCAGACTTACTATGTAGCTGAAGATGACCCTGAAATGATTCCTGATCCTCCTGCCTCCACTTCCCAAGTGCTGAGATGACAGCTGTCCCGTATCACATTTGGTTTATGAAGAGCCAGGGACCAAGCCCAGGACTTTGAGTGTGCCTGATGGATGCTCTGCTCACTGGGGCACATTCCCAGCCTCTCGGCAATGCTTCTGAGCTAAAAACCCTGCTTGGGAAAATGAAGGGGTGGGACCTGGCACCCCATCAGTACCTGCTGATGCTCTTTTCCCTCCCCTTTGGTAGACATACTGTCATCCGTCAGGGAAAGCTGTGCTTCCTGCCCCACCCCAAATGCCCTGTTAGCGTAGAATATTAACTTCACTCTGTTAATGTCACTGACTATGGAGAGATCAGAAACACTACCTGTGTGTAGTGGGCGTCTGTCACTTTTTGACTTCTTTATAGAAAATCAGCCTTGCACAGCCCCACGCCCCCCCACCACCTTGGTGACAATATTATTGCACTGGGGGTCCTGTCTACAAGTTTGCTCTCTGTTCTGTCCTATAGTGCACTGGTAGATTGGTTCACCACGAGCTTCATTTATTCTTTCTTCCACTTCTGTGCGTGATAGGGAGAGTTCTGAGTTAAGGCTCTTGGAGTTCAGGTAAATGTCCCTGCTGCTGGCCTAGTTTCCACCAGGGATGTCTTGTGTACCCCGGAGACCATAGGAGAGAAGCCACTAGTCCTGTTGTTCACTCAGCACTGGGGTGCTGTGTATAGAAGTGTACCCGTGCAGCTCCAGTGCATCCATGCAGCTGGAGTGCACCCACACAACTGGAGTTCACCCATGTAGCTGGAGTGAGTGCACCCATGCAACTGTAGTGCATCTGTGCAGCTGGAGTGCACCCATGTAGCTGGAGTGAGTGCACCCATGCAGCTACAGTGCATTCATGCAGCTGGAGTGTACCCACACAACTGGAGTTCACCCATGTAGCTGGAGTGAGTGCACCCATGCAGCTGGAGTGTACCCACACAACTGGAGTTCACCCATGTAGCTGGAGTGAGTACACCCATGCAACTATAGTGCATCTGTGCAGCTGGAGTGCACCTATGTAGCTGGAGTGAGTGCACCCATGCAGCTACAGTGCATCCATGCAGCTGGAGTGCACACACACAACTGGAGTGCACCCATGTAGCTGGAGTGAGTGCACCCATGCAGCTACAGTGCATCCATACAGCTGGAGTGCACCCACACAACTGGCGTGAACCCATGTAGCTGGAGTGAGTGCACCCATGCAGCTGGAGTTCACCAATGCAACTGGAGTATACCCACACAACTCGAGGGCGCCCATGCAGCTGTAGTGCCCCCATGCAGCTGGATTACACCCATACAACTGGCATGCACCCATGTAGCGGGGAGCATCTGTGAAGAGGGGATTATAGGAGTGGCTTCCATGTGAATTCGGTGGCTAACCTGAGCTCTGAAGACTTCCCAGAGCTCTGATGGGTAAAGAATAGAGGGAAGATGGCATTGGGTGGCAGAAATGTTATTTTATTAATATTTTAGAGAATAAGTAACATCAGCTTCAGACACCATCAATAAATTCTACATAATCTTTCTTCCTCGGGTATTCTGTAAGTGACTGCTCTGGGCCATGCACTGTATAGCTGGTTGCTGTGTGGCTCCTCCTGAGACTCTGGTGATGGATAAGACAGGGTGTTCCAAGTTCAGGGAAGAAAGCAACAGCAAAGAAACAACAAGCTGGGGGACAGTCTCCATGTCCGGACAGCCAGTGCTACTGAACCCAGCCTGAGAGCCGTTTTCTGTTCTGATCCCAGCAGATGTACAGGCAGTAGCCACTGTTCTCTCCATTCACAACACAGGGAGAAGGAGGTCACTGCATGTGGACAAGAACGGCATTTCTGGCCAAAGGGACAACCTGTAATGTCTGAGGGGCAGGGAAATATATGTCTGGGAACCTCTAATAGTCTTGAGAGTAGGGCTGCTTAAGAGGCAGGAGTGGAAGGTAAGACTAGAGAATAGCCTGTGGGCTGTTTTTAATGGAGCAGCCAGGCAGGGGAGTCCAATGAGTTTCAAAGGGTCATTGTCAACATTGAATATTTTAGGGAATATTCTGCCATGGGCCCAACTTCTGGCACAATGGTGCTTATGGAGACAGCATTGCCTTAGTGGTTCGATATGGGAGAATTTATTTGACCTGTGATACAGTTTCTTTGCAGAGGGGAGGGGAGGAGCTGGAGCTGGAAAACCCCTCTAATGGCTCCACCTACCACACCATACTGTGGTATCAGGCTTTTTAATCAGGCTGTTTGCATTTTGGATTCATGCTTTGCTGGCTGGGTAAGGCGTTTAGACACCAGATAGTAAACATTGCACAATGCATATAATCATCACTCCTGGCAGTTCTAAACCATCCTGAGCCTCAAGTTCCTCAAAATCCATTGTACCTTTTCTTAGGGCATGGTTCCAGTGTGACAGAGGATGGCAGGTATGATGGGAGGTTTTTTAATCTACCTGGGGATTTGAGCTCTGTAGTTCCTCAGACCCTGAGGTCAGAGAGTCTGCACATGGGAACCGTTAGGAGCTGGTATAGCGAGCAGCAGGGAGATTGTGGTGCAAGTGCAGGCCTGCGGGTGCACACAGAGCTCTCCAGCCCTGCATCCAGAACTCCCCTGATATGGTGGGTGGAGCCCTCAGAGGGGTTTTCCAGCTCCGTCTCCTCCCTTCCCCTCTCATCTTCTCCTTCCCCCTCCATCCCCCTGCCCTATTGAAGAAACTGCTCAGCCTGCTGTGTTCTGATGTGTTTTCAGAACAAGATCTGGACCCGACTTTACTCCACTGTCCTTCTCTTCCACAACACCTCAGCACAGCCCACTCTACACAACAGGCCTCCCGAGGGCCAGCCACAGACCTGGAAATGCTCTCCCCCTGTAACTTGCACTTGATTTTACTGAGAACTGGAAATTTCTGGGCACCTCCATCTCCAGGGTGGTGGCTTTGGTCAGCTATGGGACCACATGGGTTTTTTGCATTTTGAACTGTATCTTCTCCATTCCACACCACCCCAGTTCATCACCAAAGATGCTCAGATTATAGCTACCCTGGGTCTGGTGCTCTCTCCTCTCTATGGATTGCATTTGTTTCCCGAGGTGAGGATGGAGGAAGAACGGTAGGAAGGAACAAGCCTGGTGCTGGCATCTTTATATGTGGCACATTACACGTAGTTCCAGTCTCTCATTCCTGCTCTTGTGGTCTCTGCTTCCTTTATATGTGTATGTATGGGTGTGCATGCATGTGGAGGCTGGAAGTGAGCATCAGGAATTTCCTCAGTCACTCAAGGCCTCTCACTGAACCTGGAACTGAGCTGCTCAGCTAGACTGACTGGCCAACAGGACCCAGGGCTGCTACTGTTTCAGCAGCCCCAGTGCTGGGGGATAGCAGGCTTGCACCACCATGCCCAGCTTTTTAAGCGGGAGCTGCAGATCAGAACTTAGATCCTCATGTATGCTAGGCAAGCACTTTACCAATTAGCCATCTCGTTGACTTCTCCCTCCTTTGTGAGATAGGAGCTTCCACAAGCCCTCCATTGTACTCCAAAATTAGTTTATTTATCAGACAAATATCTGTATCCTTCCCTGTTCTTGGCTCTTCTGGTTCTGAAAACATGGGTTAAAACATGGGTAGTTCTTGTCTTTAGGACATCACCTGCGGGACAAGTGGGCAGTCAGACATTCAAAATAGCTATGCCAAGGTATGGTCAGTGTGCATGGCGATTATCCCTCAGTGTTACTCTTGCTCTGTCCAGGAGGGTAGCTACCAGATACAAGTGTCTTGAGTTTCAGTTAATTAGAATTAACAAATTTAATTTTTTTCAATGAACTGCTGGCCAGCAGCTACCTATAAAACAGCTTGGGTAGTTGCATCATTGCAGGGTGCCCTACTGGACAGAACTGAATCCGACTGCAAGGGTCCAGGGGGCAGTTTCCCATCTACCCCAACATTAGCAATGCACTCCAGGTGCCATGGACACTGTAGGTTCTTACTGTGTGTGTGCTGAACAGTCAGAGGACAGTGTAGCTAGGAAAGCAGGGTGGATGAACTGCTAAGAGAATAGGAGACGTCACCGTGGAGCCCTATTGAAAATGAGACCTCTAACACGAGCAGGAGGTGTGCATTCCACCCGTGGTGAGAATGAGCCTGTTCTTCACCCTCTTCCTGGATTCATTCTATGTTGCCATGGCTGGAGCCCCACAGCGTGCTACTATCATCTTCACGAGGGAAGGAAGATGAATTGCATCCAGACTACACCTTGTTCTCTCTTTGGATGTCTAGGAGAGGTGAAATCTCACGCAGCTTGTGGAAGGCAGAGAAGGTGTAGCTTACATGGAAGGGAGTGAGCAGGGTGAGGAATCTACCTGGTGGTGGAAAACACACTTCCATTTTCGATGTTTGGGAAATGAGACTCGTGTTTCATGGGACTGGGCTTTTGTGATCAGCGAGGGAGGCAGACGCGGTATGTGGCCATCAGGAATGATGTTGCTTTATGAATTTGGCCCATGGTGGTCTTTGGGGGAATTGCTTGAGTTGGTTTTCTAGACTTGCTGGCTTGTTCAGTCATGAATTTGATGAATACTGCAGACCATGTGGCGTCTTCTAGGCCCTGCACTCAGCATTGCAGTCAAGCTGAGTGATCCTCAGGTTTGCCCCCGAAGATCCCACGGTAGAGAGAAGTAGCAGCATGCTAGAACATGCAGAACAAAGCCCGAGCAATCAGCCAGAAAAGTAGGATATCCCTTGGAGCCCACCCCAGCAGGAGCATCCAGAACAGGCTTCAAAGTCTTGGCATATAAGTCTGTGTTCCTGTTTAGCTTGAATCTTGATGCTTGACACCTTGCAGTGGTATGGCCTTGGTGAGATAGTTTTATCAACTTGACACAACCCATAATAACCAGGGAAGAGGGCTTCAGTGAGGGATTGTCTGCACTGGCCAGTGGGTATGTCTGTTGGTGATGGTTTAATTAACTTAATTAACTCTAACATGGAAAGACTCAGCCCACTCTTGGTAGCACCATTCCCTAGGCAGGTGACTCCGAACTGTATAAGAGTAGAGACATCTAGTTGAGCACAGGAAGCAAGTGAGCACACGTGTATTTACATTTCTCTGCTCATGCTTATGTGATGTGGCTGGCTATTTGAACCTCCTGCCTTGACTTCCTTACAATGGTGGATTGTAACCTGGATTTGTAATAGGAAATGCACTTTCTCCACTTAGCTGCTTTTTGTCTAAGTATTTTATCACAGCAGCAGAAACGAAACTGGGACACTTGGCTGTGTCACTTTCTCTTCTGTAAATTGAAGGTGAGAATAGCATTGTCCAGGGTTGTGATGAGGATTGAATGGGACAGTCAATTCTCAGAGTCTCAGGAGTATTCCATTGTAGTGAACAACTGAGCAAAACCTCAAAATGACATGAATTTCTGTTTTGGTTTATCCTGAAGTGAGAATAAATTGCTCCTGGTTCAGGTACCATAACCATCAAATACTGCCCTAGAACCCAAGGGTGTCTGTGTTAGTAATGAGGCTGGCATGGCCTGTTCATCTATCTCTTGAAAGTAGAATCTCTTGGTGATGTTTAAACTTGTCCTTCCTCCCTGTCCAGAGGGATATGGGTGCTCTAATGTATCTGGAACTTGGTGGGCTTTTGGTGGAGCACTTGAGCCCAGTTCCCAAGTCCTGCCAGGAGTGGCCAAATTCCTGAGAGTTGATGTTGCATGTTGGAAGCCTGTTACGTCCTCTTCCCCTGGCCAATGCCCTTAACCCATTACCTTCTGTCCTCCCTGACAGCTTGTCCCTAGACCCCAGGGAGATGTCCTCTTGTCTGTCATATGCCAAGTTTCTGTCTGTTTGGGAGAGTGTTACCTACCCTTTGACAGTAAGGCCTTGCTTCTTTTAGTGTTCTTCATCCATTGAGCAGCACACCTTCCATTAGGAGCTGAGCTGAGCTTCCTTTCTGTATCTTTCCAAGTCTCTCCTTGGAGAATATTCAATACTCAGTTGTTCTTTTGCCGCATCTGATGGCCTCTGTCTTAATATGAGTTAATCTGTTCACAGATTTGTATAATTATTTCTATATTGGGTTATTTTTCTTATTTTATTTCACATTTAATTTTAAAATCATTTTATATGTTCTCTTTCTCTCACTCTTATCCCCTGGTGAATGATTTTTTATTGCACAGATACATTTTCCACTGTAATTCCTACTCCTGGGGCTGATTTGGAAAGTAGCTAAGAATTGTATTTAGTGCATGTACTTCACTACAACCTTTCCCCACTATGACTTAGCAAGACACTTCTACTTATCTTTGCCATTCAGCTTACCCTTCCCACATTTTGTTATTGCTTTATATTCTCAATGTTGTTAAACACTAAAGTTTACTTTTATAGCCAATAATTACATTTAATGAAAATAATCTTGTTTTCTTTTATTTCATTTCTTCTTCTCAACTGACCTTTTGATTTTCTGAAGTTTTTCTGAATATTTTTTGTAGAATATATGTTAGAGAAATCTCTTAGTGTGGGGCATATCTGAAAATGTTCATGTACTTGGTACTTTAAGTGATATTTTATCTGGGTATAAAATTCCAGATTGGCATGTAGTCTTAGCATTTTGATAATAACAGATCATTTTTTTCAACCCTCTATTATTGATACTAGTTTTTTTTTTGGATTTTTTGAGACAGGGTTTCTCCGTAGCTTTTGGTTCCTGTCCTGGAACTAGCTCTTGTAGACCAGGCTGGCCTCGAACTCACAGAGATCCGCCTGCCTCTGCCTCCCGAGTGCTGGGATTAAAGGCATGCGCCACCAACTCCCAGCTCTATTGATACTAGTTTATTAGTCTATCTTGACAATGTTCTTTTTAAATAAACTATATTTTAAGAATTCTTCTTTACATATTGCATTCTTTAGTTTCTCATTATTATCTGTTTATCCTTCTTGATACTCAGAGTGCTTTATCAAAGAAAGATATTTTTTTCTAGAAAATAGGACTCTTAGGACTATTCCTTTCTTAGAGTCATTCCTTGTATAAAGTTTTAATTTCTTCTTATATATAGTTGTGTTTAAAAACATATTTAGCTTTATTTTGAGGTGATTTAAAACCTAGAGAAAATATCAAGGGCACTTTCAGATTCACCACTTTCAGCATTTTGGTATACTTATTTTCCTTCTGTATACATGTGTACATTCATATGACCTTTCATGTACCCCTCTCCATCTGTCAATCATCCCGGTATCACTTACAGACTCTTCTTATTTTGTGCTGAGGATTAGTTTGATGTTCATATTGTGTCAAACTTGAAGTCTCTTCAGATATTCTCTTATGACCGTTTGATATGTCTGGATATTTAATTAATTAATTTTTAGGACTTCTTTATTTCTGGTATGGTAAGATTTTCCAGCTTATTTATATTTATATATCTCATCTGGCCAAGTCTCAGAAACAGCCTTCTCTCCAGACACACTGGATATATCTTAGTAGGAGTTAGTACTTAGGAACCAGCATGTCAAACTTAGGCATGTTCACTGTTATATTTTAATTTAATTTGCTTTAAGTCCTTGGAACTACCAGAGTTAGAAAGAACATGTAGTCTTTTTTAAAGGAAACTTTAAAAATTATGGTTCTGTTTGTTTTATATATGTGGATGCTTCGTCTGCATGTATGTATGTACCACATGCCCGCCTGGTACCCTCCAAGGTCAGAAGAGGACATCAGAGTATCTGAGACTGAAGTTATGGTGCTCTGCCATGTGGATTCTGGCCACTGAACCCAGGTCCTCTGCAAATACGAGTGCTCTTAAGCACTGAGCCATCTTTTCAGCCCTCGAGCACCTATTGTTTTAGAAGTTGTTTTATGTGGAATCCTCCAGTTCTGTTCTCACTTAGCTGTGTTCTTCCTTCTCTGCCCCCATTCTATAGTGGCCTGCCCCTGTTTCTATTCCTATACAACACCATATGCTGTCTTTTCTCAGCCTGGACTCTTCATTCAATAATTGTAAGGGGTGATCCATTCTGATTGCTGTGCAAAGCAAACCGTGAAGAATCAAAGAGGAACGGAAGGGGACAGAGTCAGAGTTGGGTTCAGACCCCATTTTTGTTTGGTCTGTCATTCTTCTTTCAAGCAGTAATGCTTATTTGAAATACCACACAGCTCCTTTTTTTATATTTCTATTTAGTTTGTTTGTATTATTATTGGTAGATTTTATTTTGTACCTTAATGTGCTTTAGCATGCATCCAGAAGTTGAACAAAAGGACTCAGCGCAGGGCCACTCCTTGCCACCTCCTTTTGCTGCCAGCTGTGCATGGGTAGCCAATTCTTTTGTTCTCTGGTGCATAACTCCTGCGTTTCATTTTACAGAAATAAGCAAATTCCTCAATATCTTTTTAGTTATGACTTTATTTTTGGGCTTTTCACACGGTATATACTAAAATATGATTACATCTACTCCTCTCTTTCTAACTCCCCTCATAGTTCCCCTATGTGCCCCTCCCAATTTCACATTTTCTTTTGTTTGATAACCTACTGGGTCATGTTAATGCTGCTCACATGTGCGCGGGTGTGGGGCCAACTGCCAGAGCATGGAAAACCTCCCCGTGGAAATACTCTCATGGAAGAGTGACTCCCCCTCCCCAGCCACCATCAACTGCCACTTACTCCCCAGTGAGGGAGGTGCCAGATTTACCTTTATTTTTCTTCATTCTTATACTAAAGTTAACTTTTGAGCCTTCGTTCAGCTGAGATTTTTTTTTTCAAAGAATCACTCTATATGTTTATACAGACGATAGTCTTGTTTCCTGTAGCTGCCGCATGGTATTCTTCATGTAGGTGTGCTTTAGCTTTTCCCACTATGGATGTCAGTCACAGAGATAGATAGATAGAGAGAGAGAGAGAGAGAGAGAGAGAGAGAGAGCTTCTCTTTCCCAGCTGTATGATATTATGATATTCCATCATGTGAATGCTCTTGACTTGAATTCACTAGCTCATGTGTCGTTTTGGTGGCTGCTGTTATTCCCAAGAATAAATGCTGTTGTAAAGAACAACCTTATACGTGTGTGATTTGTGCCATTGGAGGTACAGTGCCAAGTCAAGTTTCTAGAAGTAGAATTGAGAGTGGGTACCAAACCTGTTTTGTCAGAGGATGAAATTCCCTTTGATAATGATGATCCCTCCTTTATTTCCTCCCTATGACGAGAAAACCCATGCCCATCTTTGAGACAGATTATACTAGCCATGTGGTGAGCTTTCACCAAGCTAAGGGACACCAAGTGAATGATATTTCAATGCAGTTTTAATTTTCACTTTGCATTTTATGAATTTTAATTTGTCTTATTCTTCAGAGTGAAGGTGAAGTCCTCTTCTACTTAAAAGCTACCTAATGTAATATTTGTAGAGTGTGTGTCTTTTATTAATTTTGTTCCAGAGGCTGTTTTGTTTCCTTTATCCTCAGTGTTTCAAAGCTCTTTACAACTTGGAGGTATTAATCCTTTATCTGTGATGCACAAATATTTGACACTTGCTTTTTAATTAGCTCATTATTCTGCTTATTGCACTGTCCTTGTTTCTTCTGCTTTTGTGTGAAGTTTTCTAAATTATATTAAATGTGTGTTTTTTTTTCTGTATCTCTCACTAGGAGCCTTTGAAATACTACTCTCTTAAAATCCTTGTCAGATTGTCTCATGATAATGATTTTTATATTTGGCATTATTTATGTTTCCAGCCTGAACTCTTTGGAATTTTGGTGTGCTCACTCATTTGGGCAGGGAAGGTTGTATTTGAGTTTTCTTTGCTTTTTCTCTAACCCCCCCCCCACCTCTTCAATCATTTTGTATTTTCGCCCAACTATATACTTTGGACTATATATTTTGTATCATGGACCACAGTGAAAATTTCTTCCTTTAAATTGCTTTTGTATGTAGGAATGGAGGTGCACATGAATGTGTGTTCATGTACAAATGGAGGACAGAGGGCACCCTTGGGTGTCTTTCCTCAGGAGCTATTTACCTTATTTCCTGAGATAGGATCTCTTATTGGGGACCTGGAGCTTGCTGAGTAGCTAATGTGTGCTCCTGGGATTGAACTTAGGTTTTTGTGTTCATGGGAGAAGCAGGGCTTTGGTTATAGGAAGGAGAAAGATAACAAGCATGGTGTCCCACGGTTACTGCAAGGGACGAGCTTAGAAGCTTAGACTGTCCTAGGCACTTTGGTGTATGCTCCTTAATTTACAGTTGAGAACAACCCTCAAAAATATGTCCTGTACACTGATCTGGGGAATAGGAGCTGGGTGCTCCTATAGGATTACAGCCAATTAGCAGGCTGAGGGTTGATATGTCCCTGTCATCTAACGTCATAGCCCGGTGCTTCTGTGCATCCCAAGGCTCTTTCCCCGCCAGATGGTTGTCATCTCTTTGGAGGGCATTGTGGTGCCTCAGAGGAAGAGAGCCTTGCAAACAGTTCCTTGAGATGCAGAGCGGAAGACTAGAACGAAGAAGCAGCTTCCTGCTTCTTCTCCTGAGGTCGGGGGAGACTTGGAAAGAGTGATGCAGCCACAGTGATGTGTACCAGGTGCTTGCAGAGGTGCCTATGGTTTCTTGGTTCAACAGTGCTGTGTCTTCCCAAGTCGGCATCAGTCACGTGCACCCAACATCATGCTAGATTGGTCAGAGCTATTTCTCTCGAGCTCCCATAGGGAGGCATGGCCTTGGAGCCAGAGATGTCTGCCTCGTCTGTTGTCACATTTCCCGTTACCTTTTGGTCTGCACTCACTACAGGTATTAGTTATCACGTTAGCTTTTTATTGCCCTCATTGTAGCCCCAAAGCAGGAACTTGACTCCTCTAGTTTGGAACTCTCATCTCCTGCAATGGCTAGCCCATCCTCAGATTCAAAAGGGATGAGTGAAATAAAATGAGAGACAGCTGGCCCCAATCCTGCTTCCATTATGTAAAATCCATGTGGAACCTGACAGGTTACACACTTTTCCTTTATCTGGAAGATGGACCCCCTGTTCCCACTCCACAGAATTGTGAAGTGTGTTAGAACTGCTCAGAACAGGGCCGTGGGTTGCTGGGAAATAGGAGTGTGCCATCCCACCCATGATGTCCTGGAAGCGTGGGCACACTCCCATTGTCACTGTCTACCTTGTGTTTGGGTGAGAGCTGGAGCCCACTGGATGCAGCACCTGAAGCCTTGGTTACTAGACTGCATGATGAATGGACGAATGGGTATTTTCTTGCAGGAAGTTTCACCATCTCAGTTGTCAGGTATTCGGGGTTAACTCTGGAGAAACAGCTCCCTCGGCACCAGCCTTTTAATTAAATACTTGTGTATACTTTCTGAAGTTCATTAAGTGATCCTGCTGGGTGACGGGAGCTGCATCTTGATATCTGACAATGCCGGGTTGCTTCGAGTAATAGATAATTAGCAAACGAGGTGGCGTTACAGAAGCTGTGGGATGATATGGGCACTGTGCCAGGCAGTACTGATACCCACAGCATCCCCTGTGCCCACAGTCCACCTCTTGGGCTATGAAGAGCACTTCTGAGTACCTACTTTTGGCTTCCGGCTTGAGATTCCAAAAATTAAGGTTTTGCTGAAGGGTCTGAGCCATGTTGCTTCTCAAGCCTTTTGGCTGGAGTCAAATAGGAAGCCTGATATCCAGAGATGGACTTGGAGCTCTGGGTGCTAATGAACAAGTCTTGACTGCTTTAGGGATATGATCTGTACTACAGAGACAGGATGCTGAGCCTGCCTTGCTGTCCTCCTATAGAACTCAGTGGCAATATTGCCAGAAAGTTTTAGTGCTGAGTTGGACTGTGATGATTTATTATTTTGAATTGCATGTATGTCTATATGTGAGTATGTGCATGTATGAGTGCAGATGCTCATGGAGTCCAGAAGGGGGCACCAGATTCCCTGGAGATAGAGTTACTGGCAGTGGTGAGCTCCCTGTCACAGGTGCTGGCAACCAATTCCAGATCCTCTATAAGAGCAGTAAATGTTCTTAAACTGTTGATCCACCTCTCCACACTAATATAGACTCTTTAAAATAAGTTGCACCTGTGGCTTGGATGTGGCAGTTTGGATGAAAATGGTGCCCATGGACTCATAGGGTGTGGAATTATTGGAGCTGTGGCATTCTTGGAGGAATTGTGTCACAGGGGGTGGGCTTTGAGGTTTAAGAAGCTCAAGCCAGGCCCAATGCCATTCTTTCTTCCTGCTGTCTGATGATCTGGACGTAGAACTCTCAGTTACCTCTTCAGCTCAGTGTCTGTGTGTATGCCACCATGCTTCCCACCATAATGATATTGGACTAAACCTCTTAACTCTAAACCAGCCCCAATTAAATGTTTTTCCATTATAAGAGTTGCTGTGGTCATGATGTCTCTTCACAGCAATAGAAACCCTAACTAAGACAAAGGATAAAGATTTGGAATGTAATAAGGAATTATGCTGGTCTTACAAAGTGGCAGTAGTAGATTCTCTTCTAAGGTTCATGGCAGACTATTTTTTATAGGTTTTTATAGGTTTATAGGTTTTATAGGTTTTTTTAATTGTGTGTGTGTATATATGTGCATAGGTATGTACATGTGAGTGCAGTGCCCATGGAGGCCAGAAGAGGGTGTCATCCCATGTAACTGGAGTTACAGACTGTGGTGAGCCACCATGTGGGTGCTGGGAACTTAGACTTCTGTTTCTCTCAGCCACTGATCCACTTCTATAGTCCTGAGAAGGTTGGAGCATTTCCACTAAATATTTGGAATTTTTCATGGGAGGTGTATCAGTTCTGCTTTTGACTATTCCTTCTGTCATTTATTTACACCAATATCTATTCATAGAAGGTTGTTATTTTTTGCTATAACCCCAAACTATTTTTGTTCTTATTATTACAACTTTGGGCATGCAACTTTTGGTTAATATATTCTTCTAGACAAGCCCTGTCATTGTTGGGGCCATTTTATTTGAGCACTTTTTTGCATTCTGGCCCTGTAAACTTATCTTGCATAATTCTTGGTGCAGTGCTGGATGGTCTTGCTGCAGCCCCAGAGTTCTTGGAAATCAAGATTTGGGCTTCAGGGGTGCTCCTTGCTGTTAGGATGCCATTAATTCCTGCTTCCCTCAGTCACAGTAAACGAAACACACCAGCACACACATTTCCACTAACCTATGTCTGTAGACCTGTGCACAGACTCTTCTGTAGGCAGCATCCATGTTTGCTGGCAGTGCTTCCAAATCTGAGCTGTCAGCCTTGTATAACGCTAGCCTCTTGGCCTTGCTAGTCTATGAATTCCCTCTCCTGCCACTCCCACCTTCCACCCCATTACCAAGTCACTCCATTCCGGTTGTGTGTGTGTACACAGCAGATGCGTTGGGCCTTCTCTGGGGGTGGGTGTCAGCTGTTTCTGAGGGTAGGCAGCCTTCATGTTCTTCCTTCCTTCAGTTTTCAGGTTCCTCACGTTTCCGAGGTTGCCGGGGTCTCCTCCACCTTCAGGGAGGTGATTTCTTCCATATTTAACACCGTCAGATCCACTCTGACATTCTGTGTTTTATCTTGGGATCCTAGCACCTCTTACCTGATTTTGCATATTTAAGCCTGTCTGTGCTGTGAAGTTCTTTTGGTTTTACACAAGGCCTTAATGTCCCTTCTCCATTGCAGTCCCATACCGAGTCAGTTGAAAGCCAGTCTCTGCTTCACGTTTGCCACCTCCCTCCTATTCGGATCCCTTGGCAACCACTGATCTTTTACCATTGTTATCCCTTCCTCTTCTCTAGAATGTCATTTAATTGGAATCACCTAATACACCACTTGCTCACAGTGGCTTCTTTTGCTTAGTAACGTGTATTTAAAATCTACTCATGTAACTCGGGAGCTGGTTAGTTTCACGTGTAAGCTTGATTCAACCTAGAATTACCCATGAAGAAATCTTCAATTAGAGTATTGTTTAGCTCACGTTGGCCCATGTCTGTTGGGGCCTGTCTTGATCGTTAACTGATGGAAGAACACATAGCTCGCTGTGGGCAGCACCATCCCTGGGTTTGAAAGACAAGCAAACAAGGATCCTTGCGTTTATTCTCTTGCTGCTCTTGACCGTGGACATGAAGCTTTAAGTTCCTTCCTTAGTAATAGACTATAACCTGGAATTGTAAGCCAGCTAAACCCTTTCTTCTCTAAGTTGCTTAGTAAGGGATATTTGTCATAGCAACGGAAATGAAATGAGAACAGCAGCTACTTTACCTTTCTCACTGAATAATATTCCATCCTGTGGTTGTGCCATTTCGTTTATCCATCCACCCATGAAAGGACATGATGGTTGCTTCTGGGGGCGTTTGGCAAAAAACCATGGTATTTGTTCTTTTTGTATTATTTGCAGCTGTAAGATTTCCAGATAGACTTGGCTTATAAATACCTAGAGATAGCAAATCTTTACATGCTATGTTTAGCTTTTTAAGGAAAGACAATAGATGTGGGAGATGCTCTCCAGGGTCCTCTCCCTATTGAGAGCTCTTACTGGATGCTAAGGACTATTGGCAGGTGCTAGCTGCCAGGAGAGGGAGAATCCTCCTCCTCTCCTCTCTTCTCCCTTCCCCTCCCCTCTTCTGTCCTCTCCTCTCTTCCCCTTCCCTCTTCTCTTTCCTTTTTTTCCTCCCTCCCCATTTCTCTCTTTTGTATCATGATGGGATTTAGTAGTAGAAACCTGGGGAAGAGAGAAGGTATGGAAGCTCTTTCTGCTTTACCACACTGAAGCTACTCATCAAACCTATGAAAACAAACTGTAACAAAACAATCCCGTTACAGCAAAGTCGTTCCCTAGGTGGCTAAGTATTTAACAGGTCCAACTCAAGGCACTGGAAGACACCAAAAACAGTTAGGATTAGGAATGCTCTTACCAGATGTCTGTAGAGGCTCTAACATTTGTCCTGGTAGAGGTAGGAGGAAGGACTTCTGGAGTCTTGGTTTTTCTTTTTTAAGTCATTATAGAAAATGCAGAAAGTTTCTCTTTGCTTCTTCTCAATTGCCTTACATCAGGATAAAACCTTAACTTTGTCTCTGGTGACATACGGTTGGCAGCATATTGTGGTCTTCTGCAGTGTTCCTCCTGTGACAGTTAATTCTTTCATCATCTTATTATTCCTTTGAACACATTCAGGACATAGTTCATTATCTTCTATTTCTGAGCATGTTGAGAAAATACAGAGTGGTAACAGACAAGAGTGAAGTCATCCTCTAGGGGAAGTCAAGGACCCAAGTCTGACCTTTATGAAACTCCAGGCCAATCAGGCCTGTCATGTTTGCAGAGGTTAGTCTACTACCTTCTGGTACCAGAGGGCTATAGCAAAATGTGCTCCCTAGAAGTAGGAAGAGGACAACTATTCACAGGTCCAGGCTAAAGGGCTCTTGCAATAATTCTTCCCCAAGTGGTAACCAAAGTTGCCTGGGCTGAATTTACAACTTCAATATTAGTTTCCTCTCTCATCCACCTGTTACTAATTTCTCAAAGCTTCGGTCCCTGCCCAGACTCTTGCATTGCTTGGAACTTAGCTTCAGCCTGACCTCCTGTGATGTGTTATGAGTAGCATATAGCTGTCAAGAGTACACCTGTCTCTTGGGTCCCAAATACACCTCTATTTTCTTCTCATCTGCACTCAAGTTAAATTGTTGACACCAGCCCCACAGAGTGTTCCAGGATTCTATCTATCTATCTATCTATCTATCTATCTATCTATCTATCTATCCATCCATTTATTTTACATGTATTATCTGCGTTTTATTCCACAAAAGAGAATAAATTATTTGGATATTTTTAAAAACTTATTTTACATGCTAACCACAGTTTCCCCTCCTTCTTCTCCTTTTGTTCCTTCTCCCCACCTCCTTTCTTCCCTCCCCATCCACTCCTCAGAAAGGGGTAGGCCTCCCACGGGAGACAACAAAGCCTAGCATATCAAGTTGAGGCAGGACCAAGCTCCTCCCCCCTGCATCAAGGCTGAGCAAGGCATCCCATCATAGTGAATAGGTTCAACAAAGCAAGATCATGCTCCAGGGACAGAACCTGGTCCCACTGCTAGGGGCCCCACAAACAGACCAAGCTACACTGCTGTCACCCACATGCAGAGGGCCTAGGTCAGTCTGATGCAGGCTTCTTAGCTGTTGGTCTAGATTCCTTGAGTTCCCATGAGCTCGGGTCAGCTGTCTCTGTGGGTTTCCCCATTATGATCTTGACCCCCCTCCCCTTTGCATATAATCCCTCTTCTCTTTCTTCAACTGAACTCCCAGAGCTTGGCCCAGTGCTTGGCTGTGGATCTCTGCATCTGCTTCCATCAGTTACTGGATGAAGGTTCTATGATGACACTTAGGGAAGTCATCAATCTGATTACAAGAGAAGGCCAATTTAGGTACCCTCTCTACTATTGCTAGGAGTCTTAGCAGGGGTCATCCTTGTGAATTCCTGGGACATATCTTTGGCACCAGGTTTCTCCCTAACCCCACACAAACATGAGGGTTTGGGATGGTTGAGTTGGGGAAGGAGAGGGAGAGCAATGACAGAGATATCTTGATAGAAGGGGCCAGGCCACATTATTAATAAGAAGCAAGCTGGCCAGCAGGGATAGTTTGCTCTCTTAATGATTGGGTTTTTGGGAAGGTTTGATTAGCTTGCAGTTGGCAAGGAGTGGATTGGATATTTATTGAAGGAGTGTTTGAATCCATTAGATGTCTTGTGGTAGACTCCTCAATGCTTGGGACCAGTGATAAAATCACTTTTCCCTCATCCTATTCCTAGTAAAGGGAATTCTCAGTGTAGTGAGTGCAGTCTGCCATTTTTTAGGCTCACCCATGAGAACACAAAGGCAGCAGAGATGAGATTGTCTTCTCTTTCAACGGTGCGGCTATTGGTAGGTTTCCCATGCTCTAGTGGGTGAATGTACTTTCTGACAGGACTGAGTGGACTCAGTGGGCATTTAAAAGCCACTGGGGAGGAAAAAGTGGTAGGGAATATAGGTGAGCAATTAGAGGGGAGGGCATAGCGTGGGACCTATCAAAACACATTACACTCATGTATGAAATTCTGTTGGTCGTTTTTACTCTTTTTGCTTTTTTGGGGGGAGGTGCTACCCAGCTTCCAAATAAATTATACACTGAGACTTATTACTTATAAATGCCCAGCCTTAGCTTGGCTTGTTTCTTGCTAGCTTTTTAATTTAAATTGTCCCATCTATCTTTTGCCTCTGGGATTTTTCCTTTTCTTATTTCTGTATATTTTACTTTGCCTCTTACTCCTTGGCTTGCCAGTCCCTGATGTCCTCCTCTCTATTTCTTATTGCTTTTTCCTTCCTCTTTTCAGATTTCTCCTCCTATTTGTTCTCTCTGACTGAAAGCCCCACCTATCTTTTCTCCTGGCTAACTATTGGTCATTCAGCTTCTTATTAGACCAATCAGGTATTTTAGACAGGCAAAGTAACACAGCTTCACAGACTTAAACAAATGCAACACATCTTTGCACCATTAAACAAATGTTCCACAGTGTAAACAAATGCAAAACATCTTAAACTAATATTCCACAACAAAACTCTCAAACAATGAGAAAGC
The DNA here is from genome assembly GCF_018167655.1 of Microtus oregoni. NCBI lineage: Eukaryota > Metazoa > Chordata > Mammalia > Rodentia > Cricetidae > Microtus > Microtus oregoni. The sequence continues at coordinate 37,297,991 of NW_024543063.1, forward strand.
AAAAGTAACTTTAAAAGGGAGAGGAGACGAGACGGGGAATGTTACAGGGTTGTAGGAGGAGATGGAGGGTGGAATAATTGATGGATATGACCATATTTCATTGCATCTGTATATGGCATTCTCAAGAATAAAGATGTTTAAGGAAAATAAAGAGATTTATTTAGAGGAGAAAGAGACAACAAGCCCAAACCATTTACCATAGTGCTGTGCAGCTGTGTCTGTCTGTTGACAGAGCACAGCCGTGCATACTCTCTGTGTGTGCTGTCAACAGTGAGCATGGCCATGCACACTCTCTGCGTGTGTCTGTTGACAGGGATCACAGCTGTGCACACTCTCTGTGTGTGCTGTCAACAGTGAGCAAGGCCATACAATCTCAGTCTTCACCAGTGATGCCTCCATCTCATTGCTGTTGTATCTCTTGGATCCACCCTGTGTGCCCTGGCATCTCTTGGATTTTCCCTCTTAGGGAAAAGGCATGATTTAGCTCTTTAGATCTCCTGCCCACTTTTAAGTTGGGTTGTTTGTTTTCTTACTGCAGTTCTGTGTATTTTGAATGCAGAAATCTCTCTAATATATATTTGGCAAACTGTTTTCATGCTGAGTGTAGCTTGTCTCTCAATTCTCTCAATGATGCCCTCCAGGGAACAGAAATTTCTAATTTTTATAATGATCAGCTTGCCCATTTTTTTATATCAAGGAACCTGATTTTCTTGATGCCAAATATAGAAATTTATTGTCAATCCCAGTATCCCTAGAGCTTTGTCTGGTTGCCTTTTAGACATATTACCATTTTGTGTTTAGGTCTGTGATCCATTCTGAGAGAAATTGCATGTGTCTACATGCACGTCTCTGGGGTGGGGGAGCGGAGAGGGGGGAAAGAAAGAGAGGGAGAGTTTGTAAGATGTCCTAATTTGATTTCTCTTGCTGTGATAAACACCATGACTGAAAGGAACTTTGAGAAAAGAGGGTTTATATTTCATCTTATTGATAACAGCCTATCGTTGAGGGATTTTCAGGCAGGAAAGTGAAGTGGAAACTCCAGAGGACCACCACTTATTGGCTTCCCCAGCTCACTTTCTTATTCAGCCAAGTTCCATCTGCCTAAGGGTCGTACTGCCCACAGTGGATCGGGACTCCTACATCAGTCATCAATCATTTCAAGACTAAATGTCTCTTAGACCTGACCCCAGGCCAGTCTGTTCTGGGCAATTCTCCAGTGGAGATTCCCTCTTTCCCTGTAACTACAGCTGTGTATCAAGTGCACAGCTAGTCATGGCAGATGTGATGTCGCCAGGTTCATGTTTTCCTTCTGCCAATGGATTACTGTTTGTTTTGGTGGCACTTGTTGGAAAAGGAAGCCTTTTCCCCCACTGAACTGTCATGACACTGTATATGTGAGCATCTGCTTATAATTCTCTCTTGTGACCCTTGGTCTGTTTCTGTACATTGGATCACTGTGGCTTTTTCTTAAGGCTTTGATGTGAGAGAGAACCCACTCTTCTTATCTTGAAGCATGTTTTTGGCTGTTCTATATCTTTTCCCTTGCTAAGAACAAGTTCAGAGTTAGTTTGACACTGGGCACAAAATAGCTTGCTGGGATTTTGCCTGGGGTTACATTGAACTCATAGATCAATTGGGAAGAGTTGACCTCTTATGTATTTTAAACATAAATCTGATTCATGAACATGGCAGACTTCTTGAATTAGTTACTTTTTGTCCCTGAGATGAAATTCCATGACCAAAGCCAACTTACAGAAAGAAGAATTTATTTTGTCTCAAGGTTCCAGAGAGAGGAATTGGTAAGGAAGTCATGGCAACAGGCACTGGAGCAGGCCCAATAGATCACATGTCATCAATACAAGAGGCTGAGATAGCCAGCTCAAAGTGGTATGAGGCTATAAATCCTCCAAGCCCACCCTTAGTGGTGTGTGTCCTCCAGCAAGGCCCCATCTCCTAACAGTTCCACCTACCCAAACAGTGCTACCAACTGGGGACCAAGTGTTCAAACACATGAGCCTATAGAGGATATTTCTCCCTGAAGCCATGGTATTTCTCCATTTTAGTTAGAATTGCTTCAGCGTCTTTTGTCAGGGTTTTGTAGTTTCCTATCTACAGATCCCATACATATTTTTTATTAGAACTGCGTATGGTTCATATATAGGGTGCCGTTTTTTAAATGTCAAATTCTATTTGTTCATTACTGGTGTGTTGGACAGTAATTAGCAGGTGTATTAATTTTGTATTTTGAAGCCTTGCTGAATTTGCTCACTAGTTCTAAGAATGGTTGATTTCTTTGGCCTTCAGTTCCCCAGTGCTTTCTACACATACAGACTTGGCATCAGTAAATTTTCTTTTTTCTCTTCTCCCTCTCTCTTTTTTAATGATTTATTTATTTTTATTTTATGTGCATTGGCATTTTGCCTGCTTGTGTGTCTGTTTGAGGGTGGTGGAGCCCATGGAACTGGAGCTCCAGACAGGTGTGAACTGCCATGTGGTTGCTGGGAAATGAGCCTAAGTCCCCTGGAAGAGCAGTCAGTGCTTTTAACTACTGAGCCATCTCTCTAGCCCCTCTCTTCCCTCTCAGTGTCTATAACTTTTATTGTCTTTTCTTTTCTTGACTTGTCTTGCTTTTCCTTTTCTTTCCTTTTCTTTTCTTCTCTCCATACACTAGTTAGGTCTTCTAGGATGTGGATGACCAGGAGAAAGAGTGCCCTTTAGTGACTTTGGGTGTTTAGGGAGAAATCCAGTTTTTCCCAATTGAAGATGATGTAAGTGGTAGATGTTTTGTTGATATCCCTGTCAAGGGGGACATGCAGCTCTCTGTGAGATTTTGTCAGATGGTTTTAATGTGTTGATGACTGTAATGTTTCGTTGTTACACTTCCTGTGTGGTTGACTATACCAACTGATTTTCAGATACTGAACCAGCTCCCCTCACCTGTTCACAGCATAGAATTCTCGCTGTATTGCATGAAGTAATTAACTCATATTTCATCAGAGCCTTTAGTTTTTCAGACAGGGTCCCACTATGTAGTCCTAGCTGGTCTTGAACTCACAGATACTGTCCCTGCCTCCCAAGTCCTGGGATTAAAGGCATGTGCCACCATGCCTGACCCTTGTCAAAGACTTTTGTATCCACATTAATGGAATATGGCCAGAGTTGTAAACCCTTTCTTCCCCAAGTTGCTTTGGTCATGGTGTCTTTATTAAAGCAATAGAAAGCAAATTAAAGCAATTTCTTTTTAGTGAAGGCAGTCTGTGGTCATTTATGAACACTAATATAGAAGACACAAACATGGGGGAGGAGAGGTAGAAACATGAGGTCTCTGCCTGTTTGGGGCCTCATGATCAGAAGTTAAGCACTGGGCACTCAGATCCCTACTTCTAACTTCCACATTGAATGGGACAATGTACCTGTAGTGTTGGAGCATTGTGCTTAGCACGTGGTGCCGGTGGTTACTGGCTGGATCCAGGCCAGTGGCTAGTACTGCTTTTACTAAGGGTTCTCTGTCAGTCACGTGTGTCCACCAGTGGACAGGACTGCCCTCTCTAGGGGTCAGAAGGTTCTTGGTTGTCAAGAATCCTAATATAAGCAGACTGCTCACTGACAGATGTGCTCCGCGCTGGGATCAGGCCCTCAAACCAGTCCTTTGCAAAAAGTCCCCAGATTATCTTCTGAATTTGAAGATACATCATTTATGTCCTGGACTTTCCCCCTCCACAGCAGAGCAGAGGGGGGCCTGGGAACCCTGGACTTTTCCCCTGGAAATCCAGACTTTCTCCAGTTGACCTGTGTGGCTGCATAATGCAGGCCAGTTTCTCACGTCGCTTTTCTGATTTTGAAAGGCCCTGCTCTGACCAACGGAGGTCTGAACCTGCACAGCCCCGTGAAGAGGAAGCTGGAGACAGAGAAGGATTACGTCTTTGACAAGAGGCTCAGGTACAGCGTCCGCCAGAATGAAAGCAACTGTCGGTTTCGTGACATCGTGGTGCGGAAGGAAGAGGGCTTCACGCACATTCTGCTGTCCAGCCAGACTTCAGATAACAATGCCCTGACACCTGAGGTAAGAACTTTGGGGAGATGGGTGATTTCAGACCTCCTCCTCGGCCTTGGAACACCCTGCCCTTGCTTGTCCATAATGTCTATAGAAGCATGGGGAGTTAGCAAGACGTCTGGCAGTGGGCACTCTCTAGGGTAGCAGTTCTCAACCTTCCTATGCTGTGACCCTGTAATACAGTTCCTCATGCTCTGCTGACCCCCAGCCATAAGATTGTTTTCTTTTTATTTCTTTTTTTGGATTTTCGAGACAGGGTTTCTCCGTAGCTTTTTGGTTCCTGTCCTGGAACTAGCTCTTTTAGACCAGGCTGGCCTCGAACTCACAGAGATCGGCCTGCCTCTGCCTCCCGAGTGCTGGGATGAAAGGCGTGCGCCACCACCGCCCGGCAAGATTATTTTCATTACTATTTCATAATTTTACTACTGTTATGAATCATAATAAACCTGTGTTTTCAGATGGTCTTGGATGACCCCTGTGAAAAAGTCATTCATTCCCCCAAAGGGGTCTTGACGCACAGGTTGAGAGCCGCCACTCTAGAGGAACTGCTCTTCCAGGCTGGCATTGATAGGATGGCCTGTATCCTCTGGTACATCTGACACCCTCTGGAATGCCCATGAAGTGGTGGAGGGGTGCCATGCCCTTGAACTTGTGACCGCATGTTTTATATGATTTACATAGCCAATGGCTCTTCTATGGAGTTGTGGGTGTTACAGCTCAGAATGATTGACAGACTGTGAGAGTAGAGCTGGCAGGTGCCTTTGGGGTTTGTGAGGCTGATAGTGTTGCCCCTCCTCTAAGCATGGAGTTTTGCAGAGGGGAGGGCAGCCTCACTTACCATTAGCAGAAGCATCCAGGGGTTCTCTGTAGGTAGGATCTAGAGATGTGTATGTGGGCTCTCTGGTGGGCAACTCCTCACATGCGCATATACCTGGAACCCATGTTGTTTTAAGCTCTTCATGCCACATCCACACAAGACCAGTTCTTCCTGCATTTTTTTCCCTACTCTACTATATTTTAAAAGCTTTTAAAAGGTGCATCATTTTCCTTCCATAAATGGAATCATTGTGCCACCTCTCAGTTCATTCTGCCTCATTGGGACAGCTTTGTGTGGTAATGGGTGCCCACTCATCCTGGATGCTACACTGTGTTCCACTAATCTGAGGTACCCGTGGGCCCTACCTAGCCTTGGCTTATGATGATGGGCATCAGTTAGTCCACTGATTTCAGTGGTTGGACAAGTCAGGCAAGCTCACACATGGGTTATAGGAGTCCCTAAAGAAAGATCCCATTGGATCCAAGAGGAGGTGCTGGAGGAGGAATGTTTTGGATTTGGGAGTCTAGCAACCTGCGTTCCAACCCGCCCCCACTTCTGTTGCCTTTTCTCTTACCAGGGGAAATTACTCTGCCTGTGCACCCCCTGTTTCTAGAAAAGGCATCACGTCTTCCTTGTGAGATTACAGACAACACCATAGGTGCCCAGGAGTGTCTGGTGCCCAGGCTGGCCTATATAGGCTCTTGCTGTTACTAAGAAGAAGCTGAGGCTGCTTAGGGTCACCAGCCAGTCCATCTTGCTTGTTAGTGAACAGCCTGGAAGGAACCCTTTCATGGTGGCCATTGAATTTCTTCTCTTAGCTCTACGTGTGGCATTGGGTGAGTTGACAATACAAGGGAAAAATCCACTCCTGACCAGATGCGTTGACTCAGTTCCGAGATCAGAAAGATGATGTTTGTCTTCTTGTTAGCACCAGAATGGGAACAAGGCCCTCTGGAACATTCAAAGCTTGTCCACTTTCCTTCTCAGTGAGGGGCTGGTGCCTGCCTCCAGCCTTTGGTTCTTCCAGTGCTCATGGCCCCAACCAGCACCACCACCAGCAGCCACAGCATTTGAAGCTTAGCTTCCTTCCTGTTGTCCTGACTAAATACTTAAACCCAAAACAATTTAGTGGAAGAAAAGGGGATATTTCATCTTACACTTCTGGGTCTGTCATTGAGAGAACTCAGGGCTGGAGCTCAAGGCAGGAGCCTGAAAGCGGAAACCACGGAAGATGTTGCTTTTTGGCCTGCTCGTCTTGCTCTCTGGCTCACATCTGGCTGGCTTTCTTATATGGCCCAGAACCACTCACCTTAGGAATGATGCTGCCCACAGTGTGCTGTGCCCTCCCACATCATGACAGTTCCCCTGCCAATCATGCCCACAGCTGATTTACACCATTCATCTACTGAGCCTTCTCCTCTCAGATGACTCTATGCTGGGTCAAGTTGGCAACCGATGCTAACAGGGACAACACACAGGAACAGGCCAGCCACACAGGTGTGTCTCCCACACCCTGTTGTCACATCTGGCCATTCGGACTTCCTCCAAAGCTTGTCTCTTTTCTCTCTGTCTGATATGCATCTGTTTCACTCACACTGAGTTTCTTCTAGTTTATCTGTGTTTTTCTTTCTGAATACACTTTTCCTCTGCTTGAGGTCCATGCCTTTGTCGTCATGTTCTTTGAGAGTCTTAGAATGATAAACTCCCTTGTGCTGAAAAGACCCGGGTTTCAGCTTTGCCTTTGAATGGCCAGTTATATTGGTGAAGAATTTGATCTATAGATGTTTCTCTCAGCACGTTGAACACTAGATCCCATTACCTTCCACTAGTGCTTGCTAGTCTTCTTTAGAACTATCCTCTGGTCAAGGGTTCATTTTTGAGGTAAGCTTTCCTTTGCCTCTGTATACTTAAAGATTTACCTTTGCTTTGCATTGGCCTTTTGTGTTGTCTTGAATTCAGGCATGTATTAAATAGACTTAAAGCATTTCCCCCAAGATGCTCTGGTCCTGATCCCAGAACCTAAGATGATGCTAACTTACATGCCTGGACATTAAGGTTTCTGGAGGAATGAAGGCTGCTCCTCAGCTGACTTTGAGAGGAAGGGATTATTTTGGAAAGAAAGGTCTCCATGGTCTTGGCATCGTCACAGGGTCTAAGGTGCAGAGGAGGAAGAGAGAAGAGTCCACGTCAGAGAGAGGCAGAGGGAGCAGAGAGTAGACCTGTCTGGCCATCACTGCCTTGGAAGGTAGAGAGTGGGGCCAGGAGCTAGGGAATGTGCAGGAAGCGTGTTCTCCCTCACGGTGTCCAGGTTGGAATACAGTTCACTACATACATTCTCAGACTCTGCCCATTCTCTGTGACATCTGAAAATGGCTCCTTCAGCACCTCTTGGCTTGCAATTACTGTTACCCTCTTAGTGTGTTTTCTGTCTATTTCTCTGATCTGGGAACAGGGAAACTTCTCCAGATCTTCCAGTTTGCTTATTCTCCCTCCAGCTCTGTTTAGTCTGTTAATCTAGGCAGCAATCATGACTTTGCTGTCCGTGTGATACGTTCTCTTCCCCTAAGCCCTTTCATTTAATTCTCTCTGAGTCTTCATTGTTTCTCTGCCCCTTTCCCCCTCCTTGGCTATTTTAGACATATTTTAAACTGTTCTAGTCTCTTAGAGTAGTATTACTTAACATTGCTGTGTCCCTCCCATCTGTGTGTCTGTTCATATTTCTCAAATGCTTTGTGTCTTTTTGTTGGGAGCTCATCTGCAGCGCAGATTATTTCCCTGTGATGTGGTCCTGTGGCTTAGGTGTCAGTCTCTCTCAAAAGCACTGCTGTGTTCATTTTTATGAGATGCTCCAGAAATGCTGCCAGCTTGTATCCAGTTTCCATATCAATCAGTTCATCAATTTTTAAAAGATAGTGCTTTTTATTTTCATACACACACGCACACAGTGCGCACGTGTCTAGGTGTGGTTTCGTGCACATGATTGTAGTATCCTCCAGTATACCCCTGGAGCTTGGTGTTACGCAGTCAGGAGCCTCCTGATGTGGCCTCAGGAACCCAACTGGGGCACTCTGCAAGAACAATGCTTGCTCTTAACTGCCAAGCCCTCTCCACAGTCCCTCCTCTTTTAATTTGAAGATTTCTCTTTCATGTGGTATTACACCTCAGAACTTTGTGTTGGGGTTTTAAGTTCTCATGGGAGATTTTACCTACAGAAGTAGTTCAAGCTGCTCGTTCTGACTAGGATGTGGAGGACGTGTGGTGGAGAGACCGAAGGAAGGGCTCGACTAGTTAGTTTTAGATTACAATGCAGGTTTCCTGACCAGGAAGTCATCCTGAATGCCCGGGTTCCCAAGAGAAATTGTGTAGGCAGCGTGGACATGATTCATGACAGGGCTATAAGGGGCATGAGTCAGTGGGGAAGCCACAGGTGTGACAGTGACCAACGGTCATGTCATGGCTCTATTTTGAATGTCTATACCAGGCACTGTGGTAGCCTCAAGAATACAGCGGGGGGCTAAGAAAGACAGCATTCTGGTCATTGTTCAAACCATGGTCTAACTGGGGCAACAAGTGCAGTTTCCCCTGTGGTGCATGAAGGGGAGAACAAGATGCTCTTAATTCCGAATTTACTCTCCCTGCCAGGATGTGACCTCCCAGGCACCCTGCACTGGAAAGAATTCTAGACATTAAGACCAGCAAATCCCCAATCTTGTGGGTAATACATGACAGACCATGAGCTTGGCCATGTTGCAAATATTAAAACTTGCTAAGCATGGCCACCTCTAACCCCTTGTGCAAGGGTCTAGGGAGATTGAACAAGAGAAGAAAATGTAACTGAAGCATCTAAAGGCTAAACTCACCAAAGCTGTACAGAGGACAATTTCCCCACACTTTGTAAGGGCTTCAGCCAGCAAACCCTAGAAGTGGTCTGCAGAGGTTCACAGGGACTGACCAAGTCCATGCCAGGCTACCAGGTCTGGACCAGTGACCCCTAACCTCTGAGTTGATCCTTCTGCTTACACTGTGCGTGGTGCCGGAAAGCTTTGGTTTGGTTGAGTTTCTTTCCTGGGTCTGGCCTGTGCTTTTGTTCAGCAGAGGCTCTCGGGTATTCAGAGTTCTGCACACTCGCTTCTGTCCACAGATCATGAAGGAGGTCCGGCGAGCGCTGTGCAATGCGGCCACAGACGACAGCAAGCTGCTGCTGCTCAGTGCAGTGGGCAGCGTGTTCTGCAGCGGCCTGGACTATTCCTACCTGATCGGCCGGCTGTCCAGTGACCGGAGGAAGGAGAGCACTCGCATCGCAGAAGCCATCAGGTGAGCTCAGCTTCTCTTTGGGATCCTGCCAGCGATGACCAGATTTAGCAAATGGAAGACGAGCTGTTCAGTTAAACTTAAATTTCAGACAATGTGGGATTTTAATTTTAGTGTAAGTACATCCTTGACAACATTTAGGACACCAGGCCATGCCTGTATCTTACAGTTATTTTTGATTTATCTGAAATTTGATTCTTTTTCAATGCCAGGGATCAAACTCAGGGCCTTGTACATGCTGGACACATGCTCTGTCATTCAGTTTAATTTCTGTCTTTGAGCTGTGGACCTATGCTGGGCAGCCTGCGTTTTGTCCATGGCCCCAATGGCATGCTTTGCCCTCTGGGCTGCATTCTACTTCCTACCCCCAAACCCTTTTTTTTTGTTTAAGAAAAACACACTTTTATTTTCTCATTAAGGCCTGCGTTGGCCATGCTATGAAGCATTCTGCTCCTGCTTTTGTTCTGCTGTTGGGGTTTTTTGGTTGTGTCGGCATTCCTCTGTCCTCGACCTGATGTGAATCAAGTATAGGAAGAGGGTGGAGCACTTAGGGCTGTCGAACATTGGTAGATATTGTGGGTAGGGCTGTTGTGCGTTGTGTGGGTGGGAATATTGCCCCCTCTCAAAGTCTGTGGGCGTCTCAATGGTGACCCACAGGGGCAACTATTAGTAACCTTTTCAGGATGCAGGATAATTATCTCCCCATTTATTTAGATGCTGTTCATTTTCTGTGTGTGCACATGTATATATGTTTGGGTGCATGTGTGTGCATGTGGAGACCAGGGGTCAACCTCAGATGTTATTCCTCAGGCAATGTCCTCTTGTTGTTTACAACAGGCTTGCTCACTGGCCTGGTACTTGCCAAGTAGGATAAGCGGGCTGGCCAGCGAGTCCCAGGCTGCTTGTCGGTATCTCCCCAGCTGGATGCCATCAAGCAATACATTAACCCATGGGGTCTGAGCATCAAGTTTGGGTCTTCATGCTTGCAAAGATAGCACTTTCCCTCCTGAGCTGTCTGCCTAGCCCATCACAATTATTTATAACAAAAGCAAATGAATGAGCCCTCCAGCCAGGTCACTCTGCTGCTTAACAGCTGTCACTTAGTGAGTCACTCCAGGAAAGACCTTCATGCTGGTGTGCCTTGCTCAGGGAAACAGAGAGGAGCCACAGCCTTAAGACCAGGAACATCTGCTCCATGTCGGGCCTTGGATCTCAGGCTGCACACTGGAGAGTCTTCAGGGCCTCCAGTCTCACTGACCTGTGGTTGAAACACAGCAGAGGATTCCCATATCCTCACCAGGGATTTGGGAAGATGCGGGCTGTAGCATGAAGATGCTTCCTTGTGTGGATTCCAGGTCCAATTTTGAGTGAAGTGTTGCTCAGGAATGCCTGTGTGCTTCCGCATGCAGAATCCTCCCTAGGAAGGGACTGTGAAGTCCGGACCCAGTTCCTGAAGAGGAACTGTGGTGTTGATGTCACTCCCCGTTTCCAAGGTGCAATTGAGCCCTGGCCATGGCCTGGCAGTTTGTGTTCTGCTTGATCTTGGCTGCATCTTCTTACTGCTGGCTTTGCATGAGTTGAAGGATCAGCAAAGTCACTAGAGTGATTCCCTCTTCATAGACGGGGCCACCAGAGTACACCCCAGGGACCAAAGAGCCTTGCTCACGGTCTGCACCTGGTTTATTAATCTCGGTGGAGGTGCTTGTGGGATTTCCAGCCCAGGGAAATCTTTAAGATATGACTCAGGCTCCCATTCATGCAGGCAAAGCTAATTAGCACTTAACCCTCTTGTCCCCCCCCCACACACACACACAAATACAGGAACTTCCTAATCTATTCAGCCTCTGAAGGTAAATTAATTTGGAAACAGAGTCTTAATGTAATGGAGTTCAGAGTCCTGAGATCCTAGATTCGAATGGGCTCTAAATATCATGAGCGCTGCCCTTGAGATTGAGAAGGGCGATGGTGTGCAGCTTAGGCATGAAAATAGAGAAAAGAGATGTGACGTCAAGACAAGAAACCGGAGTGAGGCAGAGCACCCAAGAAAGCTGACAGAATCAACAGGTGGACGAGGTCTGGCTCCTGCCTCAGGGCTCCAGAGGGGACCAACACGTGGACTTTGGATTTCTTGTCTCCAGGATACTACAGAATACATTTCTGTTGTCTTGAGCCATGGTTTGTGGTCACTATCCTAGCAGTACTCAGAATTACCCATCTTCCTGGATTCTCTTCTCAGGCTCGGTCCATCCCATCCCTCATCATAGCATCCTTAGAGCCATCTCTCTGAACAGGTGATTAGCAATGTCTGCTGGGTGAGGACTGTGAACCGTTGCCTCCGACAGCTTCTAGTAAGGTATTGCTCAGTTTTAGGCTTAGTGGAATGAAGTCTGGCCAGGTCACTAGACTAAAGGACTTGTATCTGAGTCACCATGGGAGGGGACCTGAACAGGGAATCCCTATGTCATGGTATATTCTTACAGGTTTTCACGACTCACCTCTTGATGAGAGTAGCAGTTCTCTGGCCTGGCCCTGTCTTTATGGTTTAGCTCTTTTAAAGCTGAGGGTCAAGAACATTTCTGCTCATCATCTGCCTATCCCCGTGACCTGCTGGGGTCATAAGAATGACAGTCCATTCTCTCTAGAGTCTTGAAGACCAAGTCAAGAGAGAGATTTTAGGGTCAGATTGAGATGTAAACATTGGCCGTAACGAAGCTGGAGCAGAAATGTGGCCAGAATCTGGGCCTTTCACTCACTTTCCTGGCTGAGCAAGCTAAAGAACCCCAGTGATGAAAGGGTCAGAGCCACCTCTGGAGACATGCAGACTGTGGAGTTCAGATGTGTACCTTGTCAGGGGGATGGTGCGCACAAACAGAACAGAGGGACTTCTTTAAGAGGCCATGGAGGGAGCAGAATTTGCTAATTTATGGTCTGGAAGAGGCAGACCTAGGAGAAAGAAAGGAGGTATCCTTTGCATCCCTGATTCTCAGGCCATGATTCTCAGCGTGGAGAGAAAGGAGGGAGGGAGCATTTCCAAAGCTCAGATGCTACTCAAGAAGGCCTGAGAACTCTTCTGTAGTAGGGTTGCATCTCCAAGGTCACTCATGGTTTCTTCACGTGGCCAGGGCAGAGAATACCTAACTTGGGTCAACCAGGAAGTTTCTCCCTGGTGTGGACTGATAAACCCAGAGAAAACTTTATTATTATTCACGAGAGACGAGGTGGTTGGAAAAGAGTGGGGCAAGGGATCAAGATGTCAGAAGGAGGGTAGGCCGTGGCACAGACGACATACTACACAGACATGTGTGTCCTTGGGGCAAAGAGAGACCAGGGCCAATCATCACACCTGGAGGACACTCCCGCTTCCTCAACTTTGGATTGTTCCCTTGCAACCCATGTTTCACATGCATGACCAGGCAGCAATGCACTGTTCATAGAGTCTTCTGTGGTCTTCCAGAGAGGGTACCTGAGCAAACTGCACTGTTGGGTGTTTGCTTCATTCAGGAGCCCCATCTCTACTCCTGTGGATTCCCCAGGTGCGTTAATAAATCCATGAGCACACCCATCTCTTGTGAAAGTACCCTTTTCATAATCCACCAGGGATGAGCTAGCCTTTGGACCTAGAGCCATCCCTGATCTCCATGTTTCCTCCAGGCATCCCTGGCCATGGTTTCCTAGGGGACCACCTAGTCTAAGCAATACTCCCACACCCTCCTCTACTTTTGTAAAGAAGACACACGCATGTAGGGATGGCGATCCATTTCCTTCATGCAGATGTCAGATGAGGGGGCTAGCAGATGTGGCAAGAGCTCAGAGTGTTCATCAGCCTGCATCAGGACCACCCTGAAGGGACAGGCAGCCTCACCTGTGCTGTATGCAGGAGACACAATGACACATGCACCATAGTGTCTGGGAAGGGTCACACCTCCCTCTGCATTGGCTAGCAGTGCAGCCTCAGAGACACGGCTCCTCTCACTAAGCCTATAGATTTATCTAGAAAATGGGAGTCATCTGCATTCCAGTTCTAGCCTCTCTGATGGGTTGTTAGAATGGAAGATGCTCATATACAACCCACGTGGGGTACTCATGGGACACATCAAGTGCTTAGAATAGCTGTTAACAGTTGCTACCTTTGTGGGATAGAGAGGTAGCTCAGTCGGTAAAGTGTTTGCCATACACTCAGAACCCATATTTTAAAAAAAGCATGGTGTGATGATGTGTGTGTACTTGGGTCAGGGTGGGGCAGAGACTGGTAGATCCCTAGAGCTTGCTGGCCAGCTAACCTAGCCTACTTGATGAATTCTGGGCCAGTATGACCGTAGAGTACACTACTAGAGATCCCTCTGTGACCTTAGGACAGTTGCCATGTGTGTCTCTGGTGCTCACAGACCCTGGAATGCCTGACATGGCTCTGGCTGTCCTGACTCTGGTTAAAGGGAAGGGGAAGCTGGGTCTCAAGGGAAATGGCAGTTGCTCCAGGTGAAACAAAGACATCCCCGGTGGTAGCATTTTGCTTGAGTCTCTTCTGGGCGAGTAGAATGGACCACAGACCACCATGAATCCGATGAGAGCTATATGCAGAAACACAGGCCTGATCGTAGCAGTCTGATCCATTATTCCTCACGTGCTGGGCATGTGCTATAATTCTCATTTAACTCTATGGTTACCTAGCATTGGTCTTCCCATTTTATAGAGTAGAAAGTCTGCTAGTGACAAACAGAGTTGAGATTTGACCTCAAAATGGTCTCCTTTGATCCTGTATGCCACATCGGGCAACTTTTGCCTGGTCAGGCTCTAGGCACAGGGCTTTGGCTGAGCACAGGGATATGCAAAGGGCCAGAGTCAGTCTCAGGGTATTGGGCACTGAAGAAAATAGAGAGCGGCCCTCTGAGCCCAGCCCTGCCACTAAAGGGCGATCAGATATCTGATCGGCAGGTCTGTAATGCAATATCCTGTTTGCTGTTCGGCGTCTGCATCTGTGGGGCCCCCGAAGTAGAGATCTTATACCTGAGGTGAGAGGAAAAGGATGGGAGGGTCCCACATGGTGCATTTATATAAGGGGAAAGAAACTAGAGCAGCTGGTGAAGCGTGTGCTTCAAACCCATCACTTTTTCCAGGGTTCCTCCTAGCCTTGCACAGAGCAGAAGTCTCTGGGTGCTGAAATGGAACCTGGAAGGGGTGAAAGTTTCAGTAGCTTCCCGAATTGTCGTCATGTGAGATATAACAGCATCAGCAATGCCTACCCAAGGCCCACAACATGGAGGCTCACTTAATAGTCACAGACTCCTTATAGCTGAGAGCATCTAACAGATGTATGGCTGTGTATCAGGAGGACTGTGCTGATGTCCTCAGTATCTTCAGATAAGCACCATAGAGCCAACCTTGATGACTCTGGTATCCCTGCAGGTAATTCAGAGCTAGACCATCCCAGGATTGAAAAAAATCATAGGTGTCCCTAGGCCCCACCCACATCCATGCTCTGAAGCTTGAATCCCATCTTCAGCATCACTCAAAGTGATCATCCAGCTAAAGCCAGAATTCCTCTAGTGAAGGAATTCCCCACCAGTCATCACGTCTTGGTCAGTGATGTTAGAACATTTGCTCTCCCTGGAGATGGACTTGCCCTTGAGGGGTACTTCTGAAGGACACCTCCCCTTTGGCTCTTGTTTAGAACTGCAATTTAGCTTATCTTTAAGTATACAACCTTGTCAGTATTTAGGATGCCTTTAGAATTTACTGCCCAGGCCGTGGTTTTTGAGAGTAGACGGGAGGTGAAGAGAACTGAGAGCTTATCAGGCACAGCTAGGCCACCAGGGTGCTTAGCCACGCCATTCCTCCCTCCTGAAAATCTGACAGTCCCATGGGTCTGCATGTAGGCTGTGTGGCCTCTGGCTGGCCTTCGCTTGCTTCTTAGGACCAGGAATTGTGTCACAGCACTTGAGAGAGTCAGAGGTATCCCTAAGCCAGCAAATGCAAGCCATGAGTTACAGAGGCTCTTCTTTTTCCAGAGACTTCGTGAAAGCCTTTATCCAGTTTAAGAAGCCCATCGTGGTAGCCATCAATGGGCCGGCATTGGGCCTGGGAGCATCCATTCTACCCCTCTGTGACATCGTATGGGCCAGTGAGAAGGCCTGGTTTCAGACACCATATGCTACTATCCGCCTCACACCTGCTGGGTGTTCCTCCTACACATTCCCCCAGATCCTGGGTGTGGCACTGGTAAGCCTCCTGTTTCCTACGTAAATCCTCAAATCTGGGATGCTTGGGCCTGGGTCCTACTAGGACCCTTTTACTGGGGTTAGAATATGGCAGTGTCCTAGGGGTGAAAGTCTGGTATCCGTTAGGCCTGAGGAACCTGCTCTGGCACCCTTTGCTGTCCCGGAATTGCTGTGACTGAAGCCAGGCTGATCTCATGCCAGACCAACAGGTCTTCAAGCTATTGGAGTCTGATGGATAGCTGAGCCGCGATGACGATGATGATGTCATCTACTGTGTGCCCAGCACCATGCACAGCGTCCCTTTTCTTCCTACTAGACTCTGGTGAAGCTGTGTCTTTGGGGGAGCTGAGTGCTGTAGCAAACAGTCGCAATTCTCAGAGTCTGAGCAACAGCTGCCCCCTCTCTATCTAGAACAGTCTGGCAAATGTGCAAATACAGTCCACATTAGTCAGATAGCTTCTGTCCAGCAGATCTTTCCCTTCTCAATGATGTAGAGACAATCACCCCAGAGGGTCTTCTAGACCAGGCTCATTGACAGTATCCCCTGTTCATTTACATATCACCGGCCAGGACTCCATCACGTGGCCACACCCCTCCTGAGGGTGGAGGAAGTGTAGTTCAACCATGCATCTATGAAAGAACGAAAGACTTTGATGGCAAAGCTGCCTCCACCCCTGTGAAAATGGGGAGATTTCCATAATGCAGATGGAATTGTGAGATCAGAGACACGAAAGAATTGTCACATGACTAGGTTGGGAAGCCATGGACTTTACCCGAGGTGATAGCAGGACAAGTCTAGGCAGGACAAGACATAGAAAGCATTCACTGTTGGGGCCATACACAGCCCTGTTAGGAGGACAGTTGCTTTACCAGTGAACATGTGTGAAAGACCAAGGCTCTGATGGGTCTGGGAGGACCTGAAGCTGTGCAATGAGCTGTGGGGTTTGCTCTTTTCATCCAGGGCTTGCCACACAAACGTGAGGACATGAGTACAATTCCAAGAGCTTGCATAAAAAAATCTGGGCATGGTAATAGATGCTTGTCATCTCAGCACAAGGAAGAAAGGCATAGGTAGATCCCTGTGGCTTGCTGGTCAAGCTAGCCTAGACTACCTAGACTACCTGGTGGGAGACACCGGTGTGAGACACCCATCTTTAAAACCTCTGACCTCTAGACCTACACACACACACACACACACACACACACACACACACACACACAGTCATGTGGTACAATGGTGGCCCTAGGGTTTGGATCCCCATGGTTCACTGCGCAGTTTGAGCTCTCAGCCCAGCATGTCATAAAGCAAAACTACAAATGAGTGAGTCTTAGGTGAGTACAATCAGGACCAGAGCTGGGGGGTCCGAAAGGGCAGCCAGCCCAGACAGGTGTTAGAGGTGACCTTCCCATGCAAGGTGGTAGGAAAAAGGTGGCACAGGTGGGCAAGCTGACTAGGACCATGCACTGCATCCATCAGGGAGGATGCTGGGACTTCAGCTGTCATGCAAGTTTCAGTGAGTCCTACTTAGTGACTACAGGGGGCACCCTGCTAGCAGGTGCTGTAGGCCATGGGAGAGCCCACACTGCTGGGGCAACATGACCTGAGTGACAAGGACAGTCCTATAGCTCCAGAGCTGAGAGTACACTATCCAGTGCTCCACCCCACTTGGGGCTCTTGCTAACTGTTTTGGTTTGGAAACAAGACTCAGGGGTACTTCTTGAATACATGTATTAGGCAGCTGCCTTTAAGCAAACCCTGGTTGCCCCAAGGTAGTCTACACACTAGAGAATTCTGATGGCTCCCCACCATCCAGGTGCTCTGTGGAGTCCCTGGGCAGAGGCAGGGCAAAGAGCTTTGCAATTTCTGAATTTCTTCTCTGTTTCTCTTTTTGTGTTCCATCTCCTGTCAATTCTATAGTGTGCAGAGGTCCTGGCCTGCCTTCGTCTCCTTGAAAACCTGCCTCTGTCACCATAGTGAAAGCCTGTCTAATAGTATCCCTTCTGTGACATCCATGTTATTCCTTGCTCCTTTCAAAATTGATCACACCAGCAGTAATAAAAATAGTGTCCCTTCATCACCTCCACACCACAGACCAGGTGCTGGTACAGTCCCATCTCTATTAGTCCAGCCGTAGCTGGAAGCCCAGAACCATAGACTGTCAAATGCCTCTGGGATGGAGGAGAGCCCGTGAGGTTAAGTGACTTGCCCAGAGTCTGAATAGGGACCAGACATTATGTTGCTATTTTCATAGCTCTAGCATGTGTCCTTTGTTCTTACTGGTCTTTATCCATGGCTCCCTGGCCTCAGCTACTGTCTTGGGCTCCTGGATAACACTCACGTTCCTTTTCAAAGAACACCGGAAGAAAACTATTGGAGGTGCCTGGGAGGCCCCATGTATTCAGAGGCCTATACGCCCCATGTCTACCATGTTGTAATTAGGGCGGCAGGGCTGCGTCCCCAGCACCCCAGCAGCCCACACGGCTAGCTTTACCCAAAATAACAACACACAAACTGTATTCATTTAAACACTGCTTGGCCCTTTAGCTCTAGCCCTTACTGGCTAATTCTGATATCCCGATCAACCCATCTCTAATAATCTGTGAGAATCGGTCTTACCGGGAAGATTCTAGCCTAGTCCATCCTGGGTCGGAGCTTCATGGCGTGTTTCTGCCCGGGAGCGGGGCATGGTGTCTCTCTCAGGCGTCTGCTCCCGAGAGGAGAGCTGTGGAGTCTGAGCTCACTTCCTCTTCCTCCCAGCGTTCTGTTTACTCCTCCCACCTATCTTCTAACCAATAAAATGGGCCAAGGCAGTTCCTTTATTAGCCAATGACCTTCCTCCATCACTACCACAGTGTAGGTACAGGCAAGGTGCATCCTTGTTCATAGACAGACACTATTTTTTTTTCTACTAGCTTCTTTTGAGGACATGGGAGATGCCCATTCTGTTCCCAGTGAGCTCATGTTTCTAAGCCCGTCCTGATGTAGGTATCACTTCTTGTATGGGGTAGGCCAACGAGTGGGACGTAGAAGTCATTTGGATTCAGGCACTGTCCCATGTCTCAGGTGGCTCTCAGCCTCACTGGTTGTGACACAGAGCTGGGAGGTGAACACTTTGTCATTGACATCAGCCACAGGCTCCCACTCATGTAAGTTTCTCCCCAGGCAGTCCCTTGTTGTTACAGCCATGAACAAGAGGCCGTGGTTAAACTGTCTGGTCGCCTCTCTGCCTTCCCAACCTCAGTCTTTTTTTATGCCTCTAAACTGAAGGCTGTGTGTTCTCACCTGAGTTCTTTGTGGTTCCTTTTGTTCTTGTCTCAGTGACGGAGAGTGAGGGAAATGCACCAGGGTCCCTTCAAGTGTACATTTTGCTTCCAGTGACCTAAACGATCTGCCAAGTGTCCCATTTCATAAAGGTTCACCACTTTCCTCAAAGAGTCAAGCCAAGGACCAATCCTTAAACATTCAGAGCTTTGGGGAACACTTACGCTCCTATAGCACTGTGTATGACAGCCACGCATGTCAAAGCAGAGAAAACCATGTCACTTGGAGGCATGGGATGCAGAGGCAGCCCAGCCAAGATGGGAGTGTTCCATCATTCACAACTGCATAGTGTCTGTGCCCCAAGCCACTGGATGCTCTTGCTCTAACTTGGTGGTCTCATCTTTGGGTCCCTAATGCTGTAGAGAGTTTTGATTGACTTATTTTTTTAAAGCTTAGTGATTTTTCTGAGATTTTTACTCCTCTCACCCCATCTTCTTCTCATCCCTCTCTGTCTTCATCCCTTCCTTCTCCCTTCAGAATTAATCAATCTCTTTTTTGAGAGGATGAACTTGACTCACTGTTCTAGTTAGAAAGTGTTAGCCTGTAGGTAGATCGCCCCCTCCTTCCTAGACTAGGGCCAGGCTGTCAGCACTGAAAGGAACCTCAAAGGCTGTGCAAACCCACCCAGGGGTCGATGACTGGAGGGGAGTACTTTTGGGTTCACAGAGCTTTGCTAGATCCCTTGGCGTCTCTTGACACTTTAATGAGAGCAATGGCAGATGTTTGTAAATATTCCACACTGTGTATCCGACCCTAGGTTGTGACTCCTGCCTCAGGGAGCAGAGAGGCACTCATGCCCAGCTGTTCCAGGCTTCCCTAAGGGACACGGGCAGAGCTCTGTGCCCTCAGCTTTCTCCTGCCTTTCTTCTTCCAGGCCAATGAAATGCTGTTCTGCGGGCGAAAACTCACTGCCCAGGAGGCGTGCAGCCGGGGCCTTGTCTCACAGGTCTTCTGGCCCACGACCTTCAGCCAGGAGGTCATGCTGCGGGTGAAGGAGATGGCATCCTGCAGTGCGGTGGTGAGTCCCCATGTCGCTCATGTACCCACCTTGTGAGTGGACCATTGTGTGTACGTGCGTTCAGGTGGAGTCCTAAGACCAATGCAGAGTCTCTTCCCATGTCGTCTCTCCCTTAATTTTTTTTGAGACAAGCTCTCTCACCAAACCCAAAGCTTGCCAATTTGGCTAGACGGTGACCAGTAAGCACCTTCTGTCTGCACATCCCCACTTCTAGGATTGTTAAGTGTGCATTACTATACCCAGCATTTTACATGGGTTCTGGGGGAGTCAGTCTCAGGTCCTCATGTGACAACTGAGCCCTTCCCATAGTTCCCCAGAGAACCTGCAGAATCGGTGAGAGGTTTTCTGCAGTGTGGGATATACTGCCTCTTGGTACAGAACGTCAAAATTATTAGAGGAAGATGCCCAGGATATTGCATATTCTTATCCACGCCCCATTAAAAGAGGCTCATGGGAGAGATTTATAGTTGATAAGCAAGCATTGTATTATTAAGAGAAAGCCCTGAACACCCCCAAAAGCACCAAGCTAAAGTCTCAGAAAGGGAAGGCCCAGGGCACTACAGGTCAAGGGACAGAGACCAGTGCGTGCTGCCACTGTTTTATTTCTTTGGTCCAGCCTAGTGTCTGACACATCTGGTCGTTCTTCGACTCCAGGGATGCACTAAAGAAGGGGTGAACCACACCTCCACGGAGGTGCAAGGTTTTAGTTAAACGTTGGTTTTGACTTCCTGATGGAGACTCTGAGCATAGGAGGGAACTCAAGCCTCAAGGCCGGTTCCCGAGAGGGGCATGATGTCAAAGGATAAGGTCTATACTCTTGTCCTTAAGAAACGGAGTGCTGGGCTGGTCTGTGAGCCACATCCCTGCATCCCATGCCTTCTGTTCCCACAAGCACCCCACCCACATATCCAGCTGACATGGGCATCTACTCAGCCTCTTCTTGTTAGCTGTTTATTTATTGGACACCTGCAGCGTCTGCTCAGTCTCACGCTAGTGCCGCTCATGACGGTTGTGGTGATCTCCATATTGGAATATGGATCACGTGCCTTACTGGTTTTATGTGAATTCTCTATGAACTGGTGACTGGGGTTATTTTTTACCCCTTTTCCTGAGATTCTCCCCCTTTCAGCTCTGAAAGAATCTCGTCAAGAAACCTTACACTCCCAAGTAAACGGGGCATGCTTAATCACCCGAGGGCCAGCTTCCCAGAGAGGCGAGGGAGAGCTCAAACAGGGGAAACAGCAAGGGTTTGGGAGGCGGGAGGCAGGAAAGCAGGAAGGTCATATGCGTCTCAGTGTTGACTGTGGCCAGTTTGCCCAGAGGATGCAGGAGGCAGGCATGAGCTGCAGTGAGGTGTGGGCCACACTCTGGGCAAGGGGAGGCCCCCAGATGAAGTATCTGTTGAAAGGATACCTGAGGGGACATTAGGAGACACCCACACAGAAGAAACCTCTACAGCAGCACTGCAGAGGACCCAGGAACTTTAGGTGACTTCCTGAGAAAAGACTGTGTGGCAAAGTGAAGCCTGCAGCCTCTAGAAGGTGGTGTTATCAGGAGAAAAAGATTCCAGGATGAGAGGCGCTCAGGGTTCCTTCCGCCGTTCTAGAGTGTAAGGTCCTTCCAGACAGCTGGCACCTGGGGGTTTGCCCCTTGCTTTGTCTGTTTCAAAGTGCTTAGAGCAGTGAGAACCTAAGCCTTGACCCTTGTGGAGGCAACATCATGGTCTGGGGATCGGCCTGATTGAGATGCCTTGTACCGTTGAATGATCCCACCCTGGGCCATGTTACCTTCTCAAGGGCCTTTATCTACAATGGGGGTAAGATGTGAACTACCTGCAATTGAGAGACGTGAGATTGGAAAAAAAAATATTTCATGGAGCCTGGTCATCATGGTGTGGTTATTAATACTACCATTAATATTATTGCTCAGTACTGCAATTGCCACTCTTTACTCTAGAGTTAGTGTGATTGTTGTCATTGCTCCTCATTCCTGTCTTACTGTAACATTGCTGCTTGGTCCTATATATATTATGTTGATTACTATGATTATTATTGATCATTGCTACAACTATTACTGCGCTTGGTGAAAATTATTTCTACAGTTTATGCCGTTATTATTGACTGCCATGACTATTGCAATCATTATTATGGCTATAGTTCTTGTTACCCAATACTGCAATGTTACCCAATACTACTATTGTTGCTACTGCGCCTAACAGAGGCATGGCTGGCCAGTGTATCCCACAGATACTTTGTCAACCATCCCCTTATTCTCTGTTCACAGTGACCCTTGGGTTGGGTGTTCTTTTCCCTGACAGGTAGTTCAAATGACTCCATTCATGACATGGGGTGGGGTCAAAACAGTGCTTTGCGAACTTCGTCAGAAACCCATAGAAAAACACAGCTCCATGGGTACAGTGCTTGCTGGGCATGCATGGAGACCTGTGACTGATACTCCAGAAACTATATGTGTATGTACACGTATGTGTAGTATGTGTATATGTAGTGTATGTATATGTATGTATATACAGATGCACCACTGGTGCTGGGGATGCAAAGAAAGGCAGATTCTTGATCTCATCATCTTGACAGTCTCCCCAGTCTGCACAAACTAAATCCAGTGAGAGGTTCTGTCATAAAATAAGTGAAGACCAGTTGAGGAAGATGGTTATCTAAGGCCTTCTCATATATCCACACCACAGCACATACCACACACACACACACACACACACACACACACACACACAGAGACAGAGAGAGAGAGAGAGAGAGAGAGAGAACGAGAACACTGATTGATTATATGTCACCTTTGGATAAAAGACAAGACTCCTAAGGCCTGAGTACCATGCCTTTCTGCCCAAGTCATCCCTTGAGTAGAGGGCTCAACACCTTGACCACTTGGAAGTCATTCAGGACGGTGCTAATAACAGACCCAATGATCCAGACTCAAGGTAAACCCCCTTCTTGGCTGCTGTGGACACTGCAGGGCTACAGAGACAGAACTCAGCCCCAGGCTGGCTGACCCCACATGTGTGTGTTTCCTTCCAGGTTTTGGAGGAGTCCAAATGCTTGGTCCGGAGCTTCCTGAAGTCGGTGTTGGAAGACGTGAATGAGAAGGAGTGTGTCATGTTGAAGCAGCTCTGGAGCTCCTCCAAAGGCTTGGACTCCCTCTTCAGCTACCTGCAGGACAAAATCTATGAAGTCTGAAGGGCCCCAGCTTGTGAGCCTCGCTGCTCAAGGGTACCTGACTTCCAGCTGGGCCCTGTGTTTCAGCCATCGGAGCCCAGGGTCCACCCCTAGCCAAGAGTTTGTCAGGGTGTGTCTTCACACCTAGGGTTGTGTCCATTCCTCGTGTCCTTCGGTTGTTCCTCATTGGTTTGATTTTGATGTAACGGTGGGAAATGCAGTATCCTTGGCCTCCCCGTGTCCCTATCCCAGCCCGGCCATAGAGCTTTCCAGGGTTACACGTTTTCAGGGCTCTGCCAGGCACTGCTTCCCTTTCCCCACTAGCTGAAATGCTCCACCGCCATGGTCCAGAAGGGGACGATCAACCTCCCCCATCCTCCCGACTCAGGCTGTGTCTACACAGTGCCTCCAACTTGGAGAAGAGGCCATCATGGGTCTCTGATGAAATGATCTGGGACCAGGGGACAATCATCTTAGGGAATTCGCAGACCAACAAGCACGTGACTCTGTTGGCCCATAGGCCTGGCTTCAGGCTCCTCTCCAATGCAGCTCGGTGTGATTCTTAGGGCTTGGTCTCAAAACCCAACTGAGTGATTTACAAACCCAGATATTGTACATTTAGAAATGTTTTGTTAAATATATATTTTTAAAACAATGTAAGTGGAAATTCTGATAATTTATGTGTATTATATGTAAAGCTAGTTTTGCAAAAAAAAACATGAATTACTAGGAAAATTTTTTCTTTATTCGGATTTATTTTATTTATTTATTTTTGTTTATATTGTGAAGTCTATTGTTCACACAGATCTTATTTTCATACTACCCTGGACCAAATACGATTCAAGGTTCACGCTGTTTGGTGCACGCTCACAACGAGCCATGTGGGAAGTTCAGAGATGAGAACGGAAGGGTTTTTTGTGGATTTAAAATGAACAACACTGTGTCAGGTCCTCTCCAAGTCACTCTCATAACATGATGCCAGTTCTCTAGTCTTGTTTTTAGGATAAGTCACAGTGGCGTTTTCTCTGTCACTCACTGTCATTAAGAGGAACCTAGAACTCTTGTGATCCCAAATGGTCTCAGAGCAGGACCCAGTCCTTAGATGAGTGGCATTAAGGAAGGATGGGAGTGCGGTCCTGTTTCAGGATGAAATATTGCCTAGGGTGAGGTGTTCTTTTGCTCTGGGATAGATAAATGAACTTGGATTTCCAAGACCTTTCCTCTCATATGGAAGTTAATATCTTAGTTGGCCTTCTGGGAGTGTTGAGAAAGAAAACCCAGTCTCTGGAGTTTTTCTAGGGTCCAAACCATTTTGCTTCCAGAAGTCTGAACAATGAGTCTTCTTTTTTTCTAGCTGGGAGAATACAAGGGAGCAGTATCCAGCATGCAGGTCTTCTTGCCTCGATGGGTTGGGAGGCCTCCAGTAGCTATATTCATGTGATCCAACTAAAGTCCCTGGATCTGCATGGTAGGGGAGTTTGAGTTTGAGTTGATAAAGAAACAGGAAATAGAAGGAAGAGGCTCCATTGTGCCTGGAACCTCAAACCTCTTTGAGATCATGTGCCCAGAGAAAATTAGACCATCAGGGTGCCTGGATTGTTCTAGATGTGTTCCAGATCTTGACCTCTGTTCTTTCTATTCCGTTCCCTGTGAGTTTCCAGTCTTTCTTAGCCCTGCCTTGGAGACAGTGAGGTACAGTACTGAGTTGGCACAGCTTGTTGGGGGTTAGGGGAGTGGGGAGGTGGGCTGCAAAGAAGGAGAGTTGGTTCTCTGCCTGCTCTCGAACGGGAATAGCTACCCCAAGTCCCAGGTGGAAGAATGACACAGGTGGTTGAATGTTCACATGAGAACAAGTGAAGGGGCCCGACTCTAAACCTGGGAGACGGAGGCAGGAGGATTGCTGCAATTTCAGGTCCCTAGCCAGGGCTACATAAGACTCTGTCTCTAGCCAGGCTGTGGTAGCCTTTAATCCCAGCACTCAGGAGGCTCCCACGTGCGCTGGCCTTGTGATCCTCAGGATGACCTTGCTTCCCTCTATGGAAAGCGTTAGGAGTCAGAAAGGTTCAAGAGGGTCGGAGTTTCACTTCTCCATTCTCTTTCAGCCTGTGCCACTTGGGCCATGCGGAGACTGAAGGGACAGCATGTCGGCTGTGTTCAGTCACAGGGAAACAGAATCGAATCCTGTAGTTCCCTGGTGTCCCAGTAGAACACTGTAGGAGCTGTAGGCTGGGGAGTAGAGAGTTAATAGAGGAGCGCTCTGGATTCTGCCACGTGTCTGTTGTTGAACCTTCTCTATTAGATGAGTTCCATGTGCTTCATCCAAACCCTTAAGATGGCCCTTGTTCTTGTGTATGTCTCCAAGCCTCTTCATAACTGCTGCTTCCTCTATGGCTCCCAACCCTCGTGCTTTCTGATTAATCTGCGTTTGTCCATAGGGAGGCAAGGGGTCAGGATTCTTCCTGGAAATGGAAAGGGGTGTTTAGAAATGCCTGTTATCAGTGTCCGTCTCTGATTCCTGCTGATACAATCAGAGTTTTAACTTTGGGTCCTTGATGAGCACCAAACCTCTGAATGTATCAAGGGTCTGTGATGACCGAGATAGACATGGAATTCTTTCTAAGGTGGAATTCATATGGTTCGTTTTAAGTCCTTTCAATAAGGTAGTTCTGCCACAATGCACACAAGTCCTTTAGTCAGTCTGCCACAGGGCTGGCTAGACCACTGGCATGGCTGTTTTCAGAGCTGCGCTGGGGGTAGTGCGTCATTGAAATGCAGCTGACCTCCAGCATACTGAACAGGGATGGAAAATACCAGCCTATGGTTGTATTCAGATTACCCTAAAAGCTTTATTGAGGCGGGGTGCTGGCTTCCATCTTCTATCTTGTACCCCAGTGTCCTCTCTGCTCCCATGAGGTCCTTCTGTTTGTCCCTTTACCTTCCTTGTTCCTTTCCCATGTCATCCTTTCCTAGAGCCTAAGTAAATCTTTGAGGAATTGTGTAGATGGTCTTAGAAGGCCCAACTCAAGAGTTCCTTTGAGTTTGGAAGGACAGCTATGGGTGAGAAGTAGAGAGTGCCTGTTCTGAGTCAACATCCCTTCTAGCAAGCCACTCAGGACGCCCCCTGTCTGCCACGACCTTGGTGACCGCAACTTCCAGCATGAGGATATGACATGGTTGGGGTTAGATGCTTAGATCCCGGAGACTTTTGAAGAGTTATGGTTAAGATGGCCAGACCACCTCAGCACATGGAGGCCACTTTGTAATGTGGGTGTTCTTTTATTTAGGTGACCCTTTCCTGTTTCAAAATAAAGTCTGAGGGGAAACACGTTATGCTGAGAAGGAAGTAAAGATTTAAAGGTTATTCTTTGGCATAGGTCAAACTGGGAATTGTCTTCTCGGAAGCATGAAAAGCTGAAATTCAATATGAGGACGGGAAAATAACCACAGCAGACTTTGAACAATGCAATTTTATCTCTAACTCTCCTTTACAAATCGCCTCCGCCGAATGCTGAATTGTATCCCCCACTCCTAACTCCTGGTTTCAAAAATCTCTTTAGAAGTTTGTAATTTTTTTTTTTAAATTTGGAATTTAGTCCCACTCTACACACTTTTTCAATCTAGTTTCTGTAGAAGTTTTTTTTTTAAATAATAATAAAATTCCCCAAATCTTCCTATGGGAACATTTAGAAGGAAGGCCCGCTTCTCTTGTGTTTCTGTTGTATATATGAGACAAGATGCCCTCACTAATAGACACAGTATTTAAGACTCCAAATGAGATTTCTTAAGTATTTTATTTTATTCTCTGTAAATGGTTTTATAAAAATCTCGAAAATCTCCACTTTGCCTTTGTAGATACATCTTCGGGGGCTTGTCTTGCATGTGTGTTTTTTGTTGTTATTGTAGCTAAGTGCCACTTAGTTCTTTCTGCAGGTTTTGGTTGAAATGCTTATAGACTTTAATACAGTATATATATTTTCAGAATATAAACTTTTATATTTCTGTGGTAAATTAGGACATGCGTTTTAGGCAATCTTTTCCATTAATATCACTTCTTCCTTCAAAAAAAAATAGATCGCATACTGGTTTGGTGCCAATTTTTTTTTTATCAAATAGTCTTACATTAAGAAATCAAGTCAATTTTCTTTTTTTTTTCTAGAAGTCATTGCGTTTGAAATCTAATTTGAACACGTGTTGAATTTGTGGAATAAGCCTTACCATTAGGTTCAATAATCCTGCTGACCTTCAAAACGACGTGTGTAGTTCAAGCCCCCTCTCCCCCACACCCCGCATAAATTCTCACTGTGTGGCAGTTGATGGAGCTGTGAACAGAGCCTTAAGGTTGTTGCAAAAAATAAATAAAAGGATAATACGGGTTGTTTCCTCCATGTAAGCCATGTTGGTGGGCTCAATGCAGTCTGTAGCTCGTGGCTAACCAGAAGAGAGTGGTGGAGTCGATGGCGGCAGGGACCAGATGGATTTCTTGATGAATGTCTTTGGCTATCATATGGCCAAGGACAGGCTTTCTGAACCACTGTCATTCTAGTCACATGGTTTGGAGATGGTAACAGGGAGGGCTGCGGATTCATCGTCTGTTCTAAACAAATGACAGTTCCTGCTCCTGACCCCGGTGGGGACTCCAGGTTCCTTGTGGGTGACCTGCAAATGTCCAGGGTAGCTAAAGTCGGCAGTCTCTGTGAGATGCTAACAAAGTTTACATAAAAGTCTTACTATGTAGACAATCTGGAGTCGGTTTTTGTTCCGTCATTGACATGGCCATGCGTCCTTGGTGTTTCTGTGAGGAAATGTGTGTCGAGCCATGCTAGACTGGAGCTGGGCAGGATGGGCATACTGTAGACACAGAGCATGCACAGCAAGCGAGCTGGTTTAGCCAGGGTTTTTTCAGTGGCACAGAAATCCCAGATTTTATCAGCAGTGGGCATAGTAGTGTATCTTGGAATCTTAAAGAGTTAATTCTCAAAAATTAAATCCCATTTTTGGTAGGTGGCACTCTGGCCATTTCCAGCTGATTCTCCTTATCAACCTTTGGAATAGGAGCATGAGTTCAGGGCTGTGCAGTTAAGCATGGGATCCCTCTTTAGGCAATGTCCAAAGTCGCCTTTTCAGCATTAGGGTTGAGATTGGCGTGTGCTCATGTGTCAGTCAGAAGACCTGATGTCTAGGGTTAGCTTCTGCCTTGCATCTCTGGGTTGGCTTCACCTCTTTGTCTCAACATCTAGTCTTCCGCTGGAGCGTGTTAAATTGACTCTGGGAAGTTCAGAGGGTGTAGAGTTTTCCACCTAGTATTTCATTTGCCATTATGCCATTAGATCCAGCTTGAAGTTATTTTCTAATGGCTACATTGACAAGGCTGTGAAAATAACTGCCTTTCATAAAACCAAGGACCAAAGAATTTCATTATTCCAACCAAGCATGAGTTTCGTAGCCTGTAGGCACATCTGGGTCCAGATGTGTGAGCTTTATGGCACAGAGGAAGCCTTGGTTCCCCTAAACTCATGCTCCCCTAACTGGCCATGCAGAGAAGTTGACTATCTTGTTGAAAGGCTCTGAAGGAGAGTTTCTGCGATTGGAACTTAGTATCTCAGGTGGGTGTTTCTGCTGTGTGGTCTCAGCTTTCTATTTATCCCATTACAAAGTGGAACTCTGGGATCCCGCCAGGTTGTCTGAACACCGTAGACTCTTCCATTTGTGTGTGGGCCTCTGGCTGAAGTTTTGCAGCTAGGTCTCCAGGGATGCATCCTGTGACTGCCAGATGTCCATCTCTTTAGTTCCTCATCAAGCCATTCCACTTCCTGCTTAGTAGAGCAGGAATTTTCCTCAGCGGCCCCACCAGGGGATGCCCCTGTTCTCATTCTCATTCATGATGATGTCATCGACTTCTTTACTAATCCAGAGATGACTGGTGTTAAAGAAGTGCTATTCTATTGGTAAGGCTTATTACCAAACTTCTGATAATGAAGCAGGCTACCAAAAACGTGTCCAGCTCACTCTAGGAGTGTTTGGGTTTGATCATGGATGTAGCGTACACACCAAAATCCATGGATACCTTTACAGGTTAGGTTACTCGTTTTCTTTTGCCAGATTTTCACTGGAGAGTCCTTAGTTTTGGATACTTGTAAGTATGAGTCCTTCATAGAGTTACATGCAGGTATAGCTGGCTCATTCTCCACATTGTAAATATTTTTCCCAAACTGGGTGCAGTACTGAGGGTAATAATCTTCTGATTTATCAAATGCTGTCTGGAGCAAATCGTCCACTCTTTGTGAATGGTCCTGTAACGTATATGAACATATTTCTGGGTGCCTTAGAAGTTGTATTTTTCATGTGTGCTAATATGCAGTATTTATACATCGTGAGAAGCTGCTTTGAATAAAAAGATTGAAACTTCGTCTCTATTTGTTTGTGTCCCTCCCACCCACCCCTACCCCTTTTGTGATCCATCTTAAAGGTCACAAACTGGTTATGTGTTTTCAAAATTGAGAAGTTTCTGGAGCTTTGACATCTCCATCCAGGTATGACCTGAAGTTTCTAGTGTTTTGAGGCCATCACTTGGGTAGAGGGGCAACAGCTGGATGCCAGAGGACTTTAGAATGGAGGGGACAGATTTTCAGGGAGTGGATGTGTCATTTATCCCTTCCTTGACATGTGCACTATGCTCTATAATATTATGGCCCCTATCCTTAGCAGGCAAACCTCCACAGAGATCAGTCCTATATAGTTCAAGCTGGCTTGCATGGTCAAAATTGATGTCTATCACTATGGATAGAGTTTTTCTACACATATAATCTTATTGCTTTATCTGTCACAGCACAAAGAGACAAATGGAAGAGGACCCTTCAGAACTTGGCCACACACCGGGGAAGGGTGCAGAAAAGAGATAGTATCGGAAGCCTTCAATGGTTTTGTGCTAATAAATTCCAGGAAAGGGATTTATATAAGACCATATATCTGTCCATCCATTCATGCACCCACTCTCCCAGTAGTTCACCCATTTATCCATCCACCCATTCTTCCACTTTCAATCTACCTGTCAGTCCTTCCATCCATCCATCCATCCATCCATCCACCCACCCATTTTCCCATCTCCCTATCTGCCCTTCCATCCATGCACCCACCCT
Organism: Microtus oregoni; assembly: GCF_018167655.1. Taxonomy (NCBI): domain Eukaryota; kingdom Metazoa; phylum Chordata; class Mammalia; order Rodentia; family Cricetidae; genus Microtus; species Microtus oregoni. The sequence goes on from NW_024543063.1 coordinate 37,328,049, forward strand.
TCCATCTGTCCATCTATCCTTTCACCTACTCTTCTGTCTGTCAGTCCATCCACTTCCCCTCCTGTCCATTCTGCTGTCCCCCTGTCTGCCATTCATTCAGCTTTCATTTCAGCACTGTAGACAGAGCCTCCCCCCACCACGTCTGGGAAGCTACACAAGTTCTTTGATACCTAGATGGCTCAACTCTTCTCTAAAGGAACTTGGAGTCTAGGGATGTGAGACAGGCAAGAAATCCTCTGCTCTGTCATGAAACATCAGCACAGGGCTAGAGAAGGCCTATTCTTACAGCGTCACAAACATACTCAGGGCTGAGAAGAAACTTCCGTGTGGGTAGGCCAGCCGGTCTGGGGTTCTTAAGCCACTGTTGCTTTGTGTGCCTCTTTTCTCTCAAGTCTTGATACTATCTAAGATACGGAAGAGGTCAAGACCAAACCTGGAGAGTCTTGGGCTTTCAGATTTCGGTGTTTCCTCTGGAAGACGGAGTGAGAACTTGTGGAAGTTTTGTCAGAAACCTTGGCCACTCCACCTGTCTCTTGGGTCACTTTGATATGGTGTTTTATGGAAAGAGCTGCTTGCCCTAACAGGACAAGAGAATAATGGGACTGTATCATTCTCCACAGCCATAAATAGTAACTAGAAGATGGCCAGCATATAAATAAGCAGAGATGAGATATGAGTATAAAAGCCCCTCTCTTCTTTTGAGATAAGGTCTCATGTATCCCAGGCAGGCTTCATACATGCTATATAGGCAAGGATGACCTTGTCCTTCTACCTCCCTAGTGCTGACATTACAGGCCTGCACCATCATGCCTGCTTATGCAGTGCTGGGGATCGAACCCAGGGTGTCCTATATGCAAAGCAAACAGTCTACTGACTGAGCTATATCTTCTGCCTCTGTAAAAGCAACTTATTGACTCGGGGTTCCTTTAGGTCTGCTTAATAAGGGAGCAGTCCTCAGGTCTTTGATGAAATCCTGATGGGTTTCAGCCCTTTCGTGTCTCGTGGATAATAGTTCTCCCAGTCACAAACACAGACTCAGTTGTCATCAGAGATAAGCATGATGCATTTTAGGTGCATTGTTCCCAACTCATTCAAGACTTCTCTTGCCATCACCGGCTGACCTCTGATTAGTCTAGTTGAATGGGGAGAACAGGAAAGGTCTTACATGCTAACATGGCAGAGTGCTTGGATAGGGGTTTTTAGTCTCTGAGCCTTAGAGATATTTATGTCTTATTCTCTTAGGGAATTTTATGGGGTTTTAGACTGGACAGTCCCCTGGAATTGCCAGGTTGTTTTTTATCAACCCCCTATTCCTCATCAGCCCTTTATTGAGAGTCTGTCTGCTACAAACTTTTCTGGTTGGGTGTGCTCCAAGTTCTAGAGATGATGTTTAATCTCTTCACAAAATGAGAGGGAAAGCTTTTCCTTTTCCTATTCTCTGTCTTTCTCTGTCTCTCCCTCCCCCTCCATCCCTCCTCCTTTTCCCTCTCTCTGTCTCTTTCTGTATCTATTTCTTTCCCTCCTTCTTCTTCTGTGTGTATATGTCTGTGTGTCTCTGTGTGTCTGGGTGTTCTGTGGTTCTTAGAGAAATCCTCTTAGCTCCTCTTCTAAAGATGCTGGATACATAGACCACAGCCGGAACACAACTAGAGTCCATCAGGATCTTGTGGCAGGGATTTCTGTGTGGGGGCAGGTCTCTGATGAGAGGCACCTTGGAGGACTTGGGAGATTAATGAGGACTTGAACTTTCCCTTCAAGTGAGTCATGAGCCCAGGAAGGCTTGGCCTGGGCTGGCTTGTGGTTTCCCAGATTTTCTCCCTTTCAAAAGCAGGACTAGAAGAGCAGAAGCAAGGGCAACACTAGGAGGGTTGGGGCAGCCATCCTGCACCCCTTGGTGGGGGGAGGGAGGTTGGGCAGGTTGGTTGTGGAGTCAGGGGTTTCAGGGCTGAGCTTGAGCAATGATCAGCTAGTACAGCCCCTGATGAGACAGGAAATGTTCTAGGATTTGGGGGGGGAGGGGAGGTCAGGGCTGTGGGTAGACCTAAGTGGGGTTGCCAGGAGCTCAGCTAAGCCTGGCCTCACAGGCATCAGGTAGGTGGTCCTGCTTAGCCTAAGGGCACCTAAGGGCAGTAATGCTGCTGCTGCTAGGAAGTTAAGGGACAGAAATACAGACAGATACGCACATGCGTATTCACGCACATACACCCAAAGTTACATACCCACAAACATGCACAGGTATGCATATCTGTGCCTGTGGTATGTATGTATTTAAATATATGTGACATTAACATGTGAAACTAGATTAGATTTTTTTATAATATATGAAATAGCTGTTGATATATAGTCACCTTAAATAATTAAATGCAATTTAAGTAGGAGAGCCATACATAAATGACTACAAATATATTCAGAACAGTTGCTAATATCTGGCTACTATTTAATGATTTAATGAGGTTTTCATATAGGAGTATTTATTTTAGATCTTATCTATATACCACATGTAAATTTGGTTTTATGCCATTATATACAATTTTGTAACAGTTATTAGTGTAGTCACTTAGTGTGACTTCCATATATATATGTGTGTGTATGTGAGGGCTTATGTATATGAAATTTATGCAAATTTGTGTAACATCTATTTAAATGAGCTATGTGCATATACACATGAGATTTCATCTATATATGAAACACTTGTTGGCACATGGTCACTCTTTGGAGATTAAGTGAGCTTTACATATATGCATATATTAGATTATTTAAAATAAAATAGCAGTGGGTAAAAACATAGGTGTGCACACACACACATACACACACCACATATAAATGCACATGTATTTGGACAGTTGGCATTACACTTACAATTAATTATTTATGCTGGCAAGTGTCTGGGGCAGGGTTGGGGCCCGTAGTTTGGAACTTTGCAAAAGTGTTTTTGTGGGCCACGTGAAAGTCTTCAGCACAGCTTAGAGAGCCCTGGGCATTGGCAAAGTCTTCCTGACTTCCCAGAGAAGTCTCTGCTTGCATCCTCTGAGCACCATTCCCCAGATAAGCTCCCTATCTGTGCAGCTGAAACCATCTTGCCTTATATTTTGGGTCTCCAGGTCTCCCTCATCTGTATGCAGGGTTCTCAGTCTCTTTCTCAGGATGCCTTCATTGGTGAGTGTGTGTGCCCTGGTGTATCTTCCCTAAGAGTCTCCATAAAGCATCCTGTCCAGAATATTTCAGATGCTGAGGTTCCAAACAGATTTGATATTTTTTTCCCTCCACTTCCTAGGGGCACTGGGTAAGGATGGTCTAGACATGTTCCTAAACTAGACCCGGAGCCGAGTCCAAAAGTGAGGATCTAATAGTCTGATCTGGAGCAGTTATCCAAGAACCAGAATCCAGGAACCAAGTGGACAGGGAGCAAAGGTTACCATGGGTTCAACAGCCCAGAGAATAGGAGGCCTAGTCTAAAGACTAGAATGGGCCAGTGCCAGTATGCTCAAGGGTGGGATGGGAGGCCCCTGGGACCAGGTTTGCAGAAGAACCTATGTACACACAAATCAATGATGCTTCAACCCTCAGAGCTGTTGATTTGCAGCAACTATGGGGAGATACAGCTAAGACAAGCCGCTAAAGAGCGCAAATCCCAGACTGTTCGAGTCTTGGGTTTTATTGGAAAGGGCATCTCTTGGTATAAGACAGTCTTGCCTGTAAGATCTCTAATTTGGTTTTGTCTGATGTTGCTAGTGAGGCTGGAGAGATGACTCAGAGGTTATGAGCCTGTAATGCCCTTGCAGAGGATCTAAGTCCAATTCTCAACACCAACATCAGGAGGCTCACTTAAACACCAACTCTAGCCGATGGCCTCCAAAGCACCTGCACTCTTGTGTGCATACCTACACACAGGCACCCGTGCATATGTTTAATTAAAAATATATAATAAAAGCAACACCATCTAGAATATGTCATTTAACTTCAACAACCTGCATCATGGGCACAAGCTTCCTGGTAATGCAGCTAGGACCAGACCCCCACTATCTCTACCATAGATAACTGTGAAGCTCATTTGAGCCAGTGTGGAAGATGCTTAGAAGCGTCTGACTCATAGGAAGTGTTCCCCAATGTCTTACCTCCCTGACATTCACTATTTTCTCTTTTTCATAAAAGCAATGGAAAAGTGGCTGAGGAGTGAGGACATGAGGGTTGGGGGGGGGGCTGAGAGGCAGGGAGTTTCTGGCAATTGTGTCTTGAGGGACTGACATCCAAGTTGGTGTAACTCAAGAGTGTCGGGAGACCCGAACCACAGGGAAATCCCCTAGACAGATGGCAACTTGTGTGGGGTGTAACTTAATAGCCTCTCAGATTAAGGAGCAAATCATTAGAAATAATTATGCAGTGGTAAAATAAATAGCTGGGATCTGTATATACAGACAGACACACACACACACGTGCACACACGCACGCACACACACGTATTGCCACTAGCAGAGCACTGACTGCTGGGAAAGAGGAGGGAAGCCTGGCGCTTGCCTCTGTGCTTCTGTTGTGGTACATGGATCCTCAGGCTTTGCCTAGACAGATGGCAAGTACATTGTGTCAAGGCGACAGGGGACCTGATGAGTTCTGGCTTCGTGGCAGGTTTGGTGTCCTAGGTGCCACCTGTGCAGACACACTTGTTTACACTCTCCTCCTCCTCCTCCTCCTCCTCCTCCTCCTCCTCCTCCTCCTCTTCTTCTTCCTCTTTCTCTCTCCAGTATTAACTAAGAAGCCATCTCTTAAAGGAGCCATACCTCTGCTTGTGGCTAGCAAACAGACTATCTGAAAAAAATGTGGCTACCAAGAAATTTAGTTTTCCTGCCTCTCTCTATCCTGTCCTGCCATAGGCCCAAGCAGCTTCTTTACTAACCAATGGCAATAAAACATATTCATAGCATACAGAGGGAAATCCTACATAAAAACACCACCTTTCAGTTTTAAATAATTTCAAATACATACATTCATATATACATATACACACATTCTGCATAATGGTGCCTCATCCTCCAAATTCTGCACGCACTGTCTTAGTCAATGTTCTGTTGCCATGAAGAGACACTATGAGCACAGCAACACTTATAAAAGAAATCATTTCATTGGTGCTTGCTTATAGTTTCAGAGGTTTAGTCCATTTTATCGTCTTGGCAGGAAACGTGGCAGCACACAGGCAGACATAGTGCTGGAGAAGAGTCGAGACTTCTGCATCCACATCTGCAGTCAACAAAAACAGAGAGAGAACTACTAGGCCTGGCTTGGGCTTTTGGAAACCTCAAAGCCCACCCCCAGTGACACACTTCCTCTAACAAGCTCACACGTATCCAACAAATAGTGTGACTCCCTAAGCACTGAAATACATAATCCAATCCTATGGGGGCTGTTTTTATTCAAGCTACCATGTATGCTTTACTCAAATCAATCTTATAAGCATGATCTATGGCATGGGGCTCAAGCTGTTTCACTTGTATACCCATTCAACATAACAAGGAAAGACAATTAAGCGGCAGAGCCTTGGTCTATAGATGCAGCAGAACCTGGTAAATTCTGAGGTCTGCAGGGCTGGTGGTGAGTACTCTTCTAAGGGAGCAAACCTCAGCAGCAGCAGCTAGAAGGGTGAACAAGACAGAGGGCGGATGCTCAGCATGGCTGTTCTCCCTCTGCGGCAGCATACCAGCGCCCCCAGGAAGAACTTCCGAATTTCAGATCCATGCCCCTAGTGCCAATTATCAATTATCACCTTTACAGGCCAATCTCATCAAGGCAATTCCTCTGTCAGATGACTCAGGCTGTGCCAAGTTGACGATCAAAGGGCAGCGTTTCAATCCTGGGTTGGCACTGAGGTTGAGTGGTGTTGGGACTGGGGGGGGGGTTGGCAGTGAGAGGGCATTAGAACTGGACGTTTGAACTTAAAGGAAAGTAGTTCACTGATCTGGTTGGTCCCAGTATGAGCTTCTTTCGTAAGGAATAGGAGCTGGAGGGAGCACCTCTGCTGAGAACCTAAACATGGCTATCTCAGAATGATGCTCATGACCAGGAAAAGCCGAGAAGTCACCAGGTGCTTTCTGATTGGTATCTCCCTACTGTTTAGGACAAAACTAGAGAACCCCAGCGAACTGATTTGCTCATGTCATTCCTAGTGCACACACAGCAGGGCTTGGCATTGAAGAGAGGGAAACTTCTACCTGGCTACAGCTCACCTCCATGCCTTCCTGGCTACTGGCCCAGTCATTCTTTCTTTTGTTCGTTTTGCTTTTAGTTTCTATTTGACCCCGTCTTTCTTGGTGTGGATAGTCACCAAACCACAAGAGAAATAGGCAGTTCGGGAGATTTTAAGTTGGGCGTGCAGCATGATCCAGAGTGAGACCTTTTCAATCTCACTCCTTATAGACAGTTTAAAAAAATCAAGAAACAGCTCTGTGTCAGGCAAGAAAATACTAGAGCCTGCCTGATTAAGACCGAAACTGCGGATGTCACCAAATTTCCAGACACGTGCAATTTCTTGGTGAGTAACCAGGGCAGCTGACTCACCCCGCTGGGGGCCAGGCAGCCCAAGTTGTTTCTTGCAAGGACATCTCATCTGCCCACTGCCATCTTGGCAATGCTGCGTGGCTAGGCTGTCTTCATGGTTTGCCATGCTGGCCCCCACTACGAATAAGCTGCTGTTGAAGCGTGTGCAGAGAAAGCTTCAGCACCTCTGGTTTTCATTTCCTGTTTGGTTTCCCACAACCTTATCCTCAGGCGAGGGCTTAGACTGACTGCCCCTTAAAGTCCAGAGACCTCGCTGATTTCTTTCTCCAAGCACTGGGGTTACAGATATGCACCACCAGGCTTGACTTTTACAGGGATGCTTACAGCGGATCAAACTCAGGTCCTCGTGCTTTATCAATGAGTTATCTCCATAGCTGAGCATCGTTTTGTTGTTTTAACTTTTCTTGGTCGCTGGGGATCAAACTCAGCTCTCGGGTTTTTAAGGTAAGCTGGGTTATCTTTTACCTAACTTGACCAAAGAGTCGCCTGAGAAGTGAGAACCTCAGTGGAGGAACAACCTACATCAGATCGGTCAGTGAGCATGTCTATTGGACATTTATGAAAAATTAATAACGGATGTGGAAGGGACTCTGTGGGAAGTGACACCCTTGGACAGGTGGTTCTAGGTTGTGTAGTTTGAGGAGAAAAAGAGCACCAGGAAGTCTGATGGAGTTAAGTTCATTGCTCACAGATATTTTTTCAAAAAGTCTAAAGAAAAACTTGATGCTAAATGAAATAAAGCTTCAAACGTGTGAAAAGGAATTAAAGACAAGCTTAAGCAGGGAAGGAAGCCATTGAACCCAGCTGATTTTTTTTTTAAATGTATTTGAAGAAGGGGGTCAAGTTCCAGTCCCACTAAGCAGGAGAACGTGTCAACTTCAGCCACATGGCTCTGGCTTTAGAATCAAGGGTACAAGAAAAGGGTTGTGAAGGAAAGCCGCTGCGCCCAGGTGTGTGGCAGGGGAGCCCCTGTATGGAGGACTCAAGAGACCATTATGTGAGGTTGGAAAGGTCAAGCCTGGATTGCCTTGGAAACCCCAAGAGGTTGGAGGTGCCAGCATTGTGGGATGGCTGCCAAGGAAAACTGCAGGCCAAGTGTGGAGCCGGACGAACAGAGGGGCTGTGTTGTGGGCAACAAGGCTGAAGGGAGATGGAGAACTCGAGTGCTTTGACGTCAGACGTGGAGATGCAGAATTGGGAGTTTGCTCTGCTGGTTTTCGGCCTTGCTTTACACGTGTTTCCTCACTCTGCCCCGTGCCCCCCTTTTGGAATGATAATATATTACGTGCTGTTGTATGTTGAAAGTATGTGATCTTGATTTTATAGAGGCTTACACTTAAGAGAGTGTCTTGAGTCTCAGACTCTTCTGAGCCTGAACTTTGGACTTAAAGAGTGTCAAGACTGTAATAGACTGAAGATAGACAAACCAGACTATTGATGTTGGACTGAATGCATATTTTGCATTATGATATAACTATTAGCCTATTGGGGCCAGGGATGATGTATGGTGGTTTGGATAAGAATAGGTTCATATATTTGAATGCTTCATCGCCAGGGAGTGGAACCATTTGAAAGGTAGGAGGTGTGATACTGTTGGAGTAGGTATGATTTTGTTGGAGGAAGTGTGTCACAGGGGGTGGACTTTGAGATTTCAAAAGCTTGTGCCAAGCTCAGTTAGTCTCTCTCTCTCTCTCTCTCTCTCTCTCTCTCTCTCTCTCTCTCTCTCAGTAGCTAGCACTCAGCAACTGCTCCAGCACCACGTGTGCCACTGTGCTCTCTGCCATGCTAATAACGGGCTAAGCATACGGAACCGTAAACAAGCCCTCAGTTAAATGCTTTCTTGTATTAGAGTTGCCATGGCCATGGTGTCTCTTTGCAGCAGTAGGACGGTGACTAAGATACTCGACTGGGTGATTTCAGTTGTGGCGTTGACCACAGCAATAGAAGCGAACTAGGATGCAGAGCTAACACTTCGCCCGCTGAACTACATCTGGAGTCCGTTTCCTAAACGTTATCCTTCTGATTTTCTCCCCATCTCTCTCCTGCCTTTGCTACTCAACTCTTTTCCTATGTTTGTTTACATACTGGCTATTTGTCATGTAAAAATCAACATTTTGAAGAGTGTATCTAAATATCTATGCAGTGTATACACATATAAGTTTGAAAGCATAGCTATTATAATTCTCCTGTATTTGTCGTGAAATATTCTCAACCGTCTCCATGGTGCACATACCATGTACTGTGAAGCACTGAACCCACTCTTGTCTGTGCATCAGGACCGGCCTTCAAACCTATTTATTTGAACCTGGCTGTGCCTTCATAGCCATTGCACTAGACCCGGCTCGTGACTCTTCCTGGGTCTGAGAACCAGCTTTGCTTTCTGACCTGGGCGTTCATTAATAATATCCTGTATTGTCGTTCTAGTTTGCAACCAGGCTGTTGCTGTCTGAGGCTGCTGAAAACCGCACTGGCCGAGACAACCCTCTCCCTGCCTTGAGACTGTGTGGTCTGCTTTCTATCTGGGAGTTTCCTTTTGACTGTGGGTCCAAGGCACTCTATGGTCTACCCGCTGCCCATGCTTGTTGGATGTCTTCAAGCAGGTAGTGGAAGCCGACATCCCGTGGATTGAATGTTGACCAGTGAATGACAGTAGTGCTTAGACAGAGGGTTCAGAAGTGTAGCCCTCTGCATTGCCTCTGCCGGGATGCCCGGGGGACGCTGAGCAGATCACCTTGTCTCTAAGTGTGCCAGTGGTACAATGACTTCTTCTCTGTGCTCGCCTTGCTTCCCCATCTCTTCTCTCTTTGTCCTGCTGTCCTAACAGAACACACTGGGTTCTCCTTTGGGTAAGTATGAAGCCAATAAACAGTGTCAGAAGACAAAAGCCTTTACCTCTAGCAGGTAAGCACAACACTAGAGCTACCACAGGGCACTGCCTTTCTTGAGCAAAGAGAGTAGGGATTTTTGTCAACAGTCCACATACTCATATAGAAAAGCACTCTGTGGGCCCATGATTGCTGATCACGCTCAGTTAAGATGCATGTGCTGAGCACGCCCGGTTTAATGTCATAGTTCAAGAAGGGGAGACGGCTGACATATCCCCAGCCATGTTCAGCTCAAAGTAATGGTGCGCCTTCTTGCAAAGTTAACACGGGGCGGAGAATGCTCCTAGGTATGCTGAGCTCATGCATTGAGATGGCAGGCAGGGCACTAACGGATATATTGACCTGCTTTTCCCTAGAAGGCGTTTGCTGAAACCAAAGGAAGTGGCACTGAAAATCACTTGGAGAACACACACACACACACATTGGGGAAGGTTCCACGGAGCACATAATATGGCTATGTCGTAGTTAGTTTTTATGATTTGACAGAAACCTAGACATTGTTGGGGATAAGGAATCACAAGTGAGGAATTGCCTCCATCAGTCTGGCCCGTGTCTGCGGGGCATTCTCTTTACTGCTGATTGATGTGGAAGGGCCCAGCTCACTGTGGGCAGGCCATATCTGGGCGGGTAATCTGAATTGTATAAGAAAGACAACTGAGAAAGCCAGGGGAAGCAAGTCAATAGGCAGCATTCCTCCATGGTCTCTGCTTCAGTTCTGGCCTCCAGGTTCCTGCCTTGAGTTTATTGCCTTCACCAGGTGCAGTGGCGCACAGCTGTAGTCCCAGCTACTTGAGAGGCTGAGACAGGAGGATTGCTTGAGTCCAGGAGTTTTGGGCTGTAGTGTGCTATGCCAATCGGGTGTCTGCACTAAGTTCAACATCAACATGGTGACCTCCCGGGAGTGGGGGACCACCAGGTTGCCTAAGGAGGGGTGAACTGGCCTAGGTCAGAGTTTATTGTCTTAGCTTCCTCCAATGTTGCATTGAGTCCTTTCCTCCTCCAGGCTGTTTTTGGTCCTGGAGCTTGTCATAGCAACAGAAAGGTAGCTGGAACAGTATGCATTCTTGAGTGTGTGTACAATACCCAATGTGGCTTCAAGTAAAGCAACTTCTCTGACTTGTCAGAGACCGGCAGCGTTGGTGTTTAGACAGTCACTTTCTATTTTTTCTTGGTGGGGGGAGACTGTGGGGATGAGTGTTTATGTGTGTGTGGGGTATGTACATGTTCACATGTGTGTGTTAAAGTGCATGTATGTACCGATAGTATGCACCAGTGTATCTAGAGGCCAGGGGTCAGTAACAGACATCTTCCCAGAGCATGCCTCACTTCATATTTTGAGGCAGGGTTTCTCAAAGATGGTTTAGTGATAATGGCAGGGGTTTGGTGTTCCTGGCTCTCAAGGAGAGCCCTAAGTCTGGCCAAGAGGAGAGATGACTGTAGGGTGAACTGGAGAACGAGTTGGACACGAGTGTCTTAGTCTGTCTTACTAACACGACAAAATACCATAAACTTGGTAATCTGCACATCACCAAGGCTCTTTTTTTTTCTCTCACAATTCTAGAAGCTGGAAAGTTCACAGTGGTAGACAGATTTGGTATTTATTGAGCAACTACCTGCTGGTGGATGGCTCATGATCTTTACAACAGAAGGGATGAGGGGGTTCTCTGGGGGTGACTTGGAGATCTGCCTCCATGCCATCATTACCTCCCCCAAAGCCTTACCTCCTAAGACTTTCTTGGTTAGGTTTTCACACATGCTTTGGAGGGGAATAGAAATGTTTAGAATCAGAGACAGAGAAAAGTCTTTTGCTTATAATATCCTGGACACTTTTTAATCCAAAGATTAATGTAGGACCTGGGGACACAAGGCTAGTACTGAAATCAGTATGTTGTACTTTGAGAAATGAAAGGAAAGACTCAGTGTTGATACTTGCGGTTTCGTGTTCCCATTCTTGTTTGGTGTACATGAGTTGGGGACCATAGCAGAGTCATATCTTGCTGTGGCATTTTTCTGAATTCCAAATTTCCCCTTCAAATGTGGAGGGAACCGAGGCTCATAAACTGCTGTGGTCTTTTGAAGAGATGATAAGATGAAGTTTCTCCCATATTCTACAGATGAATTGATCCATATGTGGAAAGCTTAAGATACTAACGTGAGGTTTTAGGTTGGTGAGAGCCCACAGGCAGGGACAACATTTGAACATCAGACTCATTCCCACTGCATATACTGTCTCAGATGTGAGAGGGACCCCGAGGATGGGATGAGAATCAAAACAGATACAAAGCCAGGCTTGGGTCTGGCCTTCCTTGTGTCCCTGGCTCTCAAGAAATGTCCCAAGTGTAGCCAAGAGGAGAGATGCCTGCAGGGTGAACCGGAGAACTAGTTTGACTGAATGCTCTAAATTTAGCCAGCACTTGGACGCACCCTGCCTGGCTTTTGACTCCGGCCCAAGGCTGAAGCATGTTGGTGTTTTTCTCTTGGCTTCCCTGCAGGGCAGGAAAGCTGCTGCCCTCTTAGGTTCCTGAGGGCCCTAGCATCGGCGCCAGGTATATAAATACCCAATCCTTCCCCCTTACACCTCCCACTCTAGGTGATCACCAGTTAATTCTACATTTCTCACAGATTTTCTGACCCTGTCCTCACCTGGGTGATAATGAAGGGTGCTGTGTCTCTTTACCTGTGGGGAGTCTGCAGCAGAGTGTGATGCTCCCCAGTTTCCTCTTACCTTATAGGGACCCTGTTGAGAAGTCAAAAAGTCACATTGAGGAGATGATGTACTTCTCAGTCCCACCCAGGTAAAGAAATTTGAGACTTGAGCAAGATGTCATTTAGGGGTGACAGAACAGAGAAAATGTCCTGTGGGAAGTATTTATTGAATACTGGTACTAGGTTGTGCCAGGCCTATGATTGCTTGCCAGCAGGACATAAGCAAATAGTGAGAGTCCGCTGTGTACCAGCATCATATCAGGATTCCCATGGGTATGTACTTCCTGGCCCACAATATCCCATGTAATTGGCATAGTGATCTAGGGACAGAAATGTTCCTAATTTATGGAGAGGCACTGGGGACTCTGAGAAGAGAAATGGCCTGTCTGAATTGCGTGACAGACCAAAATATTCTCTCCTCACAAGGCCATGTTGGAGCCCTTGCCTCCGACTTGTGGCTGATGAGGCAAGGGAAGCAAAGATGTGACACTTTGATGACAGGATTCAGGTCACAGCACTGTCCCTGGCTTTGAGGACGTGGTCACCTCCTTGAGGCGAAACCTCAGGCTTCTTGTGTATCAAAGAGGGATGAGACTAGTGTCAGCATGCAGAATAACCAAGAGTGCGTGGGACATGAACTTGGTAAGCTTGCCTAATTAACTAGTTTCCACAACTAGTCGAGGATGAAAGCTAGCTAGTATTTATACAGTCCTTTCCAAATGCAAGCTTGTTATGCCCATTGCATATTTTATTGACACCTCTGCTGCCTTAAGAGAGATGCTTCCATTACTTAATTTTGAAAAGAGAAGTCTGATGGTCAGAAGGCTGAGCCACTTGCCCATGGTCTCACTAATATGTGATGGGATACGATTCTGAATCTAGAGAGTTCAAATCTAGGGTCATATATGCTGCTTTTGTCCTCATATCACAACCATCATTACTGTCACCATCATTTCAATCTGGTTATTACAATCGTCACTACAATCACAATACAGAACATTTCTATCATCAGGAAGTTCTGTTATTCAGGGCTGTTCTAGAGGCTACTAATGGCCAGTTTCATTGTGCACAACTGTGCTGTGGAATAATCTTTTGAACACTGTGAGTATCGGTTAATGAAGAGCTGACTGGCCAATAGCTAGGTAGGAAAAGGTTAAGCAGGACTTGCAGACAAAAAGAGAGTGTACGGAGAAGAGAGTGAAGTTCTCAGGAGTTGCAGAGAGAAGCAAGATGAACATGCCAAGTTGAAAGAAGGTCTCTTCATGTGGTAAAGTCTAGATAAGGAATATAGGTTAATCTAAGATATAAGAGCTAGTTAGTGACAAGCCCAAACTATTGGCTGAGCTTTTATAATTAATAAGTCTCTGTATGATTATTTGGGAGCGGGCAGTCCTGATGAAAAACTGCCTACACTATTGAGTATGTTCTATATATACATTAGGACAGGAGACTTGTCTGGGCTTGGGGCCTATGATCATGGTAGCCAAAACAAACAAAAGAAAAACAAATCAAAGCAACAACAACAAGAAGAAGAGCAAAAACCTGTAGTAATAGAAGGGGGACAGAGAGAGACACTCCCGGCTGCACACCACTCTTAGTGGCCTGCTGAGCAGTGATGAAGTAGTTGAAGATACCCGTAGCAGAGTGCAGCCATTTCTCAGATATGCATCTGTGGGCAAACTGGGCAAACATATTAAAAAAAATCATGAGGCCTCAGTCCTCCAAATATGACATGGGTGTCCTGTGACTTCAGGGGATATTAAGCAAACTGCTTCAGAAGTGCCCTGTGCTTGCCGCGTCAGTCTCTGTGAGTTCATAGAAGTCGCTCTCAGTTGACTCAGTGGGCCATGTTCATTTGGTATCCTCCATCACCTCTGACTCCTACATTCTTTCCTCCTCCTCTTCCTTGGGGTTCCCTGATTCCATGGGAGGGACCTGATGGATACCTCCACTTTAGACTCTCTCTCTACATGGTGCCTGGCTGTGAGTCTCTGGACCCACTCCCATCTGCTTCAGGAGGGAGTCTCTCTGATGCTGACTTGACAAGGCATACTCCTAAAGTATAACAGAATATTATTAGGAAGGATTTCATTGACTTATTATTATTATTAGCCAGTTGTGTTTGGTTCTGCTTTGGGTCTGTGGGTTAGCCAGTCTTTAGTTCCTGACCATCCAGCCAGTGTAGGGCATAGGACCTGGACCTTGTGACCTGGACCTCGTGTTATATCAGACATTGGTTGGCCACTGTCACAAGTACTACACCACCAATGTCCCAGCACATCTTTGTAGGCAGGACAGATTGTAGACTTTGTGTCTACTATGGTGTTCCTGTTTCTCTTTCTATAGCCTGCATAGTACCTTCTCACACCAAAGAGACAAAGCCTAGGCACCAATTCAACCTTTCCATGTTTGGTGAGCAGTGAGGATTTTGTCCTTGGCTATGGGACTCCACTGTCAGTTTGTAGAGAGCGATCAGTCTTTGGGTTGTTTGTAGGTTTGGTTGTTTGAGCCAGAGAGTCATGGGTTTTCCCTGGTAAACGAAGCATGCAAAACCTTCCTCCAAACAAGAGAGCTACGTGCCAAGGTCTTGCAGTCACAGGAATGAGCACTCCCTCACCCCTCTCATCCACTTCCCTCCTCTCCCTCCATCCTAGGTCCTGGTTCCTCTCCTTTCCTTCTACCCTGTCCTGTTTCCTTGTTGAAAACAGCTCTTGAGTTTTGAACTCAGAAGCAGAGATCACAGTCATAGATCCATTGCTGGTGTCCTTGAGGCCCTGGATATGCTAGACCCATGTAAAAGAGCTCACACACAGTTTCATATCTGTCCTCTTGTGGACCGCACTAGGGGCCCAGATGAGAAAAATCAAGGCTCTTAGATGTTCACTAACATGCTCCAGGTTTTGTGGCAGGTAAAAACAGCAGAGCGGGATATTGAATTCAGGTTTACAGGAAGCCAAAGCCTAGGATTCCCCATCCTTCCACATTCCTGTAGAGTCTGGAGATCCTCACAGGGTTCTGAGCCCTTGGAACCATAACTCTGTCCATGCTTTGTGCCGGGCAGGTTCTCTGTGCTGGGTGTTTTAGGAGTTACCAGCATCCCTGGCTCCTTCCCACTAAATGCCAATGTCTGTGGAATTGCCAAACACCCAACCCCTGTCCCTGCCGCTGCCACAGGATGGATTGAGTTGTCCCCGTCGAAAACTCACTCTTAGACACACCGCAAATGGTACACAGGCTATGTACCATCACTGCTCTTTCCCTGAGCAGCAAAGCCTGGGAGGCCTTCAGGGTGGGCAGGACTGCTGTCTGCCAGGGCGGCTGGCTGCCTAGGCCGACTGGCACCCAGCTCTTCACAGCTTCAGCTGGCAATTATCTGAACAGACGTGCTGTAATTGCCTGAGGATCGGGTTTCCTCCAGGGGTCATTTTGTTCAAGGTTTCTGTTGGTGTGTATTTATATTCATCCAGATACAAAGCGAGGGCTTGGCTGAGTGGCGTATTAATGAAGGTAGGATTGTTCCAGACGGCATCCTGGGAGTTGCCTGTAAAGCCACCCTCTAGCACTCCCTCCCTCATGGGCTTAGCCGCCACGCAGTACTCTTGGGTGTGTGTAGGGGGGTGGGGGATGTTTGTGTGTGTGTGTGTGTGTGTGTGCGTGCGCGCGCGCATGCATGTATGTCCCTGCACAGAGAAGTGGGCACTTGTTGCCTGTCTGGTTTGTGCTTGGAATAATCCACATAGATGAAGAGGTAGTTTGACCCGAGTGTCTGGCCATGAGACCTGGCTCTGGCAACTCAGATTTCCTGTATGCATCCCAGGGGCTTCCAGCGTGACATCTGGAGGGTGCTGAGCCCCAGAGAAACCCTAGCTGACTCTACCACCCCTAGAGTGTAGCTAATGAAATTAATGAGGATGCTGTACACATGTACAGAACTTTGTTTGTGGACCATATGTTTTCTTAGATAGAATGCTGAGAAAACATATTTAATATTACCCCAATAAGGGTAATATTAAATAAACAGTCATCATTGACCATTGACTGGGGCCAGGTACCACATTGTCCGTCCGTCCGTCCGTCCGTCCGTCCATCCATCCATTCATTCATCCATCCATCCATGCATCTATCCATGCATGTATCTATCCAAGTAAAACACATAAAATACCAAGTGCTATTATAGCCTAGCCACCACTACAGTCTGGCACAGAGTAAAAGTCAGCAGATGCCATGGAGCCCACATAGAGGAGAACCCACAAACACCCTCCTTATCAACCACCATCTGCACACTTGAAGGAAAACAAAATGGAAAAAAAAATCATCTAGGTTAATGATAAAGGATAGGAACCCAAGAGAGACCTGGGCAAGATCTGCCAAAGAGAGTGGAACTTCTTTAACTTGAGATGGGGCTGGGAATGGGAGCTCAGGTTGAGTGCTGAGTGGCCAACAGCAGCAGAGTTCCAGAAAAAGAAACAGCAAGAAGGACACCTGAAGGTGTCAGCGTGCCTGAATTCCTTAAGGAGCACAAAGGCACCCAAGGGAGCGCAGGGGAGAAGAGCCCAGAGGGGATGTGTGCAGACAGACCTGAACTGAAGGTCTTTTCAGAGCACAGTGTTACTCCAAGGAAGTGGGTGTGACTGGGAGGTTTTACATGCCAAAGCCATGTGATGTGATAAGACACCTTATGAGAGTTGTGTTGTCTGCTGGACGGAGATAAGATCCCAGGACTAAGAGGCACCCTGCGGAGAGCACAGACTGTGTGAGAGGCAAAGGCAGTGAGAGAGCCACTGAATTTCTGCCCCTACAGTTACAGCTTACATGTTCCATGGCTCTAAAGACACATATATATTGTAGCCTATGGGTGTGTAGGATAGAAGTCTAACAAGGATCTTGGGGGTGCAGGGCGAAACCAAAGTAGTGTAGTGTTCCCTCAGAAGGCTGGGATGGGGGAGAGCTCGTTTCCTTACTTTCCCAAGTTCTGGTATTACTTGCATCTGTTGACTTATAGTCCTCTGCTCATCTTGACAGAGCTCTCGATCTCTCTCCCTCCCTCCCTCTCTCCTACCCTCCCTCTCTTCCTCCCTCCCTCCCTCTCTCCTACCCTTCCTCTCTTCCTCCCTCCCTCCCTCCCTTTCTCCCTCCCTCCCTCCCCCTCTCTCTCCTGCCTCTGCTCTCTCTCTCCCTCCCTTTCTCCCCCTTCCCCCTCCCTCCCTCCCTCCCTCCCTCCCTCCGCTCCTCCCTCTGCCATAGTCTTCTTTGTCCCAGGGCACTATCTAGGTGGCTAGGAGGATACCCTGTCCCAGCTGCCCCATCTTTATCACATCTGCAGTGTCCCATTGATTGTTGAGTGCACAATCCTGGGAGTCAGACCAAGGTCCAACAAGGCAGTGGCTAGTGGCCATTGTTCATTACTTCTCTATTCCTCTGACTACAGAGGTGGTGGGAGGCTGTGAGAGGTCAGAGGAAAAGCCTTGAATCTAGAGAGGCCCTCAATGAGATGGAGAATGTAGGCTTGCGTGAGCATCTGGGAAGGAGGTGAGGTGGTTATGTTCACTTTGAAATGCCCCCAAGATAGCCAAAGGAGTCCAGGGAGCAGGCAGGGGGGATATACAATTCTAGAGTTAGGGCGAAGACCAGGATTGGAGAAACTTACTTGGGGTCAAAGGTCTAGAGAGAATTTGAGCCAGAAAACCAAATAAAATCATTATTGGGAATGTCAGATAGAGGGGAAGGCTTTTGAAGGCAGCATCAGGCAAGAGGAACTAGCCAAATAATTCCGCTATTGGAACTCAGCTCTGATCAGGTGGCCCAATCAATGAGTATCTGATGCGGGAACAAAGATGGTCCCTAAGTCCACCCAGTGACCATTCATGCAAGCAGAGTGCTGAGGGCCTTATGTACAGTGTCCTGTTTCACTCTTCCCCTAGTCTCTCCCTCTGCTGTTATTCCTCCTCCCCTTCCTCCTCTTCTCCCTCATTCTTTTCTTCCTTCCTTTTTTATTTCCCTCTCTCCTTCCTCCCGCTCCTCCCACCCTTCCTCCCTTCCTTGGAAAATTCTAGAATCCACCCCTGCCACTGCTCCCCACATTGCCTGAGTGCAGGCCTGCAGATAGAGCTGCAGCGTAGCAGCACACAGACTTGAGACAGCTGAACTGAGACTGAACTCACCGCTGCGTGATGCCAGAAAAGCCACTTTATCCTGGGCATGGGGCCACCATTCTTAACCAATAATACCAAGATCTTCGTTCCTGACCTCCCTCCCAGATTTCCTGACCAGCTTTGCTAACCTGAACCCATGAACCCCTTATGCAGGCATTCCACCTGCAGCCTGCGGCATGGGTGGGAATGTAGGCAAGACAGCTCTTGCTTAATGCCCTCCGTGCTTTCTCTTTGATCTCAGGGTAAAGATGAAGCTGCTCTTGCTGGCCAAGACAATGATCCTGAGTGCCCCTGCTCCTGCCCAACAGTTCCAGCCTAGCCCATTTACCCATCCTCCCTCACTCACCAGGTCTCTTGGCTCCAGTCACACTAGTTCCTTCTGGGAATCTCGTCCCTGTCCTCAACAAGCTTACTCCTATCCGCAGACAGAGAAAAATAGAGGGATGGAGGAATGGAGGGAGGGGGAACGAGGAAGGGTGAAATAAAATCTTAACTCACTGCATGAAGATGAGGGTCACTTGTCTACAGATGAAGGCTTGAGATCGTGGTATCAACTTCTGGGACTGCACGGTTGCTCTGAGAGGCACTTGCCGTCCCCTTCTGCTCTGAGAGGCACTTGCCGTCCCCTTCTGTCCCCCTCATCCTCTGATTCTGAGTTCTTTGCCATGAGTCACTTCCCTCCATTCTGCCATAAACCACCCGGTTTCTGAGGGCACAGCACTGCAGTGGTGGGAGGCTGGCAGAGGGGTCTGGCTGCAATCTCAGCCGCTCTGGTGAGGGTTTCAGGGGAATGAGAAGGAAGTGTGAGTCCCGGTAAGCATTGATTGCCTCAGGCCACTCCTGTGATGTTCAGAGAACAACCCCAGGTTGGCCAGCCTCAACCCCATCCCGGCATTCCTGACTGCAGGACAGAATTGGAACCTCTGAGAAAAGACTGCTAGTTCCTTGATGCAAGCCCTTGCTACTACAGGCAGCCAGTTACCAGCCAGGCTTTTCTTGGTCCCTGAGGAAGAACATACCCTGCTCTCTGGAGAAGAAACTAGACACCCTAAGAACAAAAAGGAGCTGCTCATGTTGTCTCCATGACATGTCTCCACTTCCTTGGTCCCACAGAACATCATAGCCTGCCTGGATATCTGTCAGCTTTCTGTTGTTTTGTGGCAAAGTGACCAAGAAAATCAGCTTATAAGGAGATAGGGCTTTTATAATTGAATATTTTCAGGCCTTGTTTCTGACTTGTGGCAGGGCAGAAACTCATGGTAACGAGCATGTGGGAATCAAAGATGCCCACTGCATGGTGATCAGGGCAAGGGTGGGAAGCAAGAGGGAGAACGAAAGGGAGAAGAGGAGTAAGTTAACTATTCCCCTCAAAGGCACACCCCAACGATCTAACTTCCTCCCATCAGGGCCCACTTCCTAAAACTCCCAGGACCTTCTGATTGTACCACAGTCCTTCAAATGGTGACCTTGGATGACATTCCAAATCCAAACCCAGCATGGGAGAGAGAGATGTGGCATTGGGCCCACGCAGCCCTCTGGAATTGATATTGAGTCCACTGATGTCTTGTTTTACAGTCTAAGTCAGTTTCTTCATTTTTATGCCCCTGCTGTTATGTGTTTCTTTTTTCATTGCTCTAACAAAGTGCCAAAAAGAAGCCATGGAAGGATTTATTTGGCTCGTAGGTTGAGAAGATCCGAACCACCAGGGCAGAGTTCATAGCTGCTCACGGGTGGGATGGTGGGAGCCCGTGGCTACTTGCTTACATCTTATTGGGTCGGTAAACAGGTCAGGATAGAAGTGAGACTGTGATAGGCGTCCTAAGGCCCATCCCTTCCAATGATCTACTTCCTCCAGCTCAGGCCCATCCACTAGATGTTCTCTTACCTTCTAAAATAGCTCCCCCTGCTGGGGAACACATGTTCAAACACAGGAGCCTATGGGGGCGCTTGTGGGTATTTCACATCTGAAGTCACCTTTCCCTAACTCTGAGGTATTCTTTGAGGTGGGACCCTACTATGGAGCTCAGACTGGTTTTAAACTCAGAGTTATCCCCCGTCTCAGGATCCTGATCACAGGCGTGTATTACCATGCCCAGTTTAAAAGTCACTTTAAAAAAGAATTATTTATTTTTAAAATTATGTGCATTTGTATTTGTGTGTGTGTGTGTGTGTGTGTGTGTGTGTTTGACTATGTGTGGGTATGTACAAGTGATAATGGATTCCAAAGGAGGCCAGGGGCATCGGATCACCCTGGAGCTAGTGTTGCATGTCTGGAAATAAGAGGATAACTTGTGGGAGTTGGTTGTCTCCTTCCACTGAGTGGGTTTTCACCGATCAAATGTGGGTAGCAAAATTTGTGAACAGGTGTATTTATTTGCTAAGCCAACATTTGCTTCCCATCTCTCTATCTTTTCTATCACTCTTTCTCTATCTATCTATCTATCTATCTATCTATCATTTATCTATCTTCTATCTATACCCATTCATCCTATCTATCATCTATCGTCTGTCTATCTATCTATCTATCTATCTATCTATCTATCTATCTATCTATCTGTATAGGTGTGGGGGTGAGTATTCATGTGTGCACATGTGTGGTGGCCAGAGGAAGACACTGGGTATGTCTCTGTCCACTTTAACTTTCAAGACAGGATTTTCATTGAGCCTGGAACTTACTGATTTGACGAGATTTGTCCACTGAAGCCCGTGCTTTTATGCTCACCTTCCCAGCTCTGGGGTTACAGGTGCAGGCCACCACAAATGGCTTTTTACATGGGTGCTGGGGTCTGTACTCAGGTCCAAACAGGTCCCCGTGTTCGCACAGTAAGCATTTTTAACAGAACCATCATCTCCCCAGCTCCCGCAAGAGGACTTTCAACCTCAATGTCACATTTCGAGCTGGCCTCTGTAAGGAAGTCCCCCCTCTCTCAATCTGAGCTCTGAGCTTTCATTCCTGCCAGCATGACTCCAAATAGAAAACTTCCCTTCTTTTATCAGCCTGTCAACTGCCTTCTGCCAAAAAAAGAAAAAGTAGTAACAACCTTACATACTCAAGCCCTTTGTTTATACAACCGTGCTGGCTAAATGCTTGAGAGGGCAATTTCCCAAAAGTAAAAATTAGAAGTGAATTGCCCTTGTCCTTAAAAGTCACTTGTCACAATGAATCCATTATTTTATACCGCTAGTATGTGCTAATCAAAAAGTCACTTGGTGTCTTCTGTAGTTACCTCCTCTTTCCCGTGACCTGTGCTTTCTCTATCCTACCCACAACCTCCTCAGTTGCACCCCAGGGATAATTATCGAGCCCGGAGGTGGTGAAGATCAAGGGTTAGGAAGTCACTCTGCCTACCTGCCAATCATGCTTCTTTCATGTATTCCTACCCTATTTGTGAAAGGGAGGGGAGTGGGGAGATGGATGGCTTAATGGACCAGGTAAGAGCACTTGCTGTACAGACTCAAGGAGTCAGTTTGAAGCCCCGGGAATCACATAAAAAGCTGGGCATTGCAGTAATCCTAAGCACCACGCTGGTGGCCACAGAGACAGGAAGATTGCTGGAATTTGGAGGTTGTCAGCTTAGCTCCAGGTTGGTGAGAGACCCTGCCTCAAGAGGGAGAGTAACAGAACAGGGCACAGGGCACTTGACATCCTCCTCTGGGTCACTCCTACTTGTGTGCACAGGTATACGACTTTGGGTGTGTCTGTGTGTTTGTGTGTGTGTGTGTGTGTGTGTGTGTGTGTGTGTGTGTGTGTATTATAGCGATCAGGGCTAAGTCCACAAACATACCTTATGCATACCTCTCTCTTCTCTGTTTCTCTGTCTCCCTCCCTTCCTCCACCTCTCTACCACCTCCATATACAAACAACAAGAGAAAAGAAAAACAAAACCAAATAAACAGAAGCAGGGGTGGGATGCACAGGCAGGGGTTGCTCTTTGTAGGATAATCCACGTTCTCCATTGCTCCCCAGCTCTGTGCTCCCTGCCTGCACCTCCTGTCACCCGCAGAGAAGTTCAGCCTGTTTGAAAGGGTACCGTTAGGGAGAAGACCACTAACTCCATGCTCTGACTGCTCTTCACTAAAGTAGCAGGGACATTTGTCTTCACTGTGGCCCAATGAGCACAGAGATGGGGAGTCTTAAAGCAAGTGGGAGGCTTGGCGTCACTGGGAGGCTGTGGATCACTGGGTTCCATCCTCCCCCGCAGCATATATCCATCAAATTCTGTTATAGTTACAGGACAGTAGTGGGGTGTGTGTCCTGACCCTGGAGGCTCCACCCCAATGTCCATCGTACTACTTGTTGACAAAAGACCCCCCCCTCTTCTCCTGCAGACTTCAGGACTGGGAATCTCCCTCTGGGATCTCTTACCCTTTTTCTTTCTTGTTGAAACATAGTTCTGACTTAACAGGATCTCGAGTCACCTGGGACACGGACCTCTAAGCGTCTACAGCCTGTGGTAACACTTGATCTGAATGCTTTTATGGTTCCTTGGGAAGTTCTAGAGTCAGCCTGGAAGCCACCAACTCTTTCTAAATAGTTTTGATCTTCCCCCACACACATGAGCGTGCTTCTGCATCTAACCTTACTTCCTGGATGAGCAGACTGGATCTTTCCTGAGAGGCCTTTGACGTTGCTTCTCCTACATTTCAACTTCTTGCTTTAGTGTATGTTTTCTGGTAGGAGGCAGTGGCTATTTCTCTCTACAAAAGCTGGACTACATAGACCTGCTTTCCTTACTCCTTTATGGCTAGTTCTTACTTCGATGGTGATCTGGGCTAAGGTCAGCCAACGACTTTGAATCTGGAGCCTGTAGGCTGAAAGTCAGGGACAATGAAGTGTCTCAGTCCCGAGTGACAGTCCTACTCAATTCCAAGGCCTGTGGGTCAGCCACGGTGCCTGTCTATCGTCCTGTCCACTGCATACACACCAGTCTGTTTACGTTTCTCTCCACCTTCAGCCTTCCTGGCTACTGTAAGGGATGGAGTCGATGTTAAAAAGAGATTCTGCTGCAACTAGAACCACCCAGGGTCGGTCACTTTCCAGGTTTGTGGGGTTGTAGAGAAGTTTTTTTTTTTTTTTACAAGACTTAGTCTTAACCCCAGCAGGTTCAAAGAGGGTTTCCCCCACCGCACTGCAGGCCAGGGGGTGCTAACTAAGCAGGCGATCCCTCCTCTTTGCCTGCCTTTGTTCTTGTTGCAGTGTGCTGGTGACTTGGCATCTTCTCCTGGGACTAACCCTTCATGGCTGGTGAACAAAAGTAGAGATGCTAATACAGGATCAGAAACATCAAGTTTCCATCCTGGGATCTCTCCGTGGGAGTGGGAAACATCCCTTCCTCACTCTCTGAATGTCCTTCTCTAGAAGCTGCGATGCTTGTGTCCCCCAACATATAGCCTCCAATACCTGAGAATGTGACTTTATATTGGAAGTAGGGTCACTGCAGATGTAAGATGATGTCATACTGGCACAGGATGTCCATCCAGTCTGGCTGCTCATCTGAGGAGAAGCAACAGGGGTGTTGAGAAGATCCACACAAGGCAGAGGTGTGGCAAGGACAGAGAAGGTCACTGCAGGGACAGCTACTAGTTAAGGTGTCTCAAGGGTACAGATGACAGAAGGATGAAGGAAGGGTTTTAGCTTCCAGGACAGTCAATGGCTTTTGTTATTTTAAGCTGCCCAATTTGTGATTAAAGTAAAGCAAACCAGCGTGTCCACCAGAGTCCCAGCCACACTCTACTTAGGCAAGTAGCACAAGTAGCATTAGAAGTAGACAACCAGGTTTGCTGTTGCCACCAGCTGTTGAGGTCAGCTCTTTCCTAGCCTCTTAAGTTCCTCAGGTTTAAATGACAGACATACCTTTTCAAGGCTCTCTTACCATCCAGGGCAGTGCCTGGAATGATAACAGTAACTATTAACTTTAGGTGGCTGATCCCTGCCTTTATCTGGATGTCAAAGCAAGGACTAGGCTCCTTCCTGAGGGCACCCACTGGGATGTCCAGGTTCTTGTGACTTGGAACAAAGAACTGTACTGGGGACACAAGGCTAGTGGTAGAAATAGGGACAGTCCAGCAAGAGAACACACTCAAGACTGAAGCAGGCTGGGAAAATTTAAAAAAGCTCAACGGCCCCAAGACCCTGAGTTATGATCCTTCCTGGATCATTTATATAGCGCCTGCCTTCTTCCAAATTTGGGAGGCAGATTCTTTCCTGTGGGTCTGTCCATCGCATGTAGCCCTGGTAGGGATAGGTTTCCAGCTTTCTTGTAACTGGCTTCTTTCATATGCTCATCTTGATGCTTATCATTCACAGATCCTATTCTCCTGCCCCAGGATCCAGTCTTGTCAATCAAATAAACTTTAAATCAATTAATAAAGTTTCTGTTAGCCAAATAAACCAACAGTAATTTCTTAGGGGCTCATCAATGACTTGATTACCCAAAAACAAAGGATTGTTTTTAGAACGAAGGGCCATTTTGTGTTTGCTGAAGGATCCTATTTTTATATTTCTCTTGCACATTCTAGTTTTCAGACCTGTAAGACCAGTGACATTGTAGTTTGGGGATCTCTGAGACCAATGGCTACTTACTAATTCACATAAAACTGCCTACCACCGCCCAAGGACAGTGGCAGCCTCTGGTGGGGGGAATGGGACATAGGAAGGGTAAGGCCAGACAGATCTTTGAATCTGGCCTTTGGTCTGGGGAACTTGGGGCTGCTGATGCCTTTAATATCCGCTCTCTACGGTCTCATCTCTATGGAGATGGCTGGTCTGATTGTAACTCAATAAAGCTGGTGCTATAGGCCTGGGTGGGGTGTGTGTGTGATCTGTATCCCTGCTTATTCTGCTTGGGAGCCCTGTGATGGCTGTAGGGAGAGAGGGGAGCTGGCAGGTAACTCAGTCTGCTCTGCTAGGAGTCCAGGACGTTTATGGTCTCTTATGACCCTAGGGAGTTTATGATTTCAGGCATATGACACTCAACATGGCTGGCTAACTGTTCACACGGCGGGGAGAGACTTAATAGGTGTGAACACTGCCATATGCATGCCCGGTGATTTACACACCACCATTCAGGCAAGACTGACCACCACCTTTAGGGCAGATATAACGCATGCTTCCTAGAATTTGATTCCTGGGCACGTGATTATTAAAGAAGAGCCCACGGGAAACAGATGGAGAGGAAGAGGGAGAGGGCATGGAGAAGGGGACATGGATGGCCAGGAGGTGCGATTTCAGGTCAAGACCCACGGAAGGCAGCTTTCATGTGTCTTTGCACCGGGACCTTGTAGGGTATCTTTGACTTTACATGGCTGCAAGAACACTGGACTTTTGCCCCACCACATCTGCTCACTGCATAAACTCCCCAATCCTACACCTCCCCAAGTGAGTTACAGGTTAGTTCAGGACATCCAACGATAGCAGAGACAAAAGCCCCCAAAAGCAGCCAGACAGAGAGAAATGGGCTAAAGGATCCATAGAGAATGAGACAGGATCTATCCATGTCTACCTCAGGAAGTTAAGAAGATCTCCATTTTAAAGAGCAAGGCACTCTGGCAGAACTTTCTGCTATACCAGAGACCCCACTGGTAGGGATCCCCAGCACACCCTCCCCTCAGCTCCATATCCCAGCCCACAACTCCAGCAGAACACTCCTGATTTATAAGAGGCCATGCCAATGATAGGACCCCCGACCCTCAATAGCACCCCCACCTCTCAGCTCCATATTCCAGCCCACAACTCCAGCAGAAGGTTCTGACTCTATAGGAGGCCATGCCAGCACCAGAAGCTCCAGACACCTGGAACCCCAGAGACCATGCCAGTTCCCAGAACCCCAGAAGCCCAGAGGCAACTTGAGCACCCCAGATCCCAGAGATCATGCAGGCCACCAAAACCCCAGCAGAGACACTATGCTGGATCTGAAGATTCGTTGGTCACTTACAACCACTCAGGTCGTAAGACCAGAGAGGAAACAGAGAGCAAGGGAAAAGACATCCAGAAAAAACCACCCAACAATGATAGACCCAGAAATTGGCACCTAAACCTTAAAGCAGCAGGTAAAGAGGATGGAGGTGAACCACACCCAAGGGCAGCAGTGACTGTAGAGTCAGTTTTCTTCACATGGTTCTACCATTCTAGGGCTGCCTGGTGCTGCTGTCTGAGGACCAACTGCCAAACCATTGACTTGTCTCCTTTCTTTTCTCCCATTAAGTCGTTCATGTTTGTAATCCCAGAAATCAGACTGCAGGACAATCAGGGACAATTCAAAGCCTGCCTGGATATTCAGTGTAGTAAGTTCCAGACTGATAAGGGTTAGATATAGAAACCCTGCCTCATAAAAAGTGTTCCCTTTGCTTTAAAAAGTAATAAATTTCTATAAGAAGAAGTAATAAACTCTTTATCTACATTATGGGTAAACAATGATGAAAGAAGCTGGATTCTGTTCATTCCACACATCGGGTGTGGTAGTGTAAAGCCTGTGACTGTGGAGGTGGAGGTGTGAGGACCAGAAACTCAAGGTTAGGGCCGGACAAATGGCAGAGTGCTTGAACGAAATGCACTTGCTGTTCTTCCAGAGGACCAGGGTTCACTTTTCAGTGCTGGTATCAGACAGCTCGCAACTGCCTGTGATTCCAGTGCCAGGGGATCTCATGCCCCCTTTTGGTCTCTGTGAGCACCAAGTACACACCGGATGCACAGATGCATATGTAGGCGAAACACCCATATCCATTAAATCTTTTTTTAAAGGGAAAAAACTTAAGGTCATTCTTGACTATATAAACAGTTCAAGATTAGCCTAAAATCATATGGGATCTCTCTCTCTCTCTCTCTCCCTCCTTCTCTTTCTCTCATACACACACACACACACACACACACACACACACACACACACACACCTTGTTTGTCAGGCTCCTGCAGACATGAAGAGAGATGGAAACATAAACACTGAATGACTTGGCAGGAGGTACCCGATCCTTCCGAAGGACGAAGGAAGCCATCCAACTTGACCATGGCAACGAAAGCTTCTGAGGCTTTCACAGTTCTGGAGTCTGGGCTGCTCAGCTCAATGGCACCCTGAACCTACTTGGCTCATCCACAGGACATCCCTTTGAGGACCACTGTGTGTAAACATGAGGTGCCAATTGTCAGAAGAAGCTGATGGGATGAGGGCGGGACCCCATCGTGCTTCCTGCAGCAGTCTGTTGGATGCTCCTCCAAGGTTCTCTGTGAGCCTGTGCTGTTACCTTTGAAACAAGGTCTTGAAAGTGTTGACCTAGCTTTGCAGTTCCTTTTGATGGAGATGCTCTTCATGCGTCCTATACTAACTGTTACCCAGCTTCGATTTAGCCAGCTCAGGTGTGTCTGCTGGAAGTGCCACTATGTGCAGGGTGAGGCCGTCAAGCACACATGTGCTCCTGTGCTACCCTGCCCCCAGCATCCTCTGCTGCTGTTGCTTTACAGTTTTAGAAATGTAGGTCGCTGCATGCTATCCCTATTGTTCTTCCAGGAGCTCTTTGGAGGTAAAGGTGATATCATCACCTGTCTCTGCTCCTGGGCACAGTGTCTGACATAAAGTGACTTATGAATGGGGTGCCACTTGGCTCCCAATCCTCTGATTCTGAAGCACACCCCTTTGCCTTTGAATCCGCAGCCAGAGCCAGCTCCTTTTATTAATTCAAGATCTCATAAATGCCTAATAATCTCTGCTTGCCTTTCCCGGAAATTGCTGGCCTTGGCAGGAGCAGGTAAACATGTGCGGATAACATCTCCCCTCCCACCCTCCTGCCCTCCCTGGTGCCTATCGCTGTTCATTTTCTTCCTGGAGACACTAGACACCAACTTTCCCCACTCCCCTTGAGAGATGATGACATCCTAAAGCAAAGGCTTCAGAGTTGGCCAACAATTTAAAGTTCACTCCGGATAAGGAATCTGGCGGATGGCACTATTTGGGGCATTACAAAGTGATGAAATTGGCGCCAGGCCATTCCCTGGAGGTCTGGATGTGCTGCTACAGGCCTTGCATACACCCTCTGCACAGGGCGCAGTTGAGAATACCAGAAGCTCTCATGAGGAGCTGGGCCTTCCATTCACTTAGCATTTGCTCAGGAGGCCCCAGGTAACTGCAGGTTCATTTGCACAAGGAGGCCCGTGGGAGTCAGTATAGCTTTCACTCATTCTGTAATCTAAATGGAACACCCTAGGTTTGGAAGTTCAAAATCCAGTCTTGTGTATGCTTAAAGGACTTAGCTGACAAAGCTCACTTCAAAGGTTCTCGTTAGTGTGGTGGATCCCCGTGATCCACCCAACCCTGTGATCCAGGAAACAGTGCGTCTACAATGAGAAGCTGACCTGTTAGATACTAAGCATGTTTCCTACCAGACCCTCTTCCCAGGTGCCGGAGTAAGAACCAGACATGGAAGGCTGGCTGACATCTTGTTGACCGTGTGGAGTGTTGATTTCCAGGACTTGAGAGGCTTTGGTGGAAAGGTCAAGAGTAACTACTACCCTACAGGGTGAGCCTTGTGGAATGTTGTCAAATATAAACGTGGTGACACTGGTCTCACTTATGGCTCTAACTCACAATCCACCACGGGACTGGCTCTCCAGATGGTAGTGGCAACATTGTAGTAGCAAGACCAACTGTCAAACATCTACAACCTGCCAGGTACTTTTTTTACTTTCATCCCCTAACCGCCAAGCATATGGGAATTATGGTCTAGAGCTCAGGATTCTGAAGATGCAGGGAGCAGTCTCCTTGCTATGTATCTACTGGATGGGCAGGGTGAAGGGGATTGGGGGAGGTGCTAGAGTCCCGCAGCAGTGTTTCGATGCCTCCTCTGATGTGAACAAGCTCTTCTCCAATCCCTCTTCTCCTCTGTGTATTCTAAGAATCCAACATGAGCACTTCACAGCAGATGGTGGTTAAAGTCTGGGGCTGCTTCTCTTCTTCCTGTTTCTTAATCTCATTTTTATTACTGAGGGCAAGCCTGGGAAACAAAGGTAGATCTCTTTGGCTACCCGGCAGCAATCTTTCTTCTGTACCATAGTGCCTTGTAGGGACCAGGGGACCGGAGGAAGCCAAGAGAGTCTGCCTTCTATTTCTCTAGCTGTCTTCCACGTGTCTCTCCATCACTCCCGGTGCCCTTGACAATGACCTGCCTTGTTGATATCAAATACTTTCAAAAGACCTTTGTGTCTGCCAAGAGTATTTGGAGACTATGGCATTTAATGAGCAAGTCTTGAGGTTCTATATGCTGAAGGGAAAAAGAATGGATGTTTCCAGAGGTACAAAGTCGAAGGGAGGCACTCAGCCTTCTTTTCATTGGAGTCAAGGAACATCTGGGCACATGGACACTTTTCTATGTCCAATCTTTCTTTTTTTAAACTTTTTTAATATTTATTTATTTATTATGTATACAATATTCTGTCTGTGTGTATGCTGCAGGCCAGAAGAGGGCACCAGACCCCATTACAGATGGTTGTGAGCCCCCATGTGGTTGCTGGGAATTGAACTCAGGACCTTTGGAAGAGGAGGTGATGCTCTTAACCTCTGAGCCATCTCTCCAGCCCTATGTCCAATCTTTCTAGTCAATGATGGAGGCAGAGGTTACTTGATAAGTAAAAATGAAGCCTATTTCCCAGTCCCTTATTGTCCCTAGAGTTCTGGCTCCTGAGTGTCCATCAGCACCCCACTCCTGTCTAGCAAAGCCACAGGATATGTTCGGGAGCAAGGGAGAAGGTGAGCACATTCCGTCTGTTCAGGTCTCTGATTAATGCATACATCCTGAGGAGCTACTAGGCTCAACCCGCTACCTTGGCTGTGTGCTAATGAAGCAGCTGGAGGTGACCCAGATATAGCAACGGTGTGTTAGTTAAAGTTCTTCTGGTTTCGGGTCACAGAAATCCATTCCAGAAATGTACCTCACCTGGGGAGGACGTCTTACATAAAGCTTTAGGGCCACCTCCTCACATCAAAGGGTCCAAGGGCATCTGAGAAGCTAGAAAATGGGGAGCTCCAGGGTGAGCCCTTCACCTTTCTGCTTTGCTCTGTGTTCTTTCCTCCCGAGAACCAGCGCTCCCTGCCGCACCTTTTTGGAAACACAGCTGTCCTCAACACGTGCTCATGGGCCAGCTCAGCCACGAGGAACATTCCTGAATGTAAATATCAGGAATCTATCCATCCTCTCCTTGGCCTCATCTGAGCAGAATCCTTACTCGGGATCATATGCAAGAAATTGCACTTAGATATTTTAAGAATCAGAATAAATCCTAGGTAGGCATATGGAGATGCATATTAAACCCCAAGCAAAGGAGCTGTATAAAATCATATTCGTGGTGGCGCACGCCTTTAATCCCAGCACTCAGGAGGCAGAGGCAGGCGGATCTCTGTGAGTTCGAGACCAGCCTGGTCTACAAGAGCTAGTTCCAGGACAGGCTCCAAAACCACGGAGAAACCCTGTCTCGAAAAACCAAAAAAAAAAAAAAATCATATTCTTAACAGCATTAGAGGCTTATGATTGTGTCTATGGCTAAAGAGGAGCGGTGAGGCTGTAGGGTGTGAGCTTATTATGGTAAACAAGTTTTTAATTGCTGATAGTAAGAATTATTACTATAATAAAAATAGACATCTGTACTATGTCAGAAACCAGGACCACTGTGGATGTACATTCTTAATGCTAATAATTGGCATTTCTACCGTATCAGAACTCAAGGCTACACTAGGTGAACATTCTCATTTTTGCAGTCAAGAAATTGAGATAAAAGGAGCTATTATTTTTTCTAGTAAGTAGTAGGGTAAGACTTCTAGGCCACACTGTGTCAACCCTGCTGCGTCCCACGTTGTAAAGGTGACCAAAGAGGGAGAATTTAAAAATTCTGCATGTGGCCAAGGTTCAGGATTCCTAACATCTGCCAGGAGACCTCCGAAGCCATGTATTCTGAAAGGAAACAGCGACCCAGTGCCTCCCTAGGTCTGAACCCAGAAGGAAGTGCGAAGGCTTCGTCCTCTTCCCTCTGAGTTCAAGGATGGTTGGTGCAGCTGTGTGTAGAATGCGGTCCTCCCAACCTAACAGCTGTTAGCATCTCTGTTAGAGCTTCCACTAGTCCTGGCTGGAGACCCCAGAAGCATGCCTGTCGACTGTTGAAGGTGTATCCAGCGGTATCATCACCCTGAGACTGCGTCCACTCCCTTTCTTATTTCCCTGCCATCTGTGCCGCTCTGCCCCAGCTGCACATGGTTTCATGTTCTGGGGGTTGCTAGATACGGAGTGTAGAGAGCTGAGGGAGTGAGTCTGTCTGTGCAGCTGTGAGGAGTTGCCATCCATACTGGGGTGAGACTTTGATGATTTGGGGTCCACCCACACTACTATTAAGTAACCCCCTCACCATGCTCTAAAGTTACCCCTCACCCCTGCTCTGTAAGGACCCCCACCCTGCTCTGTAAGGAACCCTCACTCCTGCTCTGTAAGGAACCCCTCACCCCTGCTCTGTAAGGAACCCCCACCCTGCTCAGTAAGGAACCCTCACCCCTGCTCTCTGAGGAGCCCCCACCCTGCTCTCTGAGGAGCCCTCACCCTGCTCTGTAAGGAACCCTCACCCCTGCTCTCTGAGGAGCCCCCGCTCTGCTCTGTAAGGAACCCTCACCCCTGCTCTGTGAGGAACCCCTATGAACTCCTTGGTTCCCCACGTTGGACTTCGGTGGGATTGCTCTCTGTTCTGTCAGTGTTACTCTATCTGGGAAAGCAGGTGTTTGTCTTTATTTCCTCAGGGAGAAGTTCATGACACATGGGTCAACTCCATGTCCAGCCTTACAGAATGAACACCCTAGAGAGTGTTGCCAGCAATGAATGTCCCAAACTGTCCAGAGACCTCTGAGCTTCAATTAGCAGAGGTGACTGTGCAATGGAAGGATGGAGACCCCTCCCTGACTCTCAGGACATGAGCCACTACCACATTCTTATTAAATAAATCCTTATTTGGACATTTGCCCACCAACTGGAAAGTCTTCCGGTCCCAAACATCACCCAGTTTTCCTCGTTATCAATATGAGCAAATATTATTGAATGAATATAATCAGTTCATCTCTTGTCTCCATCTCAGGGACATCGCATGACTTTCTAACAGAGGGAGGGGTAGCAAGGATGTTTTGCTTTGTGCCAAACACATATTGGAGATAACTTTAATTTTTTGAAAGCCGCAGAAAGAGGATGGAGAGATGGATCAGGGGTTTAGAGTTCTTAGTGCTTTAGCAGAGGACCCAGGTTTTGTTTCCAGTACCTACGCAGAGACAACCACCTGTAACTTCAGCTCTAGGAAATCTGCTGCCCTCTGCTGGCCTCCACAGTCATCTGCATTCATGTACACACACACACACACACACACCCTATGGTAACTTTGGCTTTAGAAGAAGATAGACAGTCTCATATTAGAGCTCTGGACAGATCCCCCAAAGCCTCCAACGGAATGGCTCTGCTCCTCAGAGAGGAAAATGGGAAGTGCATGGTGCTAACGATGTGTATATATGCTTTCGGCTGGTTCATTAAACTTGACTTTGAGGCTTATTACTGTTAATATTTACGGTTAGGAATCTGTCCCTCCAGAGACTCTGCAAACAGCTCCCCCGTTGTTCAGGTAAATTTTACAGCTAGCTGGATTAAAAGGAGACACAGCATGAGCTCAGGCTTGCATTTCTCAGTGGGGAAAGAAAATCCACCAATGCCTTTGCATGAGCCTGGATTGTTAGTCTTTATGTGCAGTCATCTTTGAAATGTAGCTCGTGTGTTATGAATCTATGCGGTTGTGAGTCCCAGAGGGAATAGGGGGGCCCATGCGCTGGAACAGAGATGTGGCACAAATTCCACGAGACAACATCCATTTCGGTTGTTATTGGCTCTGATAAGTTCTTTGGTTCGCTGTCACAGTCTCTGCCTTCAACAGCGTTAACTGGGTGCACACTGAGGAAGGTCTTCTGTGAGTTACCTGCCCGGTGGGGAAGAGGCCGTCCTCCCCGAAGGAGCCCATATGGAGCCCTGGCATTTGCAGCGGTGCAGTCTGCACTTGCCAGAGATTTCACACCACTCTGTCTCAAATGGGGCTTGAAATTTTTGACTTGGCCCGACAGAAGGATGTGGCTTTACTACTCAGTCATGCATCTTGCTCATGAGCTCTGGGTGGGCTGGGAAGCTAAGGGATGATGACAGATTTAGGATTCAACTGTTACTTCTGTGTATTTTAAAACAGCATGCAATGCTGTATCCTCTGAAAGCATTTTTGGAGGATGTGGGGGGATCTCACATGAGCCCCTAATAAGGGCGTGTATGCCAATTCCACGGGCCTACTCAGACCACTTCAAACTCATATCCCTGATGTCTTGAGGACACCTGGACCGGGCTCAGGTGAAATATTTACCAAGGGTTTGGGCAAGTGAGCTCTCTGGTCCTTTCTAGCTCTGAAATTTTGCAAATCTTAAGAGGAACAGGACCATCCTCCTTCTTAATGTATTCTTTGTTTTTTTGGTTTCTAAAAAGATCTCGTTTATACTGAATTATCAGAAGACACTGAAGCTGTCCAGGAATGGACTGTATGACTGTATCCGGACTTTATTGAGATGATAGGAGAGAAAAACCCTTTACCCATGACAATGATCTCAGCTGAGGAACCTGTAATATAGAATGCATCAAGATAGGATTTGTGAGTCTGAGAAGCTGAGTCAGGGAGTAAGAGCACGTTCAGCACAGCCTGAGGACCAGAGTTTGAATCCCCATCACCCATGTAAAAAGCCAGACACAGCTCTGTACTGTACATCTGTAACCTCAGCAATGTGATATGGATAGGGAAAAGAGGATATCTGGGGTTTGCTGGGCCACAACCTAGTTCCAGAGTCAAGGGATTAACATGGGGAATGACAGAGCAGGTCACTGGCACCTTCTGGCCTGTGCTGAGGTGGTCCCTGTTGGTGGCGCCCTTTGGGGAGGTCTGGGGAGGTTTGGGGAACCTTTAGGATGTGGAGCCTTGTTGGGAGAAGTATGGCACTGGAGGTGAGCTTGGGAGATGTGTAGCCTCATCTTGTTTTCGGGTTCACTCTGCTTTCTGGGTGTGGATGAAAACCACCCTCTCAGCTGCCTGTTCTGTCCCCCCTCAACTGCCATGCCTCCACTGTCCCTATGGATTCTCCTTTAGTTTTGATTATTTTAGGGGTGTGTGTGTGTGTGTGTGTGTGTTATTTAAAAGCAGATTCATAGATGACAGAAATTGTTTATTATACAGCAAAAGCAAAAGACCACAGTATGGTCAAAAGGGCCTAAGGGAGACATGTAGAGTGTTTTCATTTTCAAAACAGGAGAGCGTGTCTCCAGACTCAGGGTCAGTTTTACGGGCTGGAGGAGTGAAGGACTTCCAGGTGTCGTCACGAAGACTGGGTGGGCCGCAGCAGGTCTACTCACAGGGGTTCTGGATGACAATCAGAAGATACTCCTTATCTAGGGAGAAACATGAATCAAGTTAATTTGCATCTAACCCATGAACACTTCAGCTAGCCTGCTCTCTTCCGAACACCACAAGGACATCGTAGGGACAATGGCTGCACATCAGAATTACCATGGCGCACTGGAAAAGTTGAGAGCACACAGACTTGGTCCTGCATTAATAATTTCACTTATTTGCTGTTCCCGTCATGGCTAATTTTAATAAATATCCTACAAGTGGTATATGTGTGCAGCAGTAGAAAAAACTTTATCTACTTAGCTGATGTGCTCCTGTGCTAGACGCTAGGTTTATGGCCATAACACAATTACTCAGAGACTCAGTGAACGTAATTCCTTCAAGGAAGTGACTCTGTGGCCAGGTCTCCCAGTTGACCAGCTGGTCACACGCACCTCACAGGGAGGCAACACGCAACTCGCCTCGGATGCACCTCTTACTTTATTCCCAGATGGGTCACTTCTGCCACTATTCTGAGAGTCTGTGTGCTATTCTGCCATTTATGGACCTGTTTTTAAGTAACACGCATGCACACGTGCACGCGCGTGCACACACACGCTTAAAAAAATAAAAACTAAAGGAGAGGCCATAATGACAGTTGAGGCATGGCAGCTGAGGGGGCCAGAGAAGGCAGCTAAGAGAGCGTTTTCCAACCACCCTCAGGAAGCAGAGCAACTGAAAGCCAGATGAGAGTGGGGATTCCCCAAGCCCGTCTCCAGTGATGTCCTAGTCCACACACTGGTTATTTTGATAAATAGGAAGCGTAAATTGGTAAAATTCAGCTTGGGCAACGACTAAATTATTTGCTAATTTCATACAATATTTGAGTTTGGCTCTTCAGAATGGAACATCTTTGTTTTCGTAATGAAAGAGCTTGCTGCCTCCCCTTGCATATTGCAATCTGTACCCTCGCCAAGACTCGATAATCCCTCAGTCTTCGAAGGAAGGCTTAAACCAGTAAAGTGGAAAAGCATTTGAAGTATGAAACGGCATGTCCAGTTACCTGGGGCTACCATGATTTCGTGTTTCTTCGATCTGATCCTGAGGAAAGTCAGATCGTTCTGGGGGTCGATGTCCCGGACCGTGCTCTTGGCCTTCATGGTCAGCTGATGGAGAAGCCCCGCGTACTGGACCGTTGTCGAGTTGTCCAGGGTAGTTCGGATCGGAATGCCTGTGATGAGATGTAATTTGGAGTTACGTTTCTCCGGATTGTAAGGGAGATGCGTACATTGTAAAATCTACTGGAGATCACTTATCCTTACAGATGGAGAAAAGCTGATGGGGGGGGATTACTAGCTGGCACCAATTTTAGCTGTTTGTTTTACCACCTTTTTGTCTCCATTTAGAGTTTTAAATAGAGATGAGTCAAGAGCTGTTTACAAGTTTGACTGTGGCTTTCTCAGCGTTGAAGTCAGAACCCACGAGCTTCCCTTGCTAATAATGTTATTCCCATTACTGCATGCTTTTATTTTATGGATATGTTGTAATGGGATCAATATATTGTTTGTTCATTTGGTAGCTTACATTTTTAACAGTGAATGTGTTGTGAATATTTTGTGCATAAATCATCTGGAAGCTGTTAATTGATTGTTTTAACCTTAATCATGTGTATATATATATAATTTAATTCTAATCGCATATATATGCATTATCAAGGCATACCACTTATGAAATATGTGGTTTATAATGTGGCATTTTTGTCTGCTTCCTTGGAACAAGAGACACAAAGGGCCAGCATTACTTAAGCCAGGGAGTCTATTCAGCAGGAGCACTGCAAATTTCTAACTCTTCCCACAGTGCTTTGCAAGCAAATTTTAGGTTAGAAAATTATGGTAACAAGGAGCCTGACTTTTCTGGGTGAGTGTCCCTGGCTTGTGTTTATTTTCTACTGGAGCGTTATTAAATTTGGCCTCTTGTTCACTCTGTTGGTGTATTATATGAGATTAAAACAGATTAAATCTACTGATTTAATTAAAAAATTCTAGCCAGACAAATTTGCAAGTCTGAGTCAATTCAGTTCAAAGCTACGGAGCCCCAGTTGGGCCACCCAGCACCCAGTGTGCATTATGTGGCAGGCACCAAGTTAGGTGCTCCATCTCCATTATATTTGATCAGAGATAACCTTTATATTGGGAACTGCAAGACAGGAATAAACATTTCAAAGTGTGCCCTCACTTCAGGGGGACACATAACAGGAGTCTGTCTGGGATTGCTGTCAAATCTCTAGAGCATCTGTAAAAAGGCCAAAGCCTCTCTTGGGTTTTCCTTCACAAAGCAGAGCTCCAGAAACTAACGCCAAAAAGGAGCATTTTGCAGTATCAAATGATTACTATCTTAGAATTTTATCAAGTCTTCATGAATCTGTGGGAGACTGTCAGTTTTGACTTTGAAGCCAACAAAACTTCCTTTTGCGATAACACTGTCTCCAGAACAGTAACAAGAGGTTGTCCAGTATTCACAGCGTGACCTATTCTGTAGATGAGGTATCATGTAAAACCATTCATTTCCATAATATTATGTCTTGGCCACTTTCTTCCCAAGGGAAATCTGTTGTCTTTCATAGCCGAGAAGTCACAAATCATGGATCTTTAGCCAGCGGGAAGCAGTGGGGTAGCAGGCACCCAACTTCTAGAGATGCTTTTGGACAGACAGTTTTGTTTCATATCTTAAACACTGACAACCACTGACGTCTGAATTGCTCAGTGTCAGGATAAGAAATAGAACCAGAATAAATTCTTCAAAGTGTAGAAGACAAGGCTTGGGCTTCTGAAGCTGTCTGTCCATAATCCAGGCCAATAAATAAAAGAGGCCAGCTCTCTGAAGAACACATGCAAACTGTGGAAGCAGGATGTTTTCACTCTCAGACACTTGAAAACAGACAACCAAGAGGTCAGGGTTGGGGATTTAGCTCGATGATAAAGTGCTTGTGCAACAAATGCAAGGCCCTGGGTTTTGCTCCCCTGCCCCTGGTTCCCCAGACCAACCAAAACAACCAGTCGGGAAGTATTTAGTGAGTTCTTGCTTTGTACCAGTTAAAGTGAATTTATTAAGAAGTAATTTTTAGGCTGGGTGTGGGAATGGATGCCTTTAACACCAGTGCTTTAGAGACCCAGACAGGAAAATGGCTGTTAGTTTGAGGCCAGCTCTTTCATGGAAACAAAGCCAAAAATAATTTCAGTACGTGGCATAAAGTTCAGTCACTTGCTTTGGTATGTGTGCGTGCGTGCATGCATGCGTGTGTGTGTATGTGTATGTGTGTATGTGTGCACACGTAGGGCAAAGACCAACCACAGGTGTCAGGTGTCATCCTCAGGGATGTTGTGTATCTCCTGTGTGACAGAGTATTTCGCTGGCCTGGAACTCGCCAGTTAGGGTCTATCAGCTGCAGCTGGCCAGTGAACCCAGCAGTCCTCCTGTCTGCATCTCTGGTGCTGGGATTATAAGTAGCCACCACCTCACCCACTGGGAATAGAACTCAGGTCCTTGTGCTTTCAGGGTGAGCTCTTTACTGACTGAGTCATCTCTCCAGCCTCAGCCACCTCCTGTCTGAGAAGCAGTCATAGTTCCTAGTTCCCTCCAGTCCCATCTAGGAATACACTAAAGGTGGTTGAGAATAGCCTTGATTGATCACTCATGTGATTGCTATAATCTATGCCTAGGCTAGTCCTCCCCTCCCCTTCCTTCTTTCCTTCCTTTTTTCCTTCCTTCTTTCCTCCCTTCCTTTCTCCCCCCATTTTTTTCCTGTGCTACTTGGGGATCAGAATTTATAGCCTCACGTTTGTGAAGTGAGCCCTCTTCCAGTTGGGCTATATCCTTCACCTCGCCCCTGTCTTTCTCATATTTGAGCGTATTCATGTACCTGACTGTGTAAACAATTAGGAAATACTGACTACTGCTTTGTGTTCTGGTTTTTCAGATAATGACAAGCAATTCCCCGCCATTCTTCGAGAATATGTATTTGTGTGTATAGTTTCTATTTTAGAAATAGAATATTTAGAAATACCCTAATATTTTCATTTAATACCTTCAGGAAATTTTTGGTAGGACCCATAAGGCTCAACGATTTAACAGGCCATCGAATGTCTGCTTTGTAATATGTAGCTTACCTCCTGATGGGCATTTAGACTGTTCTCAATCTATGACTTCCATCAACAAGGCTGCATAACCTATCATTGCACATTTATTTGTTTGGGTAGGAGACGTTTCCAAAACGGAGCTCCCTGAACAAAACATATGAACATTTTAAAATTTGATATTGTTGGATTTATGGCAGCGCTCTGGAATATGACTGCCTGTCATCCCGAGAAGCTGGGAGTCATTATTTCAGCTTGCCATCTGCAGCTGCGCATTTTTGCTTTGGCGGGTCGATTGTATTTCAGAAGCAAAGGAGCCAACTGGCTGAATGGCTGATAAAATCTAATGATATTCAAATGATGAATTATTGGACGTGTCAAGAATATTTAAAGTCAAAAGCCTATAGAAACTGGGCTTATCCATGAAAGACTATATGAGAACTTTGCGTACTTGGGAGGTAGATGTTTGCGTATTGGTCTTATGATGAGTGTTCTTATAAACGGGAAACTAAAATGAATAAAGGAACCACTGTCGTCAAAACCTAGGCCACTCAGACTCAGCAATCGCGTCTTCTTTCTTGTCTTGAATGGGAAACCTGTGTCTTAGAAATGAATAAAGAAAGTGGGCCAGGCAAGCTGATAACAATGTTAAAATATTGTCTATGAGTCGCGTCGGCCACAACCACTGGCGGAACAAGGGAGTGGCGGTAGTGTCCTGGGGACCTGCCTTTAGTACTAAATGGCCAGGACTTCTGAAGCTGAACTGGGTGCCTCCAGCAACACTTGAGAAGGCTGCGAAGATTTTTTTGTTACATTCAGGTCACATGTCTTATACCGTATGCCATTAGGAAACAGCCCTGACACGCTCTGGTCATTTACCACCTGACCACAAAAGCAAGCTGGGGAACAGGTTAATTTGAAGTCAGGTAAAAATCAAGTTTCCGCAACCTTTACAAATACCCTGATTCCTGACATGGTATTATTCTAGTGGCAGTTAGGGAAAAGCGGATGGTATTTAAAAATAACATTTTTGTTGCTTTCATCAAGAAATTGAGAGAAACTTTCCCTCAAAACCTTACTTCTAATTCCACTACTTGGGGAGAATCACTCTGATATCTGAACCTTTCCTTCCTCACTCTTTATTTGGTTTTGGTTTTTTTTTTTTTTTCCCTCTGGAGGGGATGGGGGTGCCACAAAGCGTAGATTGGCCTCAAACTGACTGAGGGTGACCTTGAACTCCTTCACTGCCCCAGTTCTGGGATCATAGGCTTTTCCCACCAAGTTCTATTTCTTCAGTAAAACCCAAGGCCTTATGCAGGTTAGGCAGATCCTCTACCAACTGAGCCACATCCCCAGCCCTCCAGTGTTTACTTGAAATATGCATATGCACCTGGCTGTTTAAAGGATCCCAGAAGGCTTCC
This sequence comes from Microtus oregoni, assembly GCF_018167655.1. Classification (NCBI taxonomy): domain Eukaryota; kingdom Metazoa; phylum Chordata; class Mammalia; order Rodentia; family Cricetidae; genus Microtus; species Microtus oregoni. The sequence goes on from NW_024543063.1 coordinate 37,368,303, forward strand.
TGTTGCTTCATTCCCTTTTGTTCTTGGATCCAAATCTTTTCTCCACCACACTTTGGTGTGGTATCCTTCCGGTATCTGATGTGCCTCACCAGGACTGGGCGCTTTAGATTAAGGCATTGGCCTGGGTGCCACGGGAGCCTGCGCCTACACTGGGTTGAAGTGTTCTCCCAAACTTAAGTCCACTGACACTTCAGAAGACAGTCTTGTTTGGAAAGAGCTTCCCCACAGATGCAATCAGTTAAAACGAAGTCATACTGGCTGGGGCAGACCGCGGGGCCACTGGCAGTGGCACCAGGATTTGTCCCTGCTGCTTGTACTGACTTTTTGGAACCCATTCTCTTTGGATGCATACCTTGCTCAACCTGGATATAGTGGGGAGGGCCTTGGTCCTTCCTTGGAGCAATGTGCCTTGCACTCTCTGGGGAGTGGATGGGAGTGGGGCGGGGGAGGGGGGAAGGTGGAGGGAATGGGAGGAGGAGAGGAAATGAAAATTGGGATTGGTACGTAAAATTAAAAAAGATAGTTTGTTTTCTTTTTTTAACAAATGTATTTTTTTAAAAAGGGGAGGAAAAAAATGAAGCCATACTGAATTAGGGTAGGCCATCATAGTTATAGACTAGGGAAACCTGTCTGTAGGCCAAGCAACACTGATGGTTGACCAGCACTAGAAACTAGTAAGAGGTCAGGAAGCTGGTCCAGTCATACAGTCCTCAGAAAGACCATGACCCAAGGGGCATGCTAGCTTCAAGTTCAATCTTCTAGGTAGAGCTATAACAAATTTTCACTGATTTTTGTGTGTGTGTGGTGGATAGGCACACACATGCATGAGTGCATGCGTGTGTGTATGTGTGTGTGTGTGCGTGTACATGGCTGCATGTGCAGGTCAGATGCTGACATTAGGAGTCTTTCTCATTACTTTTACTTTATTTTACTGGAACAGGGTCTCTCAGAGAACTTGGAACTTACTGATTCATTAGAGCTGCCTGGCCATGGAGCCGTGGGGATACCCTCGTCTCCTCTTCCCCAAATACTGGTGTTCCAGGAGCACAGCTGTTTCGTCTACCTTTTCACATGGGTGCTGGGGATCCGAACTCAGGTCCTCATGCTTGTTCAGCGAGCACTTCACTGAGGGAGCCATCGCCGCAGCACCCATTTCTGCTCTTCAAAGACAATGAGCGCGTGTGTGGCATTTGTTGCCACAGCCAAAGCAAACTCGCAAGGCATCTCTGCTAAATCACACGGGTGGCTCGTGCAAGTTGGGGTGGGAGACCCTGTAGCAGATGCTTGGAAGCAGAATCGGTTTGACCAGAGCCACACCAAGAGCTGACCACTTCCTGGAAATAGATGGCCCAGCTTTTCACTTCCTGTACGGACAATCCTAACTCCTTCTTCCTCAATCCCCCAGGCTCAATGAATTTATCACCACATGCATTTGGCGGAGTTATTTTTTTTTCATTTTATCCAACAAACCAAATCTCAACTAAATAAAAGTTCTCAAAAATTCTTTAATTAGAATTCTGTTAACGGTTGGCAATTAAACTGGACCCTTGATAGTCTTCTCATCTAGCTGCCGCAACCACCAGGAACTCAGGTTGTGTTCCATCCTTAATGACAAGGAACCAGAGTTCAGAATTTCAAGTCTTTTAGCTGGTGGATTGCACAATAGCATTTACTGATGGATTACACCAGAACACCCAAGCTGGGGATCAGCCAATTCTATGGTTGTACCCACTGCAGATTATTAGAAGAGGCTACTCTTATTTCAAAGAATTCTTTGGAGCAATGTTGGCACCCCTCACTCTTACAAATGCCAGAATTAGCAGTGGGGCAAGCAGAACATGGAGCCATGAGCCAGGAAATATGCAACACAGAATCTTCTAATTTTGGCGTGGGTACTTGCATATGTAGGCACACCTGCACCTGTGCATACGTGGAAGCCAGAGGACAAGTTGTTGGAGTCACTCATTTCTTTCCACCACGTGGGTGCTGGTGATAGAACTCAGATCTCCAGGCTTGCCCGCAAGCACCTCTGCCCACTGAGCCACCTTGCAGGCTCACTATGCGGAGTCTTGTTGTGGATGGCTCAGAGACAGTGAGTCCCAGGCGAATGTCCACATTTCCTAGCTGGGAATGCATTATTCCTTCCCGCCTGCTATTTACAAGACTATTGCAGAAATGCGATGAAATGATTCTGTGTTCGAGGGTCCTGGAGAAACTTGGGGGGCAGTGGAGAAAAGGGATGACTAAGATGCATTATATACTTATATGAAAGATACCTGCACAACATTTCCAAACAATAAATTAAAATCATTATTAAAATAAATAAAAATGAATTGTAAACTTTTTTACCTATTATGATAAAAAGAAAATTTTAATTTTAAATGAATATTGAAGCTCTGTCCTGTAGCCTTTGTAACATTAAGCTGAAAACAAACTGCCAATCACATAATTTTCCCTCTCTTCAGTAAGAGCTGCCGGCCCTCCTGAAGGGATGTGAATAACTAGAGTTTCTGAAGAAGACACCGTGTAGTGTTTCTTAGGAATACGTAGGCATTGTAGGCAAAGTCTCTTAGATGGATGATTGGTATGTACTAAGTATCAATAGGTGTCTGATGAATTCCTGCTAGGGCTGGGACAGACAAAACATGATTTCAGTTCAGACTCTAAGGTAAGTGTCTCCATTCTTGACACAATACGTGAGTCCCCAGTTAGCATCTGTATGTCAGGCTCAGTCAGTCTGTGGCAAGAAGTTACCTTCTGCATTGACCACCATCGTTCCAATGACCCCTTTGTGGCTCTGGATTCTCTTGAGGGTTTCCTCCACCTCTGTCTGCAAGAGATGAGGGCCACTATTAACCAGAAGGGCCTCTGTGGTGACATCAACTCTACAGAGAAGAACTAGGAAGTTACCCAGTCCCCTAGTTCTTTAACTGAGGACCGGACGCTATGTGCTCGACTATGTAAGAGAGGAGCTTAAAGCTGGCTGTTTCATCTCACGTGGGGACTGTGTAAGAAGCCTCCACTTGCGTAGAACCTAGACAGACAGGCTTCAGTCCCAACAGAGACAGAGAAGGGTCCTCATTGGCTAGAAAAGCTGTGCTTGTTTTGCTTGTTTTTATATTGCCCAGAAAGCTACTATAGGTTCATCTTTTAGTAGCTCCTATTTCTGTTCTTACAAAAACTTCTTTTGTGTGTCTTAGTCCTTGAGCATTTACTGATCAACACTGTATCCTCCGAGTGTCCAAAAGCTGTCCTCGGTGAGACACCTTAGTTTCTTTTGACACCTCCACTTGGGATTCATTCTGGTGATTACTTACAAAGGGCGTCCTCTGGGGGTAGCATATTGCCGGATACTGGGGTCTCTTGACTACAGTGGTTTGTGTCTTGGTTTAAGCTGTGTTTAGCTGTGAATGACTGGGACCCCACAGATGTTTTATGTTCACCTTTATGAGCTCACTATCCATAAACCACTGTTCCCTGTGCTGCCATTTTGTTTTCAACAGCACATTGAGAGTCTTGACATTTCTTTGTAAAATATATTTTATTATTTTATGTGTATGGGTGTTGCCTTCATGTAAGTCTGTGCACCAAGTGCATGCCTGGTGCCAGTGGGGGCCAGAAGAGAGTGTGAGATCACCTAGACCTAGAGTCATAGACAGTTGTGAGCTACTCTGTTGTGCTGGGGATTCAACCTGGGTCCTCTGCAAGAGTATCTAGTGTTCTGAGCCACCAAGCCATCTCTCTAACCTCATAAAGATTCACTTGTGAGGTTTTACCTCTGAGGCAGAGTTTCACACTATGTAGCTCAGGTTTGGTCTTGAATTTGCAGCAATCCTCCCTCCTCAGCCTCCTGAGCACTGGGGCTGCAGACAGGCGTTCCCATGCCCCATTTGGCCTGAAAACCATTTGATGAGAATTTAGTCATATTATTTTTTTCCTCAGCATCTCCCAAATGAACGTAAGGTTATTTCATTCAGAAATCGGTTTTCTTTTGCACCCAGTGTAGATGTGAGAGAACACTTACGAGTCTTTCCCATCTCAAGAGAGCAGGGGTTTTCTGAATTTGAGGAAATGGCATGTCTTTCCCCACTATGAATACTATTAATATTTAATTAGCATGTTCTTTAAATTACATCATGGCCCAAAGCTTAAAGTACTGCATCTGTAGAGCAGACTATTCGTTGCTCCCACAGGTTAAAAGCTGCCTCCCTGTCACAAATAGAAACAATGGTAAAAACAAGGAAGAAAGTGTGTTTTTATATTTCACTGTCAAGAGAGTCCTGAGCCTGAGGTGTCCTCTGAAAGTGAAAATAAGACATGGCCAGCGACAGTCATATCAAGGACATGATAGTGCCGGGAACTTGTTTTGTCCCATACACAGCCTTGGACAAAAGGAAGGAAGGAAGAAAGGAAGGAAAGAAGGAAGGAAAGAAGGAAAGAAAGAAGAAAGGAAGGAAGGAAAGGGAAGGGGAGGGAAGGAAGGGAGGGAGGGAGGAAGGGAAGGGAGAAAAGGAAAGAAGGAAGAAAGAACAAAAGAAAGAAAAAGGAGTTGTTTTTCATGGGATGAACCACTGAAACTTGGCATTTCTTGATCTTCCTTCTGGCTCAGAAGATCCCCAAAATACCAACGTTCTGACCATTTTAGGAGATTGTCTACAGCTCCCCCAAAGCCACCAACTCCCCTCCCCTCCCCCTCCCTCCATCGCTCCTCTCCACTCCTTGCTCCTCCTTACCATTCCCTCTCCTCCAGGGTGCTTCTCTTCTGACTTCCAGAGGCCCCCACTGCCCCACCTCTTTCCCCCTTCTCCTTTCCCCTTCCCTCTCTCTCCTTCCCTTTGCTTCCTTCTTTTATTCTTATTTTTCTCCTCCTCCCCCTTCCCCTCCTTCTTCCCCCCTCCTCATTCTTCTCCTTCTTCCCCCTCTATTTCTCCCTCCCTCCCTCCTTCCTTCCCTCCCTCCTTTTCTCCCTCCCTCCTGATTTTCCTTTCTTCCCTCATTGTCTCTTGCTCCCCTCCCTTCCCCTTCTCTTCTTCTCCTGGTCCCAGTGTTTCTACTGTTCTTTGCAAACTTCCCTGGCTCCTAGATTCACCTCAGCTCCTCCCCTGTCTCAATAGCTCCCTTTCCAGCTGCCATCCTGTAAATAGTGAAGCCCTCCCAAGACAGCTGTGCCCATTGGTGTCGCCCACCCCTGCCCTTCCAGACATGGACCTAGCCAGATTTACCATCGCGCCTGTGGGACAGCTCCACTCTCAAGCCTGAGCTGCAGTTTCTGTGGTTGTCAACAACGCTTACTCCGTTGCTAGGAAACCAGGCAGGAAGTGGCTTCCAGAAAGCTGTGGGGCTGCGCCTGCGCAACCTTCAGGCTTGCGCAACCTTCAGGCTGTTTCAGAAGCGGGATTTCCTCACTGCCTCTGGCAGGCTGCTTCCAGTCTAGCGAAAGGTTCTAGAAGGCAGGCAGAGGGAATTCCTTCCAGATATATCTCAAGGCAATGGGGTCGCGGTGGGAAGGGAACTCCTGTGTCTTGCGTGGGTCTGATTTCTCCCCCTTTCCATGTTTTCTGGAGATGTGGCAACCACTTGTCCCTGGAACCAGGCAAGAGCAGCCAACCACTCTACCTCCCTAGGCGAGGTATCTGATACCCACGTGGGTGCATCATAATACCCACGTGAGATACAGTACTGTCTACTTGGGAAACCATAATACACTATGGATATGGTAGCATGCAGTGAGGATGCTCATGTCTGAACTAACTGGTTCCACTTATCACTGAGTATTTGATTCTAGAGTTGAGGCAATCGAGAAAGGGTTGTAGGATGGTCTAGTGTTATTTCTGTTGCTGTGATAAAATACCGTGACAAAGAGCAACTTAGGAGAAAGGGTCCGGTTTAGCTTACAATTCCAGGTTGCAATCATCATTGTGGGGGAGTCAAGGCAGGGACTTGAAGCAGCTAGTTAGATCCAGTCTCAGCAGAGAAAGAAAGACAGGAAGAAAGAGCGGGATGAGAAAGAGGAAGGGAGGGGAGAGAGAGAGAGGGAGAGAGAGAGAGAGAGGATGAGTGGATGCCTATGTTGGATTCGTTTTTTCTCTAGTCCTTATACAATTCAGTACTTAGTTTAGGGAATAGTGCCTCTACATTTAGGCTGGGTCTTTCCCTATCAATTAACATAAGATAACCCCCATAGACATTTCCACAAACCGACCTGATCCAGACAATCCCGCACTAAAATTTTTTCTCAGTGATTCTACATCGTGTCCTATTGGCAATTAAAACTAACAATCACACAGTAGAAGAGTGAATCGGAGGTGTGTGTGTGTGTGTGTGTGTTTGTGCGCATGCGCGCGCATATGCGTGTGCACGTGGAGGTGTGTATTGTCTCAGCTGATTGTATTGTTCTATAGGAATAAAAATGTGGGTCTTGGCAGCAACTCTGGTTGAATTGTGTAAAGTCTTGGCTCTTTGCCCCCCTCCCTCCTCGGGTTTCTGATCAAGGAGATTTCCACTTGAATCTACATATCTCTATTTGTTTTTCTTACAAAGCTCTGACTGTACACCCGATCCGTTATGTCAATCAGCCTTAATGAAGGAAGGGGCTGCGTAGGCATGGGGGCAAGCGCCCTCATTTCTGGAGTCAGGGTGTCAAACTCGTTCTGTAGCTGACAGCCGTGATTAGAGGCGAGCAGGACTCCAGCAGCAAAGACCCTGGCAGGAGAGCCCAACGGGGCAGAAAGAAATGAGAAGGGGCCCAGCCGACGTCCACCAGCCGTCAAGTTGGACTCTGTGCATAGGAAATCAATGAGGAGAATATGAGCCATTTTCTCCTCATCGACTTTGCACTCGAATTAATTCCTTGGTTTAATTTTTATGCCTTTTCTTTGGGGGTGGGAGTATAATGAATATCCAAGGTTGTGCTGTCTAAAATGCCTTGGAGGGATCTGGCCTGCCTTGTGCCCTGTCCTAGGTACATTGGTTTCTATACCTACTTTTATACACTCAGGGCCACACAGAATTTTGTCAGGGAGGGCTGGGCATTCCTTCCACCCTCTCTGCCGCCTCCCATCTCCGCCCCTTTCTTTTTAACTCATGCTAAGTGCTAGATAGCCTTCAACACCAGTGAAACTGTTAGTGGCTAAAACATGCAATCCCTCGGAAAATCAAAAGTGCGGGCAGACTCGATGCTTCCGCATGCTTAACTGTCAAAGCGAAAGGCTTTCTTTCTGACAGGAGGGGCCTCTCTTGTTTCTGACTGCCTCCCATTTCTGGTTAGCCAGATGGGATAGAGGGGACGTGAGTGACCTTGAATTTCCTCTTGGAATTGTCTTCACCATTCTGTGGAGCTTTGACACTCAGCTGGCCACTTCTGAGTCGGGCTGCACTATCTATAACGTGTTTTATTTTCCTCCTGAGATTTTGCATTATTTGTCAAATTAAACAGGATTTATAGTGCTCTACAGCAGGGAATCTTAAGTGTTAGTCAGGTACAACCTCTTTTTCCCTGACAAGTTTTTATATCTATCTATCTATCTATCTATCTATCTATCTATCTATCTTCTATTTAATGTGTATGGGTGCTTTGCCTACTTGTTCGTCTATGCACCATGTGTGCGCCTAGTGACTACAGAGGCCAGAAGAGGATGACGTAGCCCCTGGAACTTGAGTTACAGACAGTTGAGCCCAGGTCCTCTGCAAGAGTAGCCAGCACTCCTAACCTCTGAACCATCTCTCCAGCCCTCCCTGACAAAATTCTGTCTGGCCCTGTGTGTATAAAAGTGGGTATAGAAACCAAACTTTTGCCCATAGCCTGCCCGCAGCGAGCGGGGTGGGCCCTTTGTTCGCGAGCTAACCAGGCAGCACGGAGTTTCGATCTGGGCACCGAGTGAAACATCATTGTGGTGAGTGAGTGCTGCGGCAGCTGGGAACATACCTCAGCCCGCCCACACTTCCAAGCCATCCCACAGGGGCTAAACTGCCCAAACCGCCTCTCTATTTCTATCCCATTCAGCTTACATCCAGATCCCCACACCCCCTGTCTCCCTCCCTCTCTCCCTCCTTTGGGGCATAGCGCCTCCCTGCCCAGCCTGCTAGGACGCTGGGACCGAACCGGGAGGACAAAGGGGTGGCTGGTAGCTCCTTTGTTCCCATAGCCTGCCCGCAGCGAGCAGGGTGGGCCCTTTGTTCGCGAGCTAACCAGGCAGCGCGGAGTTTCGATCTGGGCACTGAGTGAAACATCATTGTGGAGAAACATCTCTGGGGAGTGACATCACTGGGAAGGTACATCAGTGGGCAAGAAGACCTGATCCTGTAAAAGAAGATCCAAAAGGGAGTATTGGGAGGAAGAGATGGGCAGACGCCAATGCAGGAATTCTCCCAACAATCTGAAAAACAACACTGAACCACCAGAAGCCAGTGACCCCACAACAGGAGGACATGAACACCTTAATCAAGAAGAAGTAGAAAAAACTGACTTCATGAAAGTGATTGACACCCTTAAACAGCATATAAAAAACGCCCTTATGGAAATGGATGAGAAGTATAATAGAAAGTTCGAGGAATTGAGTAAATCAGTGAATGATACCCTAGGAAACCAAGGAAAAACAATCAAGCAGATAAAGGAAACAGTTCATGACTTGAAAACTGAAATGGAGGCAAAGAAGAAAACACAAACAGAGGGCCGGCTGGACATGGAAAATCTAGGTAAACGAATAGAGACTACAGAATCAAGTATAACCAGCAGAATACAAGAGATAGGAGAAAGAATCTCAGATTCTGAGGATAACATAGAGAAAATAAACACTCTGATCAAAGAAAACAGCAAGTCCAACAAACTCTCATCACAAAACATTCAGGAAATATGGGACACAATAAAAAGACCAAACCTAAGAATAATTGGAGTAGAAGAAGGAGAAGAAGTGCAGCTCAACGGTACAGAAAATATACTTAATAAAATTATAGAAGAAAACTTTCCCAAACTGAAGACAGATGTACCTATGAAGGATCAAGAAGCATACAGAACACCAAATAGGCTGGATCAAAAGAAAACATCCCCTCACCATATAATAATCAAAACACAAAATATACAGAATAAAGAAAGAATATTAAGAGCCACAAAGGAAAAAGGCCAAGTTACTTATAAAGGTAAACCTATCAGACTTACACCTGACTTCTCTATGGAAACCATGAAAGCCAGAAGGTCCTGGATAGATGTTCTCCAAAAACTAAGAGACCACGGATGCAAGCCCAGACTACTATATCCAGCCAAACTTTCATTCACTATAAATGGAGAAAACAAAATTTTCCAGGATAAAAACAAATTTAAACAATACGTAGCCACAAATCCAGCCTTACAGAAAATAATAGAAGGAAAATCACTAACCAAGGAATCCAACAATGACCACAATAACTCAGACATCTAGAGACTCTTCACCAGCGCAAATCAAAGAAGGAAAACACACAAACCCTACTACTAAAAAAGTGACCGGAGTTAACAACCACTGGTCATTAATATCACTTAATATCAATGGGCTCAACTCACCTATAAAAAGGCACAGGCTAAGAGATTGGATAAGAAAACAGGATCCAACATTCTGCTGTCTACAAGAAACACACCTCAACCACAAAGACAGGCACCTACTCAGAGTAAAGGGCTGGGAAAAGGCTTATCAAGCAAATGGACCTAAGAAACAAGCAGGTGTGGCCATACTAATTTCTAACAAAGTTGACTTCAAACTTAAATCAATCAGAAGAGATGGAGAGGGACATTTTATACTCATAACAGGAACAATTCATCAGGAAGAAGTCTCAATCCTGAATATCTATGCCCCTAATATAAAAGCACCCACGTATGTAAAAGAAACATTACTAAAACTCAAGGCAGACATCAAACCGCACACACTAATAGTAGGAGACTTCAACACTCCTCTCTCACCAATGGACAGGTCAATCAGACAGAAACCTAACAGAGAAATTAGAGAATTAATGGAGGTAATGAAGCAAATGGACTTAACAGACATCTATAGATTATTCCACCCAAAGAGGAAAGAATATACCTTCTTCTCTGCAGCTCATGGAACCTTCTCAAAAATTGACCATATACTTGGTAACAAAGCTAACTTACACAGTTACAAAAAAATATTAGTAACCACCTGTGTCTTATCAGATCACCATGGATTAAAGTTAGAATTCAACAACAATGCTACCCCCAGAAAGCCTACAAACTCATGGAAACTGAACAGTCAACTACTGAACCATATCTGGATTAAGGAAGAAATAAAGAAAGAAATTAAAGTCTTCCTTGAATTCAATGAAAATAAAGAAACAACATACTCGAACTTATGGGACACTATGAAAGCAGTCCTGAGAGGAAAGTTCATAGCACTAAGTGCCCACCTAAAGAAAACAGAGAAAGCACATACTGGAGACTTAACAGCCCACTTGAAAGCTCTAGAAAAAAAAGAAGCAGACTCACCTAGGAGGAGTAGAAGACTGGAAATAATCAAATTGAGGGCTGAAATCAACAAAATAGAAACACAGAAAACAATCCAAAGAATCAATGAAACAAAAAGCTGGTTCCTGGAGAAAATCAACAAGATTGATAAACCCCTAGCCAAACTAATCAAACGGCAGAGAGAGAATACGCAAATCAATAAGATCAGAAATGAAAAGGGGGACATAACCACAGACACAGAGGAAATTCAGAGAATCATCAGATCATATTACAAAAGCCTGTATAACACAAAACTGGAAAATGTAAAAGAAATGGACACTTTTTTAGACAAATACCATCTACCAAAACTAAACCAGGACCAGGTGAACAATCTAAACAGACCTGTAAGTCGCAAAGAATTAGAAGCTGTTATCAAAAACCTCCCTACCAAAAAAAGCCCAGGACCAGATGGTTTCAATGCAGAATTCTACCAGAACTTCCAAGAAGACCTAATACCTATACTCCTTAATGTATTCCACAATATAGAAACAGAAGGGTCATTACCAAATTCCTTTTATGAAGCCACAATTACTCTGATACCAAAACCACTCAAAGACTCAACCAGGAAAGAGAACTACAGGCCAATCTCACTCATGAATATCGACGCAAAAATCCTCAACAAAATACTGGCAAATCGAATCCAAGAACACATCCGAAAAATTATCCATTATGATCAAGTAGGCTTCATTCCTCAGATGCAGGGCTGGTTCAACATACGAAAATCTATCAATGTAATCCAGCATATAAATAAACTGAAAAAAAAACCATATGATCATTTCATTAGATGCTGAAAAAGCATTTGACAAAATTCAACATCCATTTATGTTAAAAGTCTTGGAGAGATTAGGGATACAAGGGTCATACCTGAATATAATAAAAGCTATATACAGCAAGCCGACAGCTAACATCAAATTAAACGGAGAGAAACTCAAAGCCATCCCACTTAACTCAGGAACACGGCAAGGCTGTCCACTCTCGCCATACCTCTTCAATATAGTACTTGAAGTTCTAGCAATAGCAATAAGACAACATAATGGGATCAAGGGGATTCGAATTGGAAAGGAAGAAGTTAAACTTTCGTTATTTGCAGATGATATGATAGTGTACATAAGAGACCCCCAAAACTCCACCAAAGAACTTATACAGCTGATAAACAGCTTTAGTAATGTGGCAGGATACAAGATCAACTCCAAAAAATCAGTCGCCCTCTTATACACAAAGGATATGGAAGCAGAGAGGGAAATCAGAGAAGCTTCACCATTCACGATAGCCACAAACAGCATAAAATATCTTGGGGTAAATCTAACCAAGGAAGTGAAAGATTTATTTGACAAGAACTTTAAGGCATTGAAGAAAGAAATTGAAGAGGATACCAAAAAATGGATGGACCTCCCTTGCTCTTGGATTGGGAGGATCAACATAGTAAAAATGGCAATTCTACCTAAGGCAATTTATAGATTCAATGCAATCCCCATCAAGATCCCATCAAAATTCTTCACAGATCTGGAGAGGACAAGAATCAACTTTATATGGAAAAACAAAAAACCCAGGATAGCCAAAACAATCCTATACAATAAAGGATCTTCTGGAGGCATTACCATCCCTGACTTCAAACTCTATTACAGAGCTACAGTAATGAAAACAGTGTGGTACTGGCATAAAAACAGAGAAGTCGACCAATGGAATCGTATAGAAGACCCAGATTTTATCCCACAAACCTATGAACACCTCATTTTCGATAAAGGAGCTAAAAGTATACAATGGAAGAAAGAAAGCATCTTCAACAAATGGTGCTGGCACAACTGGATGTCAACCTGTAGAAGAATGAAAATAGACCCATATCTCTCACCGTGCACAAAACTCAAGTCCAAATGGATTAAAGACCTCAATATCAGCCCGAACACACTGAAAAGGATAGAAGAGAAAGTGGGAAATACCCTACAACAGATGGGCACAGGAGATCGCTTCCTATGTATAACCCCAGAAGCACAGACATTAAGGGCAACATTGAATAAATGGGACCTACTTAAACTGAGAAGCTTCTGTAAAGCAAAGGACACTGTCACTAAGACACAAAGGCAACCTACTGACTGGGAGAAGATTTTCACCAACCCCACAACAGACAAAGGTCTGATCTCCAAAATATATAGAGAACTCAAGAAACTAGACTTTAAAATGCTAATTAACCCAATTAAAAAATGGGGCACTGAACTGAACAGAGAATTCTCAACAGAAGAAGTTCAAATGGCCAAAAGACACATAAGGTCGTGTTCAACTTCCTTAGCAATCAGGGAAATGCAAATCAAAACAACTTTGAGATATCATCTTACACCTGTCAGAATGGCTAAAGTCAAAAACACCAAGGATAACCTTTGTTGGAGAGGCTGTGGAGGAACGGGTACCCTCATCCATTGCTGGTGGGAATGCAATCTTGTGCAACCACTGTGGAAGTCAGTGTTTCGGTTTCTCAGGAAATTCGGGATCAACTTACCCCTGGACCCAGCAATACCACTCTTGGGAATATACCCAAGAGATGCCTTATCAAATGACAAAAGCATTTGTTCAACTATGTTCATAGCAGTATTATTTGTAATAGCCAGAACGTGGAAACAACCTAGATGCCCTTCAATGGAAGAATGGATGAAGAAAGTATGGAATATATACACGCTAGAGTACTACGCTGCGGTAAAAAACAATGACTTCTCGAATTTTGCATGCAAATGGATGGAAATAGAAAACACTATCCTGAGTGAGGTGTCCCAGACCCAAAAAGATGAATATGGGATGTACTCACTCATAATTGGTTTCTAGCCATAAATAAGGACCACGGAGTCTACAAGAGGTGAACCTAAAGAAGTTAAGTAAGAAGGTGAACCCAAGGAAAAACATATAGTTGTCCTCTTGGCTAAGGGAAGTAGACCAAATTTCCGGGGAGAAAATGGGATCTTGGGGATGGGGTGGGATGGGGGTAAAGGGAGATGGGGAGAGAAAAGGTAGAAGGGAAGGAGGGGGGACCTGGGAAACAGGAGAATTGGGATAAAGGAAAGGTGGATAGGGGAGCACGGAACCACAATTCTTAGTTAAGGGAGCCAGTTTAGGGTGGGCAAGAGACTTGACCCTAGAGGGGCTCCCTAGTGCCCAAGATGAGGTTCCCAGTTAGTTCCTTGGGCAGCTGAGGATTGGGAACCTGAAATGACCCTATCCTAGAGCAATACTGACGAATATCTTGCATATCATCATAGAATCTTCATCTGGTGATGGATAGAGATAGAGACAGAGACCCACACAGGAGCACTGGACTGAACTCCCAAGGTCCCAAGGAGGAGCAGAAGGAGGGAGAACATGAGCAAAGAATTCGGGACCACGAGGCGTGCATCCACCCACTGAGACAGTGGAGCTGATCTACGGGGAGCTCACCAAGGCCAGCTGGACTGTGACCGAAAAAGCATGGGATAAAACCGGACTCTCTGAACATGGCGAACAATGAGGGCTGATGAGACACCAAGGACAATGGCAGGGGGTTTTGATCCTACTTAATGTGCTGGCTTTGTGGGAGCCTAGCCAGTTTGGATGTTCACCTTCCTAGATATGGACGGAGGGGGGAGGACCTAGGACTTACCACAGGGCAGGGAACCCGGACTGCTCTGTGGACTGGAGAGGGAGGGGGGGGGAGGAGTGGGGGGAGGGGGAGAAGGGTGGGAGGAGGGGGAGAAGGGTGGGAGGAGGGGAAGGGAAATGGGAGGCTGGGAGGAGGTGGAAACTTGTTTTTTTTTGTTTATGTTTTTTTTCTTCTTTTCGCAATAAAAAAAAATTAAAAAAAAAAAAGAAACCAAACTTTTACTGACAAATCATAAAGAAATTTATTTGGATGCAATTCTTTGGTCTACAGATAATCTTACCATTTGTTAAAGAGGAACACAGTTTACATGCTAATAAATACGAGGCACTTGTAACGTCTAACACAAGCCTATCCAAGGATAGTATGATACTTATATGCTGTGGAATGGTGGCTGGAAAAACCTTTGTTTTCTGTAATTAAACATTAGTTTCTGTACGGATGGAAAACTTCCTGTTCAAAGCACCGCTGCAACCCTTATCACCAGTCTTAAATTTGAGCGGGGGTGTTTCAGACGCCGTTTGTCGGCTTTGCATGGCGTGAGAGCATGCGCAATGCCGAGTGCACTGGATGTCTGTTCGGAAACGCTGAGTCCAGTCTTACAGAGGCCAGAACCCCCTGCCTAGGGAATGGTGCCCCCCACAGTGGGCTGACCTTCTCACTCCAATTGATATTGCGAAGATAACCCCTGTTGTACGTGCCCACAGGAAAATATTATCGAGACTAGAGAGTCTCTCCCTGAGACTCCCTTCGCAGATGACTCCAGAGGGTGTCAAGCTTGTGTGAGAACTAACTACCAGGTTATGGCAGCCTGCAGGCCCTGCTTGGCTTCTCTGTCCTACATGCATGCTTTCTTGCATTTATAGCATTTGCTGTGACACAAGGAAGTCCGTGTTAGATGCTGACACCTTGACATTGAGCTTCCTGATGTCCGGAACTGTAAGGAATGATTTATGTCTTTATAACTTAGTAAGCATGTTGAATTTTGTTACAATGTTACAAAGTAGACTTAGCCATTTACTAAAAGACTCCATTTCTCTACTGTTCTCTGTGTTGTTACACACGAAAATGTATATTTGTTATTGGGGGGGGGGGCTGCCTATTATATTCTAGTGGGTATAATTGCCTTAATGGGATGCAGACTTATGTTAGTATTTAGTAGCATGTCCCTCTTTATTATTTCCCTTCTAATTGTGTGGCTTTTCTTTACATGTTTTGTACAGTATTTAAGTAGGATTATTCATTTCCGCAAAACTACTTTTGGAATTTTGACTGGAAAGGAAATCTGTAGACCTGTTAGTGGCATTGGAATATGTACAGCAAGTGTTCTGATTCATGATTTTTATGTCTTGCCATCCGTAGATTTATTCAAAATAATAATTCTTTCAATACTGTACAGGTTTTTGCGTGAATGACTTACACACTTGAAAAATCCCGTTTAGTCACGTGCCTATTGTTTTCCTGTCACTGTAGCAAACAAACTTGGCAAAATCTGGGGCTGGAGAGATGACTCAGCAGTTAAGAGCACTTGTTGCTCTTGCAGAGGACCAGGGTTGAGTTCCCAGTGCCCATATGGGGCACACCTGTAACTCTAGCTCCAGATAATCTGATGCCCTCCATATAATTTTAGCCTCTCACGGTACGGCAAGCACGAGGGTGCATACACCTACAAACAGGCGAACACTCATGCTCGTAAAGTAAAAACAAATAAGTCTTCAAAATAAACTTGGCTAAATCAATCCTAAAGGAAGAAAGGTTCATTTGGTTCACAGTTCTAAGAGGTTTCTGCCTGTGGCCAGGTAGCTTTCTTGCTTTGGGTACAAGACAAGGCAAACTGTCCTGGCAGAGACCGCATGGTGGGATGGACTTCATGCTGGAAAGGATGCTCAGAGAGTGGAGAAGAGGCTGGTGGTGAGGTTATCTTTCCAGGGCAAGCCTCCAGTGACCCGCTTCTTCAATTTGGCCTCGCGTCCTAATGTTTCCAACCCTTCTTCTGCATTAGTGTATGATTATGAATCGACCAATAGAAGAATTAATTGCTGAGGTCAGAGCCCCCAGCACCTGTAGTGTCACCTTCTAACCCTTCTGCACTGGAGAGTAAAAACCTCAGCAGATGGGATGCTGGGGGAGAAATGTAACATCCAAATCATTATAATAACATGATTAGTATCATTGGACTTGCAACACTGTCTTTGCTTACTAGTTGCTGACAGTGTATGTATCAATCAGTTATTAACATAGGTTATCTATTTGGAAAACCTGTTAAGATCACATGTTAATGCTATCCTTTATTCATATGCTTATTGTGTGTAGATATATATATATATATATATATATGTGTGTGTTTATAAAACAGCTAAACTCAATTATTAATTCTATGTTTAAATGTCCATTTTATATTCTTGTAGATACATTATCAAATAACAATAAGTTAGGTAGCCACTGTATACAGTAGAATAGGAATGAATACTTAACTAACTTGTTTCGTGGGGTCAGAATAATTTTGAGAAAAAAACAACCTGAGCAGAGCATTATAAGGGCAGAAAATACAAACTTCAAATGTGTGCGCATGGATACAAAGTCCTAAATAAGAATTGGCAATACTTCGCATACAAGCCATACCGTTAAGAGGTGAGTTTACTTGAGAACTAGAACTTTGTGTAATCACGTCCTTTGCTCTGGTGCTCTATCTTAGTGAGGAAATGGATTGCAGATCACAGCTGTGGGTAAAATCGAGGGAGCATGCTCCTCCAACTCCCCCTCTAACTGCATAGGCACAGAACCTGTGCATGAAAAGCAGAGAGGCTGCCTGAGGACCCTGGAATGCCCCGCACAAGGTGGAAGAGACCAGCAAGGGTCAAGCTCAGGGTGGAAATGTCCACTATGGCGTGGTCGTGACTCCTCCCACCTTCTGCTGCCTGAAAATGCTGAGTGGGTAGTGGGGGCTCTCATCCCGAGTGCGTGTTCAATAGTGGTCCCGGCACCCAGAGGGTCTGTAGAGGCTGACAGCCACCCTCGCTTTGGTCGTGGCGATTAGTTTTTAATTGTCAAATTGATAAAAATCTGGTATTTCCTGGGAAGGGACTCTCAAGGAGGAGGGATTGCCCAGATCAGGTTGGCCTGTGGGGATTTTCTAAATTGGGTTAGCTGCTCTGCAAAGCCCCATCCTGATATAGGTGTCACTGTTTTTTGAGCTGGGCCAGAAGCTGGATAAGAGCGAATTAAAGTGGGCTGACCAAGTGAGCATGCGTGTGTCGGTTCTCGCCAGTCTTGACTGTGGTTGTGATGGAACCGGCTGTTTCAAGTTCAGCTTGACTTTTCTGCTTTCATGGACTGTTCTCTGGAACCCTTTCTCCCCTAAGGTGCTTTTTGTCAGTGTATTGTATCACAGAAACATAAGTGAGATCGCGACATTAGCCTCTCAATGAATATTCTAAGTGGTCTAACTATGTGAATAAAAAAATGCCGATGTGCATCTTAAAAAATGTTTTATTATTTATTGGGAAGTGACTTTGGGTAGAGGCATTTTTATTTTATTTATTTATTTATTTATTTATTTATTTATTTTTGGTTATTTTCGAGACAGGGTTTCTCTGTAGCTTTGGAGCCTGACCTGGAACTAGCTCTTGTAGACCAGGCTGGCCTCAAACTCACAAAGATCTGCCTATATCTGGCTCCTGAGTGTTGGGATTAAAGGAGTGCCCACCACCGTCTGGCTTGGGTAGAGACAATTTTAAAGTCAACGTGTGAAAACATAGACCATGGTGACATTAACCCAAAGAAATATCAGAAGAATAGACTACAGAGCAAAGAAAATTATCCAAGAGGAACATTACAAAATGATAAAATGGTCAAGCACCCACCATACCATACAGAATCTGAGAATAAAAACACACCCTGACAATGACAGAGCTGAAAAATACATGAGAGAAAAAGCGGTACAGTTGGAATAGCCCATGGTCAGTGACAGTGAAGATATTCACATCCTCACTGGACACTTAGCAGAAAAGCCAGGCAGAAAGCTGCTAAGCACAGAAACTCTCAAGTCTTCACCCAACAGGTTTGAGCTGACATGAGTAGAGCAGCCCAGCCAGCATCAGTGACAGCATCAGCCTTTGAGGTGCCCACAAAACATCTCCCCACATAGACTGTATCCTGAGCTGTAAAACAATCTCCAGCAAACATAAAAGATGAACATCAGACAGAGTGTGTTCTCTGATTACAGAGATTCAACCCAAAAGCCAATTATAATGATGGAAAAATATTAAGAAAATGTGTAAGCAATGGAAAATTACCCAATACATTGCTAAATAATCCATTGGTCAAAAAATATAAGGGAGATAAATTAGATAATTAGAACATATTAAGTTTGTGAGCACAGTCAATACAATGAACAGTTCTAGGTGCCTCCTTAGCATGAAAATCTTAGTCTGGATTCCCAAAAAGCTAGGGAAAAAAAAGGCAATATAAATCTAATTCATAATTTTAAAACTCCATGTTATGGTTTACATTTGAGTCTAAAATCCAGCAGTCTGGCTTGGGTGCTGTGTGATTGGTCTGGAACCAGAGGCGCTACTTTGAAGGCTGTGAGACCTTTAAGGGGGTGGGGCCTGGGAGGCAGAAGTGGATGAGTTGGCTCAGCACAGTGAAGTACCTGCACCTGACTTTGCCCTGATCTCTGTGTTTCCTGGTCTGCCACCAACTGGCTAGATCGGGCACCCCACTCCCCCCACCATGGACAGGAACCTCTCTGTCATACTTTCCTCACCGTGATGGCCTGCAACCCTCTGAAGCTGTGAGCCAAAATAAATATCCCCTTCTTTGTATTGGTTGGGTAGTTTTATCCCAGGGACATAAAAGTAACTGATACATTCTCCAAAAGGAATACTTGCAGGAAATCCACTAGAAAATTCCACCAAATGTTTGAGGTAGAATTAGTGCCATTTCCTCACAATCTGAAAACAGAAGGGGGAATTCCCCTGTTCATTTCAAGAATGCCTTCATGTTATAATTATTCCAGTACCAAATCTAAACACCAAGAAGTAGTATAAGGGTAGGGTAGGAAGATCCAAAGGCAGGAAGGCAGGGAGGAAGGAAGAAAGGGAAGGAGAGGTAGAGGGAGGGAGGAAGGGAGGGAGGGAGGAAGGAAGGGAGGGAGGGAAGGAGAAAGGGAGGGAGAAAGGGAGGGAGGGAGGGAGGAAAAGAAAATCTTTGGGTAGCACTTTCAGGAATACATGTGAAATCCTTCACAGAATGTTACATTATAACATCCAGCAAAATATTCAAAAGAATTATACAGCATTACAAACCAGAACTTATCCCAGTGATACAAAGATTCAGGATAAAGAAGAAAATAAAAACCACAGGATCCTCTCAGTCAGTGCAACAAAAGCATTGGAAGAATTCAATACTTGTTCATGAGGAAACAAAAAAAAAAGTTGGGTGGTGGTGGCCCATGTCCTTAATCCCAGTACTCATGAGCCAAAGGTATATATCTGTCAGTTTGAGGCCAGCCTGGTCTACATAGTGAGCTCTAGGCCAAGACTACATAGTGAGGTCCCAGCTCTAAAGCACCAGCACCTCCTCTTCTACCTCCACCACCAGCACCACCACTTCCTCCTCCTGCTTCGCTACCAGCACCAGCACCACCTCCACCCACAGCCACCCCTGCAAAAACACAAACAAAATCCCCATATCCTTAGTGGTTAAGACTAAGGCATAGATTAAAAATGGATTGTCTGTGCACTCAGAAGGAGCATCTGCACAAATTACAGATTGGCACCCTTAAGGTGGGAGGCTGAATACTCTTTTCCTAAAACTGAAAGCAAAAATGAGGATGCCTCCAACTGCTCAAAACTGGAATTGGCATGTAAAATATAATAAAAGATTGTCCTAAAAAATAAAAAAATTCGTTTTTTTTGTGAGTTTCATACAATATGATTGATCGTATTCCCCACCTCCTCCGCAGCCATTTCCAGATCCACCTCCTTCATCAGCCACCCAAATTTGTGTCCTTTTTCTTTTCTTTTTAAACCTTCAAGATAAACTTGTGCTGCCCGAAACTGTCTTGGATATATGGTCTTCCACTGGAGCGTGGTTGAAATACCAGGGCTTGAGTTACATGAAGAAAACCTGTCCTTCCTTTCCCAGCAGCTAACAACCGCCAAGTCCTCCCAACACAGGGATGTGACTGGGTACCCAACTCCTCCCTCCATGCTGGGATCTGCTCTAGCTGGAGCATGCCCAGGTTTCGTGCATGCTGTTGCAACCGCTCTGGGTTCACATGTGCATCTGTCCTGCTGTGTCCAGAGGATGTTTTCTGGTGGTCATCTACCGTCTCTGGTTCTTATACTCTTTCTGTCCCCTCTTGTGTAGCGATCCCTGAGCCTTGGGAGATGTGTATGTGAGAGAGGTGTATATTCCTTTAGGGCTGAGCATTCTGCAGTCTCTAATTCTGTGTAGTGTGGGCGGTTTGGGTCTGTGTTAGTTATCGCCTACAGCAAATAGGAGAGCTCTCAGTAAGGGTCTCTAGCAGGGTCTTGTCACCCAGTTACAGGTTTTAGGGTAACTGTTTCCTTGCCTTCGCTCTTAATTCAACAGGGTGCCTGGACTTTTAGGAAACACGGGGAGAACAAGAATTTTTAGAAGAGAACAAAGAACGGTGTAAATGGTCACATGTGGCATGAACATGGAAAGGCTCCTGAGGGTGGAGAGAGAGGGAGGTAGGGAGATCCGGAAGATGAAGAGGGGGCAGAGATGCTATAAAAACAAAACAAATTTTGGTTAAAGATGACACAATTAAATATCATTCTTTTGAAAATTAGTAGTGAATTTTTTAATCGTTTTTATTGAACCACACATTTTTGTTCGCTCCCTTCCCTTCCTCCCCTCTACACTTCTATCCCCCCCCCCCCACGCTCCCAGTTTACTCAGGAAATCTTGTCTTTTTCTCCTTCCTATGTAGAGTCATATAGGTCTCTCTTAGGGTCCTCTTTGTTGTCTAGGTTCTCTGGAGTTGAGGACTATAAGCTGGTTTTCCTTTGCTTTATGGCTAAAAGCCACCTATGAGTGAGTACATATGATTTTTGTCTGTCTGGGTCTGGATTAGCTCAATCAATATAGGTTTTTTTTTATCTTAAATATATCCATTTGCCTGCAAAATTCAAGATGTCATTTTTTTATGATGTGTAGTACTCCACTGTGTAAATGTACCACATTTTCCTTATCTGTTCTTCAGTTGAGGGGCATCTAGGTTGTTTCCAGTTTCTGCCTATGACAAATAATGCTGCTATGAACATAGTTGAACACATGTCCTTGTGGGATGATCGAGCATCTTTTGGGTATATACCCAAAAGTAGTATTGCTGGGTAGATTGTTTCCTAATTTTCTGAGAAATCACCATATTGATTTCCAAAGCAGCTGTATAAGTTTGCACTCCCACCCACAATGGAGGAGTGTTCCTCTTACCCAAATCCTCTCCAGCATAAGCTGTCATCATTGTTTTTGATCTTGGTCATTCTTACAGGTATGTTTTGATTTGCATTTCCCTGATGACTGAGGATTTTGAGCATTTTCTTAAGTGTCTTTCAGCCATTTTAGATTTCTCTGTTGAGAGTTCTCTGTTTAGATCTGTACTCCATTTTTTATTGGATTATTTGTTCTTTTGATATCAAGTTTCTTGAGTTCTTTGTATATTTTGGAGATCAGCCCTCTGTCCAATGTGGGGTTGGTGAAGATCTTTTCCCATTCTGTAAGCTGCCGTTTTGTCTTATTGAACGTATCCTTTGCTTTACAGAAGTTTCTCAGCTCCAGGAGGCCCCATTTATTAATTGTTTCTCTCAGTGTCTGTGCTACTGGGGTTCTATTTAGGAAGTGGTCTCCTGTGCCAATTCGTTCAAGTGTACTTCCCATTTTCTCTTCTATGAGGGTCAGTATGGTTAAACCTAATTATTCATAAGCATTTTTTTAAAAAAAAAACTTTGCTATTTTGTAATATCCTCAAGATATAAGAAGATATGTTAGAAGATTGGCTCAGAGAGTTTCTTTCTTTCTTTTTTTTTTTTTTTGTTTGCAGCCTCCACCCTCCACTAACCACTTGTCTTCACAGCCTAGGCTCCCTCTCATCTTCTCTGGGTTCTAAAAGTCGGACTGGGTTTGAGACGCCACTCACCAGAACAGGCTGGCGAGTAGAGAACTGAAGGCATGTACCCACCCAAGGGCCCAGCTGTGCCATGAAGCCTCCAGAAGCTGCCCTTGGCGACCCTAGATCAGGTCCCTTCAGTCTCACCCTACAGTCAGACCGTTGCCTCTGGTTATAGACTACGGCCATGTGGTACCCGGGTCTCTGAAGGTCACCAGTCTCAGGAGAAGGGAAGATGTAAGAGCATCAGGGCCCTGTTGACAGCAGCGTTCCCGGACACAGCCCTTCCACTGCTTGCTAGGTCTGGGTGTCACCACCTACAAGGGACTCTGATCTTAAGAGGGGCAGAAAGCAAGTGATATTTGGGGTCTCTTCACACGGCAGTCTGGGGGTGGCTTGAGACCCCCACCCTTCTGTCAGCATATTCAGCATAAGTGGTTGTCTGCTGCAGGGAAGTCTCCCCACTAAGGCAGACATTGTCTCCTGTCCCCCCAGCCCTTCATGCTTACACTGTCTCCTTCCTGCCTTTGAAGCCAGCTCCTGGTTTGTATGGGAAATGTGACCCCTAAGTACCTAGTTTGTTCAGCTGTAGGTGTAACTGGGAAACCTTGAACTTGACAAAGGGGTGGGAGATAGCAAGGCTGAACACGAACAGGGTACAATGTCTCCTTAACTCACAAGCCTACTCCAGAGTCCCCTGACCCACCTGCTTGGGTTCAAAGGGAAGAATGAATACCAAGATGCTGAGGGACATGGGGACACTGTGGGTCCTATGGGGCTACAGAGCTCTCACACCCAGGAAGCTGGCCCTCAAGCCGCTCAGAGAGTTTCTAAAGGGCAGCAAAATACTTTTTTCATCAAGAGGGCAAACTGTGGAAATAAGGCTGCATTGCTTTTCGAATCCGCTAGATGGTGCTGCTGTGACAGCTATTGGCTGGGAGCCTTTTAGGTTCTTTCCTTTTTTTTTCCTCTTAACCACGAAACAAATATTTAACTTACTAAGTATCTTATATTTATGGTTAATTGCTAATACGATACTATTGATAATTTGTACATCAAATTTTCATTGGCACTTCCTATATGCAAGATACACACAGAGCAAATCTAAGACTTGGGAAACAGTCTGTGGCTGACATTTAATAAAGTTAAAGATGTCTTGTGTGGCTAAAGCTTTCTCCACACATACAAACTCCTCGTCTCATCCTTATTGCATTTACGCGGAGTAAGTCGGTGCTTTCTACGGAGCGGTACCAAATTAACACTTGTCAAAGGAGCTGCTCTTTTCTGCTTCCTTTTTAAACTACTTTTGGGGATTAGGTAAGTAAAGAGATTAAGCTTTGAATAAGTCCCGGTCAGATCTCGCTGCTTATTTTTGCTAATAAGAAAGATCAGGAGGTCATTTCTTTATTCCTGAAAATGGCCCAGGGTACACGCACAGAAAAACCCCTTCTTTATACTAAAAGCAAATTGGTTTTTGAGGTCGGATCCATTGGGATGCCGCAATGGTCTGAAAAATTGTGTTTGATAATTGCTTGAATCTTAATCAAGATTTTATTAAAATCAATATTTGATATGCTGCCCGATTTAATTAAATTAAACCGCAGAGAAATGAGCAATAAATGAATCTGAAAATCAATCCCAGGATAAGGTATGTTTCTCTTAATTAGAGGAGCGTTTGAAACCTTGGTTCAAGCAGTTGCTGGTCTTGAAAGATGGAGGCAGAGAAGAACCTGCGTTTGTGCAGAGTCTAAATGCACACTCCAGGGAAGAACCCGTGTCTGTGCAGGGTCTAAACGCACACTCCAGAGAAGAACCCACATCTGTGCAGAGTCTAAACACACACTCCAGAGAAGAACCCGTGTCTGTGCAGGGTCTAAACACACACTCCAGAGAAGAACTTGCATCTGTGCAGTCTTAATGCATACTCTTGGGGCTGGGCATTGGCTCCATTCCTTCCTTCTCTTCCAAATGGAGTTCTTGGAGATCTGTCTTCTAAAGTGTGGCGATCAGGTCCACACACATTTGAGGATGACACATGCTAAATTGCAGGTGTGGACTTTGGGTCAATAACCTGTTACCCCAGACTGCTTAGAAACTGGAAGGAAAGCAGGAGATAGCTCATTTTAGAGAAGATTATCGGCCAAAAGTAATTTTCTGGCCTAAGAAACAGGGAGCCTTCCTCGACAAGTGGGCAAACCAGTGAGCTGATGTAGGCAGTCTGAATCCCAAGGACAGACACGCAACCTTTAAGTTTATGCTGCTTAAGGATGGCAGGGAGTCACAGGTGTTAGTAACCACTCATCAGAGTTGGGATTCACTAATAAAGACATGGTGGGGTGGGAGAGGGAGCAAGGGGAAGATGCGATTCCAGGAGCAGAGCCTCGTCTCACCAGGATGCTAACAGAAGGTTAGTGTACACCCTGGGACAAGAACCACAGCCTTAATTAGACCTTCAGAGCCTAAGCCTGCATTTTTGCCTCTAAATCTTCTGAGTCATCCAGAGAGTCCACTCTAGGAAATGAAAGCTGAACACTGTTGGCAACAAGAAGGGGAATAAGGTCCCCAGGGCATCCACTCTCAAGTTAGTCAGTGTTTGTTTGGGGGTCTAACTGAAAAGTCTATGCCACTCACAACCACACAACCGAGAATTGTCTCTCCAAACATTTTCTTCCAAATTTAGTATTCTCCCATCTCTATATACCCCTGGTGTTCCTTTAAGCTTTTTCTTTAAGAGCTGCTAATGGCAGCTGCTGCCGAGCCTGAGGACCTGAGTTGCACAACCTGAACACGTGTGACAGAAGGAGAGATTTGACTCAAGCTATCCCTCTGGCCTCATGCGTGTGCTGTATCATGTACTTCCTGCCCCTCCCACCCTGCAAAAACATGTAATACAAACTCTCCTTGAAGATGACGTGCTTTAAAGATTTATTTTTATTTTTACTGTGTGTCTGTGTTGTGTATTCTGTGTGTGTCACATGTCTGTAGGCACCTGAGGGCACCACAAGAGGGCAATGGATGACCGGGAGCTGTTTTAGACAGCTGTGAGCTGCCACCCAGGGTATTGAGACCTGAACCCAGGTCTTCTGAAGTGTTCTTTACTGCTAAAGATGGCTCATTTACAAACAAACAAGCAAACAGGCCAAAAAAAGAAAAGACCCACTTGGTTAGAGTAATATTTGTTTTGCAATTTTAAAAGGGGAATCAGGGTTGTTTGCCCTAGGAAGGGTATGTGTTGTGTGCAAAAACATACAGCAAAGTGTCAGCCAGTGTTGGTGAATTTTTGCTCTAGGAAGTGTACTGAGGATTCAAGACATATCTGCACCAGGCTGAGATGTCCTTGATCATAGCAGAACAATTGAACAACACCTGAAGTAGGAATAAAATTCTCATTCGGTGAATCAGTTTTATCCAATGAATTGCCCGTGTACAATCTGACAATGGCCCATGGGCCTTGATTTGCTGCTCCAGTGATGTGTGTGTGTGTGTGTGTGTGTGTGTGTGTGTGTGTGTGTGTGCGTGCACATGCACCTGCACGTGTGTGTGAGTGAGTGTGTGCACACATGTGCTTGCTTGGGCATATGTGTCCTTATATGCACCCACAAGCCACAGGAGGATGCCAGCTCCTGCTTTGTCACCCTTACTCCTTGAGACAGTGTCTTTGGACAGAACTTGGAGCTAGGCTGACAGCTGGGAAGTCCCAGCAATCCTCCTGCCTCTATCTCCCATAGTGCTGGGGTTACAATCATGTGTGAAGACATGCGGCTTTTAACGTTGGTACTGGGGATTTGAACTCAGGCCCTCGGGCTTGCACAGCTAGCGCTTTTGCTCCTGAACTGTCTCCATGACTCACTCCTCTTTTATTTTACTCTCTGAATGCCAACTTGCCCCAGTAGCATTTAAACTCTTTTAGCTTTATTAATTTATCTTTTGTGTATGAGTTGTCTGCATATATACTTGCATGTCAGAAGAGGGCATCAGATCCTATTATAGATAGTTGTGAGCAACCATGCAGTTGCTGGGAATTGAACTCAGAACCTCTGGAAGAGCAGCCAGTGCTCTTAATTGCTGAACCATCTCTCCAGTCTGCTCCCAGTAGTATTTAAATATTGCTTTCTCAGCTCTAGAAAAAAAAGAAGCAGACTCACCTAGGAGGAGTAGAAGACTGGAAATAATCAAATTGAGGGCTGAAATCAACAAAATAGAAACACAGAAAACAATCCAAAGAATCAATGAAACAAAAAGCTGGTTCCTGGAGAAAATCAACAAGATAGATAAACCCCTATCCAAACTAATCAAACGAAAGAGAGAGAACACGCAAATTAATAAGATCAGAAATGAAAAGGGGGACATAACCACAGACACAGAGGAAATTCAGAGAGTCATTAGATCTTACTACAAAAGCCTATATGCCACAAACCTGGAAAATGTAAAAGAAATGGACGCTTTTTTAGATAAATACCATTTACCAAAACTAAACCAGGACCAGGTGAACAATCTAAACAGACCTGTAAGTCGCGAAGAATTAGAAGCTGTTATCAAAAACCTCCCTACCAAAAAAAGCCCAGGACCAGATGGTTTCAATGCAGAATTCTACCAGAACTTCCAAGAAGACCTAATACCTATACTCCTTAATGTATTCCACAATATAGAATCAGAAGGGTCATTACCAAATTCCTTTTATGAAGCCACAATTACTCTGATACCAAAGCCACTCAAAGACTCAACCAGGAAAGAGAACTACAGGCCAATCTCACTCATGAATATCGACGCAAAAATCCTCAACAAAATACTGGCAAATCGAATCCAAGAACACATCCGAAAAATTATCCATTATGATCAAGTAGGCTTCATTCCTCAGATGCAGGGCTGGTTCAACATACGAAAATCTATCAATGTAATCCAGCATATAAATAAACTGAAAAAAAAACCATATGATCATTTCATTAGATGCTGAAAAAGCATTTGACAAAATTCAACATCCATTTATGTTAAAAGTCTTGGAGAGATTAGGGATACAAGGGTCATACCTAAATATAATAAAAGCTATATACAGCAAGCCGACAGCTAACATCAAATTAAACGGAGAGAAACTCAAAGCCATCCCGCTTAACTCAGGAACACGGCAAGGCTGTCCACTCTCACCATACCTCTCCAATATAGTGCTTGAAGTTCTAGCAATAGCAATAAGACAACATAATGGGATCAAGGGGATTCGAATTGGAAAGGAAGAAGTTAAACTTTCATTATTTGCAGATGATATGATAGTGTACATAAGAGACCCCCAAAACTCCACCAAAGAACTTATACAGCTGATAAACAGCTTTAGTAATGTGGCAGGATACAAGATCAACTCCAAAAAATCAGTTGCCCTCTTATACACAAAGGATAGGGAAGCAGAGAGGGAAATCAGAGAAGCTTCACCATTCACGATAGCCACAAACAGCATAAAATATCTGGGGGTAAATCTAACCAAGGAAGTGAAAGATCTATTTGACAAGAACTTTAAGGCATTGAAGAAAGAAATTGAAGAGGATACCAAAAAATGGATGGACCTCCCTTGCTCTTGGATTGGGAGGATCAACATAGTAAAAATGGCAATTCTACCAAAGGCAATTTATAGATTCAATGCAATCCCCATCAAGATCCCATCAAAATTCTTCACAGATCTGGAGAAGACAATAATCAACTTTATATGGAAAAACAAAAAACCCAGGATAGCCAAAACAATCCTATACAATAAAGGATCTTCTGGAGGCATTACCATCCCTGACTTCAAACTCTATTACAGAGCTACAGTAATGAAAACAGTGTGGTACTGGCATAAAACAGAGAAGTCGACCAATGGAATCGTATAGAAGACCCGGATTTTATCCCACAAACCTATGAACACCTCATTTTCGATAAAGGAGCTAAAAGTATGCAGTGGAAGAAAGAAAGCATCTTCAACAAATGGTGCTGGCACAACTGGATGTCAACCTGTAGAAGAATGAAAATAGACCCATATCTCTCACCGTGCACAAAACTCAAGTCCAAATGGATTAAAGACCTCAATATCAGTCCGAACACACTGAACCTGATAGAAGAGAAAGTGGGAAATACCCTACAACAGATGGGCACAGGAGATCGCTTCCTATGTATAACCCCAGAAGCACAGACATTAAGGGCAACATTGAATAAATGGGACCTACTTAAACTGAGAAGCTTCTGTAAAGCAAAGGACACTGTCACTAAGACACAAAGGCAACCTACTGACTGGGAGAAGATCTTCACCAACCCCGCAACAGACAAAGGTCTGATCTCCAAAATATATAGAGAACTCAAGAAACTAGACTTTAAAATGCTAATTAACCCAATTAAAAAATGGGGCACTGAACTGAACAGAGAATTCTCAACAGAAGAAGTTCAAATGGCCAAAAGACACTTAAGGTCATGCTCAACTTCCTTAGCAATCAGGGAAATGCAAATCAAAACAACTTTGAGATATCATCTTACACCTGTCAGAATGGCTAAACTCAAAAACACCAAGGATAACCTTTGCTGGAGAGGCTGTGGAAGAACAGGTACCCTCATCCATTGCTGGTGGGAATGCAATCTTGTGCAACCACTGTGGAAGTCAGTGTTTCGGTTTCTCAGGAAATTCGGGATCAACTTACCCCTGGACCCAGCAATACCACTCTTGGGAATATACCCAAGAGATGCTCTATCAAATGACAAAAGCATTTGTTCAACTATGTTCATAGCAGTATTATTTGTAATAGCCAGAACCTGGAAACAACCTAGATGCCCTTCAATGGAAGAATGGATGAAGAAAGTATGGAATATATACACGCTAGAGTACTACGCTGCGGTAAAAAACAATGACTTCTCGAATTTTGCATGCAAATGGATGGAAATAGAAAACACTATCCTGAGTGAGGTGTCCCAGACCCAAAAAGATGAATATGGGATGTACTCACTCATAATTGGTTTCTAGCCATAAATAAGGACCACGGAGTCTACAATAGGTGAACCTAAAGAAGCTAAGGAAGAAGGTGAACCGAAGGAAAAACATATAGTTGTCCTCTTCGCTAAGGGAAGTAGACCAAATTTCCGGGGAGAAAATGGGATCTTGGGGGGGGGGGTGGGATGGGGGTAAGGGGAGATGGGGAGAGAAAAGGTAGAAGGGAAGGAGGGGGGACCTGGGAAACGAGAGAATTGGGATAAAGGAAAGGTGGATAGGGGAGCACGGAACCACAATTCTTAGTTAAGGGAGCCACTTTAGGGTGGGCAAGCGACTTGACCCTAGAGGGGCTCCCTAGTGCCCAAGATGAGGTTCCCAGTTAGTTCCTTGGGCAGCTGAGGATTGGGAACCTGAAATGACCCTATCCTAGAGCAATATCTTGCATATCATCATAGAATCTTCATCTGGTGATGGATAGAGATTGAGACAGTGACCCACACAGGAGCACTGGACTGAGCTCCCAAGGTCCCAAGGAGGAGCAGAAGGAGGGAGAACATGAGCAAAGAATTCGGGACCACGAGGCGTGCATCCACCCACTGAGACAGTGGAGCTGATCTACCGGGAGCTCACCAAGGCCAGCTGGACTGTGACCGAAAAAGCATGGGATAAAACCGGACTCTCTGAACATGGCGAACAATGAGGGCTGATGAGACACCAAGGACAATGGCAGGGGGTTTTGATCCTACTTAATGTGCTGGCTTTGTGGGAGCCTAGCCAGTTTGGATGTTCACCTTCCTAGATATGGACGGAGAGGACCTAGGACTTAACACAGGGCAGGGAACCCGGACTGCTCTGTGGACTGGAGAGGGAGGGGGAGAGGAGTGGGGGGAGGGGGAGAAGGGTGGGAGGAGGGGGAGAAGGGTGGGAGGAGGGGGAGAAGGGTGGGAGGAGGGGAAGGGAAATGGGAGGCTGGGAGGAGGTGGAAACTTGTTTTTTTGTTTATGTTTTTTTTTCTTCTTTTCGCAATAAAAAAAAAATATTGCTCTCTCCCCATTTAATGCCACTCTCTTATTATAAAGTATCTAGAGACATCCTTAAAACAAATACAGTAGGATTATCAGGCAGATAACAGGATGAGAGCGTTCCCTTGTTAACAAGGAACTCTGCCTGTCTTCCTATATCCTGCTTGATCAGTTTCTCTAACAAGTGGTAGGTTTCCACTATGTGGTGACTGTAATGTGCCCCTCACTCTCCTCTTCACCTCCTGACTTTCACTCCCTGCTTCTCCAAGGCAAGCACCCTGATCATAGTTTGTGTGTTTGTTGAGAAGTACTCAAGTTGAGGCAGGAATAAGGCCCTCCCCTCTGTATCTAGGCCGAGAATGTATTCCTTCATAGGGAATGGGCTCTAAAATGCTAGTTCATGCACTAGGGATACATCCAGGACCCACTGCTACTCAGGAGATCTTATCTATTTCCCCTTCCCAGGGGGATCCATGCATGTCTCCCTTAGGGTCCTCCTTCCTAGCTAGCTTTTCTGGGGTTGTGGGCTATAGTCTGGCTATCCCCTTTTTATGTTTAATATCCACTTATGAGTGAGTACATACTGTGTTTGTCTTTCTGGGTCTGGGCTACGTCACTCAGAATGTTTTTTTTTCCTAGTTCCATCCATCCGCCAGCAGATTTAATGATGTCATTGTTTTGTTGTTGTTTGCTTTTTATTTTATTTTGTTTTACCACTGAGTGATACTCCCTTGTGTAAATATGCCACATTTTCTTTATCCATTCTTCGGGTGAGGGCATTTAGGTTGTTTCCAGGTTCTGGCTATTAGGAATAACGCTGCTATGAATGTAGTTGAGCAATGTCCTTGTGGGATGAGTGTGCATCCTTTGGGTATATGTCCAAGAGTGGTCTTGAGGTGGGTTGTTTCCTAATTTTTTGTGAAACTGCCATACTGATTTCCAGAGCAGCTGTGTAAGTCTGCACTCCCATCAACAATGAAGGAGTGTTCCCCCCTTACTCCACATCCTTTTCAGCAGAAGCTGTCATCAGTGATTTTGATCTTAGCCATTCTGACAGGTATGAGATGGTATCTCAGAGCTGTTTTGATTTGCATTTCTCTGATGGTTAAGGATGTTGAACATTTCTTTAAGCATCTTTCAACCATTTGAGTTTCTTCTGTTGAGAATTCTCTGTTTAGATCTGTATCCCATTTTTAAATTGGATTATTTGGCATTCAATGTTCTTTGTATATTTTGGAGATCAGCCCTTTGTCCTATGTGGGACTAGTGAAGATCTTTTCCTATTCTGCAGGCTACCATTTTGTTTATCATGTCCTTTGCCTTAAAGAAGCTTCTCAGTTTCATGAGGTCCCATTTATTAATTGTTGCTCTCAGTGTCTGTGCTCCTGGTATTATATTTAGGAAGTGAGCTCCTGTGCCAATGCATTCAAGGCTATTTCTCACTTTCTCTTCTATCAGGTTCAGTGTAGCTGAATTTATGTTGAAGTCTTTGATACATTTGGACTTGAGTTTTGGGCATGGGGATTGATATGGATCTATTTGCATTCTTCTCCATGTTGATATCCAGTTATGCCAGCACCATTTGTTAAAGATGCTTTTTTAAAATCCATTTTTTAATTTTAGTTTCTTTGTAAAAAAAATTAGGTGTTCAAATGTGACAAATCCATGTAATTTTAAGATAGAGTTTTAAGAAATGTTTATTATTATTGTTGTTATTATTTATGTGCAAGTATGTGTATGTGTGTTGTGTGTATAGAAACACTGTTATTAGTGTGGAGTTCATAAGTTGTTAGATCTCCTGTGATCTGAAGTTGGAGTTACAGGCTGTTGTGAACCACATAAATTGGGTGCTAAGCACTGAACTCTGCAGGAGCAGTAAGTGCCTCTAACCTCTGAGCCCTCTTTCTAGCCACAGCTTGTTCATATCCTGGTGGATCAGGAAGGAAGCTAGTGAGTAGTGGGACAGGCAGCCAGACCAGTCTATAACGCTCAAGGCTGCCATCTAGTGCTCAAAGCCTGCCAGCTAGACACAAACTCCCAAACAGCCCCACAAGATAAGGACCAAGCACCCAAACACTTGAGCCTGTGGGGATGGTTCCAATTCAAGCACAGACCTTTGGCATCTCTTATATATTTGAATCACATTTATGTTCCCACAGTTTTGGAGGACCAAGTTGCTGGCATCTAACTTAGGCTCACAATTAAGCTCTCTCCTTCTGTTGCTTAGGATGGGAAGCTGAGAGGGTCGTTCTTTTGTAGATAGCGTGAGATGTATTGGAAGGCTGACTTTCTCCCACTTCTGTTGTTACCTTCAGCATTGGAGATCATTAGCTGCCTGTATGTATATCTAATTCTCTCAGCTAGGGCTCTCTTTTGTTATCGTGCACAAGGTGGTGTTAGATGCTCAGCTTTGAGAAGAACTGGATTTCCAGTGGTGTTTTTCACCCTTGGGAGTAGATGTGGAGAGCCCTGTGCTGTATAGTAATAAGAACTTTCACGACTTGCTTTGAATGGTATCGGGGGTGTGCGTTGGAGTGTGGTGGGTGAGCTCCACCCTATGTGTATTCTATTATTTAATACTCAGGAGTCTTTCCAAAGACTAAAACGAAAGGAACCAAGCATCCATCTTTACTGACTCAATGTTCTTCTTGCTTCTGCTCCTCTGCTCCCCAAGCCCCCACCCCTGAACTCTGAGCTCACCCAGGGTTCTAGGATTTGATTCTCCCTAAGAGCCATTTTGTAAGGAAAATTAGACTAAAATTCCTACTTTAAATGATCAGCTCCTTGTATGGACTTGGTGAGCTCAGCATACACACACACACACACACACACACACACACACACACACACACCCTGCTTCACAAACATACTGGAGGGAGCTCCCCCTGAATTACTTTCCTCCTTTGTCCAAGGCAGCACACTCTAAGCTGCCTCCAAAATCCTACCCAAATTTGCCTTGCTGGACTTCCCAGGAAGTTTGCCCACTTCTCTGTCCTGCCACTCTTCCTTCTATGGATCTCTATAAAATCCATACTCAATGGGCTATTATCACTCAAAGGAATAAAAAATTAGCAATGGAGAGACAAAAAAAATCCCTTTATGTAAGAAGCATAAAGTTTGTGATGGCACGAGGTTAGGAAAACTTTATCTTCTGTTCTAGGTTAGCGCATTAGGTTTTGTTTTTTTTCCCACTGCTGTGGTAATGGAGCATGACCAAGGCAATGTACAGAAGAAGGAACTGATTTGAGCTTATGGTTCCAGAGGGAGAGTCCATCGCGGTGGTGCAGGCATGGTGTCAGGAGCGGGAATCTGAGAGACTGTACCCTGTACCCTTTCCTGCAAACACAAAGCAGGAGGACTGACGCAGAAGTGAGGTGACTCTGTGAAATCTCAAAGCCCGATTGTCGATGGCGTACTGCTCCAACAACGCTGCACCTCACTTTAATATCCATAAACATCTCCCCCTCCTGGAAACCAAGTCTTCAAATGCCTGAGCCTGTGGGAGACATTCTCATCCAAGCCACCACAGACGTCTATAACAAAAGAGTGTGTGTGTGGGGGGCACTGTTCTATCATAACCTTGTCTCCCGCACAGTGATAATTACATTGCCTTGGTTTGTGTCTCTCTTAGGAGGTTGAAAGTCAAGATTCCGAAGCTCTGCTTCCTAGAAGGATACTTAGCAGATCTCCTCACACATTCGTTATTTCCTAAAAGAGCCTGCTTATCTCCAGGCACAATTGCGTTGTGCCAGACACTTCACCCAAAATACATCCTAATATTAACTTCTAAGAACTACGTCTTGAAAATTGCTTTGGTGACTCTGGAGTAGGATCTGGACAGATACATGGTGGAATGTTTCCAGGCTGTAGAGACGTCTTGGTTGTTAGGGGTGTTACAGCTAGTTCAGGCAACCCAAGTTCACAGCTCCTGGCACCCACTTAAGGAAGCTTGCCACTCCCTGGAACACCAGCGCCAGGGATTTGATGCCTTCTACTACCTCCACAGACATCGCACACAGGTGACATTGCTCACACGCACATACCCATAAAGGAAAACAAATCCTTGCGAAGTGTTTCTCAGGCGGCTGTGTTTGGGAACCATTACTCAAGCTTCAGACTCCCTTTTCTTCAGCAAGTGTCCCCATTTACCAAAGCAAAAGGCCCATCCGTAGACTGTACTCACCTGCCGGTGATCCCTTACCCTGGTTGGATCACAGGACCTTGGTTTTCACTCAGTATTTCATCTTCTAAGGGAAATGTTTGCAGGTCTGCTCATCTCCAGAAAAGTTCAATGTCTCAAAGCCTGTTTGGTGACCATGTTAGAGAAGAGGATTATTGGAATGTGGCAGTGGGGCAGTCACACTTAATCCCAGAGAGGCCTTGGGAAGAATTCTTAAGCAAAACATGCAGACATGAATGATTTGGTTTGGGGACTGAGGGAACACCAGCATGTTAGTTAATGGAGACATAGAGGGGATGCTAGGGGCGTGACCCCAACTCTTCAGCTTCATCCTGGAAAAGGAACTGTTGCAGAGATTGAATGACATGGCGGGAGGTGCACTCAGTGAACTGGGCGGGGAGCAGGTTGATGGGAAGGCACTGACAGCTTGATGAGATCGCCTCAAACTACCTCAGGAGTGCGGTCATTTCTAACAGAATTCAAGAATCTGAGTGTGTTCTATGACTCATGGGTTTAGACGATCATAGGGTCATCAAGGCACTTAGGTCTTCCTGTGACGACTTTCCCAGGTGGCACCAGTGCCTCTCATAGTTGCAAGAGGTTTCTTCCTCCTGTTTATCAAGGATCTGTTCATCCCTCTGGCTTCATTGGACCAAAATACCATGACATAGGCAATACTGCATTTGATTTTGCTAGTAGAGATTATAAGAAAGTGGGAATAGATTTTGAGGGGACAGCTAACATGAAAGGGTGGCAGTTTTAACCACTGAGCCACCTCTCTGGCCCCCTTTCTTGCAGCAGCTCCTCCAGCCCTCCCCTGCCTCGGTCCTTGCTTTACAGATGAGCTGTAAACAAGGCTGGAAGAGAAGAAGTGACAGATGCTAAGTTGCAGGCTTGTAAGTGGCAGAACTGGGATCCATGTGAGGATTCAGCTTCAGAGATCCCAACCTACACATTGTCTACTATTACCTATGAACCATTTGGGGGACTCTCTGTCCCAGTCTTACAAGGCATTCAAATGTCTTCCCAAGTTCCTGTGATGCCACCGGGGCAGTCCTCTGACCTAGAAAGGTCTGCGTTTGACATGGCATGGCATTTCTTTCCAGCTTCTGTCCTTATCGTGCATGTTTGAAATTCTTTTTGCAAGAAATGAGCCTTTTTTTTTCTTCCAGTTCATTTTTTATGGATTTATATCTTCTTCCATTCTTGCCTGATCCTGTCTCTCTGGGAAATCTGGGTCCCTTTTCCCCAGGGGAACAATTTCCTTGTCTCCACGTTTCAGTCCTATGCCCACTTACGACTTTACTTTAGTCTCTGTCTAGAGGATGTAAGGGCAGGAGGAGACAACCAACGGGACAATAAAGTTCCATCTTTGACCTGGGAAATGATCAGCACGCCCTTAGGGCGTTTTTGAACTCTTGCCGTACTCCCCGAAATCCTGAAGGATGCAGACTTTCCCGGCTCTCTGGACAGTTCCCTAGCACACAGACACTTAGTAAGAAGCAGGGACTCTTGGCCGAAGGAACTGCAGTCCACCACTGCTGTGCAGGAGGAAACTCATTAGGGTGCTAGAATACTCCTCCACGTCAGAGCACTTTCCATATCCGACAATGACCACGCACCTACCAGGAGCCATCCATCACGTCTTGTTTCTTTTCTGTACTGTTGAGTGAATCATTTTATCTCCCACAGCAAACATGGGGGATATGATTATTCCCATTCTTTAGATGAGCACATTGAGGCTTCCAGAGGTGAAGTCTTTTTCAGGTCAGGGGTGATAGATGGTGGAATTTAAAAAAAAATTCAAGCCCAAGCTGGCTGACTCCACCGCCAATACTTGACACACGGTCAGCTTGGGAACAGACATCAGATACTTCATTCAGAAGCCGAAATTTGTCCTTTTTTCTTAATCATGACCAATGCCATACAGGAAACCCACAGTGAGTTTGAGACTCTGGCCCCGGCGACATAGCGCACAACCTTATCCACATACAACATGGGCACACATGCTCAGACATGATGGTAGCTCTACGGTACGAGAGGGACCAACGGGCAGCGTGCAGCGAGTTGTCACAGAAATGGCACTGGCAGTCAGGTGGCAAACCAGCGTTACAAGGTAAAAATAATAATAATTCGGAGGAAAAAAAAAGTATGTAAGACGCAAGATGCCAGCTGTAATTTCAAGAAAGTCTTGATTGCGGGCTCCAGGAACTATCCACAAAGCCTTGCTCCAGTACAGATTTTCCCTTGTAAGGTAGCATGAAAAAAAAGGAGAGGGGTTTTTATTTTTACTTGGTGTTTATTGTTTCCTCCTTGGCAGCTGTGCCGATGCCGTGTTCATTATGCAGAGGAGAATTATTCTGATTATTGACAGTTAGCATTCTTCCCATAATTTGCGGTTCTTCATCTCCGGATTGTCTCCTCACCTCCTCTCCTGTCTGCGCGTGAATGAGGCTCGGAAACTCGCTCACTGCTTACCCAGCTGCTGGGAGGAACAGAGTTGAAAGTTCAGTTGCAATTGATGCTAAATCCTTCCTTACAATTTGCTTTATTTTAAACTTAAATCCTTAATTACGTTATTTATTTATTATAGTGTATGTGTGTGTGTAGGAGAGAGAGAGAGAGAGAGAGAGAGAGAGAGAGAGAGAGAGAGAATATGCATATGGAGGTCAGAGGACACATTGTGGGAGTCAAGTGTGCCCTTCCATCATGTGGGGTCTGGGAATCGAACTCAGGCCGTCGTCAGGTTTGGCATCAGATCTTGATGAGCCATTTTGCCCACATCGCCTTTCTCTGAGCATCCCTATCCCTGAACTCACATGGTTTGTTCTCAGCGCATGAAAAAGAGGAGTCAGGTTCGTCCTCCTAGCTTGCCTGTCCAGTAACTGTGGGAGTACAGGATGTCCCAGTCCCTCCCAGACAGTTCCCCCAGAAGTGTATATCAGTGATTGAAAAGAATGGTT
This sequence comes from Microtus oregoni, assembly GCF_018167655.1. Classification (NCBI taxonomy): domain Eukaryota; kingdom Metazoa; phylum Chordata; class Mammalia; order Rodentia; family Cricetidae; genus Microtus; species Microtus oregoni. The sequence goes on from NW_024543063.1 coordinate 37,405,647, forward strand.
TGTGTTCTTTCTTGTTTTTTTTTCTTAGAAAAAGCAGTATTGAAAAAATAAGCAAACAAAAAAATGACATCAAGATCTCCCCTTTATGCAATTTCCAGTAGTGCAGAGACAGATTCCTTTGGTGTCCTTCCTGGCTTGATTTCAGCTGCAGATCACAAGCCACAGTGAAGTAAGCCAACCTCAAGCTCTCCCTGTAGGGGAAGAAACATAATGTGGGTGGGGGACCCCCACAAAGTTGGGGCAGAAGCTAGCAGAGAGTTGGCTGCCACTGTGGCTTTGGTGGACAGTTCTGAAGGCACCTGGCAGTCTCGAGGACAGCTAGAACAATCCTTGCTTTCTCAGTGCTGCCTCAAATATGTTTCCTGGTCTTGACTCTTCCTCCTTTCCTGGGTCACCTTCCAGATGACATCCAGACCAATGGTAGCTTGGCTTTGGGAAAATGCAAAATTAAATGGGAGAGAAGAGAGAAATGAGATAGGTATGGGGTAGGTGGAGGGAAGGGAGTAAGGAGCGGGGAGGGGAGAGAGAGAGAAAGAGAGAGAGAGAGAGAGAGAGAGAGAGAGAAAGAGAGAGAGAGAGATTGGGATTTTCCCTTAAGTTTTTTTCTCTTTCTAGATTTTGCTTTTTATTGTTTTGGATTAAAATTTATTCTCTAAATTTCGGGAGTAATATAAGTAAATCAGATAGATGTATGTTTACAGGTTCTATATTAAAAATAAAAAACATACAAGAACTCTATTTATCTATCTATGTGTTAATTTAATATTTACTTATTTATGCAAAAGGCCACTCTGTGAAGACAGCCACTGGGCCAGAACTCAGTCTTGAGTGAGTCAGACCCAGAGTTCAGGTACGACTCTGAAACTTTTATTCTCAGGCCTTTAAACACCTCTTTGAAGAAGAATGCTTTTTCTGGGCTATGGTATGCCTCGGCTGGGGCTGTAGCATGTCGTCACAGTGCTAGGCATTTAGTAAGCACTTGCTGTATGCCAGTGATCATTATGCAAGAATTTCCCTAAAACTACATAGACTAATGTACTTGCCTACTCCCTGTGGGCAAGGGATGTAGATAGCCACTGAGTCCACTGGGGATTCGTCCAGAACTTTTTCTGTGTTTATACAAACATTCTTTCAAATTGCAAGTGTCCGGATAGGGAGATGGTGAACTGGGTAAAGGTCCTCCTGCAAGGGCATGAGAACCTGTGTGTGTGTGTGTGTGTGTGTGTGTGTGTGTGTGTGTTTATGTGTATGTGCCCTCACATGTGTGATGCCATGGTGTACACGTGGAAGTCAGAAGTCAACTTTGGAGCATCAGTTCTCTCCTTGCACTAGGGTCCGGGGACTGAACTTGGGTCATTGTATAACAAACTCTTTTACTTGCTGAGTCACCGTACTAGCCTGCCCTACAGCTTAGGACACAGAGAATCATGTGTGCTGTCACCATCACTCTAATAACCACATCACCGCCATCCTCTGAGCTGAAATTCTGGATTCTGCAGTGTAGCTGGTCCTTAGCATTTTCCTTCTACAAATCTGGATTTTATCAAGTGGGCGATGAGAAAGATAAACCTAAGGCAAGGACTGCTGGTGAGATAGATGCCTGTGGTCCTAAGATGTAGGTTCTCATAATCCCCTCGAGAACTTCCTTTTCCCATCAGCTCCTTTAAATAGATCAGCCTACTTGGGCTCAACCTCCCTCCTTGAGTTCCAGGCTCACAATCTATCATCTCAAGATAAGGCCTCCAAGGAGACTGTGGTTTGTAGACCAGCATATCTCCTGGGAGCTGGCCTTGCCTGCAGAGTTGGCCTGGGGTGCGATCAGAAAAATGTTCATTGCAAGTGCCTAAGGCCTTCTTTGAAGAGATCAGTCAACTATTAGGCAGTATCTGGGCTTTTCGTTGTGGTGCTTCTATAGACAGTGCATGGAATAAGCAAAACCCTAGCTCTGTATGAGATCTCACTTCAAAGACCACATCCTGCTGATGTTTCCCGTGCAGCATCTGCAGGAGGCCTGAGTGAGCATTGGTGGGTCTGCTCAGCTCCAAGGAAGGCAGAGCTTGGTGGGAAGCAGCTTTACTCCTCTGATGAACACTGTAGGTCCTTTGCTGCTTGGAAGAATAGCATGACCCTGGTGCCAGATACTCTGAACTGAGGGCCTTTAAGATACAGACGGCTTTCCTCCTCTGTGGTGATCTGCAGAGACCAGAGTCAGCTGAGCGTTCAGACAAATGTTCTCACTGAGAACTCTGAGTACGGAGACAATACACTGAAGCAGATCAGACGCCAGGCATTTGTTCTCTTCTGTGCTTCTTTGTCTCTTTATTCAAGTTTTACCAAGTTCTGTGGAATCCTATTTAATTAGTGGACATTGTGTTCTGTGTTATCTCATTATGTTTGAACTCAGAGCCTTTCACTTTATGTTGTTCTATTCTAGTCTATCCCATCCCATCCCATCCCACCCAATATCACATCCTCCTCATCCCATCCCACCCAATATCACATCCTCTTCATCCCATCCCATCCCATCATCTATTCTGTCTCATCCCATACCACCTTATCCTTCTGTATTCCATTAAATTACTGTAGTGTAATTCTATGAGACAGAGTCTAGTCTCATAGAAGCCAGACTGGCCTCAAACTTACCATGGATGACATTGAACTTCTGATCATCCCATTTCTACCTCCCAAGTGCTGCTATTAGCAGACATTCTCAACCATATATTTGGGTGTCACCAACTTTTCAAGATGGCACAAAGTTCCTATATGTACATGTGCATGTATTTCAAGGGGTGATTTTTAAAATTGTTTAAAATTCTGCCTATTTTCTTTGCTTTTCTGCAATTGTTACACATGTGTGGAAGTATGTGTTTATGCACATGTGTTGGGTGCTCACAATTGTGCATGCACATGTAAAGGAAAGAAGTCGATGTTAGGTGTGTTTCTCAAGGGCTCTCCACTTTAGTATCAGGAAGGAGAGAGTTTGACAGGGGTGGGAAGGAGACAAGTGTGAAAGTAATGAGAATGGACCATGTATGTCTATGAAATTATCACAAGAATACATGTTATTAATAAAAATATAAGAGGAGTTCAAAAGTAAAAAGCAAAGCAAAACAAACAAGCAAAAAAGCCAAACGAATCATGTTGCCGTCCCTCACCATTGTTCTATTCTGGTGGCTAGGGACCGTTTGCAGAAGAGCGTGTATAGAAAGAAGTCCAAGCACAACTTCCTTTAAGAGGAAGGGCGGTGGCTGTGAAGATGAGTGACAGGTCATGGTCTGTCTCAGATGCTGACGGGGCCTGGGCCCAACCCATAGTCATCGGCTAGCCAACCTGGTATGATGCTCTCACAGCCCCCAACCTGAAGAAGCAGTAAAGAATTTATCTTCCTCAGAGTGCATTCCTAGCTCTCCTCTTCCTGGCCAGTGAGTGATGCATTTCCAAACGTGGAACATTATTCTGTTTGCTCAAAAGTCAAGGAGTTCTGTCTTTCTACACTCTTGATTGCAAACAACAGAAACTTGCATCCAGAGACTCAATTGCCAGAAGAGCACTGGGTAGAATTTCCAAAAAGTTCAGACAACTGGGCAGAAATGTGAGTAGCCAGGATCATGGTAATCCTACCCTAAGACTAAGTTCTGACCCTGTCATTGACTCCCCTGCCTATGAGCTCAGAGCTACAGTTTGCCCTGCTGGTTCCATTGCATATGGTCCTTGAATCCTCTACTTTTGACAGAGCCCTTGCCAGTTCAGGAGTCCAGTATGGATAGGGATTGTCTGCCAGTCAAAATCCATCACTCGATCTCCCTAGCCTCAGCTCTGGATTAAAATTCTAGTGAAGGCACACCTCATTGCCTGATCCTTGGTCACACATCTACAGATACAAAGGAATTAGGGAAAGCAAATACCTGTGAGAGAAGGGCCCACAACTCATGGAAATCTTTATTCATAGCATTGGAGTACAGAGTCTCCCAGTGCTGCGGTGGCTGGAGACGTTTGAAATGATAGCACGTAGGCTCAAGAGTTTGGGTAGAGCTGGGATTCTGAATGCCAGAGAAGCTGAGCAACCAGCTGCTCAGAAGCAGCTTTGCAGAAGCTAACAAGTGCAAAAGAAAAGGGGAAATGTCTTACTTATGATATCAACCCAATACTGTTTGAGAGTCTCAGGGGGAGACTGACCCAGATGCAACACACAGTTTGTTTTAGAAAAGCATCATATGCTGTAACAGAGAAAGAGTCAAGAAGTGGGTTCCTATCCAGTGGCTTCCTATCCTGGCATTGCCATTCTTTTTCCTAATTACTTTGGGATATATTATCCAATGCCTTTCCGGGAATGTACTGAAAAGGGATGTTTTTCGACTTAAGCAAATAAAAATATTGGACATTCAGTTCAATTTGAATTCCAGATATGCAAAATTTTATTTTTAGCATAAGTGTATCCAAATTGTGCATGACAAATACACATACCGATGATTTTTTTCTTTTTCGCTATTTATCTGCAATTCAAACCCAGCTGTGCATCCTATGTAAGTTTTGGCAGCTTTTCTTGGGGGATATTTTCACTCCAAGCTGTTGAGGGACCCCAGGACCTAGAAGCTTTCTGAATCTCAGTAAACACAGAATGTTCTGGAATTGATTTTCATGGGTTACTTGTAGCTGATGGGCAAGCCACTGTACTGCTAAAGAATAATAGGGAGTCCACAGGCGATGTAGAGGTGGGGAGGGGAGGTGCCGGGAAGTCTTCAAACCATTGACTGCTGCCGGAAGCTCATGCCTTCTCAGATCTATTACAGAGCTCCAGTTTCCTGCTTTGCATTTTTGGCGTCTCTTTTGTGTATTGTGAATATTTTGCATTAGTTTTTACTTAAAGTATTGCACTGTAGCAATAACCTTGATCACCCGACTTTCTTCTGGGGCCTCTCAGTTTTGGGCCTTGGGTTCTGGTCCTACTTGTTGACCCTAATAGACTCTTACTCTGCCAGGGTGTATACCCACTGCATACTCACTGTTGGGAGGATGCTCCACCAGCAACCAGTTTTTCTATGGAGGCTTCCCCCCCTTAGTGTCCACCTTGATGAAACAGCTGAAAAAAAAGATGTTTTTATCCTGGCTGTCGTCTTGTCTCTTGTAATTTTACCCACTGGTGTTTCTGCTTGGACACATCAGTTCAATATGTGTTCCCCTGTGATGATGGTCCACCTCCTCATCCTCATTTTCCTTATGAATAATGTAAGAAGACATGTAGTTCTACAGGTGTTAGTTGTAAGGGTTTAATGGGATCACTACCCAAAGCATGTAATCCCTATACCTGATAAACTGGAAACGACCATTAAATAATATAATCCTACCAATCAAAATATTCATTGTGATCTGGGAAAAGGGATACTTTTGAGTTAGGAAACACTTTGAGCATTAAGGGAGATTCTTGCAAAGCATTTTGGTCACTGCCTGACATAGCACCAACGCTCAATAAATACTCGTGAGATTGCTGCTCCTATGTGTTATTTGTAAATGGTAGATAACGTAAGTGACTTAGTGAGTGGCAAAGACTCATTGAGATCAAGTGTGTGCAGCATTTAGTATGGCGCTATCTTAGCCTTGCTGCAGTTGCTACGATTAAACATCCTGCAAAAACGTGAATTTGGGGAGGAGAAGCTTATGCAGCTTACAGTCCCAGCATAGCCCATCACAGCAGAGCCAGTACACGGGCACAGGCTCAGAGTACTTGATACCCCCCACAGTCACGAGCAGAGAGAAATCAATCCGTGCATGATGTTCTTTTGCTTGTATTCAACTTGATTTCTCCACTACAGTTCAGGACCGCCTTCCCAGGGAGTGGTGCTACCCACAGTGGGCTGGGTCCTCCCACATCCATTAATTTAATTAAGACAATCCCTACAGATACACCTGTAGGCCAACCCAATGTAGACAGTGCCATACCGAAAACCTCTGCTCAAATGATTCTAGACTGTGTTACGTTGAAATGGAAGGCATTCATTACAGACATCCAGGACAGAGGAAGAAGTAAGTGTGTACTTCTTAAAACCAATTGTTCTTGCATAACCTTCTATTCCCGGCATCAGGTACTTAATAAGTCTTTGTAAATAAGCAAACGAATGAATACCTTTATTATTAATTAGATTCTATTCCACCACAAATGAAAAAGAAATCTTGGGAGAAAAAGTTCTGGTCTCATTTAGAATTTGATGATGCATTAAAAGTGGGGAAATCACATAAACCCAGGAAGATAGGATGTCCTCAACCCGCTAGACCATTGTTGTGGCCCCCACATTACAAAGGTCTTTATGGCTCACAAAGAACTTCATTCCCATGATGTCTCCCAGCATAAAAAAACAAAATAAAATGAAAAGACAGGCAAGGAAGGTCCTTAGGGTGAGCCTGTCTGCCGAGCTCCATCTCCTACAAACGCTTTAAAATCTGCGCTATCTCACTGTGGATATTGCTGATAGAGAAGTTCAGACACAAAATGCAACCCAGCTTGATTTAGCTTAAAGAAACCTTGTGTGACCCTTATAAACAAACACAGCCCAGTGGGAGCCCAAGTGGGATTTCAGAGTTCGGAAGATGAGCTGGGAGAATTTGCTCAGAAATTGGACATATTAAAACCATCTCCACTAAAGGGGTGAGAACAATAAAGAGACGAGAACAAAGGGGCCAGCGCCAGTCGTTGGTGGGCGGCGAGCGCCTTGCTCATTATAACTGTCGGCTGTGCAGCAATAATGTTTAGGAACACTGCAATCTCAAGAGTGGGCTTCTAATGACACTCATCTGCTCCCGGGGACGGCAGGCCTTACGTAAACTCTAGCTGCTCTCAGAAAGGGCTTTTTACCCTTAAACTCCACTATCAAACCGGGCCAGTTTATGTGCATAAATATCAGATTTTAAATGGCCATCCTCAGATACAGGATGCTTGTGCATGTGTTAGGGAATGTATATTGATTGACCTTCTGTTGGGAGTGAGATGCTAGGCCAGCTGACAAACTGAGCTGTTGAAACACCAGAGAAATAATGGGTACAGAGCTCAGGGTTCCAGCAAGAATCAGAGGTCCAAATGGAAGTCCAAAGGGTTTCAAACAGAAGGGTGTCACTGACTGAGGTACAGGCAGTGTCATGAAAATGCCCAGTGGATGGTGAGTGAGTTCCCTAGGAGGCAATTAATATAAAAAACCTACTTACAGCCCCCAGGATAAGGCTGGGGAGGTAAAAGGCCAGCTGTGCAAGCCTGACAACCTGAGTTTGCTGCCTGGGACTCACATAAGAAAAGGGTCCAAGGTGGTGACATGCATGTATACTCCTAATGCTCCCTCGGTGACATGGGAGACAGAGATAGGAAAATAGACCAGAAACTCATGGGAATGAAAAGAAGAAGAAAAGGGAGACTTCATGTGTGCCCTGATTAGGGTGTGGGGGGAACCACAGAAACAGAGCATCCTGTGTCACTGAATGGTCAGTAGGCTGGGTAGTGTTAACTGGCAACACTGTCTAGAATCACCTGATAAAAGAGTCTTATTGAGGAGTTGCCTAGATCAGGTTGGACTGTGGACATGTCTGTGAAGGATTGTCTTGAATGTTGGCTGATGAAGGAAGACCCAGTGACGAGGGCAGCACCATCCCTTTGATGGGGAGGGTCTTGAATAGTATAAGGGAGGAGGAAACCAGATGAGCGCAAACAAGCAAGCATCCATGCACGTATTCGTTTAGTACTTTTGACTGTACACATGATGCTTTAAGTTGCTACCCAGACTTTACCATAAGAATGGATTGTAACCTGGAATTGTAAACCAGTCATGCCTGTATTTCCATGGGTACCTTTCTGTCTGGATTTTATCACACCAGCAGAGGGGAAACAAGAGCAGTAGCACACATCTGGCTTTCTTTGGTTTATCTTGAGTTGGAAGTAGAGACAAAAATCATGAGCTCTGGATGCAAGTCCTGTCTCTTTGTGTTGTCAGGCCCTGAAAGGTGATCTTTCATTGTCACGTGTGAGGTGGCCATTGCATATGTTCACGTAAGCCTCTTTGGCTGTATGGGTTATTCTGATTCTTCCTTGGCTCTACCACTTCCTGGATGGCACTAAGGCAGAAAGAACACTCTAGAAGCCTTCTCTATAGGAGGACATTATACTATTCCCAGGTTCATGCTTCCATCCATGTAGCCACGCCAGTGTGGAGAGCAAGTCAGTCCAAATGAGTCTGGAGCTGCCGGGCTGTCGGATACCGACTTGACGCATGTCACCAGGAGAGAGCTTCTCTGATTCTCAACTCAACCTGAAGCAGTCACCTTCCCCTTTGTATAAATCCCAGCCTTCTTTAACGACCCACAGAGCCTCACCAGTCCCCTTCTGGATGACCTCGGGAAGTGACCACACACCAGTTAACATTCACTTTATTGCATGAGGTTTTTTTTTTTCTATTATGGTTTTTTTCCACTTAAAAATGAATACTGGTATCACTTGTCTGTTGTTTTGCTTTTCAAATTTTTTTTTTGTTACTGGAATTTGATATTATGAAACAGAAAGTTAGAGAAAAGGAATTCCTGATTGTTAAATTGTGTACTGTCTTGAGCAGGGGAACAGAACCTTGTGCCATCCCACTCTGAGCCAGGGGGACTTGACTCATCACTTCTTTGCCCAACACATCCACACCCCATCTATTATCCATGCAAGTAGTCACTCAGTAGTGATTTTGTTTTCAGATGGACTGGCTGTGTTCAAGTAACCCTTCTCTCTCCCTGATGGTCTCACCATGCAAGCACATTCTAGATTCCTCTCTCATATGTGTTTAAAAGGTTATAAAGTGATAGAAAGTCTGTTTACTCTTCTTTTACCCTACAGGGTTCACTTTTCTCGGGCTGGTGCTGGGTGGATTGCTCACATCCCCTTGAATCTGTTTGGGCACCTTATTATTTGGAACTAAACTTCATTTCTGATTAATGCTCCTCTGAACACAAACTACCCTTCTTGAGGCAGAACAGCCTGCAGGTCATCATTTTGACACATGTGTTTGCTCACCTGAGTGGAGAGATAAAAGCGCTTTCCAAGATTTGCAGATCCCCTAAGGGGGAAGGGAATCTCTGAGGTTAGGAAGGCTAAAACTCTTCAGATTGGTATGTAGTCCACTGGGAGTATGCAAGACAATGTCTGCTAAGCATTTTAAGAGATTCTAGTTGTTATGTGTTTACTTTAATCTTCTTAGGAAAATATAACTCGTACATTAAACTGCAGGCACTCATAAATATTATTGTCTAAGATGGGGCTGAAGCAGATGGTGCCTTGGGAATCTATTATATTTAGTGTGAATGAGTTATAGGTTTTGTCAGGTAATACCTGGAGAGGACGATGATTATGAAAGTAGCAGTTTTGGAAGCCTGCATCTATTCCAGTCTCCCCGTGCTATACATGACAATATGAAGCCCCAAGAAAGGAAGAAGTGCTTGTTCAAACCACCACCTCTATAGAAGCAAGGCTAGACACAGGTCAAGCCAGCTTTGATAGACCTCTGATGTTCTCATGTGTTCCCAGAGACCCACATTTAGATTAATGCTGAATGCATTCATCTATTTTCTGTTGCTCTAACTGAACACCCGAGGCCAGGTATTTTATAAAGAGCTTTATTTGCCTCAGGAGGCTGGTGGCCAGAGGGTCTGCACAACATGGTATCTCTACATCCTTGTGAGACCCTTCTGCTTCTAACTCAGCATAGGAGAGTTAGGAAAAAGGAGCCTGGAAGCAAACATGAAAACCAACCCCGTGGAGTGGTCTCACCCTCTAACAACCCGGCCATGCTAACTTTCCCCAGGGACATGCAATCAAATGTCCACTCAACCCAGATGGGCATCGGTGGCAGACCAAAGAACAAATTCACTAACATTCAATGTGACGCCAGTGATTTTACTGAGCTTTCTTAAAGAGCATGGGCAATGAGTTATCAGGGAACATGGGTGATTCTCAGACACCTGCATTGCCTCCACGCCCCACCCCCAGCATGGTTGGAACCTGCATCATGTAAGTTCAACCCAAGAGGACACTGTCCTCAAGTCCTCAGAAGGCCCCTAGGGCATGAATGTCCTGAAGCTTCAGCAGTTGGATGAAAGTCTATTCTCAGTACAAGGTTGAGTGTGAAGGAGCCTCCAGAGCCTCCTATGTTTGAACCTATGAACTCTGAGTTCCCATGTGATGGCACTGGGATGGGTGTAGAGCTTTTAGGTAGTGGAGACTGGCAGGAGGAAGTGGGTCACTGAGTGACGCCTCTGAGGCTTTAGAGTTGAGCCTCACTTCCTGTTAACTATCTGATTCTTGACTGCTGATCCGATGGGACCTGCCAGGCTCATGCTTCTGCCACCATCTTTCCCTCCTGCTGCTGTGACTTTCCCCACCATGGAGGGCTGTACCCTCAAACTGTGAGTCAAAAGAAACCCTTGCAACCTTATGTTTGTCCAAGTATTTTGTCTCAGCCACTCAGTAACTAACGCCATGGTGAGTTACCAGAATGAGTCCAAGAACTTCACTTTCTCCAACACAAAACCAGTCCCTTATTGGATTTCCCAACTACTGGACGGCCATTGTATAACAAGGTAAAGGGATGCATTGCCCTGCTTACCAAAGCGAAGGCCTGCGAGCCACCGAGTGCTCTCAGTAATGGGAGGTTCTGAAGGCAGTTGATGGGTTAGTATAGTTTTTATTGTAAAAGCAAGCTAAATTAAACTGATAGTTTTAATTAAATTTGAATCGGTTGTGATTTTACTCAGTTTTAAAGGCCACTTGAGACGCTAGTGTTGCACTTAAAGCCTAGGGTTGTAATCAGTGACATCTACATTTATTATAATGGTTACTGCACTTTATTGAATCGGCTCGGGAGTAAACGAAAGCTCAGCATCTTTAGAGGAGGGCATCTCAGGACAGGGTGGCCTTGGGAACCTGTTGTATCTCTGTCAGAATGTTAGGTGACTATGCGGGCCCTGAATAGGGAGCTCGGTGGCTTTGTGGTTCAGCTATCAGCTAGGAGCTTGATCTTTCTTAAGCTAGAATTGTTTTTACCCATGCTGATTTGGTTTGCTGAACTCCAACTCTGCAGAGTCCAAATTCCAGGCATGTGTAAGCTTTGCTCAGTCTTCTAACACACCTGGAAATCAGGTCTGTGTTCCGTGGGCTGGCACAGCTTTTGGGTTTTCGGGAGGTGAATGGGTTTGAAGGAGGACACAAAAGTGGAGCTCCCATGGTGGGATTAATTCGTGCCCTTCGAAGGGAAGATTACAGCTGCTGTCTCTGTCCTGTGGGGGTGCAGCTAGAAGGGGTCTATCTCCCAGGCAGGAAGGTGGCTTCCCTGGGAACAATGCAGCTGTGGCTTATCCTCCCAGCCCTCAGAACATCAAGAACTCATCTTCTGCCGTGGAAGCAATCCAGCTGCCCAGAGCCTTTCATTTTAGATTTGGATTATCAAGCATCTCCTAAGATGCTATAAAAATACGTGAAGCCAGGTAGCTGCTCCAATAGATATTGATGAGCAGTGCTGCTGTCTCCCTGGGGAGGATGCTCCCTTGAAGGCTCAGTACTATCTAGCCCAGGCAAGATCAGACTCTAAACTGTGGGTAGCATGGACAGGGCTTGGTATAGTCTTCTAACTTTAGGTGTTCAGTATTCCAGCAGAGGCTACCCTTGCGTCCCATGATCTAGTTCAGTTCTGTCGTTACCTATCTTGAGTTAGCATAATCTTGAATTAGCATAGGATCGTACAGGTCAAGGAGGGTTGAGTATCATATGACTGCTCCTACTTCAGGAACTTCCAGAACTTCTGACTAATTATCTATTTATTAAGGATTCCTATGACTCCCTTCTCAGGTTAGAGTGTTTGATAGGGTAACTCATAGAACTCAGAAAAAATTCACTTATATGCACTAATTTATTAAAAAGTATATAAATGAATGATCAGACAAAGGACAGATTCAGGGCATGGTGTGGGGGATGGGCTGCAGAGCTTCCATGTCTGCTCTGAGGGTCCCTCTTTCTCATCCTTTCCAGATCAACAACTGGGAATCTCTCTGAACCTCACAGATGAGGGGTTTATGGAAGCCTCATTTCTAAGACATGGTTGATTCTTAATTCTCTCTCCATCCTCATCCTTCAGGAGGATGAGGGCTGAGGCTGAGACTTTCCTTTCTGGCATAGTCTTTCTCGTGGTCCGCTCCTAGAAAGGATCCCACTGAGAGCCCCCTCATCAGAACACAAAGCAGTCCTAGCTCCTGAAAGTCCCAAGGGACCCTGCAAGTCTGTGCCACAAACCAGACTTAGTATCATATAAGAGAATGAAAGTTTTGATTAGCAATTTTAGCTTCCGGTGTGAGGAACTGGGGCAGAGACCAGCTGTATGCTTCTTGTTATATCTAATTCCAAAGAGAGACTTAGGCAGAACTTCACCGTGAGAAGCTGTGGCTCGAATCAGTTCAGTCTAAGGAAATTTTCAGAAAGAACCACCGAGGGAGAAAGGGACATGAGTCCTTGGAGGGTCACCACTGTGCTCTGCATCCCGAGGGTAGGTTCATTTGATGTCACGTTCCAAGTAAATTGTTTGATGAGAGTGAAATTATAGTATGGATTAAATTTATCCTCATCAAATGTTCAGAATTATGTACAAAAAGGAATTTCATTTTGTCCATTTAATGGACCCCCAAGAGGCAACTGTTTCAGCATCTGGGGAGTCATCCTTCCAGACCTTTTTTATTTATGAGCATAGATGTAACATAGATGTCCTTCCCTAGTGGATCCTTCCCCTTGCTATTTTGTTCTAAGTTCTAAAAGATTTTCTCCACCTTTGTTTGTTTATGTTCTTGAGTTATTCATGTTTTGTAACATCCAATTCCTGTTTCAAAGTTACAAGCAGCTTGCTAGTATCTTAAAAGATAATGAGTTACTTGTCTATTTATTCATCTCTTTTCCTATGGTCTCTTTTTCTGTCTTATCATGTCTCGTTGCTTACATCGCTTTTCTCTGGCAAGCTGTGGGATTTCCCAAATGCATGTGAGTCTCCTTCCATAGGCAGAAGCAAGGCTAGAGGAAGGCTGAATGAGGTCATTGACACTTGGGAGGTGGGCTTCTGGCTGTGCCTGTGGGGGATTATTTTGAGTAGGTTAACTGAGGCGAGAAATACTGTCCACTGTGGGGGACACCATTCCCTGGGCTGGGATCTGGATTATATAGAAAGGAGAAAGTAGGCTGAACACAAGCAGTCACCATTCTCCTTTTTTTTTTTTTTTTGGTTTTTTTCGAGACAGGGTTTCTCTGTGGCTTTGGAGCCTGTCCTGGAACTAGCTCTGTAGACCAGGCTGGTCTCGAACTCACAGAGATCCGCCTGCCTCTGCCTCCCGAGTGCTGGGATTAAAGGCATGCTCCACCATCGCCCGGCACCATTCTCCTTTTTTGACTGTGGATGCAAGGAGGCCAGCCACTCCTACCGTGTTGGACTGGGATCTTGAACTGGGAGCCAGAGCAAGAGCTAAATTGCCTGTTTTAATATTCTGTCACAGAAGCGAGGAAAGACATCACTTTTCTTCTGGGGACCAAAGGCATTTTGCTTTGGAAGCCCCAACCCAACTCTGCACCATGTTATGAGGGATGTCTACATCCAGATTCTCTCTGGCAGCAGCAATTTTCACCATTTTTCATTCTTTTATTATAGGCAGAGCCTTTGCAGATGTTGCTTCTCTTATGGCTTTTTTTTTTTTTTTTTTTTTTAATTCAGGTGGATGTCTACCTCCAGAACATTCTGGACACACAGGAAGGGAGCTGACTATTTTATGAGAAGAGGTTTATTTGTCTTATTTACTACATTCATGTGCTGGAATTCACGAGGGCCACAAGTAGCAAATTGTCATTCACCCTTTGAAGAGAAAGTGCTTACAACTTAGACATCTTCAGGAGGGTGATGCGTGTTCTGACCAAACATAGCAGAATTTAAACATATTAACTATTAACACATAACAAACACATAAGCAAACTTGATTATGCCAGCAGTGACCAAGACTTGAAGCCCTGATACAGTGTTCAGGTGGAATTTAGGATTGAATATGAAGAAACCGTCAGTATTGAACCCTGAACTTTGATCAAATCAAACCAGCCTCACATATTTGGTTCTATCTCTGTCATTTCAAATGCATTGATGTGGAAGCTATAGAACCTGAGCCTACTTAATACCAATCAATCAAACAATCAAACAAGCAGCACAGATGGACCTCGAGTTCAATGAACATGGAACCAACAGGAAAAAGTCGTCTGCTTTCTTTTCAATCAATTTAAATCTAATTACTCTTATTCCTCGTGTCAATTGGACTGTGGAACCCACAGAACACCAGTGTCAGAATTTTAGATTTTACTCACAAAAGCTTTAACAGTCATAGTTATGTAAAAATATATTGATAGGGTCTTGTAGCTATACCGGGGCAATTCTTAATTATAGGAAAAGGTAGAGGCTATAGCTGGAGAAGAAAAGCTGTGAGTTTGGGTAGGACCTTCATCATCATCCCTCCTGGCCTTGAGGTGATGTTGCTACATCTGTTCATGGTCAGTTGCAGCTGTGTGGCTCCATTAGCCCTGCAAGAGAGTTTGAGAGCTGTTGATACAGCTCTCTTTGCCTAGATCCTCACGTTGGCATTTTATCTAAACACGTGAGATTCTTTTTGTTTTGATTACTGAATCAGTTATCGGCAGAACTGGGACTAGAAAGAAGGTAAGAGATCGAAGACCCCTTCCACAGCAGTCTTTTGCTCATCACACAGCGAGACACAGCTCCCCACAGGTTGAGCCGGTTTCTCGAGATGTGGGCTAAATGAAGCCCAGGACTTGGGGCTTTCTCTGCTGAGCCACCTGAAGCCTCTGGTCTCCTGGAGAAGACAGGAGAAGACATTTTATACTCGTTCCTGTGACATTCTTCCTCCAAATTACTGAATTGTTTATTGTCACCTAGAATGAGGAAGTCTCTCAGTGAAATGTATGAGCATGTAAATTTTATGATAATTAGAAGCGTTTCCTCCTGAGCTACAATAGAACATCTGGAAGCATAAAATGCACATGGAAATGACTGAAGAGACCTCCCCCACGCACGTAATTAAAGCTTGGTGGCAGATATTTGTGCTAAGATGAGGAAATGCCTTTTCAAGTTCCATGATGGTGAAGTCTTGTCAAGCCATGAAGGTGTTCTCACGTGTGGAGGCCTTATCGAGAGTGCCATACTCCTCGGCTTTCCCTTGCAGTGACAGCACCTCAGAGAGGGTAAGAGAGTTATTTGGACTCATGTTTATGTAGACTTCATTACATGGTCCTGTGGTCCTTTGGTCCTGAGGTGAGTTTGAACATCATCTAGGAAGGGTATATTGGAGCGAAGTTGCTTACCTCGTAGTGTCTGGAGGAAGACAGATAGTGGGAGAGAGAGAGAGAAACAGAGAGAGAGAGAGAGAGACAAAGACACACATACAGAGAGACAGAGACAGAGAGAGACAGGGACAGAGAGACAGAAACACAGAGAGAGACTCACAGAACACAGAGACAAGGTATACCATTACTCCCTTCTAGGAAATGCAGGAAGTAGAAAGCAGCTGTCTTCCTCTGACACCTAGAGTTCTACCACCAGTGATATCACCAGATGAGGATCAAGACTCAGCTTAAGAGCTCTGGAGGGCCGTTCAGACCCAGACCACAGCGGGTGCTCTTCTAGAACTCAGATTCTGAACTATGGATTTTTGATACAAATTAAGTGAAGTAGGTGCCTGGTAGCTGACCACAGTTTCTCTGACGCACTTCCTGCTGAAGGGTGGGGTCTCTGAAGGGACAAAATATCCAGCTGTTCCAGATCAACGTGGCAGTGACAGTGTGCAGCAGATTCTAGCCTCGACTAAGGTGGCTTCTGTTTCCAGTCTCTTGAACCAAGTGTTCCAGGAGCTCACGTCTCCCCAGCACAGTCCCGAGACCCTAGGAAAAGAGGTGTCCGATGTATCCACCCTTCCAGTCACTCTCCAGACATGACAGTGAAGAGGACCTCTGGGCAGTAGATCTTCCAACCCCAGCTGCCCCACCAAAGGTCATGCACAGCATATATGAACCGCGTAGCTGAGCCCTTTCTGATTTTTAGTCAAACAAAACTTCAAAACAGAATGGCTATCTTTGTCTCTGAATTGTTTTGGAGTATTTTGTTACACAGCAGTTTCTAACTGAAACATCTGTCACAGATGGGTCCTCTCTGGCTGCAAGTGCCAGCTCTGACACCAGATTTTCTGGATTTGAATCTCTCTCCTCGATGACTTAGAAGTCATTTGACTTCTTGCAAAATACTTAAAATCCCTCTAAATATTGTGCAAGGCGGTGGGAAAAACTAAGTGCGTTGATGTAGGTAATAGGTAGAGTTCTTCAGTCAGCTCTCAGTAAGTGCCCACTAAGTATTCTAAACAAAGACGCTTGAAGGCCTACTGTGTGCCAAGTACTGGACTCCAGAGACATGTCTATATTATTGGCAAAACAAGCCCTCTTCTCACTGGGTTTATTTTCCAACCATTCTCTCCATGTATTTATTTTGAAGTAGTTTAAGTTCTCATCTAAGAATGTGTGTGTGTGAGTATAGGTACCCACAAAGTCTAAGAGAGTATGTACATTGGGCCCTTATGAGATAGAGTTACAGGAGGTTGTGAACTACTGGACATGGGTGCTGGGAGCTGAACTGGGGTCTTCTGGAAGAGCAGTGTGCACTCTTACCATGGAGCCCCCCTTAGTGTATATTTTAGAAACAGATGGAAAAAAAATAACCCTCAGTTCTAGTGGAATCAAGGATCTTCTTAGACTCTGAAAGTTTTTCCTCATGGATCTCTCTCTCTCTCTCTCTCTCTCTCTCTCTCTCTCTCTCTCTCTCTGTGTGTGTGTGTGTGTGTGTAAATTTTTAGAATGCTAAAACCTGAACTCAGGACATTTTTTCCCACTGGTTTGGGCTCCCTTGACTGTCAGTTTTCAACCCTGTGTCCCATGCAGCAATCTCTGTGTTGCTGACAGAAGGTGACTTCCTTTCCTGTTGGTGTAGGGCCTACAGCACTGTGACTTTTGAACTGAAAATGAGAGAACGTACATGCTCGTGCTATTATTTATTCCAGGAAGTAGCAGCAGGGAGAAAAAGAAAAATCTCCCAAATATGCCCCAAATGAGCTACAAATAAGTATTCCCAAGTGGAAACATTTCCTTTTGAAATGGGGCCAAAATTTCTTTGATTTTTCTTTGGAGTGCCACGTTAATTAGCACCCCATAGGACCTTGCTGCAGCTCAGAATGGCTTTCAATGTGCAGATAACTTAACCATAATGCACTGGGCCTCCACCCTGCTGTAGGATGTAAATTGACAGGGAACATGTTTCAATTGCTTAGTGCCCGTAATAAGGCAGATTCTTTACCTCAGAGCAAATAACCAACATAGTTTCTCAGTAGGTTAAGAAAATAGAGTTTTGCAAATGATAGTTCTAGAATATGAAACTGCCTGGAGACACTGTCCTTTTTGTGGAAAATGTGGGCTGCTGTTGAAGAGGACTCAAGGGCACATACTGGGTGACTTTTCCTAGGGTGTTGTGAACAATTGTCCCTTCAGCTCAGAGAGAACATCAATGACAGATTTAAAGAAAAAAAAAAGGTTCCCCCAGAGTCCACGTTGGTGAGATGATGGTTTTCCCAGGCTACTTTCAGGACCGTGGGTGACACACTTCATTTGTTCCCAGCTATCTCTTACCAAGAGCTTCTGTCTGCAAATCAAGCCGAGGTTGTGCCGTGTTTGTCTGAGGGACGGCATGCTATGTGCACAGAAGTCTCTTCTCCTGCACAGGTTCGCACCCTTTGTTCCTGGGATCTCTTCCTGTTAGAACATCTGAAGAAATCATTGGGTCTGGCGTCACCCTCAGAGAATGACCACACACCGGAATCCCATCCCTCTGCGATCAGCAGTCCCAGCCACTGAAGCAGCTCGCACAGTCTGCATGCACAGCCAGCATGCTCACACATGCTCTATGAACCCCCAGTGGGGCCTGAGGTGATCAGCCTCTCCTTCAGCATGCAACAGCAAGGCCAATAAACCAAATCAGGTCAACAGCAGTCGCAAAGAACAGGTCAGGGCTTTAGACTGCCGGCAAGGATTGGGTTGGGTAGAACTAAAAGACTAGAATTTCTTGGAAGACTCAGGTTTGGAGACGGAGAACAATGGTGGAAAAAGCAACAGCTTCAACAACACATGTGTGTGAAAAAGCCTACAAGGTTGATTAACTAATGAGAACTTCCTGATTGGAGAGTTGGAAGGTTGCAGAGCCAATTACCTCAGGCTATCTTTAACCACTTTTACATCCATTTGCTCTTCACCTCTCTGTAGGATCTAAGATCCTTATGTCTATCTTTTGGGGGTGTGCACAAACTTCCAACAACACCCCAAACTCAGAATCCCATCAGGCAGCCTCCAAGACCTGCCACAGAGACTTTCCCCACTGCTGCAACCTGTAGTTCCCACAGATCTTTTTGACAAGTGTCTTGACTTACGATTCCATTTGTCCTGTTACGATAAAAACTGGGGCTGGAGAGATGGCTCAGTGCTCTGGAGCACTTGCTGCTCTTGCAGGGGACCCTGATTCCCACCACCTGCATGGTGTCTCACAGTCACTGAAACTCAAGTTCCAGTGGATCTGATGCCCTCTTCTGGCCTCTGCAGGCGCCAAGCACACACATGGCACACAGATACACGTGTGGGCATACACACATGCACATGAAAATGGAACAAAAAAACAAACCCAAATTTGTGAAGCTGTTACCTTGTTGGAACATGGTATTTGGGATACACCTGGGCCACTGTCACTCACATTTGGTGCCAGAGTAAATAATCTTCTTCCTTGGAGATGAGAGTTGTTCTTGGCATCAGCGTTCAGGACAAGAGACAGTGGCCAGCACAAGTCTCAAGTTGGCAGCCCGAGGAGGCCCTAGGGTATGGAGCAACAATGTTGACAGTCTGCCTGAGCCTGTTTTTAAAGGTGCCAAGAGTACAAAGACCCGGGGCCCTGTGGTGACATACAGGGCAGTCTTCCTCAATTTCAGTCAGTGATGTTGACCTAGATTCCTTTTCCCCTCATAGCACAGAGTTCCACGCCCCTTCAACTCCTGCACCCCTCACTCTCTGGAACATGTTTCTCTTTCGACCAATTTGGAATGGCTTTAGGTGATCTTTTCATCCCGTCCCTGCTGTATCTCCCCTGAGAAAAAAACGCTTTGAGGACTTGGTGCGCAAGTGTTCCTCACTGGGTGCATAGGGTGCCGCTCTCCCTAGAGTCTCACCCATTCCGACCTCAGGGGACAGAAGTGAGCAGCTCTGTTCCTGCACAGGGATCCTGTCGCAAAAGGAGCAGATGTGAGCCTTCTGCTCTCTCTATGTCCAGCTCAGTGCATTCGTTACTTTTCTTGTTGCTAAGATGAATATACAAGAGGAACAACTGGAGGAGGAAGGAGTTAGCGTGGCAGGATGTAGTCCATCTGGCAGGGAAGATGTGGTGGCTGATCATGTCACAGCCGCAGATAGGAAGTAGAGAGCTTTCACTGGGTGTGTGACTGGTGGTAGCCCACTAAGACAATGCTCTAGGAATGCCACCCACCAGCTAGGCTCCACCTCCTAACAGCACCACAACCTCCCAGTATACACAACCAGTTGGGAAGTCTCACGTTCAAACATGTGAGCCTGTGGGGACATTTCAAGAGCCAAATCCTAAGGGACACTATTTATTTATTCATTTGTCTATCCATCTATCCATCCATTTATCATCTATCTATCTATCTATCCACCCATCCATTATCTATCTATCTATCTATCTATCATCTATCTATCTATCTATCTGTCTTGGGGGCAGAGTTCCCTATATTCCAGGTTAGTATCAAACTCACTATGTGACCGAGGATGGCCTTGAGCTTCTGATCCTCTTACCTCTGTTGCTGAAGTGCTGGAGTTACAGGCCTGTGCCAGTATACACCATGTTTATATGGAGCTAAGGCAAGCACTCTACCAACTGAGCTTTGTTGCTGGGCTCAAGAGAGACTTTGTAAGCCTCTGAGTGTCTTAAAGACACAGTGTTTTTCACCTGAAGGGGTCTTATCTCTTACCCAATGGGTAGCTCTGCTGGTGTCTGCAGCCCCAAACCCAGAGACAACACATGTGTCTGGAGCTGCTGGCTAAAGCCACTAAGTGACTGAGGAGGTTAACAGAATCTCCAGGTCGCCCCACTCTACTGACCATGCTGTCCAGCCTGATGGCTTTTTCCCATTAGAATAGATCGGAGACAATGATATTCTCGCCCCTAATTAAATTCTCTATGTCGCCCAAGTGGTTGGAAGGGCGACTGCTTTCAACCTTTGAACTTGGTTTGTAGTACAAAACTTCAATTAGATAAAGGACAATAATTAGCAGATCTTTTATCTTTGGGTATAATTAAATCTTTACGAAGGGACGTTTTAATCAATGAGTTGTAATGACAAGTTCATAAATTAATTAATCCCACCAATGGAGGCTTGGCAGTAATCAATGGATCTTTAAAGAGGCCTAGGGTGAGGAAATAGAGCTGGGGGAACACAGCGGCTCCGTTTAGTTCGGTGTGAAGATTCTCATTTATTAAGGATTAGCTCGTTCAAAAGATGATCTCTTTATTTAAGGGAAATTCATTTAAAATATTAACTTTTAACGGGAGGGAAAGCCTTCCTGCAAGTTTTTGCTCTCAAACTTTCTTCTTAAGAGTTCTCAACTTAGGTGTCCGTCCATCACTGTCCTGTGCTGCCTGACTGTGTATGCTTCTGTGGTTGCTAGATTGTGTTAGCAAAAGAACAAAACTGAAGTGTGGAATAGTTCAAGGGTTTTGTCTTATAAAGTGGAGTTGGTAATACCAACCCCGTATCTGGCCCCTGCTTATGTTTTATAAATAATGCTTTATTGAAACACAGGCATGTCCATCTGTTTCTGTACTGTCAATCATTATGTCACGTCACAGAGAAAGAATGGAATAGTTGTCTCAGAGACTAAATGGCCGGTGGAGTCCTGAATAACCTGCAAATGTATACTTGACTTTTCTTATTTAAAAGCTTTTGGCCCCTAATCTAAGACATTGTGGTCTGTTTCAAACTTGAAGATTTTGAGGTAATTTAAACTCAGTTCAGAATGATCTCAATGACATTTATCAGAAGACTCTAATGTAAATGTTTTCTGTAGATTTGGGTATGTTGTCCTCCTAAGTAGGTTTATGGCATTGGGTTTTATTTCATCTTGTGTAAGACAAGGGAACAAGAAAAGGTGACTTCGATGGTGGGAAAAGCTCCCTTCCACCCAAAGAAACCTACCCTGGCCCTGAGACCAAAGCCAGTGAAAGAAATGCCCCAAACCCAGAACCAAAAAAAATGCACCCTGACTCTGAAACCAGTGCCAAAGGAACACACTTTGCCCCTAGAATCAGAGTCAGTGAAAGAACTATGCCCTATTCTCAAAACCAGAGCCAAAAAAACTTACAAAGGCCAGTGAACGAAATACAGTTTGGCCCTGAAATCAGCCATCTCTGCCCCTGACCAACTATACTAATCAATCCCTGAGCAGGGAAAACTAACCAACCCTTCTCCCTGCCTGGGAAAACTCTGCACCTAAGAAGTCCTATCTGTGGAAGCCCTGGGCCTATTCAGTTTGTGGCTGCTCTTTTTTTACCCCGGTAGAGAAAGCCACTCTTCTGGAGTCTTCCCTTCCAATAAATTTCTTGGACAAGGCGTGTTTTCTTGCTGGAGCTGAGACAGAGCACTGTAACACTTTTGTTGGGAAAACTTTCCCCTACCAGAGCAGAGTTGCTACACTCTGGAGGCCCAGAATCGAGTTGTAACAATTTCATTAGGGAAGCCCTCTCTTGCCGAGCATAGCTCTCACTTTGGGGAAGCCTTCCCTTAGAGCAGGGCTGTAATCTGCTACACTGTGGTCTGTGCTATTCCCTGCCTCCCAACTGCCAGAGTCCTCTTCCACCCGAGCTGTAACACTTAATAATCCCCGTCTCCTGGCTGCTAGGATCCCTTTCCTTCTGAGCTATGACATCTCCATTTTGGTGTTGGGACACCTCCAGTGGGTGTGGGTGGAACTGGTACATATAAAGGTCGCATGGCAGTGGGCACTGAGTTTCTTCCAAGGCTAGTCTGAAGTTCTTCAGGGCTTAGACAGCAGGGTGAAGGGGTAGGTTGTGTGTTGAGGTTGAAAGCCACACATATCATTAAGGGTTGGAAGTTTCACGATCTTAGCTTATATAAATCATTCTTTAGTCAAGAACCCTCAAGGATTTTATATTTCTTTAGGATAAAATTCTCAGTTTTAGGCATGGGCCCTTAGTAGTATCTGCAAATGGCCAAGTTTCCAAAGGTGAACTCTCCATAGATGTCCGTGCTCAACTTCACTGTCATCTTGATGAGATTTGCCATTGTCATGGAAACACTCTGGGTGAGACCCTGAGGGTGTTTCCTGAAAGGCTTGACTGAGGAGGGAGGGCCGTCCTGACTGTGGACAGCACTATGCCACAGCCTGGGCTTCCAAACTGAATAAAATGGAGACAGCAAGCTGCATACCAGCATTCACGTCTCCTGACTGTGGATGTGTGCGACCAGTCCAGGTACGCTCCTGCCACCACGTCTTCCCTAATACAATGGGCCTCACCCCCAAACTGGACACCAAAATCAAATTTTCATTTCTTAAGATGCTTTTGTAAGGTCTTTAGTCATGGCAATTAGAGGAAACTAATACAACAGATATTGAGAGGAAAGGAACGGGTACATTCCTGAGGACAACTTGAGCTGTTTTTGGATTTTTGTCACTGCTTGTAGCCTTCCTGAAGGAGACTGGACCAAAGAGACATGAACTTGAGATCAGGGGTACCAACTGAGAGGCTCCCCAAACATGGCGACCCTGAGGTAGACAAGGACTGGAGGGGTGGGAGTCTCTGCACTGTGGGGTCCACCTGCTTTCTAAAAGAGGCAAACCAAGGAGGTTCCTCTAAAAAGGCAGCTCAAGGATTTCTACCTCCCTCTGAGAGGGTATGAAAAGGGCCGAGGAAACTCAAGGGAGGGGAAAGGGTGAGAGCCCGTGGATGAAGTGGGGTTCTGTGGGCACAGCATGGGGACCTGGTTTGGAATCCTCACCACCCAGTAAGAGCCACCTGTGGTGTGTGTGTGTGTGTGTGTGTGTGTGTGTGTGTGTAACACCAGCTCTGTGGAGGCAGAGACACAAGGATCCAAGACATAACAGAGATGGTGAGTGACTGGGGATGACATCTGATATCAGCCTCTGGCCTCCAAAGACATCCACACAAGGGAAGAGGGAGGGGAAGAGAGCAAGGGCAACACACACCACACACAGAGAGCACACCACACACACACTGCATACACACACCAAACACACATCACACACAGTACACACACACACACTGTATACACATACCACACACACACTGCATACATACACCACACATACACACACTACCTATACACATATGCCATCCACACACTCACCATACACACACTGCATACACACCACACACATACAACAACAGAGAGCACAACACATATACACACACACTACAAATACACACATCAATACACCACTTACACACTGCATACACACACCACACACACACACCACACATACACACACCACACATACACATACCCCCCACATCCACACACACCCACACTTACAACACATACACAGCACACCACACACACACACACACACACACACACACGTAGGGGAAGAGGAGGAGGATGCAAGGAAGTAGGAAAAGGAGCGGGAGAGAACTCCTGTGGAAGATGCCCTGTGGCCCCTCCACATCTGGTGGTGAAGTAAATAAAAGCCGAGGACGATTCTTTGGGACTTCTTTTCTGAATGTGAGTTTGCTTGGGGTGAGCATGCGGGTCTCCCTTCCTCAAGATGTTCTTAAAAATAACAATACTCATTTGAATGGGGCTCAGAGTCCCTGGCAGGGAGACATTGGACTCTTGGAAATATTACTATTATTTCTAGAGCCAAATTTAGCGAGGACGGCCCTGCCTTTAATTACTGGTTGATGCCGAGCTGTACAGGCAAGTGATTACACGCACAATTAGTTGTTCCCACAAGTAGCCAATTATGCGAACGATTATTTAAGAAAATTGTGGTTCCTGCTAAGGGAACTTTTACATCGTAGCCTCTGAATACATTTCTGTATAAAAATTCCTTTTATTGCATGTATTATTACTTTTTCCTGTCTCCTGGGCTGCTGGAGACACAGCCCTGGTGGCTGCTTTCGTGGAGAGAGAGGAATTTTCTGTGTGAAAATCCAGACCTTTGGGGGCACTGTGAGGCTTGGCAAAGAGTGGGCTTGATAGTCAGAAGCTCTCATAGGATGAATCTTGCTCTAGAGACCCTGGCTTTGCCCCCATAGATAGAGCCCTACTGGAAAACTTTGGATTCTGAGCAGTTGATGAGGGACTCAGTGGGAGGCATGTGAGTTCTGGGGCATAACGATGTGTCATGATTAGGTCTTTATGCCTATCGATAGTTCTCTGGGCCTCTCAGCAAACACACTGCTTTTATTTTCCTTCGGCATCCATGCGAATGTTCACACATATAGAGGCCGGAGTACAAGCTTGGGTATTCATTTTGCTATTTTATTTTTGTGACTGTGCTTGTGAGACTGGGTCTCTCCTGGTCCAAAACTAGCCATCAAGGTCCTAGGAATCCCCATTTCCCACCCTTCCAGCAGTGGAGGTAAAAAATAGAAGGGGCCACAAGCGGAGCACCATGGGTTGTTTAGAAGCTAGAAAAGGGAAGTCAGTGGCCTGCCTTTCAAACCTCAGTAAGGAGTAGGACTTTGATATTGTTTTGATCTCTCCCCACTAAGATCTCGTTTGCATTTCTGACCTTCAGAGCATTAGCGACACAGAAAGGCCTCCTTTGAGACACTTGTCACAGCAACCAGCTGACACTGATGTACCACCTCAGAGTTCACTGAAAGCCTGCCTCTGCAAACGTTCAATCAAGTTCCTGGGCAGGAAAAACACTTTCTGCTGTGGTCTGATCTCACTGAAATATTTGCTCATGTAACTTAGATGTATGCGTGTGTCTGCATGAGTTTATTATATGTAGCGTGTGTACGGGTGACTCTGGAGGCTGGAGGGCATTAGATTCCCTGGACCTGTAGTTCCAGCTTGCTGTGAGCCACCTGACGTGGATGCTGGGAACTGAACTTGGGTTCTCTCTAAGAGCAGGAAATGTTCTTAACTTTTGAGCCATCTTTCCAGCTCCCTCATTTGACCCAATTTTAAATAACATTTCTGTTGACTGGAATTTATCTTCGAGTGATTTTTTTTTGAACATCAATACATTAATATGCTTGTTTCTGAGAACATCTTTTTCATCCAACAATAAAGCAACCACACTTTCATCCTTCTTTCTCAAAGCTGGTATACATTTCTTCTTTCCAGATATTTCATACCTGAGAGGCAAAGTCTGGTACTTGTTTTAAATTTCTATTCCATTGTAAAACTAAACAACAACAAAAAATCCCACATCAATAAGCAAAGCATCCTTCCCACCCATGCTTGGATTTCTATATGCCTGTCTTATCCGTGTGTTTATTGGCACATTTTCCAAGATGACGTGGATTGAAGACTCTGGATGATACTGTGGGAGTGACAGGGGTCTTTACTGAGGACAAAGGGCACCCCACTCCCTGTACTACTGCTAGCCAGGCAAGCTTGAAGGGAGACACAGATAACACGGTTTCTTATTCTTGCCATTCTTGGTTCTTTGGTAGGAAGTCATAGTTTAGGAATTGTATCTCTGTATTTTCTAGTCTCTCCTTTTCTAGTTGTCCTGCAGCTTCCTCCCCAGCAGCAGAAGGACCAACTTTAGTGACGCTGCTTTCAGGGAGAGCTGTAGCCTCTCTGCTTTGTAGCAACCGCCGTCTTGTGAGTCGCGTGTCATCTGCAGGATTCCCAGTGCTTGTCCTGAAATCCTGTGTCTGGCTCTCACAGTGTCTCTCTGCTTAAAGAAGGGAAGTGTTGAGCTGGGGCAGAGAGCTGCCCACCCCAGCTGCCAAAGCAGCTTGCATACGATTGGTTGAGGGCTTGGCAAGTTGATGGTAGGCATTGGCATTTGGTTGACTTCCTTTTGCAAGATTAAGATATTGCATCTTGCCTCTGAGGGTGTAAGGAAGAAGGTGAGAAAAGTTCGACTAGAATTCTCCACGAAGATCTTACATTTCTCCATCAGGTATCTGCAAATGTATCATTACCTTTTGAACTGAAGAGGTCTATAGAAACAGAGCTCAGAGGCCTAAAATAAGTTGTCCAGAGTTAAAAAGCATATAGCACAGCACTGTTGGGATTTAGTGTGAATGTGTGTGTGTGTGTGTGTGTGTGTGTGTGTGTGTGTGTGTGTGCATGCGTGCATGCACCCATGATGGTAGAGTCTGGAAGAAGGCATCAGATCTCTGGGAGCTGGAGTTACAGATGTTTGTGAGCCCTCGGTGTGGGCGAAGGGAAGCAAACCAAAGTTGGATTTGAAGAACAGCACACATTCATAACCACTGAGCCATCTCCCCAGCCCTTCATTCATTTTTCTTGATGTGGCTCTTTGCACAGCTTCCTCTGTGCCCCTCCTGTCTTCCTCTCTGACTGCCAGCTTGCTAATTCCTCCCCCTCTTACTTACATTTCATGTTTTTAACATTCTTTATCTTAACATCCATGATCAGCAAATGTGGCAAAACTATTCCATAGAATTCTGGAGTCTTTACCCATCTTCAGAATGCTAACTCCACACCTAAAATACTATGGACCTCAAATCGACAGGTTTGTAAC
Source organism: Microtus oregoni (assembly GCF_018167655.1). Lineage (NCBI taxonomy): Eukaryota > Metazoa > Chordata > Mammalia > Rodentia > Cricetidae > Microtus > Microtus oregoni. The sequence goes on from NW_024543063.1 coordinate 37,432,549, forward strand.
TTATTGCCTGATCTGCTGGTCACAGTCACATGTCTACAAAAGACCAATCAGATCTCTTCTCTCTTCCAGCCTTCAATCCAGGATGTCAGATTGTTTTCAGCCGCTTTGCCTTCTTAGGATTTTCAAATTCTTCCATGTTTCTTTGTCTTTTGTTACTTTGACAGACGGGCAGCATCTCAGGGGGCAGGAGAGACATGTGCCTTGCTGCTGTGAATTAATTTTTTTTAATATGGTTGCATTATTTATTTATTTTTTCCTTTCACTAAACATAAATTCTTTTCTCATACATCTGAATACAGTTTCCCCTCCCAGTTCCTCCCCACCTCCTCTCGCATCTGGATTCACTTCCTTTCTCTGTCTCTCATTAGGTTTCTAAGAGATAACAACAAAACACAGCAAAATAAAATATAATATGATAAAACAAAATCTATCATATTGAAGTTGGACAAGCCAAGCCAATTGAAAAATAAAGGAGAGTCTCAAGAAAAGAAACAAGAATCAGAGAACCACTTGTTCACATGTTCAGGAGTCCCATCAGAGTTCTAAACTGAAATCTATAGTATATAATGCAGAGGACCAGATGCAGACCCATGTAGGCCCTGTGATTGCTGCTTCTGTCTCTGTGAGTCCATATAAACTTGGTTTCCTTATTCTAGAGGGCCTTATGTCCTGGTACCCATGCTGTGATGTTAGTTCTTACGTCTGGGTTAGGGAGTCTTCAGCTGTCTGTCAAGTTCAGACTTACCCTTTCCCCTTTATAATGAATAATTATCCCAAGGAGAGAGTCTGGGAATGTTGGCATCATATAGAACCATTGTATAGTTTTGCAATTATGCAAATATCACTTTTTGCCTCACATGGTCCCTTACTAATTTCGGCATCTGTTATTGATGCTCCACTTGCCTTTTAAACCAGAATGCTCCCCAGGACTTGACCAGTCTCCAGGGAAGCTTTGCACATTGTATCTTTCGGGTACCATCTGAAACCTGTGGACTTCTGAAGTTACCTTTCTCTCCCAGCTTTCCGTTCTGAGGACTCCCCATAAGAGCATCGCCAGCCCTTCATGTGACCATCCTGATTGAATTTCCTTGGTACTAGTAACCTGGTGGATGGGGTGACGTCATCTCCCAGATCATCATACACCCTCTAATTTCTTTCTCTCAATACCTATAGTCTGGGCTGGTTTTCTCATGATGAGGAGAATCTGATGAAATGTCAATCAATTTTCTCCCCTCCCCCTCTCCCTCTGATGAGTCCCTCCCTCCCTCCCTCCCTCCCTCCCTCCCTCACCTTTTTCCCTCCCTTTCTTTTCACAGTGCTGGGGTTGAACCCAGGTTCCTCTAATTGTCTCTCTGTCGACCCTATATATTTCTGTTACTTCTCTCCCGTGTCCTTGCTGAGCCGAGCTCTCTAAGCCACAGAGGATGGCTGTGTGCAGGCTCGGTCACCCTGGCAGCCTTTGCTTTATTATCCGCTGAACCAAAGTCAGAGTTCTCTAGCCCCAGACCTCATAGGGCAGCCACGGCCACCAGACGAGATCGTGAACTCCAGAGTTCTGTGGACTGTGAAGTCTTTGGCCAGGCAGAGCTTCCCCACATTGACATCAGCTGTCACCTCTGCTCTCAGAAGTCCTCCCTATGAATCGTTAGTGCTGTAGGAAGGAGGCCCGGCCATTCTTAGATATGGAAGAAAACCGACTCCAGCATACATCATTTTGATGATGTAAAGAGGCTCTTAGGATTGGCCAGCGGAGGGCTCTCTTGCTCTGCCTGGACTGAAGCCCTGGATGTGTGGAAGCTCTTCAGTTGTGTTTTCTTCGGTGTCTGACAGCAGCAAGGAAAGGCAGTAGGCAGGTAGCAGCAGCTGTCTCTAATATTATAACAGTCCCTGTGCTTGCCTGTGGTGTCAGAATTCGTAGGCTTTGACAATGGATGATGTTAAGAAGTTTAGCACGGGATCTGAGACACTTGACCCTGAAGACTTGACAGGTCTCTGGAGCCTTCTCTCTCCCTCCACAGAAACTCTCACCAGCTCTCTGTTCTCTCCTCTTCTGTTTCTGCTTCCATTCCTCCTATCCAGGCTGCTCTTAAACTGTCCGGGAGTTTCTTCCGTTGTTGCTGTCTGCTGTCGAACAACTCAGGGTACCCATCTCTGCCACAGCAGCTCATCCAGAGGGCCGTCTAGGATCTGGGCACTGGACAACACTTGGTCCACTGAGATGCAGGTATTCTCTCTCACTGGAGCAGGATCCTGACATGTTGAGGGGACCCTTTGGTGTGATCAGTGGTAGAAAGAGTGACATGGTCCATTCAAGCCCATGGTTGCTAAAGATGGCTTTGAAGTCTCCACATTCAGGCGGCCTGTTCCTCACCAGGACTTCTCACCTGTAGCTTTTCAGTTGCTAGGCAGCCCTTGTGTGTGAGGCTGGAATAGGGATGAGGAGCTGAGTGACTGTAACTAGCAAGGCTGTTCCAGAAGCCAGCATTGTAATCTGACTGGGACTGGTTCTTCTGTGGCCACTGGACCTTATTAGCTGTCAATCAGTGGAGGGTAGTTTGGGGCTAGGAAACCTGGGACTCAGGAATGCCTACCGGACTATTCTGGTAGCTAGGATAGGACATGGGAAGAGCTGTATAGGTACAGGGACAATGTCAGGAGAAGTCAGAATCTGGGATGTTTCTAGCTGCTGTTGGCATTCACAGGGTGGAGGTGAGGTTGGTTGAGCTGTCAAGACCAGGTGTTGCCTGGTGCCTGGGAGATCATCTAGGTAGGTGGCTACAGGCCTTTCTCTCCTGCTTTATAGTTTGAGCTCAGCCTGTACTGATAGTTCCAGTACAGAGGAGAGGACACACTGCTGTAGCTAAGTCTACCGGGCAAGATGTCACAGCTCCGGGCAGCTCAGCCCCTCAGGCTGCTAATCACTCCACACCACCTTGCCTCTAGCATCAATCACAGTCAAGAAGGCATGCGTTTCGGACCAATCACAGCATTGCCTCTGATCCTAGCGGTTCCTTCAGCCAGGGAAGATCCTACCCTTCTGGTCCAGAGAGGCCTGTGATTCTAAGACCCTAGTACCACCTGGTTCAAACCCATGCTTCCAGCAACCCGGAGCAATTAGCTAGTCTTGTGCATAACTGTGGCCAGGTATCTATGTAGCATTAAGATGACCGGTGCGGGCTTGAGGATGGGTGGGAGGGCTCACTGACCAATTTTCCTGGTGCTCAAAGTTTTCCAGGTGGTACAGAGTCTGGTAGCTGCTAAGTAGGGACTCTGATTTCCCCGTCACCATGTTTTTGCTTGTTTATAGAAAATTGAGCACCCGGAATGATTACAACATACATGTGTAGAACTTGTCATGAGCCCTAAATGGTGATTCCTTACAGTGCTTTACCATGCCCAGCGCCTGGGGAAAGCTGCCCCCCATCTATCTTAAGACTACATCTTGGAAAGTGTGTACTGCATCAGAGATGCAGAGGGGCCAAGCCCTGGACATTCACTCTGTGGGCGTCTGTTGAGCATCTTGAAGGGGTTGGCCCACAGTAATACTTATATATGAATAAACACGGAGGCTTAAACATTTATATCTGGAGGCTGGGAAGTTCGAAATCCATGTTTGATATGGCTGGGTTTGGGTGCAATCCCTTTATCCTGACATTACACATGACCACTTTCTTGATGCACCCTTGTGTGGAAAAAGAAAACAACTCTTGTATTTCTTTTTTGGAGAAGGGCACTAATTCCATCTTCCATGGGGTGAGGGCATACCCCAGGTCACATTTATAACTAATTAGCTTCCAAAAGGCGTCATATGGATGCCATCGCCCTAGGGTTTATCCGGGGCTTCGTGTTGTGGTTGTGGGCAAGATAATTTAGCCATACCTTTGATGGACTGGTTACCTTGTATGAATTCAGATGCCTTCAGAGGCCAGAGGCATGGGGTCTCCCTAGGAGTTATAGGTGGATATGAAACACCCAAAGTTGGTGCTGGGAACTGAACTTGCATCCTCTACAAGAGCAGTGTGTTCTCCCAGTTTCTTAGGCATTGCTCCAGCCTCAAGGATTTGTTTTAAGATGTACCCTGTGTATGTCCAGTACAAATGGACCACCATAAGAAACAAGCAAAAAACTGGAGCCATCATTCTGAGCATGAGGCTAGATGAAGCAGGCCTGTATTCTGCATCTGGCTCTAGTCCTTCTATGCAAGGGACCTTGCCCAGGGTAGGTGCGTTCGTCTCTGGAGACGCAGCCTGGACATCTGCAAGGTTCATGCAATTACAGCATTTTGATTCCCTTTATGTCTTTAGGGGATTGCTGTGAGGGCTCATTTTAAACGATCATTCAGTGATCTATTATTGTTTTTAATTAATTAATTATTCATTAATGAATGCCAAGTGACAGGCAGATATTAACTGCTTTATTCATTTTTAAATTATTTTTAGTTATCAGGCAAAATAATGAGTTTCACCAGGATAATTTTTCACTCCTTGTGCGTGTGCATGTGCGTGTGCGTGTGTGTCTGCGTGCGTGCGAGTACACAAGCATGTATATATCCAGAAGTCAGTTTTCAGTGTCGTTCCTCAGGATGCCAAAACACCTTGCTCTTTGAGCTAGTCTCTCCTACTTGACCTGAAATTCCCTGATTCAGCTTGGCTGACTGGCCATTGAACCCCAGGGATCTGCATATCCCCAGGGCTGGGATTACAAGTGTGCACCGCCATGCTGGAGTGCTGGGCATCGAACTCTGTAGGGATAAGTCCCGCCCCTTAAGGGGCGTGTTCGCCTCGGGCTAATGTCTGCCTATAAATTTGGCGAGCAAGCTCCGAGCTCTCGCTTCTGCTTTCCTGGTCTCCACGGGAACGGTGGTTCTGTAAGTCTATTTCTACATTAAAACTATATATATTGTTACAATCTGTCTGCATTCGTTTACGCCATTACATTTTGGCGTCCAACGTCGGGCTATTTTGCCCCCGACTCAAGCAGGTAGCCCGCTAGCTAACACAGCACCCTCCCGGGTGCTGTTTTTCAGTTCGTGACTCCGGCCCCATTGCCGAGTCCAAGACATACTCGGCCACACAGGCCCATTCTCCCATTCTGCCTGCCTTGGCTAAGTTTTGCAGCGGAACCCCACTGCCTGAATTAGCAGAAGCTCAAGTACCTGCGGTTTTGCAACAAAAGCTGCCACAGCGTCAGATTTGGTCTGATACAAAGTGACTTGGCCGGGCAGTGGTGGCGCACGCTTTTGATACCAGCACTTGGGAGGCAAGGGCAGGCGGATCTCTGTGAGTTTGAGGCCTGCCAGGCCGTGGTAGTGCACACCTTTAATCCCAGCATTTGGGAAGCAGAGGCAGCCGGATCTCTGTGAGTTTGAGGCCTGCCAGGCCGTGGTAGTGCACACCTTTAATCCCAGCATTTGGGAAGCAGAGGCAGCCGGATCTCTGTGAGTTTGAGGCCTGCCAGGCCGTGGTGGTGCACACCTTTAATCCCAGCATTTGGGAGGCAGAGACAGGCGGATCTCTGTGAGTTCGAGGCCAGCCTGGTCTACAAGAGCTAGTTCTAGGACAGGCTCCAAAAACACAGAGACCACCACTGACAGGAACGGATCATTGCAGGTAAAAAATTTTTCTTTTATAAATAAAATGTCTGAACACATTACTGTTCAAGAATTTAACAGTTTTTTTAATTGTACCATGTGGGAGATTTTACAAGAGGTATCTATCACCCCACATCTATGGATCCTTTTGGGATTCGTAGTTTTCATTGGCACCAAATGGTTTGATAATAGAAATATGATAAAGTCTTTATGAGACGAATCCAGGATTCTTAAGGCAGAGATTGAACGCTTAAAAACCATTGAGAATGATAACAATCTTCTCAAGAATCAGTTTGAATTCTCCAGGCTGATGTTAAGGAGAAATTCATTACTATGGAAGAGGGAACAGCTGATCTGGATAGTAAGGTTCAGTCCCTTTCTGTAGGAACTGAAACATTAGTGGCTGATATTAAGGAGAAATTCATTACTATGGAAGAGGGAACAGCTGATCTGGACCATAAGATTCAGTCCCTTTCTGTAGGAAATGAAACATTAACTGAGAGAATCAAAACTGCTGAATGTGACAATCGGATTTTGTCTAAAGCTTTCGATAGATTGACGGAAAGATTGTCAATACAAGAAGGCACGGTTTATGCCATAAAAATTATGTCCAAAGATGAGATGTTATCTCTAACGGACAAACTTCATACTTTAGAATCCTCAATGAAGGCTTTGGAACATAATTCTGGACAGGAGATTCAGACATTGCAGAAGGCAATGGTGAATAGAATTGAAAAGATTGAGGAATTTCTAAATTCTGATGAGGAAGAGCAAAGGGTAGAAAGGCAAATTTAACTACATCTGTGGGTAAGTCTCTCCGGGACAATTTCCACAAAGCTCTACCTACAGCTCTACCTGCCTTTCCAGTAATAACAACAGAGAAGGTGATTGGTTCCAAAAACCCTAGGGTCATCAAGGAGGATACATGGGAGCCTGTCCGTATGAATGACCTCAAGGAAATTAAACAGGCTGTTATGACTTTTGGGATGCAAGCCTCTTTTGTTAAAGAGATGCTAAGAACTTGGGCCACAACAAGCAGAGCAACCCCCTCGGACTGGCTCCAGCTGAGCTCTGCGGTACTCGAGAGTGGACCGCAATTGAAATGGAAATGCTTATTCAGGCAAGAGGCTAGACTCTTAGAACAGCAGGAAAAAGCAAAGGGAATTGACATTTCCCTAGATCAAATTCTAGGTGAAGGGCCCTTTTCCGATCCTCAGGAACAAGCTAATTTGGATGAAAACACACTCTCCATGTGTACTACAGCAGCCTTAAGGGCTTGGGACAGGGTACAAGACCCAGGACAGAGAATGGAATCATTTGTCAGAGTTAAACAGGGTCAGAGAGAACCCTTTAGTGACTTTTTACAAAGATTAACTAAGGCTGTACAAATAGGGATATCTGACCCAGAAGCAAGACGTATAATGATTGAGTCTTTGGCTTATGAAAATGCAAATGTGGAATGCAAAAGGATTCTGGGGCCTTTAAAGCTCAGATCAGCGCCTTTGGAAGAATGGGTCTTGCATACACTCAATGTTGATACATTTGATTATGGCAGTGAAGCATGGGTAGAAGAAGCAATTTCCAACGGTAAAAGGAGACACCAGAATACTAAATGTTTTAATTGTGGCAAAATGGGTCATATGAAAAGGAATTGTAGACAACGGATTTTCAGAAATAATAATAATGCATCTTTCAGAAATAATAATAATAATGCATCTTCTAGAAATAACAGAAATAGGAGGTCTCAGCCTTCAGGTTTATGTAGAAGATGTGGAAAAGGCAGACATTGGACGAATGAATGCAGGTCTTCAAGAGATAGACAAGGCAACCTGATACAGTCGGGAAACGTGAGAGGGGGGGCCTCACAGGCCCCCATGGCAAACATGGTTCAGTCATATCCAGTTTCTGCAGAGAACGTGCCTCATCAGGACAATTAGGAAGCCCCATGCCTGCTGTTACAAGCAATAATGATCAGAAAGATAAGTTACGTGTGTTTTGGAAAACTTCTATAAATGATCAAAGACCTAAACTGAGAGTGTGTGTAAATGGCATTTTTATTACTGGCCTGCTGGACACAGGTGCTGATGTAAGTATCATTACCCCAGAATCTTGGCATCTGTATTGGCCTCTTCAGAATGTAAATGTTCAGCTCCTGGGAATTGGAACCCTATCTTGAGTAAGGCAGAGCATGAGATGGGTTGAATGTATAGGGCCAGAGGGACAAATAGGAAAATTAAAGCCATATGTAGCCAATATCGCAATGAATTTATGGGGTCGTGACCTATTACAACAATGGAATACCGAAATTAACATTCCTGCTAAATCTAGAGCCTATATTTCTGAGAATAATATTAAAAGATATTACAAATAGAGAAAACCGGCCATTCGGGCTGTACAAGAACAAGCAATTGATGTCCCTTCAGAGATACCAACAAGCCTTGCCTCTAAAATGGTTGACTGAGAAACCAATATGGACAAAGCAATGGCCTTTAGCTGAGGAAAAGTTACAGGCTTTAGAACAGCTGGTACAAGAACAATTAGATGCTGGACATATAGAAGAATCTACCAGCCCTTGGAATTCTCCTGTATTTGTGGTTAAGAAAAAATCAGGTAAATGGAGAATGGTGACAGATCTCAGGGCCATCAACAAGGTTATTCAACCTATGGGCCCTCTGCAATCTGGAATTCCTTTGCCCTCTTTATTACCAAAAGGATGGCCTCTCATAGTTATTGATTTAAAGGATTGTTTTTTCACTATACCTTTGCAAAAAGAAGATAGAGAAAAATTTGCCTTCACAGTGCCTACTTATAACAATTCTCAACCTTCGAGGAGGTACCACTGGACCGTTCTCCCCAGGGTATGTTAAATAGCCCCTCCCTGTGCCAATATTTTGTGAACCAACCATTGCAAATAATACGCAAGAAATTTCCCAAATCTATAGTATACCATTACATGGACGACATCTTGTTATCCTATTCAAACATGGATACCTTGAACAGACTTTTTGAAGAAATAAAAATACTTTTACCTAAATGGGGATTGCAAATCGCTCCTGAAAAGATTCAGAGGGGAGATTCTGTTAATTATTTAGGTTATAAAATAGGTTTGCAAAAAATTAAGACACAAAAAGCACAAATTAGGAGAGATCGCCTACAGACTCTTAATGACTTTCAAAGACTGTTAGGAGACATTTCCAGTCTACGACCAGCTATTGGAATAACACCTGATCTAATAATTCATTTGAACAAAACCTTGGATGGTGATAAAGATTTAAACAGTCCCAGAGAATTAACAGCTGAAGCAGAAAAGGAACTGACAATGATTGAGGAAAAATTACAACAGGCACATGTGGACAGGGTGAATCCAGAGCGCGATTGTATTCTCGTCATACTACCATCAAAAATTTCTCCTACAGGAATTTTAATGCAGAGAGATGATATTATTCTGGAATGGATCTTTTTACCACATAAACCAAGTAAGAAACTGAAAACTTATGTGGAAAAAGTCTCTGAGTTAATTATAAAAGGCAAGCTGAGACTTCGTCAACTAGCAGGCATAGACCCAACAGAAATTATAGTGCCTTTCACTGCTGATGAACTAAAGAAATTAGGGGAAGATAATGAACCATGGCAAAGAGCTTGTGCTAATTTTTTGGGAGACATTAATAACAACTATCCAAAAAGCAAGCGGCTTAACTTCATAAAGAGAACTTCTTGGATTCTTCCTCGAATCGTCCGTGATGCTCCAATAACTGGAGCCCGTACATTCTATACTGATGCCAATAAATCAGGGAAGGCAGGTTACAAATCAGAAGACTTGGATAAGGTGGAACAAAGTCCATATAATTCTGTCCAGAAGGCGGAATTATATGCCATTCTTATGGTGCTAAGGAATTTTAAAGACCCTATTAATATAGTTACAGATTCACAATACGCAGAAAGAGTTATTTTACATATTGAAACTGCTGAATTTATACCTGATGATACTAAACTAACCTCATTGTTCCTCCAGGTTCAAGATTTGATCAGGAACAGGCTTTGCCCTATGTACATAACACACATCTGATCCCATACGGGTCTGCCAGGTCCTCTAGCACAAGGTAATGCAGAAATTGATCAATTATTGATTGGTAGTGTGCTACAAGCCTCTGAATTTCATAAAAAACATCATGTTAATAGCAAAGGTTTGAAGAAAGAGTTTTCAATTACATGACAACAAGCTAAGGAGATTGTAAAGAAATGCCCTACTTGCTCTTTCTATAACCAAACGCCACTGCCTGCAGGGGCTAATCCAAAGGGCACCCAAAGGAATGAAATCTGGCAGATGGATGTGTTCCACTTTGCAGAATTTGGCAAATTAAAATATGTTCATCACACCATTGACACTTATTCAGGCTTTCAGTGGGCAACTGCTTTAAGTTCAGAAAAAGCTGATTCAATAATCACTCATTTATTAGAAGTCATGGCTATCATGGGTATACCTACACAAATAAAAACGGACAATGGTCCTTATGTTTCTAGGAAAATGAAACGGTTTTTTGATTATTACAATATCAAGCATGTTACAGGTATACCATACAATCCTACAGGTCAAGCAGTCATAGAAAGATCAAATCGAACTATAAAAGATATGTTGAACAAACAGAAAGGGGTGGAAAATACCCCCAGAAATAGGCTACATAATGCTTTGTTAACCTTGAATTTTCTCAACGCTAATGAGAAGGGAACAGCGGCTGCAGAAAGACATTGGATAATGGAAAAGTCTACTGAACTAAATCAACCAGTTTATTTCAAGGATGTGCTGACCTTACAATGGAAGCCAGGATATGTGCTACGTTGGGGAAGGGGTTTTGCTCTTATCTCCACAGGTGAGGAAAAATTGTGGATACCATCAAAATTAATAAAGGTTCGGTTTGAAGAAGAGAAGCCACTTGGAAAAGATAAATAACAATTCTTGCATAGGGATGGCGAACATACTGATGGTAAGAAATACAGATAGGTTGGGGGCAGGGTTCTTTTCTTATCTCCACAGGAAAATACTCATCTTCAAAGAAATTGAGGGACCCTGAATATTTAATTACTGATGGATGGACACATTTTGTAAGTATTAATTTTTATTTATATGTCTTATTAAACATTTCTTTATAAATATATAGAGCTGGTTTTGAAGTTAGACTTTGGCTCAGTCCCTCTCCAATTCCAAGCCTGTTAGTAAGAGAAAAACCCAGAGTTTCTGGAGTTTCTGTCTCATGTCAAGAGCCATGATATGGGACAGAAAGAAATATGAGTTTAGAAAACATCTTTGCTTTTCTTCATATCTATCATACTTTTCATTGAATATATCTATCACGCCTTTCATTGAATATATATATGTATGTCTATATATGTCTATATGATTAATGTTTAAGTTTTTCACAATGAACAATGAGTTTTTCCTGAAGTGACATTTGAAGTTTCCAGGAAGAAGATGGGGCCCCACAACAACAACTCTACCTGGTTGATATGACGTCATGATACTGATAGCGCTACTACAAGACCTGTTTTGGATACCAGCTGCACAAGACGATCCCAACTTGGTTAGCTGAAATGGTGCACATCTTGTACAACATTCTGGCCAGACCTCCACAAAATACTCAGAGACTATTTGCAATTTTAAAAGACATTGATCTTGAAATTTAACCATCATTTTACTTTCACAGGATCCCCCAGAAAGAACGTCGCCCCCATGACAGCTGGAAGTAATTCTAGAGGACGATGTCCCCTCTCCCAGTAAAATTTACCCCTGGGTTTAGGGACATCATTTAGGGGTTGGGAGGTTTGGGGAGGAATTTTATAAGCTCAGGGATCATTTTGAAAAAAAAAAAAGAGGGAATGATGGGATAATAGATTTATAATTGTGAGTTACTGCTTTTAGACAAATATATTGGTATAGATTCTTGTATATTGATACAAAGTTAAATTATATTGACTATTGTATGCATGCATGTTTCTATCTCCGTTTAAAACATTTTTTATGTATTGACATATATTGTATTGATAAGTATATATTGTATATATTTACCATATTGCAGTGTACATTTCTACCTCTGATTAAGATACTTATATAATGTTTGTGTATTGATATATGTTTGCCATATTGCAATGTATATTTGTACAGTGTTTATACTTGGAGGTCATTATCCTCATTTGTTACACAGTTGTTTATTGCCTTAGTCTTTAAGTTAGATAGATATTGAGAATTATATAGATAAATAGTCATCTAAGTTTGTCATTTATAATCAGACTAATCAGGTTCTTTAGATATATAGAGATTATACTCAGTATAGATAGATAATCTTCAACCTCTTCAAAGAGCTGTAGAAAATGGCCTTTAATCTAACTCAGAGTTTCGTGATAGTGAGACACAATTGCTCCTGGCAACACCGCTCTATTCCCGAGAGAATGTTGAGCACCAAAGACACTCCACCTGGAGCCTTTCTATTTGGCAGAACTGGCCTTTGGGCAAAGAAATGCCCATACCTCAACCACTGACACAGATACAGAGCATGCATCAATGGATAAAACAGGACTGTCATATCCTGACAAGACAGGGTAAGATAGTTTTGAAAAGTTCCTTGCCTTTAATAATGGTATGTCAGTTGTTAGGCCTTAGCCAAAATTGGTTGACTCAACGTTGCAAACGAGACTTTGGGTGATTGCCCAGGTAGTCAGTTGTCTCTGTCAATTGTTGCACATTTTGGATATATCTCGTTTGTTGAGTAGTGTTTATTCCCTTCTCAGATCTTTGACTGAGTTGAAGATTATATAATTGTAGTTACTCTTTACATTATTTGTACTCCTTGAGATAGAATGTTTAGCAAAGCTTTTGTTCTCAATATTGTTTGTTATATTTATTATTTGTTGTTATTGTATGTAGTTGTATTTGGTTTAGTTCTGTCTTATTTAGACAAAAAGGGGAGATGTAGGGATAAGTCCCGCCCCTTAAGGGGCGTGTTCGCCTCGGGCTAATGTCTGCCTATAAATTTGGCGAGCAAGCTCCGAGCTCTCGCTTCTGCTTTCCTGGTCTCCGTGGGAACGGTGGTTCTGTAAGTCTATTTCTACATTAAAACTATATATATTGTTACAATCTGTCTGCATTCGTTTACGCCGTTACAGAACTCAGGTCCTCTTGCTTGTGTGGTGAGCACTTTACTGACTGAGCTATCTCTCCAGCCTGATGATAATGCTTGCATGCATTGTTTTTATCCATTTCCCTCCCATTATCCTCTCTTGAACCCCTTGCTTTTGCAGTTACCAATAACAACACGACAGATTTTCTTTTCTTTCACTTGATCTTGTAACCTCTATCTTGGTCCCACAGACACCAAAAGGACCTTGGATGTGAATTCAAGTGCAGGTGTATCATGCAAAGTTAAGACTGCTCTGCCCTTTCCAGGGGGACCCACACTTAGGGTGACTTTAATCTCTGTGACATATCTCTGTCCCTGTGCTGCAGACTAGACAGGATAGAACAGGAATCGGCTTTTCTTCCCCTGTGATCCAGTCCATGAACAGCTCAGCCCACCCTCCTTTCCCAAGCCCCTTAAACTTCTCTGGGCTAAGTTAACTTTGTGCCCCCAGGAGACAATGAGCCAGGAGAGTGGCTCATCTCTCCTGGCCCCACCAGGTGGCGATGTTTCCTTTGTCATGGTCCAGTATGTCCCGGCTCTTCTTCCTGGTTCCAGTGCCCAGCATCCTTCTGCTCCTCGTATCAGGCAGATTTCTCTATGCAGGTAGAGGGATCTGGTGGTGCGTGGTGTCCCCATCTTTTGCATGTGAGTGGAGCATCTCTAGTTCATCTGCAGTTGTCCCACAACCCGGCGGACACAGAAAATGCATTGAGAGTTGGCCCAGGGAAAGGGTCTTTCCTCACTTCTGGATGGCCAAGCTGTCATTTGTTGGCAGTGTTGGCATGATTCTGGAGAATACTGTATTGGGCCCACACAGAACTCAGGCAATTTGGACTTGCGCTTCAACTGGCTTCCATGTCTCCCATCTTGTTTCCTTATCTAAATTTCCCCAGAATGGCTTTTGAGGAATGAAACCCCAACATTTAGCCTCCAGAATAAAAGTGCATCCCCACAGTATATAAGATATGGGGAATTTGGTTGGAGGTCTTTGAGTTTGACAGAACCCTTCTCAGGTGTTGGTGAGCTTGGCTCACGGGGCCTAGATCCTGGAAATCTTAATTGCTTTCAATGCTACCCCGAGCTAGAGGCTTTAGGTTCTTCTCCTATGAATTAAAAGAAAGAAATGCATAGACCACAGATAAAGTTTATTATATCTTCATAAGAGAGAGAACACAAGAAAGAGGGAGCATGAGAGAATGAAAGAGTGAGTGAGCTCGAGGGAAAGGGAGGGTGAGAGAGGGAGCCCATAGCCCACGGTTTCTGCAAGCATCAATGGGTTCCTAGGGATTGGGTGCCATGGAGGTGCGAGTCTTGAACTTGAGCAAGGCATGATGGAGGATGAACTGGTCAACTCAGTTGGCCCAACTGAGGAGTGTGCAGCTAGCTCACCTGAGTTTCAGTGATGTTGGCAGATGTATAGCTTCCAGATAGGAGAAAGGGATAGCAGGGAGCCAGAGTTTGAACTCTCAGAGTGTGAACTCTGATGGTCCTGGGCTCCAAAAGGACATACTCAGCGATACTGTTTTGGGGCTCCTGTTCTCATCAGTATTTGAGATACAAAGAGAATTGGCAGAAACACTATGGGCAAAGTAACCTGTCTGGTACCCAGGGATGATGTTGGTAGCATCCAATTCCAGCCTACTCCGGAGGCAGCTTTCCTAAAACTCAGCCTGATGTAAGGCAAGAGCCAGAGTGTCCCTCAATAACAACCATTTCTCAGTGCCTGCTCTGTAGACCCGGGCTATTCCCTGCCTGAGCTGGACTTCTCTCTCCTCCAATGCCTAGATCCCCACACGGATTTGCACAGATGTTACTTGTCATTCGACCCAGCAGCTAGAAAAGGGGTCAGCAAGGCACCAGCCCTGTGGGGGTGAGCTCTGGAAGCATCACTTAGTCCCTGTGTATTCTGGGTAGTTGTTTAATCAGTGAGGCCCCAACTTGCCTCATCTTTGCAATGGACACACCAAAATGTGCAAGTTGAGTTGTTACGAAATATACATGAGAAATATACAGCATACTCATTACAAGAGAGTCCAAAGTACAGTAACTAGTCTTGCTAAATGATCTCCCGAAAGAAGGGAGAGGATGGAAGAAGGAAGCAAGGAGAGGTCTGAGTGGTACTCTTGATTTGGATATCAGGATAACAGAGACAGGCACCATTCAGAGTAAAGCAATCATGACGATCTGCATGAGGACACCCAGACTACAATGGTGTTGCTGGACTGCCAGTCCCTTGATGTCACCCAATAGAAAGAGGCTCTAGTCTCAGGTGTGCAGTAGAAGCCAGAGCATCTGTTTCTCTTCCTCTTCCCCATCCATACTCTTCAGTCTGGACCACTGGGAGGAATCATCAGTCACCATTACACTTAGGAATTTCTCCCATCTCTCAGGGAGGCCATGCTTGTTCCAGATGGCCCTGTTCACCTAACGCTGGCCCTCAGACTCTGTTATGGAAAGAGGAAAGATTCATTGAAATCTATTTGAAATAGAGCCTTTTAAAAGTTTTTTCATTTACATTCGTTTTGCAATTGTATTATCTTTCGCACCCTTAATAAATTCTGATAATGATACTGGTTGCACTGTGTTGTGGGTTTTTTTTTTGTGTGTGTATGTGCATATTTCTGTCTTGCCCCACAGGCTGCAAGTTATTAACACACTCTAATTTTATCTTCCTGACCCTCTGTCTCCAGGACCCAAGACTGATCCTGGCAGAGAAAGGAGAGCGTCCCAGAAATAAGTAAGGACAGGAATATGAGGTTGGAAGCAGGAGCCATCACAAGGGGAAGGTTTAATTGGAGCGTCACCTCCCCACTGGGGTGTGAAATCCTCGGAGGAAACCTCCGGTCTGTGTAGAAAAAGGGCAAGGCTGGAGCAGGCAGTTGAGCGCAACGCTGAGTTAAGTGCAGGCACCGATCCCTGACAGGCCCAGCTCGTCCAGGGAAAGAGGCCAGCACAGAGGGCACGGGAGGCACAGTAGCAAAATTTCTCAGCCTGAGGCTGCAGGCTACGAGCCACTCACTCATTAGGATTCAGCAGAGGCAGGGTCTGTCTGTCTTGTGGATGCCTGTTGAGAATGGATAGTACAAGCTCACGTCTGGATGCTCCGGAGGACTTGTGAGTTACCTCTCAAATCCTAGAGGAAAACGGCGTGGAACAGCTCCGGTTATTAGAAATATATTTCATCATCCTACTTGTGAAGGCCGTTTGCCGACAAGCAGGGCTTTCTCTGGGTGCCTCCCACAGGTGGAGAAGGTAGTCTGAATTTGTAGCCCATCTCCTTCCCTATTAATCATCGTCTCTTCTCATCCTGTGCAGATGTCATGAGCCTCTCTCTATTTGAAGTCTTTATCGGTATTTATCTTGGAGTCTTTAATAAATCATTCTCCAGCTGCGTGTGTGATCCAGGGTGCTTAACACGAGCGGGGCGTCATCAGACCCCACTCACAGCATTTCTTGGACCTGTCAGTGGGACTCCTCCCTCTGAGATGGCAGGTAGAAAAGTCAGGTGAAACTGGTGATTTTGAAAGGCTTGCTTAGTGAGAAAGGGGATTTTTCTCCTTACTCATTCTAATTTTAGAAATTATTCTATTAGAGACTTACGTTAAAGGAGAAGCATTGGTTAGAATAGATTAGACCAGCTGAACCTGGTGGTTCAGTCTATTAAGCCCAGGTACTTGGGAGAATGAGGCAGAATGATCACAAATTCAAGGTCTGCCTAGGCAACAGAGTGAGCTGGAAGGACAGCCTGGGCAATTTGTTGAGGCCCTGCCTATAGATAGATAGATAGATAGATAGATAGATAGATGATAGATAAATAGATAGATAAGCAGATGGATGGATGGATAGATGGATAGACAGATAAGTAGATAGATAGATAGATAGATAGACAGATAAGTAGATAGATAGAAAGAAAGATAAATAGATAGATGATGATGATGAAGATAGATAGATAGATAGATAGATAGGTGGATGGCTCAATGGATGGATAGCCAGATAAGTAGATAGATAGATAGATAGATAGATAAGTAGATAAGTAAATCGATAGATTGATAAAGACTTAGGATCGCCCTTGGTGGTACAGCATTTGCCCGATGTTCTCAGCTCAATCCACAGTACCACAAAGAAACAGAAAATGATGGAGGAAAAAGCCCAGGCCTTTGAAAAGAAGCTTTCCTCTGATGGGCAATGATTGTCGATCTGTCTCCTGTGTTCTGAATCTTCTTACCAAGCTGTAAGCAACCCTAGAGCCATGTGTAGTCACCTCCTGTTTTATAAATGTGTTTGTTACTTTGCTCGGCTGTGACCAAATATCTGACAAGACGCTCCCTAAGAGAGAGGGAGCTTCTTTTGAGGTGTGGTTTGCAGAGGTGCAATTGGCCAATGTCAGGAAGGCACAGCAGCAGGAACCGAGCGTGTCTGATCATTCTCCACCTAGTTAGGAAGTAAGGGTAGACGAATGCCAATGGCCAGCTCGCCACATAGGAAGTCAGCAGGGGGCGGGGGGGGGTGCTCGCTACTTGTAGCTGGGAATCTAGGAATCTGTGACAGATGAGCCCATGATCACTGGTCCTGTATGTATCAAGAACAAGCAATTACAATTATCCATGTATAATTATTTATCATCATCTATTCTTCCCCTTTTCTCTCATTTATGCTGTTGTTCTTTTGGTAGTGTCCCAGTTAGCTCTGTCACCTTGACACAGCCTAAGAGTCTCAACTTGAGGTCTTCCCCAGATCAGACTGGCCTGTGGGCATATTTCTAGGGCAGATTACCCTATTTGTTAACTAGTAGAGGAGGGCTCAGTCCACGGTGAGCAATTTGCTTTGCTGGCCAGCTGGTCCTGGGCTGTACAAGGTCAGTTAAGCATAAGACTATGAGCGAGTCGGAGCAGCCATCCTCCAAGGTTTCTGCTTCAAGTCCCTGATGAGTTCCTTTCCTGTCATCACTCAATGATGGACCAAGACCTGGAAGTAGAAGCCAAGTCAACCCTCCACTTCCCCAGGTAGCTTTTAGCCAGAGTGCGTTATCAGAGAAGAGGCTACAACACCGGCTTGCAGGCCTCAGTGAATCAACGACTTTGAGAAAGGCAAGGAAAACTTGCAGACTGTTCGAGAATGGAAGACATTCCTTCCCAAGTCACAAATCATAAGAGGTTCAGGGAAAGTTTGTGGACCTCTGGGAGAATCCACAGAGCACCATGCCCCAGTTCCCATCCTTGGTTGCATGAGTGCTACCTCAGGTGCAGTAGAGAATGGAAATCTTAAGGCCATTCCACATTTTCATTGTTTAAAAAAAAAAAAAAAAAAAAAAAAAAAAAAAAAAAAAAAACTTCCCAAAGCAGGCTGCAGGGACTGGAAATGGGAGCCTGCAGTCAACATAGGCTGTTTCTGCATTCCGATATGGCTGGCAGGTGAGATCCAGCATCATGACGCAGGCTGCCCATGCAATCAGGGGTGGGTGACAAGTGAGATCCAGTACGATGACTCAGCTGCCCGTGCATTCAGGATTGGGTGGAAAGTGAGATCCGGTATGACTCAGGCTGTCCGTGCAATCAGGGGTGGGTGGCTCTTCCACTGTACTTTTTATTCAGGTCATTCTCAGACGTGGGTTGCGAGACCCAAGGAGGAGGACTGGAGCCATGATTGCAGACCCCTCGAATGACGGTGACTGTGATGGGGGAGGTCCTGGGGTCTGTTGGAATGGACTTCTGATCTGTGGGATGCTGAAACTGGATGAGCTGCTAGGGAGGAATGAATAGGCACTGTCTTCGAGCTGCTCTCACGGACTCAGGACACTGCCTTATACTGACTAACATCTCCCCAGGTTTCAGAGGCCCTGGGTGAAACAAAATATACAGAAATGGGAATCAGGACCGCCTCTCTGCCTCCTGGACAGAATGGGAGTGGGGCAAAATGATGATATGAAGGGTTTTAGCAAAGAACTGATACATTTTCAAACTAGCTCATTTACGACAGTCGGCATTTTTTAGCACCTTTTCTAGGCCAGCTCTAGTGACTCAAGGGACCTTCATCACTGACCAAATTCTAACCACTCCCACTGCCATGTAATTTGGGCATCCCAACATTTATTCTGCTTTCCTATGCTTTGTCAAAGTGTCCCCTTCCTTCTATCTGGACTGTGAAGTTCTAGCACCACGATTGCATCTTCCAGGAGTCTGCCTTTAAGTCATCTGGGCAGGGGGACTGTTCAGGCTCTCCTGTCTCATTGCCAGTGCCTCTCATGGCTTCCCTTATGTGCCCCACCTCTGAGCAGCAATGGTAGTCCTCTCACAGAACCACCCAGAAGGAAGACTGGAAGGGACAGAGCAACTCCTGACAACCCTACACTAAACTCTTTTCAAACAGTTTCTATTTCGCCCAGAAAAAACATGGCCTGGATGCAAAACCACATGAGTTCCAAGACCACACCCATTGTTGTCTGAGTCTATAGCTCAACATCTTCCTGACCTTGCCGGGATGCTCAGTTTCCATGATGGTTAAAGCAAGGGAAGAGGGAAAGAGTGAGATACACTGATGGACAGAGCTTAGAGGAAAACAGACACATAGTCCAATGTCTTATTACCATGTTTAGATGGATTAAGAAGGGATCATGTTGATCATACACACGGGTGTTCAAGCTCTGTCTTCCTAGGATCATGGATGGAAGGTTGAGTGTTGAGGGTGGAGTGTTCAAAGACGAGCAAGGTCAGGAAAAACTTAGATGGAATAACACAATTGGGAGAAATCGCTTATATTTTTCAGCTGATAATGAAGGTAATGGAAGATTTTATGGCATTTTTTCGTGTATGTGTATGTCTGTATTCATTTCTGCGTACCTGCCTGTGTGTATTTGTTTCAGCTAGAGGTTGACTTTATGTACTTTTCTGACTTAGTCTTAACTGTCAACTCGACACACTCTAGAATCACCTGAGAATTGAGCTTTTGTAAGGAATTATCTAGATCAGGGTTGCTTATAAGCATGTCTATGAAGGATTGTCCTGATGAGTGATTGAAGAAGAAGACACAGCCCCTTGCGGGTGGCACCATCCCCTAGGCAGTGAGTGTTGAGAGCGTAAAAGAGAAGAAAGCTTGCTGAAAGCAAGGAAGCAAGGATGTGTTTATTCTTTACTCTTGATTGCGGATGTTTTGACTTTCCCAAAATAACGAGCTATGATTTGGAAGTATAAGAGCCCCTGTGTTGCTTCTTTAGCCCAGGATATATATCGCAGCAGCAGACATGAGACTTGGGCTCACCGTAGTTCTCCACTTTAGTTTTTGAGACAGGGTTTCTCCCTTTACCTTGACCAGCCAGGCCCTGCCTCTCTCAGCTAGTTCTGGGATGACAGGCATAGTCCACCGTGCCCAGATTTCACACAACAGGAGCTGAGCTTGGTCTGGCACGTTCATATAGCAAACACTTTACCAACTCAGCCATTTTCCAAGTCCTGGCATTTATTTTAAACCTGAAAATTTGCTGAGAAAATGGTGTCCACACAGTCTGCATTTTGAGAATGAGAGGCAGAAGGAACCTCTGCCGGGGCTGGCAGCAGCTCAGCTGCCAGCTCCAGATGTGGGTGTGAACTCTCAAGCTCTAATGAAGACTTGCTTTCCTGTTTTGCTGCCAGGACCTATGTGCTTCCATTTCCCAATTGAAAACATACTTAATGGCGACAGGTTTTTGGCTTCCCCAGGTTTAAATCATTACTCTGGGAATGCAGAACCCGTATCGCAATTGAGGGCTGAGCTGCACTTCACTGGGAGAGAGCCCTGGCCTTGTCCTCCTCCCACCTCTCCCGGAGGACTGGATCCTCTCATCCGAAATAGTCATCTCTTTATCACACTAGGGCTCTTGTGAGGCCAGTATGTGGGATTTCTGGAATGAAGTCCTCATTGGAAGCAGCAGCTTCCTCCCTTCTCCTCCTCCTCCGGGTGTTGTGGAATGTAATTTTCCTTTGGCAAATAGAGTCTGCAGAATAATATCCTCATTTGGCTGAAGCTGATCGGGGACTGCATTCTGTCCCATCTCCATTCAAGTTTCCTTATTTTATTTAAAAAATTTTCAATTTGTGTGTGTGTTCGCACGCACGTGTGTGCACACACACATGCACACACACACACACAAACACACACACACACACACAATGTACATAATGCATTGGGGTCTCCATGAAACCTAAAAGAAGGAACTGAATCCCCTGGAGCTGAAGTTATGAGAAGGTGTGGGCTGCCCAATGTGGGTTGCTGAACCAAACTCAGGTCCTCTGTAAGAGCAGTACTCACTCTAAACCCCTGAACACCTCGCGAGCCCCTACATCTGAGTCTCTTGACTCTTGACTATCATCACCTCCAGCTTGGACTGCCTGCATGAGACTGAGTTGTGAGCTGGGTTGAAGGCCTGAAAAAGACAGGTTTCCCAAATTTCAGCTTGCGGTCTAGAGCATAGGGCCAAGGCAGAAATGTGGGGCTTAGGTGTCCCCGATTAATCCAAGCACTCTGATTGTAGGTGAGGGTGCTAAGGGTCAGAGAAGGACAGTCACTTAGTCAGCATCCCCCAGAAAGCTACTAGCAGAGTCTGCATTAGAGTCTTGTCTTTCCAAGTATGTCCCTCTGTTTCCAGTGTGCTCTGGCATCTTTTCTTCGAATATTTTCCTCTGTGTCTCAGTCTGGCAAGTGGGACTAAGTGGGCCATTGAACTTGCCATGGGTGGAGTCATACTAGAATGTAAAGACTATATAGTTGGGCCAATGAAGAGGTCATTAATGGCAGTAATTTTCACTATGCCAGATGCAATGACAGCCCTGGTAACCAGGGGTCCAACATGGCCAAATCTGTTCACTCCATCTTTCACCATTGTGACTCAGGGATGAGCCTGGCACTGCACAAGAGGATGCGGCTATCTCTAGTACAGGGAGGACCAGAGAGACTATTCATTACATTTTTGAAGGAAAGTAAAAACGCTGCTATTTTCATGTAGAGGAGAAGAGTAAATTAGGACCATACTGTTTGAGATAGGTTATTCATATAAACCCTGATGATTATTTTTTTTATACCTAATGGCTTAGGACTATAGCTTTGTGTGGAAAAAAATTAGATTTTGAAACATTCAATGATAGAATGACAGAAAAGGGCATCAGTCTCCCTGGAGCTGGAGTGATAGGTGATTGTGAACCACTTCATGTGGGTGCTGGGAACTGAACCCAAGTCCTCTGCAAAAGCAGTAGATAATCTTAAACAACCCTAGTAAAGATGAAATAAAATATAACATGTGGTGGTTCTTACGGTTGTGGTATTGTCCCCAAGTGCCCTGACCTTCATTTGACCTTATAGCATAACGGTTCCCATGCCATCAGCATGCTCCATAAATGGAATTGCAGATGGCTGCCTGCCACTCTGCTCTGCAGAGACACCTGGCTCTCTGCGATCATTAGAGTGGTTTTCAGGGGTTTTGTGTCCCCTCCTAGTGAAGCTTTCATATAAATCTCTGTCCACATTTATGAATTTTTCTTGGCATTTACTTCTAGAAGTAGTAATGTTGGCCAAAAACATGGGGATGTTTTAATGCTCTTGATTAACTTTATAAATTTATTTTCAAAGGCATCCTGTAAGCTCTTGTGTGCTACGGGACTGAGTAGATGTGTCTCAGTATACCCCTTGAAGCTGATATTTTTGGGGAAGAGTACTTTGGGGTTTTTTTTTTTGTGTGTGTGTTTTTAAATCAACTTTGGGGCTGGTGAGATAGCTCAGTGGTTAAGAGCACTGACTGCTCTTCCAGAGGACCTGGGTTCAATTCCCAGCAACCACATGGCAGCTCACAACTGTCTGTAATTCTAGTTCCAGGAGACCCAACACTCATGGCAAAACACCAATGTACATAAAATATGGAGAAGACTGGAAAGTAGCTCCAACCTGACGGTCCTTCTGTACATGTGAATCCAAACTCAACCCTTCACCCTTGGAAAGCCCAGCCTCTCTTCATCCACGCTGTGGTCTCTCCCAAATTTCAGGCAAGCAGTTGAAAGGCGTCCCAATCCCTTAAGTAACGTACATTCAATTGGTCCTTTAAAGGTGGACATAGACAGTAACAGAAATCCACCGTAAAACTGGCAAAAATTGAGCCACGGCGTCCATTTCTTCCTGGTGTACGTTAATTAATAATTAGTCAATTAAACTATAGTAACACTAAAGATAGTGTTCATTAGAATCATTTAATTGGATGTTCTCAATTAATGGGGGGAGGTTGACCCTGGTAGACATGTGGGGATGACTAGGAAAATGATTTCTGTCGACGCTGGGGTAATGGTGCCGTTAAGCACCGCACATGAATGAGGCAGCCTTTCCCCTAATAACGTGCCCGAAGATTGAATTACTCATCCCAGAACATCACGAATGCAGAGCCCGAAAAATACTTCCTTAAATAAAGAGCATATGTAGAGTAAGACAACCCCTTTGCTCTGCTTAATACGGGGGACTAGTTAACCTTTTGTACGAGAGTGTTGAATATTTGTTTGCCAACGTTATCAAGCAGTGTCATAAATGGGTGAAAAAGAACCTTTGGAACCTTCTAAATGGAGCCAGTAACATATGATCTCCTGCCTAGGTGCAGGCGTGTATATGTCCTCTGAATGTATATGAATGTCCTCTGAGGACATTTTGTATACGGAACTGTTGGTGTGTGTGTGTATACACACACGTGCTCTTTCTGCTTGTGTTGGGGAGAACAAATTGTGTTTGGGTAAAAGGCGCCCCTGTTTCTTCCAGCCCTAAACCTCCACTGCTTCCCATTAAGGTTGCCTTTGCTGCTCGGCCTCTTTTGCACTCCCATCTCGTGCGTCCTCTCTTCTAATCTAATACCTCGGAGTCCATATCTAAACATGATCAGTGACAGTTTTCGCTGCGGGGTGAGACTTTTACTGACAAGGCCAGCGAGTGCTGATTTGAGACCAGCCATTGTGAGTGACTTCAGCTGTCTCTTCAAGTGACACCCAGCTCCTTGAGAAAGGAACAATGACGAAAGTTCTTTGGACAGGAAACTTTCGCTGACGAGAAGGTGACAGGCCTTTGCACAGCTGGTCTCTGATACGCCTCGGAAGGGGCCCACGGAGTGACTAATTTGAGCCCTGCAGTAGCTGAAGTGCAGGGCCAGTGCTTTGTTGGAGTTAGAGGACTCTGTAGGGCGGACAGCGCCGAGGCTGGCTGCAGAGGCTCATTCCTGGGGGGAGGTGGAAGGGCAGGAAAGCCATCAGTTTAGAACACTGGAGTATTAATGGGGAGTGGGTATTTTGCAGGTCTAGGATTTATTCTCAGCCGACTCTCGACACTGTGATTTTTTTACTTTAGAATATGCCTCATCTCTATGCCTGTTTTGTAGGTGGGCGTTAATGCTTGGTTTCCCGCTCCCAAGAAACTGGTTTGCGCATGACCCAACGAGACGAAACTCGGTGGCTTTTGGTACCATTCTTGGAAGCGGGATAGGTTTTCTCTCTGCTGCCACCACAGTGTGGGTGCACACCTGCGACTTCCAGAGTCACCACCCAGAACACATTAGCTAGGGAAAGGACTGACTGGGAGGAGAGAATGGCTGAGAAATGGAGAGAGAAGACATTCCCTTCCCAGTGAAATCACCGGAGACTCTCAGCTGGATCTGAAGGACCCTCTATTCTTGATTTTTCCATTACACAAACCAGTGAATACTCGTTCCTTATGTAGCTAATTTAAATTGGATTTGCAACAGAATGATTCCTCATCAATATGAATAGCTGCGATTTTTTAGGACTTACAGACACTGCGGCTCCACTTCCTTTTGGGAAAGGCTGAAATACTGTTTGTTTGTTTGTTTATTATTTATTCTGTCTTTCTGTCTGTCTGTTTGTGTGCATGTGCGTGAGTGGGCAAGCTTCTTTTTTGATCACTCTCAGCCCTGTTGCCTTAAGACAGGTTCTCTTCCTGAACTGGACTGGAAGCTTGTTGGTTTCGCTAGGCTGGCTACCCAGTGAGCTCTTGGGATCTGCATGTCTCAGCCCACCAATAATGGGGTCTCAGGTATGTCAGCCACGTGTGGCTTTTTACATGGGTGCCGGAGAGTCATACTCAGGTCCTAATATTTGGTGAGCAAGCCCGATTATCCACCGAGTATCTCCCTGGCCCCGCTGTGAAATTTAAAGACTGACAACCTTGGATTGAGTCTTTCTCTGAATGCTTCTCACCCATATGCCATTCCTAAGAAGCTCAATACTTCTGAAACTCAGTTTTCTTATCTACGTATGGAGGTAGGGGTTTGTTTTTTGAACCCTGAGTTGATGGTGAGGATTAAGTGACTTGATGAAACATTTGGAAGGAAGTCTGGAATACACTAGATATTCAATGCATGGTGACTGTCATCATTTGCTATGTCCTGAAAAGAGCAGGGCTGTCTACTTTGGGGTTATGGTTTATGATTTGTTCACTTACAAAGGGCATCTTGGGGCTGAGATGATGGCTCAGTTGGCACAGTGCTTCCCACACAAGAATGAGGATCTGGATTCATATCCCCAGAACCCACAATTTAAAAAAAGGCTGAAGATAGTGACGTGTACTTATAATCCTAGTACATGGGAAGGCAGAGAGAAGAAGATCACAGAAGCTCTGGCTAGCCACATCAGTGAACTTTAGGTCAGTGAGAGACCCTGCATCAAACTATACAGTGGAAAAGGACAGAGGAAGACTCCCAACAATGACCTCTAGCCTCCATACATGCATACACACACACACACACACACACACACACACACACAGTACTTGGTGGGAAAAATACTTATACAGATTAATCAATTAAATTCCAAGTGATTTATCATATTCACATGCTGTGGGACACACACACACACACACAGTACTTGATGGGAAAAATACTTATACAGATTAATCAATTAAATTCCAAGTGATTTATCATATTCACATGCTGTGGACAATGGTCTGTACCATCATTTGTATTTTAAATAAATGCTGATTGGCCAGTAGCCAGGCAGGAAGTATAGGTGGGGCAACCAGGCAGGAAGTAGAAGCAGGGCAAGAAGAACAGGAGGATCCTGGGAAGAAGAAAAATTCATTTTGTAGTAGTCATCCAGGCACAGAGGAAGCAAGCTGTAACTGCCTTGCCGAAAAGGGTACCAAGCCACGTGGCTAACACAGACAAGAATTATGGGCTAATATAAGTTCTAAGAGTTAAATAGAAGCCTGAGCTGCTAGGCCAATCAGTTTATGTTTACTGTAGATCTCTGTGTGTTTCTTTGGGACTGAATGGCTGCAGGACTGGGAGGGACAGAAAACCTCAGTCAACATTCGTACAAAGATATCCTTAAAATATTGGGTGTTTCAGCCGTATAACATAGCATGCCTCCTTTTCCAGAAAGGTTTATGGAGTGACTGCTCAGCGCCAGATGTTGATTTGGGTACAGACAGGAGAGAAGCAGGTGAAAAAAAAAATCAAAGAACAAATATTATTGATAGGCTGGAGAAAGGTCACTGTAGGAGAGACCAAGTGGAGGTGAGGAGGCAGAACCCTTGACAAAGAGTGACAAGAAGACAGGCCTCGGGAAACAGAGGCTGGATAGATGGAGTCTGGTGAGTAGACCTCAGTTGGGAAGAAGGAAAGCCAGAGAAGGCTGAGTCATGCTTCCAACTCCTCCTCCCAAAGGATGGCCACGACTCAGTGTCCTAGTGCGGCGTTCACCCATTTTATTCATAGGGGCATGCCCAGGAGTGAGGTCACACTGATGTGCTCAAGGGGGTGAGGTCACAGGTAGCATTCATTGGGTCTCCTGCATTTTAAAGATGTATTCTATTATTTTTCAATTAGTTGTGCGGATATGTGCACATGACTGCAGTGCCTGTGGAGGCTAGAAGAGGGTACTGGATCACTTGACTCTGGCTCGGGGGTTACAGGTGGCTGTAAGCTGCTCAGGTGGGTGCTGAGAGCAGAACTGGGATTTCCCTGCAAGAGCAGTGCATACTCTGAAACGCTTAACCGTTTCTCCAGACCTGCTTTTGTTTGTTTGTTTGCTTTTTGGTTTTCGTTTTATTTTATTTGCATTTTATAGTCTAGTCATCTGCTCATCAAGACACAGGAACAAAGTCTATCAAGGCCAGTTTATCAAAAAATATGGGCTAAGAAACCTGGCTAGATGTACCCATAGCTAGATGTTTCTTCTCCTTTTCTTGTCCAGCTAGGGTTTCATTATGTATCTTGGACTGGTTTTCAACTCACTACGTAGTCAAGGCTGACCTTGAACTCCTGTTCCTCCTTCTTTGTCTCCACATCCCAGGTTTGGGATTACAGGCAAGATCCATTACACAAACCTATTTCTTTAATTTGTACACTTCTCTCAGTTTTTCTCTTTTCCCCTTTCTTGTCCTTTCTTTTCTCACCTCTGCTTTCTCATTTACTTATGTGATTTCTAGCATCATTTTCTCATCTCCGTTTCCTCTTCATTTATGGGTTCTATAATGTCATTTTCTTTTTCTAGGAATTTAAGACAGGCTTTATTTGTGTATCCTCCACTATCAAACCTCTCCTCCATACCCAAGAGGACCCATTATTTCGTTTCCTTGAAAGAGAGCATCTCATTCATCCCCCACTCCGTCCATTATCTCTGGGCATGCAAGTGAGAGCTCATCAGTCATGTTTGAAGGGTGATGACAGAGGAGCAGGGATGAGGGTGGGGACTGTTGGACGACCAGGGACTCCAGAGCAGTCTAGGTAGTGAATTGCTAGAGCATGTTTGTAAATAATGAGAGATAAGACTAAAGTACACATAATGGCCTCATGTGGAGGACATTAAATGCTGACTGGGTCAATTTCAGTCTATTTTCTCATTGGTGAGATTGGTTGAATGCTTTTGAGCAGAGTACCATGTCTGGCTTCCCACTGAGGAGGCCACCAATTGTCTGGAAGGATGTCATGTTTGTCTCTATGAAGAGAAGACACTGGTAACAGAGATAGAAAAGAGCAGAGAGAATGCGGGATTCTGTGTTAAGGAGAGACCTCACCCAAGTCCCTTGTCCTGTGGGAACTCTTCCTGACTCATGTATGTATATCCATAAGCTAGCAGGGGCTGGATTAGCATTCCAGGATGGGTTCACATCCCACAACTACTGCTACAAATGACCCCCAATATGGTGATGGGGAACAGAATGTCTTAGTCATTTGTGGGTCTGGAGCCCAGAAGTTTTGCATTAAGATGTCTGTAGAGGTCGTGTTCTCTCTAGAGACACGGGGAAGCATCCTTCCTTGACTCTCCCCGTTTGTGAAGTTACATCACTGCAGCCTCCACCTCCATCCTCACATGGCCTTTCCCCTACATAGCTGTGCTCCTCACAGCGCCCTTGCTGGCTTTTAACAGCACACCCAACCCTGAACTTAGGATTAACCCTAACTACAAGATGCTCTCATTTTGAGATTCTTAAGTGATTACATCTGGGAGGACACCCTTCTCAAACTAAGTCATCGTCACAATTTCCTGGCCTTCGGTCCTGGCCATATCTTTTAAAAATCACATTTAATTCATCACAACAGAGCAAGGGTCTGAAGAAGGGCAAGGAAAGTATTGAGTCTATCTTTGCACAATATTTAGATGACAGCTGGGGTTTATTCAAAGGATGATACAACATCTGAGACTTGCTGCACAAAGATCCAAACGTAGGAAGGAAGTAGGCAGGGAATAAATGAAGCGAGATTTCATTGAATCATTCTGGGCTGGCAGAGAGTATGGGCTGAGTTCATACCTATTATGCTATATTTTATTTGATTGCTTATTTATTTATTTAGTGTGTGTGTTGGGGTAGAGAGAAGGAGGGCAACTTGCAGGTGTTGGCTTTTTCCTTCCACCATGCGGAATCTGGCTATTGAACTCAGGTTGTTAGGCTTCATGGCAGGTGCCTTTACCCACTGAGCCATCTCACTGGGTCCATGCTTTTGTGATGTGTATGCCTGCTCCTCTCTGTGCTTTCCTGTGCTATCATTTCTGAAAATTAAAGCACCTTAACATGACACAATTGAGGATGCTCCATTCCCCAAGGTGAGCCACCCATTCATCACCTTTTAATTTTGTTTGAGTACTCACGATACGACTGGCATTTGCCCATCTCCTCACTGACAGAACCCAGGGAAATCCAAAGCTTTGCTTGTTTATATCTGTGCCAGGTCACTGTATATTACCTGACAAACCAGCCTAAAGATTTACTTTGTGTGGAGACGCACATGTCCCTGACAAGATTTTGTCTCAGGACAAATGTTCTTTCATGCCAGGGAAGCGGGAGCTTCATGTCACTGTGTCCAAACCCAGGGTGCGTGAAACCTGACTAACCGGAATCCTGTTGGAAGCAAACAGTTTGTTTTTCTTAATCATACTGATGTCACTTCCAAGTAGGCATGGGTGACAGCTATCCCCTCCCTATTCCATAAACTAACTGTCATAGGGAAAGATGGGCCTAGTTAACCATCGCAAGATGATAGAACAGTTTAATTGTGTGGCTTCCCCGGCAGATGGCTGTTATCAGCAGAGGAGGGGAATGCAGAATACAGAAAAACACTAAATGCAGACAAAGGCATGCAGGCAAGTGTAATTCTGTAGTGTAATGTATATGTGTGCGCATTCATGAACATGCATGTGTATGTTTGTGTACGCATGCTTGCTTTATTCCAGGTTGTGTTTCGTTCCCTCCTAAAGCATGTAGTAGAAGTGATGTCAGCAGAAAAGTTCACTGGGTTATTTAAAATCCTATGGACACCACTCAAGTTATGTTGTTGACAGTTAAAAATGACGTATCTATTATTCATGTGGTCCCCTATGACAAAGGAGAAACAACTTGAACTTGGCTGGAGATGAACAAACAAGGAAGTAATGGAATTTGTGAAACCAACCTGGACTTAAAAGTGTCCTGTGCCATTTTGGGAATCATTGCTGCAATTTCCCTGCACTGAGGGGCAGCCATGTCAGAAGTGACTGAGCCAGACAGAAGTCCCACTCGGTGAAGGTGCCTCCCATTTCTCACCTTGGTTTCTTTATCATCTTCTTCTCTTGGGATCTACGTTCTTCCAGCCTCAAATACCAGTGGTACCAAAGGCTAATGTTGCAGACTGAGGCCAATTGTGTCTCCATCGCCTATCAAGGCCACTTCTCTTCTCTTTAAACTGGACACCGTCATTTCTAGTGAGAATTCAGTGATGGAATGTGTGTGATTTGCCCCTATTGGGAATCACTCAACAAGTCAGTCGTGAACTCTTTAAAGAGTAAAGGGAGTCATTGGGTGTTGACAGAGGTTTCTGTCCCACCTGATCCCACAGCCTTCCAGTCCCAAAGAAACACACAGAGGTCTACATTAATCATAAACTGCTTGGCCGATTAGCTCGGGCTTCTTATTAACTCTTACATCCTACATTAACCCATAATTCTTGTCTGTGTTAGCCACGTGGCTTGGTACCTTTTATCAGCAAGGCATTCTCATCTTGCTTCCTCTGCGTCTGGGTGATGGCTGCAGACTCAGCTTTTCCTCTTCTCAGAATTATTCTGTTCTCGTTGCCCTGGTATACTTCCTGCCTGATCACCCCACTTATACTTCCTGCCTGGCTACTGGCCAATCAGCATTTTATTAAACCAATACAAGCAACAAATCTTTATAGAGGAGAAGACCATTGTCCCACAACAGTTGGGCCTCCAAACTTGAGAGGGTGGGGGGGGGAGAAAAGAGAGATGGAGAGAGAGAGAGAGGAGAGAGAAATGTCCCTAAAGTCCTAAAGCAGGTCTTAGCTGACATGGAATACTGTAGGAAAGAGGGAGGCAGAATTTTCTCTGTGCTGGGACCTGAAACTTGAGTTTCAGCCATACTGTTTTCTCTAGTGTGCTGTGGAGTCAAAATTCAAATTCAGCTCTGGCCACATCTAGAGGTGTTACTCCTTCAGCAAGTGTCAGTGTGTCTATTTTCCTTTCTTGGACTTTGCAGTGAGAATTGCTGGTCCTCCTGGGCCCTAAGCCTCGTGGAGGTAGACGGCCTCTAGTTTAGCTCCAAAGGCAGAGGCTGTCACTGAGAGCTGTGACCCTATCAGAGCGTATCTTGGTCACCTAGGAGTGCCATTTGGTGGTGTTCCTACCCTCGAGCTTAGCTGTCACCTGGTTATGGAGTGATATGTGTGGAGTGGTCCTGAGGTGTAAATCAGCCCGCAGAGATAAATCTCAGGCATGCAGGTGTGATTGCTCATGATCTGGGGATTCTAGAAAGTTCTGAGCAGAGGAGCTGGAGTTCTGGCTCCTGATGGCCGGTGGAAGTCCAGGTCACCGAGCCAAAGTGCCAGGCTCTTGTCTAGGGTGGGGGAAGAGGAATGGAAGGCGGCTTGGTTGGATCACCTGGGATGCAAATGATACTGAGACAGGTCTCGGGGTGAGGACATTAGAGTCCTGTTTTCAATTTAAATGTGAGAGGAGTCCCAGAGGTAAGAAGACAGGGGGCTGGGGAGGACAATGCTGTTGAGCTTATTTTTCTGACTTTTGCTGTCATTTGCTCGTTTGTTGTTATTTGTTGTTGGGTCTTTGGAGAGAGGAGAGAAGGTTCTACCCCTTCTCCCCTCCTTTTCTGTTCTCTCCACTTTTCCTTTTGATCTCCCCCCCCCCCTACTCATAAAATGGAGTGAGTTTGTTTGAACTTCTCCCGTGCCCTTTGCATGAGCCACGATGTAATGGTCAACAGAGATGGCTCAGAGGTTAAGAACATTGCCTGCGCTTCCAAAGGTCCTGAGTTCAATTCCCAGCAACCACATGGTGGCTCACAACCATCTGTAATGAGATCTGGTGCCCTCTTCTGGCATGCAGGCAGGCATGGAAGGAATGTTGTATACATAATAAATAAATAAATATTTAAAAAAAATAAAGGTCAACAGTGATTCTCAAGGACACAGGGAGGACCAGGCCTGTCCACCTTAAAGATCCAGTGCTGCTGTTGATGTCTTTGAGTCTACCTGTCTGTCTTTCTAGGTGAACTGTCTGGAAGACCTGAGCATATGACCTCAGGCCGAGGAAACGCTGGCTCTGGGTGGAGATTCCCTTTCCTTCCTGGCTAAGGGCTTCATCCCTCATGGTCCTCATCACTCAGCTTCGTTAACCTGGGCTCTCGGGTTCCTCCCGAGGCGGCTTAATGATCTTTATTTGTGGAATCCCTCAAAAAAAATAATAAATAAAAGGCTCACTTGTAAATTCCACATCTCAGAAATGGAGGTTATAAATGCCAATCTGTGTGACTGTGTAGTATTTATTATTTTAATTAAAGAAAATGGATAGTGACAGTTATTAGGTCACAAGTTACTTGTTAATGGCAACGAATGACAAAAAAAATTACTGTTTTATGAGCAAATCTTGGAGCGTTCCTCCCTGATTTTCCCGTTAGGCTTCAGATGTGAGGGGTGCTAGTGTTTCAGGCAGTTTGGGAAGGCTGGCTTCGTAAGATAGAGTGGAGGGAGAAATAGTTACAGTGAGGGATCTGCAGTGCTCATTGCTCGGTCCAGGTGACTCTCCTTTCTGTCCCTAGCCCCTGAAGGACAACTCCTGGAATTCTAGTGTGCGCGCGTGCGCGCGTGTGTATGTATGTGTGTGTGTGTGTATGTGTGTGTATGTGTGTGTGAGTGTGTGTGTGTATCTGTGTAGGCAAATATGTGTATGCGTATATGAGTGAAAGCATGTGAGTATATGTTATATGTTTGCATATGCTCATGTACGTGCAGGTGTAGATGCATGCATGTGGAAGCCAGGGGTCAATGGCAAGTATCTTGCTCAATAGTCTTACACCTTGTTTTTTGAGACAGGGTCTCTCACTGAGCCTAGAACTCACCAATTCGGCTAGTCTGGCCATTCAGCAAACCCCAGGGATCCCCCTGTCTCACCTTCTCAGATGCAGTCTTAGAGACACAGGCCATGGTGCTCATTGTATGATGTGGGTTCTGGAGATCTGAACTCAGGCCCTCAGGATGCAGTCAGACTTTGTGAACTGAGCCATCGTCACAGCCCTTTATGTGGGTTTTACTTGCGCACTACTGATGGAAATCACTAAAATAGAAGGACTAGAGTTACTTACTTTGGAATGTAATTGTAATAATTGTTTCTTTCTTTACTTGCAATGGCACAATGAATAGGTTTCCTATATAGAAATACAGTGGCTATCTGCGTTCTAGAAAAGGCAGAGAGACCAAGTGTCTTTGCATCGGGCGTGTGTAAGATGCGCTCTACATCTCATCTTTAGAAACACGCACTGTTACTTTCCTATGTGGTAAGTGATGGAGCTGAGGCCAGGACTCTGTGGACTATAACACTAAAGGCAGCCAGTCTAGGTGCACAGGGCTCGGATCACCAGGGTATCTCCCGCTGCTCTGTGCCTTGGCTCTAGCTGGTGGCTTCTTGTTCCCTCTGCAAAGAAAGACTTGTCCAAATTGCAGGGCCAGGCAGTGTTGCAGGCACTGAGAAAGCCTGTCCTGTTTGCATCCACCACTGGAACTTTCCCTTCTGTGCGATGTAGTTATGATAGAAACTACTGTGATCCTTGAAGGGAAAAAAAATGCCTTTAAATCGATTGCTAATTGAGAATAGCATAGTAACTGTGGGACTAGCACAGTTTCCGTGCCGAGCTCCAATAGGATCCCAGGTCTAACAAGGATGAAGTAAATTGGGGGAAATAGCTTCATTTTTTTTTTTAAAAAAAGTACTACTATCAATGTCAGGGTTTTTTTTTTTTTAATCATTTGGGTTTTTGCATTTTTGATATTATAATGTATTACATCATTTCCCCCTTCCCTTCCCACCCTCAAAACCTTCCCATATACCCCTCCTTGCTCTTTTTCAAATTCACGGCCTCCTTTTTCATTACTTGTTGTTGGTTCATTAGAAAAACAAGGTTATTGTCTTTGAAATATCTAAGCAGTTGAAAACGCATCATGTGCTCGAACACAGCCCTTGTTACAGGTCAAACATCTCAGTAGCAATTAGCTTTAATTTGAACGCAGACCAATGTCTGTCTGATGACGCTAAATGTGTGTGTGTGTGTGTGTGTGTGTGTGTAGGGGTGGTGTGTGCGAGGCAACAGGAACTTTCTGCTACTGCTGTTGAGTGTGTGTGAACCACGGCATCCCAGCAGAATCTGCAGAGTGATGATAAAGATGAGCGGCCACTGCCGTGCAGGGTTCTGCGGATGGACCTCATTAGCAGCACGTTATGCAAATGAAGCTAGACACATAGGACACAGGGCAGAGTATGTGTCCCTGTAAAGTTCCAAGAAAAGCACAACGGATGTGTGCACTAGGAGGTGTTAGGGGTTAGCAGAGCAGGGGTGGGTTGGAGGCCTGGGGAGGTGACTCACAGTGTAAGAGAACCTGCAAGAAGATCTGAGTTCAAATCCTAGTACCGATGCAAGAAGCCAGAGCATAGCTGTGCAGGCCTGTAATCCTGGCACTGTGGGGGCGCGGAGACAGGAGAATGCCTGGGGTTTGGCGGCCACCACTCTAGTTCTAAGTTCAATGAGAGGCTCTGTCGCAAAGGAAGACGGTGGAGAGTGATGCAATGGGACAGCTGACATTCTTCTCTGGCTTCTCTCTGTGCCTGCGTGTGCGTATACATCGTGCACACAACACACGCACGCGCAAATAAACAAATAATTAAAAATTTCAAAAGAAGTCAGAGGAGAGAATGTCCTTCAAGAAGAAGGAGGAAGGGGGCTAGGAATAAATTGTTGATCCTTCGGAACCTGGTGAGAAGAACGTGGGCGATCTACAGACACTCCTGAAGACAGACTGATGGCTTGTGCATGGCTCCGTGTGCTTGCTGGGCGCTAATCAAAACTGTTTACATTTAAACAGAGCAGTGGCTGCTTTCTACTCTGAATAGCTGCCTCGGAGGCTCTCCCTGTGAGCCTCTTGCCTTTGTAAACCCTGTGCCAGCAGGAGCCTCCTCCTTAAAGGCCACGCCCACCGCTCTGAAAAATTCCCTTGTCAGCTGTCTGTCCACCCGCTGGATAATCTCCGAAACAGGGCTGTAAAATACGACTTGACTCTCCCCTTCAAAAATTCTACCCCAAGTGGGAAGGAGACAGCAGTTTCGCCCCTCAGGCAGCATGCACTGGGGCCTCCAAGCCCTGGGTTGATTAAATGCTACATTTTGCGGAGCTTGCAAACTCCGGGTGACTAGATCTCAGGGGCTGGAGGGAGACCCTGTGGAAATGCTCACATTTCTAACTAAACAGTGGAAGGGTTTACCCAGGGACGCTGGAAGAAAGCATGTTTATAGCTAGAGTGATCTGGCTCTAACAAAATTTGGTTCCCTTTAAGGGAAGAGTTGGAAACACTTAACAAAGTTGGTGGAAACTTCTATAACCTTGGTCTCCCTGATTTCTTAGAGTTTGAGTACCTAGTGTGTACTTAATAGGACGATTGTGCAGATATTATTCCATGTTCCATCCTTGGGATAACTCAGCAATAAAAACACTATCATTCCATCCATTGGGGATTTAATTCTCAGGGATGGTTACTAAAGGACATGTGACGATTAGGTAACCCAGGAAGGCTGGGTTTTAGATGTGCCAATTTGATGGCTATCCCAGTCTGCTTTCTTACCCGTTGCAATGACCAAAACAACTTGGGGGAGGAAAGGGCTTGTTTGACTTACAGGATGCAATCTAAAACCAAGGGATGTGGAGGCAGGAACCTGGAGGAGAGACTGAAGCAGAGATCAGGGGGGGAATGAGCCTTATTGGGCCCTCCTCCATCAGTAAGCAATTAAGAAAACATGCTCAGACATGAACGGGACAACCAGCTCAACAGAGGCAGTTCCTCTCCTGAGATGTCCTTCTCCCAAGTGTGTGAAGCCGACCACGAAAGCTAACTGTGGCCATTGTCCACAGCCCAGCCACTGAGAACAGTGAAGATCACCTTTAAAGAACTGATCAAATAGACCATAGTATTATCTCAGCAGAAGACTGGGGAGAAGAACCACAGGTGAGCTGAGATCCCCGAGAATTGGGAGGACTGAGAGGAAGGAGCACTGACATGGACGCCGTCAGGTCTCTGATTCTCTGAGAGGCTCTTATTCCCTTGTACTGTGAGCTCACAGTTTAGGGGCCCGTCCTGGGTTCCTAGATGGGCTGTGAGTTTCCCAGAGTGACCCCCAGTTTGTGCTCAACTGTCAGAGGCAGTCATTCCCACACTCCAGTGATCACAGAGGAATGTCATGGGCTTGCACCGAGGTCATCTCCGTGACCCCTGACATGCCTATCAGTGGAAGCCTCTGAGACCCAGGAGGACGGTTTCCTTGGGCTCAACTGATGGGCAGTTGACAATGTCACTCTGTCCACCGTGGCTTTCATCCCCGCTCATCAGTTCACACGTACCCTGCAGACCCACTGAGTAATAATTATCCACCTCAGTGGTCCCAGGGAAAGGGCCTGCAATGCCACCCTCTAAGGCTCGCTGCCAACTCCATGGGCTGTTCCATTTGCCCAATTAAACACCCGTCCTTCCTCTGACTGCACAGGCAGTGGCTCTTCTCTCTCCCATCACCTGTTACTGAACATTAACGGCAACTCAGTTTTATGCAGGTAAATAGAACTTAGTGGTAATGTGCCTCCTGACCTTTGAAGTGACAAGCTAACATTAATTTTTAGGGATCCCGCCCTCCTGGGCTGTCGCTGTTGAGCGTGTCTCGGGGCTGAGAGCGAGGACCCTGCTTTTGAGACTACATGGGAAGTTGAACATGATGTTTCAAATGGAAGGAGGTTTTCTCTTTGATTCTTTTTCCACCAGCCTGACAGTTTTTCAAACATATTCACTGTCAGCCCTAACAACCTGTCAACAAATGCCGTTATGTGAAAATTGCCAAGACTCATTTGAGGACCGTGAAAAGTGACAGACATGCCACACGGATAGGTTTCTCAAAAAGCCAGAGTTGAAACTTTTGAAAGACACTCTGGCCCTTCCAAGGAAGGGGGGGGGGGGAGAACAGTCAGATCTCCAGGAAAACAAAACAAAACAACTTACCAAGCACACACCTGTCATATCACATATCTGTTTCTTTTCCAGGCAAATTAAGGTGTATGAAAAGAATGAAACCCGGCAGCAACACAGGCTGCTGAGATTGGAGGCTGTGCCCGGTCCCCACTCTTCTCTGGAAAACTAAGACCAGGTACATGTTTTTCTTCCTCTAGAGAATGCAAGGGAAGCCTACTTGCCTTCTGACTCAATGTTTTGGGGGTGGAAGCAGGGAAGAAGGATAGTTTAGAGGAAGCAAAGTGAAGCCAACAGTGATGCGGGCACATCAGAGAAGGGTTTGTCTGTTTACCATGGAGCCGGGACAGACTACAGCAGGAAAGCAGGGAGAATGCGGCAGGATAGTTAGGGACTGGGAGATTGGAACCTCTGCTTGCTCAGTGTCATCTGATCTGGGCATTCTGCAGCATCTGTTTCTGCTTCTGGTCGTTTATCTGGGCGTGGAGGATAACTCCTGCCCTGGGGTGGTCCTGAAGCTTAGGTGTCAGCTCTTGGTTGAAGACCTCAGTGGAAAACTGGAGACTCCAAACGAGTTGGTGAGAAAATGCTCCTGAGCCTAGAGACATTATATTTCAGTTTTAGATGGAACTTATAACCAAGATTCTTTTTTATCCAAATTTGGCTTGCGTGGAATATTTTAAGTGACATGGCAGACTAAAGACCTCGCCAATCCTGCCTGGAATAGTGGCAGTGGGAAAGGAGGGGGGTGACAGAGATGAGAGAGAAAGTTTTATGTACACGGAGCCTCCGGCATCCACAGCACCTGCCATGTCTTTGGACATTACAGAGATTGCCTGTGGGTTGTCAGGGTTTTCGTAGACTTTTTTTACCAGGGCTCTGTTTTCTCTTGGATCTTGGTCCTCCTAGGTGTCCCGAATATTTCCAGAGGGGAATTCATATAGGAATGTTGATGAACATTTGCTAGTTGATCTATCTTTATTCATACTGTCCTGAAAATTTCAGCAACCCCAGCTTTTGGGCTACTGGGTTGGTCTCTGCATTGTTCTCTTCTAGCAGGAACCGCCGTGTTCCAGTCTGAACAGAATTCCACCTAGATATAGCTAGTTTATAAAAATCTTTACAATGTGCTGTGCATGGCCACATCTAGTATCCCAACAGGGCTTTGCCTCCTCGGATTATTATATGCTACCATTTTGTCCCTTCCTTGGATAAATAAACTGAGGTCCCATGTGCTAATGACTCAGTTTCTCAAGGTTATAAACAGAACAGCTGAGAACAGAAGGGATTGTCTCACTTTCCTCTGAGTTCAAAACTAGAGACCATCTCTCCAAGGTCTGTGGTTTTCACAAAGTCTACCACCGGTCTCCTTGGTTCCTTCCTGCTGGCTTTCTGTGGAGTTTTTCCCATTTGAATTTCTTCACTTCCCTTTATCCCTGTGCCCTTGGGAGCAGAGGCTGCACCTCGATTTGGCTGGAACTCCCATTAACTCTAATGGGCATGCAGCCATCTCCCCCAGCGTGCCGTGATGAGATTATTTCCCATCCAATTGTTTTAATGTTGTGGGTGTTGAGTCTTCAGACACGTAACCTTTGGTTTCATTATAAGGCTCAGAGCAGACGGGGTGTGCAGAGAAGATAAACTGGGGGGGAAGGTGCCAGGAAAAGATGCATGGCCGTAGCTTCACGGGAGAACAGTGGAGAGATGATAGAAAAAACAAGGGCATCTGAAAAGTGGATGGATCTTTTTGTCTTAGCTATGAATGTGAAATGGATATTGCCAGAATGCAGAGCAAAAGGTGCTAGAAGGAAGAAGTCTCATAGTGCACACTATCAGAAATTGCAATGGAATAAACCCTGTTTATGGCTTCATTATTTTTTTTTAAAAAAAGTAATTATATTCCCAACTCTATAGAGTGTGTCAGGGTTTCGTCTATGCGGACCCTTTATTCTTGGATCCTCATGATGGCCTGGTGTAATTTGAAAGTTCAGGGACATGGCTCCAATGCCCTTCTTTGAATTCCACTTGAACTGCATATGAGTTTGTGACTTCACGATAGTGACACTTAACATGGGATTATTGGTCTATTTGATGTATGTGTGTGCATGTCTGTATATGTGTATATGAGTGTGTAAGTTTCTGTGTGCAGTAAGTCTCCCTGTAAAGGGCTTAGCTTATAGTCGAGCTGTTTCTTCATTCCACACCCTTCTGTCGGTGGATGACTAGGCAAAGTCCCAGAGATGAGTCTTGGACGGCTCCCCGTCACACAGCTCATACATCAACAATGTCATGAGATACAGAGGGAATGGCCACACTATTCTGAGGTGGCTGGACCTCAGCCACTGTGTTAGTTCTCTTGGCTACTTCATCCTTGCTGTTGCATGGTATTTCTAAGAAGATTGCCTGCCAGTCGAGAGTTCCAGAGAACTGTGGACATCTGGAGAATACCCTGGTACCCTAATCATGCAGCTTAGTGCCAACTAGAGAGCTGACTTGCAGGAAATGCAGACATGTAGGACCCACGATAACTGTAGAGCATGCTAAATTTATAACTTGTTGACTGACAAGAACCAATCCTTTCCTGTCTCAAGGGTGAGACAATGGATAGAGCTGTGTTGACCAGATGTCTGGATTCCCCAAAGTCTTTGTAGTATTAAAATTTTAATTTCTGATCATAAATATAATCTACCTTCTTGTTAAAAGTAGGGACAAATAAATAAAAATGAACCTTTCTTCATAGTCTAATGCCCAAGAATATATATTCCAGTTAGATTCATGTGTGTATAAAAACATAACACACACTCACAATTTTAACTTCTACCAAGTTGTATTATAGTATTATGTACTATTTTGTAGATTACTTTGCTTTTCTCAACAATATACAAGACATCTTTGTATCAGAATTTCAAAGCTAAAACTCTCTTTAAGCAGATGTATGGATTTGAATGCATGGAAACAGACTATTTTTGAAATATTAAAATGAGAGATTATCAAGAAGATTATAGGGAACATCCATAAATTCTTAGGTGAATGTTTCTTTAGATTCCAGCAGTTCTCAGCCTTCCTAAGGCTCTGATCCTGAATCACAGTTCCTCATTGTGGTGACGTCCTCTTATAAAATTATTTCACTGCTACTTCGTAACTGTGATATTGCAACTGTCATAAATCATAGTGTAAATATCTGATATGTGAACCCTGTGAGGTTGCGACTCACAGGTTGAGAATCATTGAGCCTAGAATTTTTAGTGACCAAAAAGAAAATGAACAAACCGGGTGTGGTGACGCCTACCCTTTACCCTGGCACTCAGGGGGGCAGAGGCAGGTGGGTCTCGGTGAGTGAGTCTGGGGCCGGCTTATCTACATAGCAAGTCCCAGGCCACCAGAGGCTACCTAGTAAGGCCTTACCTCAAAACAAACAAACAAAACAAACACTGAAGAGTCTTAGGTGGAGCAAGCTGTCATTCGGAAGAGCTGTGCCACTGTGACATGCACCCGCCCTCCCATGCCTCCCTCTGTCCTTAGATCCTAGCCGTGACTAGGTTTTGTTCGTCCCTCAAGACTTATCCAACGTCAAAGGCAGAGTGTGTGGCCCTGCTCTTGCTTTAATTTGGTCATGGAGAGGGCTCAGAAATGTCTCATATTTCTGATTCCCCTTTTCTGGCCACAGAGGTACTAAATAGTTTGAGGATATGATTTCTGAATCTGATTCTCATGTCTTCAGAAAGCCAGCCCCAAACTGCTTTCCCCTAGGCGGTAGCATTTCTGGGAGGTTTCCATGTAGCCCCAGAGAATGTCCGCCCCCCTGACTCATCCCCTAGCACTGGTGGCCTTGCCTTTTTCCTCTCACACTGGAAATCCCTGAGGCCAAAAACCCAGCTGCTTCACTTTCTGGGCTCTTCAATATCCTTACTTCTTTCACTGAGCATGACGCCTTTTGGTAATATTTCTGCCCCTTCCACTGTCCCATGTTCCTGAACTGGTCTCCAAACAACCTCCTGTTTCCCCTGTTAGCTATTCTCATCCACTCTTTCTCTAAGCATGTCCATAGACTAGATGCATAGCTTGGGCAAACTCCATCCTAAGGCAATACATTTTCTAGGAGCGAGACACATGCTCAGTCTAGTATATACCCCCGACAGCCTTGATGGGACTCAGCATTCTCCACACAAAAAGGCTCCCTAGCATTTCAAAGAACTGGGCATCCTTCGAATCCCCATGCCCCCTGACCTTCTGGATTCTATTGACAAAGCCAATCATGAAGCTCAGTTTGAACAGAGTCAAGTTTCCCCTTCTTCCTGTTTGACAGGGATGCTTGGGACGGAGAAATTTTCTTTTCTTGTAGACCAGGCTGGCCTTGAACTCACAGAGATCTGCCTGCCTCTCTGAGGAATTTTCTATAAGCCTTACTCCATTAAGCTATGCTGATACAACCTCTGTAGGACCTACCATTGAGAACCAGTCCAACAAACCCACCTTCCATAGGACCATGTGGTCCTGTGTCATGAATGTACACCTCAGCTGGGCATTTGCTTATTGTAGTATCTCCAATAACAACATCTCTTCCCATGAGAATGGTTTTCCTCCAATTCAGATTTGAGAACCTGGTTATTGTTATTTGAGACAACATCTCTCTGTGTAGCTGAGGCTGGCATGGAACTCATGACAACTTTCCTGCCTCAGCCTACCTAATGCTGGGATCACAGGCGTAAGCTACCACACCAAGCTTAAAGACTTGCGTTTTCAGGTTAGTTTAGTGATGACTCCTGTCACCGTGGATACTAAGAAAACGAAAACTTGGAGAGGGCAGTGACCGACTTGGTGCGGCACCACCAGAATTCAAGTGCTAATCCTTTCATCCTAAATTTGAATCCTTTTCGCCATTTAGCTAGGAGCATCTACATGCTGTGTCTGACTGTCGACTTGGCTTCTGTACTGTTGTTGAGTTGTAGGAGACACTCCAAGGCGTTGAGCACAATAATACTTTCAGTTGTTTGGTGCTGTCCTAGGTACTTCCCGCTAGCTAGGATAAAATACCATGGCCAAAAGCAACTTGAAAGAGAAGAGGGTTTACTTTAGCTTACAGTTCCAGAAGGGGAAAGTTTGTTGGTTGGAAAAGCAAAGAAATCACGTTCCAGCCACACACAGGAAGGAGGGGGCCGGCTCTGAGGTTTTACAGCCTGCCCCTTTAGTGGTATACTTCCTCCAGCAAGGCTCCACCTCCTAAAGGTTCCACAACCTCCCTAAACAGCTACACCAGCTGGAGACCAAGTGTACAGACATGTGAGCAGATGGGGGGACCTTTCTCATTTGAACCACAAATGCTGTTTTATCTTATAATCATTAGCAAAGGGTCAGGAAAGAAAAACCACATAATCATCTCCCCGAGATTTCATTGTCTATTCGGGATGGGACTGTTGGCTTGGTTCCTTTTTTCTCTCCCAATAGGGATTAGACGCTGAGGGTGCTGAGCTAGTTAAGTTTATGTCACCACATCTCAGAGAACTTTCACTAAGAAAGTGGAGGGGGGGGACAACCAAATAAACAGGCGAGTCCAGAAACTAGGCAACTGAGTTCATGGACTTTGAATAAAATAGAGAATTGAGGAACGATTCAGTGTGGTGAGAACTGTATTCAGCGGGAGAGTAGAGTGTTGTTGAAGCCCACACTTGGAGAA
Source organism: Microtus oregoni (assembly GCF_018167655.1). Taxonomy (NCBI): domain Eukaryota; kingdom Metazoa; phylum Chordata; class Mammalia; order Rodentia; family Cricetidae; genus Microtus; species Microtus oregoni. The sequence goes on from NW_024543063.1 coordinate 37,474,983, forward strand.
GAGTGATTGCTCACTATCACCCACAGTGGGAAAAAGCACCCTAGCGGTTGGAAAGAGCATTGCAAAGGTACAGAGGTGAAGACCCTGTCTCCGGGAACTGTGTTCTAGAAGCAGGACCTGAGAACATAGTTCGGGTACAAGTGAGTGTCCTACAAATCACTAACAAGTCCCCCTGGGCCTGCGGCCATGTAGCAGCAAGCAAGACTTCCAGGAGTTACACTTGCTGCAAACCACAAGGCATATGTTCCCGAAGTGGTGGTGGGGAGGGCTGGAATTGCCGAGAACATATAGAGCAGCGTCTAGATCCAGGAAGAGGCGAGGAAGGCAGCCCGGAGCATCGCAGCGTCTCTCCATCCGCCCCGGGTGGGGGCAGACAGTGGAAGGGTTTCATGCCACAGCTCTGCCAGTGGTAAATCACAGCTGGTTATTGCTCCAGTCTGAGATTTGTTTCTCAGAGAAAAATAATTAACACTAGCAGGAGTTTGATTGCATTAATTCACAGAAAGCAACACCCAAATGATAAATCCACGGTGGGAGAACTGCCCATATGTTACAGATTGACTTAACATGGTTGAGGCATTAAATAAGAGGAGTGTGAGACGCAGGCACCTTTATCAGCGTTATTAGCATTGAACTCGGCGGCTTCCACTGGGGCTGACGGGCTTAATTAAATATGCTCGGGTCTAATTGGGGTGCGCATCAAATATACAAATACAAGCTTTTTAGAAATATTTGCTGATTGGAATTTGGATGCCTGTTTTGTGCATAGTTTTGGTATTCCGCACAGCAGAACTTTCTCCTTAAGACACAGACTCTGCGGCACAGTCCCACCCAGTCTGGAAGGTGTGGGCATCATATCGCATTGTACAAAACACATTTGCCGTCTGAGGAAACAATATTTGGACCTAGATAAGTTGCTCAGTATTAATAAAGGCAGTTGAGATTAGGAAGTAGAAATATCTATAAAAATGGTTAGGTATGTGATGATTTTTATGATAAAATATTTTAATTTATGAACAATTTATTCATTTTTCTTTTGTATGATGGCTATAATCTAACTTAAACTTGTTATATATGTGTACTGGAATTACGTATTTTCCCACCTCCCTCCACTTCCTCAGCCTTCCTCATGAGCCTAAACCTCTTGCTTTCTCTCAAATCATGGCCTCTTTTTATTTAATTGTTATTTTTCACATTTATAAAAACACTGCACATGTAAATACAGTCAGCTGAGTCCATTTAGTTTGCTTATATGCATGTGGTTTTAGGGCTGACTGCTTGGTTTTCTTTAACCAACTTGGGGCTTAACCCTGGGTGATGTTGATTCTCTACCTCTCGGTGGTGAGTCATTAGCTGGTCGTAGTTCTTCATCTAGAGATGGGGACTTGTGAGATTTCCCCGTCTGTGTTGTCCTCTCAATTGGTACTGTCATTGTGCAGGTCATACAGTTGAGACTTCATAAGTGCAGCTTTCCTGACATCGATGGAAGACACTATTTTGAAGCATACTTACATATATATGTACATTATATATATATACACATACATATACACACATATGTATGTTTGTGGGCATGTGTGCATCCCATGGATGCAGAGACCAGAGGACACTTATGATGACCTGCTCTCTCTTTCCAGCCATTGAGCCATCTCCCAGGCCCCAATTGAGTTATTTTATAAATCAGAACAATTTGTCTCTCAGTTGCGTCTTGTTCTTATTTGTAGATTGAGAATAGTGATGGGCTATGCTCCCAGGGTGAGACGAGTGATTGAGAGGCATGAAAAGCATCCTATAGAGTTCCTGCCTCACAGCGCCCATTTAAAGAAAATATGGCTTCGTAGCTGGTTGATTCAGGTTAGAAATCTTGATTCTGGCAGTATTAGAATGTAGACCCATGTGTCCATGTATCTTTGGTACCCTCAAAGGCATGGGGCGGTGTTTCAAAGACTCTGGTCCCTGGACCAGCAGTATTAGTAAGCCTAAAACCTTGGGACTTGGGACCATTCCCAGATTGCTGGAGCCAGGACCTCTGAAACTGTGACTCTGACATGTGTCTCTAGGAGACTTTAGTGCTTCTTTATACAAACTTAAGTTAGGGTGTCCTTAACATAAAGTATTCCCCTCATCCCAGTCCCCAATGCCCTGGATGATTAATTCTAGGATTTGGAGAACTGGTGTGTGTGTGTGTGTGCAGGTGTTCCTAATTTAGTGTAAGCACAAGGGTATCAAGCTGAATAGAATCTCTCTAAAGTCTTTGAGAATATTATGTTCTCAAGAAAAAGTTGAGAGAAAATTAAATCAGGAGATTAATTACATTTTACATGTTTCCATAAACAGAACCATACTGTTGAACAAACAGACTGTTGAGTCTTGGTGTAGACACATTTTCAGATATCTCAGATTTCAAAGGTGTGGTTCTTTCTTTCCAAGAGGGTATAATCCAGAAAGAGGTGGTGTTAAACCCAAATGGAAAGAGAAGAATTAGCCGAGCCCACTACGTATTGGCAAGGGTTTTGTTGTTAATAGAAGCTGAGTTTGCTTTCTCCTACAACTTCAAAAACTTTCTAGGGAGGAAAGGAGGCTCAGTAGAGTGTGTGAGTCTCTCTCTCTCTCTCTCTCTCTCTCTCTCTCTCTCTCTCTCTCTGTGTGTGTGTGTGTGTGTGTGTGTGAATGGCAGGGTTGTAGGCTGTCCTCGTTTTCATTCTGGGTGCTGTGATAAAATGCCCTGACAAAGCAATTTTTAAAATACATTAATAAAAAAATATAACTTTCCAGGTTTTTGGTCTCACTATAGCATTTTCAAGCAAAGTATGTTTGAGTAGTTTCTCCTCCCTCTCACTCTCCTGCATGCCCTGTAACAAAGCAGTTTACAGAGGGAGGGTTTGTTCAGCTCGTAGTTCCAGGTTAGAGGCCAGCACTGCAGGGTTGTCAAGAAAGCAGGAACTTGAAGCAGTCAGTCACATCCAGACCCACCCACCAGAGAGCAGAGCATTAAGGCGTGCATCCTAAGGCTCATGTAGCTCTCTTTCCTCTTATTCAGTCTTAAGAGCACCAGCCTAGGGAATGGTGCCACTCACAGTGGGCGGATCCTTCCATGTAAAATAACAGAGAAAAGGTAATCCTCACAGATGTTCTCAGAGGTCCTTGTGTCAAGTGATTCTAGATTGTGATAAGTTGACGATGAGAACTATCCAGCATGTGGACTTATGCTACAACGGAGAGGGCCCTGCAACCTATTGGAGGGGTTAATGATCTCTTTTGTTGCTGCCCTCTGCTTGCCTCTACTGTAGACTCGGAATTTGTTTGCTCAAGGTTTCAAGGCTCATTAGACTGGCCAAGCGTGGCCTTCCCCAAGGAGCATAGAGTGAACGATGGTTGATGAACCTGAGACTTTTCACCCTGGCCACGGGCAACACTGTGCACTAATTTTTAACTAATTTGAGGATTCTTTTTTCTCTCGGAGTTTGTTGACCTTTATGCCAGCATTTACTGATGATCTGCAGTGATTAACCAACCCACTCACAGATACTCAGCACAGGCTATAGGAAGGGCTTCAAGTGGGGGTTGTTTCCAAAGCTTTGCCAGTGTGGGGTGATGTGGAAATGCTCGGGACCCTGAAAGTTACTGTGGACATATTTATCATTTTATTGCTCTTTCTGTCAAGATGGAAAAACAGTCCACTTTTCTTCCTAGTGTTTTTCACACAAGCTTCTTTCTTGAGGTCTTGGCATCAATCTCCCTCTTTATAGATGTCTTTTTTGACTACCCCATCTGGGCATTTCCTCTCCCTGCTCGTCCTCATCTCTTACCAGTGGTTGGGATTTTTCTTTAAATAAATTATTATATTTCTATTGTCTGTCTATCTATCTATCTATCTATCTATCTATCTTCTATTGTCTATCTATCTATCATCTATCTCTATATTATATTGTCTATCTACATCTATCTATCTATCTCTATGTTCTATTATCTATCTATCTGTCTGTCTGTCTGTCTGTCTATCATCTATCTATCTCTATATTCTATTATCTATCTATTTATCATCTATCTATTTATGTGTGTATGTGTGTGTTATGGGTGCACATGTGTCTCTATATTATATTGTCTATCTATCTACATCTATCTATCTCTATGTTCTATTATCTATCTATCTATCAATCATCTATCTATCTCTATATTTTATTATCTATCTATCTTTCTATCATCTATCTCTATATTATATTGTCTATCTATCTATATCTATCTCTATGTTCTATCTATCTATCTATCTATCTGTCTATCATCTATCTATCTCTATATTCTATTGTCTATCTATCTATCATCTATCTATCTATGTGTGTATGTGTGTGTTATGGGTGCACATGTGTCTCTATATTATATTGTCTATCTATCTACATCTATCTATCTCTATGTTCTATTATCTATCTATCTATCTATCTATCTATCTACCTATCTATCTATGTGTGTATGTGTGTGTTATGGGTGCTCATGTGTGAGTCAGAGTCCTCTCCTTCCACAGTCTGGACCCCAGGATTGAACTCAGGTTGGCAGGTTTGGCTGAAGGGTCGCTTTGCCAGCTCCAGTGTTCCATCTCATGCCAGGCCTCAGCAGAGGGAGTCCTGTCAAACTGCTCCACTAATGTTTGAGATGAACACGGTCTAGCAAGAACTCGACTGTGAGATGGAAATCTGTGCTGTGATGGGTCTGTGTCCTAATTTCATCTCTCACTCATGAAGCAAAAAGGGAAATGAAGGGGCTGGAGAGACGGCTCAGTGGTTAAGAGACCAAGGCTCAGTTCCCTGTACCCATGCCCAGGGAGTGGCTCACAACTCCCAGTGACTCAAGATCTAATGCCAGGGGATCTGACTGGACTTTACAGATGCCTGCACACACACGCACATACCCACGCCCACAGATAAATACATAGACATACAAACACACACAAAAGCCGGGCGGTGGTGGCACACGCCTTTAATCCCAGCACTCGGGAGGCAGAGGCAGGCGGATCTCTGTGAGTTCGAGACCAGCCTGGTCTACGAGAGCTAGTTCCAGGACAGGCTCCAAAACCACAGAGAAACCCTGTCTCGAAAAACCAAACACACACACACACACACACACACACACACACACAAATCTTTTTCAAAAAGAGAAAGATAATAGATGAGGGTGTCATGGCAACAAGACAAGCTCCTTAAAATCACTGCTGTCGCTATTTTTAAAATATTTATTTTTTATTTAAGTGTGTGTGTATGTGTGTGTGTGTGTGTGTCTGTCTGTCTGTCTGATTATTTGTATTCATGCAGTGCCCATGGAGGCCAGAAGAAGCCTTGGAGTCGTGGGATCTAGAGAGACAAACAGTTGTGAGCCACCTGATGTGGTGCTGGGAACTGAACTTGAGTTCTCTACAAGAGCATGCAAGAGCTCTTAACCACTGAGTCATCTCTCCAGCTGCTCGCTATTATTTTTAAGAGGATTATATATTAATTCCTGTATTCATCCATGATAATTTACCAAGGACATTGGCAGAGAGACTGTGTTAGAAGGGATCTGGGCAGCTCTCAGACATGGTACCGTTCAGCCTCTCATCCTTTCTGACTGTACTGGGTCTGCACCCATCTGCCTGGCTCAAGGGCGACTTCAGATTTCATTCCCACGTATGGTCGTCTCTTAATTCCTTCTTTCTCTAATTAAGAGCTGAGATGGACACTCAGGTCCTAATATAAGACAAATGTCATTTTCCCTGAAGCTGTGACCCGTGACCTCTGAGACTGGAAGTTCAGATGTGGATGAAGGCTAAGGAGAAACAAACACCTTTGGACTGAAAGGACCACATTCTAGGATTCAGATCCAGTTCAGAGATGCACTTATTGAGTGCCTCCTGTGTAACTCACCATGCACTTTCTGTGTGTGTGTGTGTGTGTGTGTGTGTGTGTGTGCGTGCGTGTGCGTGCGCACGTCACATGCACAAGCAGACCAGAGGACAGCTCTCAGGAGAATTAGTTCTGTCTTTCCATCATGTGGGTTCTGGGGACAGAACTCAGGTCACCAGACGTGGCAGCAAACACCTTTAATGCCTGAACCATCTTGTGGACTCCGATTTTCTCATTTTCTACTTCAGAGTGCTCAGCCATATTCTTCTGAAATTAAGTAGACATCAATTTTCTCTGAGACCTCAAATCTGGATTTTTCAGGGGGTTGCAGACCCCATCCCTCCCCGTCCTGGATGCAGACCGCCTGGCCCTTTGGAGTTTTTCATTTTGTTTTCACCTCGCCTGTGGTTTGTGGGGCTTAACCTCCTAGGTGCCCCTTGGAAGGGAGTAGACAGGAAGGTGTGCAGGTGGCTTTGCCAAATCTGGAGCAGTGGAACAGTGGAGGGCGGTCTAATGATCCGGCAACTCCCAGTATTAACTGATGAATATGTCTAGGGTTTGTGTAACTGTCTCATTTTGATTAAAATTCTCAGACAGGAGTGGATAGACCCACATAATCTGGGTGATTCACTGCTTTTGAGAAAATGAAGAGTTTGAGAGGTGGAAATACTTTTTCTAGAATAGATGTTCAGAGCCATTTCTGGCTCATTTTACCTTCTGGAACTTTCTAAAAAACGTTGTCTAGAAGCTTCTTTGTACACACCACTCCACCACTTACCCAATTACTCCAGCCTGCTAGTGGGGATTGTGATTGTTTGAATGAGAGTGGCCCCTACAGGCTCCCATAGTTGCATGCTTGGTACCTGGTTGATGGACTGTTTGGGAAGAATTAGGTGGTGTTTATTGCTGTCAACAGCAGTGGCGGCAGACATTGCAGACTCACGGTAATATTGTTTGATGTGAAAAGTCAAACACCAACCAGGAAGAGAATCTGGATGGTGTCTGTTCAGTAGTTCAGGCTCACTGCTGTGATCTGCAGATCTGTTGGTAACAGAGCTTGCCTTCCCACCCTTTGTCGAAGGCTGTGAGGCCATAAACCCATTCTTGACTGATGTGTCTGAGCTGTGCTTTAAGCTTGACACCAAGGGTCCAATAATCATATTTACAGAGCACTTGGCACGGGGTCCAATAACCACATTTACCAAGCGCTCGGCACATTTAGCCTAAATGAGTCAATCATAAAAGTAATATAACGCAGTCTCCCCATTAGCTGTAATGGAGTTGAACATGTTGACATTTTTGCTTCAGATTTTAATTTCAACAATTATTGTTATATAAACTGTGATAAAGATCACGGAAGCCCTCGTGAACTCATCGGCCCTCTTTTCCTTCCCTCTTCGCCAGACAAGACTAGGCTGTGCATATCCTTCACCGCACGATTCTGTGTTCAGTTTATAAGTAGGCACCAGTAGGCGACGGAGGGTTGAAACGCACTGTTAGCGCATCATCGTCATCCCGCTGCTATCTGCTTTCCAAAACCAACAAACACAGGCCCAGTTTCTCCGCTTTACAGGTCACAGTTTTCAGCATCTGAAGATGACCGGTCTTGTTCCTCTCCTAATGAATACTTGACTTCATTCCTTTATTTGCTTTTAAGTATTTGTGTTTTCCTCATACTCACAGATACTCAGCGTGTTTATTGATTTCTTCCGGAGGAGAGCGTTTTACTGGAATGGACATTACATTTTAGGGAAGTAGAGAGACCCATGTGGGAAGCTTAGCATTGCAGAGATGGCCCGGAGGGTACAAGGGCTTGTGCTACAAGCCCGTTAACTGGAGCTAGATCCCCAGGACCGATAAGGCCAGGTACATCAGCACAAGCACCCCAAATCCAAGTGTGCCCATGGGAAGTAGGAGGTGGAAAAGGGAGAACCTCTGCTGGGATTTTCATAATTGTATTGAGTTTATCAAATGATTTGTCAAGACTTGTATTCCTAATGGTATTAATTTAGGCAATTGAGAGTACAGGTGATTTGCCATTTGTAAATTTTTAGATCCTTTGATGAGTCCTCTTATATCCCTCTCCCAATCTTAGCCGTTTAAACAACTCCATTCTTTCCCGATGATGAAATGCTAGGAACCTTTCCTACAACATTGTCTAGTTGGCCGGGGCTGGTTTGTGGTGTTATTTTCATTCTGAACCCATCTATATTTGACACTATGCTAAACTAACCTTTTAATACCCCCCAGTTTTGATTTTTTGTGTGAATTTTGGGGTTTTATAATTCACATAGAGAATAAATTAATTTCTAATGTCTAGCGTTGATTCTACTTCTTATCCTGTTTTGTAAGCACAAACCTCCAGGGAAAAGAACAGAGGACATATTTGTCTTTTTCCTGACTCCCCCTGACTTCTTGCTCATTGTTGTCTTTTTCATCTTCATCTCTTCTTTGTCTGCTTCTTCTCTTCATCCTCTCCTTCCTCCCCTTCCTCTTCACTGTCTTATTATTTTGCAGTACCAGGGTCTGAAACGGCCTCCTCTATAAGCTTTACAAGTGTTCTACTACCACACTGTGTCTGTAACCCTTTTTCCCGACTTTAAAAATGATGTTTCTAATATTTTGGATCTGGGTATGAATTTGACAGCAAGACTTTAGAAATCACTTTGTATTCAGTGATTTTTTTTTTCTTCTCGGGGTATAGTTCAGGTGGTAGAGTTCTGCTTATCACAAACAAGGCCTTGAGTTTCAATCCTCAACACCCTGTCCTCAAACAAAATTTTACTTTTTTAATCTCCTCCTACTCTCTGGTATGAATCGATAGTGACTTTTGTACGAGATTCCATTGATATCGTCTGAACTGACAGCTTTTTGCTATTCAGCCATCCTTGCATTTCTAGGACCAAAACCTGCTGCTCACCACCTTGTTTTTGCTCCACAGATCCATGAATACTTCAGCTAGACATCTACTCGGACGATCAGTGATAACAATGCCTAAACAAGAGTGCTCTGCTGAGGCTTTTTGATTCTCTCTATCAATTTTCTTTTGCTTTCTTTTCTCACGCCTTTGCCTCGGTTTTTGCCTTCCACTATGAGTTTTGAAGATTAAACTGATGTCAGCCTTGGCCATAACCGTTTTACCTAGTATGCCATCTTGTTAGTCCTTAAGTATCCCTTCAGATCTGAGCCTCCTGGGGAACACTGAGACCATCTATCGAGAGATACATAAGGTGCCTTAGGCAGTCAAGGTGAAACAAATGCAATGCATCTTCACATAATTAGACACATATCCTTACATCATTAAACAAATGCAGCCTAAACAAATGTAACACACCATCACATAGTTAAAATAATATTCCACAACACAGATATACACCATTCTTACATGTTCCTTAGATTTAAAAGATAATATAGGTGCTGAAGAGATGGTTCAGCCGTTAAAAGGACTGGAGGTCTTTCAGAGGCCTGGAATTTGACTTCCAGCATTCACAGGGCAGTTTTCAACGGCCTTTAACTCCAGTTCCAAGGGATCTAGTGCCCTCTTTTGGCTACTGTAAGCACTTACATGTTGTGTACACACACATTCAGGCAAACACTCATATTCATAAAAAAGTAATGTTAAAAATTCTTTTCTGCTCTTAGATTTTTATATAAATATAATTTTGTTCTTTCTCTTCACTGCAGAAATTCTAGCTGAAGTGAGTTTATATAATTCATTTATACACAAATGGTCAACTTTATATTCTGATTTTCCCCCTTTAACCTTTTATAAATAGATCTGTGTTACATATTTAACATGTAGTGTGTGTGTGTGTGTGTGTGTGTGTGTGTGTGTGCCTGTGCTTCAGCCATGGCTTGTGTGTAGAGGTCAGAGGACAACTTGCAGGACTCATTTCTTTCCTTCTACTATGTTGGTCCAGGGGAAGAACTTAGATCCTGACTGAAATGGCTTAAATGACAAAATCTTTACTTTGGCTCATGGTTTTAGAGTGACCCCCTCAGCGTGGTTAGCTGTTATTTCTGGCAACTATGTTGCACCAGGTGGAGGGACATGACAAAAGAACACAGCTCACATCCTAACTGCCAGAAAGCAGAGAGAAGGAAAGAGCTGGGGACAAGATGTATAATCTAGAGGCATGCTCCCAGGAAGAGACATCCTCCACCAGGCTGTGCTACCTAACAGACGGCCTGCAGGGTCTCTGCTACCTTCACAGAGATATGAACTGTGAGCTGCAAGAAGGAAGTGCAGTACAACGAGAGTCGGTAGTCAGTACTGGTTAAAACTCCCGGAGCCTGACGTCAGATGTTTTATTTTATGAGAAGCTGGTCAAAACTATTCTTGTTGCCGGGCGATGGTGGCGCACGCCTTTAATCCCAGCACTCGGGAGGCAGAGACAGGCGGATCTCTGTGAGTTCAAGACCAGCCTGGTCTACAGAGCTAGTTCCAGGACAGGCTCCAAAGCCACAGAGAAACCCTGTCTCGAAAAACCAAAAAAAAAAAAAAAAAAAAAACCCCAAAACTCCATCCCACGTGAACAATAAAGAGTACCTGCATCTCTTTGCGGAACAAGTTAACTAAATACAAATCAGACTACACGGAAACTCCCTGTAAAGTACAAGGGGCACCTTCCACAAAGAGAGATTGTTATTGGTTGTGTTTTACTCTTTGACTCTTTGGGGGCAGGACTACCACCCAGTTCCCTAATAAATCCCACAAAGTCTTATTCTTTCTTTATGAGTGCCCAACCTTAGCTTGGCTTGTTTCTATCCAGGTTTTCTTAGATTATCCCACCTACTTTTTGCCTCTGGGCTTTTACTTTTCTCTATTTTTTGTTTTGTTTTTTTACTTTTCTCTATTCTATATACCTATCTTTATTTCTTACAGCTTGGCTGTCTGTGTAGCTGGGTAGCTGGCTCCTTGCATCCTCTTCTCCTTTTCTTGTTCCTTGATTTGCTCTTCCCTGATTTCTCCTCCTATTCATTCTCTCTGCCTGGCAGCCCCACCTATCCTTTCTCCTGCCCAGCTATTGGCCACTCAGTTCTTTATTAGACCAATCAGGTTTTTTAGGCAGGAAAAGTAACACAACTTCACAGAGTTACACAAATGCAACATAAAAGAATGCAACACATCTTTGCATCATTAAACAAATGTTCCACAGGATACACAAATGTAACACATCTTAAACTAATATTATATAACAATAGGTTCCATAGAGTGACTGAGACAAGTTCATGAGAAGGCTCTGGCAGAGGATCTGGTGCTGAAAAGGTTTTGGCCACATAGATTGTGCAAAGGTCTCCAGGCTAGAAAGCATGACCTCTCCAGCCTTCTAGGTGGAAAACAGGGTTTTCATCCCTTCCCTCGGAAGAAGAGCCCTGTGTATCTAACATCCCAGGTTCCTCTTGAGCACAAAGACCTCCATGTCTCCACTATAACTACCCCTTTCTTCTTTACAACAAGCTTCCTCTCGTGCCTGCTTCAGGGCCTAGACACAAGCAGTTCACCACACCTGTGACGTTACTGCACACTGCCTCAGGTTTGTTCACGTGGTGCCATTGAGAAATGGCCTTCTCAGCTCTCCCATCGGAGGCAGCCCTGGACTCCAGCTGATCTCTGCCCTAGCAGAGAGGTCTCCTCTCCTCCTCGACCTCTTCCTTCCTCCTACACAGCACCTACGCTTGAAATTCTGTTTAAATGTGACTGTTGTTCACGGCTGTCTCCCTGATTCCTAGAACCCTGTGTGGTCCGAGTAGCTGTGGAGTGCGTGTTGCTGAGTGGGAGTGAACTTGAAGAGTCCTCGCATCCACCGGGCGCCTACATTTGAACACTGACCCCCAGGCGTCTTCACTGAGCAGAAGTCTCACGCATGTGCACAGCGGTCCCTTCCTCATCTCTCCTTCCTTTGCATGATCTTGTCTGTCACACATGAGCTGTCTTGAACAGAGAGTGGGTGTCCTAAGCACAGATGAGAACTCTTGGGCCAAGCCACTGAATCTTCTTCTGGGGCATTTCCCTGGGCAGCTCTGGACTGGCTGCTGTGGACTTCCAGGGCAGTTTGCCTAGAGGTGAGGTCAAACAAAAGAAATGGTGACTTCAGAGCATCCATCCCACAGTTGAGTAGGTTTTCCAGAGACTTAATGTTAAACTAAATGTAAAGACTGCATCCAAGCAGAGGTTGGAACAAAAAAATAAAAAACAAAAAAACCTCCAAAATCTCTAACTTCAAGGAAATGTGTGTGTGTGTGTGTGTGTGTGTGTGTAAGTGTGCATGCATGTGTGTACACCCATGTGTGAAGGCTAGAGGTCAACCGCAGATATTTTTTTCTTAGGGACCATCCACCTTGTTTTTTGAGGCAGGGTCTCTCATTGGGCTGGAACTGGACTGGCTAGGCTGGCTGACAATAAGCCTCACTGTTCCTTTGTCTCCTCCATCTGTCAGGTTGCGATTACAAGGGTGCATCTCCTGGCTTTTTACTCCAGGGTTGGAGACTGAATTCAGATCCTCACTGAGTTCAGGTCCACACATGCACAGGAACTACTTTACCAACTGAGGTATCTCCCAGCCCTTTATCGATTTTTTTTTAAAATAAGATGTCGCTGTTAGAAGAGAGAGGCAGACAAGCATCCAAGAGGCACAAGGCAGCCTGTTTAAAACCTGCTTCCTTTAACAGTTTCTCCACTGAGACACATGCCACACAGCCACTGGAGATGTGACCGTGACGAACAGCAGTCCAGGCTCAGTATTTTTTGTTTGTTTGTTTCTTTCTTTTAAAGCCAGTTAAAGTCAAGGGTAGGCAGAGTCAGAGCACCTCTGAGTTAGCATCTGGGTTCTGGGAGAAGACTCTAATGAGAGGAAGAAGGTGAGCGGGTGCAGCACCCAGGCCGAGCACCCTGCCAGCCTTTTGTTGTACCCAGGGCCTGCTGTCACCTTGCCTCCTTTGTTCTAAGCTCCGGGGCTGTTACCAGCTCCCTGGCCACTGAAAGATGCAGAGAACTGAACGCAAAACTCCAGCCCGTGTCCTAAACACGCCATAAGTACTTGGGGACAAAAGTAGAAATCGGTCAAGTTGGCGGACAGACGGTGACTGCTAAGTTGTCAAATGGCCGGTTTTATAGCCTCCTTTGGGAAAGGTCTACCTTCTCCTCTACAGATTTTCAAAACAAAGATCTCCGCTTGCTTGAGTGCCGTCATTTACGATGTACTTACAAGGCTCATCCCAACAGCACTTGGAATCGGAGAGTTCGTTCTCTGCCTTCCCAAGCCTTACACCCTTCCCCCGGAGATATCTTTAGCTTCTGATTTATGTTCCTTTAAATAAAATATTGAAAGCCACTTTTTTCTGAATTATTTCTTATTGAATGCGCCCCTGAAGTTCCCCTTTCTTTAAATGAAAGGACTAAAACCCACCACATATTTTGACAATGCTTTTATGGCGACCCTTAACGATACATTCTGTTCTCATTGTAATTGCCCCGGGTTGAACTACGCTTATTTTGGTGGAAAGCGTTCATTATTTTATCAACAACTGGCAGACCCCGCTGGTATTTACTGACTTTTCTTTAACCAAAACAACGATCTTAACTCCCATTCCTGCCTCAGCTGCTCAATCTTGCTTAGGAAATTTGGGAGCCCCTTTTGAATGGAGCCCAGCACAAAGCCTTTAAGTACTCTGAAGCAATAGAGTTGTAGCGAATGATAGACAAAAAAAGCCCTCCGAAGAATTGGTGCTTAATTACAACTTAATTAGCATAATTATGCATGCTAATGGCATCTCAAATGAATAGCAGTTGTCAGGAGGTTGGGACCATCTGTAAGAATGTCGGATTAATACATCATTTTTTATTTCTAACCACGCTGTAACTCTTTCCCCGAAAGTGATTTCCATTAATCAAGTTCATTTTTATTATATAGAAAATTTGGCATTTTTCATTATGGGCCATTATCTGTTTCCCCACGCAGCCCTAATACAATACTAATGAGCCCCCGAGTGGCGGGCCGTGTCGACAATGGGGGTACAGGTGTATTACTGTAATTGTTACAAACAGCACAGGCTACCTCTGGAGTAGCCAAGTTCTAGTCTCTCAATATCCACCGTTTCCCCAGGATCCCCCAGGGTCTAGTACAATTTTCAGAGCTTTATCAAAAACATACATGTTTGTGCTTGCAAAGAAGCACTGTAAAGAGAAAGAGGCCGGGCCCGCGGTTACCTGCAGCAGAGGCTACTGTCTGAGGATCCCTTCTGTGAAAACAGAAGGCTTTGGAGGGCATGCAGAAGTCTGCGCGGCATTGCCAAGCCTGGAGGCCCGGGGCCTCTTCTGCAGAACCAAACAGACCAATCACTCATTGCTAAGCATGGTCATAAAACCACAGGGGTGCCGCGTGTCTTCATGGCTCTTAGCCCCAAGACACACCCCAAATGGCAATCTGGAAAATCCACATCTGGATCCCTCCCGCTCGCGCCTGCCGCAGTGAGGGTGTGTGCTGCTGCAATGTGCGCAGATTCAGTGGTTATCAGAGTCTTCTGGGGGTTTGTTCATGGGTCCTCCTCTTCTTCCGCAAGCCCACTCCCCTACATAGTCACATCAGGTCGTCAGGATTTTCACTCAGACTAAAGCCAAGGGATGGTGTCCTCGTCCCTTTAGGGGACAGGAGTGTCCTTGGGCTCTTTCCATCCACACCCAAGCTCTAGGGAGCATCTATCTGCTCAGAGCAAGGAAGGCCACAGCTGTGTGTCTGGCCGGCTAGGAGCCACACCAATAGCTCTGCCTTGGCAGAAGCCACTGCAGGCCTCTCCCACTGTAACAGCACCAGCTGCTGGGGCTGGCGGGGAGGCTTTTGGGGGGTTGGGGTGGGGTTGTTTATTGCAGTTGTGGATAGGGAAGAGGGGTGTGCAAGCAGGTTCCACAGGCTTGGTGGGGCTGGAGAAGTTGGGATCTGAAATGCTTTTGCCTCTTCCCCTTGAAATTTGCACTGAAGGCTTGTGTTGATCCAGACAGGGGCCAACTACATGGTGTTCTTGCATCAAAACAACATTTTTTTTTTGAAATTTATCTGAAATTTAAATTTGAAGACAGGACATCCTTTTCGATACTTTGTGTGTGTTCTGGAGTCAGACCGCTGGGTCTCGAATCCTGTCTTGTGGCTAC